>NC_060208.1:67857500-70257500 GCF_021130785.1 Homalodisca vitripennis | reverse complement strand
TGAAGAAAGTGAAAACTTTCTGTGAGCTGTGCTCAGGTAGACCTTAATCTGTATTACAGAAGTATTAATCCTCTTTTATGTATCCAATTAAAAATAAACTTTGTTTGTACAAATATTGAAATATTATATATTATTTTATATCCAATTATTCCAATACAAACGCTCAAGTAGTTTTTCTAATTTCATTCCCAACGATAACGAGGTAAATGAAACGAGAATAATTAATAAAAAAATATAATCACATAATAAAATCAATTAACGAAAGTATAGAAGAAAAATATATCAACAATTGCTAAAATATAAATTTGCCCGACCCGATCGGGAGATAAAAGTTCGTAATATTCCGCGGTGTTTTAGAGAACCTAAAAAATAACTAAACAACTTCAAACAACGTTCTCTGTTCATTCTTGTATCTATTTAGAACATTTAGTCCACTGGTTTGCCACCAGAGCCAAACGTAATGCTCGTAGCTGCAATAAAGTAAAACTATGTTATCGTCATGGTGAGGCCAGATCGGGTCGGCAGTGCATAGTAGCAACAAAATATTCGCCGACCCAATCGGGTCGGCATGGCAGTTAACATGTTAAATCCTAAGGATATTTTTTTAAATATTTACCTATGATTTTCTTGAAAATAATTTTTGTCATCTCAGCTAATGTCTCAATTAAAACTGTTCAAACATTTTTATCTTTTGATTATAGTAAATTATGGCAAATATTCATTATTTTTAAGCATCTTTTAATAATCAATCCTTCTTTTTAGGAAAAACAATACTTAATCGTTATACCAGCTATCTGATAACACTTTCTTTTTATATGCATTCAGTTAAAAATAACAAAAACTTACCTAACCTGACTTAACTACTGTCAAGCACATGATCTAACCTGCTGACTACCCTTCCAGAGGGCTGTCTGCATTTCCCAAAAGCAACTGACCTACCCAAGAAGGCCAACCTGTTCTCAGACGTACTTTACCTAAGTTTTTGGGCACAGCGGTTGGCCCTGGGTAGAACCATAAGCTCTAGCGTACAACCAATCTCTAGTGTAGTGTGAGATTGCTCTCAAGTAGGCCAGTTGGCGTTTAGATAGACTGGCTTGAACTTGGGTTAGGTAGATGGTTTTCAAGTAGATGAGGTTGGAGCTCATGTGTAATCTTTAGGTAGTTAGATTAGGTAGGTTTTGTCATTATTTTCTTAAGACCAATATATTTGCTCTAGGGTAGAATGGATTTAAGGATATGGGAACTACAAGTTAAGATATGAGTTGGTCATGTTATAATACAGGTAGGATAGATTAATACACTTGTAGAACTTGATACAAAACATTAACATTGCAGCAAAGCTGACAATTGCCAAACCAACAGGTCGCCCGACTAATAATAACATACAAGATAAACTGAATCACAATACAATGTTTATTCTAGTTCAATATTGTTTCTTTAATTTTTGTAATGAAAATATAAAAAAGTAAGTCTGGTTGATACAATACCCAAGTACCACAACAACTTATGTCATCAAATCAAGAAAAAAGAGTTTTTGGAGCCCGAGCTGTTCACTTTACCTACGCAGAACGGAGCATACCTGTAATAGCTTGAAATGATCATCATAACTTGTATCATTAACTAATATAAAGAGGTTGTCTGCACGTAAAAAAAGCTTTAGTAAATTGTAACAGAAGAAGCAGCTAGAGTTGTCATTTAAACGTTAAAAGAATTGTGGTAACAAGCATAATGTGCAGCTTTTACATGGTGAATTTTTAGAAGGTGTGGTGTGTTGTAGTAATAATCCCACAGTTACATCTTGCTGGTATATATTCAGTGGTGATGTATTTTTCACTGAAAAAAAAATAAAAAAAACTATAGAAAAACAACAAGACAGTCTACTCCTATGACTTACATATTGAAATAGAAAATCAAACCATTTAGGAAAATCACTGCTTTATATTTATGGAGAGTTCTTGCTTCACCTTCCTCAAATTTTCAAAGAACAAACTAACCAATCTCTGATTTTCCTCCAGGCAAGGATGTTGACACACTTCTAAGTACTACCCTAATCGGTATGAGAATTACTGGGTATAATCTGTTAATTCAGAGATGAAAACCAAAAAATGGAGAGGGGATTAACTTCTCTAAGGCAAACAAGTAGTCGACACAGAATCCCATTGCATAGAGTTTCAGGTGGCAATTTTTTACAATAACAGAGTTTACAAGAGCACCGACACCAATATTTGAGAGAGTTGGATAGATCACCTTACCCCACTCAGCCTGTGAAGCTCTGATGGTTATTTTACTCCTCCCACTCATATGGCTGACGAGAAGTTCAACACAATTCCCAATATCTGAGACAAGAGCCATGTGTCAATTGATTAGAGGTGAACCAAACCCGTTTGATTTGTGAAACCGTTGCAACAGGTTAACCGTACTGGCTAACAATTCTGTTGCAACGAAATGCCATATTCACATTGTTATGTCTCGTGTTGCATATATTGGATTTGTCTCACTGCAACATGATTGGAATGAAATAATAGACATTACATGATAATGTACTTTCATAATCAGTGTTTGAAATTCTAACAAAAACATTTATTTACTTTTGTTACAAACCATCAAATTAAAAATAGTATACTAAAGATATTAGTACATATAGTTTTATTTTTAGATCAAAATTAAATGTTGATAATAGCATAAAACAGGAATAATATTTAAAACAATTAACACTAAATTCAAATTACGGAGATAGAAATTTAAAAAACACTAACATATTAACAAAGTGCTGAATAGAATTAAAATCTTCCATCATTAACAGAATGGGGGAGGGGGGGAAAGGCAAAAATATAATCTCTCTGGTCTCTTTGCAATTTATAATGTCACAGTTATCTTTTCGTTCCCATACTAATACCAAACTAATTCAGAATCTGTTGTGTTGTCTCAACAATTTTAAATGATCCACCCTTATTCGTTGCAATGTTGCCTTGTTGTTATCAGTTCCAGTTGGAATGACCCACCTCTAGTTAGGGTGCTCCGATTTCTTGCAATGGCCATGTTGTCATGAAAGTTCCATTGAAAGTTTACATTTTTGTTGTCAAGATTCCGTTACCGTTTCAGTTATGGAACACCATAATAAGGTAGTTCCAGTTGCATTGGCCACTCAAATGATCATGCTTGATGAGAAGATGATCTTAATAGCTTTGACAATTTACTTCTGAGGCAAGTCTAAGGATAGGCTTAATGACTGGTTATCTTGTGACCTTGCCACTTTCACAGCATACCAACCACTCAACTCTACTATGTTAGTATCAAAATAACACCAAGGTCTTCACCTCTTTTACAAACCATACTCAAACAATTACTCTTAAGCCACAGTCCAACCAACGTGTTGCATACATTATCAGGATGCAACCACCATGAGTTCAGTGCAATTCTGTATCAAAAGAATCACTGATACATGAAAACCAGCTCAGCACATCTCTTACTATTGTTCAAATGCTTGTTGGGAGACAGTTAATACAAACTAGAAAGTACTGATCACAGTCAGCAAGACAGCTGTTCTTGTCTTCTGTCTGTGGTTTTAAGCTTCTGAATGTTGTTCTTTTATAATAGATTTTCATACTAGGAAGCACTTACTCGGACTAAGTCTGGGCTGGTGGAAGAGAAAATGAATCCAGAAATCCGACTAATTCCACAGTCCTCCTCTAACAGCTGCTGGTAGTAGTTCCAAGAGTCTATAAGCCATTTCCTGCACACCAATGATAAATAAAAGTGACTAGCAACACATTTACTCTCTTCATAAAATATAGAATATTTTGGATGAATGTTTAAATTGTCCTTAGGGTAGTATTGTTCCTGAAGGAAAATGTTCATACAACTTTGAAAGGCATGCTCCCCAGAGCCCAAAGCCACTCCTATTCGAAAGCTGGTATTCCTTAACCTTTTTGAAATAACAATTTTTGTTGTAATTCAAACGTTTTCAAGGTCCCTAAAGCTACAAATCAATATTACAGTTGTTAAAAAATCAACCTACTTTTTCTGACTGAGCCGGAAGGACTATTTTTATCATGTGTGTTGATCATACTCTTTTAATACCCTTATCACAATTAATTAAAATATTATCAATGGCACAACTCGGATTTTCACTTATTGTGGTTTATCATTAACACCACTCCGTTTATGTATCTAATAATAATTTTAGATCTTAATAATTTATGATAACAATAATCTTCTAATAATTACTGTAATCACCACTTATGTATCTTGTTAGATTACATTACCTACTACAATTTTATAAGTTACTTCTAGTTTGGTATAAAAAGTATTTATATCTGTGATGGGTGACTAATATAATCAATACAAAAAGAAATTAAGGGGAGTAGATCATTGTAATTAACCTTATACTTGTGAAAGGTATACCTTTCTCAGGAACCGCAGGACTTAAAGAGAACTGAAATTTGGTACACTTACAGAACTTTTACACAAGTGGACATATGGAATTTGAAATATTTTACCCTAAAAATCTGTTAAGACAATTTGTGTTATGAGATCTTAAAAAAAACTATAGGATTATTTTTTTAAAGTAGCACAAATTAAAAATTAACCAAAATATGAAAACTTCTAAATGTCCAATTGTCTTAGGGGACATTTTTTAATTAATTGATGTTACAAACAGCTATATTGTAATTTAATAAGGTGCTCTTGCCTCCATAACTGTATATAATATTTTTGATTCCCTGGTTTGTCAGATTTGCTAAAAAGTAATATTATAAATGAGAACTAAACCTTCCAAATTTGGAAAAGTAAACCTATTAATTTCTCCATCTCATGTATTTTTGAAAGTTTCTAACAATTTTTGTATTTTACATTCTAACAATTCTTTTATCGCAAAATTACTTCAAGGACAAAATGGTAGTGAATTATTAATTACAGATAGGCCTAACGAGTATTTAGTGGTCATTTGACAAATTAGCATCAAACCCACTCTGTCATTTCTGGAGTTGGACCAGAAAAACTAGTTCCAGGTCTGAAGATACCCGCTGCTCCATCACTGGTGGTGTCTTCATTGAACTTGTCCGCCATAATCGTAACATTAGCTGAGGGATAGACAGCCTGTACTTGGAGGGCAGATGTGACACCCACAATACCTGCTCCCACCACTCCCACACGGAGAGAACCCATATCTTCTCAAATCTATAATCATAAGGATGATTATTATGACCAATTCCACTATTTGAATATTATAAATTATCACAAACCATATCTTCAGATTTAAGAACATTGTAGGCTCTACTATGTGAATTTGGGAAGGTTTTAGCCCACACGTTTTATTTTATATTTATAATGCTAACAAAATGTTGATATATGTTAGCACACTTTAAATATTACAGAAAGGTATTCAGAAAAGTAATTAAATGAGCAAATAATAGCAAGTATAATGATTAATTTATCCAAAACTCCAAAAATAAGTCAAATGTTACATGAGCTGTTGCCAAAAATGAATTAAGAATTAAAAACTGAAATATGCTTTCAAATTACATAACTAAATAAAAAATGTCAACCAGACAGTTGAAGACTAGCTACTAACTTCAATTAAATATTATTAGTGTTTCAAAGATATCTAAAAAAATATAAAACAAAATATATGTAATAAGATACATAAAAAATATATAATTAAAACAAACTTTCAATCTTGAAATAAAAAAAACTGCAGTTGAACTAAAAACAATTATGGTTGGTCTTAAAAAAAGGGCCGTGAGATAGAAATCACCCTTGTTTGATACCAGAAATTAATGTGTTTGAAGAAATTCAAGAAACATACGTTATGTAAATGAATTAATACAGTACAGTATATATTTATTGGAATTATCCTTCAAAACTTATCTGCCATTGTAAAATTTAATTTATCTAAAATATAAAAATTCCCATAAACCAGAAATTTCAAATTGCAAGAGAGGGTTTCTGCCACATTAAATTAAAGGTTGTAAAGAACTGAACAACTTCCTTAGCATCTGTAAAGTGTTCTTCTCTATAACAATTAATTACAAAACTGCAGCAAATAAACTGTAGGCCTATTTATGGGTACCTAATGGAAGTTTACATTGTCTTTTATATGTAGTTAGACAATTAAGTGGCAAAAAAACAAAATAAATATTTAAATAAGGTATATTTGCTGTGTTAATAAGCTTAAACCTGGTTACATTCTAAGTGTACATAAAATGACGATTCATAATCAAGGTCGGCAGTTAGTACAACAATTATAGATGGAGAATATTAAAAGAACATAATATCCACCCTTAGAGAAAGTTACTGCACCAGGAGCTTGAGGAGAGCGATTTTCAAAGTTAAATTAAACTTTGCACTTGGGCTCAAGACAGGCTTCAACATAATGAATAATTTTTTAATTGCATTCTCTATTTCAATTAACCAACCTTTTGATGTAGTGGGGAAATAAACATAACATTAGATATTAGGTCATAGACAATCCATACTGAATGAGACAGCTAAAGATTATGAACAAGTGGTGTGGAGTACTTGGAAACAAAATTATTGGCTCTCACTTTTTTGAAGGAATGCTTATTCGAGACATGTACCCAGGCTGCTAACAGATGTTTCTCAAGAGATAAAGGAGAGAATGTGGGTTCTCCAAGATGGCACACTTCCTCACTGCGCTAGAAATGTTCGGGGAAACTTTGAATGGTCAATCAGGTGGATAGGAAGAGGTGGTCTGTTGTCTTGGCTTCTTAGCAAAGTCAATTGACCTTAATTGTGTGGACTATTTACTAGCTCTGGAGATGCTAAAAGGTATCTAACATACATAAAAACCAAACAAAAAATTGAGAGGACATGCAGATGAGAATTGAAAATTCAATTACTGAGCTCAATATAGGAGAAGTGATACAATATATTTGTCATACCTGAATTCTGTAACAGGATTCAATTATGACCAAAAACCAACAGCATATACTTTAGTAATTTGTATGTTATAAAAAAATCTGTAAGATTTTACATACTTTTTACATTACATTGGTCTTGCAATAAACTTGTTAAATAAGTGTTGAAAGTATCCGTAAACTCAAATTTATAAACCACTTTGCAATAAGACATAAAAATATAAATGTCAAGTTCAAGGACAAGGTTGAAGTTATATTTTATTAATCTAGTAAACACAGCTTTTTAAATATTTTATTTTTTGACCTACTAATTGTGTAATTAATTTTTGTTACTTTGATATTAATTATCTAGAGGTCACTATTTTTAGACGTTTTCCTTATTTGAGAGCAAAATAAATTACATTATTAAAAAGAACAGACTTTATTTAACCTATTTCGAAATTACAAGTCATTATGACGATTATCTATTCTGCCTTTCAAAAGGAAGCAATGTAGGTGAGAATTGAGTTGAATGCATCGCCACCAGTTGCCGCTACTCCTGATCACCACATTTATCTGCCAATAAAAAACTTTCCTCTTCAGTTGGGAGGTAAATCAAAGTTGGAGGTGAAGATAATTCATGATGAAGTTATAAATTAATTAAGTGCAAAACAACCAATTGAAACAAAAACTAAAAAGAACAACAATTCATTATTTGAAAGCGATAGGTGATTCGTGCGTCTAGGCCTTCTTAAAGGGTCCCTCACATAGCCTATTTGGAGGCAATTTGGCGACAGGTAGTGTGATTCATCAGATATTTTTTTAATCATCATGAAACAAGGAAAGTACTAGTAACATGTAATGAAATTTATTTTGGTCTCTGGTATGGAAACCTCGGCCAAAAATAATGGCCTCTGGATAATACCAATTAGGTTCCTAATTTTTTTTAGACCAAATTGTTTACCAATCAAAGATCTTTAAAATTATGTAAAACAAACAAACAAACATATGTGTTTGATTTGAAATTTTTTTGATTCAAGCATGGGACCCTGTGTTTTTATGACATTTTGTATTTTTAAAGAGTTATTTTAAACAAATTCTTTGAGTTCGATTTATGGGGACTCTGTAAAAACTAAACTTTTGCAGTTAGTTCTTTGACTGCTAGACATAATAGGCGTGTGGTCTGAGACATCCAGTGTAACATGTATATGATTAGTTTATAACGAGAATGTTAATATGTTTAATTCAAGAATAATATTTAGAACTCTTTGCCCACACTCTATTCCCCTCAGTTTTTGAAGGGAATATTCTTCTTCTTTATATTCTATCTATAATAGCGTACATGTTTTCCGAGAATCGGTGTTGATTTGATTTGAACTATTTGGGAGTAAGGAAAGAAATTGATTTAATGTAATTTCCTCCCAAATAAAAAAAAGTTGTCAAAAAGTGAACCCAATTTTAGATTGAATAGGGTAAATATTGGGCCTTCAATATTAAAAAATACTACCATGGTAACCCCCAAAGGAAGCCTTTTGGATGTAGTCAACATAGACATTGAATTACCTCTTTCATGCTTACATATTAGTAAATTTGAGTAGACTTTAATAAGCGGCCTACACTCATTATTTGGTTGTTATCACATAGTTCAATGTTTGTATCAAAAAGAATAATTTTATATTACAATTTATTTCACTTAGCATATGATTTCAACTTATTGGTCGTAGTTGAAATCTATATCCAACTATATATGTTTTATAAAACTTATTTTAAGAGAATGTGAAGCATACTCCTTCCTAGTGCATGGTCTAGAACAGGATGTTGGCTCGGTTACGGAGTATAAATGATATAACGTATAAATAATTTTTTAATGTTACCATTTAGTAGTCTGTTTCTGGTTGTATTGTATTGTTATATTTTATTTCCTTGTTATTTAGTAGTATTTAACTTTATAAGCAAAAATGTTCTATAGCTCGTTGTTGGTGTCAGTTTGATGTTGTGTGTAGAAATTTGTACGATTGTGTGTTTATTTATTATTGTTATATAAGGTGATATTTGCATTTTGGTTGTGTTGTTGAGTTTTGGCATATTTGTAAAATTTTAAATTTTTAGTAGTAAATCTAAATACGATAAAAATAGCTAGCTGCCACGAAGATTAAATAGATATGGTATTTGTATATTCATACTGCCCTAACCCTCACGTGCCCTTTTGGGTGCTTGGGTGTAGGAAACATGGTAAGATTTGTAAAAATGTTTTGAATAAAAGATTTTTGAATTTGAATATTAATTCTAATGTAAATAATAAACAGCAAGAAGTAACTAATATTTTGAGACATTGAAAATGGTGATGAATATGAGGAATATAATATATGTGAGATATTTCTCACAAGTGACGAGATTTGTTTAAATGGCTTCAACATGTGGGTTTGGCTCCTGGTAACCCATGGGGAGAATTCTTCCCTCCATTTCACAAAAACAGTTACTTATTAATACCAAGCTGGGTAAGTTATAAATATTGTAAGGTTTCTTTGATATTTAAGTCTAGGCCATAGTTGGTTTTGTTGTGTTAGTATCAAATTTGTTTTTGAAATTGTAATGTACAAATTCTTCTTGTTACAGTAAATTATTATAAATTCTTATTACGGTAATGTACAAATTCTTATTGTTACGGTAAATTATTATAAACTCTTATTGTGTACGATTTTTACATATCGAAGTTGGATGATAAATCGAATTGTTTGATAAAAACAACGGAATAACAAGTGTAGGCCACTTATTAGTCTCCCTGTAAACTTTCATTTTAGTGAAATTAGTAGTATTTGTACTTGTATCCTCACACCTTGGCTCGACCTAGGGATGAAAATTTCTTGACCGGTTTTCCAAAAAATCTACATTGAATATACGTTGCATATTTCCTATTGGGCATAGTAATAGACAGGCAAAAATGAATCACGGAAAATGGCCAATGGGCCTACCCCTACAACCTGGGAGCCACAAAAAATTCTAGTAATTCATATGAACGTGATTTTATCTGAAATCAAAATTTAAATTTACTTACACAGCCTAATTCCATATGCATATGAATGAGTAATAATTAATAATATAACAAGACATAACGGAACAATTGCTTTTCGTTTTATAGAGGCTCTTTACGCAAATTATTGCTACAATACTTACGACAACTTCTCTTACTCCTGACTCCAATTCAAATAATGTAAGTAAAACAGTTTAGTAAAGAAATTGAGTAACTACCAATGTTATCAGCTGACAGCTGACGACAGCAGCTGAGCAGCAGCTGTAATGATATACATGAGCTCCTCATGCAGCGGCAAAATGGGGTGATCGCAACCGGTCCGGTGGAGAGAAAGAGTGGGGATGGAGGGGCCCCTCCTGCCAACTCTGTAAGTATCTGATAGCCCGTGTATTGGAATAGTGGAATGAGCAGTCCGCGCGTTCTCGCTCCATACTCCTCTGAATTTAATTTAGTTCAGTACCTGGCAAACCTATTAAAATATATCACTGTATTTTCAAACCCCTTTCCGTAGTTTAGTACAGCATACATATATTTAAATTACATTTTCAAAGCTGGATGTTGCAGGATGCAGTACAATTAAATAGCAGGCAATTAATCTGACAAACCTCTTAAAATGTACCACTGTGTTTTTAGCTTCTACTCTGAGTTAAACACCTTTCAGTAATTTGGTACAACATACATATATATATATATATATATATATATATATATATATATATATATATATATATATATATTACATTTTCAAACCTGGATGCAACGCAATTAAATTTAATCAAACCTTGATTTTACAACGTAATAATTGATAGGCAATTAATCTTGTCTACATACAAATAAACCAATACAACGGAGTATCGAAAGACCCAAAAAAACGTAAGGAAGTCTAATGTAACAAAGTAACCTCTTTGTAGCGTAATTATTAATTTATTTACTACCAATTAAGGACTCCACATTATAATATGTTGCTTTTGCCCTATTAATTTGAATATATTCCAATACCACAAAAAATATATTTACCGTCGTTTTAAGCCTATATGCAAAATATGATAAAATTATGATATTTTATTCGTTGTGTACCATCTCACATTTTGTTAAAAGTGCCTTTGGAGAAAGTTTAATATTAACATAATTAATTCGATATAATTTCTATGTTTTGCAGATATGTTCAGATATAAAACGACTCATTAATTCGTAATAGATAATAGAAATTAGAACCGTTCCGAACTGAGATCGCTATCAACCGCATGTTCAGGGTTTGTCGGCATTGCTTGGCTCTGACCAGTCGACGAATTTTCAGGATTTATCGGTACTGCTCGGCTCTGCCCCCACTCTTTCTCTACGCCGGTTGCGATCACCCCATTTAGCCGCTGCATGAGGAGCTCGTCTACAGATAGCCCGTGTATTGGAATAGTGGAATGAGCTGTCTGCGCGTTCTCGCTCCGTACTGCTCTAGATTTAATTTAGTTCAGTATCTGGCAAACCTATTCAAATGTATCACTATATTTTCAGCTTATACTCTGAGTTAAACTCCTTTCAGTAGTTTGGTATATCATACATATATTTAAATTCCTCTTTCAAACTGAATGTTGTAGGATGCAGCACAATTAAATTGATTTCATTAAACCTTGATTTTACAACGTAATTAATGGCAGGCAATTAATCTTGTCTACATACAAATAAACCAATACAGCGAAGTATCGAAAGACCCAATAAGACGTAAGGAAGTCTAATGTAACAAAGTAACTTCGTTACATACAGTGGCGTTGCTAGAAAAAAATCGAGGGTGGATTAAACATCCGGGAGGTTAAAAAGAGCCCTACTCGCAAAATTTAGAAATTTGTTTACAAGTGAATTCTCAACCTAATTGTGCTTTTTTAATTTGCTTATTCAATCAAATTTGATTGTAATTATTCATGCATGCAAACGTTTAAACTTTTCAAAATATTCGAGACTTGTGTTCTGCGCATAGTAGTTAAATAATGATTTTCAGGGAATCCAAAATACAAAAACAACCATTAAATTGAGTTTTTAATTGAATCTTTTGTATTTTAAAATGTAAACCAATAACATTGTTTTGTAACATTATATTTGGTAAGTCAGGTAGTTGTGATTGATTTTGTCATATTTCTATAATTGTGTTTTTGTTGAACATTTGCTCACAAGTTTCTTTTTTAATCCACTTAGTTCCTAGTTCTTAACGCATCTACTGTGATAACTCTTTATTACAGTTTTTGTAGCGTAATTATTAATTGATTTACTACCAATTAAGGACTCTATATTATAATATGTCGCTTTTGCCCTATTAATTTTAATAGCTTTCCAATAAAACAAAAACAATTTACAGTCGTTTTAAACCTATATGCAAAATATGATGAAATCATGACACTTTAACTTATTTGTTGTGCACCATCTCACATTTTGTCAAGTTTTTAGAGTTATAAAGAAAATTCAGTATTAATATAATATATGAATTCGATAAACATTAATGTAGTATACGTTATGTATATAATTTCTATGTTGTGCAGATATAAAAAGACTCACTAATTCATAATAGATAATAGGAATCAGAACCGTTCCGAACTGAGATCGCTATCAGCTGCATGTTTGGAGTTTGTCGGAACTGCTCGGCTCTGATCATCCGCATGTTCAGGATTTGTCTGTACTGCTCGGCTCTGCCCCCACGTCGTGTGATCACCCCATCCAGGTGACCCATGAGGAGCTCGTTACTTGGAATAGTACTATTTTTTCTTGTTCTTCTATTCGCTCGTTTTCAGACTGTGATTATATACAATGCCTGCTGTTGTATATTTTGTCGTTTTAATTAACTCTTTTTACTGTAGAAGTATTGATATGACAGTTTTAGTTACGTATCTTTATATCTTGTATTAGATTGTCTATTTAATTGTATTGCATGCAATACATTCATGTTTTACGTTATGTGTCAGTAGCAAATGCAGTTGATGTATGTAGGAATGTTTGTAAAAGACTAAAACCAAGGTTCTCAGTTTTCTAAAACTACAAGTAAATATTAAAAAATATACAAATTCTTTGTTATGTAATAATAACTTTATTTCGACATGATTCAACATATTTTTTTACTAATTAATGTATCTTAAACTTGTGTTTTTATACGGGGGATTAGTAACTGAAATGAAAGACTGTTCTCGGTCACACCATTGACTGTGCGTGGTTCACGGTTAGAGGGTAAGAAGGTAAGTGTCCCGTTCACAACAAATGGCGACGAGATATTTTATTCAACCCGCGTGTGCAATGCAACCAGTCCGATTGTACCCGGAAAATTTCTCCGAAAATTGTAGTAGGAGGAAGTGCGTTCGTAATCTGGCGTGGCGTGGATTCAAAATGTGTACATTTTTATGTCGGAAAACGAAGAGGAAATTCGAAACATTTCGTCTTTATTCAACGAAACACTAAGTATGACGAGTATTATTGGCGGAATCGGTGACTTCGACAACAGTGCGGAAACGTGGAGTTCGTATGTGGAACGTTTCGATTTGTTCGTTGAGTGTAACATTTCCCAGAATAAAAAGGTCAGTACGTTACTGACAGTCGTAGGTGTGAAAACGTACAGTTTGTTACGCGATTTGTGTACGCCCGAGAAACCTTCATCAAAAATTTTAAACGACCCAGTGAAGTTAATTCAGGAACATTTGTATCCGACGCCATCGTTTATGGTTGAACGATATAAATTCAGTAAACGAAACAGGCACAAAGGAGAAGTAGTCGCAGAGTACATCGCAGCACCAACCCCAGGCGAGAGGCGGCGGCGGCAGCAGCGCGGGCCACAACGCAAGGCATGAAATGCAGTGTTTGTGCTGTAGGCAGTATGGCCACTACCGGAAGCAGTACAAATCGTTCGGTGTTGTGTGTCATAAATGTTGTAAACGAAACCACCTATGGTATGCCGAGCTAGTGTCACAGTGTGCAGTGAAAAGTTCTATAAAACTAAACATTATAATACACGCTGTAAAACATATTTATATAAAGACACTAACATATCACAGCGACAGCATGTTGTCACGTCAGCCATTGTCAAGCTTTTTCAAAGCAGCAGTGTGGTGCTTTCAAAGAATATATTTAAGCATATTGCAATAATTTGTTAGGTCTATTTTGCGTTTTCCTGTTATAAACAAAACCAACTTCGATTATAAAGCGTTTACTTTCGGCTCTTTTAATTTACATTTTGCTTGTTTTTTCAAGTGCCATAGTGATAGTTTGCTTTTTTGTCCCGAGAAAGAAAATATATAAACTAAGACTGAAAAGTTACTATGATCCAAAGAGTCAGATAAAACAGATTAAATTCACTTCCGCTGTCATTTATTTACAGTTCCACAGTTGAGCTTATCTTGTTGCACTGACCAAGAAAATAAACATACATGTGGGTTTTGTAATCCTACTTAATTTCAAAGTGACAGGAGCTATTAAACACCGTATATTCCAAATAAAACAAAATAAATTGGGTGCCATTGACGCATTAGTGGTGCCATTCACCAAAATACGCTAAAAACTACTGTGTCATTAGTTTAGCTAGTTTTAGTGTTTCTGAATTTCATGTATGAAATATATAAAAAAAAATAATAAAATGTATCACTCGACTGGTCATGCTAGAGGCCATCGTATCCATTTTAAAAATAGGTTTCACTATGATCATTAGTTTATGTAATTTATCGTTTATTTGGTCTTGGCTGGTATACTCATTTCAAAATGCTATATGGTCCCAGGATTAATTAATTATTGCACGTTTTATTGTTAACCTCAAACTTAACTTTCTTTATTAGTTCTGTAATGTTTTAAATATTATTATAATTTTACATGGTAACACATGATTGGTTTGATTTTCAAAATTTGACTTGTGATCTACCAGTTTAATTTGAATTTACTCAGTGGTAGCTGTAAAAACACACACACACATACACACACACACACACACACACACACACACACACACACAAAAGACTCTTGAGTTATATAAAATTGTTGAGAAATACTCGTTTACCATACATTTTTGGCTTTCCACCCAGTTTGGTTAAAAAGAGTCTGGCTTTTTAATGGCACCAAGTTGATATGCTGCTCACCACCATTATTTTTATTATCATAAATCAATGTATCAAATACCACAGAACTTGAAAATTTTTACTATAAGCACTGATAGCTTGTTCAATTTTTGTATTCTGTTCAGTATTTCATATTTTCTCACTCAAATATCTACAAAAGTAGATAGATAACCATAACTTAACACAGGACACAGGCGTGCAAAATAGTGTAACAAACTTGATGATACCAATAATTTACAAATCTTTATTAATCTGCCAAGACAAATCTTTATTTAAAATATATTACAGTAAGAAAAGGAACTGGATAGTTACTATTCTAGTAATAGTTTACATCCTACACATTCTTTTAATGAACATGTTAGTTATTATATATTTCTAAAATGGTTTTAAAGTTATCAGGAGTTATTTATTTATTTTTATCTAATTTGAAAAAAATATTTTTATACTTGCTCATACTAATAGCCAATTCACATTTTATGAGTAAAAAATATTAGTTATAATGGAACCCAAACTTCTCGAAACTGGGGATGATAATTCTGTGCAATGAATAAGCACCCCTCCTTCAGGCGTGGTATAAGCATAAGATTATACCTCAAATTACATTTGCATTTGAACTCTGACACAACATTATGTTCTTTGTTTAAAGTTTGTTATTGACGATAGAAGGTTTGACAGGATTTCGGATATGTGCTATTGTTATGGTTACAGAAGGTATAACACAATTATATAACACAACAGAAGGTTTCGAGGATTGGAATCTATCCTCTTCATCAGGTGGGGGGGGGGGGGAGATATTAGTGCATACAAAAATAGGGAACATGTATCTTCTTTCTGTTCATGACAATCTTAGATCTTATGACTGTCACATGCTCGAAGAAAGCTACTGGGTTGCACTCTTTAACTGAACAGCAAGAGTTTTTAAGTACCTGTGGTTATGAAACAGCGGTTTCCTCTGAAGTATGCACACATAAATAGGGATTAGGAGTCAAACTGATCTTGAAAGCTTTCAGTAAGTTTAACATAATTATTTATGTGAAAAATAAAATATCCCTTCCAGTTTATTGAGATAAATGATAGATTTCATGTGTGGCTGTCTCGAATATAAATCTGTAGAATCATTAATACTTAAAATTTGTACAATACTGATGATAACTCTAAAAGTTGCAGGCGTGTTAACCCACATTACCCTACTAGTGCTTTATATGACACCCCGTTATCGTGTATTTACTGTCTTAATCTTTGGAGTTGCAATATTATTCAGGCAGATGTGAGTTAATATACTTTTATATTTTTAACATTCCACTATCTTTAAACCTAACAAGATATAAGAATCTAAATTTGTTCCTAAAAACTTGAACTTTGATACAATTAACACAAAATTATGTTTGTAAATAATCAGATCATTCCAAAAACATTTTTAATTTTCCTCTATAATGACTAATTAATTGATTTACATCTCATTCTAAACATTTAACAGAGTTCTTAGGCTATTAAACCTATTCATTTGGAACAAAAAACACAACTGGACAGTACCTTAACCAGTGATCTTTTGACATTACTTGTTTGAATAATATATCATCTTTTTTTGCACATATTATCAAGAACATATCATTTATAGTCTTCTAAAGTTTAAAGGAATACCACAGTATAATAATTATCAATACAGCTTTTCTTTCATGTTTTACAAAATTATCTTATCACAACATAACTTATCTTATCAGCAATCCACTTATAATTTCCCTGTGGGTAAAATATTTGTCATTTCCATTATCAAAAGTTTTATTAAGAAGATGACTGAAAAATTAACTACCATACTGACTAAGGAGTTTTTTTTTGCCAGATTAAACATTAAGACTGTCATCACTCTCAGTCATAATTAGTTACTGTACCAGTTAAAACATTTACCAAAATGTTGTATATATTTAGCTGCAAGTCAAATTTATTTTAGTAAATTATATTTATGTCAATATTACTTTGAGGTATAATGTAAAATTAGTTATACTGGCTTACATTCACAATGAACATTAATTTTTTCAGTTCACACCATTGAAACATTATTCATACAATTAAATTCTTGAAATATTTGAGCCTACTAAGGCCTGGAAAGCAATCTTGAATCAACAAATTTTAAACCATGACTGGCAAGCAACTGGTTTATTTCAAGTTTCAGTTATCATTTGATAACTAAAATGGCGTTAAATACAGAGCCCAAAATTTATAGATTACAGAATTTAATTGTGTAAGCAATGTTTAAATGTGATGTGAACCGAAAAACTTTGATGTTACAGGACATTGACCGCATAATCTTAAGAAAATTCACAATATAGTACTGTCATCCAAATGGATGATAGTAATATAAAAATGAATATTACTATAAAAATTCTGTAACCTGCAGAGAATGATGTGCAATTAATTCTTATTCAGAAATGGGGATAGCATTTATAGTACTCTTTGGAAAGAAAGGATGAATTAATAGAGCATTCGTATAATTTCAAAAGCATTTATTTAAAACATGATAAAGTCTATTCCAATTTAGGTTACATGTTAAAATATGTTGATGTCAGTAAACCAAATCAATGTTCATAAGTAAACCCTGACTAAGTTCTTAAAAATGTGGCTTAGTAAAGATAGTAAACTTATTAGTCAGGATAAATTATCATTCTTTAAGTCTCCTTCACCTGAAAAAGAAAAACATAAAATAATTAGCAACACACAAATCTATATCCTTATATCTAATATATACAAGGTGTACATTAAGTTCTGGTACGCTTCGATATATTCCAAACGGAGGATAAAAAAATTCCCCCTCTTTTCAAGGGGGAGTACTAGAGGAGGTACATTTAACTTTTCAAACTGTATCCTCTATCTTGTGACATGTCATTTTAAAGGTCTATTCAATAGAAACACAACATGAATAAAACATCTCTACGAAATTCCTAGCAAAAGTTATGTGCAAATAACCCCTTACATTTTAGGGTGTAATTAAGTCCTGATGCGACTGGATATATTCCAAACGGATTGAAATATCAATGTACAACCCTCACCATACTTTTGTTAAAATTACATTAAAATACTTTTGTAGAATTTTTGGAGTGTAAATATTCCCCTCCTCTCCTTTTCAAAGACAAATAGAAGGGGGTAACTTGAAACTTTCTAATTGCAATCCCTATCTTGTGACATATCCTTTTAAAGATTAATTAAAAATAAATATAATGGTACTAAGAAAACATCTCTACCATGTTTATAGTAAAAGTTATGGGCAACGTCCTATTTTACAAGTCTTATTTTCCAGGAGAAATTAGGGCTAAGAAGTCCTCTCTAACACAACCTGGAGCTTAAGAGGGAGCTAAGGCACCTACTGATGCCAGGAGTTTGTGTATCATGAGGATTTATCAATTTTGTTGGGTGGTGGTGCTGTTAAGTGTATCACTTAAACCTTTTTACCTAGCAAACTTTTTACATTCTTTGTTTACAATGATAAGTATTATGCAATTGAATTTTTACATTTTTAAGTGTACTTATTTGTTAATTTTACTTATATCTATATAGATATGAAGCATGCCATATTATATTGTAATGGTTTACAGTTAGTAATTAAAAAAACCTCAAAAAAGTATTTTTATTTTATTTTTTTGGTTACCTCTAAAAAATGTCTTTTTCAAATTCAAATTACCTATATATTTATAATTAATTAATTTATAATTTTTTAATTAATTAAATTTGTATAAATGGTAATTGCCGAATTTTTTTAAATTTTTGCCGTATCTGTCACATATACGTTTAAATAACCAAATAATAAACCGCCGGGTCCAAGTCCCGGCGGAGCAAGTACTTTTTGTGATTCATTATTTATAATTTTTTAAATATATAATTTGAAAGTGCACCACAAAATCTGTTTTTAAGCTTTAACTACAATTAACATTTGTTAGTTTGAGTCTATTCAATACATCTTGAAATAAATTATGTTGACAATGCACTTAACTACATTTTAAAAAAGAAGAGTTGAATAAAAATAATACTAATGCAAATAAATTAACCCTTTGAGGATCATTGCCCTACTGGTAGGCCATTTGATTTTCCCCTACAAAAATGCCAGCGTCTTACTGATAGGGAATTTTATGTCATTTATTAATAAAGGTATTATTTGCTACCTAATCCACACACATAGTTTAAGAAAAACTTTGTTTATAATTAATTTAAAGTTGTGGATAATCTGTTCTAAAATTTGAATTTTTCACTTTAAAATGCTAGGGTCCTACTAGTAGGATATTATTAATAAATGTTTATGATTTATATAATACTTGTGACAAATATGTTAAAAATATAAGTTCATCCAAACTTTACTTGTGTCCATAATGAATAACTAACTTGTTTCATAGTGATCAATTCTCCTAGATTCCTTATAACTTTCTCAAACTAACAAGTGCTCCATGACTGTTGCCTGCTGCTCAGATAGTTTGTTGTGCGAGTAACTGGTTAGTGATAGCGTTAAAAATTACTTTAGACACAATTTTGTTTAATAACGTGGTTTATTTTTGCATGTTCAGGTAAAATTAATGAAGGCTTTTTATTCTAATTGAATGAAAGTAGATATATAGGCTCGAACATTGGAATTTAAAAATGAGTTATACAGTTGTCTTTGCTCAGATATATATATATATAATGGATAGTGTTGAATATTTAAGTTTTTTTGTACATAAGACTGAAAGACTCATGTGCATTATGTAAAGAAAATCCTAGTGGAATTTTACCACTAGGATTTTCAATCTAATCAGGCCTCTGATTTACTAAGAATGTTATATTTTGCCTCCAATAATTCTAAAATAAAGCATGCACTACGTTTGTGGAGTAGATTTATACGTCTACTTTGAAAACAATAATTATAACACAACAGAAAATTATTTTAGCGAATTAAAAACAATAGTAAAAACAGACCATACTTTGCTCATATTTAGAAAGCTTAATATATTACTACTGAATGATTTATATATTTATAAAGTATTAAAAGTTTATTATAATATGAGTGAGAAATAGCAAAATTATATCCATAACACGAATAATAAAAACGTATTAGAAGTACTTTTGTATTATAAACATAAAATTATGTGTTATATGTAACATTCTATTAAAAATGTATGTAACAAATAAATAAATAATAATATGAGTCTGAGAAGTAAGACAAAATGTGTCAAGTCCTAATCTCACTATGTATCAGAAATTCATTTGTATCTTACACAAAAATTGTATAACTGTTTACGAAATAACATAAAATTAATCCAGAAAAAATAAATACCTTTTTAAAAACTCTTCAAATTCTCCTTCTTTACCACATTAATATAATGTTTTTTAAGATTGTTTGGTTTAATTTAGTAATATAATGTATTATTCATGCGGAACATATATTTTTACAGTTTATATAGCACTGCAATAAGTGTATATATTGAGTTATTCTTTTAGTTCTATTTTTATGTTTTGGTTATTGTATTTTCTTTATAAATAACAAACATTTCTTGACTGGCCTAAGCCATTCTAGAGTTTCTATTTAAATTTAAGTTACATGTCTACCATTCTACACAGGTTCTCTATAATCTCATGGTGCAGTCTTTATCAGTTTTAGAAATACACCTGTAATACATATGTTACATACTATATAAACTTGTAACTAATGGAAAGATTTCAATCATTCATATACTAACGGAGTGGGAGCAGCCATTGCCAATGCTTGAAGTTTAGCAAACACCGCACCAGCAGCAACATTTCCGACATATGACTGTGCACTGGCTGCCACAGTGCCTGCTCCTACACCCGCAGTGCCGAATCCTAGAGCGGGTAGCACTGCCGGTGCTAGTATTGGCACAGTTAGCACTACGGTGCCAACTCCTGCTACAACTGCCCATGCTACAACGCCCATCTTGATATTCAAGTAGACTGAAACAAAATTTATTATTAGAGAACATTTTCTTGTGAATACCCTCTTCATAAATAGTTGGTTATTGTGTTTGTTCAACTATGTCATAAATTGTATAACACACTATAATGTATAAAGAATATGCCATCAAACTTAGTGAATTCCATATTATTGTCATACTGTAAATTAAAATATAAAATGAAGTAGATGGAGATTTATGGGTTTTGTGACCACGTCAGTCAAATATGTTTATTTAGGTTTAAGATTTGATGAAATATGTATTTCTTTACCTATCTTTCCCAATAAATAAATATCCCATTAACTTATACCAACAGAATAAAGAAAATATTAATGAGAAGTCAAACATTTTTTGCAGATATAAATTGCGTTAAGGTGTTATTGAATATTTACGTCCCAACACTATATCAGTTGCCCATCATAATGCACGGAGGAGTCCCAATCAGACCACTTGTCAATTTTATATAATGTAAAACCAGCTTTTATTAAGTCTTTGTTCAACATAAATTAAACTGCAAGAAAACAACAATGAAAAGAAATGTTAACAATACTTTTTGACAGTTGAGTTGTCTGGTAAAATAAAACAAAAAAAGCTTTTATAAGTACAAACTATATCATTATCCCCCACTGTAATTCAAAAAGTCTCTGGTCTATATAGGTCTTTTGTTTATCTTGATCTTCATCAAACATTATTTGGGTTTATAGGGATGTCAGATTGTATCTCTTTATTTGCAGAAGATTTTAAATCCAAAGAATGGACACCCGTAAATCTAAATCGTTGAACTGATGGTTTCAGATCATGTGGAGTCTGATTAGTTGGTGTTGGGTGAAATAAGTAGCCTCCCTGATTCATAATTGGGAACACTTATATCCTTAGCCAACTATTTCACATTTTAAGAATTCGGGTAAAGGATTTGTTGAGGAAGCATAATGTCTTGCAGATACTGTACTTTCCCTTAAGTCACAAAACTGTATGTGGGTCTATTCTGGATTGGCCTCTATAAGCATAACTTATTCAACAAGAGGGTCGTACTTCGAATGTCTTATAATTCTTCAAAGGAATACTGGATCAAGGTTTAATATCCAAGGAATAAAGTGTCCATAGCCTTGCACATGTTTCAATATTCGCTCATGAGGCGTTCTTCATTTGTGGAAGTACACAGGAGTCATCTTAATTGAATGTGGCACAACTCATCCAAGACTTCTTTATCACTGGTGATTGTTCATTCCTCTTGACTTGAGGGGCAGCTCAACAGTTTCTTACATCACATATTTTCTGCTTGACCATTGCCATGGCAATTATAAGGAGTCATTCAACAGGAAGCAACCAACCTACGGTTGTAAGATCACTCTTAACTCCTAGGAAAACAAACAATGATCCGCAATCAGAATATAATCAGATAAACCCAACAAAGAAAACATTAACTTAAACTTAGCAATTAGTTAATGCAGAGTTGAAGATGTAATTAGAGCATCAGAGGGCACATGGAAATCAACAGTATTCACTAAAATGAGTAAATAACGATTTATAAAGTTGACTTCCTTTCTTAAAAATCTTGTTACAATTCAGTACATTCTAAGCAAACTTCAGTAATTTTCCTAACATTTTCTGCAGAGTATGATACATTCCTTGTCTTTACCTGGTGATTCATCTGTGACACCCCTGGGTGACAAGACCTTTAATCAGACCTTTTAATCTTGATTCATAACCTTTCATGGCTGAACACATTCTAGACGTAGACCCACATTCTGTCCCGGTCTGTAGACCCCATAGATACAACATAAAAATTCAAACACATTATTTTATTTTTTGTTCTAGATCATTTACTGCTAAACATTGATGATTACTTTTGATCAGTAGTAACAAGTTGAAAATGGTGTAATAATATTTTCAGTGCATTATTGTCAATAGTCAATAGTTTTTATTTACAATTTCATGGAGAAATGTACATGCGTCAATAAAATACAGGTTTCAGTTTATTAAAAATTGTCTAGTGAGTCAAGTTGTGTTGGCTTCTCTTCTCCAGTTCAGGAACTCTTATAGGGAGTAGTATGGTGTGTCGATGAGCCATATGATCAGGGATGTCTTCAACTTCTTTCCTTGAAGTGTCTTCATGTCGTCTGATAGAAGGTTGAATAATTTTCTGACCATGTAAGACTGTTTCTTTTCAAATTGCGTGGTGTGGTGTAGAGGCAGGTGGAAGTTTGATGTGTGACAGGTGTTATAGTGATGGATATCTTGTCCTCGTTGCAGAAGTTCCTGGTCAACATGCATGATTACTTCTTTAATGTAAAAGCAGATTACTATTCGGATTTTTTGGCTTCGAAAATAATCTTTGCAGCTTTCCCTGGGACCAAGATCTGAGATTATCCTGACAGCTCTTTTCTGAAGCAATAGGATCCATTTGAGGTTTCCTGCTATTATACCTCTCCAAACTATGAGGCTGTATCTCATGTAAGATTCGAACAGTGCATGGTAGGCAATTTTTGTTGTGGCTTTATCACTGATGTGTTTAATTCTTTTTAAGACATACAGGCAAGAGTTCAGTTTACTGGAGAGAGATTCAATATGGTCATTCCACTGTAAGCTGTTGTCAATTGTCATGCCAAGGAATTTGGTGTGTTTTTCCAGTTTTACATCTGGCAATGCTGGGACTTCGTCTTTTCTTCTTTCAAAAGCCAGTTGTTTGGTTTTACCAGTGTTCACTACCAGATCGTTTTCATGACAGTACTGGTAAACCGTGTGCAAGGCTATGTAGGAGATGATAGCTAGATTGTTGGAGCAAGATTCGGACACGAGTAGTGTAGTATCGTCAGCGTACATCAGTGGGAAGCAGTGTGTTCCTAGGTATTTTGGCATGTTGTTCGTCAGTAGAATGAACAGGACTGGCCCAGTACTGAGTCCTGATGTACTCCTCTGTTTATTAGAAGAGGCTTTGATCTGGTTTCTTTTATTATGCCCTTTTGTGTGTGTCGAATCTCGACGACTTGGCTTTTTCCTTCAAGGTAGCTTTTAAACCATGCTTTTGCTTCTCCCTTACCCCAAGTTGCTCGAGTTTACTAAGGATCAGTTCATGCCCCAGGCAGTCGAACGCTTTACTGAAATCTAACATAATGCCCAGTACCATATTCTTCTCCTCCAAGGAATTTATTATGAACTCTGCTAATTTTATAATGGCTGATGTTGACTTCCCTTCGGTTTTCTGTCAAGAGATTATGGGTTTTGCAGTAGTCCATCAGTCTTGTCAATACAACTTTCTCAATCACCTTGGAAAATGTTAGAATTAGTGATATGGGCCTATAGTTGCGTGCTTCCGTGAGGGCTCCATCTTTTAGCTTGGGTATACTTTGCTTTGTTTTCAGGTCTGAAGGGAAGTATCCTTGGGCAAATGATAGATTTGTTATCCTGAGTATCAGTGGGATTAAAGCTTTGCTACAGTGTTTGAATATTTTTGCTGAGATTTTGTCAAGCCCACAAAATTTTTATTAAATGTTCTAATTGCAATATTTTGTTTTGGTTGATTTATTGTTTGTTTAATTTCATATAGCTGAATGAGGATGTGGGTGAGATTCAAGTTGGAGGAAGAGGAAGTCTTAAAATGTTGTGGATGCTTAGGGTGTTGTTCAGCATTTGACTGTTTCTGTCTGTTTTCAGGCCATCAACATTTTATCTCCCATTATGAGAATTGAGTGATTTTCTGCCTTTGTTTCTTCAATAGCTGCCGATAAGAGATTCAGAGCCTCCTCTAATTGTCCTGCAGGTATTCTGTATACTCCCACAATGTACAACTGTTTTTTCTTTGAGACTATTTTAATCACGCCCATTTCAAGTGTTAGTTCTTTATTGCTGTCTAGGGGGACCTCTTTAGTAGAAGATTCAAGTTCTTCTCTATTGCTTGGCGTTCCTTTTCAACAGACAAGTGACGCTTCTCTGATTGGTTGAGGGTTAGCATTCAAAATGCTACAGGGTGGCCATGCTGTATTACAGCTGCTTCAATAACATGTTCAACACATTTTAACAATTTCACCTGTAAATATAGCTTCATAATCTAATGACAAAATTGTCAATGTTTTAATTCAGGTACTTGAAAGGCTTGTCATAGTGTAAGTTTGATCAGCTGTTAGTGTTATTTTATTTCCAGTCTTTTAAATAATGCCAATATTCATTCTGAGTTGTAATTTATTCTCTTTGGTGTTATGTTAAGTGCAATAAAGGTTAATTCGTTGATTTTCAATATCCATTTAAAAAAGGATAACATTTTTAATTGTGAAAGAACGCTCATGAACAATGGTCCAGGGTTCATCAGACAAGAAGTTGCCAATCCATTACTTGAGTTTAAAGCCTCTTGATTGTTTCTTATTTATTAAGTTCAAGATTTTTACTTTTTAGGAATAGTTGAATACATTTATACAAAATCCCAACATACCTGTCTGCCTGAGCATTACCTACCTCTTGTGTTGTATGGTGTTGTTCTACTTGAAGCAATACTAAAAGCACATAGGAATGAACTAATTTCTTGTGACATAAAAACAGACTGTCAAAATGAATGTACACTGGTTTAACTAAAATGCAAAATAATCCTTTGAGCTTTGAAATTATTGTACTGGCAGTTTTATCCTGACAAGGATACGCGAATGGAAATTAGCAAGTATAGAGCTTTTGATGATGATGGCAGTGGACCTTTGAAATCTGTATTTCAAATGGTTGTGTTGCTTTAACCTTCATTTTTATGAAAACCAGGACTTATTTTGGCACATATGCGACAAGTGGAAATACAAGTGTAGGTACTTTGGGATTATGCCGACCACACCCAGACATGAATCGTTATTTGACATTTTGCTTCTACTGATTACTAGATTAGCGTAGAACAATATTTCGTCAATATAAAACAGGAATTGTCTTATCGCAAACCCCTCCCCATCCTCAGACAGAGGTCAAAGTCGAGTGGTCTAGTAGATAACGTGATTGCAGAGTCTCGCCGCCCGTTCAGCTGGTGCGTCACTTTGTTGTACTTCCGTGTTTTACCTCTACATTTCTCCAAACACAAAAATTCAATAAAAACAAACATGATCAAACTAAAACTAAACTCTTTATTGAAAAAACACTCAAAACTTGTTTTTATTCTTGATCACACTCCGCCACTACCATGCCTTCGCGCTGATGTCAACGAAAGAAAAACATCCCTCGAGATAGTACCTATCAGTAAAATATCAAATTCTAGAGGATCTGATCAGAAATATAAATTGAATTGTAATGGAAAGGCAATTATGTACCGTGCAAATTATGTGATGCCACGTGGCCTGTCGTAATCGGGATTCTCGAGAAAGATAAGATAACAGCGACAACAATACCGATCACAATGCCTGGAAATGCTTGTAAGTTTGTAATTTTATAATTAAAGAGTTGTTTTTTCGTTCTATCATGTTTGTTTCTATAAATTTATATTTTTGTGTTCTTCATACTGGTGTGGTCGGTATAATCCCAAAGTACCCAAGTGTACATATTTTACTACAAGAATAAGAATAAGAATCATTTATTCCATTGATCTGTTTACAGAAATAGGACAAGTCATTTTAAAATTACATACATTGTTAGAGCTAAAAATTACATTAACACAAAAGTGTTGTAAAAAGTTCACATGGAATTTAAGTAATGTAGCAATAAATAAAAGTAATTATAGTTAGTTATAAACTAAAACCTAACATTAATATGGCAATTCATGAATTCCTCAATGCTGTAAAAAGGATTTTTCACTAGCCAATCATATAACTTTTTTTTAAATATTTTAAAGGAAACAAGTCTCGCATCATCAGGCAGCTTATTAAAAAAATTTATAAAATTTAATTTAAACGAGCTTTTAGTTTTAGCTAGTCTGTGAGGCAATATATCAATCTTATTCCTTCCCCTAGTGTTGTATTGATGGATCTCCTGTCTTGTATGAAAAAGATTCAAATTAGATTTTGTATACAATAAAACTTGAAAAATATAAAGATTTACTATTGTGGGAATTTGAAATTGTACAAAAAGAGGTTTGCAGTGTTCAAGTGGGTTGGCTCCTCCAATATTACGAACAGCCTTTTTCTGTAGCACAAGAATGTCAATGACATGTGAAGAATGACCCCATACAAGTAGACCATACAATATGTGTGACTGAAAAAGCCCAAAATATGCCAATCTTAAATACTCTGGACTAACAAAACTTTTGAGTTTCCAAAGTAAGTAATTTACTCTAGAGATTTTGTTACAGACAGTATCTATATGAGTTAACCAGTTTAATTTTGAGTCTACATTAATTCCTAGGAGCTTGACCGATACCAAATTGATTTCCTGTTTGAGGCTTAAAGTAATACACTGTGTTTTATCCAAATTGCATGCTAGCTTATTTGCTGCAAACCATTCATAAGCCCTTTTCTCAGATTGTTGGGTAATTTGTGCCAAACAGTCTAAATTATGATGACTAGAAAGTAAGGTGGTATCATCAGCGTAAATCACTGAATGAGTATTGAGGTTTTTAGGAAGATCATTAATATAAACGATAAAGAAAAAAGGCCCAAGAATAGAACCCTGTGGAACACCAGTTTCCACGGTTTTCATTTTAGAGCATTTATTTCTGACACATACATATTGCAATCTATTGGAAAGATATGACTTAATAAGTCTTAAAGCACAATCACCAACACCGTAAAATGCAAGCTTATCAAGAAGAACATCAACAAGGACACTGTCAAATGCTTTACTGAGGTCACATAAAACTAATGAAGAGGAATCCTTTTTTTCAAAAGCCTCTAGGGTATGATCAATTATGTTTAATACAGCCGAAGTTGTAGATCTTCCCTGGCGGAAGCCATATTGACTATTTGAAATTAAATTATGAAACTCAAAATAGCCATTCAGCTGGTTGTACATAATTGATTCAAAAATTTTAGAAAATATAGGGACAATTGAGATTGGACGATAGTTATGTACACAATTTTTGTCACCTTTCTTAAACACTGGAGTAACTTTTGACACCTTTAGTAAAGGTGAAAAAATCCCTCATTCATGCAGTTATTTAAAATTATTGCTAGGGGTTCACTTATAAATTCAATAGTACTTTTAATAATGAAATTCGACAACCAATAATAGTCCATAGCTTTTGAATTTGAGAATTTTGACACAGCCTTTATAACATCCTCGGCTGTAACTGTTAGCCAAACAAATGAATTTTGATCAATCATCAAGTGTATACTCTACATATTTTTTAAATCCAGGATGACAAAGGACTTCATACAAAATTTCAACTCCAATACATTTCTACCTAAGAGAGTAAATTCTAGAGTGTCTGCTACTTTATTTTTATTACCTGGTCCATATTGTTTCATATTTAGAACAAGACAGTTCCAAAGTTACCAACGTGTGATTATTTCATCCTTAATTTTTTCCAGTGTTCAGAGTTAAACATAAAAGAGACTAACGTTGATCAGTTATAATCCAAGAATGTCTACCCCCAAAAAGATGATCCCTTCATTTATTAGAGCTTCTACGATATCAAATTTTTTTTCAACAGACGAATGGAGTATTTCTGATTTATTGAGTGTCCATGAGAAGATAGCAACTGGTGTATTATCTGCTGATAGGATGATTCCAATACTATAATCTGAAGCATCTGTTTCATCAGTTACTGTAGATTCGTTATCTTTTCATAAAAAAACACAGATTTATGAATATCTGATTACAAACAATAAAATGTTGTTTGAGCTTGCAGATTTACACAGAAAGAACTTTTGCCTAAGCAAAAGAGCCTTATCTAAAAATTTAGGAATAAACTGTGCATAATAGGAAAATATACCAAGAGCTTGATGAAATGAATAAATGCTTGTAGAAAGTCATTCAGGGGCTTCTAACAGTTGTATGGAATTATGACTAATACAATTTTGCAAGAGATGAGTATATGAATAGAAAATGTGTCTCTTTTGTTTGTTAAGAGTAAGATTATATTTTGACACAGCTTTCATGAACTTTTCCAAGTTCCTATCATGTTTGTGTATATATATATATATATATATATATATATATATATATATATACATGTAAATAAATTTTTCATTGTTAAAAAACTTATATGTTGGTTTTTTTGTTCCTAATTTCATTCCCAAAAATGATCAATTCCATAACTGATAATCAGTATAAAAAAAAGAAAAAGAAATTCAAATGATAAATTACTGGAGAAAACATATTTAATCAATCAAGAATAGGTACAGGTTTTCTAAGAAGATATTTTATTGGCAATTAATTTATAAGGATACCTAAGTAGCCCTTTATTTTATTATTTTTGATGTCAAGATATTTTTGTTATACAATTTTATGAAGATATTCCTGTTGTTTAAAAAAATAGATTTTACGTTTGTTCAGCAATCACAAATAAAAGTATGTGAATGCCAGGACAAATTATATTAATGCCTGTATAGTAGTAACTATTTACTTTTACAATTTTGCTCCTAACATGCAATTTATCGGATAATTAGAGAAAAAATATATGTATTTAAATTGTAATTTGGTTTATACTACTATGTTTAGAAAGAGTAGATGAATAGAATAAACTTTAAGGCAACCTTAGTGGATACACTGGTTGCTGAGTGGATATAAATAAGAGGACACAGGCCTAACAACACCGGACAGGAACAAGGTGATGATAGGAATAGACAACATACATTTTTTTAATCGATAAAAAAGAACGTAATTGCCTTGTGTAAGAACGCACAAAGAACAAATCAGGTGGCAAGAGTAAGAAATCATCTTATGTATGTGTGAAGTGCAAAAAAGAGTACACACTTAGATATATTATGTTATTAGAGACATACAAGCCCATATGTGAGTAACATTTTTGATGTAGGTTAACTGTAATTATTTTATTTATTTAGTATTATTGTACATTTTACTATAAAAATAACTTTTTTTTAACATTTAAATATTTAATCTTATCATTTATAGTTTAAAAGTATTTTAACATAAATATATTTAACATAACAACTCAATGCTTTTGAAAGAGTCTTATATTGCATGTATTTTTATATTAACTTGAATTTATATATAGGTGTTTGTCATAACATAGCATAAGACAAATCCATATAAATACTGTGAATTTTATTTACTAACTGTTATTTCATGGTAGACTAAATTGTAAAAATAAAAAATTGTTTAATTATATCTCAGAATTATTTTCCTAGGAGCCGTAAATATAATTGTTAGTACATTAGTGTATAGAACAGTTTATTACATGAAAACTGATGAAAATTAGAGTATAAATTGAATTTTTAACTGAAACACTGATCCCAGGATCCTAGGAGATACCCTGTGTTACAAGACATACACATGAAATATTTTCCTATAGTGAATGGGTTCAAACAAGACATATTATTGGGAATTTATGAAGCTTTAATTTAACAATTTTTCACATTTATTATTGTTGATACATACATAATTTGGATATGTTTTCCAATTATTTATTGGGGAAGACATCCGCCCTGGTTATACGTGCCAAGCAGTCCCGGACTGAAGGCTGAACCACATGTTGGTTACGTAGTCTATGTTTGGCCAATTTTGCTATGGGTCCTTCTAGTTCTGACAGGTATCGTTGCTTGATCTTTAGTGTTTTCTTTACTAAGAACATAACACATCTCATTCAGTTTTGTAACTAGGCAGCACTAAATTAACCACCTGATTGTTTCGTTTCGTCTTTGTTTTCGTTGGTCAGCTGCTATATGTGAGGTAGTTGTGTTAACCTATTTGTTTTTATCACCACAAGTGTTGTGAGTGGTAGATGTTTTGTCGCAGCTCTGCATCTGTCATGGCAATTTGCCTTTGCACAATCTCTCCCTTAGTGCACTTTGTTAAATCTAAGAATTTTGGAAATATCCATAATTCTTCAATACTTTAACATTCAAAAGGATGCAGATGAAGCTATGTACATTGACTCATAAGCTAAAGACAATTGTTTAACCCTAATATTGGCAATCAACGACTATTCGTCTGTGACAGTCCCGCAGTAGTTAGCAATCGACAATTGGTCATGGCACCACTATTTCACTAATTATAATACGAAAACTTGTATCAACATGATCAGGGCACCATTCCAAAGGTCAGAATCTGTTCTGTCTGCAACATTGTTTTATCAATTATTGTAGCATGTGGATGGATGACGCAATCAACTGTTTATAAAGTGGAATTTATTTGCAACACTGTTGTTATTGCCCAGCACAGATGTGACTGTAGTGGTTATTTTGTTGTTCATTTATTATGTTCATAGGCGTATGTAGGATGACCTAAAGAGAGGGGTTACCACTAGAAATTTTCTGTACCTCCCAGGCAATCTCAGGTACGGAAGTCTCCCACCTGAAATATATTGTTTTATATATATTATTATTAATCTTATTTAATGCTCTACAAGAACGCCAATAACATAAGCGAAAATATAACCTTTTAAGACTGCCTGATAACACAAAAGAATTTCAAGAAAATAATATTGTACTAATGAGAATAACATAGTCTCGGGAAGATAGCTATATCTTAAGAACTAAAAGACACATTCTCCACCTTTTACCTAGAATATACGTTCTAATATTGGTTTTCAAGATATAAATCTTTTAAATATATATTATGTATATTTTACGTGAAAATATGGACATGATTTTGTATTAATAGACTAACCAATAAGTATTTGACATTTGAATGTTTTTTTTTTAAACTATGTCATTCCTAACAAAAAATATAAATTAGGATAAAAATTGATATGTATTTTACAGATGATATAAATTTACTGTGTATAAAACTATAGGCTACCAATTTTAAGACATGAAATTCATAATTGTGTGTTTTTTTTTACCGTTGATGAGCAATTCAAGTCCACTACGTGCATTGCAGATAGACGCAGCAAATGCTCGGCTACGAACATACATGTTATGGACATACAAAATATGAACTTTTAAAATATTATTAAGAAAGCACAGTATTTTGTTACTTTGGTTGTGTAAATTTGGGTTTTCATACACAAAGTGTTAGTGATCGGTTAGTAACTATCGTAATAATTAATGAACAACACGAATATAAATCAACAAAAAATAAGTCAATTTTTTTAAAGTTTTTAAATGTCATTATACTAGTGATAACAAAGATTATATTGCCATATTACACATTCTATTGAGTTACAGTTGACAAACTATTACAAGCATCAACCTGAGATCTGACACGGGAGGTATGTATAGACAACATTTTTTTAACTTTCACATAAAAAATTAGCATTTTATTTAGCAGCATCTTAGAAGCAAGTACGCTGAAACTGAAAAAATAAACCTGATAAATCTAAGTATGAAAAGTATCAAAAAACACTGCAACATGAAAATTGGAATAGAGTATTCAATGAAAGAGATGTTGAAGAACAAATCATTCACCCTACTACTAGGGTTAAAATACAGGGCATTTCAAAAAAGACTTTACAACTTTGAAAATTCATATAAAATTTATTAAACAAATTTAAAACGCCCTGTATAGAAACACTTCTGGTATTTATTTACATTAGCGTGACCATGGAAAATGAACTTTTTTCATGGGTTGGGCATTTATAGCCAAGTATTATTATCACAGGTGCATATGAACTGGGAGGAAAGTATATTATTGTATTATATTGATGCCTTTCGGACATTATTGCCTTAAGGAGCAGGGGCATCACGTGATCTGGGATTCGACTTTTACAAGCTCGAGTTAATTGTTTTTCTAAAAGAGCAAGCAGTGCGCAGCGGGCAGGCATCGTTGACAGGATTAACGAATTAGTCAGCATGTGTGCCATTACCACTACTGAAACTTCTAGGAGGTTAAGAATAGACGTGGAGGAACAACAGTAGTTAAAAATGGCGTCCCTTCTTTATTTGAGAAGGCGCGGAGTAATACCAAACTCTCAAATATGGATAGTGTTGCCAGAGGTACGATAATTTCATAGATTTTTATGCGCCGATAAGATACACGATGGGTAGTTATTATCCTACCATGAAAGATTTTTGACAAATTTATACAAGTAACAAACCAAAAGTTAATTATAACATAATTTATTATACGAACATAACATACTTTTTCATTAAATGTGTTTGGTACGATTATTTTATATGAAAATACGATAAATTCTCATTGTTGGTATGATAATCGGTTTTTAAAATCTGGCTATACCGAGTTTGAGCAGACGCAGAGTTATAGGAAAGTGTCAAAAGAGTTTTCAAAGGATTTAAAAAAATCGTAGCTCTTTTGATTTTCGTTGCCGACAAATTTTTTCTTCAATATTGTTTTCAGGAAAAAAAAATGAACATACCTTTCCATGGTCACGTTAATGTAAATTAATACCACACTTTTTCTGTTAGCTCAGATTATAATTTGTTCACTGGTACATTATTAACCGTGTATCTAAAACTAGGTTTTATGTTTAGACAGATAAATTTCTTGTTAAAATTTATAACTTGTCTTGTAAATAAAACAGATAAATACATATATACATAATATGTTTACTGAAGTAATAATTTAGTACCTTAAACTGAATGTATTAATATTGCTCACTAAAAAACCTTTTGCACACAAAAAAGTCATCAATTCTGAACACAATATAGATCATACTCCATATTTTTCTTTGTGAGAATTTTAAGTACTTATATTAGAATAGTAATATTGAAAGACAGTGTAATAGAGGCAACAGTTTTGTTTAACTTTCCCCACCACATAAAAACTGAAAATTGAATAAAAAAAGAGCATGAGCAATTTGGGAAGGTTGGAAGTGGGTGCAATCTCTTACATTTTAATGTTCACTAGTTATCTATTTTAGGCAACTTCAGTAAACAGCCTAAACAATTTGTGGTAAAAACGTTTTTAATTTTTCACAGAGCCGATTTTGATATGTTTGTTAGTATTGAGTAGGCTACATGTTTTGTTCTACTAAGGATAAGTCCAAATAAACCATACAGTATGTCATAAAGTAAAACTGTAAAGAAATCAATATGATGTTACACATGATGAATCACAAAAGCGGCGTCTTACCACTGTGAAATTTAGCACTGCCACTCCCATATAATAATTTGTATTATTACATATATAATTTATATATATATATATATATATTAATTTATATACATATATATAATTTATAATAATATATTATTTTAAAACGCTATTATTGTCCATGAATAATGATTGCAAGCTTGTACTTACAAAAATTGTTCCACAAATATCCGAAAAAGGTAGCCCTGAGATATCCTACACTCTCAACCTTTGATCTGATCCCTTTTCAGATTTCGCTAATCCCAACTAGTGATGGGAGAATCGAATAGTATTCGAATACAGCCAGAGTATTCACATATTCGAATACATCAAAATGAATTCGAATACTTTTAAAATGAATATAATTTCTCTGGAAGAATATTGAATTCAAACCTGCAGTATTCGTTTATTCTGACAAATAGTATTCAAATAAAATATTCAAGAGCTGTATTCGTATTCATATGAGGTTTAAAATGAATTCATACATGGAGACTTTGAAAAAAATAATTATTCAGGGGAGATTCGTAATTTGAAAAAAATAATTACAAAATTTAATACTTGAAAACATAAATAATTGTATAATATTAAATTAAAGAATACGTATTATTTAAGAGGTACAGTTTTAAGCAATAAAGACAAATTAATATGAATGTGTGTTTCATATTGTTGTGTAAAAACAAAATATTATTGAGGTTTTCTGACTTCATTCTGTTTCTACGGTCATTAGTGACAAGACCTGCTGTGGAAAATAATCTTTCAGGCGGAAATGCAGTAGCAGGTAAACAAAGATATTTCTTCTGAAGTTCGTATATCATGGGTATGACTTGTTTATACAAGGCACAAAAAGCAAAAGTATTCGAATACATATTCGAATACAGGGGTGAATTCATGGCAAATAAGTGAAATAACCAAGGAACATTAGATTGCGGGAAAGATAAGACAGGTTTAGCCTATCTGTTAGAAACGCTCAGCTGAGCAAAAGTATTCGAATACAGTATTCGAATACATATTCGAATACAGGGGTGAATTCGAATTCACTGTATTCGATTCTCCCATCACTAATCCCAACTAGCCTACTTACCGATGTTGCATTGCCACGTCAGCTTTGGTAAGAAGAACCACTTGTATGTAAATTACTTACAGTATCGACGTGAAACTGACCATAGATTCCATCTATAGAAAGAACGAGTACCCGGATCAAGTTCCTAACTGAATACTAACCTAGCTCATCAACATAACCCTTCATTAAAAAATACATATTAAGTTAATAGCGTAACTATAAACACTACAAATAAAGAATTTAAATGAGAAATTGCTACTTTTATGTTATAATCGCCATTTATAGCGGCCTTTTTCAGGCTATACTCATTTAACAAGACAAGTTCTAGACGATTTTACAGGCTATGTGCTGACAAAACTAATAATGGATGGCTGTCTTTTTTTATATTTGTTCCTTTTATAATAATAAATAATAAAATTAATTTCGTGTTGTTAATTGTACTGGCTCAGGAACTAGGTTAGTAGTGGTTCAGGAAAAAGGTCAGGAGTACTTCTTGAACCAGATTAAGATTCGTACCAGAGGATTAGTTCTTTCTATGGTTGGAATCTATGAACAGTTTCAGACTGCTGGTTCCGTCTCCGTTTCAATTAGTGATTCTACCTTAACAAGGCTGGTTAAGGAAATGGTTCAGTTCATCAATCTTTTCAATATATGGGACACTTTTTTATATCCTTGCATTCATTCTCTATGTTTTTTAGGAAACTGCCAAGGCGTGAATTTTGTATTGATTATTTTTCATTCAGTGACAAAAATACTGTAAGGAGGCGTACAAGGTAATTTTGAAACATTTTTTCATCTCACTCGGCAGAAACTTTGAATTATTTCTGAATACTCCGATTTTACCCCTGGGTTCGTATCTATCCGGTTTGCCTGTAGCTATTCACAACCATTAGTCTACAAGACTAATCTGTAAAAACATAAAGTGTATAGTTTAATAGTAATTTTATTGTTACATATATGTTTTATGTAACCATATAACTTTTTAAAAGTATGTAAACAAACTTTTGCTAAAATATCACTAGTAATCTTTCCTTTCAACTTTTTAAATACATATACTCTTTATGTAATATTTTCAGTGTTTTTAAATAAAAAGTATACATATGCAGCTAAACACCATAATAACTTTGAAAACTTAATTAGTCAAAAACTTATGAGTTGGGGTTTACATATTTAAAGCGTTCGGAACCAAAGTGTCCTTTATCCACGTTTAAACACATTGGGAACTCATGAATTTATTTATATTACAACTTTGATGATACATGTATCAAGGTTGAAAGTATTTGAAAACCTCAAAAATTCCATAGAAATAAATAAACATATATATCATTAAATAGAAAATAACAATTGGAGAAAGTACAATTTGTAACTAACCATGCGTAAGAGACGCTTTGGATATTGAGGAAGTACTTTTTGTATGGATAAGAGACTTTTTGTTTCTGAATGAATTAACTCTGAAGAATTAATGAGATAGAATCCACTACTACTATAAAACGAAACGTTCAGGTTTAAAAAATACAAAAGTATTTGGGAAATAATAAGACTTCAGACAGAGCTGTACATAGAAAATGTGAGGCCTGGAGCAAAACATTTTTGCGACGCCTTCTTGAACAATGATTACCAAAGTGGGTTTGGGGATATAGATGCCTCTCGTGGGAGCGGGGAGTACGGAGTTCTCACCTGGAAATTGTTGAAAAATTATGCGTGTAAAGTCGTAATTTTAAATACTTTGACAAAGAAAAGTTCAATCTCTTACAGTCTGAAAAGGGGTTATGTACGTGCAAATCTCCCATTCGGGTTGGTATGATTACGAGATGTTATTTTCTTGTAGGTTTATAAAAAGAACTGAGTTTTTATAAAATAACCTAGAATAATAATAATAAAGTTATTATAGGCCTAATAATATAAAATAAATAATAATTTTGGTCTGAGAGAAAATAAACGTATTATAATAACAACACACTTTTTATTTGTTGCGTTTTTAATTAATAATCTATTATTATTATAAAATAATAATGACATTTACATATTGTATTTCTGTATTTATGTTTTCGGCAATCGGTCTGAAGAGTGCTCATAGGTAGGTAGATGTAATAAGTGTTCACATATGTAAAACAATTTGACTTAATTTTACAATAGCGTCCTGGTAAAATATGAGTTAAATATAAATTAATATAAACAGGTAGTTCTCCCTAACTGATAATAAAATTAATTGTGTAAACGCAATCGTCCATAGTCCATGGTTAGATAATTTTTTTAAATTGCGTTAAAAGAATTATAAACTTAGACTCACATTATATGAACTGTGCTTTTCTCGCTTTCATTCCAGCGAAGTCGTCGATAATGTCATCAACATTGATTTTGGCAGTCGTTTCAGATTCAATTAATGACATTGGCAGAGATGATAGCGTTTCTCGACCCATGGATAATCTTAAATATGTCTTGATACATTTCAAGCGGGAAAACTCCTTTCTGAGCTTGCCACAGTAACAGGCATAGACAGTAAAATTCTATATGCATGAATGTATTAGGAAATGGATTTTGAATACTGTTCATAAATCTCAAAATCCTCCCAACCAGTTCCACCTCAGCCGTTAGGAGTTCACAAAGAACCTTAAGTTAAGGAAAAAGTTCATTTTCCATAAACATTCTTTTCTTCTTCGATACTTAGGAACGATTCTAGGTCTTTACACTTTTGAAACAACTTGTTTTCTTTTCCTGATTTTAGTTCTTAGACATGATAAAAAAATCCAAACATAGTATGGTAATTGGTAATTTGTTTAAACCTTATTTTAAAGGTCTGTGCTGCAATACCTGCAATAACAAAAAAGTACTCCATTGTAAACGTTTGCTAGGCAGTGTCTGCTATAGGATCATCTTTTCACTCGTACTCAAACATTCTTCTTTTCTTTCTTTGCCTAACATCTTTGAAATTTGGCTCTACACTCAGAATTTCACTAAGTTCTCTTGCTACCAATGTTACCGCCACAAAACCTCAAAATTTCTGAAAAAACTGAACTAACTCCTAAAGTAGCTGCGACCCAACTCCAAGAGGCATTTTTTGAGCCCGTAGGCTTTTGCTAACACTGTTAACTGCAATCATCACATCACACCAAATACATAGAGCTAGTAAGAACTCATAGCTACTTATTTCATTCATTACCGATCGTGCTTCACTATTAGCTTTTGGATCCACAGTGACCTCAACTAGTTCAAATAATGCATAATCAGTATCCTTAATTTGAAATCGAAGTTCTTTTACGATTCCCAGTTTACTTTCCCAACGAATGTCGCAGGAAAGATTCGTTAAGTTTTTCATAAAAATTTTGCACCGCATTGTTGATGCAGAATTAAGTACATAGTTCTTTGCACACGACAAAACAACGTCATAGCTTTAAGGGAACATTTTGCAGTGTCACAAATTAAGAGGTTGAGGCTATGTCTAGTACAAGGCATGTAAAATGTTTTTGGGTTTATTTCTTAAATCCGTGCTTGTACGCCAGATTGGATACCTTTCATATTGGACCCGTTGTCATGCCTTTATCCCCTGCAGTTCTCGATCTGCAAATCCAATTTCATCTATATTTTGAAGACGATCATCAATTAGATTGTTTCCTATTGTTGATTTAACGTCTTAGAATCCAAGGAAACGTTTTTCAATGGTTACACTTTCATTTTTACTCTCAAGAGAACTTGCATTTATATCAATGTTTATATATCGTATGACCAAAGATAACTGTTCCTTGTGGCCAAGTTCAAGTCTCCAGACTAGCATTACTGAGAATTAATTACCTGTTTTTATATCCGCAACATTCTTAGATATTACCTTTTCAGACAGCAGATTTATTAATTCGTTTTGAATGTTCGCTCCTAGGTAGTGATCATGCATTTTAGACGAACGACTTCGCCAAACTTGCTCTTGAATGCCAGGTTCGAACCTAGCTAACATTTCAATCAGTACCAAAAGGTTGCCATTGAGATTCAAGTCCTATGGCAAGATGTGCTCTATCACTATGACCTTCGCAAAATAATTGAAACCCAGTTTTGTTGCCAAATAACTCACAGCAAAAACAAAACGCCTTGTCACTATTTTTACGTTATTCAAGCCATTGAATATGCACCTCTTCATCGTTGCTCATAACTATTTCGTAATGCTTTGCCCAAATTGTCTTTTTTCTTAGATTTAGGAAAACTAAAAATTAGTTGCTTGAAAGGGCCCTTATGGATCGTCTCATCAAATTTAGTAATTGAAAACGAAACCGGTTAAGCACCTGGATCGTTAACGTCAAAAACAATCCCTTCAGTTTCTGATCTTTTCTTCAGGTAAATAACTAACAGAACACATCATTACAAACTAGGTTTAAATAAACAAATCATACCAGAGCGTTGTGACACGCGTGTCAGGAATCACAACCACCATGTTGTGTGTCAACTTCACCAAATATAAAACATGCACTCTTATAAAAACTAAACATAACACTAATTTTAAAAACTGAACTACATAATACAAGTCACAATAGGTCTGCATTCGCCTACCAACCATCTACGACCAGTCTAAGCATTTATTTAGCTCTAGTTCACCTTCCTCTTGGTGCAACATCTGGATTATGACGCTGTCGCAGACTTGACTCCTAGAATCTGTTGTCATGTTCGACTGAAGTGATCTAAAAATAGTCGCCGACGAAGAAGCTCAAAGTGAACTCTAAAGAGAACATTGTAAACATTGTTCCGACATCAAATACAGATATACTACAAAGTATAGTGTAATCTAGGCGAAGAGGTATGTTCTTATTGTCTCATCAGGTGCACTAGGATGTTTATTTCCAATTTAGCAATGATTTATACAGAAAGTACAATAAAAACACGTGTTATCAATCGATAATTTGCGTATTTAAAATCAGCTGTCGTAACTGACCAAATTGATTTGGATTCAAGATTCTGCTTTGACACATAACTTGTCATAATGTTATGAAATTGCGATTTTCCAAGTTATTTTAAGCACGTCTATGGGTATCGAAATCGTGAAAAAAGCCGTGGTGTCAAGTATCGTAATCGACCTATCCATAGTGCAAATGTAGGGATCAATTCACACGTAATCTATGAACTTTTTCAGTGCCTGGAAATCTTGCATAATTCGCACTTTTCTGGTTTTCATCGAAGGTTTCAACCCTCATTATAGTGTCGCAGAAGCATCGCGGCTCCGAATGTATTGTACTGCCGACAAATATATAAATAATGCATCAGAAAATTATCTGCTAAGGAAGTCACCAAAATAGAATTACACCATCACGACGACAAAACTAAAAAATAAATTATTATAAGAAAAGTTGTGGTTCAAGTCATAACGTAATAATAATAGTAATACTCTTTATTGCATTAACAATAGTTACAATTGCATTGCATGCGTCATAAAATGGAATTTAAGTTGAAACTTAAATTGAAACTTTAAAATAAAACCATCATAAATTATTAGGCCTATTTTTTATAAACACAGAATGTCATAAAGATGTCATTCCGTCTTTATTTATCTATATCAGAACCGGGTTATGTGTTAATACTCTTGAATAACTTCATTAATTTCTAATGTATTCAACCCAGCGGCCCATTATGAACTCATCAACAGAGTAAAATGTCTTTGACACCAGGAAGTGTTTTAGTCGAGCTTTAAATTGATTGGGATCGTTTAAATTTGTAATATCCTCAGGGAGCCTGTTGATTAGTCTGACACCAACTTAGGACGGTAAGCGTCCATAAGCCGTCGTTCTGTGCTGATCGAGCCGGAAGTTGTCCCTGCCTCTAGTCCCGTACTGGTGGACATCCCTGCCCCGTTCCAACTCACAGTTGAGTCGACAGTATAGTTAATCTCTAAAATAAGGAGACAGGGTAAAGTCAGTAATCCAAGACTCCCGAAGGCGTCTTTGCACGACTCTCTTGGGTTCAACTTTAACAAAATTCTAACAACTTTCTTTTGAGATCTAGAAACTCTTTGAACCATGTTTTTGGAACAACTGCCCCACAATATCAATCCGTAAGACAGATATGGATGTATAAGACCAAAGTAGGCCAGTTTTAAAAACATTCAAAGAACAACAATTTGCATGGTTGCGCAGGACATAAATGCCCGAGGCAACCTAAGAGCAAACGCTCTCAACGTGGGTGTTCCATGTCAGCCCTCGGTCAAGGTACATTCCAAGGAACTTGGTAGATTCAGCTTCATCAAGAAGAACGTCGTCCACCATCACCGCGGGCCGGAGCTCTTGGTCGTCATGCTGCCGAAGACAGAAGTTCATGACGTTTGACTTTAAACTGATTGTTTAGATTAGTTTAGATTTGTTAAACGTGTTTCGTTAGATTGTATTCATGGACTATGAAACAATACCATGTAAAACTCCTCATACTCGTAACGATTGGTGGACAATTTGATTTGTTTAAACAGGTATAATTCTCCGGTTCAGGGAAATAGATATATTTTAAGAAATAAGTCATATCTCCTACCTTCTATTTTAATTTGTAGATTATAATACGGGCCTCCAGTATGTCTAAAATCTGCAAAAAATATGGGTATATATTTGTATTAGTAACAAAGGTATTTTTATTTTAAAATGTTTGAAACATTTAAAACCTCCCTAGCCATGATAGAAATATTGCTATTAAAATAATGTTTGATGTTGTAAAATGTTTGTGGAAAAAATAAAAACATCATTTAGGTTCAAAAAAGGTTGTAAATATAACATTTTTAAACCATGGTGTATTATAAAAAGATGTTTAGCTCAATAACTGAATAAATGCTGGTAGAAGTTTATGTGCCAGTCGTTAAATTTTAAGACATGAAATTTCAAATAGTATGGAAATTAATGCTTAATTGACGACACAATTAATAGGCTTTATTATTATACTACAAGACTCGTCCGACGGGAGCAAAATATCTGCAAGCCAATAGTAAGAGTAGAAGTAACGCGTAATTTGATCATCCGTTATGCCAGATAAATTTAAAAAGCAAAACCTATGTAAACACTAGGAAAATAGTGTTCACCACACTGATTTTAAATAACTTACGCAAATACAGAGTGTGCATTCGTCCAGAAGCTAAACGATTCTTTTTATCATGCCGGATATTTAATGATTTTTTACTACTTTTATACACTGGACTCTTTTTATGATAGTTTTTGCACCCATCTTTCAGGAAAGCAATATAATCGTATAACGAACTACAAAAAAACGTTCTATTCGAATGAAGTAATTTGAACTCTTAATATTGTTCATTTTAATTTCTTTGAAGTGTTTAATACTTTTTGCAGTATATCACAGACCATCACACTGACCTAAAGTATTTTCGTTCTGGTAAAAAAATAACACTATTATAATGTAATTAATTATTATTATTTTTAAATAGAAGTGCCTTGATGTATTTACGTTAAAGGGTTGTCGACACACACCCCACTTCAGACTACGTTATAGTTAACTTAATAAACTATTGTCTATGAACTTTGTTGACTCTAAAATGAACTTTAGCGTTTAATATAAAAAAAAAAATAAAAAAAAGAAAACAAAAAATAAGTTTCGTGGCGAAAAAATAAAAACACTTCTTCGGTGGTGCCATCTTTGGGTGGAAGTTTAAGACCCTGTCATCCCCCCCCCGCCCCAGTGAATACCCAGCCCCACTCTCGCCTCTCGCTAGGAGGTCCCCCCCAGGCTTGTATCGCCTCCTAAAAAAAAAAACGTCTCGCTAAAAAAAAAAGAAAAAAAAAAATTAGGGTGAGTTGTGTGGTCGGGGTGGGAGATTCGTGGTGGGTATGTTGTGAAGTGTGAGGGATGTTGGGTGTTGTAGTGGGGGGGTGTGGGGGTCCCCTCTCCCCGCCCCTCAAAACAAAAAGAAAAAAAAAAAAAAAATTGTCTGATGTCTGTTCCAAAAAGGATAACAAAAAAACAAAGAAAAAATAAATATTATTTATTTCACATACTTTCCGATTTTTTCTATGTCTGAACATGTTGACTCTAAAATGAACTTTAGGTTTAATATAAAAAACTTTCGCACTGACGAAAGTTTCGTGGCGAAATAAAAACACTTCTTTCGTGTTGCATCTTTGGGTTAGTTAATTAAAAAATATATTTCATCCTCCTAATATAATAAAATGTTAAACATTAATTCTTTTATTAGTATTCTTGAACAGGGATATATGTCATGTATGCGAATTTTCAGATTGTTGTGTTCAGAGGAATTTTGTCTAGTCATAAGTTGATTGAAGAGTGGGGATTAAATTGGAGTGTATCCGAGCTTCGAGAGCTCACTGTTCGTGTCTGAGTGATTTTTTTATTTTTGGTTAGTAAAGTGAAGACGAGGACGAACCTTCAACGCGTGGTCTGTACCTTGTTTTCACCCAAACATGAAGGTTATAAGAATTAATTGCCAGACACACGAAGTCGAAGGGAGGAACATTCTGCAGAGTGTGACATCACAATGTTTGCGCATATGTGACATTAAAACTTCAAACAGACCGATTTTTATTATTATAGCAACAAAAATATTTTAATTTTAAAGAAATTGTTGTTTTAAAATCTAGTATAATTCTCATATTAGGAAGTTTGGCCTGTAATTATAATGGTTTGCATTATTTAAAATATTTTAATAATTTGTATCGTGATTATCAATAGTAAAATTGTGTTCCGTCACAAAACATATCTTCAGGCATCGAGAGGATAGCCTATCTGATTTTTTTTCAAGCCTGCGTCAGAAGATATCGAATACGGAGAGAAAAGAAGAAGTCTTATAGCTTAATTCGTTTCGTTCTGTTTCGTCATCACGATCGCACAGCAGCAGCAAGAGCAGGAGTGAAGCGAATGAATGCTGAATAGTGAACACCTGAAAATTAATAATAGGAGTGCACAAAGTTTTGTTGTTGGTGTATAGTTTGTATTCCTTATTAGTGTACTACATTAAATACACAATACACTTGTATTAAGTGTATATTTCAAATTTGTTTTATGTTCTTGTTTGTAAGTACCACATATTTTGTAACAAATTATTTTTAGGCGAGAAAATTATGTTCCAGTTCCGATTTTGTAATCCTCGTAAAAGCAGATTCACAGACTTCCTAATAGTTCCTTTCTAAAAATGGCTACTTTCTACAATGGTACATTTTACGTTTTGGTTCGGCCAATAATCTCGAAAGTTTGTTACTGCCTAGTTTTTATGTACAGTAGTCGAAAAGGGCCTCCTTAATAGAACTAAGTCCTAATTTTCTGAGGGGGCCAACTGAGTTTTAGTTTACAATACTTATTACCCAGGCAGTTATTTTGTATTTTTATACAACAAAAAATAAAATGATTAGAAAAAATATTTTAATTATACTGAAAGATTAGTTATCACATTAGCCCCTCTTCCACCTAACCTTGTACAAATTAGATGGAATATGCAAAAAATTCAAGAATTTAGCAAAACTCGGGGTAGAATATAATAAGCGGACCCGGTTTTTTATATAAATATTGACAAACTATATAGCTTAATTAAAACTTTCGATATAACCAAATACTTTTTTATATAATAAAGGTATTTTCTTTTATAAAGAATAAAAGACAAATGAAAGCTCATGGAGGACTGTGAAACCAAGTTTAAAAAGTGGCATACCACCCGACCTGCTTGCATATAATTTCTGTGAGTAGCCTAGGCCCATATGTACAGAAGAGATGTACGGTTTTAAAGAGAAGATGCTTCAACAGCTTCTCAAAAGCGGTTAATCATTGCTATTCAGGAGAAAACATAAATAATTAAGCATATTTTATATTTCCTATTATAAATATTGTTTATGTTATCATTTAATTATTTTTTATGATTTTCCAGTTCCTATTTCCTATTGTTTGTTTGATCATTTATTATTTATAGAGCTCATTTATTATTTATAAGATTATATTAATTATTTAAATTTAAAATATGATTGTGATTATGACTATAGATATGTTGATATGATTTATAAACATATGTATTCGATACATGAATATTAAGTATCTATGATTGTACTAATCTATATAAAAAAAAAAAACCGGGTCCGCTTATAATACCCCACCCAAAACTTGCAAAAACTCAATTTTATTGTGAATTTATTAACTAAAATTTAATTTTATTGTAATTTTGTTGACTGATCTACTGTTCTTTAGCTTATGAACCGGGCTAGAATATAATCTTAATTTTTTTGTATCTGCAGTATATTTAAGATTTTTGTATTATCAATAATAATATAAACAATATTGTAATGTAATTTTAATACATAAGCTGTATTATTTGAGCTCCTAATAACGTTCAAACAAATGATATTTAATAACTTGTGTTAGCATCACAGTACCATCTCGTGACAGGTGTATTGGTTCTGTGTTGGCCATCATGAGACGGTACTGTGTTAATGGGTTAAGATAATATTTTTTTGTCAGCAGTATAATATGCAGCAACCATGACAATCGAATCATCAGTATTTCTGATTATTTAAACTAGCCAACAGTAAGAAATAAATATGTTGAAGGGTCAATCCATTTCAAATCACCCAGGTCATGTTGCTCAAACATTTTTAATTTGCCTATTTTTTTTAATATGAGTTCCCTATGGGTAGACAATCACAAAACACTATTTGAAAAAATTTTACAAGCCATAGTTTTTTCCTGGCGGCTATTTTAAATGGCGGTTTTGCAGATTTTAGTAAAATACGCGGTTTGCGAAAAGTTTAATTGCCAAGCTATTTTTAAAGATATCAGAATAATCCAAAAACCAGTGTGTTCAGCATAAAATGAACTTCAATTTGACATTATAATAATGTTTCTTTTTGTGCAAGAAAGTCAGTCAAAGTTGTTCTGCAAAAAACTCGGAAGAAAATCATCAATTTGTTACTTTTTAAGGCCATAAAAGTTTAAGAAGGAAAAAGAGACTCACTACTAATATTTTATTTCTTTGTTGAAAACTAATATAACTACCTACTGAAAAAGTTTTAGCCCTGAGAATGCTCTCCTTTTTTTCTAGAGCTTTTCAAAAATGGCCGAAAGCCTAATAATGTCAATTTTCTAGGGTTAATAACTAAAAAGGGACTGAATGAAAAATAAATGAAAATTTTTACAGAATGTTCTTTATACAAATAGGAATATCTCATAAAAAAAATTATGACTGAGACTTAACTACATTTAGAGATATACAGCATTGAATTTCAGTTAAACGGCGCTACCCTTTTTCTCGCTTGTGCGGTACCAAGTTAGCAAACAAGGGCTTGTTTAAATCATTATGTTAACAATAAACTTATATTTAATGCTCAAAAAAATTATATTCCTTATTTAAAACCTACTTAGGATTTACAAAAAAGATTATTTAAAACCAGAAAATAATGGTATAAATAAACAATACTCATAACCACAAAATACCACTTGCGCACTTTAGGAAAAATAATTTGCTTAGGTCATATTATACTGTCAAAATGTATATGCATTTCAATTTATGTTCGAAAATATAATATTATTAAATACATTTTATAAAATACATGATGTAAAAATATATGTTAGTACCTGAGGAATATTTTAAAATAGTAACTCATAATCTTACACAGTGAGAACAATAGGTAAGAATTATAATTCTTCAACTTAATTTACCGATACAATTTTTGTACTACACTTGCATACTGTATCCACATAATATTGTTCTTCTGTTGCATTTAGATTTAAAACATTGGTTTCAATTACTTATTGGCTGCAATTTTCATCAGCGAATTAAATAAATATGATAATTCATTACTAGTTTCTCATTTATTCCCACAACATTTTTTTCCCATAAATGTGGTTGTATTTGTCTAAATACTTATCTTTGTGGTAGTGGCAAATATTAGTAATTTCTTTCGAAATTCTTAATTTTAGCAAACTTTGTTCTTCAGCTGACAAGTCACTCACCTTTTACTATTACTATTTTAAAATATTCCTCAGGTACTAACATATATTTTTACATCATGTATTTTATAAAATGTATTTAATAATATTATATTTTAGAACATAAATTGAAATGCATATACATTTTGACAGTATAATAAACCTAAGCAAATTATTTTTCCTAAAGTGCGCAAGTGGTATTTTGTGGTTATGAGTATTGTTTATTTATACCATTATTTTCTGGTTTTAAATAATTTTTATTGTAAATCCTAAGTAGGTTTAAATAAGGAATATAATTTTTTGAGCATTAAAATATAAGTTTATTGTTAACATAATGATTTAAACAAGCCCTTGTTTGCTAACTTGGTACCCGTACAAGCGAGAAAAAGGGTAGTAGCGCGTTTAACTGAAATTCAATGCTGTATATCTCTAAATGTAGTTAAGTCTCAGTCATAATTTTTTTATGAGATATTCCTATTTGTATAAAGAACATTCTGTAAAATTTTCATTTATTTTCATTAAGTCCCTTTTTAGTTATTAACCCTAGAAAATTGACATTATTAGGCTTTTCGGCCATTTTTGAAAAGCTCTAGAAAAAAAGGAGAGCATTCTCAGGGCTAAAACTTTTTCAGTAGGTAGTTATATTAGTTTTTCAACAAAGAAATAAAATATTAGTTGTGAGTCTCTTTTCCTTCTTAAACTTTTATGGCCTTAAAAAGTAACAATTGATGATTTTCTTCCGAGATTTTTGCAGAACAACTTTGACTGACTTTCTTGCACAAAAGAAACATTATTATAATGTCAAATTGATGTTCATTTTATGCTGAACACACTGGGTTTTTGGATTATTCTGATATCTATCTTTAAAAATAGCTTGGCAATTAAACTTTTCGCAAGCCGCGTATTTTACTAAAATCTGCAAAACCGCCATTTTAAAATGGCCCGCCAGGAAAAAAACTATGGCTTGTAAAATTTTTTTCAAATAGTGTTTTTGTGATTGTCTACCCATAGGGAACTCATAATCAAAAAAATAAGCAAATTAAAAATGTTGAGCAACAAAATTTTATTTTTATTGGGTGATTTGAAATGGATTGACCCTGAACCTAATTCTGTTAAAGCACTCAACTTATTGTATACTTCAATTATGGTTTTGTACCTAAAAAAGTAATAGTTTAACCTTAGAGGTGGCATTGTAAATTCTCTGTAGTGGCACAGTGTTTTAGGCCAACTATTAGTGTATTTTTCTAATATATATTACTACATCAACTAATGCTCCAAACTTAACATATTATACATAATTTTTTTTATAAAAGAACACAGAAAAACATGTTCTACACAGAAAAACAAATTTTTTCTTAAATTTGTCGTAAATTTTTGATGCGGCAAAACAATTTAAAAAAGTAAAAAAAATTAAGTTTTATCCTCGGATTCCGTTTTGTACTTGACTTCAAGCGTATAAAAAAACAATTCTGATATATACATTTTATCTAGAATTTATTGGTGATATCAGAAATATATAGTTTATATGACTTAAAATCCATATTTACACTTTTTATGTTTTATTTATGGAAATTTACCAACACACTTATTTTATATGCACAGGAGTAAGACATAAAGCCGATATATACATGTTGACATATAATGTATTCAATACCCTAAAACCATTTTTATGAATCATTTTGGTTATAAATCAATTAAAAAATAAATATAAAACACATTTGATGTTACATACCTATATTTACAGTATATACAAGTGTAGAATTCAGCTCCTCAAGCAGTTCAGAATAGCAGTTCTCTCAAGTCACTTGATCTATCTCTAAAGATTTCACTCATGTTATCACAAATTATTTACAAAATATGTGTAATATACTATTATTTAGCTCATAAGTAATAACTAGCTGAAATAAACTCCAAACTATGGAACAACACAAGAAAGTAAACAAATGTTGTGCGGGTGGGCCAGATGTTTGCTGCACAAATGTTTATATATATCCATAGAGGATATCTTTAAATAGTATAAAACATAATAAAATACGTTATTATTATAAAGTATGATTCTTCATCTTTCCAAATATATGATTTTTGTCACAATCAGATTATATTTACTCCTTCAAAAATAACGTAATGCGACACAACGTAATCGGGCCAGAATTCCGGCACTGCCACTTGGACAACGGCCGACCGCGCCGTATATACGGTGCCTGCCATTTCTAGGGTTAATGAATAACTAAAACTCAATTGATTTAAGTATAAATAATAAGTATATGATATTTTGAAGGACAAACATTTTGTGTAGCTTGAAACACAAATAATGCAAGTTCATCAACAACATTGTCATTGTGTCACGTGTGAACAAAAAGTATACATTTTACAAGAAAAACAAGAAGCATTTGGAAGTGTATTTATTATGATTTTTAAATGAGACATTTTCATAATTCAATTAGGCTACTTTAAACAAGAGCGAATATGTTTAAGGTTTAACATTGTTATTGTGGAGTAAAACTCTAGATTGTTTCCTTACAGTCTGCACTTAAACCTATTGTATACCTAGGGCTATGCCATGAATGGATTTTTTCTACTTTTATCTCAATGTTTGCATATCTTCACTTCTAAAGAATGTTTTGTGAACTATTTATTACATTTTTTTATCTTTTAAATAACTCTAAAATATGAGTTTACATAGACTACATTTCCTAAGATATTCAAACTGACTCTGACACGGAATTTTTAATTTAAAAATTCTAAAATAGCTGCGTTTTTATGAACATTGGGTATTTACCCTCCTTCAGTCATAGGTGGGTATTTTACATCTATATCCTGCATAACCCATCTGGTCTCAGGATTAACCCTTCCCACGCCATAGACGGATATATTAGAATGGTAGACTTGGACCAAAACGCCAAATACAGTTATATCTAATACTATAGATTATGTCTCTTTGAGATTTTTTTTAGTTCACAAAAGGCCTTGGAAATGCCAGGTGCAGGCTCCAAGGAAGTATTTATAAATGACCTTTATCTGCTGCAGGGAGAGGGGAGTGCCCTTTGTCTAACTCCGACCACCTACTTGTTAGTCTCCTACAGACCCATAACCAAATATATCCGTGATGTGTATTACTGCTTTCTCTGTTGTCACGAGTGTACGTCTACTACGTATCTCGTTATTATTCTTCATCGTGTGGTAGTGTTGTGATTAGTTTGAAATATTTATCTTGTTTTATAGTGCAATGAGGTTAATTTAATTTAATTTAAATTTATTTGAAATAAACAGTTTTGTAAATCGTTCTTTTTTATTTCTATCAACAAATATGCTAATTTCCAGTTTTATACTTTTTTGCTTTTACCTATTATAATTTAGTTATAATAAAAATTAGTTTTGAACTTATAGAAAACATTTTTTTTACTTGTTTTGGCGCTATAGGTAAGTTAGTGGATTTATTAGTGGTGTGCGAAGGGTTAATTTTGCAGGTACTTGTCAAAGCCCTTCCACCTACCTTCAGACAGAACCTGAGCCATATTTTACTAGAAATAATGTAGACATTGTCTAATTAATTATTGCATAGCATTTTTATTTATGGAAGTAAATATGTACATTAAAAAAAAAAAAAAAAAAAAAAAAAAAAACTAATTCCTAAAGTCTATTCTGTTACATACCTTAAACTTGATTTTTCTAATCATGTAAAAAATATTTTGTGAAAAATATGTAACATAAAATTTGTTTCAAAAAATTGTTATTCCCATTGATGGAGAATAGATAAAAACAGATCCATAACAAAATAATTATGTGTTATTAGTAAACTTAAAAAATAAATAAAACCCAATGTTTCTTTGAGTAATATGCACAAATGTCTGAGGTAAAAATAAAATTACAAAAAACTCCTTTCAGTTTTGTGGACAGCGTATTGATTTAATTTTATGATTTAAGTTATGTTACGTTGTAAATTGAACTCTTTTTGTAAAAGTTGTTCAGTAAAAAAACATGGAAATATAGCATATTTAACATTTCCGACTCATAGTTCTGATGTTTTATGTTTCTTTTGACATAAGGACAAATGTCCAACAACCTTATGTAACATAAATATTTTACTGCTAAGATGAAAATTTTGTTGTGTTACAGTTAGTGGTGTGAAATTAACAAATGAGTGTGATGGGTGACAAAGGTCAGCCACCTCAACCATGGCAGTACCCCATGTATGGAGGGTACAACCCTTACCAGCAGTGAGTATCCTGTCATTATTGTATACTTGCGAGTAACAGCTATGAACATATTTGAGACATTGCTGAGAAAGTTGGTTACATCATTCAACTATTATTGATCTATTATAACCATATTTTTTATTCATGTTATTGTTTATTCATAACACACTTTGTTTCAAAGTTTTGAAGTTATAAAGATTGAAAAAACATAAAACTATAACTCTTTACAAATTTGATCAAAATACATAATTTTGTAATTTTTGCTGCTGATAAATTTAATCCAGTCATTTGTTTCAGTATTCTTTCATTAGGTAGGTTACAATTGTGCAATGCATTATATACAAATAGTACTGCACATCATTAAGTGATTTGAATGGGAATTTATTTCTAGATGTGTTTTGTTGTTGTCACTTAGGCTGGGGACACTAAGTTTCCTTGTACAGTCTTTGATAAGAATTTGGGATATTGATTTATGCATGTCTCGTTTTTATACCATGCATTCCATAGCTATTGTAATGTATAATAAAGTGATAAAAACTATAGTGACATAGTATATGCAGCTAGTAATTGGTAATTTCAGAACTTAAATGTTTTAACATGTCTCAAAATGAACAAAAACTCTTAAGTAAAATAGCATATGTAATAAAATTGTATTAATGTTTAATTGCCTCAGTTTTATTATAAAATACACCTAAATCACCAATTGGTGTTACCCATATATTACAGTTATAATGATGCTCTATACTAATAATGTCAGTTGCCAGTATTTTTTTTATTATTATCCCTTTGTGGTCAGCATTAAAATGTATGATTATACTCTCTGATCACATGGCCGCAAGGGTGGGCATGGCTGTTCTCTGCATCGGTTTATTGATTAATGACCACATTCTGTCACTCAGCTCTGCGGGCCACACCAGTGGTTCTCACTGTTTTGCCATTCAGTTTGTATGAGCACTTGTGGCTCACTGTGTTGGACAGTTATAAAATTCAATCCTTTACCAGTTGTAACTGTGAAGTGCTGCAATCTCACTGTCAAATTTGTAACAAAATTAGTATTTTTCTATTTGCAGAGTAAACATTGTCCAAAATTGTTTTTTTATTTGTCTGTCATTGCCACTGATACTGCTATAGTGTATCCAATTTAATTATATACTGGTGCATTTGGTGGAGACGAAGCTCAAAATATGGAAACGAGTTTATCTTTTGTTGATACTAGATACCTACTTGAGATTGATTGTATTTTTGTTTTGCACATAAAAATACTTTTAAACAGATGAATGTATAGCTTACATTATATATTAATTGGTTCGTTTAAAAGCAAATAATAAGTATCCAATCAATAAAGTTTGAGCCTTAAAACATTACATTCATGCCAAAAATTTATGCTTTTTGTACAAACATAAAAAACATTTTAACATATGTGTATTGAAAAATACATACAACATATTTAAAATAAAATCAATAAAATTTTGTTAGTCGCAAATGTGTCAAAACTAATAAATTTTGTAAATTATTTGAGAATTTCATTTAAATCTCAGTCATTTAAAGAGCAGAAGGTCAAATACTGCCATTCAAATCCGAGTAAGTAATGCATATGGTTATGCAAGCGCCGAGTGGTGACGCAGAACACAGCTGGCTACTATGCAAGGCCTGGCGAGCTGAGAGGACAACCACCTGAAAGTCCTGAAGTGAGCAAGGGATAAGTGTTGGCCACATTTGAGGCCTCCTGATCGCAGAGTGCTATTTTGTATAAACTGAATCATTAAAAACATAAATATAAACATATATATTTGTTGAATTAAAAATATAGTGTTACTAGGTCCCCACCCTGATGGTGTAAACCGTAAAACTATTAAGCTAATAATGAGAAGCTATTTCCAAAAAATATTCAAATGTGCAAAATTACCAAAAAAGATTAATTTTAAAAATCATAAAAACCATTTAAATGCTATATAAATGACAACCAAATTTTTTTATTTTGAAAATAAGTTGTTATTATACTATAGTGAACCAAATTTACCCTAGAATTCTAGTACTTATTTTTGCTGGGCCAAATGTAAAATATATGTTTAATGAAAAGAAATAACTAAGCACACTGAAACAAATTTGCAAACTTTTTCTTTTTATAATCCATACAAAGAGATAGAGTATAATATAAAGGAAAAAAAGATAGTAATTTTGTTTCAATTTATAGTATATATATTTTGATTCCTCATCTGATCCTCTATAGTACTTTTTTACGACACTTGCAGTTTCTAACAAAAGATTTTTCCACTTAGTTATAGTTGGATTGCTAGGTGGTTCAACTCCTGGGTAGGCAATCTGAAATTGTCCATTCGCTTCTATAATGTTGCCAAAAGCAATAACCCACGCACAACACTTGACTTTTTGTTCAACATTAAAAGACATTTCTCGAACTTCGATATCAGTAAAACTGGTTATTGGTATCACAATATATATACATGGTGATATTTTTAAATGCCCGGGTTATATTATTATTTTTTTAACCGTAAGTCTGAAGAAAAGTTTTAAACAGAGGACTATTCTTACTTTTTAGTTTACTTTCAAAATCTACATTGAAAACGTGGAAGAGCCACTGCCATTTTGGAACATGGTGTCCACATGTTTGTAATAAAATTTAGCAACTTTTATTTTTTAAATAAATTCTTATTAGTTTTATGTTATAAAGTTTGAAAAAATTCAACTGTTTGCCATCTTGAAACTTGGTATAGTAATATAATATTAATGTTTCTCTCGATTTGCTATTGTGAAACCTGTCAAATGACAGTGTTCTTTAAATTTATATTTAAGGCAATATCCTAATTTTAAATAAATAAAAAATACTTCTATCGTTAACTTGTTTGAGTTACGATGGAGCAAGTACTTTTTGTGAGTCAATTGTTTTGTACATATTATATAAATGTTAACAAAAACTTCTTTGAATTATTGTAATGTTCATTGTTTTGTTTTCAGATATCCTTCTTATGAACCACAGCACTTTTTTAACTATTACCATGGGGTGAGTTATTAGTTTGTTATCAATTAGTACTATGCATGTTTAGAAAACTTTATACACTATTGTATTTGATTTTATTTATTATTACGTAGTGTACAGCGGATGCAAATTAATTTCAGCTTCAAGGGACCAGTAAAATATATGAACAAATTACTAGATTTGGAGTGTTGAAAATAATATACATGATATTTTTACATAACAAAAAATATTTCATTTATGAAGTCAAACATTCTGTTCATACTGTATATTTGAGTATTATATTATTATAGCATAAAGTTAGTAAAATGTAGTCTCATGCAGCATTAAAATTATTGTTTAAAACTTAAGGTCCACTTATAAATGGAGCCATAGATGTGCGACCAGCAGTTAACGTTTGTTCTGTTAATGTGGAAAATGACAATCTGTAATAAAAAAATAGTCTGTCAAGAGCCAAATTTGTTATTATCAACAAGTTTGTCTCAAAAATTCATTTAGCAGATTTATTGCATCTTTTAAGTACTATGAATGAACTTTGTAAATTACATTTTTTTCACATATTGAAATTACGAACCCTTAGTTATGGAAACAGCTCATATACTTACCAAACACAGCAGATTGTGATAAAAGATTTTGGTATAGGTAACTTGTTCTAAACATTAAGAAAATCTGAAATATACATACATACTAAATGATTACAACGGATCACTATTATTGTTTTGTAGCATATTGTGGAATTTTTCACATGGAAATTGGTGACAAAAATTCATTACTTTGGCACTCAAGGATTAAATAGCTTTATTAGTCAGGTTTTCAGGTACATTGAGTACATCTATAAATAGCAATGAATTAAGTTCCCTAAATGTAACAGCCATAAATTATTACAATACAAATAGAAGAACAATAAAATAGTGCACACAACAAGCACATTAATTTTACAGATTTTTAACTACAATATTAAAAAATTTGCTAAAATAACCTTCTGTGAGATACTGTATCACAAACTTATTAGCCTGATTATGAACATATCAAAATAATTAGTCAAATTGTTTCAGGCAATGCCGTATGGGCACATGAATGGCCAACCTCCCAACATGATGCATGCAGGATTGAAACAGTTTACTCCTGGAGGTAAATATAGTAACTAATATTTTTGTCTTTGTGTATTATTTTACATTAAAAATCAATACGAAGTGCTATGTTTATTTATATGGTATGTCTTCTTGAATAAACCTGGAGAATATCGTTTTTAGGTTTTTATTCCTTTGTAAGTTTTAGGTAGAAGTCAGTGTTGTATAACCTTTTTAAAATGTTTTAATTACACATTTGGAAGGAAGCAGTAGCCTTCTGTTCATTTATGATGACTGCACAGTTTTTCCCATAGAAACTTGTCGGCTAATTCTAACCTTCAATAACCAAAGAATCTTTTACCCGTATAAACCTTTATCATTAGATACTTGCTGAAAATACTTTCTGTATTCTGTAGAAATCTCAATTTACTCAATCATTTACTTTAAGTGGTATTCAGAAGCATAAACTTTGTGTGGTTTACAAATTGTTTTTTTTTTTTTAAATTTAGATAATGTTGATTAAATTATTTTATCAAAAAATTGTTGTAACTTTTTTTACTATTTTAGAAATTAATCATAGTAGTTCCTTACTCCTTGTAGTTTGAAAAGATCCACTTTGTATTCAATCACTTAAAGCAAAAAATAAATTCAGGCTCTCTTAACCCTTTATCTGCCAAACACAACATATATATACAAACATATAAACAACCGTCACGCCTAAGTTTACTCTTTTTTAAGTTATCAGTTGTTTTGTTTACATAGTAACAGCTGTTATATTGTATTATTTTTTATTGAAAATGTGTATATGGTATTGCTGTCTAGTTAGTGCTACTATCTTGCGAATTTTAATAAAACTACCTGGACACAACATGCTTCGAATCATGTGAAAGTTTGTGGATGTTGCATTGCTTTTGCTTGTTGGCTGTACGAATATTTGTGTGAGATAGTGTGGTGTGAGATAATGGCCATCCATGATTTAAGAGGATTTACTTCACATGTTAGAACCTCCCAGTTCACAGTTGGACCCTATGAACAGAAATTTATCAGATGACAGATGATGAATCACTGACGCCTCAAAGACCGAAGTGATATGTGAATATCTACAATAGTTCTGATAGCATACTAAGTGATGTTGATTGTAACGCTCCATCTATTTCTAAACGTCCTAGAAAAGATCTCTTCCCCAAAAGGAAATCCTCAAAAAAGAAAACCTATAAACCAAAGAGTAAGCCAACATCAAAAAATAAAACTAAAAATAAGGAAAATGAAACACATAAAAAAAAAAAAATTATTTTAATGACGCAAACAGTGGAGTTGTTAGTAAAAATGAGTTTCGTGATCTTTGCTGTTAGCTATATTGCTTTGAAAACGTGATATCTGTTACAAGGTCTCCACCCGATTGTGAAACCGTGATTAAGCCTTGGATTTCGTTCAGCTTGCCATGAATTTAATTTACAAACCATGAAAATCTCTACAACTTACTATAAAATTAATCAACATGCATTGTCGCTGTGATTGTCGTAAAGCTCAGTTCACACGTGAGCAAGAAATGCACAAGCCTAATTGCGGCTATGTGTTATGGCACGATTTAGTAGAGTACCTGATCAAATAGAGCGGTTCACACAAGCGAGCATGGGCTGGCTGATTATAGCCAATTGCAGCGTATAAGCATGACGATCACAAACAACCACCACCACCACTACTAGATCGTAGCTGACAGTGGTGTGTCACAGCCCAGGTGACGTAGTAGTATTTGGGGGAGCATTGAATGGGTAACACTGGCTACCAGTCGTCACAGTCGATCACCGAACCTCGTGGGTGCACCAATCTTTCTTAAAATATGTATGTCGGTTGATTCGGCTGGAGGGAGGGTCCATGTCCATGTTTTAGTATTGTGTAATCAGTTTTGATGTGTAACATTTCCATGCCTATGTAAAAACAATATAAAAACTAGTATTTATTTTAGCGAAAAATTATATACCTATTAATATGTATTGCTATGAAAAATTAGTAATTGTGATGTCTGGATTGTTTATAATATCTTCTACAAACAGTTCTACGCCGAACATATTGGCATTCATAGTTCAAGAAGAGTAGAGTGTCTGTCAGTATTGGCGATTGACTGCCAGCCCCCCTGAACTGTCCAATACTTCTATATATGTACTACGTTGCCATTATTGGCTGCGATATAGTAGCAGTGACAGTTATTTGCGATTGTTTTAACGTCTTCAATTAATTGCGGTCAGCAATTCTCGCTTGTGTGAACCGCTGTACGGGTCGAGTAATGTGAGAGTTCGGGTAGGATACAAGTGGCAAAATTTATCCTCTTAAGCTCAGCCATACCATTGGATGCATCTTTTTCTTTATCCTGAGGGACCATTGTCTCCGCACTTTGTCCTAAAAGGACCTTTGCGCCTCCCTTAGTTATATTTGTGTCCTCAGAATCCGAGACTTTTACAGAAGCTGATCAGATTTGAGAGCTCATGTTCTCTGATGTCCTTGGGACTGAGGAGATATGCCCCTAGGACAGTTTAGCCAAATATGCTCCGCTGATTCCTCCTCTACTACATAGAGTCTGCATTCAACAGTCTCGCTAAGGCCCACCTTCATAAGATGTTTTTTAAAAAGGTCATGTTCTGTCAACATCCCTAATATCATTCTTATATCCTCCTTATTCTGATCTAGGAGAGATGCACACCCTTTAATATAAGGAAAGATAAACATTTTAGATTGTCTTAATCTTTTACAAGAACTTTGCTGTTGGAGAAAGCTATCCCGCAACCTGGCACTGGCCCCACCATAATGGACTCTGCTCCCTTTGGTGAGGATATCTGGTGTTTCATTTTCATGAATGCCCTCCTGGCCCGGCAACCAACCGAGTGTTACTCTGTTATTTTTAGTCAGCTCTGCTAGAGAATTCATGCATTCTCAGACTGCTTTTGAATCAAACAAACAGGTATCAAGTGCCTTCAGTGCAATCTGGCTGTAAGAAAGTATCAAGTATTTTGCTCTTTTTGTCCTAATTTGTATGAGTCTTCTGGCGCATCATTTTGTTGCCACAGTCTTCCACTTGGAAGACTGAGGCATGTTTTCCCAGGGGCACTGCTAGGTTAACTCCTAGTCCGTATATTCCAAATCCCGTCTTAGAGTCAAGGCGTGAATTATCTGTGTAAAACTTCAGGATTTTTTTTGTAGGGTAGGCCTTCTTTTTAATCTATTTCTCCCTTTCTTCAATAGAGACTGTATGTGGTTTTTCAAAGGAGTATTTCGTAACCATTGCTTCTGACAATTTGGTTAGCATTTCAGTGTCAGGAAATTCCTTGGTTATTTTCATGTGACCTTCTAAGGAGGTAGTATTTATTACCTTTGTACCTAGAAATTTCATTGCACTTAGAGCGGCTGTCCTCATTACCTCCTGTCCCAGAGGAGTGTATCTCAGGACCACTTCAATTGCTCACCGCTCCTGTAATGTGTAGACTTTAAAGACTGTATAGCCTCTTGCAGCGGTTTTTTTTGTTATACTTTCGTCCACCAGACTAATGCAGCATATGTGACCCATCGGTTTTAGTATAGTATCATATATCCAATATATCATTTTGGGTTTCAAACCCCATTTAAATCCAAAGAGTCTCTTGCAGGCCCCAAGAGCCATTGTCGCTTTAGATATTGTGGTCCCAATATGTGAGTTCCAAGTCAGCTTCTAATCCAGAACTATACTCATTTGACTTCTTTTAAATGTGTTATTCTGATTTTTTCCAGGGCAGGTTGTACAAGCTGAAACTTTCTTTTCCTGGTAAAGGTTATTATATTTGTTTTTCATGGGTTAATCCGAAGACCTTCCCCATGACATCAGTTGCTTATAAAATTTAATTGTTCTTGAATTAGGCGTTCCAGCATGCCTTTGTTTTTTCCTTTGATCATAAGCACTAGTTTGTCAGCATAACATAGTAGCCTTATTCCCCTCATCTCTGCTTTAGTTACAAAAGTCATCAATCACCGTTGCCCACTGGAGGGGAGACAGAATTTTTCGAGCCGTGATTCGTCACCGTTCTTTGCTATAACTTGTTTGTTTTTTAGGAGGGCTACTGTCCACTTGACCACATCCGAGGGAACTTCACATTGTTCCTTAGCTCCCTCCATGAATTGGTATACTACATGGTCGAAAGCCCCCTCAATGTCCATAAAGATGCTGACTAGGCCTTCCTTTTCATTGATGGTGTTTGTCCACTGCTTCCAATAAGCTGTGGTAGTTGATTTACCTTCTGCATACGCATGTAGAGATAGATCGAGTGGGTGTACTAGTAGTAGGTAGGGTTTCTTCCCTAATGTGTCTATTGATTATTTTTTCCATAGTTTTCACCATGAAGGAGGTTAGGCTTATGAGTCTGTATGAGTTGGGTTGAGTCAGATACCTATCTTTTTCTGCACGAACACTGCAAGTGCCGTCCTCCAGTTCTTTGGAGTAAATCCTAGGGGTAGCTGCTTCTAAACAGATTAATTAGAGTATTTAATAAATATCCAACCCTTCAAGCAGAAGAGGGGCTGGAAAATCTCCAGCCGACCCAGGAAATTTAAAAAAGATCTTATTGCCCATTTAATTCTTTCAGATGTAAATATTCTTTTTGACCGCTGTGTGAACTTGGCTACTTTCCGACTAGATCTCACTCCTCGACTAGAGAATAAATATCCTCATTTCGAGTCAAGTAACCCCCTGGAAAGTGCGTTTCCAACAGCAGCGCTGTCTTCTTCCTGTTGTCTGTAAGGCTTTTACTAAGGACCCCATTGGGTTAGAGTGATCGAATTGGAGAGGCTTTTGAAGCCTTGCAGCCTCTGGTAGGCTATTAATGCTTAGGCAAAAATTTCTCCAGGTTCTTCTTTTATTTTTTCCAATTTATTTTTTATATTCATTTAGGGCATGCAGATAAGGGATCCAGTCGTCTGTCCTTTTTGCCTATTTTAATTATTTCAGAGTTTTGTTTCTAAGTGTATCTAACCTCCCAGTCTACAAAGGCACGTCTTTCTTTAGCCTGTCTGAGAGGACAGTTTTTCTCGTAGGCCTTTACAATAGCTTGTTCAACTAGTTGAGCAGACCTATCTAAATCAAGCATTTTTCTGGTAGGGTTCTATTTCCTCCAACTCTTTGGCTAGGGACACTCGATATCCCCTCTAGTTGGTAGATTTAGGAACCCTGTGGGTCACGTTCATCTCACCTTCCACCTCTGTCAAACCTAGTGGGGCAATGGTCCGAAAGTGAGGCCTCCTGTGAAACATGCCACCTTACTATATTTATATTTTTGAGTCCTTTAGATAAGGTTATATTCAGAACTTCTTGTCTAGGTTTTGTAATAAAAGTGGGACCTAGACCCTCTATTTTCTAGAACTGTCATTACAGAACATAAACTGCAGGAGTCCCTACCTTTTGGGTTTATGTTTGTACTTCCCCAGAAGGCGTGATGAGCATTGCAGTCAGTCACAGCTGAGAATGAGGGTTTCACCTCTCTCTCTCTGCAGCGCTGCAGTAGCCTTTCTACTTCCACTGGTGGGCAGTTTGTTGAAGGGTTGGGGAAGAAGGCTGTGGCTATGATTACCTCTCAAAATCAAATCAAATCTGTAACAGGAAAAGCTGTTATATTTTTGAAATTAAAACTTATGCTCTTGGATTTTCAATTGAATGGTCATATTTGAGATTTCCAACCTGAGTCGTCAATGTAACCTCTGCGGATCCAAGGTTCCTAGATTAGGGCGATATCCAGGCTGTTGTGATAAACCTCCTACCCAAGATATCGGTTGCGCCCTTGGCATGGTGAAGGTTTATCTGTATGAGGCGTATACTTACGCCTTTTTACCACCTCTCCCTGGTGCTCTATCCCTGTCCCCTCAGCCCTCTTTTCTTCATCTAGCCAAGACCTTAGAGAGGGTCCCTTTCTTCAGGAAAAGGGAGCAAGTAGGTTTTTCTTTTTGGACCGCTGCGCTGTTGTTAGGAGTAGACCTCTCAGGTAAGGTATGTTCAGATTGCTCTAATACCTTTTCGGTCACAAAAAGCTCCCTCTACCTTTATTGGACACATACCGGCCCCTGCTTGTGTCGTAGCTGAGGCCCAGAATGAATTTGTATTTTTAGATGCATCCACATTCATGCACAAATCGTTGACATCATTAGTGAAATAAGGTAGTTTGAAATAATTTTACCACTCCACCGCATCTGAGTTGTGTCCATATCTCAAATTGTAATGTTGTTTATAAAAGATATCAACCGTGAAATTACTATCCTAATTACCATAAAAACGGTGAAAGAGCTGTGAATTGGGTAATTCAAATTGAGTGGGAAACCTGCTGAAAGTACCATAGAGTTTATCATAGCTCAAACAAATGATCAATTTCTTATTTTATTCCGTGCTCTATCACCTAAATCAAAACTTAAAAACAGGCAACCTTTGACAAAGGAAGAGTTCCAAATTCTTTTAACTGTTTTGCTGTAATGGTACTTGTAACAAAATTAAGAAAATTTTGGTCCTCAGATAAATTGCAACAGAACTACATGCCAAATTTCATGTCTAGTAACAGATTTTGTACCATATTGAGCCTATTCAATTTCTCTAATAACAGTCATCCAGATCAGTACGGTAGAATTGAGATAAAATGTATGTATTTATGTGATTGTGAAACAGAATATGTGCTTGATTTGATTGTGTACACTGGACAGTACAGTGCAATATATAACACAGAGAACAAGTTTATCAGGAGCTATTATTACTGTTTTACGTAGGACTTACTTTAAAAAAGGCCATTGTTTCTTTGTAGACAATTTGTATGGTATTCCAGACTTGTTTAAGTTTTTACATGTGCATAAGAACAATGCTTGTGGTATTGTTAAAAGTAACAGACTAGACATGCCTGAGTTCCAAAAAAGAGTTACAAGTTGGAGTACGAGAGGTTTACAATGATGGAACAAGTTTGGTTATAAGGTGGATTGACAAGCACCAAGTACCGGTACACAAAGATTTCATTGTCGAGACAGGGAAAGTAAATTACATAACTAAGGAAAAGGTGAAAAAACCAAAATGATCACCTACCACCTATTTTGCTTTTCTTGGTGTTGTTCCTACAACACCAAGAAAAGCAAAATAATTTTGTTTCTTTAAGTTCAAAGCTAATTTTTATTATAACTAAGTTATAAAAGGTAAAAAAAACATATATATATATATATATATATATATATATATATATATATATATATATATACATACACATGTATATATATATATCACATATATATATGTTTTTTTTATTTATATATATTTCATATTTTTACTTGTAACATGTAATTAATTTTTACAAAAATATAGTAAGAGGCATATCCTGAAAGTAAGTGCACTGAGGCTCTCTGGAGAGATGTTTGTTTGGACATGTTGGCTTTATTGCTGTGTAGCCTGATTCCTCCTCTCTGCAACAAGACTGGTCTGAATACATTGAGAACTGTCAATGCAACAATGCATTTCATGAAAAAATGTCTTGTTTGGAAGGTAAAACCCTGGTTGTGGTTTATAATGAGGTAAAAACTGCAAGTGGTGATAAAGCTATAAATTGTACATGTGTGTTCAAATGGTGTTGTGAAATTAAAAACAATCTGTGCATGGTGATGAAAGGAGCAGAGGACCTTCAATTGTCACTGACGAAATTCTGAACAAAAATTTAAAATGCGCTCCATAACGATAACATATTGACTGTGAATGAACTTTCTGTGATATATTCGCAGATCTCCAGATCTCTAATCCACGAAACAATCACAGAAATCCTCGGATATCGAAAACTGTCTGCGAGTTGAGTCTCAAAACAGCTGACAGATCAACACAGGTTGAATTGAGTGGAGATCGGGCAAGAGTTTTTGAGACGCTCCATGGAGATGAATTTCTCCATTCTATCCATTATTGGAGATGAAACTGATTGCACAATACATACCTAAAACAAAAAACCAGTCTCAACAGAGGCCTCACACCTCTTTACCCTCCACCAAAAAGTTCAAAACCATAATTTCAGCAAATAAAAAATCATGGCATCCGTGTTTTGGGACTGTCAAGGTATAATTGTAATTGGTTATATGCTTCAATGGGAGACCATCAACTCTTTAAGATACTGTCAAACCCAATGTTTGGAGATTAATTCAGAACAAGAGGAGAGTTATGCTGACAAAGGGAGTTTGTCTGCTTTACGAAAATGTCACGACTACACACAGCTAACGCCCCGAAGGAACTGCTCGCCTCATTTAAATGAGTTGTCCTGAACCATCATGTGCATTCCCCTGACTCAGCATCTTAAGATAACTATTACTATCTATTTACCTCCTTGAAGCTGCACATGGGTGGAAATACGTTTCCAAACAACGAGGAGATGAAGGGAGATATGGACGAAGAGATTGGAGGGTAACTTACTTCGAGGAAGCCACAACAAAATTGATACCCTGGTTTACCACCTGCATTGAGACGAATGGTAACTTCTTTGTAACCTAAAAAAATTCAGAACACTTACTTTCTGTATATGCCTCGAACATAAAAAAATTTTCCATTTGTGTCCTATAATTAGTCTACTTTCAACAATATAATGCTCATTATCATTAGTTGTATGCTCTACACTTTTAATGCAAAATAATTATGCAATTATTATATCTAGTAGTCTCTTGATAAATTCAGTCAAAGTCGGCTTATTTTAACTGTTAATTTTGCTTATATAAAAGACAGACTGTACAATTTTTTACTCCATATTTCCTAATGTTTTTGTGCTGAATTAAACTTTTGTTACAATGTGAAGCCAGTGAGTCATCACTTAGTTCTGAATTACCAAACTAATCAACAGTTTAGTAAAAATATGATGTTTTTATATATTATGAGTGGTTGCTTGCTTGGATACAAAATCATAGATAACATGATTGTAATTATATTTCTCCATATTGCCAAACATTACCAAAAGTAATGGTACTGGATTAAAAACCTAGTGAATATGAAGGCATACAATTACTTTAAGAAACTGAATGTTTACATTATAGTACTATACATATTTTATATATTGATGTGTTGGCTGTTAAGGATAAATATACTTGATACAATATAATTACTAAATTACACATTTTGAACTTATGTATAACTTATATCTCGTTTGTGTATGTACTCGCACAAGCACACTCCTCTCAAGTTGAGGGCCTTAATAAACCAAGTCTTTTAACCTTTCCCACTAGTAGTAGTCCATGTACGTTAAATCTGTGGGTCTGGGTGGGTAGTTGACTGGTCCACCTCACCCAATCCATTTTTTAGGATATTCCTAATCCAGAGTTTATCGCACTGCTTCAGAGTAGTGTTAGATTAGTTAAAAACAGGCTAAAACATAGTTGATATTGTTAATTGGTTTGTTCTCAAACAAATCTCTCACAGGTCATTAATAAAAAAATTCTAATCAACATTACAATTTGATAGGAATTCACACTTTTAGTAAACAGTACCTCTCATGATATGGAAAGTGTCTTAAAAACAAGTGTGTTTTAAACACTTTTGAATAACCTAAGTCAAAGGTAGGTGAACACAGTAGCGTACTAAATGCAACAAAACGTTAGCACCATTTATCAACCATCCTAGATAAATCCCAACCTTAATTATTAAAATATATGATATGCAATCTTAACTATGCCTACTTGTATGACTTACCATGGACACATTGTGTACTATCCCCTTTAGAAAAAAATACATCAATGACGGCATAAAAATTTAGTTTTAAGTTGTGTACTTAAGTTCAGAGATTTACTTTCATAAATTATAAAGTAAAAAAAGACTTAGTTGAGTCTATATATTATTTTATTTGTCCTTTACATTTGCTGGTAACTTGTTTGTTTTGCCAAAAACAGTGCATATACAAAATGATTAATTACAGAGCATTTGATACATATTTTGTGATTGCTATTAAATTTAACAAAAACTTAATTTTAGGTCAACTACAGGCCTTTAATCAGGAAAAAGCCATGGAGGAGAAGGAGTTAGAAAGAGATGATGGTAATGACTTGCCTCCCCTCCCTCCAGGTCCTCCTCCTTCTAGTCTGCCTCAGCCATCGCCTCCCGGCAGCACCTCATTCTTCCAACAGAACAACCAAGGTGAGAAATCTAGTTCTTACTACTTAGTTCTTAATAAACAGTCTCAATCAACTTCTTAGAGTCTCTGGCTTTAATACAATTTTAACATAAAATAAAGATGAATTTTATTTAAAAAAATGTTATATAAATGTTGTTTAGAAAATTGTTTAATTGTATGATTTACATAAATAGGTGACAATTTAATTTAACAACTGAAACCGGGTTTAACACGTTCGCTGCTAAAAAATTAAGTAATGTATGTTGCTAGAGGCTAATTTTTTTTTATTAGTATTCACTTACCAATTTAGTTGTTGTGACACGGGGTTGGTACAGAAAGGTCATCAAACACCAAAAGAGCCGAATTTTCGCCATTTTGAAAACGTGCAGTAGATCTACCCGCACACGCTCCTGGGGCCAGTCTCTCTTCGAAGCGCGCACCGTTTTCCTTATTGTTTTTGAAAAACAGACCACTAACGATTGTTTATAATAATACTGGGAACAAATCACTTAGTATAACTAAAAATATATTGATAAAAAACACTAAAAACTACTATTTACAACCCAACCATCCTCCCCAAGGTACGCTTCATTAGTCATGGAATTGGTCAAAACAATGTGGGACACACAACCCCAGGCTGTCCATCACATTCTAAACACTGCCACATCACGTATTTCTTTCTGCCATTTGCATAGCAAACTCTGCACCTCTTTTGTTTACTTCTCTTTCCACAAGCCACTTTTTCTGTAATCCGTGAGGGTACATGGGGGACGCGGCGGGCGCTTCAGAGGTCGAGGAGGCTCGGGAACGTCCGGGAGTAGGCTTGTCAATAACCTCCAGACGGAAGTCGTACAATGGCATTTTGTTTTCTCCACTTGATGTGCGAACTTCGTTATAGAGATAGTGTGCATTCACTAACATCATCTGAATTACGTGGACAAAAATCTTTTTATACCACCGCAGTGTTTTCCTTTCGCAAGGATAATATGACATCATTTGGTCACTGCAGTCCACGCCTTTCATAAAATGGTTGTATTGAACAATTGGTAGTGGTTTTAGTCTCTCCAAACCACCTCGATTAATTGAATTCACCATGTCATTTTCAAATTCAGTGGATATGTAAGAGACAACGCGTTTGTCTTTCCATTTGGCGACAACAAACACTTTCGGCGTAGCGGGCGATGGTTTTCACCCTTTTTCAGGGTTGCCGATTTGACTTCAGGAGATACGTATTTTCTGTCCAGCCGAAGAGTTCCAGTGCAATATGTATTCCTACAGAGCAGGCTTGAGGCAAGAGTAAAACTATTATAATAATTATCCATAAATAAACTGTGGCCACAATTGAGTTTCCCTTGCATCAGCTTCAATACAACATTGGCTGCATGCCCCTTACCACCGTAATCATCTAAAACTCCGCAATACATAAAAAAACGAAGTATTAGGCCATGGGGGTCACACAAACTGTACAGTTTTGATGCCGTACTTATGGCGTTTCCCTTTTATATATTGCCTAAAGTACAACCGTCCCCTCCATAAAACCATTCCCTCGTCAATGCACAACTTTTTTTGAGGATATATAAATTGAGTCCATTTTATTGTTGAAGTAGTCAATTAGAAACTGTACTTTTAGAAGCTCTGTTGTTTGGGTTAGGGTACCTTTCAAAATTAATGCATCGCAAAATAAGCATGAATTTGTCCCTGGCCATGAATTTGGGGGAAGCACGTTGAAAACAGCTTACAAGTTTTCCAATAGTCTTGTATTCGGGGTAATTGTAATATTCCCATGTGCAGCAATAGGCCAATAAAAACATTTGAGATCCTCCACGGTAATGTCTTTCCATTTATGGATTCGTGAGCCTGGGGTTGTAGTAGGTCTACAGAATAACTCCAACGCGTATCTATTCGTAGTAGCCACAATGCCCTCCAAAAAAATCACATCCACCAGCAACAAGAAAAAATTGATTGGGGTAATCTCATTAGGCAAAGGGACTAAAAACTTTTCCTCCTCTTTTGTAAACGGTACATCTTTCATACCTATAGTTTGAGGACTCCATTGTGGTGGTCTTACGTCATAGTCTGGGTCTTCGACCTCTGACTCATCAGTCTCGTATTGTTCATCGTCGAGGTCCGGAGCATAACCAGGGACACCAGGGTCGTCTTCATAATCAGAATCACTATTAGCCACAAAACTGACGTCTATTCTGGATTCCACTAGTTCCAGGAGGCAAATCCATGTCTATTGTATTATAAGAATAACACTAAACACACAACAAAAACGGTAAAATTTGAAGTAGTCTAAAAACTAACCACAAAACGCTAACTGAGAACGGCGACCCACAAAAACGCGGGAAAGAAAAGTATATCCCCACGAGCGGCAAAACGGACAACCATTACACGACGAGTGCTGAGAGCACACTGACTGGGTTTCTAAACAATGGCGCTGTGCAGTAGATCTACGTCATGCGCGCCTGGCGCGAGGCAGCCGTGGCAGTAGATCTACCGCAACCGCATTGAACGTGTTAACCTGATTTTTCGTATGGAAAATATTTTTTATTGTAAAAACAATAGTTTACTGAGTCAAAAGATCCTTTAAAATGTGCAATTCTCAGTCCTCATTCTTAAATTAGAGTTACATGCTCAATTTAATGAAAATAAAACTTTTAAAGTTGTATTTATGATGGTTTAAATAAAATTTTGGTCCAAGATTATAATTTATAACTTCAGTCAAGTATATTTTAGAGCCATTTAAAGTATCTAATGGGTGATAGATGATAAAATTTGAAGAGTATTGTTAATTGAGCCATGTTTGATCAAATTAAATGTTTGGCCAAAAAAAATTTTTTTTTTTTCAATGAAAAATGTATATTTAAAATAACTTTTTAATATAAGGGATATACTTAATCTGTGCGATATAAGAAATCACACAAATGTTTTAAAAAGCTGTAAATCATTTGTTTGCAGAATAACAATACTTTCTATGCCATGTATTTATATATGGAGAAATCATATAGAAATGGTGCACATTTCTACAACAACATTCCATAAGAACTAATTAACGAATTTTCTAAAATTATTTAGAAATTTAACATTGGTAATGTTACTTTTTTATTGCTGAAATAAATTGTTATCAAATTGAATTTTAAAAAAAATAAGGTAGATCTTAGGATTGATTTGAACTATAATATGTTTTATGTTCATTATAATGTCTTTTTGCATCAGTGTGGAGGGAAATCCCAATATTCTAGTGTAAAAAGTTATTAGGTTCAAATTTAAACTTGAAAGAAAATGAGCTGTGTAAATGAATGAAGTCATGCACACAACTATGAAATGATGAATCATAGATATGGAAGTGAAACTATAATATTCTTCGAACAGGTTAAGACAATTAATATCCTGTTGTGATTTGTTTCTTTCCTGGGAGTAAATGCAAAGTTTGGTTATGTTTCTTAGACAACAGTAAACAGCTGTATCTAGTTAGCACTGGTATGTTTGTATGTAAAGTTAAGACTTTGAGGAATATGTTCTAAAATATAAGCTTTTTGTGTTTAAATAAAATAAAAGAACACTTAACCTGTACATTTTATCAGATTTATATCAGATAAATACAATTATGTTATTGTTTTCTAATATAAATTTTAGTTTGAATTTATAGTATTTCAATGTATGTATTGTTTGGACTAGTTTCTAAATCCAAACTTAGTTTTTTTTTTTTTTTTTGTAGAAAATGTTACCGAATATGTACCTTGCGATCTGATTAATATTGTGGTCTCAAAAACATAATGATTTTTCTTCCTTAATACTAAATCTATATTCCTATACTCATATTAGATACAAAAATTCCAATATAAATATTTATAAAGGAATATTTCCAAAATTATATTTTGTTTGATGTTATGATTTTATAGTAGGTACAAGTTTAGTAAAAAAATTTTATTACTCAGCCACCATCGTTGTCTTAAAAATAACTAATAGCGCTGAAAAAATGTGCTCTAATTTTCACAATTCTTCAATTTTCCATAACAGATTTAGAACAACCCTTCATTGTTTCTCAGAAATTGAACTATTTATTTGAAGTTCAGAGAATTGTGACTAAAACCAGGATTTAAAAAAACTGGTAACATGTTGTTCTATTGAAACAGATTTAATTTCTTAAATTTTTACTAGTGTAGGTCTTTGAAACGTACTGAAAAGATTATTTCAATACCAATTAAGCAGGTTTTCACTATTAAATAAATTTTAGTAAAGTTAACCTTATGCATTCGAAGGCAGTAATTATAATTTGTCCTTGGAGCTCGTACGGTTGCGGCCATTTGGCAAAAGCGCGATTACTTTTTGCCTTAATCTTATCCCAGGTCGTATGTTCAGCTATACTGGCCAAGATATAATACGTCCATAGCTCGTAAGGCCAGCACCACTGGCCACTAAACATACTAGTTATTTTCCAATATTCTCTTTGTTTTATAATGAATGGTAAGTGCTGAAACCTATCAAGCAGATTGTTTTAAAATTAATTTTTAGGTAAAACAGTAAATTTTAAAATAGACTATAATTCTTTTCTAAACATTGTGCAAATAAGACGAATGACACATAGTGGGCCTTGACACTGGGTGTTAGGAGGGATAGAAACCTAAAAAAAAAATTACTAGAAGACATGGGCTAACTATTCTTGACTACACATGGGTTTGTATTTTAAAAAGTATATTCTGTAAAAAAAAAATGTAAAAACTGAAAAAAATGTAAAATATTTCATGTCTAAATAAAATAGGGAATATTTTATTTACATATCTTTTTAACAATATACATATAAGAGTTAAATTTACCAAATGTATGTTTATCTTTGTATTAGAAAGATTCATTAAAAATAAATGTTAATTTAGTTTTCATTTCTTCTTTAACTCTAGTGTTGGCAATCGACGACTATTTGTCGGTGACAATCCGGTGGTCTATTAGTCGTCGATAATCATGGCGTCACTATTTCACTTATTATAGTATGTTATCTCGTCGTGATTCGGGCACCATTGCAAACATCAGAATCTGTCCTGTCTACAGACAGTTTTTTCAATAGTTGTAGCGAGTGGACAGATGACGCAATCAGCTGTTTATAAAGTGGAATCTATTTTCAACTGTTGCTATAGCCCGGCACAGTTGTTAACTGACTGTATTGGTTATTTTGTTCATTTATTATGTTCGTTAACTGTAAATATTTATTGATTATTGCATAAAACGTGTTTATTATGATCCTGTAATGTTCTTATGTGAATAGTTTTAGTAAATAATACTAACAGTACTATATTTGTTTACTAAATTTTTAAATTTTAAATTTAGTTTAAATTGCTGCCACTACTAGGATTAAACATTTAAAATTAGTATGCAAATAACGTGGAGGATATTAAAATTAATGCTGATCTGGGAAGGCAAACAACAAATATGGCTGCAGAGCTGTCAATGAAAGTAGCGCGGACATCAGTACTACCCATACGAGTTGCGAAGACAAACTACTGCAAAACTAACGCGAGCTGTCTGCAACCTTGGTGTAGCCAGTGCTGCTGGCCTTTAGAGCGCAAAGGGTTAAAAGTTAGTATTGTTGTTGCTCAATGAAGACCTATTAGCCAAATAAGTGCCTGCTCATATTGACTTTAGCTTTACTACAGAGCTGTTTTAATAGCGAGCTTTACACATTCTTTAGATGTTCTTTTATATTTCAACAGTCATAGCCCACTTTAAATTTGTGGCCTAATAGATGTGTTAAACCTATTTTATATGGTTGATTACAGCTTGCAATGAATACAAAATACTTCATTTTAATTTACATATTTAACATTCCTTGTTTTTTTCCGAAGTATATATTTTAGTCTTTTTAAGATTAGATATATTGATCATGTTAAGATAAAGAAAGTTGTTATCAACTAGATTAATAGAAGAAGGGTAGGCCTGTTATTAATAACTAAAAGCTGCAACAAAACCATGAAACAAATACATAGTGCTAGGAATTGAATCTCAAATACCATTATGTTTTGGCTGTTTTTCAAGTGAATTAGGGAGACATTCTTGGGATCCAAGAAGCCAATAAACATAACAAAACATAACAAAAAATTTTGTATAAAAAAAGATATAACTCTAGAACGGATAAAGCTAGAGTAATGGTTTTAGGTATATGAATAGACTATTAGTTAAGGAATGTTTAGTTGGTTTTTATTAGAAAAGATTTAAAAAATTGTGGTAAGTTTGTCGCAAGCTGAAATTTGATTTTCTTTTTTTTTAATTTTCCATTTGAAAGTTCCGACTATTAATGAATTTTGTCACTATTAAACAAATAGTGACAAAAACTCTTTTAAGCAATTGTACCGACTCACAAACTCTAGATCTACATGGCTGTGAAGTTTTTATTCACTATAATGATTTCAATTATGAAACTAGGTATGTTACAATAGTTGGAACTTTCAAGTGGAAAATTTAAAAATAGAAAATCAAATTTCAGCTCGCGACAAACTTATAACAATAAAAAAAAATATTTTAACCAGCTAAACATTCCTTAACTAATAGCCTATTCATATACCTAAAACCATTAGTCTAGCTTTATCCGTTCTAGAGTTATATCTTTTTTTGATATACAATTTTGTGGGTTTTTAGGCCGTTTTTACAAACAGAAAAATATCTGTGGAATCCGCTGCATTAAAGATAGAGAAGTCTAATTTTTGTCAAAAAATGTCATTTTTCATGGCCTATATGACAGTAGTATAACATCATTAACCCTTAAAGCGCCGTAAGCGCATATGCGCGCGAGGATCGACTTTGCTCTGAACGCCGTAAGCGCGTAGACGCGCAATATACTTGTTTTTACTATTTTGCACTGTTAGTTCAGAGTTTGTCCGCTAGACTGTGAGGGGTGTATGTTACAGTAGTGTAGCGGGGCTGTGCCACATCACGTGACAATCTTTGTGTTTAACGATCGATACTGAACCGGTTTTTGTTGAACAGCTGGCAGTTTGGTAGTATTGCTCAACGCCGCAAGCGCATTTATGCGTACGTCACTGCCTCGCCGCGCGCCGGGCAGCTCTTGTGTTCTTCTTCATATCCTGTTGAAGCAGTGCGAATAGTTGATCGGTAAACTACTGTGTAGTTTTATGTGTTATATGATCATCTTTTTATGAAAGTTATATATTTATAAACTTTTGAAATAAACAGTTACTTGAATGGCGATAAAAATCTTTTTTCCTCGTAGAAATATTTTTACTCCTTATATTTATAATTACGTATTTTAGCTCTTGTTCCGAAATTCTACATTTATGTTTATTTTTTTTATTTAGGCTTGTTTTTACTCCAATAAGTGTTACAATATTTTATTTACTTCTATAAACATCTGAAAACCATTTTGTAATTATTATAAAAATAACACCCGTTAGAGGACTAAGAATTTGGAAAATATTTGGTTTTCAAATTTTTGGCATGTAAATTTAATTTTTTATTATAACTTTGTATTAAATATGTAATATACTTATTTTCTAGTTCTATTCTAGTACATATAAGCACGCAATGTCATCATAGATATACATAATAATAAAAGGAAACAGTAAGCATTGGGTAAAATTTATAATGGAGCTGGAACGCTACATAGTAAATCATGTGTATTTTGGGCAATAAATATGATAAAAGATATTTTTTTGCAGTTTCTGTTTTATTTTGTTACCTAAAAAAAGAAATTAAAATTAGCGTTGAGAAAATCTAATTTTAATTTTTTATAATAAATGAGCGCTAATCCAGAGTTTAGCTGAAACTGTTTGGCGCTTTAAGGGTTAAATTTAGTAAATGTTTAAGGACTAGAGTCTATATATTAGTATTTTACTAGTGTCCTTATACTTTTGACAGACACTGTATATATATATATATATATATATATATATATATATATATATACAATACATATATACATATAAGTTTAATATAATATGCAAGAATTATAACAATATTAGTCCAGGACAGATAAAGAATGTGTAAAGCTCTCTATAAAAACAGCTGTGTAGTAAGCCTACAGTCAACGTGAACAGGGGCTTAATTTGGCTAATTGGTGTTAATTTAGCAACATCAAAACTAACTTTTAAGTTTCTGTAATTTGTTTAATTGTGAAAATCTGTTTAATTGGTTCTTAAGATCAACACTAGGGGAAATTAAAGGAATTACATTTGTGTCAATACACCAACAGTGCATTGAAATTGAAAGTGTGGGAATAAACCAACATCAGAGATTTTGGGTATTAGTTTGTTAACGTAAGTGCCAACCTAGGAGTTTACGGAATAGTTAATCTGTTTAAAGATATGTAGCAAATTCCTGTACTAAATGTTGTGTACCTCACCAGGTGTGGGTCCAATCAGGTTCAACATGAACCGACAACAGCGGCCACCATTCCCTGCTCAAGCGGTTTTCAATAACAGTGGTTCCTCCAAGAAGAAACGTAAGAAGAAGAACAAGTTCAACCAGCAGAACCAGAACCAGGGTCAAAACCAGAATCAGAACCAGGCGGCATTTGTTCCTCCCTTGCCTCAACCCCTTCCTCCCCAGGCAATCAAAGCTCCACCTCTCCCTCCAGGTGAGTACAATTGCGATATTGCTGTGGCATTTAAGGACTCAAATTGTTCCTTATACTTCCGAGTTAGAATCATGTCTTGACATTGAATCTTACTGTTTAGGACCCCCACCTGTTTCGCCCAAACCCGTGCTGGAGGAGGGCAAGCCCATTCTGCTACCTGAGCCTAAACCCAAGCCCCAAGCCAACACACTTGAGACCGTTGGACAACAGGATTGGCCCAAAGAGTTGCAGTAAGTTTCCTATCTATTCGCTACATATTGTAATATACAACAATAGCAAATGTTGAAATCCTATTATCCTTTCAAACCATCCATCATCAATAACGAACTTTAAACAAACACTCAGTTTATATGAACATCAAAAAGATCGTGTGGTAGAGATTATTAAAATTGTATTGTGATTTAAACTGTAAATATAACACAGAATTTCAATCTATAAGATGTCTAAAAAACTTATTGTTTTTGATAGTTATTAAACTTTTATAACATATTTGATATATGGTTGTCGTCTACCAATAAAGGCTTGGACAGTGGTGTTAATTGGCGTGGGCACCAATTGACAGTTTATTTGTGTATATTCATGTGCTGACTATCATGTGATATCAAGCCATTACTTGTAGAGAAGATTGTTTGCAGCTCCTGTAGTACCAGTCAATGTTAATTGTCATTTTAGCCATTGTTGTTGTGCCATAAGTAAGGTGTTATGTTGTAAACTGTGAACAGTATTGTAATATTTAATCTAAAGCATGGAGAGAGTTTGTTATTTACGTGGCCTTATATAATTGATAGGTTTAGAAACAGTTGTCAAAAACCAAATTTTAAATATGTTTCTATTAAAATTTATGTTTTTGTGTTAGTTCATAAACAATAATCAGGTGTTTAACCCATTGCGGATCGTGAAAACGGCGCGCGCGCGGGCCTTAGAGTACGAATTAATCCGTATTGCAACACAGCACCCGCAGTGTTTGCACGCCTACCTGCATGCTTAGCGCGCTCGCTAATTATACATGTTTTGTTTGTTTATGTTGTTATTTATGTTATATAAACATTATACAGATCATATTAGACAAGTATATTATACTAGAAGTATATTCATAAATATCCTCGGAAGCACTACTTTGAGCGTTTTTATTGATATTGAAATGATGTTGAAATAGAGTTTCCACATCCGGTGGTGTCCCAGGAACAATGTCTGAAATAGTCTGAACATCTGAATCATGGTCACTAGCCCGCTCGTCACTGTCAACATTAGTATCCGCGTAATTATGAAAAAGTGGACAAATACGCGTAATAGAACCGTCTCCATCCTCAATAACACTATCGATATCACTTTCATCACTTCCACTTTCTAATAATAGTCTATCTAATTCAGATGATCGTAAATTGTCACCCATTTTATTTACGTACACGCACACGAGGCAAAGGAAAATAGAACGCCACGACTGTACGCCTCAGACAAACAATTTGTCGCAAATAATAACGTTATTGACCGATAACGAGGGGAGTATTTGTGGACGAGTATCAGAGATAAGATAGGAAGCCAGTCCAGGAAAACTGACTATAAATATCTCCGAGGCTTATAACAGCGATAAGCGTTCAAAACAAATGAGTCATCCGTACCACGTCATCCGCGTGAGGGTCACGTCATTGTGCTTTTGGTCCACGCCTCGCTCCGCGTCACCCTCACGTCGTTGATCCGCAATGGGTTAAGCTCTTTGAGTGTTTTGCAACAATATATTGATGTGCATGTTTTTGCAGGAATTTCTTTTACAGCAATGTGTGTATATATATATTTTTTAAAACTTACTGTACAAATAAAATGTTTTTTAAACACACATACACACACGCACGCGCGCTTGTGTGTGTGTGTACATATAGAGCTGAGTTTTATGGAAAAGTGTTTTGAAACGGTAATTCACTGCATTTATGATTTTTACTTCATCTCTATTATTTTGAGTTATTTTAAAGTTTAACTTGTATTATTAATCAATTCAGAGTAACACATCCTTTACATAAAAATATAAAATTTGTGCTTTGTTACGTTTTTGTATATTACTGAGTCTACAATCATTGTGCAGTTTAATGTCCATGATTTAGGCATACTGTTTATTTTTTATCATAATTTGGCTGTATTTTATCCAAATTACTTGACATTTTTAGTATTGGTCATAATTTGTTTATGTTTAGTAGATTTTTACTATAGGTAAAAACAAAAAAGATGCGGTTTTTAATTTCATGCTAAAAGACTAATTAATATAAATAAATCTATTAAAATATTTTTTCTTTGCACTGTTGTGTCTTAAATACAATTATAAGATTTAAAGAAGAATACTAACTTTAAGCAAATATCGTAATTTTTTTTAATTAGAAATGTTTGAAGTAAAAGCGGAAACAAAGGTATTTGATCTGAACAGTTTTCACTATTTATTTATACAGGGTGCCCATAAATTACTATTTTCAAACTTGTAACATTTAATTTGTCAGGTCAAAATAATTAAGAAATGTCATATAAAGTTCAGTAAATTTTAATATAACTTTTAATAGTTTTAGCTCCATTAGTGTATGCTTACATTCAAATTTGAGTATCTAAACTTACTGATCTGAGCGTAGGCAGGCGTTTTCTAACCAAATAGTTCGTTGGCCTGCGGCACGACACTGTCTAGTATTTTTTTTTATATATATGAAATTAAATGTGATGACAAAATATGTGATTTTATAGTATAATTGAAAAACAACATTTTTAACACTTATTTCCAAAATGCAATGTATTTTTCACGGTTAGCTGTTCTTTCTCGCTTTTTTCTCAGTTTTGCAAGAGCTTTTCTCAACAACGTCGCATTTTCTCGTGGGATTTTGCAAAATGTGACAAATGCGATCGCAGCTTACACCTCTGTATACGCTTAAGACGAGTATTTTTTTAATCTTTTCGTATCAACTATAGGAACTGGTGAAACCTTAATGATACTCATAGATTAACTTATCACGGAATCTTTGTAAATATTGGGTTGCTGAGACTTGAAATTTAAAGAGTATTATAATTTTGAATAATATTTCTTAAGTAAAAGTGTATTTCAAATATTTTACAAGATAATGATGAAAATTTGACTGTGACATGTTTCTTGCTCAGAAGCATTTTTTTCTCTTAATTAGTTTTAGAATTAACATATTTAAATGTTTTAGAGAGTTGTAAAAAAATACTATTACCAACTTAAAAACACTGTTGTATCATAAAATAAATAAATGTTAAAAAAATAAATTTTTTTAAATTAATTAATTACAATTTTATTATTTACTATCTGTGTTTTCGATATTTTATTTATAGATTGAAATAAAATGTGTTCCCATATGTATAAAATATTTTTATATACCTTTAGTTGAAATAAACTCAAATTTATTAACAAATTCCAACACTTTTCAAGATTTGTTGTACATTGAGAAAGTTATTATTTAATTATTAATGTAGGTATTGATTATATATTTTTGTAGCTTAGTTTGTTGACTACAAAACAAAAGAAAATTTAGAAGGTGTCTCACCAAACGTATGTAGTATTAAATTAATACATGCAGAACACGCCTATTTCACTGTGGCACTTTTCAGTAGGCAGCGGCACCAAGCAGTGCTCAAAGGGGTTTTCAGATTTATTTTTGTATGTATCTCATTTATGAAATTGTGCATTAAAATTTTTTTTTCTGTAATTACATTTAATGTTTGTCTAATAGTTTATGTTGTTATATTGCTTTATTTTGTGTGGACAGGAACTACATAACTAGCTGCTATGCCAAGTGTCAGAACGCTGTTGACAAAGACAGAGTAGGCATCATACTAAAGGGCAAGATCATAAGAGCCACTAACGATAATACCCTTTGGATCAAGGACTGGTCTAAGGAACCTCTTCCATTGTAAGTAGTGGCAGTCATTCCATGTTTGGCACAGAGTCGACACTAACATCATCTAAAATGTACAATCCATAATTGCTAGCACATTCAGATTTTTTACTTGTTTGTAGTTATTTATTACATCATTAAGTTCAGAAGCTATAAAGTTGTTTAATCCTTGAACTTGCATATATTTTATGTATTGCTTAAATAATGATTCATAATTCAAATAATTCAGAAATGTAGTGAAATAAAATTGTAGGTTTCAATCAATAACAAATATTTAATCTAGGTTTTTACCATTGAAGAAGGCATAAAACCAAATTAGACAGATGATCCTCTTTTTCTTCATATAAACATTAAAAAGATCCTGTAAAATGGGGTATTTCATGCAGTGAATACTTTGTTAACCCATTGGCTACCAATAAATGATGCACATTGCAATGATGTTAAAGCTAGTTAACTCTCTCGAATTCGATTGTTGTGTCATCTGTTGATTGTTTGTTGTGATTAGTTGCCGTGTAAAATGACGTCACAGTAAAATGACGTTGTTCTTTTCTTAGTTTTAGTAACTTTATGGAGACATACTCAATGAAAGTAAAAATGAAGTGAGTGATGATAACACTGACATTATTCTTCAGTTTGAAGATACCTGCAGTAAATGTGAATGGTATTCAATTGCTTTTAATGAATCAACAAATGTCTCCAACTTGGCCTAAGTGCTTTCTTTTTAAGAGAGGTGTAACTAGTGATTTATAAGTAATGTTTATCGCATGGAAAGCAAAATTTATCTTTTCCTTGTTAAATGAAACTATTTCTAAACACCAACTGGATCTAAAAAACTGAATGAGATAGTTCTATATGAAGTACCTATCATAAGCATTAGCTTAGTTAATGTAGAACTTTAAATTTTTGGTATTTAAAATGCGTATCTAACCAACAAAATTATTGTCCTGGCTCTTAAAATCTTTTATTTTGGCCGTTGAACAAAAAAGTTTAAAGACCCTTACAATGGAATAAATATTAATCATTATTAATTTTTTTCAAAATATTCTACAATACAGCTGTTTTACTTTCAGGAATTCTCAAATGGTTTAAATTCGTTTTCTTCACTATCAGTGTTTTAGTCCAGAGATCAAAGAGTTAATTTTAACAGAATTTAATTTTGTTTATATATAAAATAAATATGTAGTGCCTGGATGGGATCCTCCCCAGCACTTGTGTTTGAGATGAACTATAATGGACTAGTGTTGACATGTGTAGGTAATTAAGTAAAAAAAATGTCATTTTTAGACAAATTTTATTTCACAAATTGGTTATAAGTTAAAAAAGTTCCAAAAATTAATGGATGTGGCCTTTAGCTCTGGAAGTGTAATATATTAGAATATATTCTGTTATGTTATACAGACTGGAAAGCGAGATGGCCACAGCAACTGTGCTACCTGTGTTTAAGCCAGAGCCAAAGAAGCGGCTGTCTACAGCTCTTACCAGCCGATTGGGTCTTAGGTTACGGTCGCGGTCAAGGTCTAGCTCCAGGTCAAGGTCACGATCCCCACAGAAGCCGCGTCAGCGGTCACCACCCCGTGGACGTAGACGTAGAGACAGGGGGTAAGTGACTATGAAATACTTGCAGTTCAAGTTAAATTAATACATTTTGAATAACTAATTGCTTGTTTAATTTATTCACAAAACTTCAAAGTTATTGAAATGTGTTACAGTGGAAGTTCTGACAGTGAAAACGATTGGACACCTCCCCCAACTGCCAAGAAGGGCAAGGGAAGAAACCTGGACCATAGCTTCAGTAAGAGAGGTGGCAAGGGCAAAAATAAAGGAAAAGAGTGAGTTGGTATATCACATTCAGTAGAGATTGATGCGTCCTAATTACATTACAGTCAAACTTTACTGACTTTTTACAAACTGTGTATCCATAATTACTACCAATCAATCAAGTTATCTGTGTTTTGATTTTAAACACCACCATTAATTAACTATTGTTTGGGAAATATTGGAATATTAAAAACTAACCTTTTAATGTCAACGTCCATTTTTACGGACATTAGTAAGACGTACAAGTAGAGCCCATTTAAACGAATGTCTATAAAATAAATTGTCAAAATTGAAAATAAAATCTAATGTTTGCAATATTATTGTTTCTGTATTAATTACAGAATAATGTTGATAAAAAACACTTGAACTTTAATTGTTTGCTATATAAACCATATACTGACCTAACTAAGCACAAAATAATAACCAAATAATGAAATATTGTAGTTAAACGTTTTTCGTCTAATTAAGTGTAAAAGGTTAATTTTTATAGATAGTTCAGTGAATTTTTTAAGTTATATTCATAATTAATTTAAACTATATTTTATGAGAGAAATAAACAGTTTTAAGTGTTTTAGTCCAAAAATAACAAAGTTCTAACATTTAATGTGGGTGTCTGTAGAAAAGTAAAGTTTTGCCTGGCTCTTCGTCATACATACCATATATATATATATATATATATATATATATACAGGGTGGAAAAAAAGTATGGAAACGCTTTCACTAATTTTGTATGGCTTCACTTATACAAATTAAATTTTGTACATCACCACTTGTATTAAGAACCTAGTTTTTGAGACCAGTGGGGACATTTTATCTTTTCAGGGGGACGGCCCGTGAGGAGTCGGATGAAAATCTTAAATGTAAGCATAGGCCGAGTTTGGTATCAAATTAAAGGTCTAGTAAAGAGAAACTCATTACCGCAAACCGCACTTAAAAAGGTTGACCCTATCCAGAGTACGGGCCGTTTGAATTTAATAAGTAACGTTTGATTAATTATTATTTCTCCGCAATTTCACAGTCTCAAGTAAACTGTTCTGACTGAAAATGACACTTTATGGAACACAATTATCCAAAAGAATTAAATTCAAAATTATCTATGTATTACAAAAAATAACCATACCTTTTAAATGAGGTGCTCAAACTGCTCTCCGAACACTTGTTGGCAATGAGCTAGTCTATTATAAAAACCTACTGCAGTCACATTTTGAAGCATCTCGGGTGTAATTCTTCTTGCTTCTTCTAATAAACGATTTGTCAGCTCCTCAATGTTGGCTGGTTTAGTTTTATACACATTATCTTTTAAGAAGCCCCACAAAAAGAAATCTAGTGGATTAAGATCCGGTGACATAGCCGGCCACTCAACGGTACCCCTGCGACCAATCCAACGGTTAGGAAACACTTCATCTAACAGATTGCGCACACCCGCAAATAGTAATGGGGCGGTGCTCCATCTTGCTGAAACCATACTGCATTAAAATTTGCCCCAAGAAGAGCACGCACTGCTGGCAAAATGTTATTCGTCAACATATTGAAATAAATTTCACCTGTTAGATTTCCATCTATCACAAACGGTCCTACAATGTTATTGTTTATTATTCCAGCCCACATATTCAGTTTCTGAGGCCTTTGTGTGTGGCCTTCTATCATCCAGTGTGGATTATGGTCGGCCCAGTAATGGCAATTATGCCTATTAACTTGTCCATTAACAAAGAATGTAGCTTCATCTGAAAAAAAATATGGAACTTAAAAAATTTTGAATTTCGTCACACTTTCTCATCATTATTTCGCAAAATTCAGTCCTTCGATCAAAATCATCCTCTGCAAGTTCTTGGGTTAGGGTTACTTTAAAAGGGTGATACTTGTTTTTGTATAAAACATTCAACTCTGAGGTATGGCTCATATCAAGATCTTCTGCGGCCACTCTGGCCAAGGTGCTGGGATTTTCAACAAATGTTTGGAGTACATCCAAAGATTTTTGTTCATTTGTTGCCGATTTAGGCCTGCCACTTCTTTCGCGATCTTTGACTGTTCTAGTTTCTTCAAATCTTTTTACTGTCTTAAACACTGTTGACTTACTAATTGGGGGTCTATCAAGAAAAGTGTCATTAAACAAATGCGCTGTTTCTTCATAGGGACGAACTAGATATCCATACCCACGCATCATAAGCAGCGTGATTCTCTCAAACTCACTAAGTGACATTGCTTTTAAAACTAGTAGAATAAAATGTAAACACTTAAGTAAAAAAATGTATAACTATCGCAGTACCTTCTAGTGAAGACTTTCAACTTTATCTTACGTGGACGAAATTATAACGTAGACTAAAAACCAAGCTGATATTAAAAATGCAAAACTGTGGAGTTTTGCTGTGACAATAGTTTGCAGTATTGCCTAAACCAGTTTATGTTTGCCTGAGATAAAAGGGCTGGAGGGACTGGACCTTGATCTCATGTTGATAAGGAGTTACGGTGGTATTATTGAATACTCTCAGTTTCTTGAAGACAAGACAGGAAAACCCCTATTTACTGTTATCCAACAAATGTAGAGGTAAAAAAAAATAATTTTTTTTTGGAAATTGTTTTTCAAATTTACATAACCAACATTTACTACTGAAAGTAAATTAGTTACTTCACAAGACAAAATTACTAAATTTCTTTGTCATGAAATTCATACGGCCCGTACTCTGGATAGGGTCAACCTTTTTAAGTGCGGTTTGCGGTAATGAGTTTCTTTTTACTAGACCTTTAATTTGATACCAAACTCGGCCTATGCTTACATTTAAGATTTTCGTCCGACTCCTCACGGGCCGTCCCCCTGAAAAGATAAAATGTCCCCACTGGTCTCAAAAACTAGGTTCTTAATACAAGTGGTGATGTACAAAATTTAATTTGTATAAGTGAAGCCATACAAAATTAGTGAAAGCGTTTCCATACTTTTTTTTCACCCTGTATATATATATATATATATATGTATATATATATTATATACTTTTTGGCACTTTTTGCAATGTTAACTAGAAACATGTCTGGCACTAAACAGATTAAAATTCAACTGATATAACAAAGTATAATACCATCCTATTCCTTCCTTCATATTCCTTGTACCTTCGCTAGCAATTGATTTGCTTACAGTTTGTTCCAATACTGCCAAAACTTTTGCCAGAGGCAAGACTTCAATACTTTTGACAACTATGCCTGTAGCATCTCTGGAGATCTAGCCGGTGGACTGATGTTTATGTGTGTGTCGTGTCTCATCTCATGTGGTTGTTTTCTTCTCATGATAGAAGTGCTCCCACACAGTCTCCAACTGGACACTAAGCCAGTAGGGACTATGTTTGAAACTAAATTAACTACTCGAAATATCCGAACATCTGGAGCGTTCGTCATATTCAATGTCTTCACGACCTAGCTGGTGGACTGATGTTTATGTGTGTGTCGTGTCTCATCTCATGTGGTTGTTTTCTTCTCATGATAGAAGTGCTCCCACACAGTCTCCAACTGGACACTAAGCCAGTAGGGACTATGTTTGAAACTAAATTAACTACTCGAAATATCCGAACATCTGGAGCGTTCGTCATATTCAATGTCTTCACGACCTAGCTGGTGGACTGATGTTTATGTGTGTGTCGTGTCTCATCTCATTTGGTTGTTTTCTTCTCATGATAGAAGTGCTCCCACACAGTCTCCAACTGGACACTAAGCCAGTAGGGACTATGTTTGAAACTAAATAAACTACTCGAAATATCCGAACATCTGGAGCGTTCGTCATATTCAATGTCTTCACGACCATCTTAGAAACGTTTATACAACTTGTAAACCCTTGTTTTACTAATAGCAGACTCACCATAGGCTTTTGTTGATATTTCCCACACTTTGTTATACTGTATTTAATTTTTCACATACAATTTTATACAAATTCAATTACTCAATTTTTTTAACAAACGAGTTCATAAAACACGTTTTAACCTTAGCAGCTGCTACTGAAAAAGTAAAAACAATGCATACATTTAGAAATTGTATTATATATTACCGCAGGGGCAAAGTATTGGGTCTGTTTGCTAAGATAGGTAATTTATCTAGAGATAGCTAGATTTATCTAGCTTGCTAAGATAGCGAATGACAATTTTTAGACTTGTCTAAAAAGGAATTAAACATATTATTATTACTATTGTTAAAATTTATAGAAATGTTCGTATATTTGTACTCTACTTCCGTTAATATTTATTTAATTTACTATAATGTTTCTGTTATATCCTCACTGTTGTTCTTGTTGGGTTATTGTTATTGTTTTGCATAAATCTATTTATCATTTTTAGTTATATTGTTGACGCTATGTCAGTATTTTTTTGGTTGCATAACATAATTAATTAATATATGGCACAACCATATAATAGTCACCGGTGTATATAATTTTAACAAATGCCAATGTAACTGGTATTGCCAATGAGTAGTACTGGTAATGGTAATTAGAGGGTTATTGTGGTCAGTCAATAAAGAAATTATTCTGTGGAGGTATATTGGATGTTAATTCTCACTACTATTAATTAGGCTACTGAAGATGACTCAACATAGTGTTAATCTACAGATAATATTGAAAAATGATAAAAAAAGTCTGATGCAGGATTTTCAAAATGTAGCTATTTGTGAATTTATATCTTTTTATTTCAAGTTCTTATAGAAAATAAAAATCTTCTGTGTTGGCAGGAAAGGTCATTTCTACTCTGAGTTTGGAGAAGGAGATGTGCCCGTGAACAGTGAACTGTTGGAAAAAACGGGCGGCCAGGTTCAGTGGTGGCCGCTCAGGACGCTCAGTGAGACCCCCCACCACCCCCACTGCCAACATGACCATCAGCTTGTTCGAAGACACCAGTGGAGATTTTGATTTGGAGGAATGCCACATAGTCGGTGTTTGTCAGGACATAGAAAAACCCTACCTGCGTTTAACAGCTGTGAGTATTGTTATAGCCCAATTTTTATAACGGTAGAATTAAGCACTAGGATGGCGGATGGTGAGAGTGTGGTGTGGGGAGATAGTAAAGAGCTTTCTGCAAACATAAACTAAGTGGTGCAGCCTGAATCACATGATTAAAAACAATAACACCACTTAAACAAAGATTGTAATTTATTCCTACATACATTATACAGCTGTAATATTGTGTCATTACATCACACCAGTGGACAGTTGGTGCATTTACTATAGAAAAACTATTATTCTCGTTAAATTTTATGTTAAATAAAACAGGGTTATACAAAATTAATGTTATTTTAATCAGAAAGTTTACCTTAAATGGTTAAAACCGTTTTACATATTGTGGCTGCCACTGTTATTGAGGCATTAATTATGTTGACCAGCTTGCTTTTTAAAACATTTTATTAAAAAAATATTTAAAATATCACCAGTTAAGAGTCCTATTGATTGACTGACCGTCTAAAGATCGGTTTGTGTGAAGGAACAGGTGGTAGTCAGAGGAAGACGGATGAGGGCTGAACGGTGAATACTTAAATTGGTCCCAGCCATATTAACTGATTTTACTTCAGGTGGCTAAGCTACATGTTACAATCATTTTCTGAAGCAAAACATTTCTTGTCATACTTGTATTTATATCTTCATTAAATTGTCGTACCATTCTGTAATTCTTCACATTATGACAATAGATAACACATATTTGACGAATGACAGCTGGTTTCATTTTTCTGGCACTCAGAAATATGACTGACCTAACAGCTGGGAAAGTCAATGGACTTAAAAATTGTGAACATTGAAAATAAACAATAAATCCAACCTCTGGTTCTGTAATTTCGTCAAGTAAAGACTGACGGGCAAGAAATTAAGAGCATGATTGTGAAGCTAAGTGATATTAGTTACAGTAGGAAAGGAAAACAAAACTTAGTTTTAATAAAGTTATGGTCAAAGTTTTCACTGGTATCTATTTTAAAATTGTAATACCACATTATATGTGTCTTGTTCTTAATTTAGTATGCTTGATGATTGTTGAACAAAACTTATTTGTAGAAAATCCTTTAACAATTAGACAAATCCAATAAGAGAGAAACTTTGTCTCTGTGTTCTCATTGGAAACGATTAGTTTAATTTATTGTATTTTAAATGATCTAATACATTTTTACTTCAGTTAATTACAAATTTTGTTTGAATGCCTAATATTTTCATATGCATTGATAGAATAAAAATTAGCCACTTTGCCTTAGTGCGATATTATAAGGCAACATATTTGTATTGCAAATAAATTATTTACATTAAAGGAGAATCTTTTTTTTACTTTGTATTTTTTCATTTAGTTTGGTTTTATGTGTTGATTTGTTTGTTGCATAGATAAACTCATTAAAAGTGTTGTAAATTTAACTGTTGGTTGCACTCAAACAATTATGTATCAATATTTTAATTTCAAATTTGTCTCCTAAAAAAATAATAATTGACAAAGTAGATATATATGCTTGGAGCCACTGGACACTTATGCTGTGAGAGCGCCAGAGTCCTCTCAGACAGTCCCTGTTGAGTATCAAAGCACTGGTTACAGAACCAGGACTATCACTATGCTTTTGAGCAGTTCAAGTCCATCAGACTAGATCCCATGGTTTGTTTGTTTATGTTTCTGTTTTGTTGTCTGCAGGCACCTGAGGCTTGCGCTGTTAGACCTCCAGATGTCCTCAGACAGTCGCTTTTGAGGGTGAAGGAACGCTGGTTACAGAACCAGGACTACCACTACGCCTGTGAGCAGCTGAAGTCCATCAGACAAGATCTGACGGTATGTTGTTTCTTTATGTTTTTGTTGTGTTAATATCAATGATAAAATTATGTATGATTAATACTTTTTACCATATGATATTAATATGATCAAATCAAATCAAAATCTTTTTATTCATACACATAAAACAATAAAATATACATTTCCATAATTTAAATGAATAATTCCCCATATAGACTATAGGTCTGTGTAAGGGGAAGAGTCCATCAATCAGTCTTTTCTTAATTGTACTTAATTGTTCTTAATTGTAATCGTAATTGTAATTGTGTACCATACTTTAACCTAAAGATTTACCAAAGATCTGTTTAAGTAGTACAAAATACATTGTTGTAAAAATTGTATATACATATACTTACATACATGATAGGCATACACACACACACACACACACACACACACACACACACACACACACACACACACACACACATCTCTATACAGTTTAGGCACCGCTTAACCACCATATTACTATTAGATGGATGGAAACAATCCAACAGCACCACCAAACCACATCCCACAATAATAATTCCTACTTACACAAAATTCCCAAATAATTTGCTATTAACAGGCTTCTTCGTAATTTATTGGTAACTGGAACGAATCAGTGCCTCTGCAGCAGCATCACCCAGGCTGAGCAACCACCGACCCACCCTACGCTTGTACTCGACTACACTTCCACCCTCTGCCTCCAATATGTGCTCTGGTAGATTTTTATAAAGCACATGAGCTATGTAAAAAGAGTTAAATTTTTCTATGCAACAATTTGGTCTTGGTATCTGATATCCAAACTGTATTCTATTTCTGGTAGTATAGTTGTGGTGAAGCGCTATAAAAATAAAATCTTTGTATTTTTGTATATGCAGTAAAAGAGATTTTATATATAATTGCCTTACACTTAAAACAGGAAACTCATTATATAACAGATTAGAAGGATATCTGCGGCTTTTCCTCAAAATGATCCTTAATATACTTCTTTGTGTGACCGCAAGTGGTTCCAGTACAGCAGACGACACTCCTCCCCACGCGAGAATACCATACTGCAGAACCGACTGCACGTAGGCAAAATAAACTGACCTAATACGATCCCCACTCAATACCGCGCTAAGCTGATTAAATGCAAATAACAACTTTCTAACTTTTTTCTTCACGTAATGGATTTGAGGTACCCAATTCAATTTAGTGTCAAAAATTACTCCCAAATAGTTGTATTGGTCCACACGACCAATGATACCACAACCGCAGGACTCGGAGTAAGGATCACCGCAGGAGTGCAGTTTGAGGCATCTCTGACCCGGATTAAAATCTATTCTAGAAACAAATGGTAAATATTTTGTTTTTGTTAAGTTAATAGTCAGAGTATTGACTATTGATGTTCAAGGGATATGATTTTGTGGTGACAATGGTGTTCGATTTTTAGTGAAGTGCATATAGAATTGTATTTTACACATTTTTAAAGAAGGCTGATTAATTTTTTATCTATTCTCCTCTCATATTCTCATGGGATTTTTGTTTTGGAGTTTATAACTACTAGTATCTTACCTGATTTCTTTTAATAGCTTTGAATACCAGTTCTTGACTCATATAATTTTATGGTTACCATATCAAAAAATCGCTAACACAATTAAGATTTTGAAATATTTTGGCCTCACAGTAAAGAACCGTCTTCCAATTAATTTGCTAATACATGCTGTGCCGTTTGTGAACGAGTACAAAACCTGTGGCAGGTTGTTCACTTTTCTGAATATATTTCCATCAATATTGCAAATGTAAACTGTTCATGATATAACACAACTACAAGTAACGTTAGCAATTTGCTAGTCTTTTTCTTCTGCTACTTAACACATAAACCAGCTAAACATATTGAAGGACAAACAGAATTGTAAGTTAAAAATAATAAATTAAATATTACCTCCAGTTAATCAAAAGTAAAAAGTGTTGATTGACAATTTATATGTAAAGTTGACTAAATTCCTTCTGTTTATAAAAAGTTTAAGTTTTGGGCTATTTTTAGTCATGGTTGTTCTCGTAAATATGTCAATTTTTCAGGCAAGTTTTGGACAATTGCCTTTGTTAATTAGCTTTTTTGTTGTAAAACTATTCAAATAAATTAATACAACTTGCTTATTTATAAAATCTAGTAACTACAGTGGTACAATATGACAGTTGTATGGTAAAACATTAAGTTTTATTTTTGCAAAAATGCTTTGCTTATTGTAGTAAATAATTACTATAAACTACAATGTGTTACAAACATCATATTTAAATATTGTTTTACTGTCAAATTTATATTATATACACTTATGGTATTTAACTATGTTTACTTGTATGGTTTTTTTTACCCCTTTTTAAAACCCTTTTTTTGTTTACTATTCTTAACCGGGTTGATTTTCATTACAATTTAACCAACTCATGCATTTGAATCCTAAATAATAATCTTTTACCACAAATTCTAACTAATGTGGTGAATGAAGTATTTAAACCTGACAAATTTTATATGGATCGTAGTTCACCCTCGTGCTCTCTAAATGTTAGAAATATTGATTCAAAACATTTAAGGTTTTTGTAAATAAAATTTCATCAAAGGAAAAACTTGTTACATCTGAAGATAAACTGAATTGTGTTTCCCAACCAGTATTTAAATTCATATTGGAGTCCACAACATACGAGACAGCAGTTGACATTCTAAATAGTATATATGTACTATCAGGAGTCAACAAATATCATAGTTGCAGAGGACTTTTAAAATTTCATCAAAGGAAAAACTTGTTACATCTGACGATAAACTGAATTGTGTTTCCCAACCAGTATTTAAATTCATATTGGAGTCCACAACATACGAGACAGCAGTTGACATTCTAAATAGTATATATGTACTATCAGGAGTCAACAAATATCATAGTTGCAGAGGACTTTTAAAATTTCATCAAAGGAAAAACTTGTTACATCTGAAGATAAACTGAATTGTGTTTCCCAACCAGTATTTAAATTCATATTGGAGTCCACAACATACGAGACAGCAGTTGACATTCTAAATAGTATATATGTACTATCAGGAGTCAACAAATATCATAGTTGCAGAGGACTTTTAAAATTTCATCAAAGGAAAAACTTGTTACATCTGACGATAAACTGAATTGTGTTTCCCAACCAGTATTTAAATTCATATTGGAGTCCACAACATACGAGACAGCAGTTGACATTCTAAATAGTATATATGTACTATCAGGAGTCAACAAATATCATAGTTGCAGAGGACTTTTAAAATTTCATCAAAGGAAAAACTTGTTACATCTGACGATAAACTGAATTGTGTTTCCCAACCAGTATTTAAATTCATATTGGAGTCCACAACATACGAGACAGCAGTTGACATTCTAAATAGTATATATGTACTATCAGGAGTCAACAAATATCATAGTTGCAGAGGACTTTTAAAATTTCATCAAAGGAAAAACTTGTTACATCTGACGATAAACTGAATTGTGTTTCCCAACCAGTATTTAAATTCATATTGGAGTCCACAACATACGAGACAGCAGTTGACATTCTAAATAGTATATATGTACTATCAGGAGTCAACAAATATCATAGTTGCAGAGGACTTTTAAAATTTCATCAAAGGAAAAACTTGTTACATCTGACGATAAACTGAATTGTGTTTCCCAACCAGTATTTAAATTCATATTGGAGTCCACAACATACGAGACAGCAGTTGACATTCTAAATAGTATATATGTACTATCAGGAGTCAACAAATATCATAGTTGCAGAGGACTTTTAAAATTTCATCAAAGGAAAAACTTGTTACATCTGACGATAAACTGAATTGTGTTTCCCAACCAGTATTTAAATTCATATTGGAGTCCACAACATACGAGACAGCAGTTGACATTCTAAATAGTATATATGTACTATCAGGAGTCAACAAATATCATAGTTGCAGAGGACTTTTAAAATTTCATCAAAGGAAAAACTTGTTACATCTGACGATAAACTGAATTGTGTTTCCCAACCAGTATTTAAATTCATATTGGAGTCCACAACATACGAGACAGCAGTTGACATTCTAAATAGTATATATGTACTATCAGGAGTCAACAAATATCATAGTTGCAGAGGACTTTTAAAATTTCATCAAAGGAAAAACTTGTTACATCTGAAGATAAACTGAATTGTGTTTCCCAACCAGTATTTAAATTCATATTGGAGTCCACAACATACGAGACAGCAGTTGACATTCTAAATAGTATATATGTACTATCAGGAGTCAACAAATATCATAGTTGCAGAGGACTTTTAAAATTTCATCAAAGGAAAAACTTGTTACATCTGACGATAAACTGAATTGTGTTTCCCAACCAGTATTTAAATTCATATTGGAGTCCACAACATACGAGACAGCAGTTGACATTCTAAATAGTATATATGTACTATCAGGAGTCAACAAATATCATAGTTGCAGAGGACTTTTAAAATTTCATCAAAGGAAAAACTTGTTACATCTGACGATAAACTGAATTGTGTTTCCCAACCAGTATTTAAATTCATATTGGAGTCCACAACATACGAGACAGCAGTTGACATTCTAAATAGTATATATGTACTATCAGGAGTCAACAAATATCATAGTTGCAGAGGACTTTTAAAATTTCATCAAAGGAAAAACTTGTTACATCTGACGATAAACTGAATTGTGTTTCCCAACCAGTATTTAAATTCATATTGGAGTCCACAACATACGAGACAGCAGTTGACATTCTAAATAGTATATATGTACTATCAGGAGTCAACAAATATCATAGTTGCAGAGGACTTTTAAAATTTTGACATTGTTCTCTTCTTATATATAACAATGCCTACTTTACCTCCGAGCTCATTTAGGTAAAGTAAGGCTAAGGAAAAATGTTTACAATTATGAAACAAGAAGTTGTAACAATATCAACCTACCTCAAACTAGACTAGCTAAAGCCAACAAAAGCCCAATGATGACTATTAGACTATACAGTACAGTAAATTAGCATTAGACATAAGGATGCTAAGTGATATGAAATTTAAAGCTAAACTAAATTATTTTCTTTGTAAAAGAACATTCTACTTGATGGAAGAGTACATCTCAATAGTGTGGACAAAGCAAGAATTGAATGTTCATTGTTTTACAAAAGTTGTAACATTGTATTGATGTGGTAATGTTTTTGTGTGGAATATTTTCGGTAGAATAAATTCTTATTCTTATTGAATCTACAAGTGAAATATTTGCAAGGTATCAGTTAGCTTCACGTATGTAAAAAACAGGTTAGCCCATCAGTGGATACCTTTTGACTATAAAAGTACTGAGCAAAGACAGGCAGTTCAGAAAATTCCCGTTAGTTACTACTGGAGATCACAAAAATAATTTTGTTTAGGATGTTTTTCTAAGTTAGCCTTTTTTGTCTTCAGCAATTTAGTAATGTCTCTTTGATAAAATACTTTAACTCAGGAACAAGTTTCTAAACAGGATCTTCCTTTAGAAGCAGCTCATAATCAATCTTTGTGTTATTATAATGTTGTTGTTGTGAATGCTACTACACCCACAAATGCAATTCCTGAAAATCAGCATCCAGTCGTCATCCAAGCACAAACTGGCCCGCTAAAGATGCTGTACTTAACATTTGTTCTAAATTGGGATATTACTCAAGAGACTGTAGGTCAAAACTAAAGAAAAACAACATTAAAACTTCAAATACTGTTGAGAATAGTTCAAATTTTGTTGTCATCATTACAGCAGCTTCTCCTTCATGTTTAAACCTACTGTTGTTAAAGTGTACATTAACAGGTACGAAGATAGAGACATTAATAAGGTCCGATAGTTTCTTAAGCAGTTTGTTTGTTTCTCGAAATAACATAAGACTTTTCCCTGGTTCTGGTAAGGTTTTGATGGCATCCACTTCACTTAGTTCTCAAATTGTTGGCTACTGTATTGTTAATGTAATATCCTTGAGCATTCATAGACAAGAGGAAAAATTGCAATTACGAAAGATCTTAGTGCTGATATTATAGTAAGTTATGATTTATTGAAATGTCATTCTCTAATCCAATTGAATTTTGGCAGAAACATATCTCCATTTACTGTAGGTTCTTTATCGTGCTTGAATCTCCTCCTTTATTCAGTAACCTGACTGAAAATATACAACTGATTGCTACTAAATCTTGTAGACGTTCAATAAATGATAATGTTAATTCAAAATGAAGTTGCAAAATGATTGGCAAATTGAGTAATTGAAGAAAGTCAAATCACTGTGGTGAACTCAAGTTCTTGTCACTACTAAATGTAAATTACAAAAGGTGAATGATGATAGATTAATCTCAAAATATCAACTGCTTTACTCTCTAGTATGCTAATCCTCTACTTAGCCTAGCGCTTGTTTGTCTCTCAAGTATTGAAATACTCTGTTATTAGCACTATAGATTTGTCAAGTGCTTATCAATTACCCATGCATGACAATGAAAATAAATACACTGCTTTTGAAGCTGGGGTAGGCTTTATCAATTCACTAGAATTCCATTTTGGCTAACAAATGGTGTAGCTTGTTTCCAGAGGGTTGTTGATGGCATAATACAATCTGAACGGTACATTTGCTTATCAGTATGATGTTACAGTGTTTGGCAAGGACTAACACAAACATAATGTTAACATAAATAACTTCCTTGGGGTCGTCAAGAAATTTGGACCATGTGTATTCCTAATTTATTACGATGCATAGTCATTTGAATTAATTAAAGAGCAATTTCAATTGTTGAAATTTTAATGAAAACATGTGGATTTACTTATTGTTCATTCTTTTTAGAATCTAAAGTATAGTTTACAAAGTTTTTACACTACTTTGTTTTTGAAAATAAAATTCATTCACACACAAAAATCCAAATAAAGAATATGGCTATCTTCCAACATTAAAACTTCTTGTAATAAAATTCAACCAAAGATTTTTCAAAAAATACTTCTCAATCTTCTTTACAAATCTTGTTCTAAACCTGTGATTACTATTTAACTTTACTTTTAAAGGATTGAATACTAAAATTTCTTGAAAATTAAAATTAAATATTTGTAAAAATTGCAACAAATATTAAACTGTATACAAAATTATCAAAATTGTAAATAATTTTTCATCAATACATTATTTTATTAAACAATCAAAAGGCAAATAATCAAAAGCCAAAAATGTAAAATGGAATCAAATTTCGACTTAAAATTGATGACAATTGGAGTTGCGGACCAATGAGTTGTGCACTTTTTGAGATATACAGATTTTTTTTTACTGGTTGATCGTTCACTGAGGGAGTTAATCATTTGGGCCAGGAGCAAGGAGAGAGGTAAGGGTAGGGAGGGGCAGGTAAGATGGTCAGGCTCCACTGATGAACATAGTTAAACAAAAGAAATATGCAGGTTCGCTACGATCAGCCGTGGTTCTGACCCAGTATAGGATATTAGTACAATAGATATAAAAGGGAGGAAAGCCTAAATAATATAAATTATTATGGAAATGCCCCTGACCATCAGTGTGAGCTACGGTGGCACTAAAGAAAAACATCCTCAAGATAATACCTAAATTTGAGCTCAGATCACATGAATGCCTCTTTCCGTCCTACCAACAATTCTTTAATCATTATCTAAGTTAGAAAAGTGGTCTAACTGGAGGCCAACCAACCAACACAAGAATTAAAGTAATAAAATTTCAAACATAATAAAAAATAAATAAAATAATAAAGAGATGTATTCTTCTCAACTTCTCTAGGAAACTTGTGTACAAAACAATAAAATAACAGTGTATTCTCAGCTAGAGGACAATGTCCTAATCACACAAGGAATACCCGTTCAAAAATCCCATTTCGCACTATAATTTTCGAATTCTTCGTTGCAGTGCTGTCAAACAATTTAAGAGAAAACTCAACTGCATTTATTTATTACCGTTTATTAGTATCAAGGTAACTCCACATTTGTTCAGAGAACCACGAAAACTAAATTTCACTGAAGAAGACACGAACACAAAATAGCTAATGGGGACACCAACACACAAAGCACAACATCTTTATTTTGGAATGTCAAATGCAGAAAGTCTGACCATTCACGAAATAGTTAAATATAACTATCTAATAACGAGATGTGCAAGGTAGATGCGCATTGGTAGAAAATGTTGCAAAAATTTCTAAAAGTAGGAACTGAGGAGAGGACAGAGTAATAAATGTCTACATAGAGGTTGGAACTGTTGCAAAAATGATCAGACCTCTAAAATTTCTTGTACTTGTTGGCCTATGTAGAGTTGTTTATCCCCTCCACATCCTTTCCTCATTAGCTTTTTATCCAAAGCAAACCCCACCCAGTAACCTCGATTATATTAGCACCTCTTTAGAATAATAATTAGATAGCCTATCTTTGTTTTCCCTATAGTCTCTGTTTTATGTTTATAGATCACTATAGGTTCTGAAAGGTTATGAATTTTTATGATATTCCACTAGTAGATGACAACTATAGGCACTGATTTTGCAATTTTCATACAACTTACAAATACCAAAGACATTTTTCTGGCAAGTCCGTATTGGGATGGGTGGGTCCCCACAATTTAAACTGTCTATTTTATGTTAATAAACGTATAATCATTTTTTTAAAGAGAATTTGTATGCAGCTTTTTTGTAATGGATTTTATTTATTAAATGAATAAGAAATGTTAAAAAGGTAATCAATGTCTTTAAAAAGCTTGATTATTAGACAAAACCATGTTATGATTTTAGATCAAGGCATGATTAATTGTGTTTTAAAAGTCATAAAATTAAGAGATTCTCTAAAGATTTATAGGTTAGACATACTATATATGTTTTATTTCATTATAATCTATCATCGGATCATTCGTATGGTGCCTTTCACAGTTTTGTATCTTACCTCCTAAAAATTCACAAACTTTTAACTTTTGAATCAGAATATTTTCTTAGATGATGTGTGTGCCATACTGTTAAAACATTTAATAAACTATGTTTATAGTAATAATCAAACCATTAGAGCTGTAATTTGAGTAAATTTAGGTTTTTACATAAAGAATTTTTTTTATTATCCTTTCATGTGCCAGATTTAGGTTAATATATTATATGTTTAGTTATGACTAATAACTTTTTGTACATACTAACAAGCACTGACTGGCACCTTTATTACATTGTCTTATTTTGATTCATGTGTTTGCTAAAATTTCTTCTGAAAACATTTTGAAAACTATTTTGCATTATGTATGGTAAAAATACAAAAGTTAATTTTTGTCTGCAAGGTTTCTGTTATTCCAAGAAATTTGACAGTTTGATGTTTGTCACAGGTGCAAGGAATCAGGGACAAGTTGACAGTGAGTGTATATGAGACCCACGCACGGATTGCACTGGAAAAGGGTGACAATGCGGAGTTCAACCAGTGCCAGTCGCAGCTGAAACTGTTGTATGAGGAACTGCCGACGGACAACCAACGGGAGTTCACTGCCTACCGGATACTCTACTATATATTTACAAAGGAGAACATGGGTCAGTAGTTTTAGAGTTGAACAATTGGACAGCGGTGGCTGGTCAATAAAAATTGGAATTTTTAATAACAATATTTACTAATTATTCAAAATTGTGTGCCATATGTTTTTGATAATTATTCTTAGGCTGGTATTATCCCTATATACCCTCTGAACTTCCTGGGTCAGACTGTAAATTCCAAACACCCCAATATATTGCATATACAGGCCTATCAATATTTTAGCTTTAACTGATCTACTTGTAATTTTTTCCTTATTTTTTTTTAACTTAACCCTTTGCACGCCAGCCTATTTTCCAAAAGTACTACCCAGAAACGCCAAGGGCATTTTCAGCAGTTTTGCAAGGTTTCACAAAATGTATCATAACTTTTTTTTATTTTTTAACAGATATTGATGATTTCTTTACCATTATTTTGCTTATGAAATGCCCTTGTTCAGTTGGTAAATTGTAGTTGCATAAATGTAATTTAAACTTATTAAAAAAATAAAAATTTGGAAAAAAAAAGTTATTTTAGCACAATTAAGTGCTTTCAAAAAAAAATATACTGATTTCCTGTTACATTCCAGTAAACTATATCTAACCCTTATCCTAATTACAAAATTTCAAAAACCTACCTTATATAGAAGTCCAGTTGTGATTTTTTTTCACTAAATGTGACACAGGCACAGTTTATCTAAGTTGCATGGACATTTTATGTAATGGTACACTATATTCACAAATCAATATTTGACACAATACTAAAATAAATCGGTACTTTGGGATTATACCAACCACACCAGTATTTTTCAATGAACTTAGAACATTATAAAACGATGTAGTTGAGTAACAGAACTAACATTCCATCAATCAACAAGCATTTCCAGGTATTGTGATCGGTATTGTTGTCGCTGTTATCTTATCTTTCTCGAGAATCCGATTACGGCAGGGCGTACGGCATCACATAATTATTTAAGATTTTTGCACGGTACATAATTGCCTTTCCATTACAATTCAATTCATATTTCTGATCAGCCCCTCTAGAATTTGATATTTTACTGATAGGTACTATCTCGAGGGATGTTTTTCTTTCGTTGACATCAGCGCAGGCTTCAGCAGCACCTTCGGCCGGAGGTACTTGCATTTTGGGTGGCGGAGTGTGATCAAGAATAAAAACAAGTTATGTGTGTTTTTTTTTCAATAAAGAGTTTAGTTTTTGTTTGGTAATGTTTGTTTTTGTTTTTGGAGAAATGTAGGGGTAAAACACGGAAGTACAACAAAGCGACGCACCAGCTGAGACTCTGCAATCACGTTATCTACTAGACCGCTTGACTTTGACCTCTGTCTGAGGATGGGGAGGGGTTTGCGATAAGACAATTCTTGTTTCATATTGACAAAATATTGTTCTTCTACGCTAATCTAGTAATCAGTAGAAGCTAAATGTCAACTGTCTGATGATGGGGAGGGGTTTGCGATAAGACAATTCCTGTTTTATATTGACGAAATATTGTTCTACGCTAATCTAGTAATCAGTAGAAGCTAAATGTCAACTGTCTGAGGATGGGGAGGGGTGTGCGATAAGACAATTCCTGTTTTATATTGACGAAATATTGTTCTACGTTAATCTAGTAATCAGTAGAAGCTAAATGTCAACTGTATGATGATGGGGAGGGGTTTGCGATAAGACAATTCCTGTTTCATATTGACAAAATATTGTTCTACGCTAATCTAGTAATCAGTAGAAGCTAAATGTCAACTGTCTGATGATGGGGAGGGGTTTGCGATAAGACAATTCCTGTTTTATATTGACGAAATATTGTTCTACGCTAATCTAGTAATCAGTAGAAGCTAAATGTCAACTGTCTGATGATGGGGAGGGGTTTGCGATAAGACAATTCCTGTTTTATATTGACGAAATATTGTTCTACGCTAATCTAGTAATCAATAGAAGCTAAATGTCAACTGTCTGAGGATGGGGAGGGGTGTGCGATAAGACAATTCCTGTTTTATATTGACGAAATATTGTTCTAAACACGCTAATCTAGTAATCAGTAGAAGCTAAATGCCACGTAACGATTCATGTCTGGGTGTGGTCGGTATAATCCCAAAGTATCAATAAATCTAATAAAAGGGGCATAATAAAAATGCCCTAACAACAAAAGTAATGAGAGAAATACAAATAAAACAACTCACAGCAACACGAACATAACCTCACTCTCAACCAAACAATCCAACAGCTGCGAAGCTCAAATACGACCAAACAAACAGTCCATAGAGGAATAAACTACTTTGTGGTTTCAAAGCAACTAATCGACTATCGATTAGTCAAAATTTCGCGGCAAGAAAATTACAGGCGAAAAATGTGACGTACCCATATTACGGCCGTTGGCGATTTTCAGTTGAGTAGCCGACGGCCGTAATATAGGTACGTTGGCGTGCAAAGGGTTAATATTGTATTTTGATCAGTATTTGTAACCATATATTGACAATCATATTATAAAAAAAAAAACTAACTTTTAAAAACCATTGATTTTATAGGCAATAGTATATGAACAATTATTTTTTTGGTATGGACAAATGAGGGAATTTCTTCAAGCCTCTCTGCTAGACACTATTATAATTATATCTTATCAGTATACTTTGTATTTGTTTAAATATTACATTTTTTATACTTTCAAAACACCACTCTTTTCCGCCCTATTAAACATGAGTGGTAGAAACAAAATTAAATGTTCAAAGCTTTAATAGTTTACAATCTTTTCTAAACCATGCTGTACCTTTAATTTTGTTTGAAAGGAAGAAGTCTTGTAAAGAACAGGTACTTGTTTACTTTCTTGTGAACTTTTCTACAAGGTGATTAGTATTGGACATTCACGATTAACAGACTGTTCTGTTCAACATAAACATTAAAACCCAGTATTCATGTATTGTTGTAGATCTCAACACTGTGATGACAGCGCTGACAGAGGAGGACCGAGGAGATGAGTGTGTCAGTCACGCTCTGCATGTACGCTCGGCCTGGGCGCTCGGTAACTACCACCGCCTGTTCCTGCTGTACAGAGCAGCACCACGAATGTCCTCCTATCTCATGGATTGGTTCCTCCCACGCGAGCGTAAATTGGCACTCAAGAGTATAGTTAAGGCGTATGTATTATGTTTTATGCCTCCCTGAATCTTTTCAATTTTTTAATTGGAAAATCTAATATTTCAGGAAAAAGAGGTTTGAAACATTTTCCGTCTGGCTGGGTGCCCATGTCCACCTTGTGAGACAAGTTATACACAGCAAGAAATACATAATAATTAATAAACAATAGAATGACTGAAATAGCTTTACAAAAAAGTAAAACACCATTACAGTACCTATTATACATATAATGCTAGTCATGTGACTTTTTACATGGGTGTTTGCTGCTTCTCCCCTGATAGACATTGCATACCTTTAACATGCTTTCTTTGAATAGTTCTGTTAGTCTGGTGGGAGACAATCTATAATATTAAGTTGGTCTATTTGTGGAGCTTCCAGAATAGACTTATTAAAAATGATATTTAGGTATTATTTTGTAAATTTCGTCTTGAGACGAGGCATCCCTTTCATGTTTTTTTTTTTTTTCTAATAATTGCAGCGTTTGCTACTTTTTATTTAATTTAGTACTAGATATCCTTATTGCAGTATTTCTTAGCAATACATTTAAAGCAAAACATTTTAAAATTTGTTTTAGCTTTACCCAACTTTTTTTTTTTTTTTTTTTTTTTTTTTTTTTTTTTTTTTTTTTTTTTCTTTTTTTCCTTTGGGATATTGGGGTGGATTCCTAGATCCTCACACGTCAACCTGAGCTTATTGTGTGCCCCTTTGATGTTAGAGGGGTAAGCCTATCTTCGTGCCCTTAATTAGGCTAAGAAGCTTTTCCCCGATACTAGCATCTGGTTCGTCGCCTGGTTGTTTATCACCGAAAAGAGCCCTTCTCCTTGCTCCCAGTCTCTCACAGTCCAGTATTATGTGTTTTGCAGTCTCTTCAGACTTATTGCAGAGTCTACACTCCGAGTCCTCATTTCGTAAACCTAGAGTGTTTAGGTGTTTCCTGAAGTGGCCGTGTCCAATGATCAAGGCAATCACTTGCTTAACCCGATCCCTCCCCAGCCCCATCAGCCATCTGGTGAATCCGGAGCTAGAATCGGCAAGCAGTCTTTTGCCGAGTGCTTATCCTTGGTGACTCTGCCACCGCAAGCGGTGTGTCTTCCTGGACCATTTGTTTATACTTTGATAAGCGGCTGACTTGCTTATACCACAACTCGGTTCTGGACCGGTGTATGGCATGCTTGCTCCGCTTTTGGCAAGCCTGTCGGCGCATTCGTTGCCACCTATGCCTGTGTGGCCCGGTACCCAACCAAGACGCACACAGTTGCGTGATCCAAGCTTGCAGAGAGTGTTAAAGCACTCCCACACAAGCTTGGATGAAATGCTGTTGGAGTCAAGAGCTTTAAGAGCTGCCTGACTGTCTGACATTATACAGATGTTCATTTCCTGGTACCTTCTGGTGAGGCCTAGGTTGGCACAGGCTAGGATACCATAGATTTCGGCTTGAAATATGGAGCAGTTCCGACCCAAACTGCCGCTAAGGGCAGTTCTAGGGGATTGACTAAACACTCCATATCCAGTTCTACCCTTAATAAGCGAGCCATCCGTGTACCAGACAAAGCTCTTTCTTATTGTTGGGATGTTATCTTGCGATTTCCACTCATCTCTGGAGTAGAAGTCAACAGAGAATGGCTTATTGAATACGAACTCCGTTCTCATTGTGTCGGAGACCATTTCGAGAATAGCGCTTGGGTTTACAGCTTCAGTGATGGCGCCATGGCTCGCGTTAGACGCGCCATTCCTCCACAAGCCAGCAACCATCAGCCGATACCAACCTTTAGGTATTCCCTATTCCTTTGCTATTGCCAATTAAGGTTGCTATTATTATTCAGTTCAATTTAATTCATTATTCTGTATAAAAATACCTTCAAAGTGTCACCTCAAAAGACAAAGTCATATAATTTTTTGGGTACCAAACTTATACTTTAAATTATGAAAAGTCTCATATGTATACATAAAACTTTTAAATGTAAAAATAGACACTGTTGGATCGTTAATTGAAGTCAGCTTCAAACTGAGCATTTACTCTTATGTTAATAAACATATTACATTTTATTTCCCAAAATAGGAATAGTGGAACTGGATTCAATATTATGATAATTTTAATTTGTAGCATGCCATTTACAAGGTACTTTTATATAGAATAATCAATTCCATTGAACCGAATGTTAATATAAGCTCTTATTTGGTAATAAGAAAGACAAAAACTGTATGAATAACTGTAATTTTCAAATGAATAAAGATCAAAATGTAAAACCAATTTCAAATTGTGAATGTTGAGATTAGTTCCATTTCACCTTTCGCTTAATGCAGAATCTGAGAATTGACACTATCACTAAAGCAACAAATTTCAAAATGATTTGCTGGAAAAATCATGAAAATTAAAATCACTCGTCCCATGTTTATTTAAATTTGAGATTTGGAGATTGACACCCAATAATAGCCAATCATTTATTTAATGTGTATAGTTTTTTAATTGGTGGTGTATCTCATACCGTTCTCTTTATATAAATAGTGAATGGGGTCTGGTACACTCGCTGTATGTATATATGTAGAACATTTATTTTTAAGGTAAGATGCAGTAAAACAATTTTCGTTTTAAACTAATTATTGATAATGATAAGTGAATTATGTTGATTAAAAATGAGCACATTGAGGGAATAGGCTTAAAGGCAATATCTTCAATTTTATTCAATTTTTTTTAATATAAGACAAAGAGGAATGATTTAATTTTTTAAAATGAAAGTTTTATTAACTTCCTAGAAATACCTTGGTACTCTAATATATTATAGAGTGTGTGAGTTGTGTATTTTACTAGATTTTAAAACCGATTTTTTTACAAAAAGAATTACAATTTGTGCCAGAGGAATGATGAATCTTATATAGGGTTAAAATAAAATTTCTTAAACTGTTTAAGTTACAAATACTTATAAAATTTGAATAAAAATAAAAATTATTGAATTGTGAAACGTTACAATTATTTTAGTCAACATTTTTAAATTACTAATGTACAAAATGTCTTTCCTTTGGCATCTCAGTCAAGATACCAGAAATAAATGAGTTTTTTTTTTTAATTAGTCATATTTAAAATTCAAAACTATATGAAAAATTTGAGTTTTATTACTGTGGCTTATAATACTTAATACTACATTGTTTTATGGAATGAACAAAATCAAAACATTTTTATGCTTAGCAGACGTTGATGATTATATTTAAGACAACATACAATAAATCGTGGATGCCTTCTCTGGTACACTCGTTCTGGAATGAACTAACCTCATGGTATAGAAGAACCAGTAAAACTACCTAACTACATATATTTCTCCCTTAATCCCACAGAGAAACAATAACAGGATGAACTAAGAATTACTTGTAGAATGAGCCAAAACACACACTATAGGCAGTTATTTAGTTTAAATAAGATCATTACTAGGTTATACAAGTAATCTATGTGAAAAACAAAATATAATTTTACTGCGTACTATATATTATTTTAAAGATAGTTGGCATTCGCTGAAGGAGTGACATTTCTAATGCTATAAATTATATTGTCAATAAAATTAAAGTAATGATAGTTTTGTTTTGTACAATTATTTATTTGATAACATTTTACTAATTATAAAAGTAATTGTATAATTAGGATATCAAATTACAACATTTTAAAAAAGAAACTGTAGGAAACAGTTTCACCTTCCTAGTACCTGTTCTAATTAGTTTTGTTTCAGCGCAGTCTAACACTCTGTTCTGTTTTTGTTAAGCTACCGACAAACGCTCCCAGTCTCTTTCCTCACGCAGGAGCTGGCATTCCAGACAGATTTGGCGTGTCACGAGTTTTTGTCCCAGTTTGGCGTGGTTTACGCGGACGGGGAACGGACCAAGATCGATTGTAAGATGAGTGCGACATCAGTGGGCAGTGCGTGAAGGACCTCACCGGACAATATAGACTGTGTTCAAATCAAATGTGATAAATTTCTCACTCGGTGTTCAGAGTCGACTCAGTTCAAAATTTTTGTGCATAAAATAATTTTCGTCGTGAAATTTTATACAGTAATCCGCCTCAGGAAGTGGCTACTTTCCCATCCTTTATCCAGTACAAATCGTTTAACTGTTTTCCTTGTTATGCTATTGCCTTTCTTCCCAGTAGTCCGCCTTCTGTGGTGACTGAAGAAGATGCACAAAATTTAGAGCCAAGAATCTGTAATTTTACAGAAATAGATTTTAGAAGTGATTGAGAAGGAAGTTTATAGCTCTATCCAAATAATGGATACATTTTGCAAGAAGAGCAATCAATATGCATTCTAGCATGTATAGAGGATAATAAGTTGTTACCATTTGAGATAAAATCTTTTTAAGCATTGACAAGGTCAGATGATCCTGAAAAGAAGCGTTAAATAGTAGTAAACAAGATGGTATAAGTGAAACAACCAGCAAGTACAAACCAGATTTGTTTTCAAAATGAGTAAACAACCCAACAGTATTCAACGGTACATGGAAAACATTCAAAACACAGAGAAACAGAAAGTTTGATATTAGAATCCTAAAATGTGAAATGGAGAAAAATCTTAAGAATATTCCAACATCAGATATATAATAACCAAAGATTTAAAATTTAATTTAATCAATTAAAAAGAAACCCTTAATATGGAATTTAAATCAAATGCATCCAATACTGAAAGAAATTGTAATATTGGAATGGGAACATGGCTTATGTGGCAAAAAATTCATCAAACAGGTGTGTTAAAAGATTATTTTTGCTGTGAGTGAACGATTAAATTCAATTGGAAGTTTTTAAGATTCTTATTAGGATTGAGTCTACAGTCAAAGCATAAATAAAAGATGCCATTAATCAAGATTCTCCCTACCTCTCTTTCTGTTTGTTATATTGGTTTTGGACTAAGCGTGTTCACCAAGGGTCTTATATATTTCTGGCACTTACAAATCTAATGTTTTTAGACCTACAAATACATGTACAGGATAAAATATAAACGTTTTTCAAATATGAAAAGAAAATAAGGAAATTTCTTTCCAAAATGTGAAATCATGTGGTTAATGAAACTTCAGTTTATGTATTTCAAACGATTTGGGAAAACATACCAAAGTTATTGGAAGAAACATGAGCTACATCATTATGATTTGAAAAAAACAATTACTGCAAACCCAACTTAATTCTACAACATGGTTACCCGTAGAATAGGATTTATGGATTTTCTAAGTAAAATAATGATACTCAAATTTTATAATTTGTAAATAAAATTATTGAAAATAAGAAGATAAATTAAAAAAATTGTAGAAGACAATTTTTAATGTTTAATGTGAAGAAACAATTATTTCTACACACAATATTATTTTACAACATGGTTGCCTGTGGAATATTTGGATTTTCAAATAACGAGACCCAAATCTCAATAATTTTACAGAAAATTATCAACTGCTGCTCAGTAGATGAAAAGCAGACTTAAATAAACCAGGAAATACGTAAGACGTCATTTATTTGCATGATTCATTGGACTAGTTTGAATGAATTTTTAGATTTGTTCTTCATTGTTCTACTTGAAGAAAAGAAAATATCGAAGTTTGGACAAAGAAATTTTGTTTTCATCTGGTGAAGAAAAGAAGATCTAAATGAAAGTAAATTTGAAAAAGATGTTAAACAAGAAACTAGAAGACAAAGTACTGCAGTAACATCATCTCCTAGTTTACTTCCTGTTTCATTTTATCCTAGATTCCTCATTTTCATTATTTCTCAAAAACATCACTTTCTCTATGCAATTTACTCATTCCAACATTTTCTCTCCATTGTCCATCCTTTTTACCATTGTATTTTTCCATTTCATATTTTTTTACTGTTTGCCTGTTTTCTAATGAGTATTTTTCAGAACCATAGCACGACGGAGTTGGTCAATGCCAGGTACCACCACAACGCCAAAGATATGACAACTTGCTTCTGGGATTTGATGCTTTGTCAACTTTGCAGATTTGTACAACTCAGGCGTACTTCTATTTTATACTTCAATATCTGTATATAAGAATACATAAAAGTTAGTACAGCAGTTGTACATGGTTAGTAAAATTATTTTTTATTTATTGTATAAATTTAGATTGTTAATTTTATACAGGATTAAATTGTGTTTTTAGCAATGCCTTGTTATGTTTATTAGTTTTAGGTTTTGTATATAATTAGTAAGATAAGTATTATTCAATATAGAGAATGGGAAATGAAATTGTGTTACTGATTCATAGTATAGTTCAACAGGAAATCTAATATCTTGAAACAATATCAAGTATAAATAATAATAACCATTGTTAAAGATGAATGACGGTTTCTTAGAATGATATTTTATTCAAAATATTGTTGGACACCAATTGGTAACATAATTTAATTTTAAAATTGTGTGATTAAAGTTAACTAATATTGAAGGATAATAATTTGCAATTCTTTATTCTGTGCTCGATATAAAAATAATGAAATGTTGTAACTGGTATCAACAAGAAGACAAAAAAAATATTTTTAATTCTTTAGGATCCTGTGAAGATAGAGGGTTTTCAGTTTGAATTTAAACCCTTTCCAATATACTTAATTCTGTATATAGAATACTAGAACATTCTGAATAAAACTAGCCAAGAAATAAGAGACATAGTATGCAATTGCTGCTTATATTGATGTTTTGTAGTTCTGGTTGTTACAGCTGCAAATGGATATGCTATAACAACTTTCTTTACTATATATTCTAGTTTTAACTACAAAACCCAAAATATGTAGGTGTAAATCCGGTTACATGTTTATCAAAATTAAGAGATTTCTCACCATACACCTCTTTTTCAATCAGTCACTTAATATAGAGCAATCTTTTGTTAAGTTTATCATTTTGCATCATTTAATGAGGTTTAGCTGACCCCTATATTGCAGATGCAAACAAATATTACAAACTAACATCGTTATTTTGAATTACAGATAAAAGCTCTAACCACTGATGTAAAGTCATACTTTTAGAAATCCAAGTAAAGTGAGTACATATGTGAACGCATTGGGATTTTTCAACTATGTAGACACTCTTGATAATAGTAATAGAGATGATGAGGGAATGGACGTTTTTTGTAAATTTATATGTTAATAAATATGGTTTAATTATACATTCTAGGTAGACAGAATGTATAATTCTGGTTTAACTTTTCTGGTTTAATTTTTGAAGGGAAACGGCCAAAATTAACTTTAATGGTACTTGAATTTTTAACACAACTGAATCATATTATGTTTTAACTAATATTTCACTGTAACTGTCATACCAATGACGTTGGTGATTTATGCTCATTGATTGTCTTTGTGAATGTTTGGAATCTAATGGCACAATGAGAACATTATCATTCTTAATTCACAGATTTAAGCCTTTGAGAGCCAAGTGTGAGTGTTGTACGGTCAGTGCCAGTTACTCTTGGTATTTGAGTAATGTTCCACAATTAACAACTTTTTTCAAAAATTAACAAAGAGTTGGTTTTTGTTTACTGTGTAGGAAATTTGTTTAAATTTTTAAATAGAAAAATCATAATTAAAAAATATTTAATTTATTTGACCTTTTTATTAATCCCTATTTAAATAGGAATAAATATACCAAGTTTATAAATAGCCTATATTTAAGTTTAGATTTTTTTACATATTAGTGCAAAATGTTGAAAATCTGCACTCACAGTTTGACTGTCATATTTGCCAAATAGCGTTTACCATCTGTAAGAAATCAGTCAAGATAGATAATCTATTTTTTTTAATTTATTATGTATAAATTGAATCTATGTACATTGCCATATGTCAACATTTTTAGTAACAGAATAATAAATAGTCAGAAAGTAAATCCAACCAGTCCTCTTCACCTCTTCTGGGAGGGCATTTCATAGCTTCGCTCTTGCATGTTGGCTTCCTCTCTGTGGATGAACGATGATGTATTGGAAGGCATCAGTTCAGGACATGATGTATATTGTAGTTGTGATATTAGGCACTAGTTGGGATTGGGTCAGGGGATTAAGATGCATATACTTAACAGTTTCCAGGGTATAGATGTTGAAAATGGTAAGATTCTTCAGTTTCCGAAAGGTCTGCCAGCATGATTCTCTTGCTTGAAGGTTTGCAAGGATACAGATAGCTCTTTTTTTATAGACAAGTACCCTTTGCAAATTGCCTTGTATAGTGCTTCCCCAGACTACAATTCCATATCGCAGATCAGACTGATAAAGGGCATATTACGCAGTTTTAGTTACAAAATCACTGATCTGTTTCATTTTATGGATTATATAGAGTCCTGAACTGAGTTTTAGCATTAGAAGTCTACATGTTGTGTCCATGCCAGGGAGTCATCAATTAAACCCCAAGATATTTTGTGTAGGTTCTTACTTCTACTTCATACAGTCTTCCAGTTATGTCTCTGTGTTTTCCCAGAATTTGCTGTTTTGTTTTTCTCTTGTTGACAACAAGGTCATTACTGTGGTAGTATTGTGCCATATTGACAGCAGTGTAGGCAACTTTTTCAAGGTCTTTTTTTTTGTTTAGCATGACAAACAGTGTTGTCTGTGTTCTGCTGTACTTTTCCATGTATTGAGAGAGTTTATTAGTGTAGAGGATGTAAGGAACTGGCCCGAGTACTGATCCTTGGATGATGGTTTTGACCTCTGATGTTGCTTGATATGTTAGCCTTCGAGTTATGTACTTCACATCTGCCATCTGTCTTCGTCCAGTGAGATAATTTCAAAACCAGTTATGTGCCTGTTCTTGTATTCCAAGAGAAGTTAGTTTTGATAAAAGATGTTCACGGCTAAGACAGTTGAAAGCTTTACTATAATCTAGCATGATGGCTGTGGATGTGTTTCCCTCTATTTGGCCCACTAAGAACTGTACTAGATCTATCAGTGCTGTTATCTTGGATTTACCGGGCAAGAAGCTGTGCTGAGAAGAGGGATATCAATGTTGTAGGGTGATAATTAGCTGTTTGAGTGGTTAGTCCCTGCTTATAATTTGGATACACTTTTGATATTTGTAGTCCAGATTGGAATATATCTATGTTGAATGATCTGTTGACAATATCCAATAAGGGATCAGTCAGTTGTTCTTTACAATGTTTTCAAAAGTTTTGTTGAGATATTGTCGAAACTGCCAGTGTTCCAGTTTAAGGATTGGATAAGTTTTAATAATTCTTATTTATTTGTTGGTTTTGTAATATCTTTGGCTTATCAAGTCACACTTGATTGAAGCGTTTTAATAGCTACATTTGTAAAGTAAGTGTTAAGGTAGTTAGCAATCAATCTTGGGTCCTTAATTTCTTTTTTATTGATGTCTAGAATGGAAGGTAAGGTGTTTCCTTCTTTTGGATTTCTTTTTGACTTTATTATCTGCATAGTGATTTTGATTTGTTATTGGCTCTTGACAACACATTCACATGGTCCTGTCGTCTTAGTTGTTTCAGCCTCAGATCATACTCTTTCTTTAGTTGTGCTGCAGTTATTTTATTGTTTTGACATTCTGTAATATTGTTTAAGTCTTGGATCCTAAAGAATTCTGCCTTTATTTGTACTATGTTTAGGTGTTTTGTTCCTTTGTTTAACTAATGGACATACTATATCTATAACGTGTGATAGAATCCTGTTTAAGCTGTTCTCAGCTTCTTCTGAATCTCTTTTGGGCAATAAACATTTGTCCAATCTTGCTGTCTGAGGAACTACTTTAATTCAAGCAGATTTTTATTACTTATGTTTCATAATAAGAGGTTACAGAGCCTTTTTCCACATCTAGGGTTAAGCTGTAACTAGTCCAATGATAATAATTTCATTTTATTGTATATTTTTTAAGCCCAATTGATATTAAACGTATACCTAAGCTACAATTGTGCTAACACTCATGTCCTCTTTTTATTTTTGTTGTGTATGATGTTTTTCTATTGCCGTAGATTAATCACATTAATCATATTGTAACATATACAAATATTATCATGATTAATTTGTTCATGAAATGTAAGGATAAATATGTAAGAATGTAGCCTACTACATAACAGAATATAAGGTTACTTGTCAACTATACATAGACACACACTATTAACATTACAGACAGTGAAATAGTTAGGTCGGAACAGTTCCGATAAATGATAATATTAGGAATTTTACAATGTCAGGATATGTTTGACGTACAAAGGGAAAGGTTTAAACTCAGTTGCTTCGTACCTATCTCATAATTGATTCATTTTTTAGTACTAATTTAGTATCTTCATGGGTTGTGAGTTTCAAAATACAATTCAATCCTTGTGGAATGTTTTTGCTATAATCTCTTTTCATCTTGAAGTATGTTTAATTGATTGTAAATCATCCTTCACCATGTCTCATATGTGATTATGAACATTTGGATTGAGATCAAACACTACAAGTATGTGAATCTGGTCCAAAATGAAAACTGGAACATCACAAAAATGTGATTGGTATTTTTTAATGCATGTTTGACATGGTCGGTAAACAACATGTTAAATTGTCAGACTATAATATAGTAATTGCATTTACTGACACTGATTTGCCTCTATCTTCACATTATTTTACAGATCCATCATATAAAACAGGAGTATGGTTTTTAATATTAAGAATTAATAGTTTTATTTTCATCTTAATTTTTAATTACCAAGACCTTAGTTGTATAATTTTTAATGCTAACTGATAAGAATAATCATTCCATATGGCCTTGTTACTCTACAATACCAAGCAGACAGAAGCAATAAAAACCACCAGTGCAGTTCCACAATACAAGTAGTGATTTACATATCCTTTAATTGTTGACACCTTTTAGAATTTTGGTAAAGTAAGGTATCTCATCTCGAGTTTGATAATTATTTCTATCTGAATGGTTTGTTTCATTATCAATTCTCCTCTTTTATGATAAATTATATACATTAAGTTACTATAGTAGTTCAAAACCAAATAATTTATTTCGTCTTTTGAGAAAATCATTGGTATGAGTTTAATTGTGGTTTTTTAATATACTACTTGAATCATAATAAATTGTCACAAACATTAGAATGTAAGTTATTTCTCTCCAGGAAATATTGCCTTCTGTCCTCACTATTTCTTACATGATGGCTCATTTGAGTGTATTTGCATAGAATAAGTCATTTTCTGTGCATGATGTAGATTGATTAGAAAGAGAACAGAGTGAATAAAGACATGAACCATTATCATAAAAATGTGTTATTCATTAAAGGCCTTTATTATCATCTTTGTGAACATTTTTAACAGATATGCATTTTGAATGAAGAATTTTGTAGCATTGGAAAAAGTTTAAATGAAGTACTGGTAAATGAATACACATTTTCCAGGTTTACATTTTGTTTGTTATTACATCTTTAAAATACGCTCATAAAGTAGTTGAAAATGTTGCATGAATTTATATATTAGCAACACTGTCATTGTCATTAGTCTTGGATCTTTTTATTCAAAATATATCAGTAATCTCACAGCCAAAGAGTACAATGGAGTTTCAAGCAACCAGCTATACGTTCTAGTCGTAAACGTACTTATAGGTGCATACTAGCAGATGGTGGAAATTTATTTAAAAAGTGTACACTTTACAATTTGTGTGATTTGGCAGTCTTTGTTAATCTATGCATTGGGATGTCAATTTTGCTTTTTCCACGTGTATTATGACTATGTATATTTTCTCTGATGACAAATTCAGCTAAGTTGTTTTCTACATACATCACTGTACTGAAAATATACAAGTTCACCACAGTTAACTTTTCAAGTTTAATGAACATAGGCGACAATGTTCCGCAGGGCCAGCCTAAGACATTGTGCGAATTACTTTTGTTTAATCAATAAAGTCACTGACTAAAGAGGAATGTCCCCTCAAAAGCAAGCCATAGCTTAAATGTGACTCAAAAAGCCCAAAATAGCTAATCTTAGGTATTCAATTGAAACAATATCTCTTAATTTCCAGAAAAGATAGTTTACTCTAGAAGTTTTCCTGCGAACAAAATCAATATGGGTTCCCCAATTCAATTTGAATGCTTAATAGTTTTACAGGTCTATTTTCTATATTTTTTTATAAACCTATTAAAAGTGATTTGAGTTTTTTCGTGGTTACAAAGAAGGTTATTGGCTGAGAACCAGTTTACTGCACTATCAAGAGCTGATTTTGAAATCGCCTGTAAAGTTGCAATATATGTTTGGAAAGTAGTGTTGTATCATCGACATAACAAACAACTGCATCAGCTATGACATTGGATGGAAGATCATTGTCCGCCACAATGAAGAAGAACGGTTCAAGAACAGCCCTGCAGAACACACACCTTAAAACAACTTAATTCTGAATTCTTATTGTTGATTGAAACAAACTATTCTGTTGTTCAGATAAGATTAAATTATTTTCAGAGAATCTTCTTTTACTCCATAAAATTCTAATTTCATTAGTAAAATATCAAACGGGATACAGTCAAATGCTTTCCTTAGGTCTCACAAGTAAAGCAAAACTATCTTTATTTTCAAAAGCATCTAATGTTTTATTTTTAATTTCAAGAACTGCAGAAGTTGTATTTTTTCCAAGTTGCGAAAACCAAACTACTAATTATTGGTTAAAATATTATGATGTTCAAAATAATAACTTAATTGGTTGTAAATTAAAGATTCAAATATTTTTGAAAATATTGGGATGATAGAAATTGGGCGATAAATTTTAAGCATTGGTTGTAAATTAAAGAAAGAGGTCTACTGATTAACTGGATAGTCCTTTTAATTATACAGGGTGATTCAAAACTAAACGGCAATCTCTCGAGAGCTTATTCTATAGCTAAAAACAAGTAAAAAAGTTCATATAACTATATGCCCGGAAACGCTTCGTTAGCGAGTTACGCCTAGCGAAAGATTTCGCCCGGATTTCAGAACACTTGGTGAAGTCAGGCCGTATAAAAATGGTAAAGGTAGTTACAAAGATACAAATACGAATGTTTTTTATGTTTTTATATCTGACAAATTTATTAAAATTCGTCCCAGAGCTGTAAATGCAATACTTTCAGAGATATCTTACGTAAAACACAAGAATTGGTGCAAAGAAATAACACATTTTTGTGTTTAACGTAAGATTACTTCCATAAATGTTAAATAAAGGTCATTTTTTTCTTAAACAGATTTGTAGAACATTTAATTCTGAAAAGATTCATGTGAATTACTTAGGAAAAAAATTAATAATAGGTATTGAAATTTAGCTTTATTTAAAAATAAAACAGACGAACAAAAATGCATATTCTTATCTGCATAAAATATTAACTAATGTTTAGGTTGTGAGTAACAGCTGATCATTTATTCAACACTTTTTATCGTCATATTTTCTTTGCAAAGGTTGGCAATATCAGCTGATCAACAATTAAGTTCATGAAGTAATATTTGAATAACCTTTATGGAGGTTTTTGTATTGTGGCGTGTGAAGATTGTATTTTATGAGATCCTGTGATTATTTGGAAATATTTTATACAAGTGTATAAAATATGTTATTAAATATTTATTTTTAAAATATTTTATTAAATATTTTTATAAAAGTGTATGTAATTATCTTAGTAAATAATGGCAGATAATGTAAATGGTATGTATTCGTTTGAAGAGTATACGGACATGATACTGATTTACGGCAAAGTTAACAAGAATGGTTTAGCTGCAGTTCAGGAATATCGTGATACTTTTCCACATCGAAGAACACCTGATCGCAAAACATTTGAAGCTATGGAGAGACGACTTAGAGAAACTGGTGGCTTTAAACCGAAGCGAATAGATACTGGTCGTCAACGTAGTGCAAGGAACTATAATAATGAACAAGCAATAATAAATGCTGTAGAATTATCACCAACCACAAGCACCAGACGATTATCACGTCAGTTATATATTTGCCAGTCAAGCGTATGGCGGACACTTCATGAAGCACAGTTGTACCCATTCCATATAACACGTGTTCAAGACTTATTACCGCAAGATCTTAATAAACGGAAGATGTTCTGCCGCTGGTTAAGAAAAAATTGTTTACGACATCAGTATTTTCTTCGGCGTATTCTCGTTACTGATGAATCCTGTTTTACTAGAAATGGAATTGTAAATTTTCGTAATACCCATACTTGGGCATACGACAACCCACATGAAACTGCGACGAGGCATTTTCAACATACATTTTCAGTCAATGTATGGCTTGGTGTTCTGGGTGATAATTTGATTGGTCCATTTTTCCTCCCTAATCGACTTAATGGAGTAGCGTACTTAAATTTTTTAAGAACAAACCTGCCTACCCTCTTGGAAGATATTCCTGTTCAAAACAGAATAAATGCATGGTTTATGCACGACGGAGCACCTCCACATTTTTCTAATGATGTGAAAAACTATTTAAATCATACATACGGTAGACAATGGATTGGTCGAAATGGACCAGTAAAATGGCTACCACGTTCTCCTGACCTCACGCCAGCAGACTTTTTCTTATGGGGTTGGATGAAGTCAATTGTTTATTCAAAACGGATTAACACCATAGAGGAGTTACGTAATCGCATTACAGAGGCGGCAGAAACTATCAAGAATGCTCCAAACGTTATGAAACGCGCTAGAAAAGAGTGGATTCGTCGTGCGAAAACGTGCATTGCTAACAACGGAGGACACTTTGAGCAACTATTATAGGTGATTATTACAGTTTTATAAAGGTAAATACATTTTATGTTAATGTTCAGTCTAGAATAAATGATAAGCTGTTACTCACAACCTAAACATTAGTTAATATTTTATGCAGATAAGAATATCAGGGTGTCCAGCAGCCTTGAAAATCGGGAAGAGCGGGAATTATGCTTGAATTTTACCTGCCTTGAAAAGGGCGGGAATTATGCTTGAATTTTGTAGAAAATCGGGAGTTTTGATTTTTTTTTATACCGCTGCCGTTTCTAATGCAAGACGCCCACTGTGGACCGTCCCGGCCTTTTTGTCAAAATACACGCAATCAAATGGACACCAGCCCACTGCGGGCGGCCCGGCCTTTTTTGTGAAGTCTAAATACACGCAATGAAATGGACACCCGCACACTTGCGGGCGGCCCGGCCCGACCTTTTTGTGAAGTCGAAATACACGCAATCAAATGGACACCCGCCCAACTGCGGGCGGCCGGCTCGACCTTTTTGTGAAGTCGAAATACACGCAATCAAATGGACACCCACCCAACTGCGGGCGGCCCGGCCCCGGCCATTTTGAGAAGTCGGAATACACACAATCAAATGGACACCCGCACACTGCGGGCGGCCCGGCCCGGCCTTTTTGTGAAGTCGAAATACACGCAATCAAATGGACACCCGCCCACTGCGGCCGGCCCGGCACAGCCCGGAAAGACTCGGCCCACACGGCACCCGAAGAGCCAACCGAGGCTGGATAGGCCGGGCCAGTCGCAGTTGGTGGGTGTCCATTTGATTGCGTGTATTTCGACCATCACAAAAAGGCCGGGCCGGCCGCAGTGGGCGGTGCTAGGCTGGAGTGAACCCGGCCCGGCCTTTTTGGGAAGCCGAAATACACGCAATCAAATGGACACCCACCAACTGCGACCGGCCCGGCACAGCCCGGAAAGACTCGGCCCACACGGCACCCGAAGAGCCAACCGAGGCTGGATAGGCCGGGCCGGCCGCAGTGGGCGGTGCTAGGCTGGAGTGAAACCCGGCCCGGCCTTTTTGTGAAGTCGAAATACACGCAATGAAATGGACACCCGCACACTGCGGGCGGCCCGGCCCGACCTTTTTGTGAAGTCGAAATACACGCAATCAAATGGACACCCGCCCAACTGCAGGCGGCCCGGCCCGACCTTTTTGTGAACTCGAAATACACGCAATCAAATGGACACCCGCCCAACTGCGGGCGGCCCGGCCCGGCCTTTTTGTGAAGTCGGAATACACGCAATCAAATGGACACCTGCACACTGCGGGGCGGGCCCGGCCCGGCCTTTTTGTGAAGTCGAAATACACGCAATCAAATGGACACCCGCCCATTGCGGCCGGCCCGGCACAGCCCGGAAAGACTCGGCCCTCACGGCACCCGAAGAGCCAACCGAGGCTGGATAGGCCGGGCCAGTCGCAGTTGGTGGGTGTCCCATTTGATTGCGTGTATTTCGACATCACAAAAAAGGCCGGGCCGGCCGCAGTGGGCGGTGCTAGGCTGAAGTGAACCCGGCCCGGCCTTTTTGTGAAGTCGAAATACACGCAATCAAATGGACACCCGCCCACTGCGGCCGGCCCGGCACAGCCCGGAAAGACTCGGCCCACACGGCACCCGAAGAGCCAACCGAGGCTGGATAGGCCGGGCCAGTCGCAGTTTGGTGGGTGTCCATTTGATTGCGTGTATTTCGACATCACAAAAAGGCCGGGCCGGCCGCAGTGGGCGGTGCTAGGCTGGAGTGAACCCGGCCCGGCCTTTTTGGGAAGCCGAAATACAACGCAATCAAATGGACACCCACCAACTGCGACCCGGCCCGGCACAGCCCGGAAAGACTCGGCCCACACGGCACCCGAAGAGCCAACCGAGGCTGGATAGGCCGGGCCGGCCGCAGTGGGCTGTGCTAGGCTGGAGTGAACCCGGCCCGGCCTTTTTGTGAAGTCGAAATACACGCAATGAAATGGACTCCCGCACACTGCGGGCGGCCCGGCCCGACCTTTTTGTGAAGTCGAAATACACGCAATCAAATGGACACCCGCCCAACTGCAGGCGGCCCGGCCCGACCTTTTTGTGAACTCGAAATACACGCAATCAAATGGACAACCCGCCCAACTGCGGGCGGCCCGGCCCGGCCTTTTTGTGAAGTCGGAATACACGCAATCAAATGGACACCTGCACACTGCGGGCGGCCCGGCCCGGCCTTTTTGTGAAGTCGAAATACACGCAATCAAATGGACACCCGCCCATTGCGGCCGGCCCGGCACAGCCCGGAAAGACTCGGCCCTCACGGCACCCGAAGAGCCAACCGAGGCTGGATAGGCCGGGCCAGTCGCAGTTGGTGGGTGTCCATTTGATTGCGTGTATTTCGACATCACAAAAAGGCCGGGCCGGCCGCAGTGGGCGGTGCTAGGCTGAAGTGAACCCGGCCCGGCCTTTTTGTGAAGTCGAAATACACGCAATCAAATGGAACACCCGCCCACTGCGGCCGGCCCGGCACAGCCCGGAAAGACGGCCCACACGGCACCCGAAGAGCCAACCGAGGCTGGATAGGCCGGCCAGTCGCAGTGGGCGGTGCTAGCTGGAGTGAACCCGGCCCGGCCTTTTTGTGAAGTCGAAATACACGCAATCAAATGAACACCCGCCCACTGCGGCCGGCCGGCACAGCCCGGAAAGACGGCCCACACGGCACCCGAAGAGCTAACCGAGGCTGGATTGGCCGGGCCAGTCGCAGTGGGCGGTGCTAGGCTGGAGTGAACCCGGCCCGGCCTTTTTGTGAAGTTCGAAATACACGCAATCAAATGGACACCCACCAAACTGCGACCGGCCCGGCACAGCTCGGAAAGACTCGGCCCACACGGCACCCGAAGAGCCAAACCGAGGCTGGATAGGCTGGGCCGGCCGCAGTGGGCGGTGCTAGGCTGGAGTGAACCCGGCCCGGCCTTTTTGTGAAGTCGAAATACACGCAATCAAATGGACACCCACCAACTGCGACCGGCCCGGTCCAGCCCAGGCCGGACCGGTCGCAGTGGGCGGGTTTTTCATTTGATCGTTATGCATTTTGACAGAGTATAAAAGTCCGGGCTGGGCTGTACCGGGCCGGTCCGCAGTGGACGCCGTGCTCAACACAAATGAAGATATTGAAGCAACAGTTTCATTATGTTCACAATCGATGTGAAATTGACAGGATACAAAGGAAATTTGGAAGTAACTCGCTCTCGTTGCAGTCGCCAAAAATGGCGTTGTAGTAGGTTTGACAAGAGATGGCATTTATATATGCATGATGTTAAAGTAATTTGAAGAGTGGCTAAATAACCTACGCGACTATATATTGTATTTATAATATTCGCCATGTTGAAGAGGTTACCAATTCTTTGAAACATAGTGATAAATGATGAATATTAAATGTTTCAATTTAAGGTAATCGAAAAACGTGATCATGTGATCAATTATGGTGTACAATTGGATGCCTATAGGATTTATTTTTAAATTTATTTGAGATATATAATTAATACAACACTTTTTTAGTAATCTAGGTGTTTATTTACCCTTGCTATACTATTAATGGTTGTTTTCATTTAACTTATTGTCAATAGCCTTATTTGTTTAAATTAATTTGTGCAATGAGTAAAGGTGCAATACATCGTTAGTAATTCAATTGTTAAAAAAGTTTTATAATTTCACACGTTTTCTAAAGAGAGTAACACTTTTTCTGTGACAAATTTATTTTTTAACACAAAATAAATTGTAAAAAAGGGTTCAACATTTTAATAACCCATGTTTTGGACTTTTTGAGTTTAATCCTTTTTTACAAAATGAATATTAATATATTTTTATTTATTTTTACAGTTATTTTCTTTTTATGAAACTTAATTCACCTAAAACTAACCTAACCCTCAACTGGTTTAGAATAGTATTGGGTTTGATGTTGAAAGTGTAAGTAAAACTTCTTTAACTTAAAAGTAAAACTGTTTCTTTACTATCCTGTGTTTTTTGAGGGTTTGTTTTCAGATTTCAAATAAAAAAATCGAAATCATTTACCTATTTGGATATTAAAATGTATTTGTAACAAACTGTTACAATATAAACATTAAATTAGGCTTTGGTACTTTATCATAATTTTGTATAGGCCTACAACGTTTTTTTACTATTTTTTGTAATAGTAACATTACACTGAAATTCATTTTAAACTAAATTAAATGCCACATTAAGCATAGTATTGTTTAAATAATTAAATTAACATATTTTATAGGTACGATTACAGTTCAAAGTTTTTTGAACACAAGGAAGTTCAATTATAAGTTATAGGATCTGAAAAAAACCTCATTTAATGTAAACTTTTCAACAACGAATTATAAAATGTTTGTTAATAATGTATAAGGACATTAGTAATTTAAACAGAGGCCTTAAATATTTGAGAAATCTTTATTGTTACATGGAAAGTTAAACACTATTTCTCGTGACTTCATTTTGGCTTGTAAAAATTGTTACTTACCGATAAAGAGCCAAAAGTAAACCGCGACTATAGCCTTGAATTTTATAATTTTGAGCCTTGAAAAACCTTGAAATGTGCTTGAATTTTAGATTTGGGTCATTACTGGACACCCTGAATATGCATTTTTGTGCGTCTGTTTTATTTTTAAATAAAGCTAAATTTCAATACCTATTATTAATTTTTTCCTAAGTAATTCACATGAATCTTTTCAGAATTAAATGTTCTACAAATTTGTTTAAGAAAAAAATGACCTTTATTTAACATTTATGGAAGTAATCTTACGTTAAACACAAAAATGTGTTATTTCTTTGCACCAATTCTTGTGTTTTACGTAAGATATCTCTGAAAGTATTGCATTTACAGCCATGTGGATGATCACAAAAGCGTGGAGTAAATTTACAGAAACTAAAATTTGTAATTGTTTCAAGAAGAGTGTATTCACTGTCACAACTCAGGAGGACAATTCAGACCAGCCTCCTACACAAGAAATCAACACTGCGGAGGGTTGGGAAACAGTCAAAGAAGCATTAGAGCTAGAGAAGGATGCAGAGTTCGAAGACTGTTACTTTTGATGACGACGTGGCTGTGTGTGGGGAGTTGACGGACGGTGACATCATTTCTTCTGTGACCTCTGTTCCGGATGAAAATGTGGCTGCCGAAGATGACTATGAACCAGATTGTGTAATGCCTGACCCGAATTTATAAGGCTCGTGAAGCCATTGGTGTTCTAGTGTTTTTTTTTTTTTTCTTTAAAAGGGTGGTTTGAGTGAAAGTGGGGTAACATCTATAACTGAATTTGATTGCTCATTGGATATTATCAATGTCACATCACTTAAGCAGACTACTATTACTGACTTTTTCTCTGACAAATAGGGCGAAAACAGCATCAATTATGATGCCATTGAAACACAAAATGTAGATTAGGCCATTTAACCTTAACAATTCGTAATTTTCAGCCTAGTAATACTGTAGAGTACGAGTACTGTATTTTATTTTACTGTATTTTTTTACTATCTGTAGCGTAAGATTTTTAAGTTTTGTTCAGGTCATGTTTGCTTTTCAACTTTCTTTTAATGTGTTTTCAAAGTACATAGCTACTTATTACAGTTTTTCTGTTTTAAATACAGTATTCTTATTGGAACAAAAAAATAAAAATACAGTACAGCATACAATTTCACAATTTTTTAACCGATGGTCTGTGAACCTCGATATAACGAATTTTCTGTCCGGTCCTTTATATTGAGGTTTGACTGTAAATGCCAAACCTTTAAAAGGTGATTTAATTTTATTTCTGAGCCTCAGGGTGATTTAATTTTATTTCTGAATTAAAAAGATGTTTTACTTACAGAACGTAAGGTTCTGAATTACAGGATTTACTTAATGTAAATGTCTAAGGTTGTTACTAGCACCCCAAAATACAAACATTTCAGGAATATTTATGATATTGATGTAATCTGACTCTTAGAACATTGGCTCACTGTTGATTTAGTCAATGTAAAGTCATCATAACTCCTCAGGGCTACATAGTTGCAGATGTATTATGTAGAAATGTCCAAAAGAATGGTGGTGCAAGTTTTTTTGTGAGAAATGGAACAGTGTTCAGAAATTGACTTAAGCCAGTTTACTTCAGAGCCGAATTGTGAATTAAGTTGTATTAAATTAAATGACCTAAATTAATAATTGTAAGTTTGTATCGGTCCCCAAGAGGTGACATAAGTCTATTTTTTCAAAAATATGAAGAAGCCCTTATTTATCTCTAAAAATACAAATCTAAACTAGCAATCTGTCGGGATTTTAATAGCGAATTAGTTGATTCAAAGAAACGTGAATGAATCTATTTTCTTTTCGTACCTTTTAAGATCACTAAATTTATTTAGCTCAATTAAAAAATCAACACAAAATGGTGCCTGTATAGATAATTTAATTGTTAATTTTTCAAATGATAACTATTCTGTTGACGTTGTTCGTGCCTGTTTTGAAGATCATGATCCATTAATTTTCAATTATTTTCTTAATTCATCCAATAAGGGCAGTTCTAATCTAACTGAACCTTTACATAATAACAATTTTGTATATATTAGGAAACATAAAGAGGAATACATAGAGGCATTTATTAACCCTGGAACTGGCCATCATTTTTCCCAAAATGGCAGGCACTTTTTGGTGATTTTGTAAGGGTTTTGTATTTTAATCACTGCTCATCTATTTTTTAAGATAAAAACATTTTAAAAACATCAATGTCTTTAGAAATAAATGCAGTTTCCCAAAAAAATATTAAAGATTAAATCATTTAATATACTTTTACCTTTTTACAGATTAACGTAAAAATATTAGTACAGAATAATTTTTTTTTTCAAAATGTATAGCACCCTCTCAGGTAATATGAAAGTTTTTAGAATAATTCTAAAATATACAAAAGTTTGTTTATATACCTCAATTACAAATTACAAAAAAAATATTTAAGTAAAAGAAGTTTATTGGTACTTTTGGATAATACGAGGGCTGTTTTTTAAGTAAGGGCCGTTCTCCCGTACACGGTAGTAGTTCGCGTTCCTGCCGTAAGGCGCCCCGCATATTGAGACGCAGTCTGAGCAGCGCAGCGCAGCACAGGGCGGGGCAGTTTTTGTAAGCCAGGGCGCATATTGCCACACGTGGCACGGCCCGGGCAGCGCAGCACAGCACAGGGCAGCAGCGGCGAAAAATCTGCGTCGCACAGTTTACCTCGCATATTGGGAAGCAGTTATCATACAGCAGTTCAGTGTCTTGTGTGTTTGTTGATATAGTTTTGTTTTATTATAATAGTTTAACATAACAATAACAGTTACCTTGTTTACCTAGTTTATTACCTTGTTTAAAACCTTGTATGATGAGCATGTTGTCAAAATATTTGGATTTGAGTTCTGACTCAGATTCTGATGCCGACCTAGATTTATTATTACTACTTCATCAGAGAACAAGAAAGAACAAGCGTAGAAACAGTGACTACCTGAAAAAAAGAAGTTCTCATGGTGAATTTGTTCTGACAAAAGAGTTGTGTAGTGAAAGGTTTACGAACTATTTTCGTCTCAACAAAGCGGAATTCCAAGAAGTTCACAGCCTGGTCCAACCTCTTATTTCTTCCGAGGGATGTAATGCTCAAAAACCAATTGGGAGTGAAGAAAAACTAGCAGTATTTCTAAGGTAAGTTTTTATTTATAAGTATAACACCAATATGAAAACGTGTAAGTACAATGAAAAAATGGAAAAATCATATTGCCTTACTGTAATAATCTAAAAACATTAGGTGTTAAAGGTATTGATAAAAGAGTAAAAGAGACCAGTGAAGACGTTGGCAAACTGGGGTTTTCAGGGGCGTAAGGCGAGGTCGACGTTGAACGATGTCCTAGAGCTGAAGAAGAGGTAGAAGTTTCCGGAGACAAGACGTTTGGAGAACGTGACCAGTTGTCATACGTTAACTGACGATCCTCATACATAGGCTGATGAACTTGATGCCGGGGCTGTTGTGGGGAATGGGTAGGTTGTTGAATGTTCAGCAAACGTGCTTCCTCGTCGGTTACTGACAGAAAGACATTCCTTCTCACAATATGCTGGGATGAAGGAGGCATTTTTTTTGTTAGCTCATACATCGACATGAAAAATAGATGTAAATCATCTGAAGGAGCTATTTTTTCATCCAGTTTTTTTCTTTCTTTAGCCCGCTCTGTTGCCCTCTGCTCACGCTGTTCAATAGCTTTTACTATTACGGTGTCAACTTCATGTTTTTTAAATTTCTTTTGTGGTCTTGATGGTGGTGGCGATAGATTATCTGTAGGTTCCTTTACAGACAAATCAACTGAGTTAACTCTTTCAACGTCGGCTGTGTCTGGCTGAGACTCTTCATCAACTATCCCGGTAATGTTATTTTCGACGTCCTGGTTCTCTTCTGCCTGCTGTGTTTCTGGTTGTCCTCGTAGTTGTGGTTCAGAGTTGGGGTCATCATTGGTAAAACTTGTTTCTCGATTTTCATTAACCATGTATTGCAACAAAAATTCCATTTGAGCTTGAAACCTCCATGGTTTAATATCTGTTGCTGCTGCACCACTTTTCATCATACGCTTTTGCCGGCGTAGAGCATCTCTATGGTTGTTCCTTAATTTCTTCCACATAGATTTTACCTCTTCAACTGAAAAAGAGAGAGATAACTTAATACTTATTTTATTTATAACGATAAACAGGTAAGGGGATTCCACACTGGAAAATGACCATTTACCAAAAACAATTTTGTTGCATACGTTTGTTCCGCTAGGCTAAACCAGAACTATCTACTGCAACTATTAAGTTATCTATTGCATGAAAGTAGCATATATATTTTTTTGTTGTAGGTATCTGGCTTCTGGTGACAGCTACAAAAGCATCGGCTACAGTTACCGGATGGGAGATAGAACAGTAGCTAACATCGTGAATGAGGTCTCCGTCGCAATATGGACAACTATGCAGCCGGATTATTTGCCACAACCTACATCAGAGACGTGGCTGTCGATTGCGTCTGATTTTAATTCAAGATGGAATTTTCCTCACTGTGTGGGGGCGATTGATGGGAAGCACATTGTTATAAAGAAACCAAACAAATCTGGATCATCATACTACAATTACAAACACACTTTCTCCATCGTCCTAATGGCAGCTGTTGACGCTACATCAAAATTCACTTTCATCGATGTAGGATCCATGGGGAGATTCAGTGACGGTAATATTTTTTCAAGTTGCGAATTGGAAAAAAAATGGTAAGAGGAAGTCTTAAACTGCCCTCCCCTTCTGAACTTCCCTCCTTTCAACATAGTATGCCATACGTGTTTGTAGGGGATGAGGCCTTCCCGCTAATGTGCAACTTGATGAGACCCTACCCAAAGAAGCAAGTTACGGACAACCATGAAAATAAGGTGTTCAACTACAGGCTTTCACGGGCCAGACAAACTGTTGAGTGTGCTTTTGGAATTCTAGCATCGCGATTCCGCGTATTCCAAAAACCATTCGAGATTAAAGTTTCTAGCGTTGTCAGTGTCGTAAAAGCAGCTTGTTTGCTACATAATTATCTGCGCAGAAATGCTGCAGTAAATGTGGATAGTGAAGATGTTTCAACTGGACAATTACCAAAAGAGCAACTGGTTCCAGTATCAAGGAATCGAGCAAGAAGTGTACAAGCAGCTTTTGCAGTAAGACAGAAGTACACTGCATACTTTAACTCAGTAGGAAGTGTGGAGTGGCAGGATGAACGAGTCTCTGAAGGACAATATTAAATTCATGTTTGTAGTTGGTCTACGACTGGAGTTAACCCACTGGAGGTTGTATCTTCTGATTGTCCATACTGTTAGAAATATAAGTCATTGGCATGTTATATGGCTCATTTAAAAAATTGACATCCTACACAAAGTAGGCCTATCCTCCATTGTTTTAGTTTTTATTTTATATAAAGCCTTTTTTGTACACAGAATTATAATTCTTTCATACAAATGTTTACAATAAAACTAAATTTTTGTGGTAAAAAATTTAATGTAGTAAAATAATTTCTGTTCCTGACATTTTATATCTCAAAATAACTAATTTTTACAACATTTTACAAGAATCGTGTATTTATTTCTAAATAATATTTATGTAAATGTATTTATCCCTATCCCAAAATATTAATAATATCACTGTAGTACAGAAAAGTTATTTATGTGATATATAAAACAGAAATTCGGTGTAGATAACCTGAAAATAATAAGATACATAGATTTTGTTAGGGTTAACTAATAACAAGTCCCTTACCATCTGCAATGTTGAGTTCTTTTGCGATTTTCCCCCAGATTTCTTGCTTGTATTTAGTCTTCATATATTTTCCATCACTGGTATCATACAAAACTGGATAAACACGCACCATTTCAATTAACTTTTCCTCTTGACATTCCATTGCAAAACAGTGGCGTAAGACGGCGCAGGTCAACAATGTGAAGCAGTTTCTGTGTCTCGACCACAAGTACGGACAGTCGACGTGCGGGACTACACTGCCCTGCCTTGCCCTGCGCCACAATATGCGCGCTCTCTAGCGAACACGTGCTTTACAAAAACTGCCCCGCCCTGTGCTGCGCTGCGCTGCTCAGACTGCGTCTCAATATGCGGGGCGCTGTCAATTTTTTAAATGAGCCATATAACATGCCAATGACTTATATTTCTAACAGTATGGACAATCAGAAGATACAACCTCCAGTGGGTTAACTCCAGTCGTAGACCAACTACAAACATGAATTTAATATTGTCCTTCAGAGACTCGTTCATCCTGCCACTCCACACTTCCTACTGAGTTAAAGTATGCAGTGTACTTCTGTCTTACTGCAAAAGCTGCTTGTACACTTCTTGCTCGATTCCTTGATACTGGAACCAGTTGCTCTTTTGGTAATTGTCCAGTTGAAACATCTTCACTATCCACATTTACTGCAGCATTTCTGCGCAGATAATTATGTAGCAAACAAGCTGCTTTTACGACACTGACAACGCTAGAAACTTTAATCTCGAATGGTTTTTGGAATACGCGGAATCGCGATGCTAGAATTCCAAAAGCACACTCAACAGTTTGTCTGGCCCGTGAAAGCCTGTAGTTGAACACCTTATTTTCATGGTTGTCCGTAACTTGCTTCTTTGGGTAGGGTCTCATCAAGTTGCACATTAGCGGGAAGGCCTCATCCCCTACAAACACGTATGGCATACTATGTTGAAAGGAGGGAAGTTCAGAAGGGGAGGGCAGTTTAAGACTTCCTCTTACCATTTTTTTTCCAATTCGCAACTTGAAAAAATATTACCGTCACTGAATCTCCCCATGGATCCTACATCGATGAAAGTGAATTTTGATGTAGCGTCAACAGCTGCCATTAGGACGATGGAGAAAGTGTGTTTGTAATTGTAGTATGATGATCCAGATTTGTTTGGTTTCTTTATAACAATGTGCTTCCCATCAATCGCCCCCACACAGTGAGGAAAATTCCATCTTGAATTAAAATCAGACGCAATCGACAGCCACGTCTCTGATGTAGGTTGTGGCAAATAATCCGGCTGCATAGTTGTCCATATTGCGACGGAGACCTCATTCACGATGTTAGCTACTGTTCTATCTCCCATCCGGTAACTGTAGCCGATGCTTTTGTAGCTGTCACCAGAAGCCAGATACCTACAACAAAAAAATATATATGCTACTTTCATGCAATAGATAACTTAATAGTTGCAGTAGATAGTTCTGGTTTAGCCTAGCGGAACAAACGTATGCAACAAAATTGTTTTTGGTAAATGGTCATTTTCCAGTGTGGAATCCCCTTACCTGTTTATCGTTATAAATAAAATAAGTATTAAGTTATCTCTCTCTTTTTCAGTTGAAGAGGTAAAATCTATGTGGAAGAAATTAAGGAACAACCATAGAGATGCTCTACGCCGGCAAAAGCGTATGATGAAAAGTGGTGCAGCAGCAACAGATATTAAACCATGGAGGTTTCAAGCTCAAATGGAATTTTTGTTGCAATACATGGTTAATGAAAATCGAGAAACAAGTTTTACCAATGATGACCCCAACTCTGAACCACAACTACGAGGACAACCAGAAACACAGCAGGCAGAAGAGAACCAGGACGTCGAAAATAACATTACCGGGATAGTTGATGAAGAGTCTCAGCCAGACACAGCCGACGTTGAAAGAGTTAACTCAGTTGATTTGTCTGTAAAGGAACCTACAGATAATCTATCGCCACCACCATCAAGACCACAAAAGAAATTTAAAAAACATGAAGTTGACACCGTAATAGTAAAAGCTATTGAACAGCGTGAGCAGAGGGCAACAGAGCGGGCTAAAGAAAGAAAAAAACTGGATGAAAAAATAGCTCCTTCAGATGATTTACATCTATTTTTCATGTCGATGTATGAGCTAACAAAAAAAATGCCTCCTTCATCCCAGCATATTGTGAGAAGGAATGTCTTTCTGTCAGTAACCGACGAGGAAGCACGTTTGCTGAACATTCAACAACCTACCCATTCCCCACAACAGCCCCGGCATCAAGTTCATCAGCCTATGTATGAGGATCGTCAGTTAACGTATGACAACTGGTCACGTTCTCCAAACGTCTTGTCTCCGGAAACTTCTACCTCTTCTTCAGCTCTAGGACATCGTTCAACGTCGACCTCGCCTTACGCCCCTGAAAACCCCAGTTTGCCAACGTCTTCACTGGTCTCTTTTACTCTTTTATCAATACCTTTAACACCTAATGTTTTTAGATTATTACAGTAAGGCAATATGATTTTTCCATTTTTTCATTGTACTTACACGTTTTCATATTGGTGTTATACTTATAAATAAAAACTTACCTTAGAAATACTGCTAGTTTTTCTTCACTCCCAATTGGTTTTTGAGCATTACATCCCTCGGAAGAAATAAGAGGTTGGACCAGGCTGTGAACTTCTTGGAATTCCGCTTTGTTGAGACGAAAATAGTTCGTAAACCTTTCACTACACAACTCTTTTGTCAGAACAAATTCACCATGAGAACTTCTTTTTTTCAGGTAGTCACTGTTTCTACGCTTGTTCTTTCTTGTTCTCTGATGAAGTAGTAATAATAAATCTAGGTCGGCATCAGAATCTGAGTCAGAACTCAAATCCAAATATTTTGACAACATGCTCATCATACAAGGTTTTAAACAAGGTAATAAACTAGGTAAACAAGGTAACTGTTATTGTTATGTTAAACTATTATAATAAAACAAAACTATATCAACAAACACACAAGACACTGAACTGCTGTATGATAACTGCTTCCCAATATGCGAGGTAAACTGTGCGACGCAGATTTTTCGCCGCTGCTGCCCTGTGCTGTGCTGCGCTGCCCGGGCCGTGCCACGTGTGGCAATATGCGCCCTGGCTTACAAAAACTGCCCCGCCCTGTGCTGCGCTGCGCTGCTCAGACTGCGTCTCAATATGCGGGGCGCCTTACGGCAGGAACGCGAACTACTACCGTGTACGGGAGAACGGCCCTTACTTAAAAAACAGCCCTCGTATTATCCAAAAGTACCAATAAACTTCTTTTACTTAAATATTTTTTTTGTAATTTGTAATTGAGGTATATAAACAAACTTTTGTATATTTTAGAATTATTCTAAAAACTTTCATATTACCTGAGAGGGTGCTATACATTTTGAAAAAAAATTATTCTGTACTAATATTTTTACGTTAATCTGTAAAAAGGTAAAAGTATATTAAATGATTTAATCTTTAATATTTTTTTGGGAAACTGCATTTATTTCTAAAGACATTGATGTTTTTAAAATGTTTTTATCTTAAAAAATAGATGAGCAGTGATTAAAATACAAAACCCTTACAAAATCACCAAAAAGTGCCTGCCATTTTGGGAAAAATGATGGCCAGTTCCAGGGTTAATAAATGCCTCTATGTATTCCTCTTTATGTTTCCTAATATATACAAAATTGTTATTATGTAAAGGTTCAGTTAGATTAGAACTGCCCTTATTGGATGAATTAAGAAAATAATTGAAAATTAATGGATCATGATCTTCAAAACAGGCACGAACAACGTCAACAGAATAGTTATCATTTGAAAAATTAACAATTAAATTATCTATACAGGCACCATTTTGTGTTGATTTTTTAATTGAGCTAAATAAATTTAGTGATCTTAAAAGGTACGAAAAGAAAATAGATTCATTCACGTTTCTTTGAATCAACTAATTCGCTATTAAAATCCCGACAGATTGCTAGTTTAGATTTGTATTTTTAGAGATAAATAAGGGCTTCTTCATATTTTTGAAAAAATAGACTTATGTCACCTCTTGGGGACCGATACAAACTTACAATTATTAATTTAGGTCATTTAATTTAATACAACTTAATTCACAATTCGGCTCTGAAGTAAACTGGCTTAAGTCAATTTCTGAACACTGTTCCATTTCTCACAAAAAAACTTGCACCACCATTCTTTTGGACATTTCTACATAATACATCTGCAACTATGTAGCCCTGAGGAGTTATGATGACTTTACATTGACTAAATCAACAGTGAGCCAATGTTCTAAGAGTCAGATTACATCAATATCATAAATATTCCTGAAATGTTTGTATTTTGGGGTGCTAGTAACAACCTTAGACATTTACATTAAGTAAATCCTGTAATTCAGAACCTTACGTTCTGTAAGTAAAACATCTTTTTAATTCAGAAATAAAATTAAATCACCCTGAGGCTCAGAAATAAAATTAAATCACCTTTTAAAGGTTTGGCATTTACAGTCAAACCTCAATATAAAGGACCGGACAGAAAATTCGTTATATCGAGGTTCACAGACCATCGGTTAAAAAATTGTGAAATTGTATGCTGTACTGTATTTTTATTTTTTTGTTCCAATAAGAATACTGTATTTAAAACAGAAAAACTGTAATAAGTAGCTATGTACTTTGAAAACACATTAAAAGAAAGTTGAAAAGCAAACATGACCTGAACAAAACTTAAAAATCTTACGCTACAGATAGTAAAAAAATACAGTAAAATAAAATACAGTACTCGTACTCTACAGTATTACTAGGCTGAAAATTACGAATTGTTAAGGTTAAATGGCCTAATCTACATTTTGTGTTTCAATGGCATCATAATTGATGCTGTTTTCGCCCTATTTGTCAGAGAAAAAGTCAGTAATAGTAGTCTGCTTAAGTGATGTGACATTGATAATATCCAATGAGCAATCAAATTCAGTTATAGATGTTACCCCACTTTCACTCAAACCACCCTTTTAAAGAAAAAAAAAAAAACACTAGAACACCAATGGCTTCACGAGCCTTATAAATTCGGGTCAGGCATTACACAATCTGGTTCATAGTCATCTTCGGCAGCCACATTTTCATCCGGAACAGAGGTCACAGAAGAAATGATGTCACCGTCCGTCAACTCCCCACACACAGCCACGTCGTCATCAAAAGTAACAGTCTTCGAACTCTGCATCCTTCTCTAGCTCTAATGCTTCTTTGACTGTTTCCCAACCCTCCGCAGTGTTGATTTCTTGTGTAGGAGGCTGGTCTGAATTGTCCTCCTGAGTTGTGACAGTGAATACACTCTTCTTGAAACAATTACAAATTTTAGTTTCTGTAAATTTACTCCACGCTTTTGTGATCATCCACATGGCGTCCAAGACATTGATAATTGTAGGTAAACGGCTTTCCATGTCTCTAAAGAATTGTTGTACAACCTCTTTTCTATAATTTACTTTAAAACTTCTGATAATGCCCTGGTCAAGCAGTTGCAGTTTGGAGGAAGATATTCAACCTTAATGTTACTCAGCCTTGGAATGTCTCCATGAGCCATGCAGTTATCAATGAAAATGAGAACTTTCTTCTTTTTCTTATTCATATCTTTGTTAACACTTCGAAGTCATGCACTGAAAGTGTCACAATTCATCCAAGCCTTTGTATTCACCATGCAGTCTGTAGGAAGTTCATTCACGTTTTTAAAACAACGTAGTTTTTTCGCTTTTCCAATTACTAAAGGCTTTAATTTATGAGTCCCTGTGCAGTTTGCTCCCAGCATAACTGTTAAACGATATTTACAATTTTTTCCACCATGGCATTTATCACCCTTAAATGACAATGTTTTGTCAGGTAAACATTTGAAAAACAATCCAGTTTCATCTGCATTATAGATGTTTTCTGGTTCATATCCCTCGGTTAGCTCAGGAAGTTTGTCTTTCCACTCAGTACAAACACCATCATCGACTTTTGCACTTTCACCGCTCACTTTTCAAAAATAAGTTAATTTAGTTTTTTTTTAAGTTTTCCAACCACCCCTTGCTAGCTCGGAAGTTCTTGTGTCCCAGTTCAAAAGAAAACTGTTGGGCTTTTTCTTGAAGTATAGGTCCACTTATTGCACTATTTTTGTCTCGGCACTGCTTCAACCATTTAAGCACACACTCCTTTAAGTCCTTCAGCTCACACGGCTTTATCTTTCTGATTGTAGAACACAGTACACTTCCGTCATCGAACTTCTTTCTTTTTTAAAATAAATTGTAGCTTAAGTGCTGGGCGGAATGCCAAATTCTTTCGTGATGTCCAATTTTCTTTTTTGTCAGATTGTCTTCATCGCATTTGATAATTTTACGTTTTATAGAGATGAATTTCACTACAAGAGGTTCTAACGAAGAAAAATTCACTATACTGAGAGTGATTTATTTTTTCCAGGATTACTAAAAATTCATTATATTGAGGTTGTGAGTATTCTTTATTCTTGTATTCTTACTTGTTATGTAGAGGTGAAATTTGCATTGTTTCTTATGGAGACTTCTGGGGAATTTAAAAAAATTCGTTGTATCAAGGAATTTGTTATATTGAGATTTGACTGTATTTTATGTGAAAAGTTCTAATGTAAAATTAAATCAGTTATAATAAATATGGCTGTTTCTATATACGTTGAAGTTTTCAAGTTCCATTGTGAATTGAAGAAGAGTATAATTTTGTTTGATTTTAAGGGAAATCAAGTTTCTTACCAAATAGTATTTAAGCAGCCTAAACAAGGTAGGCGGTGGAAGTCAGATGCATTAAACAAACTATTGTTTGAATGAAGATTTAGGTTTACAAATGAAAAAATAAATAACTATCATAAAAAGCTAAGGTAATTGAGGCAGAGTAGTTGTGCATTATTAGGTGCTGCAGTTGCACTGTCAGCAGGTGTTGGTTCATTGCTCCCACCTGTGTGATCTACTCACTCTGTGCTGTACAGCTCCTGTACTTACTTGACTGTATGAATTGGTTTGATACATAACTTATGCTTGTGAATTAGCTATCACTGATTATGTCAGGGCGGTTATTTGTATCTCGATTCGTTAAAAAGCTTTACTTTCTTCTCAAGATAATCGTGTTGGTTATAAATATTAAATGGTGCATTGAAGTTATTTATGAAAAAAGTTCTTGTTCTTGAAGTGGTTTCTGACTAGTAGCTTGACAGTGTCAGTTATTTGTATAATTATTCTGTAAAGTTGTTTCTTGATAAAAATATTATGTTAATTACTTACTAGTGTTCCAAGGTAAGATTTATCTGCAAAGTAATAATAATTTGTTGGGGTATTACCACTTAAAACACTGATTTCTTAGGAGACACTTCTCTAGAGACTAGTCAGTGCGCTATGTTGTTTCTAGTTGCCTTCTAGATACTTTTTATAGTAAAGTATGTTGTAAAATGTGTTAACTCATGGAAATACTCTAACCAAAAATTGTATATTGATCTTTAAAACAAATATTTTACCCATGTAACATAAAATGTTAGGTAGGTATTGACGAAAAGAACTTCATGATAGTTTAAAATATTGTATTTGTTATACCAATAATGACCATAAATTATCAAAATAAACTTGCATACAACTTCAACCTAGACATCTTGAACTTCACAACAACATATTCCTATTATAAGTAACACATCTCATTTGAAGATGTCACAAATACTATGTACATATAGCAGACATGTTCTCACACCTTAACGAGTATAGGACATTTTTACTGTAATAGGATTAGTATTTACAAATCATTATTCAACATTAGTTTGCTAATGGAAAATAAGGTACTGTCATGCTGACAGTTAAATGAGAGTTAATAATGAGTATAACATAAACACGTCTTACTCCGAGCTAAAATATGGAAACGTTTAAAGCGTATCACAACTTGCCATGGAGGTACTACCCGTTCTCTCTGAATCTGATGGAGGATCATTCAGTGTGAGAGAGCTTAATTGGTCCGAGACACAATCTATGTTTACGGCATACCGAATTCCCGCTACTCCCTTCTTAGGTATTGTTGCCAAGTCCCGTTTGATTCGTCTGCGTCGATGAGGCTCGTTGCGGCGTGACTGCACCATTTCGTCAAAGTCTGCTGTGTATAGGAACCCGGCGATGAGAAGTTCACAAGTCCGAGTTCCCGACTTGTACGACGTTTCTAGATCTCGACTTGTGCGTTCGTCATACTGCCACCAACCTACGACAATAGAGATGTAACGATTAAACTTTGACATCAAATAAAAACTCTTCTGACCATTCTGCTTTTACAAGATAAAATTCCTTATCTTAAAAATTATATAGTTGTTTATGAATTTAATAGATTTTAGAATTTTAACATTTCAAAATATGCTTTAGGTGTACTTCAGAAAAAAATCGTTACATCTCTAAATGTAGGCATCTGATTTCAGGTGATAATGACTAAACATTTGTAGTACATAATCATTGATGTTTTAGGATGATGGACTGAAAAAATGTGGTAGACAAAGTAATTTTTTTTTAACTTTCAATACTGGAGTAAATAAACGAAACTGCACTATACCAAATAATGATTGCCTGCCACAATCAACATATTAATAATGTTATCTAAAAAGAAGTTTAGTCTTCACAAAGCAAACCTATAAAGTTATTTAAAAATATCATGTAATGTGGTTCTTATTGTGGGTTCAATCTTTTTATATTCTTCTTTCATACTTTTAATTTATGCTTCTAAGTTCAAAAGTAAACTATCAACTGTCAAATAATGCTATAGCAAAATTTGTAATGGAAGGAGAAAGGGCTCTTAAAGAGGACCAGCAAGACTTATTTATATTGAGTACTAAAAAAAACTAGATATGGCTACAATAAACGGTTTGAAATAGCCAATCCTAATCGAAATATTTCTTATGTACACCTAAAATGTACATTTTATGGATCATGGATTTGGCACATACAGTATCTGTAATCTTATTATTTCAGAAATTAATTTGTCAGTCTTACTGATAAAAACAATAACTCAAACAAACAATTGGTTTTTATTTTCTTATTTCTCCTTTTAAACATTTCTAGCTATCACTTATCACTATAACAAGCACAAACTTTTTATACACTTGAACAAAGTAGCAGAACATGGTTTTTAACGCTTGGAATGTTGTAAGGTACAATTCTCATGAAAGCAGAATAGTCAGACATTATCTGATGCCTGCGACCCCTTTGATGATTACGTTGGCTGCCAGATCACGTTTGATTCTGCGCCGCCGCCAAGGTGTTTCCTTATTGTACTGCACCAGCGCCTGCAGGTCTATAACGTAGAGAGTTCCACAGATCAAAGTCTCTAGCTTGTCCAGTCCAAGCTCTCGCACCTCCTCCAGATCCCGCGTCATGCGGTCGTCAAATTTCCACCATCCTAATACATTACAAACCAGGCCTTTATTGACTAGTTGTCACAGCACAAGACTGTAAAAGTAGCAGATTTCCCATAAGAAGGGCTCTCAATCACTAATTTTATTAGCAGAATAAGTGCCTAGGGTTTTCAGAAAACCAGGATGATATATATCGATATCCATAGTTTTAAAATTGATCTTAATTAGTCTGAAACCACAGACTCAGAGACAGTATATTTTCACCATAAACAATCTTCACACAATTTATAGTACTGAAAAATCAAAAATATTAAAATAGAAAAACATGAGAAATATCACAATATTGATTTAAAAATATATGTATCATAACTAATCTACTTAATTTTCCATGTTAGGGAACCAGTTTCAAAATATAATTTACAACCATAGTTTAACATTTCACATAAATATACTAATCTTCACATACAGCACAAAAATCTTAGAGTCAGGTAAGTACCATGATTATTAGCAGTATTATTGTAATAAAATCATACAACTAAAAAGAGGAATATTTTACACCCTTTTTTAATGTCAATGTGCTGATTTTATAAGCTGTTACAAATTGAAGTAAACGAGTGGCAGAAATCCAAGTAAACAAACTAAACAGAAATTAGCAATTTAACAAACATGCAGATGTCCGTACAATGTGAACATACATGCTTTTTTATACAAATTCATAAACAAACAATAAGTGGTTACTTGTTTTTTCAAATTAAAAAAAATGTCTGTGCCAAACTTCAAACCTTTTGTAGAGGTGGTGCAATTGATTTTGTGCTTTTGGAATATATTCTTTTTTAATTCTCATGTACAATTTATAGCTTTTAAGATACAATGTGAGTCGCTACAATGTTAGACACGACCCTAAAGCACAGCAGAGCAACCGAGCTTCCTACACATAACACAACCATGATAAGAAGGGGTGATTCAATGTGATTATTGAGTTGGCTCCATTTCACCAATTCTGCACCTAATGAGACAAAAAGAACACCTCTTCATTTTGATTTGTACTTGATTTTGTAGTCTGTGTCTGTGATGTCAAAACATTGCAAAGACTTTGTTTTAAGCTTCTTCATTGCAGACTTTCTTTGAATCTCTTCCAGATGGATGTGGATTCCATATTACAGTCAAGTCTGTGACTGCATCAGTTTTCAGACGCTGCAATGAGCTGAAGCTGTAGTGGAGCTAAACTCTAGTGAGAAATTGAAATAATTGAGAAATTGAGACTCATCAAACACAATATTACATAATTTTATCAAATATATGTAAATGTTAGTTCATTTTCATTTCAAATTATTGGAGGAAATTTGCTAACACAACAAAGTTTTAATGTTATGATTCAAAGAAATCTTTTATTTGTAGGTTTAATATCTTACTTCAGATGACGACTTTTGTTACAATAATTCCAAGGAGGTTTTTTTCTGTATGTTCTATTCTTTTTTGTGTGTAATATTGAGGTTCTTGCATTTATATAAAAAATTAAATTTTAAGACACTATAACATCTGTAGAACAGCTTTTTTATATACTGTTTAAACACATTCTTTTTCTTCTGTTCTATATGTCGAATTATTTTGCTAGATATATTTTTCTGTTGTAATCATCCAAATTAGCCTAAAATCACAAATGTAATATTATCCTGATAATATGAAATAAAATATTTGTAAACAACATTAAAAATACATAAGAACACACAAGGTTCAAAAAGTAATGGAATTTTCATAAACAAAATATATTAATCTATCTTAATTTTGTCATCTTCAAAACACTTCCCCACATATTATGCAGTTGTGCTAACGCTTCTTCCAATCCTCAAAACACTTCTCAAACTCGATCTTTGGGATGAACTTTAGCTCTTTCAGTGATGCACCTTTAATGTTATCTATGCATGTACAACAATGGCCCTTTAAGGTTATCTTTATTTTTGGAAATTAAAAAAGTCACACAGAGTCATGTCTGGAGAATATGGATTCTGGGGCATTATTACAGGACTGTTTTTGGCCAAATATTCACGAACAAGCAATGAAGTGTGAGAAGGTGCATTGTCATGGTGCAAAAGCCATGAACTGTTCTGCCACAAATCCGGGTGATTTTTTTGGATTGCTTCACACAAATGGCGTTGAACTTACAGGTGCTCACTGACTATTTAACCCTGTGGCAAGAACTCATGATGCACTATGCCATTAAAATAGAAGAACACAGTGAGCACAACCTTCGTGTAAGACTGCTCTTGTCGAGCCTTTTTCGGTCTTGATACAAGTTCTTTGATCAATTTTTTTAATAAACGAAATATCGCTGATTTTCTAAAACACCTCAGCTGCTACCGCTGAAAATGCAAACAATTAATACAACTGTAAATTTTACTATACTTCAGAAAGATAAGTACCAACATAATAAAAAGTCTTGACAATCAGACTCTCCAAACCCATGAACATTTTTTATAAATATTGCTCACCTTAGAACCATATTATCTTTTTTTTATTATCTACCTTTAAATTTTATACATCAAAGAAAGTCTCTGTGCTACCTTATAAACGGACAAAATTTTTAGGAATAGGAATTTACATAAAGAAGGCTGAAGTGATTTAAATACAGGGAATAGATTAAATTTGCTGAACAAAATATTATTGGCAACAAGCAAATTACTGTTTAACAGATTATCACTCAAACTTAACGTCCCGCAATATTCTGTCTGTGAAAAATTATTCTCCAAATTATCAAAGATACAAGTCTTCATACCCAAGATTGTTATTTGGGGGGTGGTACAAACTATATATTTGATAGTATTCAACCTCGAATTTTTCATGACTAAAACCGGACCTAATAAAACTGTATTTAGCTTAAAAATCATAGGAACACAAGATAAAAATTACCATTTCGGCCTTCGTAAAACCACTGGTAGCCGTCCTCAAACGTTTCTGCTTCTTTCTCATTTTGAGAATCGGGAGCCTGGAGCAAGTCTGGTCTGTCGAGATAGTCTGGTGAAATCTCCTGGCGACACATGGCACAACGTTTGCATTGTTGGGCGATACCCTTGAGACACAGGAAGCAGAAGATGTGACCACAAGGTAGTCGAGCCGGATGGATGCAGGGCTGCAGGCATACAGGACATTCCATTGTGGTTGTGGGGTTCTCTGATGTAGGAGGCATGGGAGTTGTGGTGGACTTGGATGGAGGTACAGTAGATGGAAAGGAAATTGGCGGTTCATCTGTGAAAATAATGCATTATTACTAAAAACAAATGTTTATTGTATAACTGTTCACAATTATATGGGCAAGTTTACAGATAATTATTAATAATTATCTAGAGATTTCTTTGTACCTGATTACGCATTCACTGCGGCAAAAAGTATAATGTGAATTAAATTAACGGATGCAAAAAATGTTGAAGCCTCCTCAAAAAGGTTAAACATTTTTAATAAATATTTTTGTTTCCACTTGAAACACCAGGAAGACTTTCATAAATTGTCAAGACATTTGAAACGAATGTCTGTTTTTGTCCAAGGTCTTTTTGAAACAGTATTAATTTGATATAAAAAGCTAAACACGTTCCATGCTAAATCAGATACAAGTTCTCCTCTATCTTGCAATGATTTAGCAAAATCTGTTTAATTGGGTCTAGCCAGTGGAAATTCGCCAGAACATTGCCTACCAATAAACATCTCACTAAGCAATTGCAAGATACATCATTAAGAGGCTAGTCATTATCCAATTCTTCTACAAATGATCTAAACTGCTGGTTTTGACAATTGAACAAATTAATGTAGTTGACAATTTGGTATTTATTTACAATAGCGTGACCATGGCAGATGGACTTTTTTTCATGGGTTGGGCATTTATAGCCAAGTATTATTATCACAGGTGCATATAAACTGGGGGGAAAACATATTATTGTATTATATTGATGCCTTTCGGGCATTATTGCGTTAAGGAGCAGGGGCATCACGTGATCTGGGATTCAACTTTTACAAGCTCGAGTTAATTTTTTTTCTAAAAGAGCAAGCAGTGCGCAGCGGGCAGGCATCGTTGACAGGATTAACGTACTACTCAACATCATTTCAGTAACTTATCACTTACCTTAATGAACATCCAACACAAAGGTGTGCCATTACCACTACTGAACTAGGAGGTTAAGAATAGACACGGAGGAACAAAATAGTTCAAAATGGCGTCCCTTCTTTATTTGAGAGAGCCGCGGAGTAATACCAAACTTTCAAATATGGATAGTGTTGCCAGAGGTACTGTCAAAAACAGTTTTCAGAGGATTTCAAAAAATCGTAACTCCTTTGATTTTCGTTGCCGACGAATTTTTTCTTCACTATTGTTTTCAGGAAAAATTGTAGTTTTCAGGAAACCTTTCCATGGTCACGTTGTTGTAAATTGATAACGACAATTTTTATAACATCTAGCATAACGTGTGGATATTCAAAGTGCTTTGCTGATAAATGGTTTCTGTGAATAATGCATGCACTAAAAAGAAATCAGGAAATGAATTGTCAAAATTCAAAAGCTCGATATATCCTTGTTTTGTACCTATCATAAATAGTGCAGCGTCACTAGCAACAGTCAAAATGTTATTAATGTACACTGAATATTTTTTTTTAACACTGTCTTTAATGTCGCAGGCACCAGTAGTATCCTTCAATGTAAACATATATAAGAGCTGTTTAACCATCTTAAAGTCATTTGATACATATCTCATAAATATGGCAAGTAAATTGTGGGTTATCTTTAATATCTGTAGATACATCGAAAGCTACACCCTAATGTTGAACAGTTACTTAGTTTTTGTTGTAAATTACTCAAAATCCGGTTACAAATTCCAGTTAAGGAAGCTATGTTTTTTCCATAATAAGTAAAATAATTTAAATTATGAAATACAACTGATGAGTAAACTGAATTGAAATAAGATTCATACTTAAGAAAATTATACAGCATAAGTTATAATATAGTTTATTTTAGGAACAAAGAAGAAACGAACACCACTGTTTTGCCCGCTATTAGTCAATAATGAAACACATAATTTTAATTTTAAATGTATTTCTAAACAATTTTACTTTGAATTAATTTTGAGCAAACTGAATTAAGTTTTATGCTTTTAAAATTGTATTATGGTGAAGCTATACCTTTATATGTAAAATAAATGTATTGTTTCAGATTGCATAAAATAACTAAACTATATTCAAACATTTGAGCAGCGTATTAATTAAGATTACTTTAGCCAATCTGAAATGGCATTTCTGCAGGTACTGATGCCGTCAAAAGTAAATTCATTAATAATTAAAAGTCATAGTTTGTTTGATTTCAAATAAAATAGTACACGATTTTTCATTATATTCATAACCAAATTTAGAATGATGAAAAGTCTTTACGTAATGTTTGTTCTTACTTTTCTTTTTCTTTTCTAGTTTTCATCTTGTCAATACAAACTAGACAATTTGGATTTAAAGGAGCAAGGTCATTATATTGTAACATATTAAAACATTGCTCAGCGTTTATAAAATATTTGAGCCAATATCTCCATATTCATCGCCATTGTGCCTGTCCTTGTCACTAGCCTTCTCCTACATAAACGAAATAATAACAGCTGGTAATTACAACACTAGCAACAGGGTAATTCCATGTCAGTTCAACCAGGCCATCTCACCCACCATCTCAGATTTTGATGAAAACTTGGCTTGTTTGTTCTACCCATGAAGATAAGTCACCATGCCAAATTTTAACACTCTACCTCTTTACCGTTCCCTTTTTATAGCCTTTCAAAGTTTTGCATTTCCACAAATTCTAACCTATGGATATCGCAAAATGAAGGACGCTTACGTTTCGAAAATAATTTGTAACTTTTTTATTTACCATTAAATTCTCCATGAAAATTTATAGGCTTATTCTTAAAACAATGAAGATTCTAGAAAAAAATACCTTAAACCTCTAAGTTAAACCTACTAGGACTGAAAAAAAAATATTTTGTTTGCAATCTTTGTATTTTTTTTAAACGAAGACATAGTTTAGCGTTACATTAAATATCGTCTAAAGGGTATGTGATAATCACAAAAACTTTTTTTTCTAAATAATCCTTACTAAATGGGCTATCAAATGATGAAAAAATATTAATGGGGTTTTGACACCTTTGTTGTGTTTTATTACATTAAATAATAGGTTTCCAATTTATTTTTTCCGCCCAATTATACTGAGCAATAAGGATTTCCAGGGATTATAATGATCTCTAGGCTTGCATTATTATTCAGGATATCTGAAGGTATATTTTATTATTCAATTCATAACATCATATTTTAACCTGAATCATCATGTTCAAAGAACTTAATTTCAAACAAACTCAAAAATTAAAAATAAACAATAGGTGTTAACTTACCTATATTAACTATTAATATTTCCAACATCTTAATTACATTCCAAATTTTTACAGGAAAAACATTTAATGGAGTTTTGAAAATTTTCTCTTCAATTGAGCTGACACATTTTTCTGGAAACCTATAGGTTCTTCCGGTCGAAATGTAAGGAGGATCAACAATTGCAAGTACATGAGGTATCGGCACGGGGCAAATGTCCTCTAAGCTTTGGCCAATGAAATGATGGTGATGGCCCTGCAGGATGCATAAATTTAACAGTCACATCACCTTCTTCTTTATTCACTTCAGTTATGTGATTCTAAAGTACTATAGATCATATTTACAAGCCACGTAGCATGATGGATTACAAATTTTCTTCTGTCACAAATGATGTTGATTTAATCCTCAAGTTAAACGTCAGGGCAGGTTTTCTCATCGGAACTGATCCTCCTTGCTTCCAAGTTCCCTGAACTGTCTATCGGATTAAAGTTATGGAAGCTTCTGGTTCCATGGACTGTTTGTACGTCCTCAAAGCGTTCTAAGTCAGAACGTGTTTTTTAAGCGTATCATCTATTGAAATAAAACAAAAAATTAATCTTTTGTAATGTTTGATTTACAAACTCATACAAATGTGATGGAGACAGAATCTAATTACCAAGAGGTCTCTGAAGACTTTCCTTTCTTGCCAACCTTTTCACGGTGCCTCCAATTCCATCGCATTCTGTCTTCCCATGGCTAGTTGCAAAAAACGACCACTGTGCCTTGATCTTAAAATTCTTGTTCATGGAAGCAGAAGTTGATAAAATTAAATTTATTTTTATATTGGTCTGCACAGCCATCACTGAAGTAGTGAATCTCTGTTACATGTGAATAATTTTCTTTAATGTACTCTGACCACAATTTCTTGAATTTTGTAGACCATAGAAAACATCATGTTTCATGTCATCGGATATTATACAGAGACAAAACTAATCTTTCATTTTCAACACTGCTTATTGGTTAACTATAATAATAGGGTGTACAGTGCAGGAATCAGATGTCCAGTGGTATCCCTGGGCTTCATCCTGGATCGTGGACGAGTAATTTTCACTGAAGTCTAATGACACTACAGGTTTTGGAAAACTTTGATTGCGACAGCAATGAAGGAGTGGGGAACAAGTTTTTCCAATTTAGATGTTAAGGTTTTTAAATATAGCCTTCAATGTTTGCTGTTTGAGTAATCACTTGAGATCTGTCGGTTGAAACCCACTGATTAAATTCAATTGAGTCGTCTTCGTCATAATCTTCAAATTTTGTAAGTAAAAAACTTGTTAGATTTTCCTTTGGTGGGCATAGGCTACAGTGCCTTAACATACATTCTCTATTTTGGTTTTCACATACACCAACATTTTTGTCAGGTCTATGTAGTTTTCTTCAAAGTGTGCTGCATGAATTAGTGCTGTGTTCCTGATGAATAGTACGAATAGATATTATGTTTTTTAAAAAACAAGGAAAAACCCAACTAAATGTGTTATTATTAAATTTTGTACTGTTTTAAAGTTAAACCTTGGTTTAGTAGAATGTCTGCTATTTATCAAATTCCAGTAAAAAAAAAAAAAAAAAAAATACTTCTAGGACATGGTAAAATCTGTAAAACCGAAATCTTACAACTTATATTTGACATAACATACAACACAACAAAGGTGTCAAAACCCCATTAATATTTTTTTCATCATTTAATAGCCCAATTTAGTAAGGATTATTTAGAAAAAAAAGTTTTTGTGATTATCACATACCCTTTCGACGATATTTAATGTAACGCTAAACTAAGTCTTCGTTTAAAAAAAATACAAAAGTTACAAACAAAATATTTTTTTCAGCCCTAGTAGGTTAACTTAGAGGTTTAAGGTATTTTTTTTCTAGAATCTTCATTGTTTTAAGAATAAGCCTATAAATTTTTCATGGAGATTTAATGGTAAATAAAAAAGTTACAAATTATTTTCGAAACGTAAGCGTCCTTCATTTTGCGATATCCATAGGTTAGAATTTGTGGAAATGCAAAACTTTGAAAGGCTATAAAAAGGGAACGGTAAGAGTTAGAGTGTTAAAATTTGGCATGGTGACTTATCTTCATGGGTAGAACAAACAAGCCAAGTTTCATCAAAATCTGAGATGGTGGGTGAGAAAGTGATTTTTCTTTGGTTGAATTGATGTGGAATGACCCAACATTTAGTAATGACGTCACTAGTCTAAATAAAGAAAGTTGGCAATGAATATCTAGAGATCAAATGTCGTATTCGATAGTATCGATATTTAAAATTGAGGGTACGGTCCAATAAGCGGACCCGGTTTTTTATATCGAAGAATATAATCATCGATACCTAATATTCGCATATCGAATCATAGACTATCAATCGATATAAAAGTAATAACAATCATATGTTTAAATTAAAATGTGAATTTAATGATAACAAATAATAAATGAACATAACCAAAATCAGGGAAACTCATAACTTTAACTAAATGAAACAGAACGGAAACGTTTTTACTAAAGTTGTGTCCACCATTACCTTCTTTTTTTGCATCTGAAGACGACCATGTTAGCTCCTCTGACAGTTACATTTGTTACCTTTCCACAAATATCACATAATGGATTCTTAGGTACTAACCCAACATCCTGAAGCCATAAAATCATATTTTATCGTCTTTTAAAGCAATTTCGTGAAGCTTCCTAAGATTGACGGCCATTTTAATACACAATGTTACGTGAAATTTAAAATATTACCTTAATTGTATATTTGAAAGTGTTTACAGCTGTTCATACAGATTATTTAAGTTGTTAAAAATAATTCATCAGTATCGATTGATTATATCGATGGTTATGATTAAGTAATATCGTTTGCCAATTTCGATATAAAAAACCGGGTCCGCTTATTGGACCCTACCCAAAATTGATAATTAATTAGCCTATGATCCAATTGTGCTGGTGGCCACTTATTATACTGTAGCCAAGAATTCTCCCAAGGGTTACCAGGAGCCAAACCAAAATGTTGAAGACACCTAAACAAATCTCGTCATTTGTGAGAAATATCTCGTATATTTTCCTCATATTCATTGCCACTTTGAAAGTCTCAAAATATTAGTCACCCTTGCTGTTTATTTTTCACATTAAAATTACTGTAACTAATAAGTTGAATTGATATGCTAAGTTAAATAAAATGTAGTATTGAATTATTCCTTCAGATAAAAACATTGAACCATTCGCTAAAATTACCAATAACAAAAATATTTGCAGGGTTTATAAGCCGCTTATTTTCTACCCTAGGTATTAATTTAATCAGTAATCTTAAATACTTTCCTAGCTAAAAGTTCTGATAATAACAGTTTATAAAGTCCAAGATCATTTTAGTAGGAGTCCCTAAACTGTTTTTTACCAAATATAATACCACTAAATGTTAACCTTTACATTTTAGCCTAGACTACATTTCAACTGATCTTTTTATACATACATCAAAATAACATTGCACATTAAACTTACTATCTTCATTTGAGTCGCTTGAAGAATCCGATATTTCTATTTCAACAGGTTTTGATTTCTTTGCTCTTCTTTTATAAAGATATCTTCCTCCACTGGAACCAGCTTTCCTCCCGTCAGCCATTTTATTTTAAAAATTAGTCCTGTTTTAATCCCCTCCTTAATGTCCCTCTACAACAAGAAGAAATAAAAATTGAATAAATTAAATTTACTTTGTAGTTTTAAGGAAAATTTCTTACTAATTAGCAAAAAGAAAAATATAACTAATTCTCAGTGGCCATGACAATTACACATTGATTTAGGTTTTGACTGTTATGGTGTTTTCATTTTGACAACTGTCATAATTTTTTTTGCTTGGTATTCATATGACGAAGCCACCTGTATTTTATCTTCTAAAGTTAAATCTCACACACACACACACACACACACACACACACACACACACACACACACACACACACACACACACGCATGCATATACATTAGAGTGGCTCAAAAGCTCAAATGTTAGAAAACGTATTCCCCATATTCATGTCCTTGTTCCATTTGGCATTATATAATATATAAATAATTTTTAGGCGAATAGGTCAATATTTAGAGGTCCCTACGATTTCACACTATAAAGAACAAAAGTGCCTTCTTTGCCGTTAGAAACTGTTTTCTGTGTAGTGATACTAACTGAAGAAGGTAATGAAACAACTGTTCTTCATTTTTTGTTATAGAAGAATTCAATGTGTATGTTTGAATCACAGCAATCTCTCTTTCAGCACAGTAGTTCACTATTTTAATGTTCTGTGCTTTCTCTTGAGAATCGATAAAGTTCGGATCATTAGGCTACAACACAGGGTCCTTGAAAAAGAAAGAAGAGGCTTTTCTTTACCATTTTTGTACATTTTTCTTTAGTCTCTTAAGGGCCTTAGGCTTTGATGGGTGCTGTAGGTTTTTAACCATCACAATTATTTTGGTGTTGATACTGACGCGGGAATCAAAAAGTACTAATCCAATCAAGTGTTCGGAAAAAACCATAGGTGGAGTTTAAATGCTACTAAAGCGACATTCCTAACAATGCAGTTAGGATATGTTTCAACTTGCTTTAAAAGAAGCAACGTCATTTATAACTACCTTCTTAGCTTTGGGCGCCTCGTTCCAAATGCCGCCCATAGATTATTGCTACAAACAAGTTGACCTCAGTGATTCCCTTCTTTTCTTTAGATGTAAGGGTAAACTGATCCTTAAATAAATCTATTTTGAGACAATAAATAGCCTTAGCCATCTAACGTGCATTATGCAAACCACCTAGGGCTCGGAACTTTATTTTCGATTCTAAAATTGTATCACTAAGAAAAACATTACACAACTGTAGACGCTCTAAGTAGTCAATCTCGAGGCAGCTTTCACTGATTTTAACTCTAAAATAGCACCATATTTTTTCTGAGATATTTTGTTTTGTCATTGGCTTAAAACAAATCATTACTACTGGAAAAATTTTCCTTGTCAAACTGAGGCCAGTATTTCTTGAAACGCTAGGCAACATCAGGGCCCTCACTAACTCCAAAAGCTGCCCAAAAAACGAAGTACAGCACAATTTCAAGTACATGTTGACTACATCGAATCCACACAAGGCTAGAATGTAAACTGTCTTCAAGAATGGCACATACACCACTCTTCAACCCTGTATTGGCAGCTGTTGTGTCAAATACTAAAGCACGCACATTTTTCTGGAGTTTCCAATCATCCAGAGCGTTTAGACAAGCTGTAGCTTGTTCCTGTTCAGTCTTTGGGACTCCTATAAGTTTTTCGACCCCGTATCCAGTAACAAGAATCGCCACTCTGTCAACTTTGTCATTGCCCCCCTCCCAAATGTCTGTGAGTAATTTACCATCCCAGTATAAGAATAATGGATCTTCACAACATAAAGTAGGTGAAATTGGTGCAACTAATTAAACCTATTGAAAGCAAGTGTATCGTAATATTTAGCTGGACTGCTTAAAAGTAACCTTTAAACGGTAAATGTATACAAATTTAAAATAAAAACGGAATCTTTCAAATCAAAGGGATCTCTAATCATTCTCCGATTGGGCCAAATGTTTTCTGCTGATTCGGTATGCATAGTGGAACAAAGACAACAATGTGGAGATACATATTTCTCAATAATTGTGGACGACCCCCGAAAATACATACACACATATGAACAAACAAAATAAAATTTATACTCCTATATTAAAACGTAACCTAAAATATTTTATTTACATCTAACCAAATACAACCATTAACAACATTAAAAACGGTTTTTGTACTTATTACAGGTTAAGCCATCTTAAAAGCTCTGAAAAAAATGTAAGTTTACAAATTAATTATGAAATCGAAGTAGAATGTAATAGTACACTGTACACCAGTATACTTAAAGTACAATAAATATTTACATTTCATTTTACATACAAAAATTAAATTACAAGTCAATTTTTTCTTTCTTTCGCCATTAGGATTCAAGTAGTTTTACACATTCGAGAAGGCAAGTATGTGGGATTCAGGACTCATATGCGCATTGCCATTTCCCTTAACAGGAAGTATTATTTCGCTCACGGATTCCAGACAAAATCTTCCCATGGTTCTTTTCTTATTACCCACGCAACAACTGCAGAAGATCCACTCCAAATCGTGGAATATAATTAGTTTTGTTATTGTAACTGTGAGTCTTGCAACGATTGTAACATCCATAACTTCCATTATGAGGATTGCCATTGCCTTGAGCGGTGCAGCACAATAGGTTGAATATTCACTGAGCAATCTGCATAATCTGTTTTAAGAAAGGTTGCTGTAGCAAATGCATCTTTGCTGTCATCGTAACAGTTATACACTATTGAGTTCCTTAGGTATATTTCCATTTCTAGCACCCATCTTGGTATTTTTAGATATTCTAAAATATGAGTGTCTCCAACAACTGTATGAATATTTTACTTATTCATTCTCTCACCTTTTTATCACAGTCACACTTAGTAACCGAACTCTGTTGTATCATTAACTTGCGAAAAAGAGAAATAGGACAAGCTATCTCAATGAGGTCAAAGATTCTATGCGCTGTGGACAATATAGTTCTCCATATAACGAACTTACAGAGTTTCTTCCGCCTTGTCCGTATGCCTAGAGCAGAAGTATATGTTGATTCTAAAAGACTCGGATCTGAGACTTTTCACCCTCTTAAGTCAATCATTTCTTCATCAAAAATATTGTTTGCCCCCTTGATAAATTGTACAACTTCCTGGGGGCTCTGCCAGCTTGTTACACAATTATAAACATAGAAGGCGTTCTGAAAAGAGTTTTTTACTGATTAGTTTGGGCAATGAAGATAAAGTTTTTTTTTAGATTCTGTTCTGTGGATTGATAAATGGTAATCTGAGGACCTTCAGACATATAAGAGTAGTCTAAGTCACTGAAGAAAGCAACACTCACAATCCATAATATAGAAGCTTCCATATAATAATTATAGAATTACTTCAACGTTATTAATAGTAAAGCGCAGTAATCACGGTATTAATCCAAGTGAATCCATTCCAATAACTAAAAAATCGTTTAAAGACAAATGTTCTTTTTTGGCTGAAGCATAAAAGCAGGTCTTACCTGAGTGCTGCTCTTTGATTTGAACTTTGGTCGATGTGGTAATTAGTGCCAATTTTCCCAATCTTAAGCATGCACTTCTTCTATAATCTTCTCTCTAACCACTCATTCTGTACTTCATCATATTTTGCTCTGGACACTGCATTCTCAAGTTTCTTGACAGTTAGCTCCATTTTTGAGACCAACTTGGCCTAACTCGAAATTTATCTGTAGATGTATGTCCTTTAATACATTAAAACCGCACCTCACAATGCCCCCTTTGATTTACCTGCACAGTTTCTAAAATGGTTGAGTGTGTTTAATGCTGCTTCCTCCTTTTACTTTTCTTCTCATATGGATCTTGGATTCCAATAATATCCATAATTTATTCACCCAATCTGAACTCATGAACATGGATATATAAATCATCCTTTTTGGTTTTTGGACCCTTCTTTTTTCGACAACACTGTCTAGCCAAGATACTTTTCAATATCAACAAGACCACAATCCAAAACTATTGTCCTTTCAGTTAATAACGTACAAAAAACATTAGAACATATCAACACTTGTTTTGGGCTACGACTAGTACAGAGGTATTCTATTCCCATAACTTTTATTTATTGTTTATAATAAAAATTGTGTAATTTGGCACCATTTAAGCCTGTAAAATAAAATATTGTTTACTATTTTGTATGGGTGTTACCTCTATGTGACACTGGGCATTGCAGTGAGAAGAGTTTATTGTTATTGTGTTTGCTAAACATATATTTCCTACCACCTAATCACTTATTTAGGGATGTATTCAAGGATAACAATAAGAATACGTCTTATAAAATAAGACTTGTTTTATTCATACAATGAGAAAATTTAAAAACTAACAAAGGTAATAATTTTAATAGTAGACTTAGATTTGTAAAGATTACAAAGAAAACGTTCGTTCTTGGGTTTGGATTTTCTTAGCCTTACATTTTGGCATGGTATGTAAACCAACATTGAATATATAGTCCTACAACACATGTGTGTACATGATTATCGTGCGCTGATGGCATTGGGCATATCTTCTTTGAGAACAGTCTTTACGGAAATGTTCATCAACTTTATCACTTTTGCGATCGACTTCAGAAACTAATTTTCTCTCGAGTGGAGATCCACAGGAGTCATTTTCTTTGATTGCACTCCATATAGCCCACAGTACATATAAAAAACCACTCTCCTAAATCTACATACGTAAGATTTTGCCCAGTCATTATTTTGAAAAGCTGCCAAGCGTTTTGATAGGTTGCATCAAGTCCGAATGCAAATAAAAGAAACCACCATTTCTTCGTCCTTAGATTTTAGAGTAGTTCTGTACTGTAGTGACTGACTGTACATTTTCGTAAAAGCGATCAACACCACTCATACTCGTATACTTGTTACATTTACAAATTATGGCTAGCCATTTTTTGGTGAGTTTACCTTCCACAGCAAAAACTCTGTCTACTTTTGTTAGAGGCCAAACACTGGCATTTGGAAGGTAAGATTACAATAGCATTGTCGTGCCACCTCTCGACTAAATGTTTTCTTGGTCTTGAATGTCGACGAACCACGTTTGTCTTTCTCCATAGCTTTTAGAGTTTCAAGTGGGCATGTATCAGTCCTGTTTTCTTTGATGGTTGGCTCATGTTCCTCCTGTACTCCGTTTTGACAGAGCTTTATGTAGACAAATTGTAAACCTGAACTGTAGATCGAAGCACACGAGAAGGAAGTTGATTCATGTCAGCTTCAGTTCGTTTCCACTGTCCTCTTCTGTGATGTCTCCATATTCAAGAAGAAATGCTGTGGAAATTGAAATTTTCATACGATGGCGTCTAATGAAACAACATGACACATGCATCTACTAGTTCAACTCCTGATAATACTTCAAATAGGTAAGTAAAAATTATGAGTAGTTTATATTTCTAAACTAGAGTGTTCAATTCAAGATATGAATGTATACATTTTCATAAATATTTATAACAGTACTGATTATGAGAAAACAAAAACCTGGTCTCCTTATTTAATATATTGGTAATTATTCATCACTACCTTTTATCTTGATTTGTGGTGAAACTTAGCATGATATATATTTGGTGTAATAACATATATTACTTCGAGACTAGACTATTTGTCACTTGAAACTATAAGGTTCATAACAGAAACTTATAGCATTGGATTTCAGATAGTTTTAATCCAAAAATAACAAGCATACTATACTATTACTTTATAATACACTATATTATATAATATTTGTGTGAAAGCACATTTCCCACAAATACCAAATATAATTTTTTTTGGTGTAGGCTTCTTTAGGTCTAACTACAAAAAACGTGCCAATATGCATTAGTTCAATGTCACAAACTTGTTCAATTTATGTTGAAGCAAATTATACTCAGAAAAATTTATATCTAAATAATTCACTTCATAATTCAAAGAAACACAGAAACCTAACAGGATATGTATACTTCATCTTCCTAACCTATAATTTCCTCTTAATAATTTTAAATTCACAATATCTGGTTCTATATAACATAAAATGTGAGTAATCCAGCAACTAATTGCGATCAATTCTAGATTTTTGAGAAGTATAAAAACTACTCACCTTAATATTAGGCTGTGGTGATGGTCAAGTATTTAATGTGTGGTAGTATTAATATTATATAATAAAAACTTTCAGGAATGTTTGAACCCATTATAGTTAAGACACAAGTACAATTACTTGTATTCAATACATTATTCAACATTATTTAATTAATAAATTCAAGTCAGAACCATAGAGGGTATTAAATACCAGTTACTTTTTTACCCACTGACATTAAAAAGTACGTGTTTTACTATGTTGAAAGTATCAATTAATTATGAATTGTTTAAACAAATTTTTAATTAGTTATGTGTTGAAGTAAATTGCTTAAAATATTGGCGAAATATATTTAAAATGTTTGTTCATTGTATACATTCTTTATTATCATCGGTCATGAATGATCTTAAAGCATGATCATTGTACAATAGTTACAGCAACTCGCCTTCGGCTCGCTGGGGGCTACGCCCCCAGGCCCCCAAAGTAAACGCTTGCAAATTCGGGGATAAGCGGAATTCGGTGACTGGTTAAGTCCGGACATTAAGTAAATGACAAGGGATTTAAAAATTGACCTTTTTCATAGATTTTTTTCCGGATTCGTAAAAACTTTTGACTTTGAGGGCATTTTGCGGTTAAACCGTTAGAGATACGACAAAAAGTGACTGGACCTTTCTTGTTGGAAATTTAATTTTGTCTTTCGATTGTGCCCTCAGATCTGATCTACGACCTATGGTTTAGCCAGAAATGAGCTCGGGAGAAAAGTCTGCACGGGTCAGCTATCTTGAATTGTTTAGTATAAACATAATAAAAACCGACCTCAAGGCAGTATTTTAAGTCGAACAGGGGGTTTAATATCACCAGGAGACTATCTAGTCAAGGCGAGAAATTCCCTGGGTGGGTGATTAATGTTAAGGAGGTTAAGACAAGAGGGGGTTTAATTTCGTCAGGATATTGTCTGGTCATATGAACAAATTCCCAGGGGGGGTTAACGTTACCGGGGGATAAGTCTCCAGGGGGTTATCTGGTCATACCAGGATCTTCCCAGGGGGGGGGGGTTAAGAGATTTGGTGACTGGTAAAATTCGGACATGAGGTCATGGCAGGAAATTCCCTGGGGGGGTTTAATGTTACCAGGGGGGTTAACACATCAGGGGGTTGAATGTACAGGAGGTTATCAGGTCATACCAGGAAATCCCCGGGGGGGGGGGTTAATATTACCGGGGGTTAATGATACACTTGGGCCTTTTTTAGAGGGTATTGTGTCTGTGAACATAATAAATATTCCTCTGTCCCTATCTACTATTGACGCTTAGCTAACGCTCAGCCAACTCCCGAAGTCACTGAACCTTTTCTGTAGATCACGTGATTTCCTAAATCCCGTTTAAAATTTGTTTTGAGTTACGACCAACCGTTTAGCCGCTATCAAGCCCGGAATGTAAATTTTTTAGGCGAAAATGTCCAATATTTTCACTTAATCGCGTTTTGCGGTCAAACTAAGGGAAATATAGTAGTAAAAAGTCACTGGACCTTTTTTGTAGGTCATCTTATTTCCTAAATAAAACGTTAGTCTTATTTTGACCTCCGACCAATGGTTTCGCCGCTATCGACCCCAAAAACAAAAGTTTCGCGTAAAAGTTACAACAAAATTGTACATAATCACGTTTTTCGGCCAAACCAATCGAGATAGGGCAAAAGATTACTGGACCTTTTCTGTAGATCGCGCAATTTGCTAATTTGATGGGTCAATCAGATTTGAGCTACGACCAACGGTTCGGCCGCTATCGGGCTTGAAACATTATTTTTATCGAAAAAATCTCTGGAATTTCAAATGTTCGAGCGTTTTGTCGCTTAACCATGGAAGATAGAGCAAAAAGTCATTAGACCTTTTTTGTAGTTCACTTCATTCCTGACCATGAATTTTCCGTCAGATCCGAGCTAGCTCCAACGGTTCGCCCGCTATCGGGCTTACAAAAAATGCCTGCAGGGGTGAAGAATGCGCGATTTTTTGGGAATTTTTTTGAGGGGTTGAAAATGAAAAATTCTCACTTTTCGGGATTTTCCTGGTGGTTACACGTGGAAAGCTATCTGTGTACCAAATTTCAAGTCTCTAACTCATCTGGAAGTAGGTTAGAATTAGTATACGTGAGTGAGTGAGTCAGTCAGTCAGTCAGTTACACATGCGGTTGTATATATATTAGATTTAATATAAAATTATAGTTGTAATGCACAAAACAGGAGTTGCAAAAGTTTAAGCGTTGGGGGCATATAACGGAATCTGACCACACACCAAACTATTATACCTATAAAACTATCACTATGTAGTGATTAGAATGGTCTATATTTACACAAGCTGATTGCGTTTTAGTCCGTTCTTGTTCTATGTTACTGTGGTTTGTTGAGTACAGTGCATATAGCTAAATCGTGGGATCGAAAATAAAACAATGAAGTGTGGGATATTGTTGTGTTTCTTAGGAATATGCACACTCAATACTACTGGTGAAAAAGTAAATTTTAATTTAAATAATTTATATATAGTTTACTTATAAATAACTTTACTCATGTAACTCATACAGATAGTGTGTCCGTTATACTGAACAGTGGACAAATATTAAATTGAAAAATGTACCATTAAATGTTTCTTGATATTAGAAAGATTTTAGGACTGTTTAAAGGGATCAACAGAATATGTTACCTACACCGATAGAGAATAACTTATTAGAAAACATTGTAATTAGCCGTTTGTGGTTAAATTATAAATATATGACCACGTCTTAATTTAAATTTGAATTATTTACTGATTTAATCTCAAAAGACCTATTCATATAAAAATGAAGAATGGCCATTGGATGATTGTACTGTCTGAGTTAGGGAATTGCTAGTTAAAAATATCATACCGACAGTCAGATAGAAGCTTCGCTATCCTCCAAATTTAGATTACCTCGTCTTACGTCAGGCAGGCACTTTCATTCCGATAGTAACAGTAACGCAATTAGTCAGAATATTGGAAGAAACGCATTTTACTTTGTGTTCATAATAAAATATATACAGTGTGAAGAAGTGATGGATAGAATCTTGACAAGGTCATTTCTGATTTAATATAATACACACTTATAAATTTAACTTATATTTCTATAAAATGCTGGGCTGTGGTGACCTGATGTAAAAGTATTAGTTTGTGTAGATTAAAATGTTTTTTTCTCAAGCTGCCAAGGTCCTATTAAATAGATTGTGTGCACTGAAAACTGGACAATGTTTGTGTGTGGGTTATGTATATAATTTTTCTTATTTTAGCAATTCAAACTCTAACTTGCAGGATCGTAACCTTAACAGCAATTATCATACGGATGTCAAAGTCATGGCCGCAACGGGTAGTGAAGCAGTCTCTTCTCCCAAGGAACAAGAAAAGGGAAATGGATTATTATTGTACCTGAATAATTATTCATTCTATGCTCAAAAGGTATGTTTTATTATATTTCTCACATATTAGTTGTATATGAATCGATCCAAGAAATGTTGACAATTTTACCTCTAAAGTCAAAATTGCTTAACAGGTTATGTAATCTAGTAGACAGCTGATGGTTGAATAAACAGCTGATTCATGATAAATAACATAACCTAAAACTTAGTCTAGATTAATTATTATTATGTCAAAATTAATTTTGATAGATATGTAATGCTGAGTTAACTGCAACAAATTAACACCAAACTGTAGATTTACTCACTCATTATAAAAATTGAGTAATTAACTTTCCATTCTGTAATTGTGTTATCCAGGCTAGTGTTCTGACTACATTAGAAACCCCATTTTTGCATTGTAAGCATATTTGAAACTATTATAAATTACACTTGTCTTATTCTTTATCCCTATGTTGGTTAAGGTAACCTGACTCATGCAGATAGTTGACGGATAAGTGTTGCACTAATCTAATGATTTTTGCCCTACTAAGTGTGATTTAATGTTGAATTATAAATCAAACAAATTAGGTTTATGTTTCATTATTGTTTAATTAGCTAAACAAGCATCATACAAATACATGTAGTAAGTTACCATACCCTTGAATATGTATCAATCACATTATAAAAGATAAAATTAACAACTCTACAAGATATGTCTAATCAGAAATACGTTTAACTGTTACCAATGTTTATGATACCAAAATCTAATTTTACACATTTTTAATTTATAAGCTAAAGAGATGTGGAATAACTTATACACAAGAAGTACCAATCTAGTCAGAGTCAGATCCACTTTCAGAGTTTATGTTCCTGTTGCACTGAGCACAAAGTGTCTCGGTGTTCTCTGTGTGTTCACCATATATTGGTGCTGCACAACTTGCACACTTCACTGTCATCAGTTTTTTTTTTTTTTTTTTTAGGACAGAATCCACACTTGACCCTCTCTGTGTTCCTCACTGGCGGAGGTGTTTGAGAGGGCATCCCAAGATGGTTCCTTATTTTCAGTTGTGATAATTTTTTAGTCCATTACCTGAAACTCTCCATGTCTAATGTGGATTTATAAGATTACAAGCCAGCTTTTTAAGAAGTAATCTTGTAAACTTCTCTCAAGTGTTACAATTCAGGATGATCAGTGCATCGATCCTTCCAATATCAAGAAGAGAAAAGAAAATATGATGGGGCAAGTGAAACAAAATTCTTGCAACGGAATATTCTTTCATATTGTCTATCACATTCACTCCTTTTACAAATGCTTGGATTCTGTTATCGAATGAGAAAGGCCCGTCTGGTTGAGTTGCACAGTACAATTCTAAATTGTATGTATAATACATTCTGGTGTCAACTAGAGCAATCAATTTCAAACCATACCTTGCAGGCTTCTTCGGCATGTATTGCCAGAAAGAACATCTCTCCCTAAATGACTCAAGCATTTTGTTCAAGATAACATATTCGCTGATTCTCTCTGTCCATAATAAAATAATTTATAGCACCTGTACTGAATACAATCAAAATAACGCGCTCACTGATACATAGTATCATTTGTTTTGGCGTCTTTGACTGAAGGTCATTTAGTGACTCAGACTGCCAGCCCGTTAGGCCTACTCCCCAATTTTGAGGCTGCAGCTATTGCAGGTTATGGGTTAGTATTGCCAAATTAACAGAATTTGGAGCAAAATTATTTTTTAAGTGAGCACAGTGCTCACCCCTCAACCAACGTAGGGTTAATGTAAGTGTAGAAAGTAGTAAGCTAAAAAGAACATCAAGCTTCAGTATTTGGTGCAATCCTATATTGTGACAATGGAAATGTATATGACTGCCTATCGTGTATGTCCTAAACTTTGTAACTATTTAATTTAATTTGAACTTTTGAACATTCTTTATTGAACATATTCTTAGAGAACAGTACAATCGTCAGATTTTATTTTGTTACAGCAGGTTAGAAAGTTCTGTTTAAAAATTCATTTATTGTGTAGAATGGATGGTCTCGAAGCCAGAGTTTTAGTTTGTGTCCAAACTGCAGTCGGTCTCTCCTCTTCAGTTCTAATGGAAGGGCGTTCCACAGCTTTGCTCCGACATACGTTGGCTTCTTCTCCGTGGACGCTAGGCGGTGAGCTGGAAGATGGTAGTTTGCAGCATGCCGAGTGTTGTAGTCATGTTGCTGTGCTCGTCATCACTTCATCAGGTGATTTCAGGTGTACGTAGGTCACAGCTTCCAGGATGTATAGGTTAACCACAGTGAGAATCTTCAGTTCTTGAAAGCCTTGTCTGCATGAATCTCTTGTGCGTAGGCTTGCAAGGATCCGAATTGCTCTCTTTTGGTGTATTAGGACCCGTTGCAGGTTGCCTAGTGTGGTACCTCCCCAGACTGCTATACCGTATCGAAGATGTGATTCGTAGAGAGCATAGTATGCAGTTTTAGCTGTTCCTAGGTCGCTGATATGTTTCATCCTGCGGATCACGTACAGTCCTGCGCTAAGCCTTTTACAGGCTTACTGTACATACTTTTTTCAGAAGCACTGACATTACATATTTTTGTATTACAACATCCAAAAATAGCAGTTTATTAAAATTTGTAATGAATAAGGCTATAACTTTGTTTTTAAGAAAAAGCAAAATGATTGCTAAAACATGTATGCTTTCAACAAAGTATTTCTTACAGTTTCCAAGAAAGTGTGGGTAACCAAATTTTAAATTTAGTTACACTATGAAAATGAATGTATGATGAATATATTTGTTTAGTCAGTAAAATTTAAGCTACAAGAAATTAACATTTTACTTACATAAGGTTTTTTATATAATATGTACAATACAAAACACAGTAAAAACTTTATTGTACTATTACTAGTATAAACGAGTAAAACATTTTCCAATATAATTTTTATTTTGTTCAAGGCCTTTCTGAATCAAATATTCCATCATCAGGCACTTCAAAAATTATCAAAAAATTATACTAAAAAAATTATCAAACATTTGATAATTATTGAAGTGCCTGATGATGGAATCTTTGATTCAGAAAGGCCTTGCACAAAATAAAAGTTATATTGGAAAATGTTGTATTCGTTTATACTAGTGATAGTACAATAAACCTTTTTTCCAATGCTCCAAGATTCTACACAGTAAAAAATGTTTGCTCATCACTAAACATATAGTTTTGAATATCATCATTATTGTCAGAATCACCCAAGTTTTCTTCTATTGAACAACTGATATCACTAATATGAATTCCTTATCACAAAATATCAACAAACTGAAATCACATCATACAAAATGAGCAGACTCAATAGCACCACAGTAGCAAGTAGCTGCTAGCACAATGTGATTGATTCACACGTATGTATAATGTCACAAAGCAGTATATCTGGAAGCTGTGCCATAAAGGTAACTTACAATCTCCTCTGATATAAAATACAAATTTGAATGTTTAACACATTCACTGCTGACCATATCATCTACACCTACACTGTGTGCTGAATATATCTTTGTATCTTCGTGAATCATATATGTATATATATTATATATATATATATATATATATATATATATACAAAAATTAAATTTAGTACTTTTAATTGTTTATTAGTATTAGAAATGCATATTAATAATAATTTTTAGTCAAAATCAATAAAAAATCATAATGACGCCCATGGGCGTTGTCAGCACATAACACAACATTCTTGTAGTGTGTGCTAATGGCGCCTATGGGCGATTGATGTATTTTTGATACAGGACATAATATAACGATTTTATATTGTACAGATGTTTATTATAATAACTACACACCTGTATACTGTCTTCCAATATTAAAATTCACAAATCATAATCAACATCACGATCAATTTCACTAATCGTTTAGTTATCAGGATTACGAAAGTCTCTTTTCCTTTTGTCACCCATATTTATACGATGTATAACATGTAATAAAAAACTATCGGTAACACCAAGTAATATAACCTCCAAATGAAATTTTACAGTATCACTGGTAACTACTGACTGACAAGCTGCACCAGAATATGGCAGGAAATAAGCGCGCGCCATAACCGGTCTTTGATGCCGAAAGGCATCAGCTGCACACACCATAAGGCTGGCGTGACGCCTAAAGGCGTCGTCAGCAGTGGATGTGTTAATCTCTTGCCTAATTTTAATATCTTAAATTTATTGTTGCTTGGTAAATTACTTTAAAACATAAAATCCAACTTTTCTAATCTCCAATTAGTTTTCTTCTTATACAAACAAGCTTTTATGATGAAGCATGTAACACAAAGATATTATTCTCTTTTACATTTTGTTCCCTTGAATGGCATTGGCTTTACTCATACTTCTAGACTGTAAGAATGGGTTTAAAATACTTATAATTTCTAGGTGATCATGGCACTGATGGAGAAGAGGTTACCATTCAAATCTCAAGTTGTCAACATAGCAAAGGGTGAACAGTATCAACCATGGTTTCTGGACATAAATCCTCGTGGAGAAGTTCCAGTGCTGAAAGATGGTGTGAAAATAATCCCAGATTCTGCACGGATTATAGACTATTTAGAGGACAACTTCAGCAATGGTAAAAGGCACCAGATTTAAATTGTTTGAAATAGACATGCAAGTGTTCATTACTGTATTACATAGTGCAAGAATAAACTTTCGTAAGATGAAAGTTCTCTAAAACATGCATATTAAATTAATTGTAAACCAATTGCGGGCCAAAGGTATTTGGCACCCGTGGTGGCATTCTGTTTGTCAACTCCTTGCTGTTTTTGGAGAGGAACAAAATTGTTATCAAAGGCTCTGGCATAATGTTTCTGAAAGTATAAAGTAAGAGCCCTTCGCTCTCTGTCTAATTAAAAACCATAAAGATCTGAAACATAAAATTAGCTTTAAATCAAAACATTTAAACAATAACCTCTGATACATACACATTATGATTAAAAAACTTTGAAGATCAATTAAATAATTAATACACATTATGATTAAAAAAATTTGAAGATCAATTAAATAATTATGGATTTTTTTAAATTCAGAGTTTGGCCATATCTATTACAGTTTAAGAATGTTAGGAAAAACTAACTCATAATTTGATTCAAACATTTTTTTCTTATATTTCTGGTGTAATAAAATTATAATATAAAATATTAAAACAATATAAATTTGTTCAATTTTCATTATAGTATGATTATTGAGGTGATGCATGTAAACAATCATGCCTAGAGTAAAATAAAACCATTATTTAAATGTAAATTGACCAAGTTGGAAAGCTAAATGTGAAGAATTGGCCTCTAGAAAACCTGCTACTTAAAATGTTAAAGAAGAATATGATATACACAATTTCCTAAAGTATTAAAGATTTTGACATACAGCATTTAGAAATAAGTTAATGTACAGCAAAACTTTGAATAAATATATTCATTCATAAAAAAAGTGATGGGAGTTTACATTCTAACAAGTTAAGCCCAATTTTGACTTGATTCAGCACCTATCTTTTAAAATTCTGTAAAATAATAAATAATTATTAAAACTAGTTTTATTTTGTGTTTTATGTGTAAAAACATTTACTTGAATGTAAATGTAAACATGGCAGATTTTGAAAATGCTACAGACTAACGGAATACAAGTAATTTAACCCCTCTCTTCCTACTTTAACTGATTATTGATAATCAAAGTTTAAATGAATTTTTAAAATTTGAAATGGACACTTAAGGAGCAGGATTTTGTTATGAAAGTGCTAATTTTATCATTAAGGTAATTTTAAATAATTGTGATAAAATTGTTTTGTTGTTACTTCATAATACTCCAAATCCAATTTAAATTATACGAAAAAAAAAACATTGTAAACAAATTTTAAATGTAGTATCAAACAATTTTACTGAACTGGACACTTTTTAACACCTAGATATCCACATACCTATCAATGCTTTTTGCAGTGATAGACTTCAAACATAACCTCACTTCTGAAGGTGGTGCAATCGATTTTGGGTTGAGTAAAATCTCCTTCAAGATACCCTTCCTGAAGATAAAAAAAGAACAAAATATTTTTTGGGTCATTTCACGAAAAATTATAGACATTAAAAGAAGTTATTTTGGGTGTTTTTATTATAACCAGGCCCAATGGAAAACGTGTGACAGTAAGGATTTAAAATTTGTACAGTATGTGAAACATGATCAGAGGGATAGTCATATTTTTTATTTTGAAAAACATGAGTTCATTTTCCATATGTTTAAAATGTTATGGACAAAATATTAATTAATGCATAATTTGGAATTAAAAATGTGTTACTCCCTCTGGAAGAATTATATGTAAAAGTTGGAATTTTTGTATTGTAAAAAATCCATTCATATGGAATGTGTTGATTCTTAAAAAGACACAGTGCACCTTCGGATTTTCAATCTGCTTCCTGCCGGGTTGCTCTTGGATGCACGAGTATTAGCGCACTTGCCCTTCCCCCACTAACATCAGTCCCCTTACTCCTCTTGCCCCTTAATTAGTTCCTCCCTTCTTTCTGCACTTGATGTCACTGTTCTCAACTCTTTTAACCCTTTCAGGGCCAGGACCAAATGTGAGGTGTTGCAAAATTTTTTCACATATCATATCCCCTTGTGACTAGTCAAAAGTGCCAGGCTAAAATTGGCGATTTTGCAGTCTCTTAGATTAAAATTTATAACTTTTCATAAAAATTAGAGAGTGACCTAAAAGTTGCACCAAATTACTCGTATAGATATATACTATCAACAAAAAAATATATAGATGTAGTTTTAAGTAATTTAAAATTTAGAAAAAATGATGTTTTAATGGTTACATAAAAAAATTTTTATTTTTTTATTTTTTTTTGTAAATAACTAAAAAAGAAAAAATAATTTTACCATGGGAAGCTATGTTATTATATTGTACATTTAGAAAGGAACAACCATACAAAATTTTGTGTTATTTCTCTCATAAATAAATTTATTATGACACATTTTGTATAAATACGCATAATTGTACTTCGCAACATTTTATAAATGATAAAGCAACTGACTCTTACACTGCAAGAAACTTAAAATAAATATTCACATTATGGATGTACCAGTAAACAGATGATTGTAGGATTCCATAAACAGTTTCAATACAGTTAAAAACACTATCTACTAAGAAATATTTACACAATTTTATTTGAAATTTATTTACACTTTTTCTATTTACAAATATGCTACTTACAATTTCACTCCCGTGAGATCGCAAATTGTCAGTCATTGTAACTACTACACACAATAGCTAAGCAGGTAACTACTAACACTACTAATATTTACAACCACAAAATAAAATAATGAAGAATCCAGCATACAATAATACAATTACACTAAAGCATAAAGAATAACAACAATAGATCGAGTCAGCTGATAATGTCACGTGACAAATTACGAAATAAAAACGCATAGACCTCCAAAATAAAAATGATATTCGTATTAATTATCTACAAATATACCAGGGAATAAAAAAAACATAAAACTTTAATCATTTAACGTCGTATTTATTTAAGAAAACGACGAATATCAAGGCGGCAATATATTGCCGCCTGGCGCTTTTCGCGTATGTCACCGGCGCCAATATATTGCCGCCTGGCCCGGAAAGGGTTAATAACCAAACAAATAGCTTTACAACAAGGCTAATCTTGCCGAATCTTGCTTGTGTTAAACTGAGCACAGTTATTTAATTACATTCTAAATGAAGACGTATAATGTTATACTAATACGTTTCAAATAACTAAACTGTTCAAAACATTATTAGATGTGTAAATTACAATGAACTTCAATGCTTGACAACAAGGGTGCTTTATACAACGTAGGCTACATGCTTTAATATTTTACATTTTTTTTTATAACGTAAAAGAGTAATGAAAATTATTGTTTTCTCTGATAACATAAAAGAAAAAGATGTCTAAAATACCCAAAAACATTTTTTATTTCATAAAACATGATTTTTAAAAGTTAACACTTAAAATTTATAGAAAACAAACTTAGTTATGTTGGGAAAGTACAAACTAAAAATATCATTTTTTAGATATATATGGTGTGTTAGAGCAATTGTGATTTTTCTTTTCACAGACAATACATCTTCATGGATTACATATCCTCTATTCTTCTTCACAAATAGTAATTTAGTGTATTATCTACTTTCCAATTAAATTAAATTATCAAAGATTTAACACACCAAAATGACCATATGCTTGAGAAACTTTGATCGTCGGACAGATATATCATAAAGACTATGTACAGGGTGAGTCAGAAATATGGTAAAATATTTTAAGACGTGATTCTAGAGCTAAATATAAGAAAAAAAATGTTATATAAAGGTAGGTCCGGAAACGCTCCATTACTGAGTAATGGCTGCCGAAAGATTTTGCTTTCTTTTCAGTTCACCTGAAAGTTTGCTGTGTAGTGTAATACGTGAGGAGTCAATTTCATAACCTTTTTACACATTTAGACTTTGCTTATTATGGTTGTTTTCAGAATTAAATTTTCTAAAATCTGTATTATGAAAAACAATTTGTTTACTGGTCATTTAACAATGTTATTCGACATCAAACATTTAAGACGGTATTTTTGTTATTAGATGTTTGGCAAATGTCATACTTTTTCTCAAAAACTATTCACACTACAACCTCTAGAGTGGTTTTATTTGATTTTTCAGGTGATTTTCTTTATAAATCTATCTTATTTTACTTAAAAAGTAAGAACAAAACCTTTCAGAATCACTTAATTTCACCAGGTGAACTGAAAACAAAGCAAAATCTTTCGGCAGCCATTACTCAGTAATGGAGCGTTTCCGGACCTACCTTTATATAACATTTTTTTCTTATTTTTAGCTCTAGAATCACGTCTTAAAATATTTTACCATATTTCTGACTCACCCTGTATATATACATGCTTGTAATCAGGTAAAAGGGTAAATTTGCCCTGCAACTCTTATTGGGCACACTTATGTGTAATATTTTTCTTTAAGGAATTGTTTTTGTTATTATCACTTCAGGGGACACACGACTGATACCTTTGGATCAAGGGCCAGAAATCCGCCAGAGGGTCCTACATTTTCGAAACCTGTTGGATCCCATTCCAGCAAACGTAATCACCATTGGTTCGTTTTTACATCCCAAATTTGTTGGCAAACCAAAAGCACCATTCATTGCTCCTGTCAGGAAAGCTCTCGTAGGTAAGTTTGCATTAATCTTTGTCCATTATTTGGGTTATACAGGGTGTACATAAAGTCCTGCACAGGTATAATATTTTCGAATGACAACAGATAAATCAACAAGATTTGGTACATCAACACTAAACCTAAAAATCTACTTTTTGAAGGAACTCTCAGTTTTCTGTAATATCATGGGGACGTCCTGCAAGGAGTCAGAAAGAAATCTTAAATAGGAGCATAGGTCAATATGCACATCATTTTAAAGGGCTTATCTAGCAGAGTTTAATGCCACAAACCGCACTCAAAAAGGTTGATCCAGTACAAAATGGCGGCTGTTCAAAGTTTTTACTTGGTTACATTTTATTAGTAGCCATAACCCCAGTAAAGCAAAACTGCAACCAAACGAATACTGCAGCTAAATATGCTTTTCTAAATATGCTGTATGCTACTATATTATGCTTGTCAGTTGTACAGAAGTGAATTATGACATTAGTTATCCTCAAGGGTTACAAATTTGGTCCTAATATATTGATAACGGAGAAAACCTGATAAGTAACAATTAGAAAGCTCTTATCTTTGGGTCGCAGTTTGGACTTTCCTATTAGCCAGTCTGTTCATAGTAGGCTATTCTAGTTTTCTTGTTTTGGTAGTGCTGTCCATCCTTTCTATTAGTACAAATGAGTTTGTCGTATTGCTTGTAGTTCTTCAACTACACTATGTCGCTTGGCGAACGTAAACGTATAACACTTCTTATGATGGTTCGTTGGGGAAACAACAGACGATCACACGAGGAAGCATGCCATTTATTTAATGACTACTTTCACGATAGGCAGGCAATTTCTAGAACACCTGTAGGGAGAACTGTTCAACGCTTTATGGAAACAGGAAGTGTTTCCGATCGTCATAGGTCAGGAAGGCCTGCTACTACTTGAGGATAACTAATGTCATAATTTACTTCTGTACAACTGACAAGCATAATATAGTATTTAGCTGCAGTATTCGTTTGGTTGCAGTTTTGCTTTACTGGGGTTATGGCTACTAATAAAATGTAACCAAGTAAAACCTTTGAACAGCCGCCATTTTGTACTGGATCAACCTTTTTGAGTGCGGTTTGCAGCATTAAACTCTGCTAGATAAGCCCTTTAACCCTTAAAGCGCTAATCTAAATTACTGTCAAACGCTAAGACATAAAAGAATATTTTTTTTTTTAATTTCCCAATGCTAATTTTTGTTTCATATACCTTGGTATTACCTTAATAAGAAAAAATAATAAACATGTAATATTACATATTTTTGAAAATTTTATACGTACGAAAATATTTGAAATTTTGAATAAACTGCATTGCAGGATAATGTACATAGCAACACTATTTGACAGATTACATTACATTTATACAGGTTATTTATAATGAGTAAAATTGTAACTGAAGTTCCTGTATCATTAGTACATAAAATAAATAAGTTCAGTATAAGATTTTGAAATGTGATAATGTGAAATTCAACACAAACTTATTTATAGATAGCCTACAAGGGAAATGAAACAAATATTATACTTATAAACCTTATTTATTTAGAATAAATAAACTGGACTTGTATGGTGAAACTGGTATAAAATACAAAACAAATAATTGAAAAAAATATTACACATAATATACCAAAAATGCGCTCATTTGTCAAAACTTGGATCATCTGGATTAGCCATTATAACAAAAAAATTATACTAAATGTTAGTAAAAACAATTTTATAAGAATTGTATAAGATAATTGTATAAGAATTACAACGGACTGATTAAAAACACTTTGTTTAACAATATAACCAACATACGACCAACACACACGTAGTTAAACAGCTGAATGAAACGATCGCGTCTGTAGGCGTATGCCGCGTCACAGGCCATAAAAAAATGGCGGCGATTGCTTTCAACCCGAGTAGATACCGTTACAACGTCCACCAATGGTGACAAAGCGTTTTATCTAGTCCCAACAGTCGAAAGGAACATCGACCTGCTCTCTTACGGAAGTTTTAACAACTAATTCTTCGCCATTTCATAAGTAAAGCATTTGCGTTTGTAGACGTAATCCGCGTTTAAAGCATCGACAGTTCCGCGTCTTTAGGCGTTAGCCGCGTTGGAAGGGTTAAAATGATGTGCATATTGACCTATGTTCCTATTTAAGATTTCCTTCTGACTCCTTGCGGGACGTCCCCATGATATTACAGAAAACTGATAGTTCCTTCAAAAAGTAGATTTTTAGGTGTAGTGTTGATGTACCAAATCTTGTTGGTTTATCTGTTATCGTTCAGAAAATATTATACCTGTGCAGGACTTAATATACACCCTGTATATATAGTATATTTAAGAAATATATATTAATATTTATTTATAATATATATATTATGTTATGACTGTACAATAAATGATTGCTGGGGGTGAGGATCTGAACCCCAGATTTTTGTATAGGATACAACAAAAATTAAGTTTTACATAATAATTTGAAAATAAAATGAAATCAAAGTATTTATAAATATTTAATAATAAAACAAACACATCATTGGGAGTATTGACTGGTCTAAATTACCGGATGGAATACTTCTGCTTAGTGTGACCACCTAACCAGGTCCATACATAGTCTACTGAGCTATCTATCTTCCTGTCAGTGGAATGTTGTACTGTGTAAACCAAGTATAGGACGTGAGGAACGAGCGGAGCCCTGAGTAGGGGAAGAGGCGGGTAATGGTGGGATAGCTCGCCAGTGGAGGGGAAGTGTAAGATAGCGGCCCAGTGATGTACTACTCTAGGAAGAAAAGTTAGCCCAGTAGGTATTCACAAATGTATAACAAAAATATTTACTAAGTATATAAAAATTGTAAAATACACACTGTTATAACGGTACGTAACACGTTTTACTAAACTTACGGTACTTAAATACTATGAAATTGGCACTTCACGTTTATATCACGAGAAATAATGTTTTTAGTAAGGCGTGTATGGCACGGTGTTTACTGCGGAAGAGATAGCAGCGAACTGAGCGTCTGCCGTCCCCACCACTGAAAATCCGGTTCTAACTGCTTTCTCTGCTCAAGGTCAGGGACCGCCTCGTTCCTCACGGCCTCTACTATGGCAATGAAACAAAGTGAAAATTTATAATATTTCTGGTATTTTGCCTCTAACTCAAATATTAGATTTTATGTCCTTATAATTCTAATAACAGCTACCAGTGGCTTTGCATTCATTTTGTAGGTTTGAGCAATTATGTATGAGCACTGCTGGTTTAAGTGACTTACTATATTTGCGACGCCAGTGTTGTTTTCCTTGTTTCCAGAATCAAGGAAATATGTCAAAATAGGAAACTTTATCCTGAAGACAGAAATGTGTAATGTTGAACAGTTTATATTAATAAATTTTGTTATATATACTTTTATGAAAAAGCTCATATTTGAAATTTTCCCTACTTGCGGTAGGTATATAACACATTGATTAACAATGTTCCTACTTTTTATATTATAATAAATATGGCAGTAATACATTTAGATTGGCCTACTTGTAGCAAATTTTGCCATGAACACAGAAATATACATTGCTATAAGATTTTTTAAATTATTTAATTATATTATATATATATATATATATATATATATATATATATATCGACAGACCAAATACCTATAAAACAACTTTTTAATTTAAATTAAATTTGTATAAATGGCAATAGCCGAATTTAATTTCAAAAGTAGAGCTCTGTGGTGTAATGGCAGCACATTCACCTGGCAAGTGAGAGATCTGGGTTTGATTTCCGGTGGAGCAAGTACTTTTTGTGATTGAATATTTATTGAAATTAAATTCGGCTATTGCCATTTATATAAATTTAATGTAAATATATATATATATGTATATATATATATATATATATATATATATATATATATATATATATATATATATATATATATATATATATATATATATATAAATAGGAAAATCAAAATAGTGAACATCTTTTATGAAAAGCATAAACAAAATTTATATGCAATAATCATTTCTAGCAATTAGTAACTACATAATAACGAAAAGAAAAGTAAAGAAGGACAAAATGGACTATAAACAGTGAAATTCACATGTTCATATCTGAGTAGCAACATACAGTGCATACACACTACGCTGGAAACAACAGTTGAGTACAATTTAAACTAATGTTCGGTACAGACTACGAGAAATCCAAAGACCACTAAACATAAAAACTTACTGGATTTTGAACGGTATAGGTTATAATGCGATTTGACCGGTGTTAGCATCGGTAAAGTGAATTTAAAGAGATGAATGTTTATCACAAAAATATTGATGATGGATGCTCGGAGGGTAAATTTATAGTAAAAGTTAGATAGTAACTTTGTCTTTGATATCTGTATTATAGAACTGACCAAACACTGCATACTTATCATTTTCGGACTATCATTATTCAACGACTATCAATATCCGTTGTTTATTTTTGTTCCTTAAATGCCAATCAACAGATTGTCGGTATCGGTTTGGAAAATTCAACAAAACTCAAAACATTATTAGATAACTGTTTTTATCAGGTAACTATCCCTTTTTTTAGCAACGTATTATAACAATTTTGGTTTCTACTAACCATACAAAGTAAAAACCTTAGGTTTTCTTACAATATTTATTATTATAGTGTTCTCTAGCTTATTGTAAATGAAATTATATCAAATATAGTTAGGTTTACAGTTTATAACAATTTATTAAAATTTTTACAAATGTATGTATTTTTGATTACGAAACCCACGTTTCTTGTATTACTTTCACTTTTTGTACTGAGACTAATTTATTTACCCAATGACTCATACAAAACTATATATTTTCTGAAACTAGACTAAATTTTAACCTTTAGGCTATCTTAGAATTTGAAATTTATGTCCTTTACTGTATTTTCCAGCCACACCTCTCTCCTTGTTTACGTGCAAAAAACAAAAAAAATTTCCTCTCACCATAAAAAATCTAAATGAAATTTTTATCTTTAGTTACTTATTAACATTGTATTACACTGTTCATTGTGAAAAAATGATACAAAATAGAGTTTTGCAGTAAAAAAAAATTTTTTTTACAGATTTTAGAAAGACAGATTTTAGAAAGAAAAGTTGCAAAATTGGATAAAAACGGTTTGGCATTTGGAGGGTTAATATTTGCTAATATGAACAGTTACAAGTATACAGAAGGTTACAAGTATATTTTTACTACACATTTTCTTATTCTGAGCTCAACAGCGGTTGCAGAAAAAGTAAGTGTTATTACTATCAAACTTACTTATCCTTTCAAGACTAAATGTAAACAAATTAATAATAATAGTTAAATTAATTAAACATATGTTTATGCTGTCATAAAATTATGTTCACACAGGACTTTGATAAGATTTTACAGGCTCTTTAAATGAGTAATATTTATTTGTTGTAATGTATCTTTAGACCAAGATGGGATTTTTCACAATTTTTGAGGCCAGTGGGGAGTAGCCCAGAGGAATGTTCGAAATAAGAATAGGTCTATATGTTAACCAGGGACCCTAAGAATGTCATGTAAAATTTCAGTATAATCAGTCCAGTAATTTTTGCAAATAGAGTAATACACACACGAACCATAGACACCATTAGATTTTTATATAATATTATAGATTAATTAATCCTGGAACTGGCAATCGAAATATGTCGATTTGAATTGATTCGGGAGTGAAAATCGACACTATAATGTCAATCTGACATGCACCCTTTTTGACAGTTCATATAGTACATAAGTCAACACTACCACCACTATTTATATACCATTTCAAACAGAAAGAATTGCTGATTTTAATGGTGAAATTTGTCTAGCTGTTTTGGCAACAGTGATGTCATAAACTTGCCAGAACGATCATCTTCATCTAGCCATTTTGAAGCAGTTGTCTCTATTTTGGTCATTAGGTTTAGTCTCAAAAGGTATTTATATTGTGGCATATTGTTATTTACTTATAAACGAATTTATTATGTATCTTTTTTTGTAATACGTATAGTATTTTGTTAGTAATTTCATGGTTTTATGTTTGATACTAGTAAGCCTAGTTATGTTCCAAAATTTTGCTGACTTTTGACATTAGAGAACCTGTCAGAGACTCAGAAAACCTAGGTCTTGAGAGTGACACCTAGGTTTCCTGATTCACAGGATTGCTTTGCACATGCTTTGTGATTAGATGCCACAAAAATTTTCCTTTAACAAACATTTTAGGATTGTTATACATTCTAGGGAGGATTGGTCGGAGGAAAAAAAAAATCTTCCACCAGCGGAGCTTTTGAATGGTTTACAGAAGGCTCTAAAACAAAAAGTGGCACAAGTGCTGGAACTACAGGGGTGAGACAAGGAAAGAGCTGGTGGTTCCTATGAATCCTTAACCCACAGTCTTTCAGGTAGAAGTCACAGCCATTATGAAGTGTGCTCGTGAGAATCTTCATTTGCAGTATAGGAGTAAGAAGATTAGCATTTTCACAGATAGCCAGGTAGCACTGAAGGCGTTGGTTCTTGTCTGTTCAACTCCAAACTTGTCTGGGATTGCTATCAAGTCATTTCTTCCCTTGCCAGAATCAACAAGGTGACTGTTTGTTGGGTTCCTGGTCATGAGGGGATCTCTGGGAACAAAAGAGCTGATGCCCTGGCTAACTTGGGCTCAGCGTCCAATATAATGTGACCTCAACCGTTTTGTGGCATTTCTAGGTGTGAATCCCTGGGGGCTGTCTTGAAATGGGTTTGCGCTGAACATGAGAGAAGGTGGAGGCTGCATCCGGGTCTGAGAATGAGCAGAATGGTTCTACAGTTGCCTTCCCCTAGGGTGGCATCTGACCTTCTCTCACTATGTAGATCAGTGTTTTCTCTATCGGACATGGTTACCTGAGAAAGCATTTTCACTGAGACGGTATCCTTTGGAAGGATCCGCTCTGTAGAATGTGTGATGAGCAGAAGGAAACTGTTGAACACCTGCTCTTTTATTATCCTGCAATAGCAAGTAAGCAGTATGTCATCTTTGATAGTTTGGACAAGGGTGGTGAATTTCTCCAGGAGGACCTGATCGGATGTTTTGGGGTTTGTAGAACTACTGACACCGTAGACTGGTCAGTTTCATGATGTGCTTCTAGGGTGCGCAAAAAAGCTCTTAAGCTTAAGTGCATGGCAACAGCCCACCCCTTAGAAAAAGAAGAAGAAAAAGACACCTTGGTTTCCCTTTATGCTTTCTGAAACAAAAAACTACATCAGTATTTCAGCGAGTTACAGATTAGTATTTATTTATTGTAAAAATTAATATATCAGTTAATATCTCCATATCAAAATGTACTTTCTTAATTTTAATGTTTTAAGATAATTGTACCCATAGTAACAAATTGTAGGTACATCCTACCTCTTTTCCAAAATAAAAAATAGAAAGACTTATAAATTGGTTATTAATTTATTTATTGTTTCTCAGTGCATATAATTCTATAAATTTTGGTATATTTTGGAAACATTTACTGTAAGAAGTATTGAAATTCTTTATTGCCAGAACATCTTTACAATGTGTAGCAGTGTCAGAAACAAATTCAGCATGAACTATCATCTATGATATACATTGCCTAGGCCTAGTAACAAGTGTCTATCCAATTACAGCATAATAATCACTGATGTCATATGGGCTGATAATAATCAATAGCTTTTTTACACTTTTCTTGAAACAATTAATTTCAAGAGATTTAAGATGAGAAGGAAGAGAGTTGTGTAGAATTTAATGCCTGTTTCAGCAAAACAATTTAAAGTGGTTTTAAGACTACATTGAGATATTCTAAGAGAATTTGAGTTTCTAGTCATATGTTTATGTACAGATCTATTTGTAGGTATGGCATGTAAATTTCTTTTTGTATATATTTTGTGTAAATAATCGTACCCATAGTAACAAATTTAGCTTTCGTGTAGGCCTACTATTTGTATTTCTTTACAATATATTTCATTTTTCTTCAACATAACCTGGATACCATTATATATTTTCTGAAACTAGATAAAATTAAGAATCTACTAGTTATATCAGATTCTAATATTTATTATTTTATCACAATTTAATAGGTGCAGTCCCACCACTTTAAAAATATTTAAAAAGCAATGTTCGTAGTATAGTCATATTTTTTAATGGTTTAGCTTAATGTTCTATACTATAATCATCCCCACATTCTCTTTAAAAATGTATTACACATATAGGTTTATAGCAATTAAAAATGTATTTTTTACAACATTTGTAAAGTACGGGTACAAAACACCCAAACATAGGCCTGCCATATGAGGAAAAGTGGCTGCCAGTTCCAGGGTTAATACATTTCCATATTTTAACTATTAATTCATGGAGGTTGATTTCTTTATTATATCAAACTAAAAATTATTTTAATCATTTAAAATCTACTTGTTCTTTAATTTGATACATCAATTATATAAATCTACCAGTAAATAATAAATAATAAAATTATCTACAGGTTTGTATATTCAAATTTAACTTTTCATGTAGTAGTAGCCTCAGAAAAGTTCTTTTGGCTAGGTACGTTTTTTTAGTAACAACATTAATCAAACATTTCTTTGAAAGTAAAAACTTTGTTTTAAATCCAACAAAATATAATTTTATATGTTTTTCAATAAAACCATCATGAACCAAATTGACCTAATTATAGAAATTGGCAATGACATCGTACTACATGAAAATAGTTCGAAATTTTGGAAATAACTAACTCATCGATAAAAATTTGGCTGAGATATTCATGAAAGTATAATTTAAAGAATTTCTTCCATTAAATTTTTTTACATTAAGACAAATGTAAAATATGTGTACTTCAACATTTTAAAAATATATTTTGTGAGCATGGACTCTTAAATATCTATCTTATGGTGTGAATATTTATGGGATCACTTCACAGAAGAACCCGAAAACTCATATTAAGGGGAGTTGAACGGTCCATAAGAGCCAAAGTTAAATTTTCTATGTTTAGGTACATTATTCTGAGGAACCCTTAACCTATAGCGTGAAAACTTTTACACAGTCAATCTGTATGCTTGAGCAGTACACTGAACTAGAATTTTGTCTCTATGGTTACAAATATATATATATAAAAAACAATTAAATTTTGTAAATCCTTTTATTTTTTTATTTATTTTTGATATTTTAATTTTTTTAATTTATTGTCAACTAGATTGGCATAATCCTAGTTCCACACATCAGTTATACTGTCAAGAACACAGGATAAACATGTCAGCAAGATATCTGTATTACTGTCTGAATAAAGTGTACTTATACAAAAAAATTTAAATTCGAGAAATCGCAGATAAAGATAACACTATTACTGAACTTAGTGATTCTTAAAACCCTCCAGGGCAGTAATAGTCATTATTTATCTCTTCTTCTGCAAGTAGCTGCCTTCTCTTCTTAATCCTGGCTTCTTTTGTCATATCCTCTGCTGCTTTCCGAAGCCTTTCAATGTCGGATCGGAGCAATCCTTCTAAAGTGTACTCTCCTACGTCTTTCAGGCCCAGCATCTTAAGAGTATGTAGTCTTCCAGCATTGCCATTGTTGAATGTTACTACACTGTCCCAAACACCCATTTCTAAAGTTTTCATTCCAACAAATGTTCCTTTAGGTACTCGAGTCCACACCACACTATTGAAAGACTCATTTACATCCTTAGTTTTACATGGGTAAACACATAATAAACTTGGGTTACAAGAGCTTTTAGACAGGTTTTATTGCCTCCATGACAGGTTGAGGTAGTGAATTTTTGTGTTTAAAAGTTTCAAGCTTTCCTTCATGTTCAGCAATTTTATACCTACACCATGTGTTTGGTGGATCAGGGCAAAGTAGATGTAGGGGTTCATCGTCCAAGGAACCACAATGACAATATGTGGCCCAAACAGCTCTTCTCATACCTCGCAAATCATTTGTGTTTTCTCTAATGGCTTTTCTATAGTATTCTTGTAGCTGATTAATTTTTTTTATAAATAAGTCTTCCTTTCCCTTGTAATGCTTTAACATCACTCAAGACAGTGGCGTAGCGAAGGGGGGGTCCAGGGGGTCCGGACCCCCCCCCGAAATTTTAAGACATTAAAAATGCAGGAGAAAAAAGGAGAGTTATCATTACTCTTGTCTACAAACATTAAATTGATTGATTTAATTGATTAAAGTGACCATTGTTAAAAATGTAATTGTCCTTTCGTTTAAATCATAAAGTATCAAACGATACTTTTGGGCTCGGCCTTTCAGATAGTTTAGTGTAATCACGGTATTTCTATAGGGCACGGTCACGTGACGTCGCAAAGTAACCTGAACCGTAACACGGCGAACAGTTTAAATTAGCGACCACTTCGTTCAAATTCGTCTTGGGGACGTAAAATGACCGCTTAGAATTAAGTTATGATGTTGATTTTATGTGTCATTAAACTGTAGACGTGTATATAATTATTGAACAAAATAAAAAAAATCACTTTTGGTCGGAAAATACACTTGAAAAACTCTACTGATTAGAACTTCAACTAATTTGGACTCAGTGATTGAGGTAAACGTGGTGTTTTCGGTTGAGTTAGGACGACGATTTTTGTTATCATTAAACTGTACACTGTACCCTATATAATTATCGAGAAAAATATCACTTCCGGTCGGTAAATACTGAAGAAAAGCTATCTACAGATTCAAGTTTTGACGATTTTGGATTTCACTGGTTGAGTGGTTGAGGTAAAAGTAGTACTTAGAATTATGTTAGAACATTGATTTCGCGTATCAATTGGACGCCGACTAATAACTATATAATTATCGAAGAAAAATTGAAAAAATCACTTCCGGTCGGATAATACACCGGAAAAACTGTACTGATAAGAAGTTCCGACTATTTTGGATTTCACTGACCGAGGTATTATTTCATTCTCCTTAGTATATTCCCATCGGAAGTGATTATTTTCGTTTTTTTTTTTATTATAATTATATATTTATTAGTCGGCGTCGAATTAATACCTAAAATCAATGTCCTAACATAATTATAAGTACTACTTTTACCTCAACTAGTGAAATCCAAAATCGTCAAAACTTGAATCTTTAGAGAGCTTTTCTTCAGTATTTACCGACCGGAAGTGATTTTTTTCTCGATAATTATATAGTTAGTCGAGTACAGTTTAATGATAACAAAAAATCGTCGCCCTAACTCAATCAAAAACACCACGTTTACCTCAATAACTGAAGTCCGAAGTAGTTGAAGTTTTAATCATTATAGTTTTTAACGTGTATTTTATTTCCGACCGAAAGTGATTTTTTCCCGATAATTATATACTCGTCTACAGTGTAATGATACAAAAAAATCGTCATTATAACTCATTCATAAATACCTCAATCAGTGAATCCAAAGCAGCCGAACTTCTAATCAGTAGAGTTTTTCCAGTGCATTTTCCTACCGTTAGTTTGATCTGTACCCGAGCAACGCTAGAAAATTGCCCTCCTTTTCTAAAGGGTTTTCGGCCGTCAGTGGCCCAATGTCCCCGAAGGAGTATTTCATTTTCTCCACAGAATATAGTTGTGTCAATTATACGCTTGAGTGAAGCTCTGTTTTGTTCTTTTTCTTTCTTATCCAGTGAATGCAACATCACATTGGTGCCTTCTACTCGGCCAGAATCGAACTTCGTAAAGTTTCTGTAGCTATACAAGAACATTTGTGGTACTAGAGTTGCTGTGAGAGTTGAATTTGCCTATTACATCTTTCCACTTTCTATAAGGCGTAGTTACTAAAGTTCCATATTTTTGGTATTTACCTTTTACCAGTGAACTCATTGGCAATTTATTAACACACAAAACGTCCCCCAGATCACCGGTTTCGGACCCCCCCCGAACGAAATTTCTGGCTACGCTACTGACTCAAGATAGTATTTTTTTAGATCTCATCAAGGTTTCTTAGTAGCGTGCCCATCCTATTCTCATTCGAGCTTCTTTATTTCCACATCCTCACCATAGAGTTTTACTTGGTTCACACTATCAAATGCCTTAGAGACTCCTAAGTAGTTTACATAGCGCACTCCACTTCTTTCTTCAGACCGGGCAAATATATTTACAGCTGCCATGCTCTCCATCCCTCCACTAGACCCCTCATAGTTTTTAACAAAATGGTTTTGTGTAGGTCTTTTTTTATATTGTCTTTTCCCTTCACCTTCATACATCCATCACAATGTTTGGTTAAAACTTCAGATTCGAAGACTTTGCCAGTGTCCAAGCTGGTGATTGTTGCATAGCCATTTTTAGACTTGAAACCACGCTTTTGCCAACATTATAGTTGACATGTTTTATGGACATTATACTATCGACCATTATAGAAATGCTTTTTCTATAAACACAAAATATTAGTATTTAAATATTTTCCAATAACAAAATTTTATAATTTTGTATTTTTTATATTATTTGACAATTTAACAATAATTCACTATCCAATATTGAAATGGCTTATGTAATATTGCTTGTGTTATTTACCATAATAATTGTAATATTTAAATATGCATAAGAATTAATTTTTTATTTTCTTTTATAAATAGTTTTTTTATAAATATAATGAAATAGGTAACTTTATAAAATTGTTATTACAGAAAATGTACTCTTAAGTTATCACTGAAGTAAATTCAGTGGGCTGTTATATAAGTGGTTAATATTGTGTATTAAGAAATATAATGTCTGTGCTAAAGCTGGTGAAGAAAAGAATGTTGCGAATCTTCGAAAGCTTGCGGAGAAACATCCGAACATCAAGAGAATTTTGTTGGAGAAGGCAGAAGTTCAAGAGAAGAAGCATCAATTGGTAATGGACGAGGCATCATTTGAAAAACTACTAGACCAAGTGGACACAGCCCTACAAGAAGTTGAGAAGGAACTTGCTTCTAGGAGTGGTGAGTTAACCCTTAGAGTGCTGGATTTAAATTTCTTTATTTCTCCTTAGCGTGGAATTAGCTTGAAACATTCATGTTAATTTTCCTAAAATTCTACTTAAATCCAGATTCATAAAGTTAACCCTTTTAACCCCGACGTCCGTACTATACGGACGTCGTAAAAATGGCGGCAACTCCCGACGTCCGTATAGTGCGGACATGCACTTTTTATAACTTTACTGGCCACCTATTTCACCAAATGCTTTGAAATTCCATAGACTTGTGCACAAAGATATTTTGCATCGAAATATATTAGTTTGTAATGGTTTGAATTCATATGTTGTCAGTCTGTGACTACGCAATTGCAGTTCGTCTCGACTGACTGCTCACGCTTGTTGCAGACAGCTGTATATCACGTGGTTGTGAATATTCCGTTTTTCTTCACAGTTTTAGGTTAAAGCAGTGTAAAGTACGGCAGTTAAAGTTTAGTTTATTATTTGTTTGATTTCAAAATGAGTAAAAGACATTGTTCAAAGTCTCCCGTAAGTGGAAATACACTAATTAGTAACTCAGTTGCAAACAAACAATTCACCCCAATTGTTTTGGTGACCACAAGTGCTAAAACATTTTGTACTGATGTAAATATTGTTTTTAAAACTTTTTTTTTTTAATTTAGATTATGAACAGTTTTAGTTATTTTGTCAGAAATAACTTTGGTTTTATGTTTATTTTAAGTGCTGTGAATTTCAAAGGTCTTGTTACATTGCCTTGCCCAGAAATGGTAAAAAGAAAAATTTACGCGGCTTTACAAAAGTTTATGTTACTTCACTTTTAAATAAGGTAGGCCTATAATTTTTGTTTCCTTTTATTAAGGATTAAATGTACCATAAAGGAAATGGGTATTTTCGTGTCAAATATTTTTTTATCTATATGGTTTCCATGATCAAACTTGAATTTTTTCATTTTTTTATTTTTTTTATATATGTATATGTATGTAAAAAAAAATACTTTCATAATAATAATTTTATTTGTATAATTCTGTAAGCTACATGTATATAGAAGTAAAACAAAAAAAGAATTACCTAAATATTCTAAAAAATAACTGAGTTATGAATTTTTTACAAAACCCTTACATTTTGTCTGAAAATGGCTTGGGATTTCTGGCACATCACTTGATTTAGTGGCCGGGGTTAAAAGGGTTAACATAGGGTTTAACAAATAAAAACAAATTTTTAAAACTGTTATATTTTTTACAAATAAATACGTATAAGGAAACAAGACATGGGATTTTCCAATCCACTAAAAAGAGACCTAATTATAATTTTAAAGGAACAAAATTGAAATCCTAATTAAATTCATTGAATAATTTGAAGCTAAAAATAAAGCAAAGAAATAAATAATAAAAGTGATTAGTTTGAGACTAAAGAATATAGTTCATCCAATGAGTGCTATATAGACTAATTAATTATATTATTTTCACTTTAAAGAAAGATAAAGACTAGCATAACTTAGACAATTGTGATTGGGTAGAGTGAGAGAAAAAGGGTTAACTAGAGGAATGATGCTTCTCACCAGAGCACATCTGAGATGTCTCATCCTCCCAAAAGAATCCCATAGGGTCGACAGATTGTCTATAGGTAGACTGGCAGGTTAAATCACACATAGAGTATAAACATAATTCACACCAAGAGTTACGAATACCCTCATCTTGTGTGAGTGAAATAACACAGTTACATCACAATTAAAAAGAGCGTTAAGAGTTATGTAGCCGGATTATTTTCAAGTATTGCACTGTCATCCTCCCCACATGGAAAAAGATGTCAAACCTACCATTGATAGTGCAAAATGAAGTTCGGTTGCTATGACAACCGGTTTTAGATTGATAACATTGTGTAGAGTGTAGCTGTTCTATGACGTTCACTTAACATTTTAACACCAGTTTTGAGAACTACAGTTTGCGATTGAAGACAAAATCTTTGAATTTGACATTTCCTGTCATACGTTGGTGGAGTTATTTATACTGTACGGAATTTTTTGTAATGCACATTGAAAGGGTTAAAATTTAGACATTTCCTAAAAGAAAAGTATAAAACTGAGGCTTACTCTATTATTGTATTCAAATAAAGAATTTTTAAAGCGAGGATCCTAGATATTAATATATAATTATTACATATTACACATATAATAATATAATAAAGTGTTACATGGAACATAATAAAATAAATTTAAAAATTGTAACGCTTACCCCTTAAAGGCTTCATCACAAGACACTGTTCTGTAGACTCAAACAATATTGTACAGTTTTCTATTATTAGTATTATATCCATACTTTCAATTTAACTTTTACAATTTACAATAATTTTGCTCAGTTACTTTAAATAAGGCACAGTAAAAATCGATTGTATAGGTCAATTGAAAATGTGTGTAGCAAATACCATACATATCCCAACAGGAATGAATCTACAGTAGATGCAGAATGATTTTTTATAGCTTTGTCTTGGTCTAGATGAAAAGGATAGAACTGATCAGGCAGATATTTTATCTGACCTGATAAGAGATAGGGCAAATGAACAGGCCACTAGCTACCTAAAATAATTCATTGCTAGCTTATTGCCAGTATCTACTCACAGTCTATTAACACATGTGAAATTGAATTAAAAAGCTCTTTTCTATGTGGAAGACTATGGTTTTTCAATTATAACAAATGTCTACACTACAGTAAAAACAATTGCTTGTAATTACTCACAACAGTCTTTTTTGACTAATGTTGCTTTTTAGCCTTAAGTTGTATAATATCATTGTTTCTTTTCACTCACTGCCTTAATAATAAATTTAGGTTTTCTTATTCCAGAAAAATAATGATTTATGTTCAATTGACATTTAACAAAAATTAATTGCTTTTGATTGCAATTAAAATTTAGAATAAAAACATGTGCAAAATGCTTATAATGAATGTTTACATAACATTACGTTTTTATTTACGTTAAATTATTAATTTTTCAAGCTTGGAATTTATTGAATTAGAATTGAGTCTGAATTCTCGTAAATAATAATGTGGGGATGAGAATGGTTACAATTATCTTTCAGCTTCCATTCTCTATTTTCAGTTGAACTAATATGAACAACTCTGATTTTACATATTCTTGCTTAATTCTAACATGTATTCGTTTTGGTATATCATCCTGACTGTGTTTATACTCTGTCATGTGACACCACTATATACTGCTAAGAAAAGAGTTAATCTGTTTAGGAGTAGCTGATAATGATTTCAAAAGAGTACTGGCGATTATAGCTGTTTGATCTCAAAAAACAATTTAACACTATATGACCGGATTTTTAAATAATCAATAATATTGATTATTATTGATAATCAATATTAATAATATATAATAATATTCAATAATAATCAATAATATTATGTTTCCTTGTGGCGTTCTTAAGTACTATTTCTATTGTGAAGTGTTCAAAGTAATTATTGCTCTAAGGTGATGAATATGTAATCACAGCTTTTCTGCCAAAGTCCTATAATTTTCTCGTGCAAATCCATTTATAAGTTATTCTCGGTTCTTGCAATTCTTTGATCATTGATGTACGGTGCTGGTTCCTAGTGACAGAATAGTAATAATAAAACAAATAATCAAAACGCTGCTTTGTGTGCTCAAATATAACACACAGAGAGTATAAAAGAAAAGAAACTGCTTATGAGTGCACTAAACGTGTAGTAGCACTTTGCGTGTACCCGTGTTTAAAAAATTACCTTGCCAAAAAATGTACAGTTTAACGTGCTATAAGGTGCCAATAATGCATTACTTTGGTACATTATATTTCAATACATTTTGAATAAATACAACTAAAAACTGTTTTTACTTCTGGAGTTCATTAAAGACAATTTTCCTTCCTTCTAGTAGATCCTAGGTATATTGACGGACGGTTATAGCCATCAGTACTCCTGGTTAACCCTTTACTTAGCATTTGTTTCCGTTTAGATATGCCATCCTGACGGTGACTATGCCCTGTCGTTACTATTTTTACTTCTGGAGTTCATCAAAGACAATTTTCCTTATTTCTAGTAGATCCTAGGGATATTCACGGACGGTTAAAGCCATCAGTACTCCTGGTTAACCCTTTACTTAGCATTTGTTTCCGTTTAGATACGTCATCCTGACGGTGACTATGCCCTGTCGTTTGACACACTCACTATATTGCCAAGAAAAGAGTTAAACACACTCTCTTTATCATTACAAAGTAATGTATAATGTATTGATTATGCTATTAAATGTTTAACTCTTTAACCACTATGGTTGAATATATCGTGCAATATTAGTTTTTAGAAAAACCTTTAGTAAAGCAAGGCAATTGCTTTGCTTTCTATTTATCAGCTGTATTTCTTTCATAGTGACAGGTGTTATCTCTTGTTACTTGGGACACTATAGGTTGAAAATGTGTAGAAAATTTCTGTCCGGTTGTTACTGATATCCTTTGGATTTTGATGAAACTACTTGGGGAGGCCCCACACTTCGTTTTGTACGCGAATTCAAGAAGTTGTTGTTGGGTGTGAATTTTATTTTATGAATCATTTCATCATGTTTACTCATTGATATTGTTTATTGTGATGATTTAGTAGAGATTTTGAGCTTCCAAGTTTACAATCGGACATTTTGAATGAGGGCTGTTATATTTCAACTCTTCCCTATGGGAAAATAAAAGGTTTTATTACAAAATTTATTGACATCTAAGTTGATCCTGAATGTTATTGACAAAAATTTGCTCTAATTAATACATTTTAAATAAACATGTCAAAAACTACTAATATGGGTGTAGTGTATTTAGTGTGAGAAGTACTAAGTTGGTAGGTATCCATAGTGATATTTAATGTCTGCACCAGTGATGTTGGCAGTAAGTATTGTCAGGCGATGTAACATACGATGTGGTCTAAAAGAATAAAGAATGCTCATAGGCTGCTCTCCTGTGACGTCACATCACGCCACTACCCTACAACCAACGGTCCAGCTGGCCAGCCAGCCAAAGTCCACACCGGAGTCCACCACCAGACACCGTCATGTAACCTCCGCGTCCCCGTCCGTTCCTTTACGAGCGGTCCTAAGCAATGTTAACTCTAAATGTGTAGTTTAATTATTCTTCCCGACCCATAGAGAGTACAGTGTCGACCCGCATACATTACAGTGGCGACGAGGAAAACAACTGCAACAGTGGAACGTCGCTTACAGTGGCGACGAGGAAAACAAACTGCAACAGTGGAACGTCGCTTACAGTGGCGACGAGGAAAACAACTGCAACAGTGGAACGTCGCTTACAGTGGCGACGAGGAAAACAACTGCAACAGTGGAACGTCGCTTACAGTGGCGACGAGGAAAACAACTGCAACAGTGAATTACAGTGATTTACGTGCGGAAGGGCAACAAGCGTAATGAACACAGTGCAAATAACAACGAATGTGCAGGGACATTCGGGACATTGAAACAGTGAATTACAGTGATATAGTGCGGAAGGGCAACTATCGTAATGAACACGTGCAAATAACCGCGAATGTGCAAGGACATTCCGGACATTCCAACGGTCGGGAGTAGTAAGGTACGCCGATCGATATAAACTATTCTGGGTGTAAGCGCGCACAAAGCTGATTTTAATCGTTGCAATTAATGCCGTTAGACGATTATTTTTTACCGGACATTTAAACAGTTATTACGGAGTGTACAAGAAAACAAAATGGCAACTATCGGGTCTATGGGTTATTTTGATAGTGCGGAAGAATCGTGGCAGTCTTATATAGAGAGATTTGAGTTTTTTTATTGATTGTAATGATATCGATAATTCAAAGAAACTAAGCACTTTGTTGACAGTTATGGGTGTAAGGACCTATACGTTACTGAAAGACTTAATTACACCAGACAAAACCGTCTGACAAGTCGTACAAGGAAATTGTGGGACACTATAGCGAATCATCTGCATCCCAAGCCTTCTTTTATCACGGAAAGATTTAAATTTAGTAGGCGGAATCAATTGGATCATGAAACGGTTAGCGATTATATTGTGCATTTAAAACAGTTATCTAAGTATTGTGAATTTGGTGATAAATTGCCAGACTAACTTAAGGGACAGATTAGTCGCGGGTCTGCAAGACCAACAGATACAGAAAAAAGACTTCTCGGGGAGGAGAACCTCACTTATGAAAAAGCCGTGCAACTAGCTACTGCAATGGAATTTGCTGAGAAGGGGGCGGGCCCAGATGACAACTGCAGGAGGACGTATTCACCGGATGCAGAGCAGCGGGTCGATACCGAAAAGGACACAGGCGGCGAGCATCGCAGCGAGACGGTCATCGGACGGCGGGAAGGCGCTGGGGAGACATCACCTGCTATTGTTGCGGCAAAGCGAGGATCACACACAGCATCGCAATGTCGTTTCCGTGAGTACACGTGTAATCATTGTAAAAAGAAGGGACACCTTGAAAGAGTTTGTAGATCGAAAAATTATGTTAACAAACCTAATGAGAACAAACCAAATGTTTTTACAAATAGGTCTAAGGAGCCTTCAGCTAAAGGGAAACAGTTTTACAGCAATAAAAAGCAATATGTTTATAAAGGTAGGCAGCACTATGTAGAGGAAAGTAAAGAATCAGCAGAGTCCGGTTCAGATAATCACTGGAAACATAAAGACAATGACGATGTGTATGACATTTCCAATCTATTTACGGTTAAAGAAATAGAAACTAAGATTAATAAAATTGAGCCAATAACGGTACAGTTATTAGTGGAAAGTAAGGAAATTGTATTTGAAGTCGATAGTGGAGCTTGTGTTTCAGTTATGTCAGAAAAAGATTGTAAGACTAAGTTAGGAAATATAAACATTTATCCAACTAGCTTAGTATTAAGTTCATATACACATGAAAAGGATCAGGCTCAGGCCTTTTAGGTAAGGTTATGGTCAATGTACAACATAAAGGTAAAGAGAAACAATTAGCTTTATACATCGTAGATAATGGGGCTAAATCCCTTGTTAAGGGGAGTGCGTGATTGGATGCAAGCAATTAGATTTAACAGTTAGAGAGCCTAGTAATGTAAACAATGTACAGTCAGCTGATCGCACGAGCATGGTGGGGGTTGTGCCCAACTGCAGGCGGCAGACGCATGCACGCCTGTCAGTGGAAGCCACAACACACCTGTAGAGGTAAACAAACAAACATCTGTCAATCCGTCCTGTTGTCAACAACAACAAACAAGTAGAATTACTGTACAATGAGTTTCCAAATGTATTTACGGATAAGTTGGGATGTTTCAAGGGTGCACCAGTTAAATTAAAGTTAAAAGAAAATGTAGTACCAAAATACTTTAAACCTAGGACGTTACCTTTTACACTTAAAGAAAAAGTAGAAGCCGAGCTGACTAGACTAGAACAAGAGAACGTTATTTTCACCAGTAGATACCAGTGAATGGGGACTCCCATTGTACCAATTATTAAGGCTAATGGGAAAAAAAGAATTTGTGGGGATTATAAAATAACTGTAAATCCTTTCTTGGAGGTAGACCGACACCCGTTACCGAAAAATTGAAGAAATATTTGCCAGCCTACAAAACGGAGAAAAATTCTCTAAAATAGATTTATCTTCAGCTTATCAGCAGCTTAAACTAGATGTAGATAGTCAAACGTATTGTACAATTAGCACACACAAAGGATTGTATGCTTACAATCGCCTATGTTTGGTATCAGTTCAGCACCGGGAATATTCCAGAGAATAATAGAACGAACATTACAAGGTATCCAGGGGGTAACTGTATTTTTAGATGACATTCTAGTAACAGGTAAAAACAATGAGGAACACATGCATAGACTTAGACTAGTGGTGTCAAAGACTTGAAGACAATGGGTTCACAGTGAGCAAGAACAAATGTAAATTTTTCTGTGACAGTTTAGAATATTTAGGTTTTGTTAATCAGTAAACAAGGGTTGCATACCGCACCTAGTAAGGTTGAAGCAATTGTCAAGGCACTCTGAACCTCAAAATGTGACACAGCTTAAAGCCTTCCTTGGTCCTTGTTAATTACTATTCACGTTTCATTCCTAGGATATCCACTATTTTAACCCCAATGTATCAGTTGTTAAGAAAAGGATACCGATTTGTATTTAATTTAGCATGTAAGAAGGCACTACAAGAGATTAAGCAAAAGTTAATCTCTGCTGAAGTTTTAGCGCATTATGATCCTGCATTACCACTAGTGGTAGCCAGTGATGCTAGTCCATATGGCATTGCATCAGTTTTGAGTCAGATTCAATACGAACGGTACAGAAAGACCTATATCATTCGCAAGTAGAGTGTTAAATAGCGCTGAGAAAAACTATTCACAAATAGATAAGGAAGCATTAAGCATTGTATTTGTGTTAAGAAATTTAGTCAATATTTATATGGTACACAGTTTTTTGTTAAAGACTGATCATAAGCCTTTAGTGGCTATTTTTGAGGACCAAAGAAAGGGTTACCTGCTTTCGCAGCCAGTAGGTTACAACGATACGCTTTGTTTTTAAGTGGTTTCCAATATGAGATTGTGTATGTTAAGTCCCAAAACCATGGCAATGCCGATGGTTTTATCTAGATTACCTGTAAATAGTGAGATTAAAGATGAAATCTCGGATGAATGACCTTAATATTAATGTCATAGGTACCCATTTGCAGTGTTTAGCTGAAAATGACATACCATTAAGCTAATGTAGACATAAAAAGAGAATCAATGGTAGATTAGTGAAATCAAAAAGGTAATATCCTAATGTAGAATTAGGTTGGCCTATTGTAACTGAACCAGATCTAAAGCCATTTGAAATTAGACAGTCGGAATTAACCTTGGAGCAAGGAATCCTAATGTGGGGCTAATGTGGGGGTACAGGGTGGTAATACCTAAAAGGTTCAGAATAAACATTCTGAACGAATTGCATACTTCACACATAGGTATTGTTCGCATGAAGGCATTAGCCCGTGCATATGTATGGTGGCCTAATATCGACCGGGACATAGAACAACTAGCTAACAGCTGTTGCAGCCTGTTTGGAGGAACGAGCAAAACCGCCCAAGGCTTTCCTGCATCATTGGAATGTTCCGGAACGAGTTTGGTCTCGAATTCATATTGATTTTTTTTGGACCTTTTCAGTCCAAGTTATTTTTGGTGGTAAAAGATTGCGTACTCTAAGTGGCCAGAGGTGTTGCCCGTTGCTTCAACGGCAGCTGTTCACACGATTGTGAAATTAAGGAATTATTTAGTAGGTATGGTATTGTAGACCACATAGTGTCCGACAACGGACCACCTTTTACCAGTCAAGAGTTTAAAGAATTTTTTGATGTCAAATGGTATCAAACACACGTTTTTCACACCACCATACCACCCAGAAACCAATGGTTTGGCAGAACGGTCAGTCAGAACTATTAAAAATAAATTGAAAACAGCTCTTCATAATTCCAAGGATTTAGAATTAGCTTTGAGTAACTACTTCCTGTTCACTTATAGAAATACAGTGCATTCTACTACCAAATCTATCGCCAGCTCAATTAATGTTGGGCAGATCGCTAAAGTCTAGGTTAGATTTAATTCGCCCCAAATGTTAAAGCAATAATGTCAGATAATCAAGAAAAACAACGATTGTACTATAGGGGTAGTAAAACTAGACAGTTAGCTATTGGACAACCAATCATAGCCAGAGATTACAGAGGTAGAAATAAGTGGATACCAGGTGTGGTAGTTTTTCACGATTAGGACCAGTCACGTATTTAAGTTTGAACTGAATACGGGCATGAGGTGGAAACGACATATCGACCAGTTGGTAGGTTTACAGTGTAGTCCGGAAAATGTCCCTGAGTTTGACAACAATGCCTAGACTCCCAGACGCAAGCGTGGCAAACAGAGCACACGCAGGAAACGATCGATATACAGTCGCGGGACAGAGCGAGCGCAAGGTCGCCAGTACTTTTAGCAACGACCTTGCCCCCCCGCTCCGCAAAACCAATAACAATAACAGAAACGCTCAGGGGCAAAGCCCCAGCCCACGTACAAATGTAAACAATAACAGTTCCAGCGTTTCACCCCAAACAATGACACCTGTTAGACGATACCCACTAAGGGATCGTAAACCTTTAGTCAAAATGGACTTGTAAATACAACCCAATTGTGACTTGTATATAATTAATATTGTTTAAGCATTATTATTATCGATTTGTTAATTGTGTTCATTCAATAGTGTTATTAATTGCTATATTCTGATTTATTGGTTTTGATTGAAGTGTTTTGTGATTTGTGTTAAATGATTATATTGAGTTTATATTTTGTTCTCTATAATCTATACTTACAAAAATAAAAGAGTATAATGTCAATTTTCTTATTCATTTGTAATTGATTTAAAATTGGAGAATTGTAAAACAAATTGTAATTGATAAATTTTCTAAAATTGTAGGGGACTTATGTATTTAAGGGGGAGGATTGTAGTGTATTTAGTGTGAGAAGTACTAAGTTGGTAGGTATCCATAGTGATATTTAATGTCTGCACCAGTGATGTTGGCAGTAATGTATTGTCAGGCGATGGTAACATACGATGTGGTCTAAAAGAATAAAGAATGCTCATAGGCTGCTCTCCTGTGACGTCACATCACGCCACTACCCTACAACCAACGGTCCAAGCTGGCCAGCCAGCCAGTCCACCCGGAGTCCACCACCAGACACCGTCATGTAACCTCCGCGTCCCGTCCGTTCCTTTTACGAGCGGTCCTAGAGCAATGTTACTCTAAATGTGTAGTTTAATTATTCTTCCCGACCCATAGAGAGTACAGTGTCGACCCGCATACATTACAATGGGAAAAATACTTTTTGCTGTGGTGTCTCATCTATGTAAGTGTACTGGCCTTGAGAACCACGATGTATCTGGACTCTGCATTTAAAGTTAAATTAATTAGATCGATGGTGAAAATAGTGTTAAATGTTTCTTTTTATTTGTATCCACTTCCCCACAAAGGTCTTTAAAATCTTTTTATAAAAGCCTAATTAATGGCCCATAGCAATTATTTTTTAAGTTTCACAGTTTTAAGTTAATTTTTGGTGTAATGAATGTGCATTGTGAGTTGAAAATGTTATAAAAAAGTCGAATTTTACATTTTATCATGGTAAATTTCAAGAATGAATTACTAAACAGTATGCATAATTTTTGGACTTTATTAAAAATATTTCTGTTATTTTTTTTATCTCTATAGTAGTATATTTTGAAAGATACTTTACTAAGTTTGTTGTGGATCATTTTCACAAAAGCAAAGTAATAAATTAAAAAATGTGTGTAAGCAATTTGCGTTCATGGCCTGAAATGGTTGAGACTTAGCAATAGAATAAAACAATAATAATTAAACTAATTATTTGTATCATTGTTTATATATAAACAACATATAAATTAAATTAGTCTTATGACAAGTGAGTCTTTGTTCCAGAGAATGACCCAAGGTGGTTGTGCAGCGAACGTTTCACTGTAGCGGACATCAGCTTGACTATCCTTCTAGACCGACTTTATTTGCTGGGGTTAGAGACAAGGTACTGGAGTGATGGCAAGAAGCCAGGCATTGCACGGTATTACGCTCGTGTATGCCAACGTGATACATATAAACAGACGGTGCCCTCGCAGATAACTCATCTCAAGACATTTTTAGAGATGCAGCCTGGGCTTGTTATCGGAACTGTTATCTTCACTGCGATCGCTGTCATCATCGGGGGCTTTCTCTTCCTCAAGAAGAAATAGATGAGTTGGTTACCTCTTGCTATCATTCCAGTAGGAGTGCCCCTCACAGTACTTAGACTGATTATAAGTTTTGCTGTTCATTTTTCATAAATAAATAATTCATAGTTTGTAGTTTTGTCTTGGTTTTTAAACTACCTTAAAAGAAATTTGGTGTTTTGTTTTTGAATAACCATAGAATCAGATTAAGACAAAGTTTTAATACAAAAATGTAAAAACAATATAATTTTTTAAACAATGCCCAAAATTTGTTGTCAGTAATTTTGTTTGAATATTGGTAGCTTAATTATTATTGACATAGGTTAATAATTGCCGAGCTACTATTATAGCGAGTGATATGCCAAAGGTATATTTACCTCAGTTTCATAAAAAGTCAGTGAGGTTCAATACAAAAATTTCAAGTCTAATGCCCATTCATTATTGACGGATAAAACGACTGACCATCATATGGAAAAGAAAGTTTTACATTCCCCATCAAACAAAAAAGAAATTGTGTCAACGTATTGAGTGATGGGCTTCAACGACGATCAGCCAAATTCCACGGCTGGACATGCACCTTTGTAGAACTCATTTTTGCCTATGTAGAATGATGTTCTATGGAAAATTTGAAGTCTACAATTGAAATCTTTCTCAAGATACCTTGTAACATGATACATTCACATATTTCTATATTAAATTGGGTTTCATATCAGTGTTTAACCCTTTGAGCCCCAGCCGCCGGTATATCGTCGGTAAATTTCACTGTCTAAAAACCCCAGGCCGACGATATTCCGGCGTTAAAAATAGTGCGAGAAACCCCAGCCGACGATATGTCGTCGGCATGATATAAGTTATTATAAATGGCTCTTAAGTGTTTAATTTTAGCGACACCAGTGGTTTTAGAACTTATAATTTTATTTTCATACATATGCAATATGATTTCATGGTCAAATGTTACTAAATAATATTTACACTACTCCTAAAGAGAGAGTAAGAAGATCAGCTGTTACTAAGAACAACATCTGCATCTGATGTGACATTGTTTACGTTTAGTAGACTGTGTTGATGTTCATTACGTTTGTGTGAGTAGACAGTTATATTATTGTTTCGGTACTTTCAGTATGAAATATTGTTTTATTTTGTAAATAATGGGTGACTCAAACCGGTACTTTGGGATTATACCGACCACACCAGTATGAAGAACACAAAAATATAAATTTATAGAAACAAACATGATAGAACGTAAAAACAACTCTGTAATTACAAAATTACAAACTTACAAGCATTTCCAGGTATTGTGATCGGTATTGTTGTCGCTGTTATCTTATCTTTCTCGAGAATCCCGATTACGGCAGGCCGCGCGGCATCACATGATTTGCAAGGTACATAATTGCCTTTCCATTAAAATTCAATTTATATTTCTGATCAGCCCCTCTAGAATTTGATATTTTACTGATAGGTACTATCTCGAGGGATGTTTTTCTTTCGTTGACATCAGCGCGGGTGCTGCCGAAGCCCGCGCTGATGACTGGAGGCACTCGCATTTTGGGTGGCGGAATGTGATCAAGAATAAAAACAAGTTTTGAGTGTTTTTTCAATAAAGAGTTTAGTTTTAGTTTGGTAATGTTTGTTTTTGTTGAATTTTTGTGTTTGGAGAAATGTAGAGGTAAAACACGGAAGTACAACAAAGCGATGCGACTCTGCAATCACGTTATCTACTAGATCGCTCGACTTTGACCTCTGTCTGAGGATGGGGAGGGGTTTGCGATAAGACAATTCCTGTTTTATATTACCGAAATATTGTTCTACGCTAATCTAGTAATCAGTAGAAGCGAAATGTCAAATAACGATTCATGTCTGGGTGTGGTCGGTATAATCCCAAAGTACCCTCAAACCTAGCAGAACATTCAAGTGACATTGACAGACAATTGAATATTGACTTTTCAGATGACGATTCAGTATTATCTGATATTTTTGACGATGATAGTGACCTTGATCCGACGTATGATCCTAAATATGATAGTGACAATGGCAGAAATGTAGGCCTATTTAGTGCTAAAGACTTAACACCTGAGATACCATCTACATCAGCTCAGAATAATGTTACACAACCTAGGCCTAGTACGTCACAGGTTTTGAGTCATTAAAAAAAATATTTTACAAAATATTTATTATTGAACTAATCTGTCTGAAATTTTTTTTCCATGTTTGCAATAACATGACAAATGAAATAAAATTATTTCCCACAGGTTAATTGTTCCTTGTTTTATTTCTAAAAAATGTTAAATGTAACTTTTTTCTTTTTTTTAGTTTGCACATATGCGTTATTTTACATATATAAAAGTACACAAACATTTTTTAGCCCTTATTGAATTTTTTATTTGTAAAGTACCTTATTTCAAACATTTTAATGTATTATTTAGGTCATTAGCTAGTATATTAGTGATGGTATGATTTTTCAAATGAAATCGTACAAAATCACTGAAAAGGCCTTGGGGTTTTTAGACAGTTACTTGTAAAACTAGACTTGGTAAAAATTTGCACAAACTATATTTTTAGGTCCGGGGCTTAAAGGGTTAAATAATAAAAGTCTACACACTGTCACCATAAAATTATGTATGTGTTGAATTAGTTAGGGTACTTGTGTTAATACGTCTCCTGTGAAAACATGTTACTTTCTTATTAAACAAAGGCAATCCATTTAGAACGAGCTGCAGCTGTTAATGGTTAAGGGAATTTACTGTAAATATCATAGAATATGTTCTTTCTTTGTGAAAGTTGGAACCAGATTGTAGTTTTCACAACAGATTTGCATTAAAGAAAAAAGGTAATTAAAAGCCACTAGTCAAATCATTTCAGAAGCAAGGGAAGTAAATTAAGGAATGTGAATACAATTAAGGAAATAATTATTGATTAACAAAAATAAACATCACCATAAGAAAAGTCCTTGATAAGTTTCACTTGAATAATTGTCTTTGATAAGTTATATAATTATGGTTTATTTCTTTTTGTATATTGTCCCATAGCAATGTTGGTATACATACTTGATATAGAAATGTAAGAACAAAGTTCTTGGTTTTATTTGTACAAGGCAATAAAGCACATATTATTTCACAATTTAAACTGGAATATAATTATATATATATATATATATATATATATATATATATATATATATATATATATATATATATATATGATTATTCCAATTATGATTATTATTATGTAGGTGTAGGTAAACAATATTATAAAGACCTGTCTACAAGTGATACTTACAAAATTAAAAATATAAGTAGAATAAAGTTTGAAGTTTTGATTAAAATGTAACATGGAATATTCAAGATTAAGTTATATTGTCTTTTACTTTCAAATGTTTGGATCAGGATAGTCCTTACAGAATTCAGTCACAGTTTTTGTTATTTTTGTAAGTCTCTCTAGCAGATGAAGTTTTTCAGATTCATTCATAGCATCCTCTGCATCTTCGCACTTTTTTCTTTCCAATCTTTAAGGGTTTACCAGACTGAGGGATTTCGTTCTGAATAGACTTGTACCGGAACTGCATTCATTGCTAGAATCAGGTTCTGAGCTGCAATTTCTTTAATCTTCATTATGGAAATTTTATTCCAAATGAGCTTAGTACATAAAATCCATGAGTTATCCATTGTGGTACCAGTAAGCAGTTCTAAGCACTATTTTTTTAATAATTTGAAATTTTTGCTACCCCTTTTTAGTACCATTATAATCTGACACAGACTTAGGTTTGAAGATAGATATTGTGTTTGATTTTTGTTTTATTACCAGTATCAATGAGGGTGCTATTATGACCAAAAGCAGTTGGGATCATGCTAACATCTCTTTAATCAGTACATTTTAGAATTTTCTTCCCATGTTGAGATTTGGTACTTCTTCAGTTTGGATTGTTGCAGGCTTTTTTGGCAGTCCCATCCTACTTTTATTGAAATGTCCATAAATACGTGTTTTGCTGTCTAATATTTTTTTGCTGTTAGGACACTCTTATAAAAGTTTTTTACAGTTTCATTGAGGAATCCATTAAAGTGAACATTTTTGATTGAGCCCATAAACTCCACATCATACTTGTAACCATTAGCATCAACTGGAGTTTCATTTTCCTGGTGTGTAAGAAAATACGCAGGGTATATCCACTACGATAAAAACGTTTGTAGTTTTAAAACACAATTGTAGGATTTATTTTTTATGTAGTGTTTAAAACAAGTCTTCCATACCATGGAATCAATGTTTATTAACATGTTCCCTGCAGGCAGTAACTTTGGTTACCACCACTACACTGCACTAGGAGCGAGCGGTAACTCTGGTTACCACCGCTACCCTGCGCCTTTGTTCAGAAATGAGGTCAGTGTGTGGCCAGCACTCAAGCTGTAACAACGCTGTATTTCTCACTCCTCAGGAGGTACTTTTTCCGCATTTTTATGTAGTTTGATTTTGCATTAGACTTTTTCATTATTTTTAAAGTTTTTTAGTAGTAAGTGATTGTGCAATACAATGGAACTTCCCCCGGGACCAAATAATGTGTACCACAACCAAGTTCTAGGTATACAACAGTGCCAGTATTGAGTTCAGACGATGAGGATGACAACATGGACAATGTGGAGTACCAAACACAGCCGGAAGTTGAGGATCCTGATTACAAGAACAACCCACCCCAATAGAACGCTCACAACCGGATTGGAATGAAAGATGTTCTCTTTACTAGTCAGGAAGGTTTTTTAGTTCCTTTGCCAGATGGCAAGTCTCCAATTAGTTTTTTCAGACTGCTTGTGGATATAGTTTTTTAGAGGGAATTGTTATGGTAACCAACAAGTATGCACTTGAGATTTTTGTGGATCCCATACTGTACCCGGCTCTTGAGTTGGTAAGTGGTAAGACCTATCTATTGAAGAGTTGATGGTTTTTCTTGGTCTTCTTTTACACATGGGTATAATACAAATGCCCATACTCCAAGATTATTGGAGAAGGAATAAATTGTTTTCTTCTTGTTTCCCAAATTTCATGTCACGAGACCAATTTTTGATTATCTTACGTTGCTACAATTTATAAAGCCAACCTGATCGATCTAAAGTCCAGTTTCTTATTGATTACTTCAATAACAAAATAATGTCTGTGTACTACCCGCAACAAAACCTGTGTATTTATGAGGGCATGGTACTTTGGCGTGGTCAGCTGTATTTTCGTTAATACATAAAAGGAAAATGGCACAAATATGGGATCAAACTGTACAGTTTGTGCGATCTCATCGTTTGATTTTAAAGTTCTCTTTGTATTGTGATGTACAAGATAATTTTGGTGATAAGGGACATGCAGCTAACGTACCAAACTTATTGCAAGGAAAACTGAATTATGGACACAGCCTTTACATTGACAATTATAATAGTTTTTCTCTCGCCTCCACTCTTTGCAGAAGAAATACATACATCACAGGTACGCTCAGATTGGATAGAAAGTACATTTCAACAGAAGTTAAGTCAGCTAAGTTGAAAAAAGGAGAAACCATTGCACGCTATGCCAAACGTGTATTTGTAGCTAAATGGAGGTATAAATGAGTAGTGTCTTACATATCCACAGAACACACTAATTAAATAGTCACTTCAGTTAACCGCAACCAACTTGAAAGGAAAAAGCCTCTGCCAATCGTGAAATATAATCACTTGATGTAGGGAGTTGACCGAAGTGACTAGATGATGGCCTATTATCCCTGTAAGAAGAAACCCATACGTTGGTACAAGATTTTTATTCACGTGTTGCAGATACTCATGATGAACGCCCACTACCTCTTCAACGAAATGCGAATTTCTTGTAATGAACAAAAATACCTCTATATGATTTTCATCTAGCAGTTGTTGACCAACTCCTACTGAACTCTCCCACACATCCAAGGCCACTGAAGCCATTTAGTGGTAAAAAGTCAAAGGGAATTGTGAAACAAGTGGTATGGCACTGTTTGCAGTGTGATGAACAACCTGGCTTGTGTGTGCCATATTATTTTTGACCAATACCATGAATGACAGACAAAAAGGGATTTTTGGGATGATTGTTTTTTTTTTCAAGTATTAAAAATATTATTTTTTACCACATATTTTTTAAATAATAAACAACTTTTGGATGGGATATATACACATTTGTATCAATATTTTATTTTAGAAAACTTGTTTCTTCATTTTCCCTACATTTGATATATTTATATACTACAATATTTTTCATATTGTTTCAAGTAAACGTTTAAATATCTTTTTTATAATTATTTACCACATATTTGTAAATAATAACTGAATTTGAGTGAGTTAGTGGGGATGTATATAAACTTTAACGTTCATTTTGGTTTACACATTTATGTATAAATATTGTTAATGTTTGTCTAAAATGAATAAAATAAAGTTCACTTAGCTATGATGTATTCATTTGGAATATTCCCACTGCCATAAAAGGGCGTTCCCTAGTGCAGGTGGTAACTAGAGGAAGACTGTCCCCAAGATCTAGCAGTAACAACAGTTACCGCATTCTCAAAATGGTAGAGTGATAATTTTTGTGACTAATGAGTAATTTCCATCTATTTCTCATTAGGGTCATATTTCATCGAAAAGTAAGTAAAAAGAATTTTAAAAATTTCAGCATATACGGAACTCTATATAGCGATTTTTAGCAGCAAACGTGTTAATAACTAGTTCTTTACCTGAAACCGTAGCTACCATAAAAGCTGTGTAAATAATCTAAGATGTCTCTAACTCTTAACTTTTTGTTCCTTGATTTGTCTGATTATTAGCAAAGCGCCCAAATGCTCTAAGCAATTAAAATTTATCTCTGGCAAAACATTTAGCTAATAAATTTTGTAAGTGTTTGAGGTTTGCATTGAAATACCAGTCATTTAAAGGGCCAAGGGTCAAATACTGCCGTTTAAATATGAGTCGTTGAGTGGAGAAGCAAGTACCCAGCCGTCCACTAGCTGAAGACAAATACTTGTAATTTCACCTGAGCTGAATGACTAATCAGTATGGACCACACTTAGTGGCCAGAAAAGTGCAAAGGGTTATGAAAATATTTTGTTATAAATAAAAAACATTATTCATGTAAAATGTTTATTTTTTGTACTGAATAATTTTTTCTTTGGGGCTGATTACTAGATGTCCTTAAATAGTATTTTAAATAATTAAAAGTCCTAATAGAATAAGTAAAAACTTTGAATAACTAAAAATTGTTTCTCCTGTTAAAAAACGGATGATATTACGATTTCTCTAAGCTGGCCAGCAATTCAAACGTAAATTATTCCATTTCTGTAAATGGCAGATTTATCCACAGAGCAACACTTATTTGGATGGTTTCTGAGGAATTTGGTTAGAGCTAAATGTGAACTCTTAGCTACAGTACATGCCATATCAAGGCAACACTTAGTGAAATAACACACTTCAATGTCACAAACTACTTCAATTATTTTTATAGAAATCTTATTCAAGATCTTGAATGTGGAGTTGGTTCTACAGTACAAAGTTTTGTTTGGTTTGATTACAAATCCCTATTTTTTAAAGGAATAATTATCAGGATTTACATCAGTAGCCAATGAAATAGTATGACAACCGGATCGATAGATACCATAAGAGATCTTCCTATCCAATTTACAGAAGTGACATATAAATTGTGAAAATAAGTGCCTTATATATATATTCACTAGGTCAACTGCAGGTTTGTGTAGTACCCACAACATGCTTAGTCTGGTTTTGTGACAATTCCAAGATAAATTATAGTCTATGTAAATATGCTGCATAGCTAGGTTTAAAAATTCAGGATAAAACAGTTCTCCACCATTCATTTTGTGAAGTGAGATATTAACGAATGCACTTGTAAAATTCCATATAAAGATTCCAAACAGCTGAAATTAAAAGTACTAACATTTACCTTAAGTGCTCACCTGAAAGGTGTTTGCAAAATTGAAACAAATATTTTAAAAGAGAGGCTGATCTCTCCTTTTTAGCTTTTTACTGCCCTTCTTCAGGCCTGTGCGAAGATCATATCAAAAAGAATAAGGAGGAGAAAAGTCAATACACCATATGGCCGGTGTTACTGAAAGTTCTATGGCTACATATGTCATGCCAAGTAATCATGCTATATGAGATGTTTTTGGCCTCAATATTATACATCTCAGATAGAGCCAAGTGTAATTTCAGTTATCTAAATACTTGGTCACATTTACAGGAAGTTAACTTCTCTACTTATCACTATGAAAATGTCACTATCAAGTTCTACTCTTTTCATGTAAACACTAACGAAGCCAAGAGGAGCAAAAATATTTAATCGCAGAATAGACAAGGGACAAAGCTAGTCACAAAAATATTTTTTTAAGAAAAAAACTCATGTAGTGACTACTGTCATTTTAAGAGAAAGCTATAGTCTCATATTGACCCATTGAAGTATTAGTTTACCAATGCATCTACTACAGAAAATTTAACGTTTCTGCATTTACATCCTCGGTTTAAGGTTGCAATTCAATCGTAAATCGTACTTGGCACATTTACTTGTTTCTGTCAAATGTGGTCTAATAAAAAAACAAATGATACATTACAAAATTTTATTCGTAACAAACCAAAATAACATTTTGTGCAGGAAATGATATGGTATAAATAAGAAATATGACAAACAGTAACATCGTTTCAAAAATACTAAATAACTTATACAAAACAAACTTAACAAAAAAAATCTGAGACGCATCAAAACATTTATTAGTAATTCCAAATATTTTGGTCAGAGAATGCATTTATAAAAATTACAAGAAATTTCATAATTAGTTATTAAATTATTATATACAATACTTTATGTAGACAATAAAATACAAATTAATTGGTCAATGATTTTTCTCTGTCAGACCAAATTTAAGAGAATATTACGTTGAATCAAGAAAACATCTCATATTTTTAGCAACCTATTACAACTAAACTGATAAGCGTATACACATTCCCTAAAATTAAATGGGTTAACTTATTTGTAGTAGAGTTACCAAACACAAAATACATTTATTTCCAATCAGAATCCAAAATTATATTTTAAGAAGTTTATCTAAAACTAATGATAGTATTTTCATATTCTTGAACGGCCACCTAGAACTGACTGTAGTGACGACAGATCATATTTAATTTTGTTCATCAGAGCTTCGTAAGATGTTTCATTTTAAAGGCTAAGATTTTATAAAATAACAATTGGTCACTCAAAATAATCAATTCTTTTAGGAATCTCTTCAATTGCATAAAGATTTTTAAGGGTGTCGAGAATTACTCATTACCAGATTATCTGATAAAAATTTTCTAAAATATAATATGATTAAGGCTTTAATTAACATTGCTTTGTTTATCGTATAACTGTGTATTTTTGTACATAAAATTAAATTTGTATACAGACTCAAGGTATAAAATTCAAACTTGGCACAAATGTTTTTGCTAAACTAAAAGCATAAAAAGTTCATGCATGTTCCTTTTGAAACTAATAGCCTTTTAAAGCTTTGATATATCAAATTTCATAACAAATAATGATAAGACAATAATAACCAGAGAAAATAAAAAGGCCAAAAATAGTTTACATATAAATTTAAAATGACAGAAAAATAATATTTTTATTGTTTTGAAAGACAAAAACCTTACGTAAATTTATTAAATTTGATTGCAGAAGAGTGGTAATTGCATTTCCCTCGAGTTATGTTTAATTTTAACATAAATTATATAAAACTGAAATGCTGTCAATTTTATAAATTTTGGATTCTGATAACCATATAAAAACAAACAAACAAACAAGATTAAGAAAAGAAAATGTGGAAAATGTTACTGCAATTAAAATATTTCTATACAAAAGACATATTTGCACATTCAAACATTTAATCTAGAACGTTTTACATGAAATGTAAAATAATATGGCATTAAAACTAGTAGCAAAGTAAACATTACTTTACATCAATTTTGATCTACACAATATATTAAAAACACCTGAGTCTCACTTGTAATAAACAAAATGTCCTACATTGTATGTCAGCCTACACCGTGATGAACAAACTATAATCTTTAAATTAAAAAATACATATAAACAAATCTATTAAAACTAAAATAATATTGGATATAATTTTGAATGCTAACAACTCATATTTAGTAAATAGTCTATATAAAATAATTTAATGGTGTAAAAGAAACTTCAGCACTAAGAAACAATTAAATGATATTATCACCGGGCTTAATAATGAGCAAGATGACAAGCATTGTAATTTACTGTCTAATAAAAACTATGAGGCACCAAAATTTTAGTAAAATAATGCACTAGATACAAGTTTCTTAAGTTGACGCTAAATTATTCTTTTAGTTATAATGTAAATGGACAATGAACTACTGAAATACTATCATTAAAATGGGAAATATATGAATTTAAAATAAAAACATTTTTATTACAAAACCTAATATTTTTATTCTCTATTAATCTAGTAGTAAATGATAAACTCACAATAACATAGAAATTGTTTAGATAATTTCTAATGAAAGACCTTGTATATCAAGGCACATTTGTTGTAACTTATTTGTAATTTTTAAACATCACAGATATAAAACAAGTCAGAACGTACAAAACAAAAATTGAGTTTACTGTTCATGGTTTATTTTATAGGCTTACCTTATTCTACTAAAAAAATTTGATTCTACTTTAATGATTACTGTAAGAATATCTTCACAGTTTATTTATTACAAAAGCCTATTTAATGATTCAAATAAAACTCAGTAAAAATGACTTGTACACTGATAACTAATAAATATTTTATAAACTTAGAATACACGCAATGAATATGCTCTTACCACTAATGAATATGCAACACCACCCTGAGGTCAAACTAATTTAAATAACAATCGTTAAGAAAGGGCTTCATCATCATATGACTGATAATATTATCATCATTATCTTTCCACTTGTTTTTTTTTTCTTCTTGTACTTACAGAGAATTTTAATCAACATGTAGGTAAATTCCTTGGGAACATATGATTTTTACCTTAATAATAACTAATATGTGTGCATGAACTAAGTAAGGAATTAAGAAAACACTTATGGCAAGACCTTTTCTGTACTGTAATGAGAAAATTAAATAAACAAACTTTTTATACAAACTCTTTTGCTAGGCAGGAAAACAAAAACGCAATACCAGTATAATGTACAACCATCGGAATAATTTTAATGCTTTAATTTCGCAATGTTATATGATAATATAATATGAAATGCTAATCTTAAAAATTAGATTATTCAAAGAATATCAAAGAAGTACTGCTGACAAACCAAAGCAAGCATGGAGTTGTAGTTAGAGATTCCTCAAAGACAACTTGCCTAGTTAGGTCTTGCTCAAACAACTTAAGATTAGCAAAATTATAGGATTTCGAAATGTTATAAAGTAACAAATTGTTAAAAATATTTTTTTTTAAATCCCACGCTTTTTTCCTCCTGGTTTGTCAACAATTATTTCAAATAGGTTTTCCTTTTACAAACAGAGTAAATAGAGTTTATTTAGATGTAAGTAATAAAAAACTAGAGTGGAAGGTCTATACGAATACCTGACTACCATGGGCTTTTGCATCATGTTCCCTCCCTAGTTAACCATAAATGAGAGACCCTACCAGGTGGCACTAATTTTAAACTCATGAATATCATGATTCAAGAAATAACTACTATTCTGCTGACTTAGTTTATAGACATTTCACATTATAAAATAAGAGTAATGTTAACAAAAGTAATAACAAAAATAAATAAAAAAGCTTAATAATATTAATAGTTATATAAACTTCGTTTATAAGCTGTGCTTTGAAAAACAATAAAAACTCTCAGCATAAAAAAGTTAGGTGCTCAACTAGTACCCATTTATGATGAGAAATGAAAAAACTTTAATATGGCATCACACACAAGCTAATCAGGTCTGGGCTATATTTAGTTACTTTTATAGTTACAAACATAATCATAAAAAACACCATCCTTACTTTGTAATTAAATTAAAATAATAAAAGCTAGATATATAAACTACTTTTTGTGCTACATTAAAAATTAGTGAAAACCGACCCCCTTTAAAAGATTAGATTAGCGTCTACACTATCGTGTTTGCAAAAACAGTTTATTATGAGAAGATTTATAGAAAGTATGAAACTTTGTACATCTCCAGGTCAATGGTAATAAAAGGAGGATCCAGGGGCCACAAACCTTAAAGAAATTGTAAAAATTCTTTATATGTAACTTGTTATAAAATCTCCCGAATAAATTACCCACAGTTGATTAAGAATTGAATACTCCTTCATTTTCAACACACACACCTTTTAAGGGATATAAAAAACTAATAAAATTTAGAGATAAATTGATGAATACATATGTTAATGTTTAGCAATTAAATTTAATTGTACAAGTTAACTTCACTAATTAATTAATATAATTACTTTAATGAGTTATATTTTCCATAAAACTACATAAAAATAATGCAATTAAGAATATAAGAGATATCTTATCCTGTTTGTAACATGATGTCTACTAAGTTAACTATTATTAAGTATCATTTTATACTATCATTTGATTAAAGCTAATTGAGAAACAAGCTCCCAGAAGCTAAGGTGTCCACTCTCCTTGATTAAAATAGTTTATTATTTATTGTACTTATAGTATAACAAGTATTTTAAAACAATTATGTTATACTGTGGAATAATTAAGACTTATGGTGTCAACTATACTGTGTAACAAATTATGTAGATATTTTTAGTATTCGACAAATCAGTGAATCACAGACACAATTTTAAAGAGATAAAGAGGTATTTGTGTTGTGACTCTTGAAAATCATGTGTGACTCTTTTTGATCTAGGTGTTTATAGTATTGTGCTCTATCCATTAAAATGTGAGATGGCTGTAAATTGTGCTGAAATTGTTGGATAGAAACATTTTAAACAGTAAAATAGTCAATGTTTAATATGATTTTTACCATCTATTGTGTTTTTGAAATTGAAAAATTAGTCATTATGTTGCAATACGAAGATAATAATAATTAATCGATTATCAGATCATAATGAAGCTCTAGTGATACGGTTTGTATTTTCAAATTTGTTTGAGATTGATACAAAAAATAGTATAGGCTAAATTTATCTATACAAATGTAGGGTGTGCAATTCCTACTCAATTGTACATGTGCACAATTTTTAAGCAGCAAACGTGTTTGTGATCTAGACAATTAAGTACCACCATCAGCTTTTAGTTTAGTACTCTGCCACATTTACAGTATATTTAATCCTTCAAGTTGTAGCGCTGTAGTTAAAGATAACAATAAAACTAATCATCTATTATGTCTGAAAGAAAATAATTCACATTTGCAATAGTTGAATTTGAGAGCACAGTTACTGTTCCACTTCACATTATGTTGATTTTTCAAATGGAAAGTGCTTAAAAATTGAATATGGTAGCACTACTACTTAAATAAAAGTGAGGAAAGACCTAAAAACTAAAGAAAGGTTAAAGAGAGGGAGAAAACCCCTCTTGAGTAGGGTAAGCCCTCAGAATAAGCGGTTGGCTTTTGGCTAAGACGTTTAGCTCTCGTGTATGGTGGTTTACCCAAGGATAGATAGGTGGATTGTCAGATAAGGGGATGGGTTGTCAGGTAGTGTGGTGGGCTATTTCGTAGGATAGGTCTGAGCACGTATGTAACTGACAGGTAATTAGGATAAGTACTTTTTCTTAGTTTTTTCAACACAATACTCTATACTGCAAAATGGTTTAAAAATAATTTAGTGAAATATTATTAGGCTAAAATTATTTGATTGTAGGTCTGTGATAGAATGCACTAGAAACTCCCTACATTAAGAAGTTTTTTCCATATAGATTTTTTTCAAAACAATTGAAATGTGAAGCAAGAAGGCAGTTATGCTGAGCGATAAGATGGATCAAAGATTAGATCAGTGTGAACTAGTCTTCAACTCTACAGTTCAATCAATGTATATCGTGTTTTATCAGGAGCATTTTATTTATTATTTAAATGTTTTTATTTTAAGTTAAAATATTTTAATGTTAACATTTTAATTTTCAAGCAATGCAAAAGTGTGTGAAAACAGATGATTTCATTATCTCTTTTCAGTTTTTTCTGACATTTATTTATTAATATTGCATTTACTTCCTAAGTAAAGAGCACATTCAATTTGAAAGGAAACATGGGAATAAGACTTGTTTCCAAACATTTACCAACACTTTCTAAAATAATATAAAAATCGGTACTTTGGTGTTATTCTGAGGCCACTATTTTTGGAGGAGTTTTCCTTACCAGGGACGTAGAAAAACTACATTATTAGAGAGAACAGAATTTATTTGACTTACTGTGAAAATTAAATGTTATTATGACGATTGGTCCTTGTTTTCTGCCTCGCAAAAGAAAACAATGTTGGCGAGAAGAAGGTTACTCCGTCCCTATCTACTATATTTATTAGGCTATACAAGAAGGTTTGGATTAGGTTATCATAAATATATTATATTAATAGTATTAGCATAGTTAAAGATAATCTTTATGAGCGTTCACGTGATCTGAGCTTAAATTTGGGTACTATCTCGAGGGATATTTTTCTTTTTTTTCCAGAAATGCAGGTTGAGTGGTAGAGAGGGCTTAATAGCCCTAACTCTGCCTCTTTAACAAAGGTATTTTTAATTTCATTTAATTTTAAGTGCAGGATGGCGTCGAAGGCGCTACTGAAGCCTGCACTGATGGTCAGGGTTTTTCCAATCAGTATATTTGTGAGCTCAGATCACATACCAGATCGTTCAACTTTTCTGATGTCCCATTACGTTTGGGTTTCCGGTAAGAAAAACTCCCAAAAATAGTGATATCCACATAAGCTAATACCAAAGTACCTAAAAATCTAGCTATAAAAAATGTACAAAATAATCAAATACCTTCATACCATTGTTCATAGTCTACTTTCTTTTTCTCAATATAATTAATCTGCCTTAAAACTAGTTACTTGAATTATGTATTTTAATATAACATGCAAATTAAGACTGCATACTTGATAAATATTTAACAAACAACTTAATACATTTTTAAATGAAATTATTTGAGTCTTAGTAATCTAAAATCTGCAATTACATTTGAACTGATTAGTTACAAACTTTGACCAAATACAAAAGTTCTCAAAATGTACTTATTGCACTGTTTATATAGGAATTCCACTTTAATATTTACTATGATGAATAATAAATTAAAATTAACACTGGATGATTGGCTAGGCTGGGTAATTTCATTATTGATGCATACCATAAACAATTTTAAAATAAATCAGTTCACTATATGATCTAGCTGCTTTCACTGATAAATAAAGCTGGGGTAGAGTACGATAATTGGACCCGTTTTTTTATATATTGAAAGTATTACTTAATTATAACTATCGATATAACCAACAGATAATGATTTTGAATGATAACTAACTTGTTAACATTTTTTCATCAAATAAACATATTATCTTTTGTAGACAATAACAGAAAGTCAAAAGCTTGTATAGGACCGTGAAACAAAGTTTTAAAAGTCTCAGCTGACCTGCTTGCAGATCATCTCTGTATTTGTACAGAAGAGAAGCAAGATTTTCTAGAGAAGATGCTTTCAGTAACATCTAGAAAGCGTTTAATCATTACTATCAAGGAGAAAACGTATAAATAGGATATTTTGTACTTTCTATGTTTGTTATATTATTATCATTTTGTTATTACTTATGACTTTTCCTATTTCCAGTTCTAGTTGCTTGTTTGATCGTTATAGCTCCTTTATTCTTTATGAGATTGTCACTATGTATATTATATAAATTATTTGGTACTTTGGGATTATACCGACCACACCAGTATGAAGAACACAAAAATAGAAATTTATAGAAACAAACATGATAGAACGAAAAAACAACTCTTCAATTACAAAATTACAAACTTACAAGCATTTCCAGGTATTGTGATCGGTATTGTTGTCGCTGTTATCTTATCTTTCTCTCGAGAATCCTGATTACGGCAGGCCGCGCGGCATCACGTGATTTGCACGGTACATCATTGCCTTTCCATTACAATTCAATTTATATTTCTGATTAGCCCCTCTAGAATTTGATATTTTACTGATAGGTACTATCTCGAGGGATGTTTTTCTTTCGTCGACATCAGCGCGGGGCAGCACCTTCGGTGCTGCCCCGCGCTGATGGCCGGAGGCACTCGCATTTTGGGTGGCGGAATGTGATCAAGAATAAAAACAAGTTTTGAGTGTTTTTTTAATAAAAAGTTTAGTTTGGTAAATGTTTGTTTTTGTTGAATTTTTGTGTTTGGAGAAATGTAGAGGTAAAACACGGAAGTACAACAAAGCGATGCACCAGCTGAACGGGCGGCGAGACTCTGCAATCACGTTATCTACTAGACGCTCGACTTTGACCTCTGTCTGAGGATGGGGAGGTGTTTGCGATAAGACAATTCCTGTTTTATATTGACGAAATATTGTTCTACGCTAATCTAGTAATCAGTAGAAACGAAATGTGAAATAACGATTCATGTCTGGGTGTGGTCGGTATAATCCCAAAGTACCAATTATTTTAATTTCAAATATGATTGTTATTATAAATATAGATATGTTGAAAGACTCTTATTCGATATATGAATATTAAGTATCGATGTTTATACTAATTGACATAAAAAAACTGAGTCCCCTTATTGTATTCTATCCATAAAGCTGTTTTACATAGACCTAGGCGCAATTTCCTTTCAATAATGTACATGAATATTTATATTTAAATAATGAGATGATAATTTAAAGGAAACATAAGAAAACACAAAAATTAATCAATATTTTGAACAAATTTAACGTTATCTAATTGAATATTTTATAAAACACTGACATTGTCTTTACTTAGCCTATTTGTTAAATTTATCAAAATCAGGACTAAGAGAGCATATTAAAATGAAAATCTTAACGTTTGTCTTATTACAGATCACGTCTGAGCTGTAATTCCCAAACCGTTATCACTTCCCATCGAGTCAGATTTTTCTTGTGAAGGCATTTCGTTTCTGAGACCATAGAGAGGCATTCCCATAAATTTTGGCAATTGCCCTTTTTCTACAGGTTTGCTCTTTCTAGCCAATGGCAGTTCCCTGGAAGGGTTTTGAGTCTTTATATTTAAAATCTCCCTCCCCTGGTAATTGAGGAAGACAATTAGGTAATGCATACCAAAAGTTGTAGGTAGCATACCACATTAAAATTGCTATACAACCGCTGAGAAACTTCTCTACCATGCTGTGAAAATATAGCATTGTACTCACAAGCATTGAATCCCATAAAATAATAAAGCAAGTGATACCAATAAATATTCCTCTGACATAAGGAGTATACCTTTCATAATTAAATTTAAGTACTTCAAAGTCTCTTGAATTTAAATTTCTTAATGGATTGCTGCTGGTTTCCTTGATGTTGAAAGTTCGGGTGTACTCTTCATTTCTCAGCATATCTCCAATTCCTTCCCATCCGATAATTGCTCTTGCTTCTTCAATTAAAACAAGACTGCTATAAATCAAAATAAATGTATGGCCAGATATATCAAACCCTTGCCAGAACAGTCCTCGTTCTAAACATGCAGATTTATTTTGATATTTATCTCCTTTTACATTGCATCTTCCCACAGTGCTTTCGATATAAGCAAACAAATGAACCCAAAAAAACCATGATGCAGTAGCCACAGCAAGTCTGATCAAATGTTTCAATATCTTTTCTCTTTTCCCACAACAGTAGGTTGAACTTGTCAGAACTACAAAAGGTACTGATAGAATTAAAGTCCATCCCCATGCGATTTTCACAAAGTAAACATTGAAAATATTGTCTTTCCTGGCAAAATAAGTTTTTGGAAAAGGAAACACATCAGCAAGTAGTGATACCACAAACAAACTTGCTAGGTATATTCCAACCTTCAATCTGGTATCCATGAACATAATTTTACGGCATACATGTAAGATCATCATTAAAATCACCTTGGGTACAGAAGAGGGCTCTGGAAGCGGTTTCGTTCCTTTTGGTTCCCATTTGGTATTTTCTGCAACATTAGGACGAAAATTTAATTTAGACTGAGAATTTTGATGTAATGGTCTTCTTTTAGTCGCCATGATGTCTCAGCTGTTTCTATTTATGACGGATTTAGTAAAAAAACTGAACAGTACTGGTACAAATATCAAAGACGAATACAAAAACCAGCCAACAAATGAACAAAATAGTTTCATTCTTTAATTATTTCGTAAGTAATACTAACATTTGTATATAATTATAATTGGTTTGTTATATTAAAAAGTTTCTTGTATTATGTATTAAACTAAATTAGTTGTGATTGATTTGTAAAATATTATTAGAGTGTAGCTTAAATTGGATATTAAAAGTATTTGAATGTACAAAATACCATAGACATCTATTAAAACACAATTAGATGAATTGCAAGACTAGTTCTCATAAAATATATTAATCTAAAAAGTGTACATAGGCTACGTGACTTTTCCTGTCATGGTTAAGGTTTAAACATGTACCATGATTAAGATTAAACGGCTGATATAATTTTTGTGAAATTTTGTATGCAATTCTAAATTGTGAATGTCTCCACAATGTTTCTCCGTTTTGCTGTATTCATGTTTTTTTTTAAACATTTTCAAGAATAATAAAACGTGGTTATTGACTGGAATAACGTGTGTTTTTTTTTAATCCAACACTAGAAAAATGTCTAGCGATCTGAAACAAACGTGCATCACTTCTAACCATCAGACAACTAAGAATAGTTGTGTATTCAGGAGTTGTGTATTCCTCCAAACAGTTTGAGAATAATAATAATTTTTCCGATAAATTTTATACAAGGTTATAGTTAATTTTATACATTAATTTAGTTAACTTTAGTGTATTGGGTGAAGGTATCACTAGTTGCTTACAATCAAATATAATGTAATAGAGCTAAAATAAAAATTGATCCCTAAAATATTATCATTGATTATCATCCTTCATCACATAAAAGTTACTGCCTATTTAAAGGTATACTAAAAATAAAACAACCTTTGTCCCAGAACTAAAGTTTAATAGGAATTAATCTTATTGTAGCTATCATACACATAGCCAGGGACTGCTCGACGTTTAATCAATTCGTGCTACTGCACAGAGCACAGTTTCGGCAAGGGCGCTATAAATCAATAAAAATATTAAACATATACAATATAAAAATAGATTACACTTTACAGTTACATAAATAAAGAGAGTTGATATCATTCCATAGTATTTCTGAGGAATTCCGGAAACCTTCTGCGTTATAAGCACAACTTTCTTTTTATCGTTCTCCTAAGAATTGAAAAGAAGACTCGCCTGATGATTCACCATTAACGCTTCACCTAGCTTTCTTCTGTTCGCGGTTTTGAGTTTCGAGCCGAGTAAATTTAAAATCTCACTAGTACAATACAACTTCCTACTGTGAAATGATATGGGCATATTAGGATTTCCAAGAAAACATTTTCTTTATATTCATTGTTCTATGAAAATAATACAATCCTTTAACAGAGTATAGTTCTATGTATAATTTGAACAAGCTATACAATTTTAAAATATTATGATTTTTTAATTTGTAAGAACTAAAATCTCTATATACTGATTTATATATAAATTTATATATAGTTTGAATTTATTTCTTTATTCAAACGTTTCAGCAGCGTTTCTCACGTCATTTCATCAAATTGTAAAGCTCAACCTGGGCAGTTGTGATTTTAACTCTTACATTAAATTTAATTATTCGATCATAACACAATATCTTTTCCTCATTGACCTGTTTGTGAGTATCATACAAATCTCTAAAAGTAAATTATATATACATTTCGTTATTTATTACGTCATTGGTTAATATAACTTGCTTATTCATTATAACTAAAACCCGATTTTAAAGTGTTCCCTGAGTTGACTGTACGAGTAATAGGTATAAGGTTAGGAAAAGTAAATGTGTTTGTTAGTTAACATTATTCATCGCTACATAGTAGATTGACATAGCTTCAGTGCATTATTAAGTGAAAAAGTACATATAATGGTTGAAGAAGCTCTTTGAGCTTCCAAGAATTTCTACGGAAGTATCCCACGGAAATTCTTTCCCTACCAATTCTGAGAAGTAAAACCCGTTTGCTTATTCGTAGAAGTTTGGTCCACATTTTCCGAAAATCCTTCTTCTGTAATAGGTTGCATAATATTCTAAAAAGTCAATACTATACCCCCTGAAAAAGTATGAATTAATGGATTTGACCTCATCCCAAATCCGGTTGTTTAGTTGCATACGTTATCAGCCTCCTCTCTACTTTCCATTAATAAAGCTTTTAGGAAGATTGGATATATTGTCGTTGTGGAGTTTAGTACGTTCATAAAAATGGAAGGAGTGGGGGTGGAGGATGGTGGATTGGGTGGGGGCACTAAAATACGGCCTTGCAAAGGTTGTTTCTATCTTGGGTCACCCCTGCACTTAGCCCACAATAATGGTATTCCGCCCATCAGCTGAGAAATATGATAAATTTATCCTTCCTAAAAATAAGAAATTCTTGCCACAGACCAAGTTAATTAACTTCACAACATATCGAGAATTGTATACGGCGCTAACATGGCTATACTTGTACATCAACCCTTCCCACATTATAATTTACATCGCAAAACATATTGTTAATAATATTTTATTGTTTATTTATGATTATTGTCAAAATATTTTATTCGTTCAAATGGTAATACGAATTATATTGATCTCAACGAATATTATAGAAATAATAATACACTTATTATACTGTCCTCTTATCATCTATCGTACAAATATGTATCTTGTCTATATACTACATTATGGCTGGTAGGAAAATAGTTTAGTTTATCGTATACTGTATATTAAAAGTTTTCGTCGAAAATCCATTATAAAAGTGTATAAAATTAATTTGCGACTAATAGCATGTGTAGGCTATAAATAAAAAAACGGGACAAAATATTGTGCGTCTTCAATAGAGCCATAACTCTTTTCTTTAACACAATATTTTAATATTTCTGTATTTTAAATCCGTTTACTTTTTTTAACATCTATGACTATCAATAAATACAATATTCTGAAATTACCTTCTTCTTCTTCAGAAGTATCGTCATCTTCATACAAGGTGATCTTGGCATTATTTGATTGCAAAGGAAGCTGGTGCAAAGCGGCTTTCAACTGCGAGGGGTCCACAACTACGATGAAGAATACGTTCTTTCCACCCTCGGGGGTCTCCATAGCAACCATCTGTTCCATCTTCAGTCCTCTGGGATCTTGAAGGTCCATCCCGTATGGGTTTCTATCCCTAGTTACAGCTGGACACTCTCAACTGAGCTCAGAACAAGCTACCGACACAGTTTATATTCTGTGTGGCTAATTGGAACTTAATAAGCTGGGTATCTTGCATCCCAGATAACTTGGTGATTATTTTCCAGCTCCTAATCTACTGCGTGATGAAAAAATAATTAGGGGTCGTGTAGTTATTAATTTGATAAGTACATGTGTTGTACAAATTGTTAGAAATGTATATTTGCTGTAACCCTAATTAAACGCGTGTTAGTTATCACCTAAAACTCTACATTTTTAGCAACAACTGAAATATTTATTGAATAATTATATTAGCAACTTTTACGTGATTATTTTTTTATTTACTACCACCCGTAAATTAATAAAATATTTTCCAATATAAATGTTATTATTACCCAAGGCCTTTCGGAATCAATGATTCCATCATCAGGGACTTCACAAATGAACAAATGTTTACATTTTTCTAAATAATGGGTATTATAATAACATATGGTAAAAGATTTGGATATATGATTAGCCAGTATAAATATTCAAACAGAATTACATTTTAATTTTCTTATAGATTGAGATGAGAGTAGAATTGAATTTTGAATAGGTCCGTCTTCATTATTGATACGTTTTTATTGATTTGTGTTGATTATGTTTAATAACACATAATGTATTTTTGGCAGAGATCTTATGTTTGTTGTTATATGCTCTATACATACTAATATAAACACATAGTTTTATGCTTTTTTAGTTTGATAAGTTGAAAATTTTGTCATAATTTCAGAATATTTCTCTATTTTTACTTAATAAACGTAAAACATCTTGCATTCTAATGCTTTTTAAAGTGGAATCACAACCTAAAGCGTACTGTTAAACAAATGACTGGCAATCCAAATAGTTTTTGAAAATTAGAAAGTTATTACTTTGGCAAGGCAGCTTTTCTGGACTAGTATTAATAAGAAACTCCATAACTGCTACTATAAAACAATCGAAATGATGAACATCACAAATAAATAAGATATACGTGAATTTGCCCATAAACGTAATTTTTTAGCATAGCAAGCATACGTGTGGTCCAATATAGTTTTTGTTTTTATGAAATCTCAAATTGTATTGCTTATTATCCAAGATATTTTAGACGGGGGTTCGAAGGGCAGGTTTTTGGATCCTAACTATTAATTTGTTCTATGTTTAACTAAGCTATTAAACTAAATCTAAGTTTGTATAATCGTTCAACAAAAAAAAGACATGTTTTGAAACAATCATGAACTTAAATTAATGAACAACATCATGTGTAATTTATTACTGGAGCCTGTTTTGTACAATACTAGTCTTACCATTTTCGAATACAACTCCGTATTATTCTAATTCCGTAAATAAGTTGTTAGTTCATAAAACTAGATATAACGTTTTTGATATAATAAATAAAGTGTAAGTTTCAATTTATTACAGTGATGTTAATTTCTGTCAACATTTAGCTGTGATTTATTAGTATGTTGGGTAATATTTATGAAACTCAGCTCTAACCAGTGGCGTAGCGAAGGGGGGTCCAGGGGATCCGGACCCCCCCCCCGAAATTTGAAGACATATTAAAAAATAAAGCGTGGAGCAGGAGAAAAAAGGATAGTTATCATTACTCTTGTCTACAAACATTAAATTGATTGATTTAATTGATTGAAATGACCGTTGTTAAACATATAATTGTCCTTTCGTTAAATCATAAAGTATCAAACGATACTTTTGGGCTCGGCCTTTCGGATACTGTAGTGTAATCACGGTATTTCTATAGGGCGCGGTCACGTGACGTCGCAAAGTAACCTGAACCGTAACACGGCGAACAGTTTAAATTAGCGACCACTTCGTTCATGACTGCTGAGAATTAAGTTACGACATAGATTTTAGGTGTCATTAAACTGTACACGTGTAAATAATTACCGTATCGAAAAAAATATAAAAAATCATTTTCGGTCGGAAAATACACTTCAAAAACTCTACTGATTAGAACTTCAACTAATTTGGACTTCAGTGATTGAGGTAAACGTGGTGTTTTCGATTGAGTTAGGACGACGATTTTTGTTATCATTAAACTGTACACTGTACCTATATAATTATCGAGAAAAAATATCACTTCCGGTCGGGAAAAAAAGCGAAGAAAAGCTCTCTAGAGATTCAAGTTTTGACGATTTTGGATTTCACTGGTTGAGTGGTTGAGGTAAAAGTGGTACTTATAATTATGTTAGGACGGTGATTTTAGGTATTAATTCAACGCCGACTAATACATATATAATTATCGAGAAAAAACAATTAAATCACTTCCGGTTGGAAAATACCGAGAAAAGCTCTACCGGTACTGATTCAGAATTTGACGATTTTGGATTTCACTGGTTGAGTCGTTGAGATAAAAGTGGTACTTAGAATTATGTTAGAACATTGATTTTAGGTATCAATTGAACGCTGACTAATACCTATATAATTATAGAAGGAAAATTGAAAAAAATCACTTCCGGTCGGTTAATACACCGGAAAACTCTACTGATAAGAAGTTCCGACTACTTTGGATTTCACTGACTGAGGTATTATTTCATTTTCCTTAGTATATTCCGATCGGAAGTGATTATTTTTGTTTTTTTTTCTCGATAATTATATATTTATTAGTCGACATGAATTAATATCTAAAATGAATCAGTAGAGAGCTTTTCTTCGGTATTTACCGACCGGAAGTGTTTTATTTCTCGATAATTATATAGGTAGTCGAGTACAGTTTAATGATAACAAAAAATCGCCGTCCTAACTCAATCAAAAATACCATTTACCTCAATAACCAAAGTCCGAAGTAGTTGAAGTTCTAATAATTAGAGTTTTTCAGGTGTATTTTATTTCAGACAGAAAGTGATTTATTTTATTTTTTCCGATAATTATATACTCGTCTACAGTGTAATGATACAAAAAATCGTCATTATAACTCATTCAAAATACCTCAATCAGTGAAATCCGTAGCCGAACTTCTAATTAGTAGAGTTTTCCGGTGCATTTCCGACCGTTAGTTTGATCCGTACCCGAGTAACACTCGAAAATTGCCCTCCTTTTCTAAAGGATCTTCGGCCGTCAGTGGCCCAATGTCCCTGAAGGGGTATTTAATTTTCTCCACAGAATATAGTTGTGTCAATTATTATACGTTTGAGTGAAGATCTGTTTTGTTCTTTTTCTTTCTTATCCAGTGAATCCAACATCACTTTGGTGCCTTCTACTCGGCCAGAATCGAACTTCGTAAAGTTTCTGTAGCTATACAAGAAAATTTGTGGTACTAGAGTTGCTGTGAGAGTTTAATTTGCCTATTACATCTTTCCACTTTCTATAAGTCGTAGTTACTAAAGCTCCATATTTTTGGTATTTACCTTTTACCAGTGAGTTAATTGGCAAATAACAAAAAACGTCCCCCGGATCCCCCGGTTTCAGACCCCCCCCCCGAACGACATTTCTGGCTACGCTACTGGCTCTCACGTTGTAATATTTTGTTAACATCTGAAAATATTAGTTTAATTTATTAAGTATATCCTAGAATAGTGCTGTCATAACATTAGGCTACAAAAACGGTCCGGCATGTTTGAACAATTTCACTGTATTGCCGATCGGTGAGCTCAATATTACTGGTGTAATGCAACTGCGGCGCATTACTTGTGGGAGATATCGTGATAATAAATAACGTTTTAGCTATAATTAGAGGCTCTCTTTGTATCGGTATCGATACTCCAAAAAGCAAACTTAAGTATATAGGAAACGTAATGGATTCGGGATATACTAAAATCATAAAAACACAGATGCGTCTGAAAGAAATCATACACAAATATTCTCTATGTTATTTGATTTAAATTATTATTCTAATTAAATGAAATATCGGGTCGCTGATGCACCGGGATCTTCTACGTAGCGCCCCTACCTTTTGTTAGCCAGAGATGGGCCAACTTCATTGCCACCCCCTCGGTTTCGGAGTTCCATGCGACCGCATGTGACGGCCCTGATTCTGAGATAAAAACAACCAAAACCAGTTTAAAACTAAAAACCTTAGCTAATATAATTACTATTAAATAGTACAAAATAAGAATCAGGAATATATTGAAATAAAGTACCACAGTTTTTATGGATGCTCAACTAACAATAATTTAATTTCTCTGTAAAAATATATCCATTTACAAAGAAAACTAATGGAGGAGGTGGAATATGTTGTAAAACAAAACACAACATATTTATACATGCAAAATAATAGGATGGTATAGACATACAAAATTAAAATGTTACATTGATGTCAATGTAATGTGTATAATAAAATCCATAAGATAATCTATACTAATGTTAAATATATAACATATCACATACTATGTTTGATAAATTAAATGTGCAATAAAAATAAAAAAAGTTAGTTCCGTATCCTAAATCGTTAGCCTTATTTGTGAACATGGTCAAAAACCTGAACAACGCTGCTATACTAGAATCTGGTGGCGTTAATTACCGACAACATTAAAGCATAAATCGATAATATTCTATAACTTTAATCATGTTGTGTATTATTTTAGATAACTTAATATTTTAAAGATCTGTCACAAGTATTAGGTATCTAAAATTTTGGTAACTTAGAAGACATTTCATTTCAATTCGCCGTTATTGGAAGAAAGCATTGAAAAAGATTACGTAAATATTGTAATATACGTAAAAATAAAAATAACATTTCAACATAAAATAATCTGTAAAGGTTTTTATTTTTCGTTACAATGACAGAACAGTGGGGCATTTTGAAAATACAAACAAATACGCGTTAAGATAACTAAAAAAGTGTTTTATTAATAAAGTATGTAACATTACGTCATAAAATACATTTAGAGTTGTACTTTAGACGTAGTATTATTAGTTTTGTATTTTAGCAGGTCGAAGGGAAATACGCTTTTTAAAGTAATGCGCTGATTTAAACCAACTACCTAATTTAATATTAATTTAATAGTGTTTGTTTCTGTGTTGATGGTAACAATAAATGCATTTCAGCTGTTAATTAAATCGTTAAGAAATCTTTCAAACGACCCTATTGTAGTATTTGTCTAGTAGAGCAGCGTTTATACTCTGTTGGCCTCAGTGGGTGGCCTCGGTTGCACGTTACTCAGCAGGAGTGGTGGCTGTAGCCTCGGTTGTTGTAGTAGAGGCAGTGTCGCTCGGAGGCTTCTCGTTGATTGGCAACCAAGGAAGCCGTTTGGACAACTCAACCCTGTAAACAGCACACCGGTTTGGAGTTAATAATATTGGAACAGTGAAGGTTTTTTTGTAGAAACTTAGGCACATAACCTAGTTTAAAGCTTATTACAGTTTTGTCGTGATTTAGAATGTTTTAATTACAGTGTGGGAGATATGGCTACGGCCACTTTAGGCAGACTGAATGCCGCGATAGAAACAAATGGAGACGGCTTCACTTGGCGATCGGCAACCTGCGACAGCAAATTGAACGCATCCGGTACCACTTTCAGGTCACGGTGACAAAATATATACTCCACACGTTATTTTAAGAGCCGGGCACACTCGGCGATACTGTCATTACGAATTAGTGTGCGTATGCCTACACTATCTACTATCTAGTAGTACTTTTAAAGAAGTAGTAGTTGGAAACTGGAAGCAATTTCAAAATAAGGAGAAAGGCCAGTTTTTCTTAAATTACTGATTTCATTAGAATACATGTTTAAATTATTACTGAAAACTTTTTAAAAGTTATAAAAAAACGCATAAACGACAAAAATATTTTAGATATAAACATAAAATTACAAGCCTTTAATTAAATGTGTTAATAAAGAAACAGGGTATCTTCGATATTCGATTTAAAAGTTAAACAATATAAAATAATTAACAGTTCTAAAAACAAGGCAAATATAAATATTCCTGGGGATTTACCTGTATCTAGGATGGCTTATGGCATAGACATAAGGGTCGATGCAGGCCACAGCTTTACAGGTGAGGGCAGGAATCATCGTGACTCCTGGGGTCAACAGGGCCCTGTACAGACACAGGACATAACCAACACATGTACTTGAGCCAAACCCACTTTCGAGATTAACAGCACTACCATTAACTTCCAAAACCCAATCAATCCTTACCAATTAATGACAATTCCTTCCAATAAATATTGTTGAGTCACTTTCTCTCTCCTTGATTTCCTATATATGCCTTTCAATACCACATCCTCATCTACATCATTCAAGCAATTAGTTAGATGTTCATTCACACTCTCGCTGGATAAACTGGAACCAAACTGAACCAAACTGGTTCTGGAACTAAGGTTCTGGGTGACCTTAGTTTCTGAACGTCCATTGGTGTGCGGCAAGGGTTTATCACTACAGTCCGTGGTTACGCAAGTCAATTAGACACTCTTCTCCCATAAGCCACGACGCTGTTCTCGAGTCTGCTTATAAAATAAAATTTATATTTAGTTAAAATTAAGAAATATTTTTAGATTAATATTAAGTGAGAACGTTTGTTTTTCATTTTTCTAGATTTTATTGATTACAAAGTTCAAATATCAATAAAATACCATTTCACACTTATTTTGTATTTTCTTGTTTAAATTCCCTGGGAGGAGAAAACATTTGTATCTTGCGTCACCGGGTAGGCTACGTTAAATATTAATTATACTTTGTAAATGTTTATTGCAAGTAGGCTATCAAAGTAAATTATAAATGGGGTTATTTAGGTGAGGTCAAGTTTCAAATTCCACATTAAGTTTTAGTACAAGTTCAAGTTACAGTTTAGTTCTAATTTAGACATCCATTAAGTTCACTACTCTCTGCGTTCTGGAGTTACTACTGTTACTAGGCTCTTGTAAAAATTTTAATAAATCATAAAATGAGATTTGCGTATAAATGACTTTTTATGTGTTTATATCTTTTAATTACTTTAATAATGATTTTCGAAGTGTCTTAGTGACAGCTACATAGTGTACACAATATAGTCACTTTAGTTACAAGTAAAACCAACGAAAGATTTTGTAAAACGGAATATATAAAAACGAAAATATTTTGGCTCAAACTTACTGATTGCCAAAAGCTCCGATAAGAGCGAGAACCGCGTAAGGAGTCCAGGAAGCCACAAACAGGAAACATATAGTGATAGCAGCCTTGGCGATCCTGACCTCCGCGGACTGGTTCTGTTGGTTTTGGTTGCTTCGTAAGGATTCCACGTTCATTTTCTTGGCCTGGAAAAAAGAAATGTACAAAGACCATATACTATTCCTAATTATCAGTATAAAGAAATCATGATCGATTAATAGAGCTTTGAATCTATTAGAACATCTGAACAAGTTATAACTACTTTCAATAAAATCTTAGAGTTCTCTAAGACTAGCTGACCTGGTCTCGAAGAGCTTTTTCGTGGTTGACGACGTGACTGACTATCTGGGAGTAGAAGAAAACAATCATGCTCATAGGAAGTACATAGCAGACGCAGAATAAGACCAGCACGAAGAACCTCGTCTCGTCGGTTTTGGTTAGGTAGTCAAACGTGCAAGCTGTCAGGTACCCCTCTGAAACATACCGTAGTTTCCCGTCAACTCCCGTTATCGGTAATTTTCCAAGGATGTGTCAAATTTATGATTTGAATGGTGAAGTTCAATTTGGAATAATTCTACCTTTATATTAAAACCAATCTCGACTATTAGTAGCATAGCTGATTGTAAAAACCAGTTGAAATGAAGCACCAAAATAACATATTAAAACCAAAATGTTGAGACAATATTGAATTTTGACAGTACCTGGTACGTAGCGCCCCCAAGTCTGCGATGCCGGCAGGAAGACCCACGGTGTCACGTAAGCCCAGATCATCAGGATGAATAAAAAGGCCTTCCCTTTCGACATTCTCCCTTCGAGCGGTCGGGCTATTGTGCTATTAAACAAGACCAATTAAATCTACGCTTGAAGTTATAAAAAGAAAAAAGCAACTCGTAACTTACTATGTTTGTGTTATACTTATTAGAAGAAAAAAAATGAAATCTGTAACCAATAAGTCGGTATAGTTTACAGTATTTGATGGTATCGATATTTTCTGAAAAGAAATTAGTCAAGATTTATAAGTAAAAGATTACTTTTGTCCTAACAATACTTTTGTTTTACTTTGATGTTTTGGAAATGTTTAATCGCCAATAGCTCTTTTAATTGGTAATTAGTTTTAAAGGAATAAGGTCCAAACATATTTAAAAATGTTGTTGAAAACTGCAGGAATCGAACACGCGGCCTCTGGCTTTAGAGAACCGCATCGTTACACGTATTCTACAGTCTTGGTAAACCCATTCTAACAATGACCACATAAGAAAATGATATAACGGATTGTTACGGTAAGAGGACAAATACCTGTATCTATCGTAGGCGATGACTGCGTTTGTAGCGGATGCTCCGATTCCGGAGAGGGAGCCCATGATGCCGAACACCTGACATCCGAACTGGCCAAGCGCGAAGCCCAACTTGAAGGAGTTGTAGATGAAAATTGGAGTCTTTAGCATCATCACAAAGTCGCACAAAGCCAGGTTTACCACAAACATGTTGGAAGGCGTCCTCAGGTTCTTGGCTCTGTAGCGAATAATGTTAGTTGAGTTTAACACAGAGGAACATTGTCCGAAACTAACCTTGAAAATAAATAGTCTATGTTTTAAGTAATTTCTCAAAAAATATATAGTTCTACACATACAGAACGGTCGGTAATTAACTAAAATTACAAAAACCATCCTACTGCTATAAAACTAAAATCTGTTTTTCATTGCATTCAATGAATTCTGATTTTCATCAAAATTAAATTTATAATATTACATGATATCTGGCACACTTAAAAATAAGCAATGGCTGTTTCTATCTGACTCATTTCACATAGCAGTTAAAATAATTTCAGTTTTAGAGTATCAAAATAACTAATTCTTAAGAAATGTTTTGAAATTGACTTACTAAATTATTTAAATTAAGCAGGAATTTGTACAAAAATGTTAACATTTGCTGTATAAAATTCATAAGTTTGCTTATGGTAACTTATAAATAGAGTGAGTGACAATTAATTAATTTTTTATAGCCGGAAACTGAAGTTCAAAACAATGATAGAACTATAAGAAAAAACGGGTATATAAATTTGGGAAATTTTAAGCGGTATGTTCGGAGATCTTAGAATGTTCAATGGATATTTCAAGAATGCTGGAGTACCATTCAAAAAGGATAGCATAATAACGATTTTTGGTTACCACGATCAATTTCACGAATCTTTTAAAATTTTCTTCAAAACTCATAGCGATCTCTTTGAAATAACTATGCACTCAGATTTCAGAATCTCTACTTTTCTGGAGATTCAAGCTTAGACAACTACTGCAAGGTCAACACATCTTGAAATAATACAATTGTATGTTGTACACACATTCCTGCTTCCTCAGTAATGGATCTTAAACACGACTACGGTTGTCGACTTCGGTAAAAACTACTTCAACCGAAATTTTGGAAACTATTATATAAATGAGGCATATTTAAGTTATTTCATATATGCTCGGTAAGAAGCCATTTAACTCTCCAGCTTCAGGGCTCCAACATCCTTGACTTTAAAATTAAACATCCAATAATTTGAGTTCCAGATATGGAGGTACCTTCTACAGCTGCAAGCTACAGGATTCAGATCGATTTCGTCGCACACAGTTCATAGACCTTAATTTTAGAACTAAGGACTCCGAACCAGAAGGTTCCTAAATGGGTTTATCATCACCACCATTACTCCAAATATTTTCTAACTAACAACAAATTATAAAATGCTATTAATTATTAAGGACCGACAGGCCCTTTTTAAAATCATGGTGTTGTCAGTCTGTCTGCCTTTCTGTGCGATATTATTCTTAATATAAAAGTCTAGAAACTTAGTACATATGTTCTATTTGGAACAGAACTCTATTGATTTCGAGATTAAAAAATCAAAATTAAAGGTCATATTAAAATGTTAGTAGGTTATATTGGTTTAATAGATAAACGTTAGTAGTTGAAAACTAGGAAAAACAGGAAAAGAAATTTAGCCAATTTCAAGCAGTATGTTTATCCGTAAATACCATATTCGACTTCAGGGCTTCAGATCTCAGGAGTTCTTAGAATATACGTTGCATATTTCAGGAAAGCTGGTGTATCATTTAAAAAGGGTTGTATAAAAAGATTTTTTGTTATGCTGCGGGCAAGAAAAACTATTTAAATACAAAAAAATTATAAATATGGAAACAAATTTCAATTGTATTAAATCAGAGAAAATATTAGTTTAGAAGATAGTGAGGTGCCCATAAGCGACCCTTTAGTTATAAGTAATGTCTTTAATAACTACTTTACAAATCATATAAATCAAATGTTAAAAAACGTACCTCCTTGTTCTTAAATAAAAGTTTTCACATTTGTCAAAATTCAGTTGTTGCCCATTCAGTGAAGACGAACTTAACATATTTGATGCTATTAACAATAAGTGGTCAAGTGGATACGATGAAATGCCCACTAAGTTTATTCAGTGTCAGGGTTCCTCTGATACAGCATATTGTTGCATTTAATAAAGTCATAATTAATAATCTTTTTGATGATAAACAGCATGGATTTTTTAAAAAGAAATCCACCATCACACCTTTAAATAGACTTTACTGAGTCTCTAATAGAATCAGCTGACAAACAGGGTAGAATTGTTGGATTTTTTATGGACCTATCTAAGGTTTTCGATAGCATATCACATGAAAGGATGCTTAAAAAACTGCAAAGCTTTGGAATTAAAAATATACATTTAAAGTGGTTTGAACCTAAATAGGAGGCGATATGTTGAAATGACTTAAATCCATGATAATAAGATTAAACCATTCAAATCACAAACTCAAGTAGTTATAAATGATGAACCTCAAGATTCAATTTTGGGACCCTATTATTTATTTGTTATTTACAAGATATGCCGAAATCTCTTTCAAACCATAAACACATTAAAAAAATGTCAATGTGGTTTTATGCAGATGACTAACCTGTTGAATCTGGTAAAAGAAAATGAAGTGGGGAATGCTGCAAGTGAAGAGCTTTCAAAATTACAGCAACGTTTTAGTGAAAATCGATTAATTCTCATCTAAAGTAAAATAATTTTATTTTATTTCATACAAAAAAAAATCCACTTTATCTAGAAATTATTGTGATCAATGATGATAAACCGAAAAAAGCTGCCTAAAACAAAATTTTCAGGAGTTAAAATTGGACCAAAATCTTAGTTGGGACTTTCATGTTGAACGTAAATTTGTACAATGAAAAATAAAGATGATTTGAGTTTGAAGATGTAAGCAGCAGGTAACAGCTAGCAGTCGCCAGCTAGGACTCAGGTTTTGTTGTCAGGTTGATTGGACAATCGCTCTGATCACGCCAGTGCTTCAGGGCTTCAAAAAATATTTTTTTTTTTGTAAATTAGTTTGAAATATTTCAGTTCACAGCCATGAAAACCATCAAGATTGGGGTTTGCATTATTTCTGGAAGATTGACTTTTAACCACGATGAGATTTAAAGTAAGTATGATCATTGTTAGATAAAGTTATAAGTGAAGTCAGTGAGTCACAAACCCGCAAAATACCCAGATGACAAGTCCGTTTCCGAAAAGGGAGGCGATAGTGAAGAATACGTAGAGGAAGCCGAGGACGTAATGTTGGATTGGCTCAGGAGCTTGGTACTTGAGCCAGTGTTGAGGGACATGTGCCAGTTCTTCTGTGGGGACGTTCCATCCCATCATACGAGGACCTCCTGCTCCCATGCCCATCCTGCGAGGAACATAATTATTGACAGTTCTAAGGATACGTATAAATATGCTTCCATAAATTTAAATACATTGTTTGATAATTTTGAATGCTCAGAAAATACATTTAAATATGTCTTTTGTGGTTAACAAAATTGTTTCCATCTTATGTTGTACATGATATTGATGTACACACAACTAAGTTTAACGTAAGCATAGCTCAAGACGTACATCATTGTAAGATATGAATAGATTAAAGTCCAAAGCTTAACCTAAAAATAGTTTTCTATTGTAATAACTGGTACCAGGGTTTTCCTCTTCGCTAATCAATCAATTTATAATATTGTACATATTGTGCTATGCTTACGTTAAATTTCTTGACGAACTCCTTGTAGAACATCATTCATTACATGATTGTGAAGAGTCACTAACTACCTTAAAAACTATTCCTTAAGTCCAGTATTCATTTACTAAATTTAACTTTCACAACTTGAGCCAAGGCAGGCATTATCTATAACATGACATACATTGTACATGTTTCAAACTTTAAACCAGCGTAATTTTTAAAGAGTGAATATTTTGAAGTCTGATTTGCGCCATTGTACTTTACTAATAAAAACCTTTAATTTGATGCTCAATTTATGCATTCAATTAATATTTCCTTATGACTCCCTGCAAGCCACCCCCCGACATGACAAAACATGCTAGTTACTTCAAAAAGTAGTTTTATAGGTGCAGTCATGTTGTACCAAGTTTTATTGCTTTTACCTGTATCGCTCGGAAATTATCAAGTCCGTGCAGGACCTTTTTAACATCCTGTATATGAGTTTATGTATTAGTATATATTATATTGTCACTCTATATATATTATATATATATATATATATAATATATATTATATTTATTATATATATATATATTAAAATTATAAAAATTATAAATTAAAATTATATAGTTATAATTTAAATTTATTGTTTAAAGACGTCCAGAAAATTTCTTCTTCCAATTTTTTAATCAAAGAGAAAATATGCTTAGAGCAGAATTATTTTCTATTTGTTACCCTTAATACGAGTGTTGCATTGAAAAATTATAAAATTATTATATTGCATTTTAAAATATATTATACAAATTTAATTATATACAATCATTATCTTTAACTTTCTTTATTCAAATTATAGTTAAATGAGGTTATCTCTTTTGTTTATTTAATATTTTTGTCATTTAAGACATTTAAAAATCCATTTCACAAATGAACGTCAAACTAGATTCATCTTCATTTTTTATTTTTCAAGATTTTATATTTTTTATTTTCTTCCAATTCAATTAACTTCTTAGCCTATATTATTAAGTGTAAGTTCTTTAAGATAGTTTAAGATAGTAAAGTTGAATTAAAGAATAGAAATACTGAATGCTTTTTAGTACAAAGACATAAATAAAGTATCAACAAAAACGATATATTCTTTCACTAATACATTGGTGTTTTCTAAATCATCATAAGATATCTAAACTTTTCATTCTTTCATCTGAATTCTTTAGCAAATTCTGTTTGATTCTTGCTTCTATGTTGTGTTTTTATAAGCAGATTATTCAAATGTGGTAATTTATTTACATATTTCTTGGGTTTGGGTTTCTCATACAATATTAAAATATTAAATTTAAATCTTTACAATCTAAATAATCTTTATTATTAACATATCTTTTGTTATAACAGCTATAGCAGTTGATGATAATTACTCCTCTACCCAATTATAAATGCTAAGAGAAATTATAAAATTACATCTACCAATATAAATATATATATATATATATATATATATATATATATATATAAGTATATATATATATATTATAATCGAAATTTTTATACTTGTACACCACAGATAAATAGAAATGATTAAATTGTATTGCCTAACTATTTCGAATATTATGTTTATGATTACAAAGATTATTACGGAAGACAAAGAGATTTTAAACTTGATAAAGATTATATATTTTAAGTTTTAGGAAGCCTGAAAGAAATTAATATGATCTTAATCATATATAATAATTAATGTAAAAAATTATAAGAATACGATATATTTTTATTCCTTGTAAAATAGCGATAGGAATTCAAGAAAAGGAAAATTTAATAATTTGGAAAATTCAAAGTAAACATTGCAAAACCATTGTTTGGCTTTTTCCCTTTACTATACTGTATTTCACTTATACTCTTTTTGCGCCTCTGACACGATCAGGATCTCTTCAAGCTCTGGTGAGAAGAGAGAACAATATAATAGAACAATGGTTTTACGTATGCATGTTAGCTGCTTCTGTACTGTGCATTTGATAAAAAAAAATATGGTTACTACCTATAAAATAGTACATAAGAGCGAATCTGTAGCTCAGATGTATATATTAAAGTTAACAAATGCAATGCCCACTTTAAAACTACTATCATATAACACATTCATAAACATAATTGGAAATAAACAAATTAAACATTTTATGTATGGTCAAAAAATGTAAAATTACCTATCATTTTAATAAAAATGCTTTATAACAGTCTATGAAAATAAAAATTATTCTGAGAAATAAGAGTAATAAACAATCTACATTGTCGCCATTTTAGTTGGGAAAGGTTGCACTTGTATGTATTATAAATAATAACATAATACATTGTTCTGTAGTTGAATATTCCTTTCAATTGTTACAATTTAAAATGTATGTACGAGTATATAAATTATATTAAATGATCGAGTATCAATATTTCTTTCAAACCTCGAAGCTAAAAGTATTTGACTGCTTAACACCGAATAGATACAATACTTATGTAAATCATATACTAAGCTTTAAATCATTACAATTTAATTTAAATGGTCAAAGTTATTTTGAGTTAAACATGGATATTGCCATAATACGTTTAAACCTTTAAATTATTGGAAAAACCTACAAAAGAGGACTGGGGTATTTACAACGGTTATAAGCCTACATTAAATTTTAGTTCAATTTTAAATGTAATCAATCGTTTAAACATTTTTAAATGTCCTAATTTTGATTGAAACACGAAAAATGATCTATAGGATTAAATTCGTTTGAGAATTCAAAATATAACATTACACATGTATCTACAACCCTGTTAAAATCAACATCTTCATTTGATTATGGCCGATTATTACAAATGGTGTCATTTGTGTGTGCGCGCCTGAAAGGTTACCTGGCTAGGGCCTGAGGTTCCCATAGAGAGGGGGAGGGAGGGGTGGTGTTGAAGGCCCCACTAAGATCCATGGCTGCCAACAGACTGAGGTGCTACTAGATCAGCTCTAATATTAATGTGCCAGATAAGCTGATCTTATTATGAGGATTATGGTAATAGCGTTAGGACCTTCCCACACCCTTCTGTAGTGTCAAGGTTGGTGGATCAGCTAAAATTATTGACTATTGACCCTTGGTTGTAGGCTGTAGTAGCTGAAACTCCCCTTTGCTCCGGGCATCCTAGTAAGAACAGCATTGTGGTTGCTGTTTGTACGATTTAAATAGTTTTAAGTAAACAAATTCAATTAAAGCAATATATTTCATCGTCAAGATTAAAATGTTCATTCATTCCTAGATTTATACCTAATCGAGTTTCAGAAGAACCTGCTTTTTAATATTTCTTCCAGCTCAGTCGGAAGAAAGGCTATCATCTTGAAATACTAATTTAAGAAACATTATTAGTAGCGAAAGATTTGCACAACATTGATGGCTCTTTAAAACATTTTAGAACCTCCATTAAAATCCTACAAGATTTAAATGTTATACCTGTATGTGTACAGGTGGATTCAAAATAATTAACTAGGTTTGAATGCAATCGGTAAATTGCTTTTGTCTTAAAGAATACTTCTTTAAGATTTGTATGGCTTCTAACTACCATAACAGTTTGATAATTGAGTAAGGTTACATGTTTAATTAATATATGATGATTGGGATATGATTTTTTCTTTTCCTATCACAACGCCAACATAAATTGCCATTCAACCAGGGCCGAACTCAGCTTTGGCGGGCCCCGGCAATGATATTCGGCCGGACCCCGTTATGTCTCGCTACATAGGTTCTTCAAATAGTATACGTGTAGCCCGAAACCCCTGAGGACTCGGGCCCCAGTAAAATTGTTCGAAAAAACCGGTCCAATTACTACAGTCTGCATGCAGCATAAACGGTGTTGATAAATTAAAAGAATCAAGAAAACCCTCAGCCAGTCAGAAACGGGTTACCATGACTATTTATTTATTTATTTATTTATTAACGGACAAACCATTTTACAATAAATTACACAATAGCTGATACAAGCGATAAGGCAACAAAAATACAAAAAAAGAATAAGTGTACAAATCGAGAGAATGCGATACAATAACATTATGAAGCTTATAAACAACAAGATGTAAACAAAAATATAAACTATTGAAACATAAACAATGAAACTGCAAGATGTGTTCTGCAAATACAGCAATTAATTAACAAAAATCAGATACTAACAACAATACAATATATATAATAATAAATACCAACAATAATAAACTATATAAAAGTGCAATAACAGGAATAAATAAAATATAATAAATATATAAAAGCAATGAGAACTAATATTAACAGCTAATAAACTATGTAATTTAGCAATAACAAGAATACCATATATTAGTATTAAAAATGAGTAATTAATAAGTAGCTAGGAAATAAATTATTATATAAAATTGCAGTACACGACACTCCGTAGAGGCGCTTCCAATCACTCTTGAGCTGCGATAAGTGAGGTGTCCTTCCTCCTGAACAGCTGGCCACTGCTGTATAATCAGTAGCTTAATTGGCGAGAACTTCCACTCCCCGCGCGATGGTCCGCGCCTGTACAACCCCAGCAGAAAGAAGAGAGAAGGCCTGCCGGCGAACCTGGTGAAGTCCATCGAAGAACAGGTCACACCCAGACGCAACCCGATTTCCCAGGCGAATAAACCTTGCGAAAGGACTGTTGAAGTCGAAGTTGGTTGAGTGGTATCTTCGACCCAGCAGATCTCGAGATCTTGTGTTTGCCGGAACTCTGAGGTCGATTTCAGCTAGGAGATCTGGACAGTTCATGCGACCATTCACTATCTTCCAGAGAAGGACAACATCAGCCACGTCACGTCGCAGGGCAAGAGGTGACAAGTTCAGATTGCTGGACAGTTCCTCCACAGGCACATCAAGATAGGCAAAACCCAGCCGGACACCAATCAAGCGAAGAAAACGCCTTTGTAGAGCCTCCAGTCTCGTCCTATTGCCAACAGTGTAAGGCGACCACACGGGACTTGCATATTCCACAAGCTGTCTCACAAGGGAACAATACAGAGAGCGAAGAGCAGAAGGGTTGTCGATGCCTCTGGAGAATCTTGCTATGAAACCAAGCATCTTGTTTGCTTTGCTACTGATGTGGTCTATATGTCCAGAAAATCCCATGTCGCTGGCAAATATAACGCCTAGGTCTTTTATACACTGGGACCGTGGAATGGATGTACCAGAAATGGAGTATACGTATATGACTGGAGATTTGATGCGGTGATAAGTTATACAAGAGCACTTACTGGGATTTACAGACATGTTATTCCTGACACGCCAATCCTCAATTCCGGAAAGGCTATTTTGAATTTCTTGAGAGTCTTCTGGTGTAGACACAGCGATGAAAATCTTCAGGTCGTCAGCAAATTGTAAGGCCTTTACAGTTAATTTGTCTAGTAGGTCATTGACAAAGACATTGAAGAGGCAAGGTCCCAGCAAAGAACCTTGTGGAACTCCTGAAGAAGGTGAGAACTGAGTGGAAGTGGCGGAACCAATCCTCACGACCAGAGAACGTTTTTGAAGATAACTAGAAATCCATGACAAAAGAGGTTCAGCCACTCCGTAACCCAGCAACATAGACACAAGAATTGTGTGGTCGACCTTGTCGAAGGCTTTTGCCATATCGATGTAGGCTGTATCAACTTGGTAGTTCTTGCGAAAAGCAGACAAAACATATTCTTGAAAGAGCAGGAGGTTGGAGACAGTAGACTTGCCCTTCATAAAACCATGTTGGGAAGGATGGATTATTTTGGATAGAAAAGGATTCAGTCTATCTACCACGATACTTTCAAAAACTTTGCCAATTGCCGGCAGAATAGTGATTGGACGGTAGTTCCGTATGTCGCTGGGATCATTTGCTTTATGTAAAGGAATGATGAAGCCCAACTTTAAAGAGCTAGGGAAGATTCCTTTGTTAAGTGATTCATTGAACAACACTGTGAGGGGTTCAGCTAAGAGAGATCGGCAGTGATGAAGCATAGATGGCGGTATATTGTCAATTCCAGCTCCCTTTGTAGTGTCCAGATTCTTAAGCTTGCTGAGAACTTCTTCTGTTGAGGTTGTTATGACACAAAGAGAATCGAAGACAGCATAGCTAAAGCTAGGTGAAACTCGTAACGAGGGAGAGTAGACTGAGTTGAAATAACTGGAGAACAGCTGGCAAATGCTTGTTGTGTCACTGGCCACTTCATCATCTAAATGCAGACTAGATGGCATATCAGGAGTATTTCTTTGAGCTTTAACTAGTCCCCAGAAAGCTCGTGGATTAGAAGATATGTTTGATTGAACATTGGACAAATATCGAATGTGGCATTCACGAGACAGCGACCTACAAGTATCTCTCAGCCTCGAGAACTCATAATAATGGGCAAGATTGAAACTTCTCTTGAAACGTGCATGCGCAGCTTTCTTTTCGATAATGCATTTTTTTAGGTCATTATTAAACCACCTAGGGAAGCGTGAGATACCAAATTTCTTCAACGGACTTGCATTTTTGACGATTTTCTCTAAGGAACTTTCCAGAATGTCGAACTTTTCATCAACTGAGATCAGCTGGTGAATAAATCCCATATCTGCCTCCTGTAGGGCTGTAAAAGCAGCTGGGAGGTCACATTTCCCCAAGTTGTAGCCGCTGTAGCTGTTGTCACAAGTAGAGGGCATATAGCACTCAAGAGTAAGGGACAGAGGAGGATGATGAATTTCAGGTTTAATCAACCAATCATTAGCCCTGCTAACTTGCACCTCGCTATCAGAATGAAAGACCAAGTCCAGTGTTACTCCTCTATGGTTCTGAACATGATTTATCTGGAAGAGAGAGTGCAGGGAAGACATGTCACGGAGGTATTCGCTGCAATGTTGAGGGAGGCCAGATACAGGTAAATTGACATCGAAGTGAGGCAAGTTGAAGTCTCCGAAAATGAGTGTCTTCTTTGGGAAATTTGCCAATTCGACTGTCTCAGTAACCACATCACAGAATTCACGGTAAACAGAAAGAGGACTTGAAGGGGGGATGTAGACACAGGCCAGAAGAAGATCAAAACCAAATCCTAATTTCACAAGGGCAAAGACGCTTTCGATGTTGAATCCAGAGTATAGTCGCTTAGACAAAAGCTTCTTACGAACTGCAAGTAGGGATCCTCCACCAGAACTTTTGTGACTTGTAGCAGCAGACCTATCACATCTATGAACAATGAAGTCAGTATCACCAACAACTTCGGAGTCGGGGATATCAGGAGAGAGATTTGTTTCACATAGTAGAATAACATCATCAAGGCATGCAGATAAACTATTTTTTAACTCAATAAGCTTCGAACGAAGACCATTTACATTTTGGCAGTAAACATTCAGAGAAACATGCTGCTGTTTACCGTTGGAATTTATTCTTTTTTGGCACAATAGAAGGCGTTCCATTCTTATATCTAATCGTTAGGGAAGTATCACCAGCATCCTGTTTGGACTTTAAGGTGGCACGAAGAGTCTCCAGATGTCTTTTCTCTCGAGGAGTGCGGTCATGAGAGATTGATATTCCACGCATGCTATTAGGAACATCATTTTCCTTGAAGTTTTTGAAAATGTGAATAGCAGTGCCTTCAGACGGCATACAAAGCATGAGAGGACGATTTGTCCTTTTTTTCCCCAATCTAAAATGACGAACATCTGAATACTGAACATTAGATTTCAAATGAGCAAGAAAATCCTGGACAAAAACGGCATCCGCAGTTTTTGAGGTTGTGTTTGACTCGGGGATGTTATGTACAATAACATTTTTGGCACGTCGATTACGATCGTTGCATTCGGATAAAACATCTTCAAAAAGCTGATCACAACCCGCTACCTGTTTATCCTTGATAGTGCTTATTTCAGATTCAACATAGGCCAAGCGAGGCTCAAGTTCCAGTAATTTGGAGGTCACCAATTCCAGGTCTTTTTTTATAAGTTGTAGTCCTTCTGAGAGTTCTGTTTTAGTGGCAAGGGAAGACAACTTAGAGAGAATGGTATCCAGCTTGGCATCTATTGGGCTTGCCAGTGTCTTTTTACAGTCAGTTCTATGACAATACCATTTTGTATTGTTGTCGTTGCTAAATCGTTGGTATTCAGATTTAGACATTTTTACACATTCTCTGTGAAACCATCTCTCACACTCGGCATCACAGCACAAGCCTTCTTCTGTATCTAAGACTTCTTTTACGCAAACAGGACAGGAAGTAGACATAATAAAAAGAATGTACTGTATTTTATATCTCAAAACTATACTTTGTGAAATGCAACAACGAGAAAGCAAACAGCTCACAAATCAGTAGCTACTCAGTTCACCACTGAAAGTGTGCTTTTTATATCACCTAAATTGAATAATGTTGAAATAATGACTGGCAACACTAAGCAATAATTTCAAAACATGAGTAAATTATGTATCATAAATGGAAAAGTAAGTTGATATTTGTCACGTTGACTGACGAACTATGTTATAAAGCGGCGAGAAGCAACAAGGAATGAGATAATACACTCGTCAAACAACTATACTAAGCGAAGCGAATTAAAATATACAGGCTACATGCATAAATAACCTGCCAGGCTCTTGGGATTCAGTTGATTGAATTTTAGTGTCTATGACTTGTTGAGTGATGATGACAGCTGGAAACCGTTTGCACTCTCAACGGTAAGTGAAATAGGGTTGAAAAATTAATTAAATTATGCAAAGATTAAACAATAGAATTTCAGAACTAATAGGTAGATGCACTCACTCTGGTTCAATTGATGATATAAATATAGTCTAAATACACCTGAGCACCAATAACAAAGTATAAAACAGTAAAATAACTTGCACTAGTAAAATACGTTAGATTCAAACTCTTTGCGGTGATTGCGATGATGCGGTGATAGATTCAAACAGACTAGCGCTCTTTGCGGTGTGGTACCCAACTAACTGAGAAAAATGTATGAATAATGGTTCCACGGTCACCATATGTGACTTAACTGGGCCTGCCTCAGATCAATCAATTAGTGCACCCAGAAATCTTCTCTTGGGGGGGGGGGGGTATCCGGAGCACCGGAAAGTGCGGGATGATTTGGAAAATCCCCCAAATCAGTAGTGGGGCCCGAGTGCCCTCCTTCGGAAAGTTTTTAAAATATTAGGTTATTTTACAGTACGTTTAAACTAATAAAAAGAGGGCACTTTATACACTTTAATCTAGTTAGAGTGAATAAAGTTTACAGTAAAACCAGTTTACCACCAATTACCAGGAAGATTATACAGGGATAATTAAAATCTTCTACGACAAATACAGTTAATATAAAGTATACTTAAAATTAAATGTTATTATAACATTAACAAAATATTGAACAAAATAGTTAAGTTTAAATCACAAATCAAGAAAGCTGAATCACGGATCAAAAAGTATAGATATCCGTGTTTAAAAGTTTACTACAAACTAACTAAACTAACATTGAACTACAATGACGGGGGAGCGTCTTATTTCTGCATTTCGCCACATAAAACTATTTACTGAAAACTTCTAGTTTTTGATTCAATAAAAATTACCGTTATTTGCGCTTCTCAGTAACTTTGAAAACTCATAACTCGGCAACTTGTATTCCGATAAAAACTAAATGTTAATCCAAGATATACAAGCGTAATGTAATTTATTATGTAATGTTAACATGCTAGTGCCTCTATTAGAGGCAACATACATTAAATTGGCAGAACAACCAATCAGTCAACCATCGGTCGAGATTAGGCCGCTTTGGTTGTCAATTCTAAAAAATGAACTAAAAAGAAAACTAAAAGTATCAAACATATTAGATATTTGTAATAAACCAATACGAAGTCACAGTATGGTTTTAAGAAGTTCATCTAGCATGAACCAATAATAAAAAAGGGCCCATTCCTGTCCCCCAATCATTTTTATTTCCGCCATCATGTTTCTGCCGTGACGTTCTGCCATTTGTTATTGGCCTCTGGTCAGTTGTTGGTGGTTGGTCAATTAATGCAGACGTATTGTGACCTGTATTCTGTAGTTCTGTTTTAATAATTAGTGTTGTGTTTAGTTTTGTATTAATTGCATGTGAAGTTGACACACAACATGGTGGTTGTGATTCCTGACTTAGACGTCTCACAATGCTCTGGTATGAATTGTTTATTTTAACCTAGTTTGTAATTATGTGTTATGTTAGTTATTTACCTGAAGAAGAGATCAGATTGCAGATCTCGAAACGTAGTGTTACTGATTTTTGCTTCACTGAACGATGGCAAATGTCCGGAAAATCCAGCCTCCTTCACCATTGGTTACGTTATGGAACTTATAGCCATTAGCTTGAGCATGTAAATTAGAAAACCAATATCTAAAACGTTAAAATTTTAACCCAGATTCATTTGAACAGATTTTTCAAATTTGCCGTAATCAGCAACAGCTCGTTTTGAACCACAGATCGCCAGAACTGCTCGGAGCTTGGCAACTCACTCACAACTGATCACGTCAGGTCTATTGTACCAGGTACTTTGTACCGGGTACTCGTCTGTCCCAAGAGTACGAGTACCGCCGATCACAAGTAACCCGTGCAGGTTAGGGGTAAAGGTACGTATACGATATATATATCGTATATATAAGTATATATATATATATATATATATATATATATATATACACTTTCTTTACACGTTTACCGCCGTTCCACAATACTCGGACTTATTCATCATTAACAGTAACTGGAATATGTACCTGCACCATTTAAGAAGTACTCTGTATCCCATAATTCTAAATCAGTACAAGTACATTTTGTACTCGGTTACTGTAAGTACCGGGTACATGTAGAAGTCACAAGAAATAGTAAGAACTAACCTCAGTTTCGTAGTTTCTTTGTGATGGAAAAATTCAGATATCTAGTGTTTTGAATTCAGTTGACGTATTATATGTGTAGCTCCCTTTATTTTGTAAATTCAAATGGTGATGAAGTTTGAATTCATTTTTTAAAATTCTAATTTCAAAGTTCAAAAATGAGTGTTATTTTTAGTGTGTGTGTTTTTTATGTGCCTATTAGGCGATTGATTATTTTGAAATAAAATATATGCTCTTGGGGGAGGGGACGGGCCCCGTCCGTCCCTGTGTATGTGCGCTCTTGGTGCTATATGACTTCAGAGAATAAAACTTTAATCCGTATGGGGATTGTGTGGCAGATATTTTGTTCAGTAAAGTTAGTTCTGTTATTTAAAGCATATATAGCGCTACTGTACTAAATCTTTTGCTCATAGTTTTTACCCATTTTAATCGTGTAGTTATTACCTCATATTTACAAATTATATTAAAAAAGATTAGGATGTGTTTGGTTATTTTTCTGTAAATATATTTATAAATGCTGTTTCCATCATTTGCCGCTAGATAGTGCCCAAACACAACGTTGTAAGTGGCAACAGATTGTAACATTGGATGCGATAGACTGATACATTCAATTCTAATAGACTGGTACATAATCAAAGGTAGTACAAACCATTGTTTACATTCTTCGCAGTTCTCGTAATGAATACAAAATAAGGTTTGTATTCATTGGTTCTCGTTACGGGTTGCTTTGTATTCAACTACTTATTTATATTGCCATAACTATTTAAATTTTTGTTAAATGTATTGGAAACCTTGTGTTTTATATAACACATATTATTTTCAGGAAGTTCTCTTATTGACATTATTTATATTCTATCGTAATGAGAGTCTGTAAAATAGAAACCTGTTGACTATTTTAACAGAATGTTCAGAAACCAGTCAGTAAAATTTATTAGTTTCTTTAACATAAAAATGATGTAATATGGATGAATTTGAATATGGCTCCGTGTGGTTGATGATTAGGGCCGCTCGATTGTGGTGAGCGGTAGGGCACCACAACACGTGAGTGCGTGATAATGAAATCTAGGAACCGACTTTTAACTCGGAGTTCCCACTCTATATTTTTTATTCGTTACTCTACGCTATCTAGAAACGTTACGAAATATTTAATAAAATTGTTGAAAAAACAGCGGTTGTAAATAATTTGAGAACCGGAACTTTACTTTCAAGTCAAAATTCAGGATAAGCCTGCAGAATAAAATAACTATTCCTCATTAGTCTGATATACTTTTCAATAATATTACAAACGTAGATATGTGTTCCTAGATAGCAGATTATTATTGTTATAAAAATTAATTCACGTTAAACTACATTAATATTATCAGTCATTACAATTATCACCGGCACACGACACAAAACACATCGGGCACACAACGTAGGTCTCATCAATTGCGTGTATTACGCAGCATATCAAAAAAATATATTTTAGAATCGGATGGGTAAAAAATTTGAAATGGGAACAAAAGAATGACATGTAAATAACCAAAATTCCTCTCCCATCTAATGTACTGAGAGCATATTTCAACCTTCATTGGTAATTAATTGACCATGTGTGCATCTTTCAGTTTTAATCTGTGCCTTTTTAAAATAATACAGCCCTTTAGAGATGTCCTGAACCATTTCTTCTAATCCAATTCAGATACGGAAGGTGAACTGCTTCCTTAACCAACCTCGAATCAACAGCCCAAAAATTTATTTGTTACATGATAAAAAACCTGTTTGCTCATATTATAGATCGAGGCCTAAACTTTAAAATAAAACATAAACCAACCTTTTACCTGTTATACTTTATATAGAGATGTACATCAAACTTGTTAAATTTAACATGAGCGACATAGGACCATCCGACTCCCCTTAAAATCTGACAGTTTTTAAATATAAATCTGTGACACATGATACTTGATTTTAAGGCTCTATTCAAAAGATATGCTATCATGATGGTTTCTAAACATACTTAAGCTTTTGAAAATGGCAGGAAAAATATAACAATTAAAATTTTATAAAAAAGTTGTTTTCCAAATATTTATTATACTATAATAAATATTTAAATGTTAAAATTGCATGTGGTATAAATAAATAAATAACAAGTTGTAAAAGTTCTATAACGATTTATCGAGTGGCACCAGTCTAGAAGCGGCCCCGACATGATGCTGGTATCGATCTGCCGCCATAAGTCTGAAGTAATAGTTCTTCGGCCGCTTACCATACGGTGTTACGACTTACATTTGATAAAACCAGTTTGCTAGAGTTATAGTGACAGCGAGTCGGTACGTTTAACTATTTACTAGGCCTTGTAGATTGAGTTTGTTACTGAATATGTCAATACAGCTAAATGCCGTCGAATGATAGTAGTAGACATGGAAATAATAGTATGTTATTATTTCCAGAACCACCTGTAAATAATTCTTTATCAAAATTGTGTCAAAATGGTTTTTAAGGTGTAGTAATTCTTATAGGCTCTAGACTGCCGTAACAAGCGGTTCCGTCGTCTATTACGATCCTGAGAGTAAGTTAATCTGGCTTGAAAGGTTGTCTATTATAATTAGAGTTTTTGTTTTATAATTAATATTTCGAATAATGATTATTCCTGTAGCCTCTAGACTGCTGTTATAATAGGTTACGTCACCCATTAAAATCCTACAGTACTAAACCACACAGTTTTACAGATTTTTATTTGGGTGCCCTTTGATTCTGATTTCAAATGACCATATCCATAGTAGATATTTATCTTATATACCTTTATATACCTATTCGGCCGTACCGCTTTGGACATATCCACCCTTTCCGACCTTGCTTCTTGAAAATTCCTATTCTTCACAATTCGACACTCGGGTTGGCTAAAATGATCACGAGAAGCAGTTTTTATACCGGGTGTCTTAAAAGACCTCCCTATTGATGGCCCTTATGGATACAGATGAAGTGATTTACTTTTGTGCATGTTTATATGATCAACTGAGAAGTTTTTGGTTGTACTTTTTTATCTCCCAAAAATGGAACCACTAGCAAGTGACTCATCATTTTAAAGGCATTATAAAAAGAAGAATAGAAAAAACTAGAGGCCTAGAATGTTACTTTTATGAAATTTGGTGGCTAATTAAAGTTTGAATTGTTTTATAAATCCTCATTAACTGTGAATAATTTTGTAATGAAATAAAATGGTAAAAATCTTGCAACCTCGCCTCAATTTCACTTAAGTGAGATGTTCGAAATGCCTTGACAAAAATAAAGCTTGGATTCAAAATCGTGCCTCACATTATGTAAGATTTCAGGTATTGAGGTGGCACATGTCTTCGATCCTTATCTTTAACTGCCCTTTTTGGGGCAGGAGGGAAGTGTCAATACTTATCATACATAAAAACTCCTCAGTTAGTTATATAAACATGCATCACAGTAATTCAAATCTGTATTCAGAAGAAAGTTATTAGGAGGGGAGGGGGGCCTTTTAAGGCAAACTGTGTGCAGTCCCAGCTGAATTCCTCACAAGTTAGTACAAGTCGATGTTTCTATATTCGTAGTTCTGATTTAACCAGTGTTACGTAGAATACTATTTATTATATTTTTAACTGTGTTTGTAAGTTTACTGTATTGTACTTTGTACAATTACTTAACTTAAAGAATGGAGCGAAACGGAAACGAGTTTTAGTGTCTATAAAACGAACAGTAATGACTATAAATAACATTAGGCTCATTTTGATAATTTATCAATTACGTTTTGTATAATGGTGGTTTTATCCGAACAAGCTTCGGTCCTGAGAGCTTTATTCTGTGGATAAAAATGACACGATTTTCAGAAGACCTTGATCCTCAATATCGGAGGAAATGCACAGTAACTTAAGATACTTGGTTCTACGTGCGTACAATAGAAATGGACTTGATTGGGGATCTCCCCAATACTAATACTAGAAGTATAGAACGCAGGTGGTTCCAGTGGTAAAAGTTAGACGTGTTTCATACAGGTACAAAGAAATTTGTTTCTGCAGGCTTGAATACAATATTCCAAAATATTTCAATCTTAGATGCCTATAAATTATCACATTATGAGCTAAAAAATTAACAAAATTGACTCAATTGCACATAGGTTTCACCAGTTTAAAGTTTATTATCAAGGTCTTATTTGGGTTTTTAGTTTTAAGGTACCACGATGTACCTAGAACAAAACCTTAGATGTGAGTGTACACGGGAGTGGTGTTTAATGTCTAATACTTGTTTATGCTTTTACTTCTATCACAAGCATCTGATGTTAACATTGTCTTTAGCAAAACAAGCTGGTCTGACCGTATAAACACAACATGTTATTCCGCTTCACACGTTCCAACTCAGCATAAGAAATATATGTACGAGGTCCAACAATAAATTAATAAGACTGATTTTCTTTGCAAGATCTGGCAACTCTGAAGGCTTCCATAGGCACAATATCTTTAACCTTGATCTATAAACTGCTTCTAGACCAAGCGGGCATCTCTACGCAACTGCTCAGTTGTGAGTTGTGCTGTAATAAGTTTAGACGTGTTTGTGTCTCTCGTCTCGGAAATTGAACCACATAATATTGCGCAACGGTATGCCATTTCTTTTTGTGTTAAATTGGGTGAAAACATAACGGCAACTTACGGTAAGCTTCAGAGGGCTTTTGGAGAGGAGTTTATGTCAAGAACTCAAGTTTTTTGTTGGCGTAAAATGTTTCGTGAAGGCAGAACGAATGTTGAAAATGAAGACCGCTGTGAACGACCATCGACTTTACGGACGGATGTCAACTTGACCAGGGTGCGTGAACTCGTGCTAATCTGATCTAAGATTATCCGTGAAAAGGATTGCAGAAGAACTGAACATCGATCGATAAACTGTTCGTCTAGTAATAACTGAAGATGTTGGTATGAGAAAGATTTGTTCAAAGAGATCCAAAAAAATCTCAAACCACAACAGCGTGAAACATGGAAAAATGTGGCAGCCGATCCGTTAGAGCAATCGGAAATCAATCCATAATTGTTGAACAGTGTTATCATTAGTGATGAAATTGGTTGAACAAAACGTCAAAGTTTACAAATGGTGCTCGCATGTCAAAGTCAAAAGTGAAATGCATGCTTGTGTGATTCTTTGATTCCAAGGGAATTGTTAAAAAAGAATGGGTACTTCCTGGACAAAAAGTTAACCAAAATTACTACAAAGAAATATTAAAAAGACATTGTAAAAGAGTCTTTCCTTGCCAGTGCTAACATTGCTGATAATTGGATTCTGCATCACGATAATGCCCCATTCCATCAGTACAGCAAGTTTTAATCTCAAAACAAATTTCAGTACTACCACAGCCACCTTATTCACCAGATATCGCTCCGTGCGACTTTTTTCTATTTCTAGGAGTCAAAATGGCAGTCAAGGGACCCCATATGTATATATATATATATATATATATACATATATATATATATATATATATATATATATATATATATGCAAATAATTACTTATGTAAGTACTTCTGCAAATAATTAGCGGAAGTCGTTAGGCGCGAATCGTCTAACTTCACAAAACCTGTTACGGGAAGAAGGGGCGGACTTGTAGTTTAAAAGTTAATGCAATATATTTTGATAATATCTTAGTCACAAAGTAACTTTAAATATAGTTACTACTCATTCACATGTTCGAATTAAAATCATACATTGAATTCAAAATCAATCATTTTGAAAACATAGTTAATGGTTTTCTATTATTTCACAAAAGAAAACTCACAATTATCCAATAATTTGTTGGATAATTGTGAGTTTTCTTTTGTGAAATAATAGAAAATTTATATTCCAATAAGAAGAGCTCCTCCTCCTTCATAGTTAATGGTATTTTCTGTATTTTGAAAAGTATGTCGAGTGGTAAAGTATGTACTATGTATATGTAATTCTGTAAATATAAAATATAAAGTTTGCATTAGTTTACTGAACAAAACTAAATGGTAATTTACTTGACAAAGCTAAATTTGTTCACATTAAATTGTGATAAAAAGTTGTATAATCTCTCAATTAAGATAAATATAAAGCTTATAGGTCTATGTAATATATAACATAGCACGCTCTAAATTGTATATATATATATATATATATATATATATATATATATATATATATATATAGGTACAGTTCGTATTAAAGATGTTGTTAACAGTAAAAATTCAAGACAGCTCTGAAACACTTACGTAATTGGAAGTCCAAACACATAGGTTTCTAACTTATGTCTTTAAGATATTTTTGCAAGGTAAAAATAAACTTATGAGTTTACATTTTACACTAATATATTAGTATAAATTTAGATTACAATTTGCATGTTCTGCTTTAAGCAAGCATTTTAATAGCTTATGAATGAAAAACGTATGTCTAGGTGACATTGGACTTACTTATATGATAGGTTGTCTTAGTGTAGCGTTTGGAATTTGACGCTGTCTCAGACTTGACTCCTAGAATCTGGAGATCCAAAAAAGTCGGACGAACAAGCTCAAAGGCCGAATCTCAGGTTCCAGACGCTGCACTAAGATGAAGGCAAACTTGAGCTAAACTCAATAATCACATTGAATCAGCCTTTCCTGTCACAGCTATGTTATAGATGTCTTTATAGTCCGGTAAAATAAGGATGCAACCTCGGAATGAAAGATGATAAGCTAAAAATTTGCATACGTCTTTATTTTGATGGTATAAAACCTTACCTCAAAAGTCTCATATAATCACGTGTACGCGCCTTAAGATATTTAAGGTCAAAGGTCACGAAAATCATCGTAATAAAGGTGGTTAGAGAAATTGTAGAACGGAAAATTCTCTAACAACCTTCAAAGTTATTTAGCGTAAGGGAAACGAGATATTTGCAAAAAACTGATTTTCGTAACCTTCGACCTTAAATATCTTAAGTCGCGTACACGTGATTATATGAGACTTTTGAGGTAAGTTTTATACCATCAAAATAAAGACGTATGCAAATTTTTAGCTTATTATCTTTCATTCAGAGGTTGCATCCTTATTTTGCTTTATTTTACTGAGTTATTAGAACATGTATAATTATGATGAAATCTTACGTGCGGTATTTCTTTACAATCAGCTTTAATTAATAAATTATAACAAGTAATAAAAATGAATACAGTAGTTTAATCATTAACATTATAACGCCTGTCTCCCAATTGTGAAGATGGTTTGCGTAAAGAGCAAAACTGCTGTTTAATATTAGACGTAGTTTGTTAGTGTTTACTGAAACTAAAATAAGATAATATTATAATGTAGGTTGGTTAAATAAGAGAAGACACTTTCCGTTGCAAGATAAACAATACTTTATTTGTAAAAAATCAACGACTCACAAATAAAATACATTTAGGAAATACTTACTAAAGATTTACATAGTAAAATATACAACAAGCATGACATATCAAACTCGTTAAATATTATTCTTGTAACATTGTGGAAATGTGCTTGGTATGGTGTTCTATAAAGACTATCACATTTTTACAAAAACACAAAATAAAAGTGTGTGCATAAAACACAAAACTAAAAGAAAATTTTCCGTATCCAAACTCGTTAGCCTTAGACTTAGCCGGTGTTGTACAAATGAGTAGAGAAACCCAGAACAAGTACTAGAATCCATATATGACTTAAAATATATTATTTTGGTTATATTTTCTTATAATATTTTCTGCACATTACTTTGTTCCCTAATAAACATATGTTAGCTTTTGTTCATATTAAATCCTTAGACAACTTTAAATTATGGCCCATCCGTATATAATTACACATACACACGAATATTCATAAATACAAATAATACGTGCTAAAATCTAGTAAAACTGTTATTATTTTAACAAAAAAATTTCAACTATTTTATTTTAATGAAAATTCGAGTAATAAATCACTGTCTGTAATTTTGTAATTTTCTTAAAAAGTTATTACTTTTTTCTTTTGTGAATACTTATAACAATATTATGAAGTCTGCCATAATTTGTAAGCTATTGCTGAGTTTTCCTGCTACATTAAAAAAATCATATGATCAACGTTAGCCGTATTTCAATTCACGTCAAATGAGGGTTGGTTCAAAGATTGGAACGAGAAAATAAATTAAGTAACATTTTAAAATTTTTGGGAGAAGTATAAAATTTATATGACAGTGAAAAACGGCGGATATTGTAGCTTTTGTATATTGAATTCTAGCCACTTAATACATGGAGATTTATAAAAAATACAGTAACAAATATAAATAGGATATGTAACGTTAAAAAGGGGTTTTCAGAAGTGGAGCCTTAGATTCCCCCAAACCCTCTCGAATAATTCTAGCTCTATATTTTAGAACTTTTCTTTTTAATTCAATTTTGGGATAAACCTTATGTTGTGCGATATTATAAGGCATATTTAGTAAGCAATTAACTATCAAATACAGGACATAATCTTTAAGTTTTGTCAAAATTGTATATTTACTATTCACAGTACTTTTATTAAAACCCTCAAAAGATATGTTACCTGACCTATACTTTTACTTGAAATTTTCCACGGACTTCTTGTGGGACGTTACTGTAAGGAAATGAGAAGTCGCTGATGGTACATACAAGGAATTGATTTTGAGTTTCACTTTTAATATTATCAATCCATAAGCCACATGGTATTTTTTTGACACTTTGTGGGCCATATACAGAGAAGAAGAGCGCAACTCTTATTAAAGTTGCGCTCTCCATTGTACAGTTACAGTGTATGCTGTTGGAAACAGGCATTAAAGAGTCATAAACCGTCATTTTCTACGCCTGCATTGATAGTATATATCATTGTAATATGTTTTGGTGGGAAGAGAGGTCACATTATTACTCATAAAATCTTTTAAGCTTCAAAAGAAGGAACTATTTACTACGATTTATTTCTAATACCATATTCTAACTTACAAAAACCTTTATCGGAAATACTTTAAACTATGTTATTACACTTTATTTACGTGTTGAAACATTTACAATAGATCATAAATTGTATATTTTATTTCACATGGAATAAAACATACAAAGACGACCATTTTTACAGTTTGAAATCAAACTCCAGATTACTTAACCAATTGTTTTAAGAGGTAATATATATCAGTAAAGATTGTTTTGAAAACACTTATAGACTGATTTTGTAATATTTTACTGGAGACGTGTGTGTTTCTTTCAGCATTCATTATCGGTAGTTCCGTAGCTCAAAAACCAAGAAACCTACTTTCAAGTGGGTTTAGCATCGTCAGTAAACCCGACAACCCACATTTCACATGCTCATGACTGACAGGTTTTTTAGAATTTCCAAATTTAATGAAAAGTATCACTTCATAATGTTATGTGGTCTTAAGGTAGATATTCTACCCAACAGGAATGCGTTAATTACTAAAAATAACTGTCATACTAATACTTAGTAATGATTGATATGAAATGTTTATAAGTAAAAATTTGTATTTACATATAATATTGAATTATGTGTACTTAAATTTACACACACACACACACACACACACACACATATATATATATATATATATATATATATATATATCATATTATTATTATACATATATAAATTATTTCATAATCCCAAACTTTTGAAAATTGAATGTTAACTTCAAAAAAATGCCTCTAATTAATAATGGAAGACTTTATATTCACTATTCATTTCCCTCATCAATCAATTCTAAATATAACAAATTAACACTAAACCGACTTAACGTTACAGCGCGTAATTTAGAGCATAATACAGGAGCAAGAAATATGTGAATATGAGATATGGATGGGCCTAGTAACGCACTCAGTAGTACTTGTCCTGTCGGTGGGGGGCGAGTGCCTCGGTTCGTTCACTCGGCCGGAGTGGTTGCTGTAGCCTCAGTTGTAGTGGTCGAGGCCGTCTCTGGCGGCGGCGCTTGTTCGTTGATGGCCAGCCATGGCACGCGCTTGGCCAGTTCCACTCTGTCATGAATCATAAGAACTAAATTACCCGTAGAAATTATTAACCATACGCAGAAATGTGGAATCATTTCCGATGTGCAATGATATCTTTTGTTTATATTGGACTTATCAACAAATTAACTAGGTGTCCTTATCTCGTTAAATCCAACAAAAACCGGCGATGTCTGTCTACCTGTATGTCCTGACGATATCTCGAAAACAAACTGAGTTATAGACTAAATGTTGCATGATTTTGCATTTTTTACATTGGTCTTATGGGTAACCATGATGGCAACGAGAAAATAGTATCTATATATATAAAAGAAAGTCGTGTTAGTTACACTATTTATAACTCAAGAACAGCTGAACCGATTTGGCTGAAAATTGGTAGGGAGGTAGCTAAGAACTGGGAGGAGGACATAGGATACTTTATCCCGTTCCCGTGGGCAGGATTCCGCCCCACTGGTCTCTAAAAGTTAGGGAAATGCCCGTAAGAAATGCATTGCAGCAAACACATGTTATTAAGTGAAAAAGCCTGTTCAAATTTAATCAGCTGTTCTTTGTAAAAATATATAATGCGACAAAAGATATATGTTTACATCATTTAAAGTTGGTTCTCAGAACTCCGTGCGTACATATTCTCTCGATCTAGAGAACAAAGCAAGCTCAATCATGGCATCGGGGATATAACTAAGTCGATCCAGAAGTGATACACGCGCAAAGCCTAAAATAAAAACCATACGCAATTTCGCTTAACACCTGAAGCTCATAATCTTTAGACTGTAATAATATGTACCTACAATATGCCTATTTTTGTTTCAAAATTACATTGAGCGCCATCATTTATTACATCGTATGTGCGCTAATGAATTCGACTGTTTGACTCCTGTCCACGCTGGGCTAATATAGATCAATTATATACAAAAATCGTAGAATATTGGAGAAAAATTCCAGTTATTTCACAGGTGCATATTGAGACTGTTTTAAAATTTAAATCTTTAACATGAGCTTGGAGTATCTTTCAGTGGCTACCATTTATCTCATAAGGGTAATAACGACGATCAAAAGAAATATGCCTCTTATGTCCCAATTTTTCTGTAGGAAATCGCGTGCAAAGCCGTGGGTAACTGCTAGTAATACATAAATTTAAAATCAAACTGAATAATAAATAGCGTATGAGTTGTAACATGTGATATATTAGCACAGGTAGCTTATTCATACAGGAAAGAAACAATACCAGTTTAGAAAGGCAATGTTAAAAATAGGGCGACTAAATTTGATTTCAGTGCACCCTTGCAGTGTTGTATCTTCCCCCTTCCCTACATAGCCGGAACTTTTATTATTTTAACACTGCTAGAAACCTAACTCATTGCACAACAATGGGAATGTATGATGTGACAAAATCTCTCGAGAAAGGTGCTATGACTTTCATAATGGTGCATTTCCAGCCATTGAATTTGGCTGAGCATTGAAGCTCAATAGGGTGACACAATTTCTCTTTTGTCTGCCTGGAGAATGTAAACATGTCTTTTTTGTATGATTGTCTGTCTGTCTGTCCCATCTCGAGAGTTAAATAAGCCGTCGCTTTAAGGAGCTCTCCTCCTCGTCTTCGGGCAGCTTCTGAGCTGTACACTTGAAATTTTGCGTGCAACCGGAGCAAAGCCTGTTACGCAACACGTTATGTGGTGTACTCTTACCTTTGTTTACATAAATATTATCATTCATGGAACCTTTTCAGTTGACCTCGTATCGGTTGACCGAATTCGGTTAACTGGGGGGGGAGGTTATGGTAGTTTTAGCAGCAATGCCCTTTAAAAATAAATTAAATTCTTTTTTATTGGTTTTTATCATACTAGCGTGAGCGTACCTGTATCTAGGGTGGCTGATGGCATAAACATAAGGGTCGATGCAGGCCACAGCTTTACAGGTGAGGGCAGGAATCATCGTGACTCCTGGAGTCAATAGGGCCCTGTTCAGACAGAACTACGTTACCGTCTGTAGCTCACAGAACATAATCAACACATATTCAAACATTTAATATAGATTAAACCAGCCTTATGGTTTAGACTTACTGGTTACCAAATGCTCCGATAAGAGCGAGAACCGCGTAAGGAGTCCAGGAAGCAACGAATAGGAAACATATGGTTATAGCAGCCTTGGCGATCCTGATCTCTGCAGACTGGTTCTGTTGGTTTTGGTTGCTGCGGAGCGACTCCACGTTCATTTTCTTCGCCTGAAAACAATTAATAATTCATTATAATATTAAAGCTATAATATCATGTACTTCTTCGAACTAATATGAAATATTTTCTGTTAGAATGCTAGAATATTAAATAGGAGGGGTTGTTAACTGTGTTACATCCGTCAAGTACACCCGAAAAGCTTTATAAGCTACCTGGGGATAATTGAACCTATAGCTAGCTATCATGAGCAAGATTGAATTCTATGTTTACAAATTTCCGGTGATCATTAAATTCTCATGAAAAATATTTTAAATTAAAGAATAAAAACCTTTAACTAATATTATTTATTCTATTTCACAATTTATGGATGGTAAAGTTACACACACACACACACACACACACACACACACACACACACACACACACACACACACACACACACACACACACACACACACACACACACACACACACACACACACACACACACACACACACACACACACACACACACACACACACACACACACACACACACACACACACAATATATCCAGAATGAAAACGAAGGTGAAGTCTAGCATTGGATTCTGAATACATTTAGCTGGGAATCATCATTGAGATCATGGTTGTTAACGGTGGTGAGTGTTGTAACATGAAGTGGAACTGTACGCAACTATGCTGCGCAATTAGGCTAACACAAGGGCAGAGATGTAGTGGTTGGGATCATTACACCAAGCATTAGAGTATTATACCCTGGAGGGTAGCCTGAATATTTCTTATGAAGGTGACAGTTTTGATAGGGACAATGGATGAAAAAGGGGAGGATCTCAAGTTCTCAACCAAGCAACTTGGGGCTTCTTAAACCTCTCAAATTTGGTGTCAGCAGTCCGATCCTTAAACGAAGAAGGTAGGATCAGCTGAGTCTTTATATTATCTACAACTCTCCTGGATTCCTGCCTTTGCGATGATATCATAATAGGCCTTAACGGCTATGTTGAATTACATCAGGTTCTACTACCTAGTCTTCAAATCCTTATCGCGACAATAAGAACCTATCGGAGTAATCAAAGACTGTTGTCGGTCACGATAGGTACTGACCTGCTGCTTGAGGGCTTTCTCGTGGTTGACAACGTGACTGACTATCTGCGAGTAGAAGAAGACGATCATTGTCATCGGTAACACGTAGCAGACGAAGAACAAGACCAGCACGAAGAATTGATTCTCGGGCGTTCTTGTTAGGTAGTCGAAAGAACAGGCAGTCAGGTAGCCCTCTAAAAGTAATAGTTCAGCTTAATGACTAAATGTGTAGATAACCTTCAGGCTGGCAATGCATCCAAAGGTGAATATTAAAACAAAAATGTATCTCTTCCCCATCCAGGATTACTTGGTGCGGGATTGAATATCCCAAATTGAATAAGGGTTAGAGTGGATTTGGTTCACACTAGATGTTTGAAAAAAATCACTATATTCCCGCTGGAAGCAAAGTGGCTTTTAATAAATTTGTTTCTATTACTATAACAGTAAAGGCAACGCTGGGTTAAATCATTCTTTTATCGTCCCACGCGTATAAATATTGTGAATCAATAAGAAGAGGGCAAGGCGTTATTACAATCCGTTTCAGTTCTTATTAATGGCAGTCCAGAATAAGGATTCAATACAAGTTGTTGTTTGCCGTTTAAAAATCGATTGTTTATAAATACATTATTTAAACACAAGCTTTGTAATTGAAATAATCATAATATAATATAAAACCTTTGCGAAATCTGTTTCGACTCAGATTTGAATTGTATTGAATTTTGAACCTATGTATTTATATTAAAATAATATTGTAAATTTGTATACTGACATTAAGATTCAATAAAAACTTTAAAAAGTACCTGGAGCGAAACGTCCCCATGTTTGGGAAGCTGGGAAGAACACCCATGGAGTAACATACGTCCAAATCACCAGAATAAAAATGAACGCCTTTCCCTTCGTCATCCTTCCGTCTAAAGGATGGGCAATTGTGCTGTTGAACAAATACTCGTTAAATAACAGCAATCAATATTTTGGATGATAATATATAGTAATTTTTTTTAAGTGTCAGAATAGTGATTAATTTGTATTAATAAGCGATACATGTCTCCTATACTATCCCATAAAGCCTTTTGGAGATTGAAGGCAAGAACAATTTTAGATCTGGGATAATTCGATAAAATATTATCTATAATATGTAATTTCACCAAATTTTGTGAATACTTTCACTCTTACAAAATAATAAAGTAAATGTAAATAAATTATTATTAAAGTATAAATCCTATACAAAAATAAAATTCATCAATCAATTCGGCAAACACAATTGATACTCCATTTTGATTTCAAATCACAGTTGAGTTTGTTTATTCAGATATAATCATTTTATGAAAATTTCATAAGTAGCTACAAAACCTTTTTGAAAACCAAATAAATTGAAGAGGTTTTAACCATTTTTTGTAGAAAGTTAGTATACACATAAGAGGTAACTATGCTATGATTATTAATAATAGAGTACTTCTGTTGTAATGACTGCCATCTTCAATATACAACCATAAAACACATGAAATCGTAATTCTCGTATTTATAGTTGCGGAATTTTTTAACTTACATTCCTTTTCAATGCTTTTGAATTTCTTTCATACCCTTAACACTTTGTAAAATTAATTAGATCCTTACTATACCATAACGAAATACAAAATAAAAATGAAAAGTTAAATAAATAAAAAAACACACATTTTATTCATGAGGGATAATGATTATTATTAAAGGTGTCCTTAGGACTACCGGATGGTCCTTGCTTATCCCACGTAAACTATCTTTATCCGAGATCGATCCAAAATGTTTTGAGGATTTAAGCTCACTGTAGTTTACGGTATAATGGAACATGTAATTATTAGCTCCAAAATAAGAATGTCGTCTAAATCTAAATTCTTATTTATTAACATGAAAATATTGACAACAATAGTAAAAATAATGGAAAATCTAGTTATTCGTTAAGAAAGCAGTACCACTCACTTGTATCTATCGTAGGCGATGACGGCATTTGTAGCAGAAGCTCCAATGCCAGACAGAGAACCCATAATACTAAATATCTGACAACCGAACGGTCCAAGTGCAAACCCGAGATTGAAAGAGTTATAGATGAAGATCGGAGTCTTTAGCATCATCATAAAGTCGCACAAAGCCAGGTTTACCACAAACATGTTGGAAGGCGTCCTCAGGTTCTTGGCCCTATTCAGATAAGAATAACTTAACGTTAATTCAAACTTCATATACTGGAACTAGAGGAAACTGCAATATTTTATTAAAGTAATAAAAGAACTTGCAAAGTTGATGAAAGCTGCAACTTTGCTATTGAAACATATAAAGAATCCTTATTTGATTACAACCCTCCCGACATTAATGTCACTCTTATATATTAATCTCATCTTACGTTCCAGTTAGTAATAGTCAAGTCAGCAAAGAACTACTAGCAAACAGCGAATGGGACAATCAATCCAAAATATTACAGGTTAATATAAATACTTTTTACAAGTAAAATCATTAAGGGATAGATATCTAAATAAACACAGAGCTATACAAACCCACAAAATATCCATATGACTAGTCCGTTGCCAACGAGGGAAAAAATCATGAATATTATATAAAGTAAGCCGAGAACGTAGTGATGCATAGGCTCGACTGCTGGATACTTGAGCCAGTGTTGGGGGATGTGGATGAGATCCTCGGTTGGAACATTCCAGCCGAGTAGTCGGGGAGTTCCAGTACCATGCATCACTCTGTCAAAACATAAAATGAGTAAACCAAGGATGTAGTGGTGTATGTGATCGACACTGGATATTTGAGCCAATGTTGGGGGATGTGGATGAGATCCTCGGTTGGAACATTCCAGCCGAGTAGTCGGGGAGTTCCAGTACCATGCATCACTCTGTCAAAACATAAAATGAGTAAACCAAGGATGTAGTGGTGTATGTGCTCGACACTGGATATTTGAGCCAATGTTGGGGGATTTGGATGAGATCCTCGGTTGGAACATTCCAGCCGAGTAGTCGGGGAGTTCCAGTACCATGCATCACTCTGTCAAAACATAAAATGAGTAAACCAAGGATTTAGTGGTGTATGTGCTCGACACTGGATATCTGAGGCAATGTTAGGGGACGTGGATGAAATCCTCAGTTGAACACTTCCATGAAGTCTTCCAACCAGGGAGTCCAGGTACCAATCGATATCCTGCTACAACATAACATAAATAAGTAAATGCAGTCTTGTATATGAACTAAAAAAGGATGATTATATACAATCCTCGGTGAGAAAATTCCCATAGTTGAGAAGTAAGCCTGCAGCTGTCATAGATAAAATCTTATGGAGATGAGCCATTTCTGAGGTCTGGTTGGTTGGTGTTAAAGTTTGGATGGTAACTAGAATTTAGCGTGGCGCTTCTAGAAACTGAATAGTTCTAGAGGCAAAGAGTTGCCAGAGACCTGGAGTTCAAAATGTTCAACATATACTAGTGGTAATACACACCGAGTAGTTTTATTTACTGTTGCCTGTGAGATAAGTGGTTTTGTTTAGCAAAACTACTAGTTTCATTATTTTGTAGTATTTTTTTTGGGGTCAAATATATTTTTTACAGAAACGTATTTCTCTTTGTGTATTCTTTTATTTAATGTGTCGTAAGGTAAGAATTGCTATTTTTTGCGTTTTCGCTGGGGGAAAAGAGTAAAAAAACAAGAACTACTCTAATAAAACAGACTTCTTGGAAAATATTAAGGAGAGTGCAAATTAGTTTTCAAACAAAATTATATTACATAATAAACAAACAAATTTATTTTTTATAACTTAACAAACAAAAAATTTGATTTTTGTTTTTTTATTCCTATTTTTCCTACCTTTACTACAAATTAACCATAACATTTTTTCGTAAGCACTGCATGTAAAATTTTGTCTAAGAGAAGTTGGAACATGGTGTAATTACAACCAAAGTTTGATGAATGAAACTGTCTATGATCACAACCAATATTTTCACTAGCCCAAAGGAGTGGTACTTGAAATAAATCCAATGATTAGAGATTTGATGGATCCTCAGCTTATGGAAAAGCGTATGCAAGGGAAAATTCAAAATCCTACTTATAGACCTTGGCGTGTTTGACCAAAAAGAGTATTTTATATGGTATTTGTACTAAACTATTGTGTTTGGCAAATTGTACATTTAATAATTGCCTAATTATCATAGTCAAAATAATGGAATACTGGTTGCCGTAATTTAAAATCTTAAAAAGTTGCGACTGCGGAGAGCTGAAAGCCACTAGTCCTGTAAGAAAGAAAAGTTAAGAAGGCTATTACACTTGTGTAAAGGAAGATAGAAAATTGAATATCAGGAAGCAAACAATCCAGCATACAGTGCTGGGAATTCTTAATGCAGGCCTATGCTCATCTTGCTGATTACAAGCTTTTTTCACTCGTCACTTTCCGCAAGTTGTGTCTTTTAAACTTTGATGTCATTTATGTCAGATCCTATTATAGCTATTCTAATACGTCTACTGTGTATTTGTGATAGCATACACTAATGTTTAATACAGGAACATTTTTAATTATTCCACTTATCGAGTTTGTAAACAAAGTGTATGTGTGTTTTTTTTTGATTTTACACAAAAATAAAAAGTAAACCTTATTCAAGAGATATTTTAGATAATAAAAAAAGAATTAGGTCATCAGGTATAATAGTTTTCTAGAAAAATTAGATATACTTAAAATTACGAATATATGCATTCGGATTCTCCACATCGACCAAAGCTGTTGGCTAGTTGTCATTTATCAAATAAGTAGAATGATGGAGCCGTTTATTTACATTTTTCGTACAAAAAGGATAAAAAAACTATGCTTTTAGATAATATGAGATGTCACGATTTAAGAGGGATGAATCAATCTATTCCTTAAGTGCCTACAAGACGTGACTGTATCATTCACATTGTCTATAATCTACCATAAAAGCAAGTGTTACCTGGCGAGGGCGTAGGGGATGGGAGGTGTGGTATTGAAGGCCCCACTGAGATGTTCCATGGCTGCCAACGGACAAGTGGAGGCCGGCCATCACTAGAGGGCATTTAAAACTCTGTACTAATCTGATCACGTTAAGCTTGTCAGTCAGTCATCGCTAATCCCCCCGTGCCGTAACGTAGCTTTCCCGTCAATCTGACATAATAATAGTTATCCTTGTAAACTGTTACATCCTAATCGTTAACGACAGTCGCATTTACTGCATTATGCCCCTGGATGCAAACTTGAACTTGATATCTATAAACCGCCGTGTGGATGGCGCGAGAAGTTTGATTATCAATTAGTTTATTGGCAACTAATAACATTTGTTGATAACTGGCTCGGAGGCTAAATAAAATTGTATGTATCTCAGTTTTCTTGGTCACTGGGTCATTAATTAATCAATCTGGATATGTCGACTATGGTTGGTGACAATACTGCATCAGTATTATTTTTTAAAATTATTGTTACGTGCCTCCAGAAATACAAATTTAAAGTTGGAAAAGAAGATATACGTAGGGTGGAAGTGAGTGGTAGGGAGAGCACTGGTATGTATACTGACCCCTTTCATTTCACCCAGTTGCCACACTTGGAACAGAAAGTCGACTATTTCATTGATTAAGTGGAAGATATATTCCGGTGATTGTATAGGTATATATAGGATTGAGGAGCCTACTTCGGCTGAAAATGTCAACACCATTTTGGTGTCAGTTAAATATAGATTAGGAAACATAAATACTCGTATTACCATTTCATCCGAAGTCCAAAATATTCGGGGTAACTTTTCTTACATTTCGCTTCATCAAAACCTTCCTCGGGCTTTAACGAATATATTGAAAAAAGGATAAGTAGAATTAATCCAGCAATTCTCTAGATTAGCACTTAACAACACATTAAGCCATTCATTTTTTATGAGATACTAGCTGTTTCCCGCCACTTCGCGCGATTTCCGTAAGGTTTACCCGTGTTGGTGCACTTCTGGTTCAAGTGAATTATATTTTCAACGCCGATGTAGAGTTACCTTTGTTGCCATGATCAAGGATATTTGTGTATATTTATAGCCATTGCAAACGTACATGTACCTTATTATAAAATGGCCTAACACTCAAGCTTTACGTTCATCAAGAAATGTATCTTAAAGACAGATAAATTTATGCATCATAACTTAGCGCCATCAAATGGTGTTTGGCTATTTAATATTCATAACTGTCTTTTAATTGCCGTTTACAGTGTGCAGGCGCTTTGAAAACTTTTAACGTTTGCAGTGCCGCCTGGTGGCGAGTTACATCAATGGGCATAACATATAAATCTTCTCCGTGGAAAAATACACATATATACAAATTTCATAATGATCAGTCAAATATTTTACGATTCTATAAAGGACATGCAGACTTACATTTATATATGCGTGCGTGTGTGTTTGTTGTCTACTATTATGAAATTTATCCTGAGTTTTGCAGACGCCTAGGAACTTCGAATAGTTCTTGCCAAATGACTTCTTTAATTAATATGTTAGACTGAGAGTACAGTTATGGTGTGAAAACTACATATATTTCAAACCTCGTAACACTAGTAATATAGTACAAATCAAACGCAAGCAGAACACTGCTGGAGAAAGTTACGTTTTCCGACATCAAATGCTCTACCAGTTCAGTTCCGTTTGGAATCTGGAATCCGTCTGCAGATATCCTAAAAAGAGGCTCAATACGATCTGTTGCATCGTTTCGACATCAGAGACGCCTAGACTACAAAATCAGATGTAATGTAGATGAAAAGGTGTTCTGATTGTCTCATCAGGTACAGAATTGGGGACATTACGATGTTTTAGACACGATCCAAAGATGTTTCGTTGCTAAGTAGTAATAATATTGCTTTAAAACTCACCGGAATATATTTTGTATTGATTCATCTGCCGATACTTGAATCAATTGATACTTTTATTCAGATATGCGTGGGGATAATATCTGGCCAACCTTCGTATTTTGTATAATAATAGAATTAAATTCATACTATAGCTAAGGGTTGATAACATGTTGAAGCTAATTACCAAACATAAACGCTGTAGGTCTCCAAATATTATTTTTTGTAGGACCTCTCATTGAAAACACATTTTCGAATAGCATTGATATGTATGATACTCAAACGCAATCATCCTGCTTCTAGTCTGGGTTTACCAACCAGACATTTTAGTCATAATGTCCGGGTATTTTCATTGGATTAAATTCCAGTATTGGATTAGATGTGTTAATTGAAGTGATTGAAGTTGCTATTCTCGTTTGTCAGTCTCCTTGATCTTCCCAAATATTAAACGGAAATGTACCAAACGGATGTAAATTACTTGGACAGTTTCTCATCAATACCGTACCTCAGTGTCATTTACTTACTTTATTTCTTATTTATAAGATTTTAAGAAAGCTGTGGGTGGCTTAAATTTACCGAGTGTCTTCTTATGAGTGCCAGTTCTTCAGAACTAGATAGGCAGCGAGTGATTGAACGCTCTCCCTGGAACAACTAAGACTAAGAAGGACCGTATTCATACTCATATTCTCAAAGGCAGCTATATGAACAAGTTATAACCATCAAAGCTACAGGGGTTAAGTTGTAACTTCTTTTATGATCACACACTGTGGTGTGATCTACCTTGCACATTGGACATTCACTGTATTGCAGAAAGATTAAGAATAATAAACACCAGAATCACAGAAGTGATGATTCATAATCGAATACAATCAGTATGGCAAAGGAATCCACCGCATGTACATTTTAGGATGTGATTCCAGCAAGAGTACCAACTCTCTTATGATCGCCAACCATTTCCTTTGTGGTGCTTTGTACCAACCCAATGCTTTCTACAGTGACTTGCCACTAGTCTCGATCTTCAATAACTTAGCAGTTGTTAATGTATCTCTCTATTTTTATGTCTTGGTATAACAAACGTAATAAGACGCACCACATTGTGTCTGGATACTGTATATGGCATGTTACATAGCTATGGTCGTTTCCATACATAGCTTTAATGTTACTCAAGCGGCTGGCGAGACGGAAACAGCAATCTGCAAACTGATTATCAATACGGATATAGACCCAAGACTAAGGAAACACGGATTTAAACTGCTACTATTAGTCAAGAAACGTGTTGCAGAAGCAAGAGGGGGTTTTCAATAGACAAATCTTAATATCGATGGCTACTAATGTGGCCAACAATCTGGTAATATAAATTCAATTCCAGACATTGGTTCATTGAACAATATCCATAGTTTGTTAGAGATTTTTGTTACATACTTTGTAATACACATTTATATTTAATATAGTGATCTTTAAAATGAATACAAAGACGCCTGATGTATTCTCCTATTTACATATTTTATGTTTTTGCTATTGTAACTATATGCTATATCGTCAAAAATAATAAATAAAAAAATAAAATAGATACAATTTTGGTATATAAGTTCGCGTGAAATGTCATTTTAAAGCAATTCATTGCATATTAAGATAGTGCTAGTTTTACTATTTTATTTGTAAACATGTGAAAAATAACTTTTTTTTATAAAATATTAATTTTGTTATATTTTTCCTGTAATTTTCAAAAGGTTAAGTATGTTTGGAAAGAATGATAAAAACATACCTTTTGAATAGTCTTAAACCATGTATAATGCGTCTCAGATTTATATTTTACAACTGTTAGATTTAAGGGGAGTGGAATGGTCCTATATAGCTTATGATAAATTTAACAAGTTTGATGTACCGTACCTCTTTTTACAAAGTATAGAAGATAAAATGTTGATTTATGTGCTATTTAACGATTGTGCAGCATTTTGAGTCCCACCATGTAAGCATCTGCGGAGCAGGGCAGGGGTTGCCAAATCATCGAATATAGGCTTCAATTTGTTCCATCCATATGCTATCAACATAACTCTACAAATATCTCAATAGAGTAAATGGAATGTGTACTGTGTAAAAGTCATTAAAGTATTTGTAAAAAAGCAAATTTTCGAGGTTATGTATTTTGCACGTATTTACGCATAACATTTTTAATAGTAACGGAATGGAATACTCTTTGTGTAAAATTTGGCCTAAAAGATGTATATTCAGATAAACCAAGAAAAGATATCGAATTTTTGCGACTTTCACCATCCGACTCCCTTTAAACACGAGGCACCAAGTTCTGAAACACCCTGTACATACAATCTGAGTAAACTATTTAAAATGTATTGCTTGAATGTGATTTAGATGGGTTTGCATACTGTTTCATTGCTGTGACTCTACTTGTTCCCCCGTTATACGAGTAGGCCTATGTTTATACCTTATCTGCGTCACTTTGTACATAATTTCAGTAAGTTAATATTGATTCTCTAAAAGCAAACTTATTCCGAGAACCAGATAACAAGTTGCTTTCATGGCCCATATTTAACCACCTTTTGGTACGATTGTAAGAAATCATAATATGCAGGAAATAGTTGAATACAAATTGATTGTAAGTACTTTTCGTGAGTAAATCTTTATGAAAATTAAATTTGGCTCTACAGTTTACAGAAATGTAATAAATATATTTATTTAAAAGGTTTTCCATTACACGGTCTTAAAAAATATTGGTCATAATTAAATAAACTTAATCTAAATAAAAAAGAGAGAGTGAAAAGAAAAGAAAATTAAGGATTTAGATGGCGACTGGCCGTATGACAGCACTGCTCTCCAGCTGATTGGTGTCATTGAGAAGACGAGGGATATATCCGTGTAGACCATAAGTAGTTGGCCATAAGGCTAGGGACACACAGTCCCGGTTACCGGGATGCCGGTGAACGGCATCCCGGCCGGGATTGATGAGAACATGTAGTTTGTTGAAGAGCGCACACACAATGCCGGTGCTGTGCGGCACAAAGCGTGACCGGCAAGCATGCTACCGGCGACCGGGAGCCCTGCAGCCGGTGAAAATCGGGTTGGCAATACAAAACACTTGATATCTGTCGTGCGTGCTCACACAGTGCCGGCCGCCGGGTCCCGATTCCAGTCAAGTCTGTGTGTCAGTGGTGTAGCTGTTGTGGTGTGCTGCTGGTTTGTGTATCGTGTTTTACTGTCGAGGGTAGTGTAAAGTTGCGATAATGTTTGATACAGACAAATTTATAGAATGTGTCCACGGTATTCCAGCGTTATGGAACATTTTTCAGCTTTAGCATCTACATTGAATGGATGAACCCAATGTACCCTATTTCGTTGTTTTGGTAATTCATTTAGAGCCTCTAAACAACAAACTAACTTCACTTTGGATAGCATGATTCGTTCCGAACAACACTCAAAGTAGGCTGGAATCGTTTAGAGAAGAGATACGTTCTACAGATATTCTGCAGGATACATGTATACATCCTAAAGGCCTTATAGGGTGAGTTTTAAGTCTCTTCCCCCCTATTTATTTTTTAAACCGTATAAGTTAGGAGGTTTAAACTCCGTACATATTCTTTAGACCTAAATATCTTGTTTTTCATGGGTTCATTGACTCTCCACCTCCAATGGGGGACGGTCCACGAGGAGTAAGCCGAGATTCTTAAATGTAAGCATAGGTTGATAGCACATCAAAATTAAAGGTCTCTGTAAGTAAAATACAATGCCGCAAACCGGACCTCAAAAGGTTCATCCTAATGAAAATTACAGGGTGTTAAAAAATGTACAAAATAGTAATGTGCTATTATCTGCGTTTTATCGCGCAACTTTTTAAAAGTTTCATTTCAAAACAATTTTTCTATTGCTGTTTATTCTTTAAAAGAAACTTTATTTTTGTTGTGTTTAATGATTTTAAGGGATCACTGGAAGTCCGAGATCTAGGAGTTAACTAAAGGGTTTAATAAGAAGTCGATCATGTGGTTGTGTCGCCTTGTAAGTATTTTATTTAAAGAATTGTTGACTTATTTACAAAGGTTTTAGACCCATTTATTTTTATTTCAACAGCGATCCTGGTTCTAATATTGTACGATTCCGATACTAGTAGGTTGTTACTTACCCTTTTATTGTAGTAGATGCTCAAACTGATTGCCTGTTACTTCCTGACAGTAGTATAGTCTGTTAACAAAATTCACTCCTTACACGGGTTAGGATTTCTGGTGTTACCTTCCTGCAGGCCTCAGTAATTCTGTTCCGACGATCTTCCACACATGCGACTGGTGTACAATAAATCACAGACTTCAAGTCCCACTTCCAGTGGGTTCAAGTCAGTGATTGCCGCGTCTTCCTATCCATTCTCACGAAAATGTACATTAAAGGTAACTACGAACATTAACATCGTAGTGTGGAGGAGCACCGTGCTGCTGGTACCTTTACTTCTTCTCGATTAAACTCCCACCATTAGTGCGAATTGTATTTTCTATTAATGGATGAATATTATTTTGGAGCATATGTAAATAACGTTCTCCATTTAAATTTCCGTCAATAAACAGTGGACCAATCACGTGGTTACCAAAGAGACCTGACCAAACATTTACTTTCTGGGGATACTGGGTATGATGTTCTCTGTGAACATGGGGATTAGAGTTATCCCAGTATCGGCAGTTGTGTCTATTCACTAAACCATTTTACGTATAAATGTACTCTCATCACTAAAGCAGATATTTATTTACGGTTGTTAGATTTGCTATAATTAGTCTATCCATAGTTTCACAGAACTGCAATCTTCTGTCCGGGTCATCTTCATTTAATGCGTGATGTAGGATAATTTTGTAGGGATGATGAAATTTGTGCTTCTTCAGGGTAGTTATTGCTTTGCGTTGTGATACCCGATATTGTCTGCTATTTGTCTCGAAGAGGTTTGAGGATTTTCTACAACTGTACAAAGAACCCTCAAAATCAACTTCTTCTGACAAAGGAGGACGGCTTTGAACGTTTTGCATCAGTAAACGCTACCAGTCTCTCTAAGTTTTGTTATTAACTGCCTTAAATAGGTTTCTGCTAACAGGTCTTTCTGGATGGTTTTCATTAAATCGTCTCATTTTTTCGTGGTAATTATTCCCAGAAGCGCCAAAAATAAACACCATAGAACGGAATCGCTGTTGAAATAAAAATAAATGGGTCTATAAACCTTTGTAAGACAACAATTCTTTAAATAAAATACTTACAAGGCGACACAACACATGATCGACTTCTTATTAAATCCTTTAGTTAACTCCTAGATCTCGGACTTCCAGTGATCCACTTAAAAATCATTAAACACAACAAAAATAAAGTTTCTTTTAAAGAATAAACAACAATAGAAAAAATTGTTTTGAAATGAACTTTTAAAAAAGTTGCGCGATAAAACGCAGATAATAGCACATTACTATTTTGTACATTTTAACACCCTGTAATTTTCATTAGGATGAACCTTTTGAGGTCCGGTTTTGCGGCATTGTATTTTACTTACAGAGACCTTTAATTTGATGTGCATATCAACCTATGCTTACATTTAAGAATCTCGGCTTACTCCTCGTGGACCGTCCCCCATTGGAGGTGGAGAGTCAATGAACCCATGAAAAACAAGATATTTAGGTCTAAAGAATATGTACGGAGTTTTAAACCTCCTAACTTATACGGTTTAAAAAAAAGATAGGGGGGAAGGGACTTAAAACTCACCCTGTACATATAGCCTTAACTTGATAACGTTAGTCTTTTAGCATTAAGGCAAAAGTTTATGCAACATTACTTAAGCTTGTGGTTAAGATTTTACATGGAATCCTCAAGAGTCGATCCTCTGAGACGACTAAGAATATCCGAAGGCGCAGACAGGTTTGTATTAAGGTTTATGCGTAGAATTATTAGAAAAGTAACGGTATTTTTTAGTGCCCCTTTATATTTAAAAATGTACTAGTCTCGTACAAACATGTTTAGCACGTAAAATATAGAGAATTGGTTTGGTGCTGCCTAACCATTACCAGCTCACTGTGCGCATTTGTTTAACTAACCGATGACCCCAATCTCCAGATCCCCTCAACAGATTATCCTCTTACTCCGATACCACAGCTGAAGCCCCTGTTTGATTGAAGCCCCGTACTTGTGGTACACACACGCAATACTCCTGTTACTTGATTTAATGACCCGAAGAGAAAATGTATGTACACTACAAGAATTAAATACATTTACGAAACCCCCTATAGATACCCCTAAGATACTAAAAGAAACTATTTGAAAATTAGAGGTGATCCATTGATGAAGATAGATTACAAAACATCAATTATTGCTGTAAAGGTTTCAATCCAATGTTATATAAATATTACAAAAACTAATAAATAAATATTAATGGGTAAGCTTTGGAGTATTTTATTTCTTAACACCATTTGGTTATGCCTATGTTTGAACGTATTTTGCCATTATGTAATCAAATCATACTATATAATGCACTAAACACATTATGTGCTATCCAAAATAAATTATTTTTAGAATGGTTAATGGTATTTTCACGTTTTTACTTTAACTTCTATTTAAGACATTTATTTTTAATTTGCACGTTAATCGCAAGAAACATTTTTCTAGATAATATATTTCTATCTACAGAAGTAATACGTTAAATATGAACTAGATGGTCTCAATATAATGCCCTAAGAATTATGAGGCCACAATGTTTGAAACCCATACTATTTAGGGATAAATATGAAAATATTATAAAGAATTTAGATTTAATTTAAATTTTGAACTTGTTCGTTGAGCCCATTTCAAAGTTAAACTTCATAAATTTTAGAGGAATCGATATTCAAATTGCGTCCGCCTAATCTCTCTCACACACAAACACGAATAGTAAATTTAGAAACAAAAAAATTATGAGGTTCTCTTAAATATACAGACATGAAAATAAGACTAACTAAACTAAATGTGGATAATGTTGCCTTTTTATAAGCATCTTAACGAGATTTGTGCTAGTTATATACTTTATATCAGAATAATCCAGGGCAAAGGTATTTGAAAGCAGTTGGAAGTAAACAGCACAATTTGCTCTAACAATCTATCAATGTGTCAAATCATTTTTTTATGTCAAATGTAACAAACTATACACCATCTAAACAAAGACATTTATCATTATCACTTCATAAATAATAAATCCGTAAACGCACTTCTTTTATAGTAAATGTTTTTCTGAACCTTAACGTTAAAGTACAAACGTAAAATTCTGCTTACTTTTTACATATAGTTAAACCTTTTAGGCTTATAAAGCTAGGTGTTGACAACGGTTAATCTTTTCATCTAAATTTTATTCATTTAAGTACAAACATTGATTGAACTGTATCTCTTAAAATTTTTGAATTTGTTCAATCGAAGCTTTTAAAGCGTTGTTAAAACATGTATGGAAGAAAAGGTTTTGCCCTTTGTATCGCAGTAGCATTTTTATGTTTCACGTTCGATGATGGTGCTGCCAAAGTGTTGTTTAATCAAGAAACATTCCTTAGTTCACTGCATTCCTTAGAAAAAGTATTTTCATCATCGGTATTTTTCAAAACTTTGTGCATTTGGTCGTCTCAAAATATTAGTGGTGAAGTTGTAAAGAATGTTTTAGTATATTTTTCTCAATTTTACAACTTTTCAGTTTTGAGCGTTAAGTATCATGAACCTGGCAACCTCTCGGCTAGAGAATGTTACAACAATGTTATTTTTGCCTCAGGTTTTCCAAAAATTAGATTCTTCGTAGACAGAGTTCCATCGGTCCAGCATTCATTTCTCGTATTGGATGTATCTAATTCTACTAAAATGAATACTCATAGTTTTCGACTGCTTAAAGTCTTTGGTTCAGCCAAAGTGATTATTCTACAGCAGTCCCAAATGTTTAAACTCAGTTCCCCCTACTTCCCCCCGAGAACCCTCCAGATCTTGAGTTCCTCGTTGCAGTCAGAGGGTAAACAAATTACCGACTTGCAAGGAAGAATTGTGCGGATTGCTACTTTCAACTGTTCTTTATTTTCAATCCTTCAAGGACGTTCCAATTCAGGTAATTAATGTTGGTAGAAATTAAATTCATATACACATTTATAAATATCTTTTTAAATTGGTATTTAAATAGGTACTTAATACGCAAGTTTATATTATAAAAAAGGTATACTTTGGCCGTTTGATTGTACAGTACAAACGCAACACAATCAGTAGTGTTTATATGCAAAAGTTTGGTGTCTTCATAAACAGAAGAAGTGTTTGGAATCATAGGGGGTGCCCCCGGTGACCTTCTTGGAAGTGTAAAGCTTATACACCCTACTCATAATCTGCGATCTAGTATCAGAGAAGGTGATTTCTTAAATGCAATCTGATTTCGTAAAGAAAATTGTAGATATTATTCAAAATTAACGATGAACTTCAGGTTACATAAATCTTTGCTAAAAGAATAATTTAGTTTACATTCAGCCAAAAGTATTACAACTATGTAATAAAAATTTAACGTACAAAGTAGATGACATTCCTGAAACCAGTGGAGGAAAGAATGTCATGTGAGACCTCTTCCTTAAAAAGGAGTCTCATAGAAGAAAAGTGTTGTTAGAGATTGGGATGTTCTAGTGACCGAAAACCTTGACTATGAATCCTCAGATGGCCTCAGAAGGCCGAAAGGTTCCAGAGATCTGACCAATCACAAAGACTGAGTCTCATAGTTACTGATAGATTTCAAGGATCGAGAACTTTGGTAGGCAGAGCAATCCTGTGGGAGTGGAGGCTCATTACAAGATTTTTCTACGGAAAGTAAGTTGTTGAGAGACCAAGAACTCTCAGAGGCCGAATGCTCCTTTTTATTTAAATCGTCATACAACCGATAGTTCTAGATGTTATTGTAGGTTAATTGGTCACAGAGACTGGTGGTTTTCAGGATAAGGGGGGTCACAGATGGCCCACAGACCAGAGAAGCTTAAATGTTATTTCTACAGACAATATCTGTCTTATGTGCTACAGAAAAAACACATCTTGATAATGTAACTAGTTCACCAAAACGCTTTGTATTGTTTAACATGAAACACGTTGTTAACAAAAAGTTATGTTTTTCCTAATACTTTGAATTTTTACAATAGGTCAGTTTGCTTAAGAATGCTCTACACCTATGCTTAAATGTTCCAGGAAACCATGATGGCATTGAGATGAGAACGATGCTAGAGCTAGCACAAAGGTTGAACTTCACGTTGAGACTTGTGCGACTACAGGGTGGTGGCAAGTGGGGTGAGCGGCTGTCAGATGGTTCCTGGAAAGGAGGTATATCAGAAGCCCTTCTCAGTGGCGAGGCTGACATTGGCTTCTGCAATTTCTGGAATGTCTTACATAATTACCAGATTGCAGATTTTGGCCCCCAATGGGCTGTGGTACGTTTGTGAAAGACTAAAAAAAATATAATCGACTATAATTACTATTAAGTATTGTGTGAATGTATAAACTAATACCATGGCCCTGTAATCTAGGAGGAGGTCAGATTCTGAGAATTGTCTCAGTATATTGAAAATTGAAATTAATCTTCATGAGTCATCTGATGCTAGCACAAACCACTTCTATGACACTAACTCTTGGAAATATGTTCTACTTTCAGTTCATTAAAAAAAGAATAAAATTGATATGTAAAACTGGACTTCAGTAGCTAACCAAAGTAACCAAGCAATCAGACTTCACTAAGGTTTACTACAGTAATTTATTACTCATTTTGAAATCAGTATGTAGTAAAATTAATTTAATATACTATTATACTTTGTTTTGGCTACTATCCACAGTGACCTTATGCTAAATACTATAATTTAAAGTTTTGTTGTCATTAAGCTATTTATATTTATGGTATTTTATTCAGTTGTCATTTTATTTCCAATTAATTTTGATATATTTTTAATATGATACATTGTACTGAGATTAAATGAAAATAGAGGACTTTATAGTCTTTACTTTGCATCTAATGAAATTAAGTTTCTTTTTCACTTCCTGCAAAATTTTAAGTCAATAGCTGATTTTATACTCGAGATGTCCTATGAACAGATGGACATTCAGAAAATCATACAGAAAAGAAGTCTTTACCTCCTTCCGGCAGACAGAAGAGAAATGTAGCATACTGAGTGATAGGCTTCAATGACACTTAGCCAAATTCCATGGTTGGACTTGCACCATCTATGTACAAATGAAGTTTCATGTATAATTTAAACTCTAAAGATGAGATCGTTCTTAGGATGTCTTGCAACATCATAAATTCACATTATTTCATAAAATTAAGTTTCGTAGCAGTGTTCCAGATAGCAAGTAAAAAAAGGTGAGCAGGTGAGCTAGGAAGGGTAACACAACCTAAGAGGAAGCCCATACTCAGACCGGTTTTTTTGGACAATTTTATCGGGGCCTGAGCCCTATGTGGGCCCGGGGTCAGGCATTACCACATATTTATTTGAGGGGCGGTGGTGAGAAATGACGGGGCCCGGCTGAATATCTTTTCATTTAATTATATTTACTGTTTACTCTATGAATAAAAGTGTCACATATTCAAATCTCATATGATTGTATTCAGTTTGTTTACAAATTTATTTATTCTGCTATTTTACCATTGCCAACAGGGTTGCCCATACGACTAATGTAAATGTATTCACTAACGCTCAGCCAAAAACCTTGGAGTGACATGCTCCACCATTGAAGTTAGTGTTTGTCCTATAAAAATGAAGCTTCATGCAAAATTTTAAATCTAGATCAGTTTGAACAGACTGACAGATAGACAGAGAGGAATGAAAGTTTTCCAGTTCCTAGAGTAGTAGGCTTTGCTAACGCTCATTCATTTACTTTCTATTAGCGTCTTAAGTTGATTTATGGTATTTTTTTAAGTTCATGAGCTCTTTGTTCTTTATTGTTTAAAATTACAAGAATTTAAAATATATCGAGTCGCAATAATTTTTAAAGAATTAAATTAAGGTTATTTTTTTACATATAACAGTGTAATAAAAGAATTGAGAAGTTATAGGTGATAGAATAATATTGTGTACTAAATAGTCATGTATATTACAAAACCCCCTGTAGACCAATAGGCACCATATCTTCAATGGTCTTAAAGTGTTAATATTGTGTACTATATACTGTATAGTCATGTACATTACAAAACCTTCTGATACAAACCCTCAACATATTGTCAGTGGTCTTATAAATATTAAAATATCATGTAATATACAGGGTGTATATTATGTCTGGAAACACCCAAATATATCCTTTAATAATTTAAATATAAATTTGAAACCTCTTACAATCGTGATAGAGATTGGGCATCTACTTTTTGGAACAATGTTTTGTTATGTCACACCAACGGGGGACGTCCTGCCGAGGGTATCGTGAATATTCTTAATGGAAGCCTATACCTTGTGATACATAATTTTAAAGGTAATAGCTTACTGAATTGAATGCCACAAACCGCATCTCAAGGGAATTATTCTATCAGAAAATAGAGCATTTTTAGTATTGAAAATTTACTGATGTTCAACAATGTAATTTTAACATGGTTCTTGCCACAAAATGTGTTACACTAATTTTTTAGCATTTTTTTAAATGTTCAATTAAATAAAACAAAAATTTCATTTTAAGCTGGTTCTATTAGCACAAATTTGCCATAGAATAATGTATGCTGTTAGAAAAGTCTTACAACAAACGTTTTACCTGCATTTGGTGTCAAAGCAATTGTTCGAACTGTGTTCCTTCTACGGTTTGACAATGAGCCAATCTTGTGTAAAATGATTCGACAGAGTTGCCTAACATTTCTTCAGTTATCAAAACAATCTCCTCTATAATCCTGTTTCTTAGGTCTTCCAAATTATGAGGCTTTCTTCTATAAACATTGGATTTTAAATGACCCCATAGGAAATAATCGATTGGTGACAAATCCGGAGATCTTGGAGGCCATTCGATTTCTCCTCTTCGGCCAATCCATTTATGAGGAAACCTTAAATCCAAATACTCTCTTACCTGTCTCCCATAATGGGGTGGAGCACCATCCTGCTGAAACCATACATTATCAAAGTATTCTCCTGATGCAATTTGAATAGCTGGGATTATTTCATTTTGGAGCATATTGTAGTAAAGTTCGGCATTTAAATTTCCATTGATGAAAAAGGGTCCAACAATTTTGTTACCTAAAATTCCACACCATACGTTCAGTTTTTGTGGTTGCTGTGAATGGGACTCAGTAATCCAATGTGGGTTTTCACTAGCCCAGTAACGGCAATTGTGCCTGTTAACATTGCCATTTAGGAAAAAAGTTGCCTCATCAGAAAATAGTATGTTGGTCAGAAAATCTCTATTGTCATCATATTTGCGCATCACAAGTTCACAAAACTCAACTCTTCTGTCGTAATCATCCTCACTTAACTGTTGGACTAAATGAACTTTAAATGGTTTGTATTTATTAATTTTCAAAATCTTACTCACAGACATAGGGTGCATATCATGTTGCTGTGCAGCTTTTCTGAGCGATGTATGTGGGTCTTCAATAAATGTTTGCAAAACATCTAGTGCATGTTCTTCATCTGTTGCAGATTGTATCCTACCCGACTTTGGCCGATTACGTACACTCCCTGTCATTTCAAAACGCTCAATAGTTTTTGATATTGTTGAAACACTTATGGGATTCCTTTCTGGGAAAGTGTCATTAAACAAATTACAAACTTCCCGATAAGATCTTTGACGATCGCCATATCCTCGCATCATCAACAGAGTAATTCGTTCTCTTTCAGACAATTCCATTAAAATGCCAAATAAAAACTGAACTACTGTAATTAGATAACTTGTTGACAGCAATGCTTCAGAGACACTGATTAACTCGACAGGAATGATATGACCTTTGTCCATTTGTAATTCCCAAGCTTAGACCTGTCTAGTGAAAGCTCCATGCTCAACAAACTGAAACCTGTAGACCAGATGATTAATAACACAATAATGTTTCTCATAGGCTAGTGACCTTTGTCTCTTTAAACCTTCCTGCTGACTGGAAAACACCAAGTACAGATTCATAAGTAATCAGAGAAAGTGACTCATAAGTTTTATTCATTGTAATAAAAACTGGTAAATTTGTACTAATGAAACCAGCTTAAAAATAAATTGTTTATTTTATTTTAATTGAACATTTAAAAATGCTAAAAAATTAGTGTAACACATTTTGTGGCAAGAACCATGTTAAAATTACATTGTTGAACATCAGTAAATTTTCAATACTAAAAATGCTCTATTTTCTGATAGAATAATTCCTTTGAGATGCGGTTTGTGGCATTCAATTCAGTAAGCTATTACCTTTAAAATTATGTATCACAAGGTATAGGCTTCCATTAAGAATATTCACGATACCCTCGGCAGGACGTCCCCCGTTGGTGTGACATAACAAAACATTGTTCCAAAAAGTAGATGCCCAATCCCTATCACGATTGTAAGAGGTTTCAAATTTATATTTAAATTATTAAAGGATATATTTGGGTGTTTCCAGACATAATATACACCCTGTATATGTAGTCAGGTATCTTATAAGTAATAAATAATAAGATTTATTAAAATATTAATTCGTTTCTATCAGTGTATATGAGATGCTAGACAAATTATGTTAGATAAAACAATGTACTAATGCCTATTTAAAAAATAATTTTTATTCAGGTCCTAAACTTTGTACATTTGGGATGTATTCTGTAATTCCCAAGTCCTCAATTTCAGACTTTTATTATTTTATATTTTAATTAACATTATAGATAACATACTTTTAATGCTACAGATATTTTGTGTACTTATATAGTATTTCATATTAAGTTATGGAGGAATATTGTATTTTACTTATAGACAGTAGAAAATGTAAATTTCATTATTTAAATATAAAAAATTCTAGGTGACTAATCTTGGTCCTCTTGCGAACTAGGGATGCTATACCTCTCAACACTCCCCTTCATTCCCTGCCTCACTAGCTAATGTAAAAAAATCCAATTGTTTTAACTTTGCCTGATGAAAATAAGAAATCATTCATCATTTATGTTCCTGTTGTCTAAGAATTGTGCTGTAAAACTCCATGAACAAGGTCTCATCTTAGCTGTGTACTTTATTTCAAAATTATAAACTTAATTCGTTGCTTAAAGTGTCTTCAATATTCTAGAGCAGTAGTTTTTTCAAGTATTCAGTAGAGTCTGTTTGCCTATTTAACTTTATTTATTTATTCCTTTAATGCTATAGATCTGCGTGGGAGACTATACACATGTGGTCAGTACAAACCATCTTCAACACACACATATAGGAATCTTATATCCTTTATCTACTCTCCTACATCTTATTTAAGAGTAGTATTAAGAATTATAAACTTACAGTGTGAAAATTAAATTAGACATATGCTACTGACATCATTAATGCCTAAGAATTATTTCATTTTCAGGATTACTATACATATATGGTTCCATGACCGCAATTGATACACAGTTTTTGGATAACAATCACCCAGCTGTTCGATAAAAACGTTTGGATTCTCCTATTTACCACATTCTTTATTGTATGTGTCCTGGTCCAGAAGTATACCACATTCACTGACACCAGGAATCTGCAAGGTAGTAAAACTTTTTTGTATTATTATAAATATTTATTGTTGAAGTAAAAGTTTTAACTGCAAGGAAATAGTGAAATATTTTGAAGTGTTTTTATCAAACATTGTGATCAATAAAGGGTTAATGTATTTTTAAATTTAGTGTAAATCACATTTTTAACAAGCCAGCACCAAAGTCAATGCAGGAAGTTGGTGAATTTAAGGTGAGACAGCAGTCCCTATATCGCCCAAATTAAAATGGGCATATTTCGGTACACATAACTTTTATAAATAATAATCAATTTGCCTGAAGTTTTTTCCCCTTATTCTATCCATTGTTACCTTACATAATAGGAAGGGAAAAAGGTTTTTAAGTTCAAATAAATTTTTTGTTAAGATTTTAATTTATTGAAAAATTTTTATATATTTTTTTGTATTAAATATTTTATAAATAAAAAAAGTAGTAATTGTATGGATAAACTGGCTCCTATTATTACTTGTTACTGCATAAGGAGCACACACACCAAATTTTATGGTAATACAATAATAATTGTGGACAAAAAGTGTACTTTAGTAAAAAAAAGTTAATTTTCAGAAAACAAGAAAAGAAGTCAGTATAGCCAACAATACTTTTATTTCAAATACCCCATTGTTGTCAAAAAAGTCCAGCTCCATAGGAGTGATTTTCTTCATTTTCCACATCTTCCAGTCTTCTTTTTGTGGTTTTCTTTGCCTTCCTCGCTCTTTTTACGACTTCTTTGAACACCATTTCTGCCTTCTGGACCCTAGTCAAATCTAGTTTCTTTAGACCTATCACACTATTTGAACCAGCCTTGCCACAAAGTTCTTCTAGGACTTTTACTTTGCCCAAAACACCATCATTAAAACACACTACTGCATCCAAGACACCAATTTTTATAGTTTGTGTATTTACAAGGTCAGTTTTTGGGAGTCGCATCCATATTACATTGTTGAAGGCCTCTTTGCAATTTTGAGTTTTCCCATGGAGGCATTTTTTTAACAAAATAGGTGAACATAGATCACGGTAAATAGGTTTTATTGCATCCATAATCTGAGCAGGCAAAGAGTTATCATGTTCCGGAAATGAATGAATATATAAACAATGTTTAGGCAAACGCAAAATACATTGACTTCGCGAAACAAACATGTATTGGTTTAGAAAAAAGGCTGTAAATTATATAAATATATTTTTTATTTCATAATATTTGGTGTCTACTTGTTCAGAAAAGACTGCTCTACAAAACAGAATAAAAATAAAAAAATCTATTTAAAAAAATATTTGACTGCTGTCTTACCTTAATGAAGGTGGCATTGAATATACTGGTTGGCTTTGAATATAAATTATTGAAAATATATAACAGTTCTCAATGACCGTCAAGTTGTGTATTACAATCAGAGCTAGTCTCTGTTTTATAGAGTGTGTAGCACATTATATTTAGGATTTATTGCTATGTTTTAAACTATTTATTCTGTTTTATTTTCACAGATGCAGTTGTTTGTGTTCTTATAGTATTTGGAATTTCGATTGGTGCTACATCTTGCAAGATTTCCAAATTGAAATCTGCGCGTCAAGTAATTACTTGTTGGTCTGTCTTCAGCTTCTTTATTTCGGCTATTTTTTCCAACACTATCGTCACCAACTTAATGGTCCCGCGCCATTCCATGTTGATAGACAGTGTGAAAGACATCGTACTAGGAAACTTCTTGTGGGGGGAACCAGAATACAACAATGTCAGCAAGAGGGCCCTGTATTTCAATCTTGAGGTACGTAATAGAGGTTGAATACAGGTATGTATGAGTATATTAACTGAAATTTGTTATTGATGAAGAACGATTTGAAAAAATAACAAATTTATGAGGTTTTTAGAACATTTTTACAGTTTTTCTGACATTTCATGCATGTTGTTATTCTTATCCAAAATAGTAAAACAAAGCATAAGCCTAAACGTTTAAATGTTATATTTACAGAACAAACTTCAATCGAAATAAAAGTCTACTTGTACTCTAAGCTTATATGACACCAATTTGTATTTAGTTACATTAACATTATATTTGCTGATTTGATATGGATGTGGGATTAATTTCTTTATATTCTTATCATAAACACTACTCTGTAAATCACGCTCAGTATAAAAATGATAAATTACTAAATTTTTGTGTGTAGATAAATATTTAGAGCAGAGATGAGAATACTTTACATTAATAACAAAAATGGAAATGCTAGTTATATTAATTTTAAAAAGACAATGAGTAAAGAATATGATTATTACAACGACATTAAGTAAAGTAACATGGTATTATTATTACTATGATACTTTACGGATTTTAGTTTTAATAAGTATTTAAAAGTACAAATTGCTTTTCTATTAAATATTACAACAAGATAAATAAATTAGAAAATAATAGAAAAATAGTTCAAACATTATTTTAGTGACACTAATGATCATGGCAACTCTGTGACCAATTGAATTAGAAATGTAGAATAAGCCGATTTATTTCTAGAGTAATAATAGTCACCACACTATTTTTATTTGCAGAAACCAGTAATCACAAAGTAAATGTTATTAGTATTTTTATAAATTGTTCCTTACTTACGGGTGTTACTAGAATTTACTACAATAAAATACATTCAATGACAGTCATATATAAGGAAAATGTACTAAACCATTCCAGACCATAATACATCTAATCCTATATCTCACAAACTAAAAGTGACATTGTTTTATTTTAAAATATTATAATATAATATTATGATATTTACTAACATGTCTTTAATTAATATTTTATTGTTATTACTTATTTTAAAATCAATAAAAATTTAATCCACAACATTTAAAAAAAATAAAAGCATCACTTTTTGTTGTATCTTCTTCTTTTGGGCTTTTCAAGGGAAATGTCTCAACTAAAAACCTCAAACTGCAGTTTTTAAACATTCCTTATACCCTTTAAAAAAGTATATATATATATATATATATATATATATATACTAAACTGTAAATGGAAATTCTTCTATATATATATATATATATATATATATATATATATATATATATATATATATACATACACACAATATATATTGTAATATACAATATACAGTATATATAGTACTATACTCTTGGACTGTGGTTTTACTACAATGGCATTCTCCTTAGTTTGTTTCGTCAATGTGGCTTTCTTATCAGTTAATACATAAATTTGGAGCGATACAAAACCTTATTTTACCTGACTAATAAGAGAATTACTGAGAATTTTTTTTCAAAATGCGTTTGGTGTCTATTTTAAAACTCCATGTGCCTATTATCCTTACATTCGTCTGCAATAATATTTTCAAACGATTTTTGTAGGACCCATGGCAAAGCCAGCTGGAGAATCGCTTTCGCAACCTTACCAGTGACACCAGTACAGCTGCGTTGCGCTCAGGAAAATTTGTATTTCCTGTTCAAAGATTCGGCTACAGCTACGTCTTCATCGATGTAGATGGTTTAGAAACAAATGATTTAAGGGAGTTCCGCCTCATGAAGCAGACCTTGAACGAGTTCTATGTGTCTTTCAAGTTCAGCAAACAATCCCCACTGCTAGATGTATGCTACGCAACACTCCAGCGGTTTTTTGAAGTGGGGCTCATTGAACACTGGAAGAAAAGTGTTATCTTAAAATACGGAACTCCTGATATTGCAATTTTGTTACGTAATCACAAAACTGTAGAATGTATAGATTCATTTAATCCTCTGACACTCAGTAACAATATGGTTGCCTTTCAATTTATTTTAGGTGGTTTGGCATTGGCAAGTGTAGTGTTCATACTTGAGTTATTGAATAAAACTCATAATTTGTGAAAAACTCATTTACTTAAAAGAAAAATGATGATGTAGGATTTTTCGTCCTCGATCATTTGAACAAATAAATAATGGACAAGATGGGTAAATACGAAAAGTGTTAAATTTTGTAGACAAAGCATTTTATAAACCTATTAAGTTGAGATTACTCAAATCTCACAAGAATGCCATGTATTTAATTTATCTTTGGCAATAATAATTATTATTAACTTTTATTGAAAAAGAACACAATAACCTGCTATTTGTCCTTTTCAGGTGGTATTAAAGTACATGTTTATTAAAAGAGGTATACATTACAACAATGTATTGTACGAGAACTCACCAAATGTGGTTTATAATGGTCTTAAATAAGACTAAACTGCCAATGACTACATGGCTATATACCGCCCAGTGGTTTAGGATGAGGGCCACCTCTGGTTGAGGGCCTTCAGGAAATGTTTGTCTTTAAGTAGTCAAGGATCAAAAGCTAGCCAAAATACTGCACACAAGGAGATACCAGGGGAATAAATTAGATTCCGTTTACACTTACAGTGTGGACTACTGGAGTGGGGTCGTGTCTCTAATTTTAAATAAGATAACGTTTCATTACAATTAATTCATTAAGTCTTCCTTATATGTGTACCTATATATAGTTTGTGAATTATTTCATATTGGAAAGTTTATATCATTGCTATAATTGGTTGGGCATTACTGAAGCCTATCACTTATAGGGCTGGGAAAGTTTTATTTCTGTTTGTCTGTCTGGATATCTTCAACGGACTGGACTATAGGCTTGAAATTGTGCATGAAGCTTCATTTCTATATGAGGAATACTGAGTTAGATTATGATGATCACACTCTATGTGATTTAGTTGAGCAATTTCAAATAGTTTTACATTGGTCTTATGGATAACTATAATGATGACGAGAAAATAGCAGAATAAATACATTTGTAAAGAGACTCAGTATAAGAGAAAAACGGCGGCTTGTGGTATAGTGCATAAGTGTGGTAAATGTGGAAAGAATGTTTCTAAAAATAGTTTAGCTCTCCTCTGTAACGTAAAGTATACTTTATGGCATCATATGGGTGGAAATCATTAATGATCATTACGATCTTTTCCGTGAATAAAAAGTAAAAGCTTTGTGGAAATATAACAAGTGCAGGGTAAACTCAAAACCAGTTATGATGAATGTTGCTATTCAAACTGAGAGTTAAACTGATCTTGATGAATGAAGATGTTCGAAAAAAATGAGAATTTTGACTGAACAAATATTCACTTTGTCAAAAGACCACAAGAATCTAAGTGAGCAACTAGGTGTTTTAAAAAGCATCATTGTGAATTTGAACTCAGCTGTAAGCAGCCAGACAGTAATCACTAATCAGAGGTATTTTATCAAGTAACAATGGCAAATCGTATGCCAGAAAATCAAAATTAAATAAGAATACACTTATTGACCCTACTAAAAGCTTAAAAACTAATATAAATAGTAATGATTGTCTCCATAGCATTGTTACTAATCGTGGTAAAATTTTGATCTCAGCAGTTGAACATGAACCTGTCAACGTACTTAACTCATGTTACTCATTCTGATCAGGGTATTAGTCATGGAGCTTTTCACAAAACCTCACATGTATACAGTAGAGTAAGAACTAGGTGAGACCCGGAATCATAGATCTGACCCTGACCGCGAACAGCGGCGTCAGGCATACGATAATACTGCATTCGACAGTGGTGATTGTGTTCCTTGTGTTGTGGTATCAAACCTCTGAAATTAATGATGAGGGTGAATTTAGTGAAGTGATATCTCGTAGAAAATTACAACTCAGTCCTAGTATTTAACCTATTTCCCAACAGTGAAACGTAGTCCTAGGCAGAATTTCACCACAGGTAGTTCAAATGCTGCACACAACCTCAATATAATTGACAAGAAAGCGTTTTTGTTTGTTTCCCGTTTTGGTGCAGATACTAAACCTTTTGGCATTGAGAATTACGTCAAAAGGAATAAACCTGCATATTGTGGAACAGATCGCATCTAAACGACCTGATCTTTACTCCTCTTTTGAGATTGGAGTCCCCACAAACATCTTTTGGGACATTTACCTACTCGCCAGAATTTTGGCTGAATAACGTTTTTCTTTCTAAATTTAAGAACACATATCTTAAAAACAGTGAAAATTTAAACTTGGAAATTCAGCCTAATCAAAAAACATCATGATTAACGATATGTTCAAAGATAAACAAATATTGACTACTCCTCTAGAAGACATGTATCATAGTGTAAATGCAATAGAAGGTGGGTGTAAAGCTGTCATAGCGCAATGAAATATGCAGGGACTTCTACATAAAATTGATGAAGTCAAACCTAAATAATAGGTTTGAAGTAGATATTTTTTATGTTTCTGTGAACATTGTTTAACTCAAAATGAGATTTCGGAAATATGTGTACCAGATTACGATTTATATAAAATTAAATTTAATGTTTTGGTAGCTTAGCAGTTAATTTTGTTGGGTCTTTTCCTTGTCTCAAAGGCTACAAGCATTTTATTATGAAGGCTAATTTTCACAATACTTAAATGTAAGATCTGGTGTCCCAGAGTGCTAAATCCTGCGCTCAGTATTTATTTGTTGTATTACTTATGTAAATGAGTTACCTGGTATTATGATGTGAGCTCTTTTATTTTTGCCGATAACCTGGCTGTACAAGTTAAATGTAATATCTTGTTTGATACTGATGCCCTTTGTGATATTAGTGACACTATCAAAGACTGGTCAACTGCCAATTTACTCTTTCTTAATAAAGATAAAACCCAAACTCTAGAATTTTGTTTAATTAAAACCTTCTAGCCAATAGAACATTGACTATGTTAAATTCTAAGGAGTTATTCTTCAGAGTAACATCAAATGGGATAGGCACGTTAAAATGTTATACAGTAACAGAGTGCCTAAGGGTATTTTTATATAAATCGAGCTAAGTATTGTAACTACTAACAGATATCCTTATTACTGTCTACTATGTCTATCTTTATAGTTTCTTATCTTATGGAATTAGCGTATGGGGCAATGATTGTAAAGGCGAGGTATATCATAGATGGTTGTTTATGATAAATTTGTTTCTGTCACTGCTTTACATTGTGAAGATGTTCTGACAATAAGGAGTTTGAATATACTAATAAAAGATTTTAACAGGAGACGTATAAACACATGCAGTCTAATGATTCCAATAAATTCAATGCCATCTTATAGTGTGGAGACTTTTGTTATTTAAACACTGATATGAAACTCAATTTAACGAAAAAATATTAATATAAATGTATCATGTGGCAAGATATCTGGAGAAAAACTCCATCTGTAGACTTTCTACGTGGACAATAATGAGTTCTTGTATCACTGAATAGGTTGGTAAAATTTCTCTTTTGTTAGCCGTAAAAATGTCTTTGCCGTATGATTGTGCCGTTCTATCTATCAATCATGAGATGAACTATAAACTTGAAACTTTGCATTGAATCTCAGCGAAGTTTGTACGACACATTGTGTGGCGTACTCCTACCTTGCATTATACCTACTCAGGAAAAGATAATACTTTTTCATTGATTCAAATGTAATCTAAGATGTTGTGGGTTTATTCCACGGTTTAAGGAAACAAGAGTGTGCTCATAAGCTGGGTGAAAAGTTATCGCCCACGAGCATGACGTCACTCGAAGATCCGACTCCAAGCTCTTTCTTGCAGCAATTGCTTGTAATATTTGTGTATGTAATATTGAATTTTCTTTTTAATATTATGGTTTTACTGTTAAGTATGTAAGTAAACACCGAAGCTGTAGTAACTTACTATTGATATAAAAAATATGACAAGGACCTGTTTCTTTAAAATAAGTAAATACTTCTTTATTTTAATTTCTTTACAATTTTAATTTAATTATGTAATATTCTCAAATGATAGTTATCTATTGTTGATAAAAACAGTTTATTACGTATTCAAGAACTTTTATACAGTTTATTGCAATAACATTTGTAATTAACTGAGTGTTAGCGAACCCTACCACTTGAGGGGCTGGACAATTTAATTTCTATCGGTCTGTCTGTCTGTCCATATGCCTGACTCTCGACACGATATCACAAGAAGTAACTAACATAAATCTGAGATTTTGCGTGAAGCTATATTTCCATGTAGGCAAAAGTGAGAGTTCGATGATGGTGCATGTAACTTTACGGGATTTGGCTGTGTACATTCAGTTGGTAGCAAAAAAGTGGTAGAAAAAAATAAATTTTTGGGCAAACAGTACACTCAGATAAGATTTTAACATGTGAATTGTGTTTACTTTGGCAAGATACCACAAGAAAGATTGCATCTATATACTTTACATTTACATAAAAATTAATTTCTACATAGACAACATGCGAGTTCTATGATGATGTATGTTAAACCATGGAATTTGGCTGGGCGTCATTGAAGCAATACTTATTAGGTTCACACAATTTCTCTTTTATTTGTCGGAGAGGGTGTAAACATTTCTGTTTTGTATTATTGGCTATCTGTTTATCTGTCCACTTAACATCTCGAGAATAAAATGAGCTATATACTATATTCTTACCTTGTTCTTTAATTGTGTATCTGAATTGAACTGATTTTATTGTTCTCAAGAAAACAGCCTGTGGGCGTTTTAAGAACCATTACTGTTATAAGACCTAATTTGTACAGACTCAGTTATACAATTTTGAAAATTTAATGAATGAGATGTTTCTTTATGCCGTTCTGCTGACAAATAATTCTTTGAAGAAATATTTTTGTATATCTTACAAATACGTGTTTATTTTATTTGTATATGCTGTAAATGCCAAAATACTTGAAAAATAAAGTTTTTATTACAATAAAATAGCGTTAGCTCCAGTTCACCTTCCGCTTATTGCAGGATCTGAAATCTGGCGTTGTCACAGAATTGACTCCAGGAATCTGGAGTCATGGAAGACTGAAGAGATAAAAAAATCAGCGACAAAGAAACCTCAAATAGAATTCTTTGCATCGATACCAAAGACACCTACATTACAAAATAAAGTGTAATGTAGGAGAAGTGTTACCATTGTCTTATCAAGTGCCCAATTAAATGTACTGCAATGTTTTAGATTCCATCCCAAAGCACAGCAGAACAACCAATTTCTCTACACATAACGTTATGGTGGGAAGGATTGATTCAAAATTAATGTTGTATTTAGCTCAAGTTCACCTTTCGCTTAGTGACCTTGACTCCTGGAATCTGGAGTCTCATCAGCCTGAGGAGATAGAAACGTTGGTGATGAAGAAGCTCAAATCAAACTTGTTTCGATTGTTATTCTCGGCTATGTTTCCAAATTTGCCAAAATAAGTTGCATATCATTTTGGCCATATGGCTGCACTAGACTGTCACGAGCAGTCTTTACCTTAACGGATCGTGGCTATTGATTCATTTGATTAGTGCAACGTTTTTCCACGTTTTATTCAGTTTTCAGAATAGCTGATATACCAGTTCCTTCTTCAACTTTGGTGTTAAACAAACCATCTCAAGCTACACAATATCCACTGTCACCGGTGTTTTCCTCCTCACACTAAATAAAAGCTTTGTCGTACCGTACCTACTTTTAAGAGTGGCTATAAAGAAGAGGCCACTAACGACGACCTATAACAAGCCTGGTTTGGAAAATGTATTCGAAATTCTTCTTTTGAAATTGCTTTATTTACACTTTAAGAATACTGTTGTTCTGTAGCAACACAGTTTTATTTCTGTGGTGTTCGATTGTGAACCTTCAGAAGAATGAGTTTTTTTGTATCTACCTTTATACACATTCCCAGGTTGACTGCAGCTCTCTTGATTATTCTGAAGCTCTCTGTAAAGTCAATCATAAACTGCTGTTATTAAAGCTCGAGAGGTATTGTCATAAGAAGCACTGTTGTATTGGATTAACAGCTACTTGTCCAGCAGAGAGCTAGTGGTGAAATCTGATGGTACAATATCACAGCCGTTCCCAGTTTTATCTGAAGTGTCTCAGGGTTCCCATCTCGGCCCTCTTCAGCTTAGTTGTTTTTATGAATGACACAGCGTTTAGACACACGTTTTATGGCATTTTACGATGGCTTAAAGATTTTTGCTGGAATAAACTTCAAGGACGATCAACTTCGTTTCCTCAATAACTCATTTATTCAACCAAAGTAACACAATTATATGCATTGGTCATGTCAGATAACTTTTTAACGCACTCTTTTAGAAATCATGGATTGGTACAGGTTGAATTATATAGACCTTAATCTGCCTAAATGTCATATAATAATCTTCAGCCGAGGTATGAAAAACTATTTTTTCTTTTACATTAACGGAATACTTTTGAGCAGGGTTGAAAAGGTAACGAACGGATCTTGGGATAATACTGACTCACTTCAGTCACTTGTTATTGTGTTTCTACTAAATAGACCTTTAATATGACATGTCATAAGATAGGGGTTGAAATTTGAAAATTAAAATTATCACTTTTCCCCCACTTGAAAAGGGAGTGGGTGATATTTGGGTTACTCTCAAAAAATCTAAAAAAGTCATGTAGTAAGTATGGTGAAGGTTGTACATTGATATCTCAATCCGTTTGGAATATATCTATACGTACCAGGACTTAGCAAGCAGCCCGCCTGCCCGACCATTGGTGGTGGTTCGGAAGTCACCTTTAAGCCGTGGGCGGTGGTCCCCAGGTTAAGTGTTAGAGAGGGCTTCTTAGCCCTAATTTCGCCTGGTAAAATAATACTACTCTACTTTACTTTACTTTTGACTTAATTTACACCCTTAAATGTAATGGTTTGCCCATAACTTTTGCTAGGCTCATCGAAGAGATGTTTTGTTCATGCCATCGTGTTTCTTTTGAATTTACCTTTCAAATAACATGTCTCAAGATAGCGGTTGGAATTTGAAAGAATTTAGTAGTCCTCACGTCACGTTACCCCCCTTTGAAAAAGACAGGAAATATTTTTATCCTTCAAATGTTCATAAAAATATTTTAACTAGTATGGTGAAGTTTTTACATCGATATCACAATCCGTTTGGAATATATCCACGCGTATCAGGATTTAATTTACACTCTGCATATTATTAGACTCCATTATATTCATCAAATGAATACAGAGTATCTTCAGCTGTTTAACAGCTGATATTGTTTTATTGTCTGCTGCTCGCTCAATGTCCTGTCCCTGTCACTCTGTTATGCTATGATTCTACCATAACCTTAAAACGCGCTTGTTTCTTAACCCCTATTTTAAATAATAGTCAGTAAGAAATATTCGTTTGGTTTGTCATGGTGTTTTTATAAAAAGATGATACATTAGAATAATACATACAAACAAAAATGTGTACGTCTTCAAGGAACAGTGTAAATTAAATTCAATTTAACCTGTCTAGTTTGGTTTACATTGTATACACATACCGACATGTATTCTTTAATTGTATTAAATAGTGTGTTAGTCAAGTGCAATAAATTTTGCACATTAAACACCTGTAGAAAGATACATTCATCAAATTTAAAACAGATATTGTTTAACAAAAATGTCAATCCGAAGTTAAAAACTGAGAAGAGATCAACCTTGTATTATTTAGCAGCAGCTGGTGTATTTGCGGTTGGTATGAGTTATGCTGCAGTACCACTATATAGGATATTCTGTCAGGTATGACTAGTATTAAATAAGCTAAGGGGTTTTGTTCAAACTGCTTTACAAAATTGAACAGTTTTATTGCAGCTTACCACATATAGGGAGACTAATGAGCGGCCTACACTCTTTATTCGGTTGTTTTGATCAAATGGTTTGATTGTTTTTTTATGAAAACTTCGACATTACAATTTATTTAACAAAATATTTTATTCCTACTTATTAGTTACAGTCATATGTCTTGTAAACAATAAACACAAGAAATAACAAATTTGTTGAGGATTTAAAAATGATGATGAATATGAGGAAATTATGTGATAAATTTCTAGACATACATGTGGGTTTGGCTACTGCCTTCACAAAAGCGGTTGCTCACTGCCATCCGTGCAATCTATAAATATTGTAACGTATTTCTGATGTGTAGGTCTAGGCCACAGTTGAATTTGTTATTTTGTAATGTTATTGTTAAATTTATGATATTAACTTTTTAATGTATTATTCTTGTTGTTAATGTAATATAATTCTTGTTTAATTCGATTAATAACGATCAAACAACGAGTTTAGGTCACTTATTAAAGTCACACATATTAGCGATAAATGAATAGCATCCCTCGAGTTAGTACCGATCAGTAGGCTACTATGTGGATGGGTATCAACACCCAAAAGGCTGATATTAATGTTCACTAAAAATTACAGTCTCATAACCATATTAAACCCGTCTAAATCAATGAAAACCCTCGCTAGAGGGCAATGGCCACCACATATGTTGCACATAGAAAAGAAATATAAAATTCCATGTTGATTTAAAAATGACACTATATCAGAACGTCATTATAACTCATTCAAATAGAGCATCCACTATACATATTGTCTGTAGGTATAACACTAGAAGCTTATTATCACACAAGCACAATTGAAATATAAAATAGCTAAATGCAACGATAAAACTCAAAGATCAAAACTTTTATTTTTAAATGTACAACACAGCAAAATGTGACCAATCACTAAACAGGAAAAAATAATTTAATAACAAGATGTGCAAATAAATATATTGGCAAACAAGACTGAGAACACAGTGGGAAAAACAACATTTAAACTTCATCATAGAGGTAGAAACTGTTGCAAAAATGACGAAAACGAGATAAATGTACTGAAAAACGTATATAATCTATGTTTGCAGTTGGTAGCCCTACTCTGAACTCTCTAAAACTCCTTGTACTTTTCTCGGATGAATATTGGTATCCCCTCTACCAAAGCCTACCCCTCATTAGCCTATCCCACCCACCCAGAATTCTCAATTTCCCTAGGTCCCCTAGATTGATGACTACTTGGATATAACTTAATTTTAAACATATTATAAATTATTGTGCAATATGAATCGAGACCACCTAAAAATTCTTCCTAGAAATGAAAATTTACTATTTGTAGAAGTTTATATAATTATGTGGTTTTAGATTGTTTAGATTGTCTAATGCAAGGGCCTATATATATTGACGTCGTCATGAGTAGTGGTAGTCTGCCAAGGGCCTTCTTTCTACGTCTTCGCATGTTACATAATTAACTTTTGTCAGGGTACTTAACTGCATTGGATTCTGATCAAGATGTCCTTTAAGAACATTATTGATTTGTTACATTTGTATAACTTTTATAGTGAATACATTGTATAAAGTTACATTGCATCCTTGCCATGTGTGGCTTTGTTTATACACGTCATTGTTATTCCTACGCAGTACACATATTTCTAAACTTAGCTAAATTATTATAGTAGTAGGCATATATAAGTAAATATCCATAAACATAAAACATACAATTTTAATGTTCTACTTAGATGTAAAATTCAGTTTTGTCAGTGTTCATATTTCTGTATCTAATAATATTCAGTATTATGTACCATTTTAAGAACAGCAATTAGTTTATGACAGAAATACAAACATTACTATTCAAAGATATTCAAATTTTCAACTATCTATAATGTAGAACATATGTTAACAAGTGTAGTAATTGGATGACAATATGGGTTAGTAGCCTAGTCGCCAAATAAATAAATAAACAAATCTGTTAAATTGTGATATATTTTTATACTTACTGAGATCATTCTAAGTTAGAAGTAAAATAGTGTAATATAAAAATTATGATAATACAGAATTTTTTAGAATACAGATCTTTTATTCTATGTGACATAGTGCCTTTTTTATGTTTTTGAATATCTTTTCTTGCTGCCCTCCTTTCTCATTGGCAATTATTGCATAATGAACTTCTATCAATACAGGTATTTGATCAGATTATCCAGGGTGTATACAGAATTTAATTTTGCAGTGGAACAGTATATATCTACACTATTACTCTTGTATTTTATAATAAAGTTTTTAAAATTTGCCTAGTAACGTATGGACTAGAACATATTATGTGTAACAAAATATATACATTATAACCTGTATCCCATTTTCCTTAATTCTAACTAAATTTTAGTGAAATTCATCCCCCGACTTCTTTTTTATTATTTCTACCGTTATAAGTATTTTAAATATCCAACTTATAATATCTTCTATTTTGCTAATTATAATCTTGTCAATGTTTAATGATAATAAATAATTCTAGAGTTAAGGACCATCTAGTGTACTTTACCAAAAGCCAGACTTGTTATAAATATTTTTCTATTAGATGTGAGGGAGTAAATAAATGTCTTATTATATGTCATTAGAAAAGAGATAAAAAGATTAAGTACAAAAGCAATAACTCTACAATAAACCTTTTTCAATAACAAGAACCAAAAACATGTAAGAGATAATGAACCACGTTGAAGTATTTTAACAATTCAATCTTGAATGCTTAGTTAAATTCAAGTAATGATTTATAGCAGTCACCACTTTTTCTTCTAGGCGTATGGGTATGGTGGTACAGTTGGAGAAGCTTCAGGTGCACATGTTGAAAAATTGAAAAAAATCCAGCACAGAGAAATAACAGTTAAGTTTAATGCTGACGTTGCCTCCAGTATGCGATGGAATTTCAAACCACAACAACATGAAATAAAGGTAATTAATTTAAATTGCTTGATAATTTTATACTGCCTAAAATAAATTCTATCTCGATTTTTCCAAATTTGAATGAATAGTATAAAAGATATTCAAATTAACATTTTTTTACATTCAGTGCTTGTCTTTGAAAAGATCCTTATTATATTTTTAACGCCTTGCATAAGTCTTCATTGTTTATAGAACCATGAATTAGGATTAATAAGACAGATTGCAAGAACTCAGACCTGTACAAATAGTGTCTACGATGTCCAACAGGCTTGTTCATTGTCTGTTACAGAGCTGATGATGTCACTGACATGAGGGCATCCTCACAAACCCAGTTTGTCAGTAGTGGCTTCCAGTAAAAATTGTCACTCATTCTGGAATTAGTGACACTTTTTATGAACAACTTAAAAACATGTATAATGTAGTTTTCTGAGTTTTATCATTATTTACTAAATTTTCATACATGGAACTAATCTTTACATACAATTTTCAAAATCAAAGTCCTAAGTTTTCTTAGTCTATGAAGCATTTATGATGTAATATGTTGAAGCAGTATGATATTTGTAAACAGAAGAATGCATATATCAGTTACATTTTATTTCATTTGTCATGGTTTTATCGGTCCATGACTTTTATTAGGATTTTGTGTGTGTAGGAGCATTTATTGTTTGAATTAATAATATTTCCAAATTCACAATTGAGTTTGCCTTGTTGCCCCAATCAAGAAAATATACGTACATAGACTTGAGAAAATTACTTCAGTCAAAAAGCATTTATGTCCGAGGCTTGTAGTGTACCTCCTTTCTAAGATATTTCAAGCTTCACAGTTGATTCTTTCTTTTTGTCTCAATGAAGACAATATATGTACATAAGTAGGACAGAGAAGCTTAAGTAGGAAATTCACTTACTGTCTATCTATTTATGGAGCCACAGTTGAGTTCTCTTGTTACTCCCAATAAAAATATATTTATATAATATTTTGTATATATAAATTGCAATAATATTCACTGAACATAGCTGAAAGTAATTTATATAAAAAATAAAGTAGGAAAATCAAAATAAAAGCCAACAAAACTGGTGTTGATCATGTAGATTAGTCGTCATCTTTCTAGTCATATGATTTTAAAGGAGATCAGAGAAAATTTATGCTTTCACAAGTCAACTGAACAAGCATTTACATATGAGTTGTACATCTTACGCGAAGACCTTTCGTGCTAGATAATATCTGGTACATACCGATTCAAGGGTTTAAGAGTTAAGTACATCCTGTATTGCCAGCAGCATTGTCATAGTGCATTGTCTTAGAGATTAAAACTTTTGAACTGTCAATACTGTACTGGTATTGAGCCAATAATTATGTTTTATTTCACCTGATTGAGAGAGATCAAGTAGAAGTTTGATGAGTACGGAAATTGTAAATGTATCTATAACTGTTTTACAGGTAATGCCTGGGGAGACAGCTTTAGCATTCTACACTGCTCGTAACCCCAGTGACAAGCCTGTGATAGGTATAAGCACATACAATGTGGTGCCTTTTGACGCCGGTCAGTACTTTAACAAGATACAGTGCTTTTGTTTTGAAGAGCAGCTGCTGAATCCACATGAAGAGGTCAGTATTTCTTATTCTATCTCTATAGCTCTACATGAAGACAGTAACATGTAATCTATGCAAGATCCAATAATAAATTAAAACAATATTTCAAGTGTAGAGTAAAATTAGTTTAGAATTTCAAAATTTTGACAGAAATACTTCCATTTTCTAACAATCAATCCACATCAACTTTATTCAGTTACATTAAATTTTTGATATTCTTTTTCAAGTATGTATAAGGCGAGCTGTAAATGGGGCTATCGATTCCTTGCCTACATTTTGTCATTAATATTGAACCACTACCGATTTTGCAGATGACACGATACTTCTGGTAAAAGAAAAACACACTGCAGGGGGAGTTTATGGAGCTGCCAGAGTTCCACTGAATAAAATTTTAAACTACTACGGAACAAACTAGTTTGTTGTAAACTCATTGAAAACAGTATAGATTAAGTTCAACCCCATAGATTGGGAAAGAGACTATATTTCCAATATCACCAATATAACAGTTGAAAACCATGTAACATTTCTTTGGGTTGGTTAAAAACAAATTAACCTGAACTGATTAAGTGTTTGCTAAAACTAGCATCTGTTTGTACATTCTAGCATACTCTTTACATACATTTATAATTTTAAATGAAAGAGCAATACAGAATCTGCCACAACAGTAAAATCATACACAAGGTATAGGCTCGCAGAATAGGGAAGCTCCACACACAGAAACTTTATCAACAAGGGCAGCCATACCAAGGAGCAAGTTGGGGCCTTGGTCACGCTAGCTTTTAAGTAAAGAACAAAATTACACTCATCGTGTGTACATAGGTTCATATTTTCAAGAAAATTATTTTCAAAATTGGTAATCCTTATTATATATTATAAAAATTTTGTTTGACATAACTCTTTACTTGATTGTATTATAAGTTAAAGCATCTGAGACACTGCCACTGTTGTCATAAAAAAGGGTGTGGTAGGATAAGCTCGTGTTCTTGACGTGTCATCCCTACTCCCACATCCTTACCCATGCATCTGTGCATGCCCTCTCATAATATAGCAGATTTTTACTTGTCAGTGTTTTGTTAGAGAACAAGGTATTCATTTAGCAACCTTTTGTTATTAATTGTATGTTCATTGTAAACTTGTAAAAACAGTTTTTTTTAATAAATATTATGTCAAGTATACTGTACTGTTAAATGTTTGATAAATATTTCACATGTTTTCTAATGTGATCAGAATATTTGTAACTTTCAGCCTTTCAGCTAAGCTTTGTAAAATAAATTTAGGTAGATATTTATTGACTCTTGAGTCAGCCAGGACAAATGTAGAACTTTTAATTTATTAGAGTAACTAAATGTTGCAACATTTTTTCAGATAGGTCTATTATAAATGAGCTTTTAGTAATGGACAGATAAATTTCTATTTAAGCATATTAAATATCATGCTTAAGAACATGGAATTTAAATTGCAAATAAATTACTATTAGTAAAAGCTGAAATGATTGGATTCCTGTTAATGTTCAGTGACTTGCTTGTGCTTGTTTTTCTCACAAAGTTTACTAAAATGTGGTTTAATGTTGCTTAGGGCACCTCTCATTTCTTTTGTCCAAGCTTGGCTCTGTATTTATTTTTAATTGCTGCTAAGTTGAGAATCCAGTTTCGCACGACATAAATTGTAGCAAATGGAAAAAGAAACTTCAAGGCTTTGTTGCTCAACTCTATATATTCCTTAGCTACATTTATCTATAACTTTGGCAACGAACATTCAGAAACATTTTTCTTCAAGTTGTCGTCACTGGATGCCCTAGAGTTTTTCTTTTTCTATAATACTTAATGATTTTATTTTAGATATGTCTTCATAAGAATTTTTGATCCAAGGAAAATGGCCTAAGTATTTATGAAAAGGTGCCGTAATCATTTTTAAATAAAGAAATATGCTTGAGGGAGACATTTTAAAATTCTGAATTGTTAGTTTAAGTGAATGAATAATGGAAACAGATTTTTCCATTTTTTGTCACCATCTTAATGAGAGTTGGAAACATTTTAGTATTGTTGTATTTAAACTTTGTTTCCACAAGTCTAGCTTCTTTGTGAAAGCCTGGATTTTTACAGGAATATTTAATTTCTGAAAAATGTCAGTAAGGTAAGCTATTTTTAAGAGGTAATCCTCATTGCAAAATAGCACATGTTTAGTTAGATCCCATTCATACAAAACTTTAGAGTTTGAAGGCCGACCTTTAATAAAGTTTACCATTTTTACAACATTTTGCAGTACGTTGAAGTTAAGTACTCAGTTCCTTGGCAGCCAAAGCCTCTCTGTGACACATTAAAAGAATGTGTCTACACAGCTTGTGATGCTTTATTCTTCAGCTTTTATTCTCTCCTTTAGGCCAGTATGAGTACATAGTATAGTACGAGCATCATTTGTGCAAATTCCAATACACTCCTCCCAAGTAAGGTAATTGGGAAGCTCTTTTTAAGGAATTGGTCACTTATGCCAAATATTTTTTCAACATTCGTAATAGCTCTCAACTAAGCTCCTTGGTCACTTATACAAAATATTTTTTCTGCATTTTATAAGTTGAAAAGGATTAAAGAAGACGTTCTTCCCTGTGTTTAACCCCACCAAAAAATCTGACGTGCTATTACATGAGCATCCCTATTCATATATACAGGGTTAATAAAAAGTCTGGAGACCCCCGACTAATATTGTAACGGCTCACACGAGAAAAACTAAACTCGCCACACATTTATGTTATATTATGAGGTACTTTTTGGGCATAATTAGTGCTTCATTCACAAACCCAAAATGGGGGATTTTGGGGCAGCTCAAAAATTTTAAATGTAAAGCCCCATCAAGTGACCTGTCATTTTCAAGCCCCTGATAAAAGAAAACAAACAACGCAAACTAGAGGTCTCTATCTTAACCCAGTAAAAAATTACTGCCAATTGAAAATTGTATAAGCCAGAATAAACTACTTACAACATAGGAATAACTAACTTTTGGGGCAGCTAAAAACTGTCAATTTTAAGCACCACTCAGTTGATCTCTCATTTGTTAGGTATTAAAAGGCAAAACGACGTATAAGTTTAAATATCAAACCTAGCAAATAACAAAAGTTTAAAGAAATATTGGGAATTCCTAACTGCAGGAGGACTACATTCCACTAGTTATGAACTTTGTCCCGAATTATCTGTTGTACAATAGTCTTATCATTGTTTCATGTTTTCAATACCATCAGTGTCTTGCCGTACTCACTTCAGTCACATTATTCCTTAATTGTATCATGGAGCTAAGCGAACAGGAACGTATTAAATTGTTCATGATGCGTGGATATGGTGATAGAATTCGATCATATGAACAAGTGAGACATTTATTTAATGAAACATTTCCTCATAGAAACCCTATATCAAAATCTGCTGTTGAAAAAACAATTAAACGTTTTGAAGAAACAGGCTCAGTGAAGAATCGGCCTAAGTCTGGAAGACCGAGATCAGCAAAAGTTAGTTTAGCTGCCCCAAAAGTTAGTTATTCCTATGTTGTAAGTAGTTTATTCTGGCTTATACAATTTTCAATTGGCAGTAATTTTTTACTGGGTTAAGATAGAGACCTCTAGTTTGCGTTGTTTGTTTTCTTTTATCAGGGGCTTGAAAATGACAGGTTTTTTGATGGGGCTTTACATTTAAAATTTTTGAGCTGCCCCCAAAATCCCCCATTTTGGGTTTGTGAATGAAGCACTAATTATGCCCAAAAAGTACCTCATAATATAACATAAATGTGTGGCGAGTTTAGTTTTTCTCGTGTGAGTCGTTACAATATTAGTGGGGGGTCTCCAGACTTTTTATTAACCCTGTATATATATCTTCATCAACCTGCATTGACTTTTCGATTTCTTTTCATTTTGAAGCAACTGATCACAAACATTATCAGATATTTCAGAAATTCATCTTGATTTAAGTATTATTTGTTTTCAATAGATAGATTTAATCTTTTCTGCTTGTTGACACTTACATTGTTGACAAAGAATACAATATAGTTTTATTAATAACAACTATAAACAAATAATATTGAAGAGGACTCTAAATTTTCATTATAAAACCACACTATAATGGTACATAGCAGAATTAAGGTTACACAGTCAAGCTTTTAGTGCAGATGTAGACTACAATAACAGAATACGTTAGCGCCAAACCAATGCTGCACCATGCCATGTCATATGGACTGTGTGCGCATACACTTTTCACAACTGACAGGACTCTGCATGTGCCTTAAATCATTCTGCTCTAGCACCTTGACTCATTCTGCTCAGCCCCCATTTTGTGTTAGATGTATCTCCCTCAGCTCAAAAGTTAGACCTCAAATCTCGGACAGCTTTATTGTCTTTTCATTCACAACTTAAAACTGGTTTGTATTTGGTCATTTTTTCAACCATTTCTAAGCTTTGAAGCTTAGAAAAGATGAGACTTTTTAGAGTGAAATATTTTCTTTTTGATTTTAGGTTAATCCTCTCAAATAGTTACTTTGACAAAGGAACATTAAAATAAAGTAAAAATAGGACATATGTTTTGGGAGACTCATTGCTTCTGTTACTTAGGAGCAGTTTAAAGATGTTAGAATTATTTTTGTCAGATAGCCCAGAACAGATTATAACTGAATTTAACTGCTAACAAACAATCATATCTTTAAGACAGACCATCTTGTAGGACACAACACTTTTAGGGGTTGAATGTTGAGTTAAGCTCCATTTCAACTTAAGCTTAGTGCAGCGTCTGAAATCTGACCTAACACCTGGAATCTGGAGTCCATGGCCGTCTGAAGACATTCACATTCATACTGAATCAACCCTTCCCATCATTGCTTTTATGTTTAGCTAAAATATCGTAATGCACTCAGTTGTGCAACTAATGAAACAATGGGAAAATCCCTTATATAGATTACACTTGATTTTGTAGTCTAGGTGTCTCTGGTGTTGAAACGATGTAGAGTTCGTATTGAGCTTCTTCATCGCGTTTTTTTTATTTCTTTAAATGGTTATTGTCTCCAGATTCCAGGAGTCAAGTTGTAACAGCGTGAGATTTCTGATGCTGCACTAAGCGGAAAGTGAAATGAAGGTAAACTCAAACTCCTGAGAAGGTACCCTACGAGATGGTTTCAAGACATGATTGTTTGTTATCAGTAAAAGTCAACTGTACTTCTAAGGAATCAACCCTTCCCACCATAGATATCTTTTAGGGTTTCTTGAATAGTGCATGAATTCTTTTGATATGGTTCTTGTCAACTTTGTAAACTGTCACTAAAAAGCATGTGATTTATCTAATCATAAAACACAGCTATACCTGTTATATGTTTCACAAAGTCATTTAAAACCAAATTTAGATTGTGTTAGGCCCAATGGCATACTCTGCATTTGGTGAGATCTCTTATAACCGTCTGGAATGTAGAAGGCTCTGAATCCTGCCTTCATGGCTGCGCCCCCCTCACTGCAGAAGCCGTGGTTTTTACACCACATCTATATATATATATATATATATATATATATATATATATATATGTTATTATTAGTGTTTATCTTGAACAAGAAAGTGTCTCATTGCACCATATCAATAAAAGTATATTACTGAAAAAAATCAAGAATTAGGGATAAGAGAGAGGAAACGTAAAAAATAAGTTTAAACAATAAACAAAGAACAAACAATAGGTATCAAAAAAAGTTAGACATTGTTATAGCAAAACATGGAGTCAGTAATGTTTGTTGTTGGTAATACATACAGGAGCTGTTTGAAAGGCACGAGAAGTTCTCTGCCTTTTTCGATAAAAGTTCCTTAATTTAAAAAGGCACAGTCCAATGTTTATAAATGATATGCAGAATACTTGTAATAGTAAATCTAAAATGTTTCTTTTGTTTCAGGTGGATATGCCTGTGTTTTTTTACATTGACTCTGAGTTTGCTGAAGATCCTAAAATGGAGTTTGTAAATGAAATTACACTTTCATACACATTTTTTGAGGCAAAACCTGGTTTGCAGTTATCCATGCCTTCATTTGCAAAACCTCATACAGCGCAGAAAGTTAGTATATGAAGTTAGTAATTTGTAAATTTATGTAAATAAACGAATCAACTTTTACGCAAGGTTTGGTGTTTTCTGTCTCTTACCAGTATCTCTATAAACAGTAAAATATGTAGAAATCTGCCTGCTCAGAAAAGCAATCTTTGTCTACCTTTGTTACAAAATGAGAGATTTACTTTTAAATCTAGTACACATGAACTACACAAATTTTTTCTTGGTTGTGGGGAAAGATATTGTTTGATTATTTAATTATGTAACTATTTGAAACATTAACACAGGTGAGACATTAGTTCAACATTATTAATATACATGTTGTATAATAACAACCTCGTTTTCACAATCGGCAGGATCACTAACTGTCTTAAACATTTTAAATGTACAGAGAAAACTGAAAACACAAAGTGGAACAACTAAAATGGCGTAAGTTGATAGCCAGTGAACAAGGACGACTAGTGCGCATGGGCTGAACATCGATTGCAGAGCTACGGCGGCAGTAGAATGTAACGATACTTACTTCCTAAACACACCTCGTATTTGAAAAAATTGAATTTATGCTTAGTATAACATTATAACATACTTGCGAATTTACATTCTTAAACATTTTTTGATTCAGTCATACATTGCATTAAGCTAATTGTTATTCCCAATTAATTTTACTAGTGAACTTATAAGCCTGGTAGAATCTCAATTCAAAAAGAAAAATATATAATTATTTGGTGATAATGTAAAATCAATTAAGATATAATAAGTAATCTCAAAATTATGCATTTAATAACATTAAAGTACTATGTTTTGAAATGAAATCAGAGAAGTTAAGAGGCATTCATCTTAAAAGCAATGATCAGATTGGATATGCTTACCTTCTCATCTACTGTACCATCGACCTTGGTAAAATTTTTTTGATAAAGCAGTCTGGAACTACGAAATGTGCACAAATCTTACCGGCACACGTACACGACTAGGTGATCATAGTGTTGGGCTAGAGGGAGAAGAAGGCAGCGGTGTAGCTCTGAACTGACTGACCCTAAGGGCCATAAGTGGTGCAGAGCAACCGTGGTGCAGTGGCACAGTCAAGTGCATGCCAAGTTAAATAAAATAAATCATACTTTATCACAGAATTCGTACATAAATAAACATACAAACATTTTATCCATTTTTGCTTAAAATTATTTACAATAGACTATACTAACAATGACTCAACTCTCCTATGAAATATCATAAGAAATCGTCAAAATAATACAAAGCTTCAAAAAGGTATCGTTTCAATTCTTTCTTAAACGTAAAATAATTATTTATACCTATAATATGTTGAGGCAATTTGTTATAAAACTGCAACCAGTGGTCTTGTAAGGCTTTTCAAATACCTTACATACACACACACACACACACACACACACACACACACACACACACACACGCTCGCGCGTATATATATTTGCCACTTATAAAAATGTAATGAAGATAAATAAAAGTCATTTGACAGGTATTTGGTCTTCTGATCATATGTTAGTTTAGTTATTTAAACACATATGTGAAAGAAAAAGCCAAATACAAAATAATTGAATCGTAAGAAGTAAGGGCTCTGTGGTGTAATGGTAGCACATTCACCCGGCAAGTGAAAGATCCGGGTTTGAGTCCCGGCGGAGCAAGTATTTTTTGTGATTCAATGTTTATTTAAATTAAATTATATATATATATATATATATATATATATATATATATAGCCTTTATATATTTATATATATAGTCTTTATATATATATATATATATATATATATATATATATATATTTATATTTTTAATAATAATATTAATCTTTATTGCAATTTGACATTATGTATATTGTATTGCAAGCGTCATTTAACTCCTGTTTTAACTCCTATAGCTAAGGCATTCTCACATACCTAAGTGATCATTCATTCTCTCATTCAGTACTATTGGGACCGTCAGATCCACACAGAAATTAGAGACTAGCTCCGTGAAATCATCTCTACACGACTCTCTGTAGTTAAACCCAGAAAGAATTCTGACTGCTTTCTTCTGAAGTCTGAATACTCTCAAAAATTGTTGTTGGAAACAGCTTCCCTAAAGTCAAATTCTGTATGAAAGGTGAGAATAAACAAGGCCAAAATAGGCCATTCTCAAGACTTCCGGAGAACATGTTTTTGACATGATGATGCGTTTTTGATGATGCGCAATGCATGAATACCTGACGTTACCTTAGCACAAACTTTGTCAACCTGATCATTCCAAGTCAGACCTTGATCAAGGTACATTCCTTGAATGTTGTGGAGTCTGTAACTTCGAGGACAATATCTTCCACAAATACACAAGGTTCTGTTGAATTTTCCTGACGGTTTAGTGAACTTCATAACTTTTGATGTTGATACATTTGTGTTCAGATTAAGTTCGGAAAGATTTTGAATGCAAGAATTTAGTTCTATAATAGAATCAATTTCCAAATCTTGAAAAGTTTTAGATAAAATACAGAGAGTCGTATCATTGCAGTACTTAACTATTTGTCCATTTTGGATTGACGATTTTAAATTGTTTACATATATCAAAAACAAAACTGGCCCAAGGATTGATCCCTGAGGAACACTGTAAGGCATATCAACCTTATCTGATATGACACTCCCAATCTGATCCCGCTGTGATCCCTGTCTTTGACGATAAGACGAGAGCCATGCAAGCGGCATACCATGAATGCCATGTGATTCTAACTGGAGCAGCAGTGTCTCATGATGCACGCAGTTAGAAGCTTTTGACAGGTCAAGAAATATGCTTAGCACATGTTTCCGCCTGTCCAGGCCATCGACAACCGATTCTATAAGTTATGTAATTGCATCTACAGTCAACCTGTTTTTCCTAAATTCAAATTGTTCCGAGTCGAGAACATCCAGATGTTCCAAAAAACACAGTCTCTCAAGAAAGACCTTTTCATAAACTTTACTCAAAACAGGAAGAATTGAACTTGGTCGATAGTTACATGTTTGAAGTGGATCGCCCTTTTTAAATATTGAAATTACTTTAGATGATTTTTAAATTGCTGGAAAATATCCTTTTTTAAAAGAAGCATTTATCAATATCAAACATTTTACAAAAAACTCTCATCTCTCAAAAAATATGACGGTAAAAATTGAAGTTAAAAAAAAAGTTACTGATGAGCCAAAAGAAGTGGCAAACGAATTTAACAAATCTTTTGCATCGGTTGCTGAGCCTATCCCTTCGTTTAAATGTTCTCATTTGTCGGGGCATGGACCAGTGTCATCCATGGTATTGTATCCTGTTAGCGAGGTGGAGGTTGCCCGTGTTGTGCAGGGACTGAAGTCAAAAAAATCCTGTGTCAAAATTGGTATGCCTGTGTGGCTGCTCAAGTAATGTTATGAGGAAATTTCAGCCCCACTTGACAAAATTGAGAAACGCTTCTTTTGAAAAAGGAATTTTTCTATCAATTTATATATATATATATATATATATATATATATATATATATATATATATATATAATTATAGATACGTATTCATGATTGGGGTAGCAAAGCAAACTGAACTATGGCACTGGAAATGCCTTAGACGGGAAGTAATTGACAAGAGTTGTAAGTATATACTCTTTGACCGATGTAGGCTTTACAGACTGGTCCAGATACATATTCTTGATCAGGGCCACAATACAAACTCAACTATGGTATCGGGAATATATTTCATATATATGAGAACTTCACATGTGCATACCCTAAAATAACAACCATTTGTGACTTCTGCAAATTCCACCTGCAATTCTCCATGTAAACTGAAGGTGGTTCATCAAAATGTTGAGGGCCTTGCTTTTAAGCTTAAGGGGAGCAGGTCGATGAAAATTAAAAAAAATTAGAAAAATTTTTTATTGAATTTTTTAATAGTTTAAAGTGTGTGTATTTTAAAAATATTTAAGTATTAATGCTCAAAATAAATTTATAAATTACCAAAAAAAATTCACAAACAAAAGATGTTCACTAGTTTTTTGCAGCAGTTCGTAAGATGTTGGCTGACACAATCATATATATCATGTGTGTTAGTTTATAAGTATGTTATGGCTTTGCTCTGTTGGTCAACCTGGTACTGACAACTGGGAATACAGATGACAGAAAGAATATTGCTTTATTTGTTTTGATATGCTTAGGAGGTTATGTTATATGTGTTTGTGTCGGATAATTGTGTTTTACTAAAAGTGTTGCACTTTATTCATAGTTAGTGGTAGATTAGGAGTGTGTATTGTTTCTTGAAGTGTTTTACAACTTCTTATAACCATGCCAAGAGCAAAGGTTTTGTTACAAAACTAAATCTAAACGTGAGTTTAGAGGAAACAAGTACCGTAAGTTGGACTCCTAAATCTAGGCCTACCCAAACAGATTCTGCTAGCCCTAGCCCTAGGCCTACTACTAATGCAAAACATTAGCTCTGCTTCTAAAAAACTGTCCTTTGATAAATATGACAATTATGAAGGAACTGGAATGGGTAGTGTTATTTTGGATCTTAGTTTATTTAGTGAGCAATTAAAAAAATTTGTAAAATGTAAATTCTGCGATAGCGAAGACTGCATAGAACTTTGTATTTGGATTGGCTGTGAATATTGAACTGAAATGTTGTGTTTGTTTGGAATCAACTAATTTTTACAACTCTAAAAAAAAATGAGAATGGAAAATATGAGGTAAACTTGAAATTTATTTACGGCATGAGAACGATCGGAAAAGGTATCAGTGCAGGTAACATTCTGTGTTTCATTATTGACTTACCTTTACCACCTCAAAAAATAGGACCTTGTAGTAACATAATATATCAGGCTGTTGAAAATTGTGCTAGTGAAAGTATGAAGCAGGCAATTGAGGAAGCTGTGTCTGTAAATGAGTGTGAAGAAGAAACGTCAAAAAGAGATTTGACGGTTTTGTTTAGATGGGTCTTGGCAAAGTAGGGGACACAAGTCACTGAAATGGGGTTGTCCAGCGTAACATCATTAGATACTGACAAGGTGTTGGATGTTTCCATAATGTCCAAATACTGTCAAATCTGCACTGTACATGAAAATAAAAAAAAAAATAGTACCTGATCATATATGTTCCAAAAACTACGAAGGGTCAAGTGGCGGCAATGGGAAGTTGCGGGTGCCCTAGATGTTTTCCGAAAGTCCAGAGATCGAAATGTACGGTATGTACGATTACTTAGGAGATGGTGACAGCAATGGTTTTAAAAAGGTGGTTGACGATAAGCCATATGGAGATGAAGTAGAAGTAAGAAAACTGGAATGCGTCAATCATGTCAAGAAGAGAATGGGGAGCAGACTAAGGGAATTGAAGAAACGGTTGGGAAAAACAAAACTAAAAGATAATAGAGCAATAGGGGGCAAGAATAGGCTAACAAATAATGACATAGACAAGCTGCAAGAATATTATGGCCTAGCTATAAAAAGAGGTGGATCAGATCTTCAACAAATGGTTAAAATGTGTGGGCAACTTATTTCCACAAAATATCGAATGATGACACTCCGCAACATGGCCTATGTCCAAAGGGGCCGGAGTCGTGGTGCGGTTATAATAAAGCCGAAGCCCTACATCAGACTTTCAGCCATAAGTCACACAATTTGCCATATGAAGTGATGGTACAGATCAAACAAATTTATAGAGATTTAGCCAATCGGATCTTCTAAAAAAATGCCTTGACCAAAAGACTCAAAAACCAGAACGAAAGTTTCAACAATTGCCGTCTGGTCTAAGGTGCCTAAAAATGTTTTTGTAAGGCTAAACACTCTAAAACTTGGCATATATGATGCAGTTTTAACTTTTAATAATGGATTCACCAGCAAATTGGATGTGTATAACAAGCTAGGAATCAAACTGAGCGAGAAGTCTGTTGGCCGCATTGCGAAATTTTGATACAATACGATTGAAAAAGGCAGAAACATCTGCTTTAGACATGACCAAGGAGGCTAGAGTTTCTAGGAGGAAAAGAAAAACTTGCATTAGAAGAGGAAAATGAAGACCCAGATGACCCTGAGTACGGAGCTGGGATGTTTTAGCAGCAAAAGGTTTAGTTTTAGCAGTCATTTTAGCCTTTACCGGGACATTTCCCGGAAACTTGGTTTTTTTCATATAAAGGTACATGTATCTCAAAAACTATAAATGCTAGAGAATTGAAATTTGGTATGCATATAGAACAGTGCAATTCCAAATGGTGTTGCATCTTTTATCATTCTATCTAAAAAAAACAAATGAGAAAAAAAAATTTTTTGGTATGAAAAAATAATTTTTTTACACACAATATTTAAAAATTCCTAAAAAAATTTTTTTTTAAAGATTTTTTTTACTAAAGTTGCAAGAGATGTTTATAAAGGAGTACTCTTTGCCTACAAAAAATTTGAAGGTTGTAACTTACTTAGTTTTGACAATACATGTACCTAAAGTTTGTAAATTTAACATGCGCGGGATAGGAACGACCCGCTCCCCTTAATAGTTTCCAGCTTTTTATTTATTCTGAGGATCCGGATGTTGGATGTGTGACAGAGCACCATTTAAGATATTTTGAATTTGAGGTTACATCCCTATGTGGGTTTAATGGCATCACAGCCTACTTTCACAAATTTATTCAAAAGGAAGGAGTGTGTATTTTTGCCCTTCAGTAAAATCCCAGGCAAGTGATGTTTCATGGTTTTTGCCTGGAGGGTAAGTGTGAGCTTGATGCTAGTAGCATTTAAACAACAATATCACTAGACCTTTTACAGATGTCTTTCTTGCTTTTCTTGAAAAGGTTATGAGTCCAGAGGTTAGAACAGTTGATGGTGATTTTAATGCTGATTTGTCAGTTGCTAATGTTAATGTTGAGAACTTTATATTTATGATGGCTTCCCATAATTAAAAAAAAATAAGGTAATGTTGTATACCAGAGAATTAAAAATCTGTATTTTCTTGATAGATCATGTCTACACTGATCTTCTTGATGACTTGTTTTACTGTTCTGTTTTAATAACTTCATTTTACGATTACCATTCACAGGTGGCAATTGCAAATTTGCTAATTACCCTAGGTACTTACTTAGGCGATCTTTTCTGAATGACATTGAAATGTATATTCAACGTTCACATCTTCAGACATTTACTGAATAAGGAGTCTTGGTCTAGTGTCTACAAGGTATGGAGGATAAAATGTGTCTTCAATTCCTTGTTATTCTTTTGTTTTGAACAGGCTTTCCAGAGCAGAAAACAAGTTTTGAGAGGTGCCTATCGTGGCAAGGTGTTTTTAAGTGATAATCTGTTGATGTTTCACGATCAAGTTGCCCAGTGGTATTACGAGGGTCGTCCACAAAGTAACCTCCGTTTTGAAATAAAATTTAAACTAGTTGAGATACAAAAATTTTATTATATAAATGTTATAACTGCAGCTTTTCTCTACTTTTCTACATATTCACCATACAAATTCAAGCACTTATCATATCTTTTAACAGTTTTTTAAATTTCGTCTTTAAAAAAATCTGCCGCCTGAGAACGTAGCCAACATGTTACAGCGTTTTGAAGCTCTTCATCACTCGCAAACCTCTGAGATGCAAGCCACCGCTTCATGTACGGGAAAAGATGGAAATCACTGGGAGCCAAATCCGGGCTGTAGGGGGGGTGTTGGTCAAAAACGTCCCATTTGAACTTTTTCAAAAGTTCTGTCGTTCTTTGAGCTGTATGAGGGCGGGCGTTGTCATGGACAAACACAACACCAGATGTCACGACGCTTGTTTTGAATCGCTCGTCGTAGCCGTTTTAAGGTTTCACAGTAAGCTGCAGCTGTAATGGTCGTACCACGCTCCATAAATTCAACGAGCAAGATGCCCTTAGCATCCCAAAAAACTGTAGCCATCAATTTTCTCGCTGAAAAAGATTGGCGAGCTTTCTTCGGCTTGCTTGGCGAGCGGTATGACCCCATTGCATTGACGGACTACACCTTCGCTCGTAATGTTTGGGTCATGCACCGCACTCAATTCACGATGAATTTCAGCTGCTGTGTAACTTTTCGACCACAGAAATCTTATTACACCACGCACTTCACACGTGGCGGGATTTTCTATCACGGTGCTCATGTTTTTACGTTGTATCAAAAGAACGCGCGATCGCACGATGCTCTCCCTTGCACAGCTAGAAGCGTACTGAACGGCTGCGTACACCGATGTGAGAATGGCGGCGCTACCCCTACTACTTATCGCGCCACGCCCAAACGGCGGTTACTTTATGGACGACCCTCGTATTTGACTAAATATTTCTTCTTCAGGCGTCAAAAGACAACATTATTTGTCCTAAAAGCGGCAGTACAGGACCAGTATTATGATCAATGAAACACCCAAAGTGCTTGAAATCAAAACTCTTCTAATAAAGTAAAGACAATGTGGGAAATAACAAATGAAAATATAAGCAAGAAAGAGTTCTCCTCAGACTACAAAATATGAAAAAGACCTTATTATTAATGATCCAAAACAAGTTTTGAACTTGTTCAATGATTTCTTTATAAATGTTGTTCAGAATGGTTTGACTTCCTCAGGCACCGTTAGTTCATATTTAGATGGAAGTCATAACATTTCTTCATTATGTTTATCAACTGTATACGAGATATAATCGGTCCCTTAAACAAAAGACACCGTCAGTTTATGATAAAATATCATTAAACTGGTAAAATCATACTGTGAATTCCTAATCAATTCACTTCTGCACTTAATTAATTTATTCTTAAAGAATAGTTTTCCCAAATCTTTTCAAACTATCATAAAGCCCTTGCACAAAAAGGAAAACTGGATGACCTTTGCAACTTAAGACCAATTTCTATTCGTCAATGTTTTCTAAAGTTTTTCAAAACTCAATTCCTATTAGATTTATTACTCAAAACAATGCTTTGTTCAACAATCAGTTAGGTTTTGTCAATTTAGAGTTGGTCAGCAGTCAGTGTGATGGATAAGGATTAATGTTTTGAATAAAAGCAATTCCGCTTCAGGTATCATTTTTTATTTACAGAAAGCATTTGATATGGTTTCCCATGATCTTCTGATAGATAAACTTGAGAGCATTGGAATACGTAGTACAGCAAACAAATTGATTTCGTCTGATTTAAGGGACCGCCAACAAGCAGATGAGATGTCTTTCATTGAAGGTTTCACTTTAAGGAGTCGTTATTCTGATGTGCAAACAGTAAAGGTGGGAGTCCCCAAGGTTTCATTTTCAGACCCCTTTTGTTCATTTCATTTATCAATGAAATCAGGAGTTGTGTTGCAGATGCCTATTTGTATTTGTTTGCAGATAACATACCACTTATTTTAGACAGTCAATGATATAAGGCCTTGGAGATTAAAATGTGTGTGGAATCTAATATGAGTGTGCAGTGGTTTAGTGAAAATGGTTTAGATGTAAATAATGGTAAGACCAAATTACTAGATTTCAAAATCACAGGAAAGCGCTATGATGGTCTCTGTGTTTGGGTCAATGAGAAGGAAGTAGTTTCTGAACCCTATGTTAAGTTCTTAGATCTGTTGGTTGACAGGAATTAAAATTTTTCTTCAGGAATATAAACAATGTTGCAAGAAGGAAGATGTGTTCTGAAACTTTTGTACTGTGAAGACACACACTTTACTAACACAACATGTCTGTCGTTCTTACAGCATACTACGATCTGATTTTCCCTTACTTAATTACGCTGCGCCAATCTGGAGATCAGAAAGAACTAATTCTGGAAGTGGAAAAATCGAGAAAGAACAACTAAGGAAGTAATAAAAATAATTATGACAATATTTGACAGTTGATTAAATCAGGAATAAAGATTTCCTGATATATACTTTTCAGGAAATAGTGAAAAGGGATATACACTTCTTCACCATGATGAAGAAGTCCATCTACAGTATGGAAGAATTGTATTGCATCCTCGACCTTTAATTTTTATCCTCTTGTTTCAATTTATCCATTGTAATTTGTAACCAATTTATTCTTTTTACTACTAATTTATCTTGTGACAAATATTCTGTTCTCAATGATCATGAATAAAAATTTCACTATCCTCTCTTCTATTCTATACATGTGTTGCGTAACAGACTTTGCTCAACTTGAGATGTCTAATGGTCACACAAACAGAAGAATAAGACAGAAAAGAAATGTCACCAGGCAGACAGTAGAAAAATCTGCCAGCCTATACTGAGTGATAAACTTCAATGATGCTCAGTCAAATCCCATAGATAGACATGCACCTTCATAGAAATAATTCTTGGTTATGTAGAAATGAAGTTTCATGCACAATTTAAAGTCTAGAGATGAAATCGTTCTCGAGGTATCCTGTGAATATACTTAGGGTATGTAAAATGCTCAGCCAGATTCCCATCATAAAACACAATATTGACTATATTGACTATGTTACTGCGAAGTTTCAGGTCTATAGCTCAATTTGATCTTAAAATATCTAGCATAAAATAGGCAGATAGATAGATAAACAAAAGAGGATTTCTCTAGAACCATTACTAGTAATGATAGCTAAGCAAAATACTATACATAAAATTTCAAGTTATAGCTCAATTCATTATTGGGACACACATTGAGTTGTAGGTTTAGCTAACGCTCAGTCAATAAAGTCAGTTAAAGAAGATTTTCTTTTAAACGTTGACTGTGGCAGACGCCTTATGACGCAATAGCAGAGTGAGGTTGCTCTGTCTCACTGCAAGACTCTTACTTCAGTAATGAAGATGTAATGTGTAACAGACAATTTCAAAATCTAATTCTTTAAAATTGTGTACTTGCAGGAGATGAAAAATAATTTTTCTTAACAGGAACAAAGCTTGATCAGTTTATGTCACAATTTTATAATGCTCAAAATAAAATCTCTTGGATTGACGAGTAGTGTTAAAGAGGTGTGAAAGTTAGCTGGTTAAAAGGAACTACTGGTCGAGATTAAGCATTATCTGAATAGGAAGGTTTGAACCAGCAAATGTAAAAAGAGGATTGATTACTTAAGGCCTGGTCTTGATTTTAGTTCACTCCTGTTCTTCACTGAGAATTTACTAGACTGTACTGTTACATTTGTGGACAAAAAAGTACTTTTAACACAGATAAAGTATATTGTTTGGTTGGAGTAAAAGTTATGTAACAGGACCTCCACGTCTTCAAAGTGTTGAGAATACTAGAGATCTGGCACTAATATCAGTTGACCACTTCTCATAAAATTGTTCATCCTCACGCTCTGCACGATATTTAGTTAGAAATCTGCAAGTATCATGACCACAACAAGAGTTGCCTACCATGCTTGTTTGAATTACATTTACACTAAGGAATAATGTTGAGGGGGAGTTTTTCAAGGGACAATCATCTTAGACATACTGTTCTGATTCTTTATAAGAAAGCTATAAGAATATAATGGCAGACCTTCAGCCTCTTGACAGCAGATAAGAGGCACTCAAAACTTTACAAATTCTCCTAATAGTTTCTCTATACATTTTTGATTTAATTATATGTGCCTGTAATTACAATTTAATGATGAATTGGAACATTGACAACCATAAAGAAGCCATGCCAATTACTACAGTGTGACAGAGCATAGCACCACTATTTTTGCCATTGCTACTTAGTTCTATTTTAGCACTACTATTAAACCTTCTTTCACAGTCTATTAAGGATGGAAACAAAATTTTATTTGTAACCTACATATTCCATTGATTTAAAACCATCAAAGAAGAACCACAAAAGTGATATACGAGTATTTTGTAATGTTTATTAATTTTTGTATTGAAATTTATGTTTATGTATTGATACCCACTAATTATATTGTTAACAAACACAAAAATAATATGTTATTTCACACTAACAAAGATCTTTAGCAAGGTTTTAATAAAATTTAAACAAGACATGAAGATGAATGGCAAAATATGTAAACAAAACTTTTACCTAAACATGTGTTTAAACTTAAATTCATAACAATTCATACAAAATATTTCCCTCCTTCATTTTGTACCAGACAAATAGTGTCTTAAATTTGCAGGTGAACGTCGGAACCTCGAACTTCTACGGAGACCATCAGGATTGAAGGCAATGTCAGCTTCATCACTCGTAAGAAAAAGGGTTTGACTAATATTTTCCTCAATAGGCATGATATTTTTTAGATCAGAATTTGGTTAGCAAATTCTAATCCTTTTCTCTTTTAGGATCTGAGTCTCTCCCCCCTTTTCCCCGTACAATTTTCAACTAGGACAAGATGGCGAACAGACGCAAATGGCTCTCTACCATTAGGAAGATGAACATACTGTGCATTGTCATTTAGAAGCGTAACTTCCTCCACCAAGGGCTCTTACTTTGTTTTGCACATGGAGTTAAACTGTTTTCCACAAAATAACATTATACCTCTATATATTAGTCCATTTACTTGTTTTTTAAGGCTTGTATGTAGTAGTTCTACTTGAGGCTATTCTTAATGAACTCAATAATAATTTTATCTCATGTGACATGAAATATCTCCCCTGTCTGAATGTTTTAAGGCTGTTGTTATAAAAACAGTGAAGAGCGGTTTTAAATTAAATATGTTTGCAAGTAAATGCAAAAGTAAATAAGAAATATTCATCAGCAATAGTCATAAGGTAATGATTTTTACGTGAAAAGGGTAGGGGTCTTAATTCTAAGTTTAGTCTCTCAAAATAAGATATATCAGTGAGCCTTGGTGACGATAGAATCTTGGTTCGACAGAAGCACAAACATTACCCAAAGCTGTTACACGCCTTATCTCTTTCAAAGAGTTTTTACAGTGTATCCAATGATGAAATCGAGTAATACCAGAGTGACAAAATTAAACGTGGAGCTCTTTCAAAGTGAAAAGAGCATTTTGAATTGCAGAACATATCATAGAGAGAATCAGCTGCTCCATTATCGGATCCAGGTTTGTAAACAATGCTCTACTGAACAAATAACAAATCCAATCTCTATAGCATGTTTTTCTCATTTTTAACTTTGTAATAGTAAATTTTGTCAAGTACTAGCTGCTACTTTCGACTTTGCACGCAATTTTCAATAGTGAAGTCCTTACTACTTAGTAAAAGCAATTATCATGCAATATGAAATATGATGGAGCTCTACAGAATTTTTCAAAGTAAGTATGAATACATTAAATACATATTATTTCTGTGTTCATGGTTATGAGGATCAGAGTTTCACTTGACTGTATATCGTGTTTTGCACATGTAGGAGCATTTTTAGTTCAGATTAATTATTCAGTATTTCTGACACTACATCTGGGTTTGCCATGTTGCCCTGATAAAAAAAATAATACACAGGTTTCAGAAACCTAGCCCTTGTCATATACTTCAGGTGCCATAGTTGAGTTTGTTTTATTGTTTTTTTTTACTGTTGTTTGGAAAGATGTACTGTATTGTTGAGCCATGTTAGTGCTGTCTCTGCTTTTCCTTTAGATGCTGTTAAAATAAATACATTACCGCAAGAAAAAGGAATCGATTTCCAGTAACTCAATAATGAAAATATTTACAGCTTTGTTCATTAAGATTGGTTCTGTAAAAGTGTTTAAATAGTATTTACAGTGCGTTAGATGTTTTAAAATCATCATTGGCGTAATCTGGAGTAAGTTAAGTATTAACTTTATCTCTCTCACCTGCATTACTACTGATGTAGTGCTGTTATAAAAGTATAATTTTATTGTAGTTATACAATTATATACATACAATGTAGTGTAGTAGCTTCAGCTATCCCCCTACTTCATTATTTGATAATCTAAAACCTGGCTTTAAACATGTTGCCATAAAATCACAACGTCATTCTCTGAGTGATGCCTAGCTCATAGAAAACAAAACTGTTCAATTGTTGAAGGAAGGTGATGTGTTGTCGAAGGGAGGCGCTGGTAGTCTCGAATGAAGACCATAGGAAACATATTGTTGATTATTCTCGTACAATCAATAGATTTATATTGTTAGATGCTCATCCTCTGCCCAGAATTGTTGTTAACAAAGGACTTACTGTTAAAAAAGTTGTTAATTATAGTTTCTATACCACTAATTATCTACAGTCTGTCTATCATCATGTGCTCTTTAAAATGGAAGAATTTGCAGTACTTTTCAAGTTGGTGGACAATTGTACCAATTCAAACGTATCTCATTTGGTGCAACTAATGTCGCTGCATTTCATAGAATTATCGATGCCTTAATTTAATCGGAAAGTTAAGATACCAATAACCACTTGGATGATGTCACTGTATGTGGGAAAACCCCAAAATAAGCATGTCAAAAATTTTGAGAGATAGTGCAAAGTTACAATAAATACCGTACTAATAAATCTTATTTTTGAATCAGGTCTATCAATCTATTTGGGGTACTTGATCGCTAATAAGTGTATTTAATCAAATCCGAACAGGATGGGACCTCTGAAAAAACTGCTTCCTTCCAAGGATGCTGTATCATTGAAAAAAAAAACAAAAAAAAAAACACTGCTCTAACGATTTATCTCATTCCTGGGTTTTCATATAAAATAGTTTCCTTTGCCCATTGCACTTTTCCTTCGCCACACCATTTCAGGCCTTTGAAGATTTGAAGAATTAAAATAGAAAAATCTATTGTAACATTCATTAATCCTCAATTACCTTTCACGGTTCAGATGGATGCAGGGCCGTATTCAGCTTATGCGGGCCCCAGGAAAGATATATTCACCCGGGCCCCGTCATGTCCCGTTCAAATAGACAAGTGGCAAGGACCGGCACGGGCCCCGGTAAAATTGTCCGCAAAACCCATTCTGAGTACGGGCCTGGATGGATGCAACAGAAAATGCTATTGCTGCAACTTTGTCCAAAGCTGATTTTGTTTTCAAGAATGTGTGGATCAGGGCAGATCGTTTCGTTTGTAGAGAAAGAGACTCGGGCAATAGCTGCAGCTTTGCATAAATGGAGGCATTTGTTACCTTATCATCTCAAACTGATAACAGACCATAGATATGTGGACTTCATCTCATAAATAAAAATGAATCACAAAATGTGTTGCTAAGCGTTAATATCGAGAACGGCTAAACCAATTCGTCTAATTCTTTCTGTAAATTGTTCGCTGAAATCCCGTTTATGTGAAGAGAAATATCTGAAAAGTTACCTGAAATATCTTTTAATTCTGTTCTGTCTCAGATGTACCTCAGGCCTTGCGGCATAACCACGGCCTGCCTGTCCGTCTGCATCAATCTCACGAGCTATGTTCAGTTACTTCAAAAGAAAATCTTAAACAATTTTTCCTTGTAATGAAACCTAATTGTGATGCCTCTTCTTAACCTCATACTTCCAGTAAAATGAACCCAATGTCTGTTTTTATGGTTGGCACACTCAGGTCAGTCTGCACAACACAACATACTAAGTATAATACAAACACTATTTAAACTAAACCATTTATAATAATGATATACAGATATAGGCTCTCCTATATTAATTACATCCTAGTATGATCAGAAACCATTAGCCATAATTCCACATAAATAAGAATTAGAATGAACAAAATTCCACGAAATCTACAGTCTTTGGTCATTAAAACTGAGTTTTGGGGTGGATTAGTAATAGTAATCTTTTAGGGCTGGTTGAAAAAATTAGGAAAAGGCCGTTATATGCCCACATACAGAACTTGCTTTCTATGAGGTGAGATTATTAAAAAAATGTTTAACCATAAAAATGCGTTAATTTACGAGATTGAGTAGGAGGACAAAGTCTAGTAGGCTATGTAGTCAATTTGGTACAAAATTATTTTCAACCACTTAAAAACCCTGAAAAAGTTTCTCTTATATCCAGTAGGACTAAATTATATTTAAAATAAGTAATATTGAATACAAGTTTAAAGAATTCGCCAAAATCCGTGTTTGTAGTCTACTTATAATTCTTCAAATAGTAAACTTTTGTTAATATAAGAAATTAAATAAGAAAAGAAACACATAAAAGCAATACAGTGGTTTAGCATAGCATGTAAAATGTAAAAATTATAATACGTTTTGTTTTTAATATACTCTACCATTTTATATCCTACAAAATGTATTTATTAAAAAATACTATAAATGAGAGTCACTTGTAAAAAAATTGAAAATATTAAGCAAATGTTAAGAGGTGGAAAATTTATCACACAGAAACAGAAAATTTAATAGTATTTCATAAAAGATAATTCATATTGTAGAACATGTTATTATTTATTAATTAATTGCATAATTTATTACCCTACGTTAACTTCAGATGTCAGCCTAACGTGATGTGTACCTACCTAACGGCTACGCTGAAACGCCTGCAACTATGGAAACACCTTTTTCTTAACTGAAGTGTACAGTAGTTGCATTGTTAGTATGGTTAGGCGCTAATGCATCTGTCAGCTGCTTGAAGTTGAGCGAATTTCTACTATTATATTGTCATTATTTTTATTGTTACTGTATTGGCATACTAACTATTTGGCGTATTGATTTGAATAATTAGTACTTATTTTATACAATACCACTTCAAATCCATGCAATTTGAAATTTGCTATTAATCTTAAATTAGAATTTTAAAATATAGCAAAAAAATGTAATCCAGTTTATTTATAAGCATTTTAAAAATGTTTTTAATCGCATTAGAGCTTCATAAAATGAATTGTTCTAGTTAATAACTACTCAGGAAAAACTATTACAAACTACATGTACGTAGGTCTGCCTTCAAACATGAAAAATATGTTTAGTGATTCTTTTTCCTTCAAGTATGTGAATTTTTTTCTACAACAATAAACCACTAAATAAACTTCTTTACTTCCTTTATTTTTTCATTCCTAAAAGCGTCCTCGTTATATTCTTTGTATTCTCTTGAACCTATCTGCTTGTGTATTCTACATGTATCATTGCCTCGCAGTCCTCAACCATAAAGCGTCCTGGTTTGCACAGAACCTTAATTGAAACATACAAATACACACATACATTAAGTTTCAATGTATGGAACCTTATAAACGTAGGTTACCATATAAAGTGTTAAATAGCGATTTATGTATTCATGTCGAACAGTGGCGTCACATTTTTAATAACATAATGTAAGACAAGTCGTTATATTTTACTGCTTTGTTATTGCCCCTGGAACTGATGGTCCCAGCTGTGTTGTACCATCTTACCTTACTTACCTTCATTACTTACTGGAAAACAACACACACACACACACACACACACACACACACACACACACACACACACACACACACACACACACACACACACACACACACACACACACACACACACACACACACACACACACACACACACACACACACACACACACACACACACACACACACACACACACATTTTATATATATATATATATATATATATATATATATTATATAATTAGCTTTAAAAGTATTTTATGGCTTCAAAGGTAAGCCATAATATTTTGATAGAGAAGGAGATGTAGAATGTTTAACACACTCTTTAAAGAAGCATGTTTTTGTCCAGAGGTGCATACTCCCTTTATTATTTATTGGATTTAGAACAGTATTAGACAAATATAAGAAAGTAGATGTCATAGACAAAATAGAGTTATACTATTTGAGACATTCGTACCAATATGTATACTGTGGTGAAATATAACAAAGTATTGTATCTAAACCACTCATATGTCAACGGATTCAACAATTATATATATAACGAACTTTAAATAAGTAAAGTATATTATTAATTAGTTACGAAAACATTGGTTTTTAACATCATACTGGTTTTAATTACAATTAACCATTTATGCATTTATTATTTACCTGCAATACAATCCTTACTGAAGATGATAATTACCTGGAAACAGTTGCTCAACATTATAATCGTATTACTTTGTTGTTCACTTGGCTTTGTTATAAATATAATATCTTTGTTCAAACGTTAACGATTATTGATAATGAAATACTGAATTAGTGTGAATTAAACGAAATTATACACATCTTTATATACTCATAGCATTAATTTTAGTGATGTTCAATTTACCTATAATTATAAATATTTATTATAGACTTGGAAATTCCATAAAGCTATATAAGTTATTTCAATATTATAATAAATTTTAGTTTCCAGTTTAATTATTTGCAAAATATCTTTCTTCTCATCAATTAAAAGTCATCAATGACAAGCGATTTTCAAACTCCGCGTGGTTTGAAGCAGTTTTTAACTGTGCATAAAAATACAAATTATTTATTTGCAATTTTCCATGCAGAAAGAGTTAAATAATATTCGTTATTTGTATATCAAGACGGTTCGGTTTTCAACTTTATTTTTTTATTGTCATAAACACGAGGCGACTGTTTCAGATGCAATTTTTTAGCCTAATAGCAGAATATAATTTGATAGAACCGTTTGGTGTGACAACGTTAATGAGCTAATAAAATAATGATTTTACAAGAATCTACTGTAGTATTGAGATGACGGGACTTGTTACTAAAGATATCCCCAACATTTTAGACATATTTCAAGACTCTTCTTATGAATTTACTATCCTGCTTCAGTCTCAAAAATCTATAAACTAGTTCCGAGAAATAGCCTGAAATGATACAAGTGACATTGCTGTATGGGGATGTCTTTAACTATTAATCAATAAAAGATATATTATTTGCGATTTTTTTAAATGAAATAATGTTGAAGTAGTAAAAACAGTTGGGCTGAAATGTTTTCCCAATTACATAAATATTGCTGTCTTTGGATAATGAGGTGGTTAATTTCCATAATTTCTTATCATACTCTAATGCAAGCCTTAGTATAAATAAAGTAAAAATAGTTTCGTGATGATGGGAAGTAGTTTCTGTGTTTTGCTAGCGTTTACGGAAACACAAACTTCACACATTCCATAAGTGATAGAATTTATTGTTTTCTTTTAACGGTCCGTATAAGAGAAAGCTATAATATATAGCATAAGTTTTTAATACATATTAAAATAATTAATTTTAAAGCACATTCCAGACAAAAGCATGAAAAATGATGTTTAATTAAATAAAATTATATTAACGGAGGTTTTTTACAAACCCACACTAAAGATTATAAAACTCAACTAATCGAATTAAATAAAATCATCGCACAATCACTTTTATAACTGGAGAAAAAAATGATAGTACGTAGACGTTCGGAAAATAATGAAATCCGAAACAATTCACTTTATTAGTTTGTTGGCATATTTACATCAACACTGCCAATGGACTATAAGTGACAACACTCACGATTTTTTCTCTATTTGGTGCACTATTGCGCCAAGTTTTTGTAATTTTCAGCTAAAAGCTCCACTAAAGTACTACTTTAAACTGTTTGTTACATTTAGAAAAATGTTCTTCCCTTTGTGTTCAGAAGTTAGTACAAAATAAATATATAATACATTTATTTATACTATATTGAATTGTAATAGTAGTAGATTTATGCCAGTCAAAACGCCTAAAATCGAAGCTCGTATTTTGAAATATGTTACCCGATTAGGTGGAAATGTTACATACGGAATTTCCTTATGAGGATGACTTATGATAAAAGATTACCAATCGATCAAATACGCAAGACAATGAAAAATCCCATTTATAATTCTATTCAATCAATAGAGAGGAATTTTGAAAATGCTCTTTTATATTTATGTGTGTAACGAGTCGGTTTGAATAAGTTTTCTTCAGTGCTAAATTTATCACCTCTATGAATGTTATTACTGGTTATGTGTTATTTATTTGATATTTTAATTAATTGTAATGCACGTTTAACAGAAATTCGGTAAAACTTACCTACGCAAGACTCAGATTTACCATCACTGAGATAAGGTAAACAAATGCCCCATAAAGACTAAAACTGGTCCTCAGAGACTGTATCTGATCTACAGGCCGTCCCACAAATCGGGTTCGGTCAGCCATAACCGTCCAATTAGTACCGAACTGACCTTGTAGCCTTATCTGTAACTAGGGCTCGGTCTTCGTCCGTTGAGGGCATTTAGTTGACATTTTCACAAGTTTTTGTTGAAAACTCGTATTAAAGTGACATATTAACTTCAAAATTAGATGTCCAATAGTTGAAAAAGTAACATTTAAGCACCTCACTCAAAGATAGATTCAGATAAGTTTTAGCGTTCTTTAGAAAAATGATATGTAAAAAAATTCAGTAAATTGCACAATCATTATTATTTTTTTATAATTACATTTCTGATCCAATAACGACTGAAATGTGCGTCTAAATTGTGTTGAATGTGCGACACAATTTAAACTTTGTATTAAAACAGTATATGGCATTTAACAAAAAAGTGGATTTACTGGAACATCCTGGGTAACATGTATAAAAATAAAAAAAATCCAAACGTCACTAAACCTTTCAACTAATGGCGGTACAATTTAACTTGTCTATAAACCCGTCTTTATAACTACGCTCAAGGTCGTTTGTAATGCATTAGCTGAAACACAGCATCGTAAATAAGACAGACTACATTGCGATTAAAATGAACAATTAGGCATAATTCGGTTAAAATAAAACATATAGATTAACTGTAACTTAACTTTGAATGCCATTTTTCCAAGTTACTGCGTCTATAATGTTTAACTTTTTAGGATTTTCTTGAGCTTTAAAAACTTAAACATTATTAAAGCAAGATACCTCTGTGAAACTTTGTATAAACTCAAAATGTATTCTTTGTGAAGAACTCATATGCTTTGTGTTTGTTTTAGGTGTATAAACCCAATTATTAAAGTTGTTTTAAAGTTTTCTTTCCTAAACGATTCGTAGGAAGGAAGTTCTTCGACTGAAGTCGGTGGTATTGTCAGGCCAAAGGTATCGTTTTGCTTTGAGCTCAGTGGCTCAAAAGTAAATCTTTCTAGTAACTAGTGCAACACAATAGGCCTACTTAGTATATAAAGGGAAAGGGATTTGGTAAATATGTTGGCAGTATTTGTTTAATTCCGTCATCAAAAATGACATTGAAAAGAATATTTGTTGGTTGGAAACGTGGTTGAAAAAGAAACACTTATAACCTGATAATGCCATATATTTAAAACCATTATTTACAATATAAATCTGTATGTACATATTTATCATATTAACAAGCTAGACGACCTAAGGTAATACACTGGCATGAGTCCCGCTTAAGAGGTACCGTTGTCATTATACAGATAGAGATGCATATTATTGGCAATTAGTTCATTCTTTATTGTTCACAATTTTCAGATGACAATTTTGATTTTGGATTACAACTCATTTCTACTGTTTTCTAACATATTTTTAATGTACTATATAAACTAGTAGTGTCTTAGGAGGGTAGCAATCTAATATAAGCTCACTAAAATGTTCTCATATATAATTCTATATAACATAATAAAATGTATATTGCTTCGGTGCAAGAGGGCTGGGAAAACAGTACCAGGAGATAATACTTCACCAGAATTACAATATTTACACAGTACATTTAAAAGTTTACATTGAAACGTTTAAAAAAACAATAAGTCTAACATTACTAGGAATATTAAAATTACAAATGAAAAAGTTTGGAAAAATTACATTCAAACACGATTTTAAAGTCAATGAGATCAACAACATTTTTAAACATCTATGTTATTCTGTTTACAAATAATTGATCTTATATAAAACAATGATATAAATGTTATCTTAACTAAACAAGTGTCAACAGTCATATAAGTATTAACACAACATAAAACCGATATATACTGGATCGCACCGACAGGCGCGCAGTCGAACTCAGAATTTATGCGGACCATTACCTCCTCCCGAATTTTGGTCTTTTTATCGGTCTAAATTATCCGGGTCCAATCGGGAATGTAGCGACCGAACGCGGCTGTAAAGTGTCGTATGTGGGGTGGAAGGCTTATTGATAGTAACATAAATACGGATTGGGTCTTTTGTCGAGTGGGGATTGACCTTCCGTAGCTGACCTCGAACACTCGTGATTGGAATCCGTATAACTCCGGCGTTCGATTCACCGAATGTGGTCAGTGTCTGAGGATACGGTACGCTACTCGCTTCGATAGGAATTACCCGCTTAGAACTTAGGGAATATAATCGTTCCCGTTCCGTTGGGTCGACTAAAAGTACAATTACAAGAGCTAAATGGCTTTAAAAAAACTTTAGTCGTGTCTTTAAAAATTTGTGTAATTCGGTTTTGGTTGTCATGTCACTTTCTTATTTGTTTAGTACTACACGAAGAAAATTTGAATGTAGCCTATTTGGCAGTCTCATGTCTTTTATTAATTTGAATATCTTCCGAAATATCGTAGATTTAGAATCCGTATCTTTTTAGAAAGTGATAATAAAACAAGCATCTTCTAAAACAGTGTTCTGCTTACTTGGTTATTTAATATTTTTGTTTTATGTGTGCATAAATTGTTTATTTTCTACTCTCTATGATATATCTGAAAATGTTCCAGAAGTAACATACGGGTATAAAGAAACTTGGTGCGACCCAAATTTACGTCAAAGTAAACAAGTAAAAAACACTACAAGAAGATTTGTTTATACCGAGTAAACAACAATTAATTGGTCCCGAGTACTTGAACTGAGCGCGGTTCACTTTTATCTACGGTTGATTGGCCGTAAATCCATAAGTCGCGCGAAGGTATAAGTCAGAGTGGAGTTTAAAGTAGCTAAACACACCATGACGTAATTGGGCCATAAAACGAAAAACGATACTGAGGGACCTATCAGCGGCCGTAACGCCGGGAAAGTCACCGACAGAATAGCCTAGTTTAAAGATCGCCACAATTACAGATTGATGGGCGAGTTTACTGCAACCCGCATCTCTGCCCAGACTTGACTACGGTGAGAACCGGTCTGCACAGAGAATTGTCTTCGGTTGGTTCTTAAAGAATTTTGACACGGAAGATATGATGAAAGGTTCTCACAGTACGTATTCTAATGTACTGTTCTAGACAGTCCAAGCAGACAACTTGGTCAGTGGTTAAAAAAATTCGTACAATTTGACATCTGCCAAACATTTAGCGAGTTGAGTCATATCTGAGTACAATTATACAATTGTAATAAAACAAACTGTAACAATTAGTGCTGTATAATTAAATTAACAAAAGTATAAATTTTTTTAAATTGGTACTAAAACTAAATTTGAGAATTAAATTTGTACAATTATAAAATGGAAAATACAGTTTTGCAATAGCTAAATTTAAATAAAGTGGGTTCCAAATAAAAGCTTGTGATTTTAATTTATTCGGAACAAAATAAACACTATTAGGACTTAGTTTTCTTTCTACAACAAAAGAGATCATGCTTACCAAACACACTAGATCTTAACTGGAATTTCATGCTACAAATTAATACCACTATACAAACAAACAAGCCAATTTTGTACATTTCCACAATGTTCATTGCACTTTGGTAGTGAGATCGAGAGGGGTGGTCAATCTGGAGCTCTGAGACTCTTCCACGGGGTCGTCACCATCGACAGTGATATGTTCCTCCTCTTCATCGCCGGAGCAGCAGGAATCCTCTCTGGAGGTGGGTCGGACAGTGAGGTCCATAGGGGAGTGGTCCTCGACGGTGGGTAGGTCGACCTCGTCGTTCGAATAGTGGTCGTCAGTAGTAGGTGACCGCTGTGACCTGAGTATGGCGTCGAGGTGGAGCCTCTTCCGCTTGGCTTCAGGGGTGGTCGGGAGAGATTCGGGTTTGGGTAAAACAATTCCTGGGGAGAAAAGGAGGTTCGGATTGGGTGGGAGAAGTGGAGGGAGGAATGCGGGGCTGTGAAGAATGTTGTGAAGGGATGCTAAGGCTCCGAAGGGAATGTAAGGATTCTGAAAGTCTCTCGCTACGACGGGTTTATAGAAGTTCAGTTGAGGTTTTATCCTTTCTCCGATTTCGACGCTAGAATCAGAGTTGTGAGATTCAGGGGAGCTTATGGTGGGTGATGATGCGTTCTTGTACTCCTCGAATCCCATGTCTTCTCTGGGGCTCTTCTGAGGAGTGACGAAGTGCATCCTCTGATCGAAGGCTGGCCCACCCAGAAAGTCCATGGGCCACGTATTGGGTCTAGGTGGAGGAGGCGGAGACGGTATACTAACCATGGGTGGCATGCAAGCCCCACTCTGCTCTTGCTCCAACAGACAGTGGATCTTGAACCAATTTGACCGCCTGCCATACCTTGAACCACCCTTGGACATGCCAACTTCGATGCATTTCTTCAGCCTGCACGCTTTGCAAGATGTCCGGTTTTTCTTGTTGATTACGCACATCCCGTTATTCTTGCAAGGCGTGATGGAGTTCATGTTGTTGTAAGAACGCCCGAAGAACGACTGTAACAAAAAAAAACGTATTGTTATTCTTGTAAAATATTGAGTGAAGGAAAAGAAACATTCATCAGAGGTTGTAGGTAGGACATAAATATCGTCAAAAAGACATATTTAGCCTGAGTTTTATAAAATAGCTAATCGATGAATTTTGAATTCATAAAGGCTTATCTTTAATAGATTTTGAAATTTCGACTATAAGTTAACATTTAATTGGATCACAAGGGTAAGTCAAATGACACTCTGAAATCTAGTTAAAAAACATAATATTTATTTTGCAAGTATAATATATTTATTGGTGGGTTTTGGATAACGTAACGGTGGATTACAGAATGTTTACCCTGTAAAAGGCAAGCTATACATTCTGGACACACTTATTGTGTAAAAGATCAAATATCGTGAACTGTTAGCGGCACGAAGCGACAAATCACACTTCTTAATTGAAGCCATTACTCGTGTTGAGAGGAATTACGTTTGCCACAGTAAGTAAAGTGTTTCACCTGGAGAGCGTGAGCTCGTATAGAACAGAACACAAACAGTGATATTTAATCCCTGCTTACACTACACGCACGATTGCGAGCAGTAGCCGCCTCAACTATAACTCTTCTGGAGCATTTCACACTGTTATTGAGCCATAAAACCGTGACTAAAGAGCATAAAAAGAGCGAGAGTTATCAATTAACCCGTTCGCTACGCTCGGCTGTGTGCTCTGTCGCACTCGCTGCTCTAGTTGTTATTACGTCAACAGACTACGAGTAGGTCAGGGGTTCAGTTCACTTTCGCCGGGAACGTCTTCCTCGAACTATGTTGATGACGGGAGAAAAATGCTACCGATGCCACCAACACGCATGTCGATTTCTTTCTGTCTTGTCCGTCTCGGCGCTGAGGTATGCCCTGCGTTGTCGTTCTGCACTGCTCTACTCGTATACGTTATTTATGTTCATGTGCCCTGCCTACAAATTGATGTTGTGTCAGTGGCAATGCCGCTGTGAAAGCTGTTTTTCTTGTCAGCGCCGAGTTACATTTTTCAACAAAGTCGTTTATTAGAGATCCTCAGTCATCTGCAGATTGGTTGAACGATTGGAAACCAAGAACGAATCAACACTACTATCCAGCAGTGATGAGTTGAGAATCACCAAAGATCACACACAAAGCACTTTTGAACATTACTTCTAAATTCTTTTGTTGTTGGATTCACCTGGAAGCTTCCGAGGGTCACCTTGTATTATGGGACATAATGATCGAAAGTAAGTTTACTGAGTCCACTTGGATATTCAGTTTTATCACCAAGTTGACAGAGGTCAACTTAAAAAAAAATGGAGCTTATACCCTTGTTTGAAATATTAACGTAGTGTTATACGAAGCTTGAGCCCTTGAATAATTCAAGACAGACAAACACATTAGTTCCTCTAGGTGACTTTCTACAATTACTTATAAAAGCGTTGGAGCCCACCTAGCGCCAAACTGAGTATATGGAACTCCAGTGAATGAAAGTAATTCCTGAGAGTTGTACCGTTGAGACCCTGAAACCATCCGTGGACACTTCCGCCGGCAGATGCAGTCATCGCTGGACTGAATCACCGATATGGCGATCAGAGAAGTCTCTTAGAAAGACTCAGATTTTCCAGTTCGCATGTAACTCCATCCGACTCTTCTCCATGCACACGACGTGCCCCCATCACTCTCCATCCGTCCCATAAAGTGTGCCTAGATGGGAGCAGCGCGATGAAGTTGTTCGATGCAGCTTCTGTCGACTGCATATGGATTTGTTCCAATGCCGTAGAAGGAGGATGTCCCCCGGAGTGGACGGTTTATGTCCTCCTAATATGAGGCCCACCGGCAAGTTCAGAGATTCTCGTGAGACCTACCAGCGTTTCTTCTATCTTGTTCAATATTGATCGAAGTATTTGCTGAATTGCCTACAAGGCAGTTTATCTGCATCAGATTTTGTCTTCACATTATACTGCAAAATATTGTGTAGGTAACAAACGTGCGAATATATTTGGAAACTCCTGATCCCAATATCGCCTTATCTTGTACAAATTTTCCATTCCGGGCACTAGTAGGCTAACACCTACAGCGTCAAAATTTATATTACAATATTTTAAATAGTCCCACCTTGTAAGTGGGACACCAAATGACCCAAGAGAATTGGTTCAGTAATAATTCTTATAATGCGATTGGCAATTGATCATTGTGAAGGGAAACTCAGCAAGGCTGGGCGCACCCATGTGTAAACAACGAAATCACAAGACATTGGCAGCTATCATGGATTTGTCTTATCGGTCTAATTTTTCTTGCCAAATCGAAGATTATTTTGCCACAGCGATTGTTATACTTCAAAATTTCTCTCGTTATAAGTTGTGTTAATTTAAAAATTCGTGACGTTTCTAAATATAAATAAATCTTTTTGTAATGGTTTCGCATACTTGATGTGAACACTCCTCATATAATTTGTGCACTGTGATCCAACCAACTATCCAGGTCTGTATTAATTTCAAAATTGAAAGACACAGTTCTTTTTTTGTGAAACACTCGTTGAATCATATACGGCTCACAAATCAATAATTTTTAAATGGTTTATATTAATTACCAAACGTTTACCGAATCCATTGTAAAAAGGCGACCTGATTTATCAAAGTTTTAAAACTAGACCTTAGGACATTTAACACAAATTCCTTCAAGTGAAAGTTAATACTTAATAAATACTGGTTTGTACCTAAAAACAATTGTTAATACGTAATAAACAAACTGTATTAAATGAGTATGGCCAAACCCATCCAAGAACCATCAGTGGAAAAGCAGCGAATGTGGAAAAAGTTGATAAATTCACCGAAATCCCACGAGCGCCCTGCTGCCTACAATCAAGCAACCGAAGCGACGGGGCAAGGGCAAAGGCGTGACAGATCCGGCCGACACCTCTGGTAAATGCAAAGGAACAATTAATTAAGCGCTGGGCATAAAGGTCGGATTGCGCATGCACAACTGTGAACCGTCCCATTTAACGCAGGTCGCCGCGCCGCGCGCCGAGCACCATTGTGAAACGGCATTGCGTGTCGAGTTTATTGTTTACACAATTCTCACCGTCGCGACGGACCTTGGCACGGTCCATATGAGACTCAATTAACTCGTTATAATCGAGTGATGAAATACTGATTCAGGTCAGTTGACAGGATTCCCGGGACCAAGATCAAGGTCGGGATGACTCCATTACGGAACAAGTTCTGTGTGAGCTAATCTACAGTGCTGTGGGAATTGCACTGACCCATCATATTAAGAATCAGGTAATAATAATATTTAGTTTTCGTTTCATAACATATTGTAAAAATGTAACTGTAATGGAAGTTGATGTTCGATTGATTATCAACGTTTTCATGATAAAACTGGAATATTATGCTATAGAAGCGCACTTCTGTATGAAACATGGTAAGCATAGCTCGGATTCATAAACTGTTTGAAATACAATGTAATTAAGTGCATGTTCTTAATTTTGCTTGGCTCACATGGGGCAGTGGCCAAACGAGTTAAAAAATTAAATAACGGTTCAAATGATTTTGATGAAACAAATAACAAAATTATACTTAAACATAGCAATGACAAGGCTACAATGTGATATATTTTTACACTATTATACAAATTAATGATGAAAGGAGTAAATTAAGGGCGGTGGATTTGTTATGCTCTAAATATGTGAGCTGTTACATGTTACTTTCTGTATAAAACTGGAAGTTTATCTTCGCCTAACTAATGGACTTAGCTGATTTCAACTACTTAATGTTAATTTTGTTGGTTTATTCACATAAAGTGTTTAGAAGTGTTCAACCACATATAAACAATGTATCACAAATATTCCCAAGCAATTTAAAGTTAATATAATATAAATGTTATTTTATAGAGCTATTAACAAAAAATGATGTATTAGTAAGCAATGTAGTAAAATGCTAAAAATCTTTTGGTTTTGTGAATCTCAAGATTGAAACATTCATATTAATTATTATTCTAAATAATTTGTTTACAATGATAGTATATGAATAACGTTTGTTTTAACAATACATGGCAGGGTTATCTATGTCTATATAACCCTCAAAAGGGAGAATCCTGAATGTTTTTCCTAAATCCTAAATTACTAATCAAACTAATTAAATGGCAAAAAGTTATGTGAACTGTGAAGCGACGAATGATAAGATAAGGACCGGAGGAAGGTCGGGCCCAGAGGTGAACGATAGAGGAAGGTCGACGTCGCTTACACAGCCGGTGAGAAAGCAGCGGTGGAGCTCAGTTCCGCGCTCCATATGACCACACTCCTTGAAGGCCGCTTGCCCAACCTTTGCTTTGCGAAACGGTCCGATTTACTCAAATTAACATGACTATTTAGTTTCTGCAACTGTGGAATGGAGCGAATCGCTGGCCGAAGATCAGGGCCTGTGGTGCTAGCGCCGCCGGCGGCCTCTAGTCGTGTTCATGATAGAATTCAGACGAGGTGCTGTTGAAATGGGAAGCGGCATTTTTTGAACGATTCGCCTAACCATTTTCCAATTGCTAAAGTGGCATAAAATAGGTAAATTATATTGCCGTGATGAAAGTTGACGTTAACGTGAATAGTAATTAAATCATCTAACAAGTATAAAAGTGTGAAATTATTATGCTACTCCTTTTCAAAAAAATAATGTTTAGGGATTACAAAAAATAAAAAAACAACAAAATTTGGTACTTTACTTGTTACTGAGTTGGTCAATCTTGAAAAATTAACTGGTCCACCCATGCTAGCCAATCGTCAAAGAATAAATTGATTTTCAAAAATGTATTATGAAAGCACCAATTACCTTGCATCCCTCGCATGTGAAGGCCCCGAAGTGGAATCCCGCAGCTCTTTCGCTGCACACCTTGCACAGTTGGTTCATCTGTAAACAATCCAGGGTTAGTAAACAGCAGACTTTGCAAACCTTAAAAATGTTCATACTAAATAAAACATTATACTAATATAACCAGCGTGATTGTATCATCCACAACTCCAGTGTCAGATTATGTATGCTGCACCCTTGGCCCTGACGGTGTTGAGCCTCAGGCCTCCAGATAGTTGAAGTCTCCCTCCCACGAAGATGGCACGTTACACAATACGCATGCGCATGAAGCGGTGATGCCACTCACACCGGCCATTAAACAATAATTGACAACCGTCACTCGCGGATAATCAGCTGTTTGTTGCGCAAACGGTTAACCGAGGCTGAGGCTGTACTTCCGCCTTGGTACTATACGCCGCACCGCGTACTCTTCCTCGCCGAGTCGTGCCTTTATTGAAATTTCTCATACTGAGCTAAAAATGAATATGCAAATTTAGTTATTATTTTGGAGATATATGAATTACCGTAGTTTTCAAAATTGTTGATACATAATTTAAAACAAATTAGACTTAGTTAATCATTGAAGAGGTTCTTGTTTTAATGGTAGACAGTTGCTTACTTGTTTTAAGCTTTTAAGTATCGTAGCCTAGGTATTAAATTTGTTTTCCAACTTTTTGAAAAAGTAGAATTTTAAACTGTAATTATACTTAATTTGTTGTAGTTGGTATTAGTTAAGTCAGGACAATATATTTTGTTTGCCCTCTTGGTTCTCCTACATCAAAATTAATTTAGTTTTATTAAAATAATGTAAATAAAACTAACTAAAATACTATAACAATACTGTGTTCTATACTATAATTATAATTAATATGTTAATATGTATAATTATAATTAATTATATATAATATAATATATATTATTTGTTAACTGTCGCTGTCGGTCTATATTTTATGATAACTGAACTTGGGGCATTTTCTACCGCGTGACTTAGAAATGTTTAAACCCACAACTCTCGACTGGTAGGCTCTTGTAACAAATATTTTAACTGTATAATTTCAACACAAACCATGTTTGGTGACATTATTGACAGGCTTCGTTGCTAATGTAATGATGCAATCCTTAACGATCGGTTGCTGTACATTTTTGAATTCTATAAAAAAATTAACAGTAACCTATAAAATCATCCATTTGAGTGGTGCACTCAACTAATGGAATGAAAAACGGTAATTTCCTTGCAGCTCCCAAGGTCTAGACAGATGAACAGGCAACGACGCGGTGCGGCTGCATATTCATGCAAACAGCTGGTGGGTATATCATCGTAATAAACTGCCATAAACCGACATAAAAGACGATAGCATACTGGCGGCGTCGGTTTATTTGTTAATATGCCTAGGAATCAGTTTAGGATGAGAATTAACAGAACGTGTTGGACTGCGAGAACGAGGAACTTCAAACTTCCGGTTTTTGCTGGCCGTTTGAAGGAGAAAAACAGCTCAAGTTTCAATGGGAGTTTAAATAAAAAATACCAGTGCGGTGTGTACTTTGTTAAATCTTATTTTTCGCATTGATATAAGTGAACTAGGGGTTTGTACAACAGCACCAGTGGGAGCAGTTATAGAATAAACTGAAAAAATTTCTAGTGAAATGACTGTGTTTCACCATATAAGAGCATTGTTGTAAAAAAAGAAAGAATTCAACACACATATTGAAACAATAAAGTCAACGGTAACAACAAAAAGTTGTTCGTACATAACTTAAACAACACTGAACACGGTTGTGCCGCTTGAACGCATTATATATAGACGCATCAATTCAGCCTAAAGTTCCTAAACATGGAAGTTATGCAAATATTCATTTATTTATTAATTTAATTTAAAAACGCTGAAAGTGCAAACTAGTATACTACCAATACTAATCTTGAAATTAATCGAGCATGTGCAGTTATATTGCAACAAATTTCCACTGATTTCTCTAAACAAAGTGAAATAATTGCATTATTGTCCTTAAACTGTTTTTGTATTTTAATAAAATGTTGTTATTTAATGGCATTTCATAAAATTTGATTTAATACATTTGTAATTGATTACGCACATGCGTCATGCAGACGGATGACGAGACGAACGAGGGTTTATTAATGTTTGGGTAATCTTTGTATCTAAGTTACTCAGTTTTTTTCAACGGTTTCAGTAGACGCTGCAACTACAGTTCCCCGACCTTCCAGTGGCCGGCGAACGTTTACTATCACATATCTGGTTTTTCACAGGGACTATTAACGTATTTCTAGACTCGGTAAGATCGACCAACCGTGAAATCATCGTGAAACTATTACACATTAGTGCTCTACACTGCACTAAATAGCATGAAAGAGCCATCAAAGTGCAGGTCATGATGGAACATATTAGCTCGCATTTATGAAATATAAAAGTTCTGCCGCTATTCCACAAAACTGAATTACTGGAGCTATGCCTATTAATTTTCATGCGCGTATAATATGCAAGCGTAATAAATAACCGGTATAAATGCGTGATTTACAAGCAAGTCAACTGAATAGTTATGAAAGATTTAGGGGGCATACATAGGTTGAATCAGTTTCAAAATGGCGCCCAATCTAATAGGAATGATCACATAACTCAGTGCAATTACTGAATCATTGAGTGTTCAACTCAATATCAAAGATGATTAGATTAACACGAGCGCAATCAGGTATAGAACCGATATTGCAGTTCTGCTCTGGTCTGATCTTACAGAGTACGTAAAACAGTATCAATCCATACGGAAAATATTCTCATTTCGTATTTAAAGAAAGGTAATGGTAGCAGTAAGAAGTAACTATATGAAGGGGCTGGCATCTATAATTCTCGCAGCTTTCAGATAACCCGATTCCCACACCTGAGATGTGTGGATGGATTAACCGACACTTTGCACCTAACACCTGCAATCCTAACACCAACGATGGTCGTCTTGAATCACCTACTTAGTCATTTGGCAGTCTCGGAGAAATCTACTCATGATTTCCTTCCGCGGGTGAAATACTAAGTCCCAATAAGAGAACCGCGGTCTGAGATGGCAAAAATTATAAAACGACAGTGCGTTCTCGGAAAGTTATTAAACTATAACAGCAGATTACGAATGTCGAGTGATAACGCGCCTTTAATTACATACAATATTGATTGAATTTACTATCAAGACATAAAGGTACAGCTTGTATAGCACCAATGACGTAGGAAGTAAATAAAATTGAATATTTGGTTACGAGGAAATTATTCATGGAAGTAAAATAGTCGATACAAGATTCCTTGAGCTTTTGCCAGCGAAATATAACAACGAGGGATTGCAACTTGCTGCTAAATAACAGCAAGATGTTACATGTGCGTTGAGACCATCTCATGCAGTTCTTGTAGGTGAGAACGGGTGGATGCGATACTGAAATGCCAGACGCTCGGTTCCTTGAGAGTCAATGTCTGGAGCCGTTCCTTGCTGACATTGTGATCGTCAATGTTCACCGTGGTATGTGGACCCATCACATTCCCGAGTCGGGTAGCGTGGTCCTGTGGCGGAGGTAACTGCGGGCTTTCGCCAGAATATCTGGTGTTCCTGTAGTACCGATCTTATCCTTCGGGAATTTTGCGACCATCTGTGGTGTAAGAAATTAGCTTTTCAAGAAACTATACAAATTTGAATTCCTGTATTTGACACTTGAGAAGCACGTCCCTATCCATAAAGACGGGTGTTTGCAATATTTAGTGCACTTGTCACAAGAACAGCAAGATATAGATTTCATCTATTCATTAAACAAGGCTGACCCCTAAAATAATGATGAAAGATCTTAATTGATAATTTGTGAAATCATGCAAAACTCAACAGACAATGCCACAGATGGTTATGAAGCTCATTCAAAGGTAATGACGAACGACCAGGATGATTCAGAGAACTAAAGATGATCAAGATCATGCCTGCACTAAGAAGTCACCAAGCAACGATGGTGACCACATGCTTTATGACGGTCCACGCCAAGTACAATACGCGTGTATAGGGTCACACCTCTGAGCGTAGCAGGTGTCCGCTCTATTGTGAACACGACCACGTTATGGCTCTCGTGACTGAAGGAATCAATTGATTGGCCTGTCGGAGAGCCCAATCGCCCCGTGTCAGACCACGATCTTACTATTACCGACCTCTATTATTTATACGCACGATTTTCAAAACTAAATGAGTCCGCCCGCTCTAGTTACTCGCCCAACCACCAATTAGGCCGAAATGAGGCTCTTCCAGGGAAAACTTACGAAAGACACCGTCTATTAATTTGCGGCCTGTTCAAGCAGGCACTTCTTAGCCCATGTGAACACCGCGAAATTTGTTCATTATATAGCTACACTTTTATTCTATTTCCAGATCCGTATAGAGGAGAATGCTCTTACTCGATCAATTAGAGAAGTGGTTTTCACGGATAAATGGACTACAGGTAACAAGTACTATGAAGTTTACGAGAAGATTGAGACGAAGTTCTACGATCCTAAAGGAACAAAACGGCCACAAAAAGAGCAGCTGGACAGTAAAAAATGGAGCAATAGAACCCGGAGATAATAGTTATGTACAATTCCACATCGGAAAGAAACGACTACTGGAAGGTCGTCAAGTGTTGGGATGATAACAATAATTTTGTAAACAATGCGCTATCAGATGAAAGACCGGTCTCGGGTCGCAGTGGGACTATCTTAATGTTCGGGTAGGAGGCAATTACTGATCCAAAATCTACTTTACTATCCAGATCCGAAGCTGCTTTTACACTCTTAACTTCGAAACGACATCGGCGAGTTATCGGTTCAGCCCAATAAGTACTTGCAGATCTCAGAGGAGCAGTTTTTATACAAGCAATGAGGAAATATGGAATTTATTAATATTCTATACGTTAGTATCAGCGTTTCATCCATAATTTATTTAACTCTTTTAGTTTTACTATTCCACAATGCCTATAACAACTTAATTAGGAAAGTTATAACTTACTAATCTTAAGACTGAAATGGGGGAAAAATTTAAATTGTGACAGCGTTAATGATTTTCTGCTAATTAGCAGCTGATAGTAAATGTTATTTTAAGTATTAAAGGAAATTTGTTTTATTAATTTAAAATAACACAAGAATGATCTTTTTGACAGGATAGACTTTACATTTCGAGGTTAAAGTTATATTTTATAAATTTTTGAATACGTAGAAATCGCCAGTGTAAATCGTGAATTTATAGTTTTGTTCTCATAAACCAGTGCAACCAAATAGTATTTTAGGATTTTAAAAAATGTGTGGTAAATGTTTCTGAATTCGCCAGTTCTATTGTAATTTGGTTTGGGGAATAATGGTAAAAAAGTTTAAATCCCCAAAAACATCAGTTCTAAAACTTGTTAACCTATAGAACCGGGGAATTCAGCCAGCGAGGTATAAGTAGGATGGCATTACTGTCGGCAAATTGAGCGAAATTACGAGCCTCCGCAACACATGTAAAAACAATGATCACGCTATCGACGTTCATCAATGGACTGATGGACTTTTCACGTCGGCCATTTCCCATCGCGGGGACCAATCGAAGATAACAGCGCTTATTCCAAAATAACAGTCCTTAATTCGAAAGCACCTTTTAGTAAAATTAGGTGGTCCTGTACTCTAAAAATCGGCCGGGTCACCAGGGCTATCTGGGCAACAGAGATGATTACGGGGTGCACAATGGTCCCATCGGGTCCGGCGGGGAAAGGTCAGATATAATAGGCGAGTTTATGTCTTAATCCGTACCATGAGGGGGCGTCATGACAGTGTTCAGTGTTCGCCGGTAAACAAACAAGATCGTTATTGTTGATTGACTAAGTGTCCGGAATAGTTGGCCAACGGTCACCCGGTGGCGAGCCGGTCGCGGGCCGGTCGTCTCTCGCGAAAGGTCGCAGGAAGCGAGCCGCCGGCTCGGAAACGAAGACAATGTGAATTGTTGGCCAATTCGGACTTGGAGCCTTGAAATGATAAAACTCTCATGCCCGACAGGGACCTCATTGTTGCCCGCTCTGTTTCGCGCGCTGAAGGCAAGGTCGTTGCGAATCCTTAAAGACTCATTTGCAGTTGTGGAACGTTCCTTATTTGGGGTGGATTGCGGAATAATCTTGAAGAAATTGTACGCACCAGGATTGTTTCAGATATGAGAAAAGACAATTCAAAGTAATTGTGAAGTTCTATGTTTGGCTAGACCTGTTTCACAAATGCGATATGAAAATAATTTTACCAAATGAAATCATCGGATACGTGATTTACTCTTCAACGTGAATTATGACCAGGAAAGTTTTTTACCTAATTTTTTTTATCAAAGTATGGATTGCCTACTGAAGTTTGGTTTTAATATAGTAAACTATACAAGGCTGAATAGGTTTCCATTACACCATTAGCACGGCCATTTGATTTTATTTCAGTACTAAGCGATTTTTGTAACTTATTGTTGACTAAGAATAAATTAGACGTGTAATATTTCATCAGTTTAAAACCAAAATTAAAAGACCAAAATTGTACTTACAAAACACATATTTTATATCATAGGCCACGCACTACCGGCTTAAGGTTTTGGTTACTGTGTGTGTGTGTTTTTTTTTTTTTTTTTTTTTTTTTTTTGCATAAGCCAATACATAACATTTTGAATAAACCGTGTTCTCAAAGTCTGACTTGAGAAAAAGAACATGGAAAACGTAATAAACAATATTTTCACCGCATGAGTAACAAACATGGTTTCTTCCAAAATCTGAAATTGTGATAAGTTCATGCATGAAATTACTCTATTGACTCAATATTTTGTAGTTAAAACTTCCCTAAGTTTATTTCATGATTGCGCTTTTGGTAAACGACTTGTAAAAAATGGCTTGGCTTATTTTTTATATGCAGATTCCAAGTTTAATACCCTCGGGACTTTTAACGCCATTCAGTGGTCTTATTATTGTTAATTATTATCATTCTCTTTTTGTGAAGATATTTCAAATGGAACTTGACATATGATAAAGTGACTTATCCAGACTTACATTTCAGATTTCCTTTGATGTTTTATGGGTTAATATATGATAAGTTTATTGATTTTATTGAAATATTTGAATAGTTGAATGATTTTACAAATTCAAGAATTAAACCAAACTTGGTTTTGACAAACTGTACGACCTATTAGCCTTATTACTATCTATGTAGGTACAGACAGATATCCTATTTCAACAACAACCTATTCCAAAGGAAGCTTCCACGGCGGCCTTCGCAACGCATCCATGTCTCCGCACCCACCATGGCTTAACCTTGCCTCCCACACATCCTCTTGAGCCATCGTCCGTCTGCGTCCGGGCCATCAGTTGACCTACATCCCACTTCTTATTGTTTATAAGTAGTTTTTTTGAAGTTTAACAATCATTGCCAACTAATATTTGTATCACGTATCACACACTCAGTGTACTATATTTACGTGATCTGTGCGTAGAAGACTCCACTCCCGATTTAATAAATCCTCCATTTTTCTTTTACGGTTTGGTTAATCTAAGCACAAGCCGGACCTAACTATTTGAAAAGTTAATCTGTAGTAAAAATGCACTTTGCTGTCAACATATATGGATCCTAATAGTTTTATTTGTAAATTAATTAAATGTTTGTGTTAATTTTTTTAATTTTACGACAAAATCTCTCGTTACAAAATTACAGTCGTCTTTACCGTTACAAACAAGCCAAATATACAGTTCCTTTAGTGAGCCAACAGACCAAAGATCACCTGAGTAACTGAAAATCGCTTTGTATATGGAGTGATTAAAATATTTAAGTAAAACAATGATGTTCAACTAAAATGGGTTTCGGTGTAGTTTGGGGGCAAGGCTGTGGGAAAGCTGGAGTAAGGTTGGGGAGTCACTTTCAAATAGTTCTAGTCACCCCTATAAGATGTAGGAAAGTAAATATAGTCTATAAGTTATTATTATTCATCACGTAATAGATAGAAACGGCGTAATGCGCATTACCAAGTAACTTATATTTTGAGGATTACTTAACATAGTAGAATCGTTTTGCTTAGTCAAATGGCAGCAGCATTACATTAACTAATTCAATGCTGGTAGTATCAGTTAATTAGCTAACTGAATTTCAGAGGAAGCATTCATTGTATTAGCTAATTCAATTCGGATAGTAGTATTGTAGTCTATAATATGGTTGTTTCTATATATTAAGTTAAGTGACAAGTTGTATATTGTTGTTGTTGTAACAGGCCGGCGAGTAGCGGTTGTTGGACAGAAATAGTTAATTGCTCCCGTTATAACCAATCGATTAACAGAACGATCTGTAAGTGGACGATACAGCACAGGGCTAGTAGATCGGCGCACCTGGTCGGAATGAATTGCAGTTGATAATGGGACGATCTGGCCCAAATCACGATCATTAGTTGGGACTGGTTCGGACGGCAAATTGATTTCGGCCGAGCCGGACGGTCTGGCATGGCGTGGCGTAGCCCCCCCGACCGCGGCCGGCTCGGAATTGACAGATTACTTGTGTGAGAACTGGGGCCGAAACGTGCCGAAACGGGCGAACCTTCGTCATCGCCTCGGAAAGCTATCATTAGGCCGGATTTGTTTAGGCTGATTTTTCTCACACGTTGTCTTCGTTTTCGAACACGTTCGATGACTCTCTTTGGCGAACGGGTAGTTTCTTAAAATGAACCGCTGGGAAAATTAAGTTGAGAACTACTTAACTAATTATGTAGAAATATTATCCTTTCACACTAAACGTATATATTTTAACAACTAATCGAATAGTATAGTATATTGTATCGAATCATAATGGAGACTTTGTTCAGGATTTCAACCAACACAGCTATTATTTATATATTAGTAGTAATATAAAGCTTTATTTTTTATTGTCCTACAGCAGAAGGAAACAATTTAATAGAATTAAATTTTGATAGAAGATTATGCTCCCATTTAGATCCCTTGTAATTAAATATAATCCAGAAACTGGTTCAGGTGGACTCTATGCTCTGTTCCGTCCAGCACCCTCATCTCTATAATTTTGAAAGACATAAAAACCATTTTAAATTCCTCGTATACGTGTTAAAGAAATATTTGGACTTCTGCAGATGTTTTTTAAGATTTTGCAATTTTATTTCCATTATGAACTCATAGATTTTTATGCATGGGGTATGTTTGATGTGAATGCTGAAAGGTTAGCAAAAGTAGGTCAACATAATGAACCTGAGGACGTCAGTTACACGCACGAGCGATGAAGTGACAGAGTGATGGACTTGAACTCCAACTCAATCATTGCCCACCGGCGCCATCTCTCAGTTGATAACAAGGACCGAAGCTGATTACAAGATTAGACCCCTTCGCCTTGTTATCCGCTAATGGCCGCTGCGACATTGACTTGAATGGCCGGGGTTATGATAATTTCCAACAATTAGCGATTACCCTGATTACTGCCGACCTCTGCGATTCTATTCAGATTGTTTGTGATCTCGCGCTTCGACATGCGCCTGCGCAATCTTCGCTTCCTGGGCGTCTCCGATCACCTTGGACCGTGACGTGCGCGCGTTATTGTAGAGCAGACGTGGAATTGGTCGCCCTCTTTGGTGGTTCCTCTTGACAGTTTTGGCTTGACGTACTTTAAGATTCGTTCAAAGAGCCCGTTGAAAGAGCTGTTGATTGAAAACTTACATTTGACACATAAGTAACTGAAATGTCATATTCAAACTTTTCTTTATCGTTTATATTTACATTATACATCGGAGGTCATACAGTAAGATGTAAGGCTTTGGTACTCATACCACAATAACACATTTATAGCTTGTTCGCTATCTCAAGAGACCATGGTTGGTCCTATCTGCCGTAACCATGCCTACTCAAATAGTAGACATTAGTATATTTTTTATAATTTACTAGCGGGCCCGGCGCGCTTTGCTGCGCATTTCAATAATTTTTTGCAAAAGTTGCCCGCGGCTTCGCACGCAATTTCCCGTTGAAAACAGTACACTAATATATTCACTTATTCTTTTTCTATCACATTCTAAACATTGCTGAGATAATTGATAGTCGTTCCATCGTGAGCCTCTTGGGCGTATTATGAAGGTATGTACCATATTCCTGCCTCTATCTAGCTGTTACCCACGGCTTCGCACGCAAATCTTAAGAACCGAAGTCCTTATATTACTTAGTAAATTTTTTTTTTTACTATAATAAATTTTAGATTAAATTAGTTATATCTCCGATGCCACGATTGAGCTTGCTTTGTTGTCTCGATCGAGAGAATATGTACACACGGAGTTTTGAGAACCATACTTCTGTCAAAAAAAACAACTAAGGTTGATTTTATAACATTCTTTATATTTGTAGCCAACGTAAGATAGTAATTATGATATCTGCATTACTCTTCTGATCAAGCATGAGCATGGTTTATATTAAATAAATATTGCAGTTAAAGGTGAATTTTTACGTCAAATTTGAATTGTATTATCTGGATAGTAAAGTCTATGTTTAACAGTGATTGCAAAAACAGTTTAAACAAAATTTGTCGTTTCTCTTAAGCTTACTCTATGCTTTAAAACTATAAGTGTAATATATGTTTACAAAGAACAGCTGATTAAAAATTTGAAAAGACGTTAACATATGTTTGCTGCAATGCATTTCTTATGGGTATTTCTGTAACCAGTGGGGCGGAATCCTGAATCGGGAAAGGGATGGGCATAGCTTATAAACCTTCTCCGTGGAAAAATACATATACGTACAAATTTTCATCATGATCGGTCCAATAGTTCACGACTCCATAAAGGACAAAACATACAAACATTCATTTTTATATATATAGATGTGTTAGGTTAATAGTTTTGTAACTTTTGAAATCTGCATTTTATTTCATGATAATAGAGTCTAAACACGAAATAACGTCTACATTCCTAACGTATCTTAGAAACAAAGGGGTCAATGATCAACTGAACTTCTAAGATACGTCAGGAATGTAGTAGGCATTTTGTGTATGGACTCTATTTTTGGCAGTCTACAGTTGCACCTTTTTGAAAAGTGGTCGGCACAACTCTTTAAAATTCTTATTTGCTATTACTCGAATTGCTTTACTTTGGAGCTTGAATGCTCTCTATTGTTCGTAAAAGCTCTCCATAAAACCACGTGTAAATTTTGATTCCTTTTAAGGTGTGGGAAAACTAGTACAAGAGATATACTTATTAATTGATCTATTGTAAGAGGTAAACTACGATGTCATCAGTACCTGGCTTGTACAAAGACCTTAAAACATGAGTGCCCGAAGCAAACTTTGTGCAATAAGAATCGTAGTGGTATCAGTTCAGTTTGTAACGACTACAATACATTACAAAATATGCAATTTAACAAAAGTTCACAACAAATATTTAGTTTTTTTTTAAGTTGAATACAATTTTTGGGGACGGAAACTGCTTCGAACCTAATTATTTAAATGTGTCGATATCAAAGACCCATTTGATTATACAGTATCACGATTACTCAATTATTTGAGAAGATATCGTACATCGCACAAATCATATTATTGTTAAATTGTATAACTATATAAATTAAAGTCTAAAACCAATATGTAAAAATAAATCACTATTAGCAACCGAGAACATTTAACACATACAATAATTTAATATAGTACCGTAAAAAGTGACAAAATACAATACAGAAGGTCAGCCAAATAGAAACTTTGAGTAGGATGACGTGATCCTTCTTCAGACTAAAGTAGCAGCAGTCGTATACAAGCCTTAGTTTTAACAAGGTAAAATTATAATTTGAAACTGTTCTTACCAGTGAGCTTGAAAATAATACATACATTTATCAGAGACGTAAAGTATGTGAATTGGTAAGTAAGATTTGAAATATAAATTTTCATGAATAATTAGTATTAACTCATTATGAGCATGCCTCATTGTTTAGATTGCCTCTTGGCAGATATAACTCATTGTGAGAGGTGGGGCTCAGTAAGTAAATTTAGTAGGGTTGTGAGACCCTGTTGAGATGAAAATTAATTTTAGAAAATAATTAGAAAATATGACACAGAACCTTTTTAGTAAAAATTGTAAAACAAAGGAATGAATTTTACTGTTAAAAATTATGCTTAGATTATTAAAGTTACGTACGTTGTTATTATGTTCGTTGTTAAAGTTACATCTCAGCGTTATTGAAATCCACACTTATACGTAAGTACGCAAAAATTCCTTAAAATTGTCGTGCCCGTTTCTTACGTAAAATTATTAATTATTTTAGTCTGATTATAAAAATGAAATTCTATTAAGGTACATTATAAATGAATTAATATCATTGTTTTAGGCGTCACTAAAATATTACATGGAGGTGTTAGACTTATAGACCTAATAAATCAAAAGTAGGTCAAAGTATTTGAAAAGTTTTCACTTAAAACTTACCAACCCCTATATAAATCTATTATCCTCAAATCATAAAAAATATGTTTAAATATCTTATATCCATTTACAGATTACAGGTGAGTAGTGTCAATTATAAGTGAGAATAGTAGAGAAATTGATATGATCTTTTCGACTGTGATGCACTAAATGAACTAGTTCCAGGACTTCGAACATCTTCAAAATCCTGTAGTCTAGTTGTTTGAATACACAATAATAGCACTTCACACTTGTGGATGTAATTATATTGGTAGACATCGGAAGATACCATCTTATTGAGAGGAAGTATGGGGAGGTCTTGTTATATACGGCATATCTATATCTCAACCATCACGATTTATGTGTAAGAAAGGTAAAAAGACAGCGCACACATTAAGACAAGTTGGAGAGGAAACAGAAGTATTATACGTGGAGTTCGGCAGCCATCATTCAGTGGTGTACTCGTAGAAGAGAGTGGGATCGTTAGTCAATAAAAATTTTAAAAAATTGCCTATAGGCTCGGAGAAGCCCATTCAAGTTTAAATCGCAAGGGTTAGAGGTCAATTCCGGCCCACAAATAGTCAAAGTATCTTTATTTAAAAGTCGTTGCTTGTTCGGAACTACAGTAGACTAGAAGACACTAGTTTTAGTCTTGTCAGTTTATTAAAAAATTCTCAATCCTCCTGAATCCTGTGGTGATCAGGGTAAGTTTCTCCAGCCAGACCACTATCCTGCCTCCCAGCGCCCGAGGACAGGTCCCGGGATGATGAAAGACTGACGGATTCCCACAGATTCGGTGGTCTCTCGGCACCTCTCGCTCGCCACCTACAGGATGAATAGCCAATGAGCCGACAGTGAACTGTATCATTACGCCTCATCAAGAGGTGATGCCCTCGTCTCGATAAAAATCAGCTCTTAGCTCTTGCCACCAATTTTCGGCTCGCATTATTACGGAAGGTTAAAGGGAACGGTAAACTGCCATGTATACGCACGGCACGGCAAGGGGCTACCGCGCAACGCACGCTCCGATCATACCCCGCGGACACGGCGTACCACTTCGGTATCACAGATTGTGCACCTCGGTGGTAGATATTCCCGTCCTCTACCACCTGGCGGTCTGACACATCGATCTTTGTTCTTCACGATCCAAATATTATTATGCACCTCATAACTTTTTTCCTCCGACGGAACTAATGATAGAATCAGGCAAATATTTATTACTAATGTGTTGTGTCAGAACAGTTCTTTCTTCTCAAGGTCATCAAATGAGTGTGAGAAACCTTTAAATGATCAAAATATGTAACCGAATAACTAAAGGTAATTGAGATTTACAATATTAGGATTGATTAATGGAAAGATGTTTGGTTAAATTAATTTTGAGCCTTCAAATTCAAATTACAATGGTAATTTTTAGTTTGATTTTGGAGGATCTATTTAAGGCAATTGACTAACCTCAGAAACTCAACATAAGAAGTAAGAAGAAATAAGAATAAAACAAAACGTTTTTATGAAAAGATTTCTACTCACTAGTTCACCAAGTCATACAATATTTATAGGGTACTATTTTATGAACGGAATTAACGAGCCAGTTCTTTATTATGATGGTTGTAACCGAGCAATGACTCATAATGTAGGCTACTAGCATATTGTATAAAAAACAGCTGGTTTTGATGTTTCTATAATGATCATTGGTTACAATTGCAATGTGCAATTTATGTACATGACAAACAATGACATATCTGCCAGTTTAAAATAACTTTAACACTTTTTCTTGATAGACAGTAAATTGAGATTTTCTTTCGACACAAGATGTTATTATTCTTTCCACTCACAGACAAGTCACGTATTAAAGTCTCCACTGCTTAAACCAATAAGAGTAGACTGTAACACTAACTGTTGTACCTCAGTGTACGTCTACCTTCATCAGTGTTATAATTCAGTGGGCGGGGCAACCTGTGGTCCATCTTTCGCTCAGCGCGGGTATAAATTTCACACTTGAGGCTCGTAATTAACAGGGCAGATAGCCTCCCGCGCGGCCTTGACAAATAATCCACAAAACGCGACGTTCTACTTGGCGCGCGTGCGCATCCCGACCTTGGACTGACCTCCGCGCATCCACATCCTGCTGTGATCTTCTTTTTGAAAGGTGCTCATCAGTATGCGCGTCTTTAACTAACCGTTTCAGCGTTTTTCTGGTTTGGAAATTAAATAAAATACCCAGAGTCCTTGGCGGCTCTGCCGCTGTATCCTGTTCGCGACCATCCTGCACAGATAATAAGTAGTCTAAATTAGGTCTTGAGACTTGACTTAGGAAGGGTTCACTAATTCCGTGAAAAGTTAAAAAAAGAAAAGCAGTACGTATGGCTTGCTTCTCACAATAATGTTGGCTAGCTTTTTTAATCTTCGACACAAAGAGTTTATTATATGGATCTATTTAAGATGTCTTAGATCTTATGTAAGAAGACAATATTATTTAGAAGTATAAACGTATGAGACTAGATATTACACTTAAATGTATTATTCCCCTTCCTATACATTCATTAAGTTTGTGATTTGAATAAATATAAAACTGAAAATATAAATTTTAAAAACGCTTTAAAAGTTAGTAAAATGTTAGATTATGTGTTTTACGTTCTGAGATTAATAAGATCAATTTCACATACGCCAATGGGAGTTTTACAAATACATTACATCAAAATCGATTTTTAATTTATAATAATTACGAATATTATGCAGCTAGCCTTTCAATATTTACATGTATTGTATTAAAAATTACTCACAAAGTAATAAAGATATCGAGAACCTTTTAAGGCATTACAAAACATGTCTCAACAAAACAACAACAGATAACCCATTATAAATTATTTATCTATTTTCTTTGGTCCATTGAAGTGTACTACATTTATAAATAATACAAGTACCAGTAATGAGAGTACATATTTTATTATTTAAACTAACATTTTTCGGTTGATGATGTTATATCTTTTTAATTTGTAACTAAGAAAATTCGACAAAGTAATTGTACTAGATCGATCAGTAAGCGTTTCACTTTAATTTAAACTTTTACACGGGTTAACTGTTTGCATTACATTATCAAGAGACATAAAATGTTAAGGAAAAAGGTTAATAATATTACTTACAAAAATGTATTATAGCGAGATAGATATTTATGTTCTTATGAATAGCTAAATTTTGTTACACGGAAAAACTTATAATATCCTTATATTTAAAACAAATAGTCTATTATTTACAATTTAGCGTTGTTTGATTATTGGCATGGTTTTTTAAGGTTAATAAAGCATCCAGCGTTACGGAGAAAAAACTATTGTTTTGTTATTTGATCTTGATTTATAAAAGTTAGCCAGTCAGTTGCTAGTGATGAATTCCTTTTAGTTCGCTACGCGCCTCACAGATGGCGTGCGGTGTCCAAATACTGGACTTCGCCGGAATTTCTGGCAGGTCTCATGCCAGAAGAGTCTCAGATGTTGGTTTTTGACAATTTTGAATATAATTTTCAATTATAGGATTAATTGTCTACTCCTGCTAAATTAATGGCCAAATGAGAAATATTCATCACACTAATATTTTAACTTCTAAATTTGCGAATGACGTTTCATGTCTTAATATTACAACAAGATTCAGTTGAAAACCTGAATCATAAAAACATCTTATTGCGTTGGTTAGTAAAGATAACTTTGATGACAATTGAAGGCGACTGCAGTATAAGAACAGCAACAATCAATATAATATAATATAATATGAATGGTATTTATTTTTTGTCAGCATACTAAAATAAAATGATTAATAAGTAAAAGCTGAAGCATAGTCAATATTAAAGAATTAAACATATACATAAAGTGTATTATCAGTTACAGTATCAACTAAATACAATCCTCTACGCCAACAGAGGTTCTTTATTGCCTTTATAGAATCTCTCCACTTCTCATGAAAACGACCGATTGCGGCTATACACCGCAAATCACAGGCCTCATCTTCAGCCAGATGTTCCTTCATAACTCATAACAATTAGTGTAAAATTACCCGAAATAACTAATAAAATGCTTCAATAAGACGGTATCTGATGAATACTGATATGTGAATTAGATTTGGTGATATGGAAATGTGCTTGTCGGAAAGGGTCTATGGAGAAACAAACAGGACTATCAAATGTCGGTAAAAATGCGCTGTTGATGTTTGGAATAAGCTAGCGAAAGGTGAGAGCGGGTAATCCAGATGGAGAGATGTGAGCTTGTATTCCTTGACATCTCTACAATGCGCGGGACCTTTGGCTCGTGGCGCAACTCGTACGCCGCCCTCGGCCTCTCTAGCTCGTAGCTCTCGGGCCCATGAGGTAGCTTCATTTAGTCCACGTCAAGTCAGACGTAAGACCACCTACTTATCCATATCCAAAATCTCCATCATTTTGCATTTTCGCTTAATTAAATAGAGAAGCGTGTAATTTATTAAAAAGTAATAAAATTGTTCATAAAAAATAAAAACTAATCATAATTTTAGGAATTTAGTACAAATTATAATTCAAATCCTAGTTGTATTAATATCTTTCTAATTCTAGCTCAATCGAAGAGTAATGGAGAACGCCATTTCCACTGTATTGTGCCACAATTATTGGGTACTTTTTACTTATATGTATTTAAAATTTACGCCTTTAGTGCACTTTCAGTTTGATTTATGTGTTTATATAATTACTTTTCAGCAAAAAAAAACGGAACGTTTGCATTGGCCCATTTGTTTTTAATTAATGATACAAAGATACAATAAAGGATGTCAATATTTGTATGTACGTGCTGTGAAGAAAGCTTGAAATAGGAATCGCTCTGAGATAAAAAATATTTTCCAAAAAATCGGATCCTCGATTTTAGGCACTGAGATGGCGCAACAGGTGGTACAGCAAATTATGACATTCTATATTAAAGCCATATTTTACTTGTCTGAGTTTTTTTACTAAATTACCTCCCTGCATGATTGAGCGGATGAACTTAAATTTTTCCAGTTTAAATTCTGCAAGAGAAAGTATTCTACTAGGACTCTGCAACCCCCAGGGCCGAGCTTTAGTGACGCCGTAATCCAGTTTTGGGACTCTGGCCGAGTCGGACATAATGAGATTTGCTTCTATAACCGGCCTAATCTGAGTGATTAGCAAGTGCCCTAATAGCACCACTTAGCACCACCTCATTAACTTAATGCCGAGGTATATTGGTCTGTCGCCCAGGATCGGCTGGGTCGCACCGGGGCATATTTCACTTTCTTGTTCTACATAGTCGCGACACATTCTTATGTCACAGCACAATTTTCACATGGATTTCATGCCCAATAACGTGATTAAGGATAAATAAACAAAGTTGCTTTTAGTCATGAAAAAATATATACTATAAGCAAAAATAATTTTAATTTTATGAAATATTTAATAATTATTACTAAAACATAAAATACCATCCTACAGATTCGTTTAAATCCAATCCGTAAAGAAAGTATTTGATTTGACTTGATCATTGAATTTTGATTCACTCAAAATGTGCGAATTTACTTTTCGCACCATTTGCCATTGAAATGTTACAAATATAATATTAAAAATTTTGAACAATCATGAGAATAAACGAGTTGAGCTTAGCTGTTAAAAGCTTATTATAGATCTGAGCGTGAGAGACTTTAATGCGTGTAAAACCGAGTCGCGCTTCCTAGCGAATTCGTGTACGCTTCACAATAGGTTGACATTATTTGTAAATTTTCATAAAACTATTGCTGATTATTCACTGCTGACAAGGCATGATACATGCTATTAGTGTTCTTAGAATGTAGATAATTGTAGATCAAACATATAACAAAATTATGGAATTAGTTGTTACATTACGCAAAAAAGAAGATAGTTTGTTCCGCTTAGTAAAATTCTACTAGTGGGGTTACCGCCAAGTACAAAAATATATTTAATATGTTTTACTTCCAATACAAGAGCTATAAATACGTTTGTTATAATATACGTCTGTAACTTTTTAGATAACTTAAGGAGGCCTGCTTAAAATATTTCTAACGGTTCAAAAAACACAGGATTTTTCGGTTTGGAGAACAGAAAGTCGGCGATATTGAATCTTAGGAATAAATACACTTCCTAGTTACCAAATAACTGGCTTGCAATTGAAATATATCTTTACAAGTATTTGTAATAACATACTATAAGAATACGCCGTTAAAAATCATTAAATAAAAAAAAGTGAAACAAACAATGTTATCTTAAATTCTATAAAACTAGTTTTTTTACATTTTAAAATTGAAATACAATTTTAAATTATCAACATATAAAGTCCTATTGTAATAAACTGTGTTTGAAGTTTACGTATACTCTCTCGTATTTAAAAATTACAATAAAGTTAACTAGTAACAAAAGATAGATATAAGTGAATAAAAAATAACAAAGACAAGAATTAAATTGTTCTAATACAATTTCGGACTGTATAAAACAAACAATAAATTATAACCATTATATTCTTCTTATTTGTGAACTTATATAGTGTTAACTGATATATACAGTGTGAATTAATTATTGACGTCATCAATCTACTTATCATTTATCACAATGAGGACACATTGGTGTTAAAAAAGCATGCGTCGATAATGCAACCGATAATAAACTATAAAACTTACTTTGATCATTTGAAGTGAAGTTCGAAACAGATGATAAACAATAGGTAAGTCCAGACGAGGTTCTTTAGGAGAGGTCAGGTCGGTCGCACATCCTATATGTCGGTCACTAGAACGTCCAGGGTACACGGTACTGCACGACACCACCACGCACACTCGCAGGTATTTGATGAATGTGTCAGTGAGGGTGCTTGGCTCAGGTGGTAGGGAGGGGCGGGGGGAGTGGCGTGTCGCTGGGGAGGGGGCACCCCCCTCCACACCCCCACCGAACTGACAATTTCCCGCCGATACTAGTTAACCTGACCTATTCTTTCATATGTTTTCCGACATAACTAAGACCCCGTTTGAATAATTATTGTTAGTAAACACATAAATACTAGATGTTACGATTACTGTGGTCTGGATAATTAAACTATGACGTATAGGTGGAATTATTTACACATATTTGTATTTATTATGTGCCAAAAAACTTAATATCATTGGAATAGAAAGATGATTTAATACAATCGTCGATTACAATGTGTTGAAACATCTTAAGAAAAATTCCAATGGGGTTTATTTTTAAAACTTCTGTTAAATACTTAAATATTTTGTAATATGACGAAAAACAACTATCGTAAACTAGCAAGTTGTGTTATGCTAGTTTTTAATTTATCTGTAAAAATCAGGATTGAATAATTTTTATATTTCTAAAACTTGTGAGATCGATAGTAATTCATTGACCATATTTTTTTATATAAAACAGGAATAATACAGGAATAGTACGCATAGAGCTTTCCAATAGAGTGACATTAAATTAGAAACAGCAAATCTTAATACGTATTTTACGGAGGTATTGTTTTTACCTTACTATCTTAAAACTGTTCAACAAATAATTGATAATGAATAAATTCAAGTTTTGAAAAAGATTGATGAGTATACTTGTATTATCAAACTTTTGCGTTATTCTAATTTTCTATTGTTAACTATCAAAGTCTATCACAAAACGTTTGTGTGATAAAAACGCACTTAAATTACAGTAAACTAAGTAACTTCTTTAAATAATAATTAGTAATAAGTAATTAATTTATTGTTTTATAATAAGAGTGTTTTAAATCTTGTTGTAAAACACAAAACTGTTTGTATTTTAATTACCTGGGAGAAAATTATCGGAGAGATCCAGAGCATGTTTTATACTGCACAGGAAGTATGTGTTACCCAACAGTGTTTTGTTCTGGAAACAGACATTTCCGATTTCCATATCTCAGCCGATTTCAAATTTAAAATATAGAATGAGTACTACATGTAAGTTTCGTGCAGGTTATTTGTTGCAATTTATTGTTTACATGAAGTACAATGCAAAAAGTTGTACTTTACGAGATCGAGTTTGATATGGCTCATCGTGTTTAAGAGAATCCAATTTTTTTTCAACTCGTACTTGCCCTGAAATTGTTTTTCGTACTTAATTAATTATTCCTTGCTCCAATTTGTCGTAAAAGGATACACCCACACTCGCCCGTCTCGTAAATTCACCTATTTCCATTTATTTCGTTCTCTTGTCCTAAAATGTATATTCTGTTTTCTAGGTGATCTGTATAAAAATTGGCTGAATAGTATAGTATATTGAACCAAATACTGCAGAAAAAGGTTTACGCTGTAAAATATACAATACAATGTGAGTATTAAAAACATATGTAATAATGGTTTCTTTTAGAAATTGGATACACTATTTGAATAAAATTTGCCTATGTTTTTGGACATTTTACACTAGATTTAAAATAGTATACATTCAAAGATAAGTCTCTTTTAAATATACGCCGTGTGAGAGGGGTTAATCTGAAGCTATCCAAATTATGTACCCTAGGGTTATCCACATGCTCTGGAGGATATGAAAGTTTTATTACAAATAATCATGAATCAACATATACTGCCAAAACTCCTGTGATGCCCATCTTACAATGCTACTCTTTATCAGTTTAGCTGTGGTAAAGTTTTTAGAATAATGATAAAATCCACAAAAATTTAATTTGTCCTTGTGCTTCTAGGAGTGTTGATCTCCGAGCAGTAAAAGAAATCCATTGAGTTTCATAATGGATTATATACTGTGAAGAAGATTTTATATGTGTTAAGAAAACGAAAACTGCTATTCATCCAAACTTGTGACGGAGAAGATTTAATTTATTGAGCTTTTCTGAACCAAATGAAACGTGCAATTTGAGCACCAGTTAGTATTTAGGCCATCGCTGGACAAACTGCTCGGTTTGTTTGCTTCCAATTTAAAGGTGACGACTTAATTGACTACTCAACGCGGTTCTGGGAAAACCCGGAATAGTCTGTGGAGTGGAGAAGACCTATAGTGGTGCTAATTAGGTGACGCCTTTTGTCATAACCAGGTTTAACGGGACACAACTGACCGGGAACCCTTTGACAGATGATGTCAAGACGGAGACCATTCGTGCGTGTCTAGGGCCAGACAGACGGTCCCGCCCGACCTTGGGGGTTTATGGCTTGCAATTCTTGCAGAAGTCGTCCTGCCTAACGGTACGGCGGCACTGGGCACCTCTGAGGACTGAGGAGGGTAGTAGGTAAAAATCTGAAAGTGACCCCAATCCAAGGGGGTGTGAGGTCGGAAAACTAACGGAGTAGTGTTAGGCCTTTGTATGTAAAACTGTACTGAAGACTGGTTTAGGAAGATACATTTCACAAGTTCAACTCAGATACACTTTAAGTATTTGTCATAATAAAAATTAAGGTCTTATTCTTTAAATCTTATCAAAGTAATATATTATCTTAATCGTATTAAATAAATGTAAATCTAGATATCGTGACCAATGGATACACGTTCTACAATTAAATCTGATTTTTAGTACTTCGAAAATCATATTGTTAATTACAAAAAATAAAGGGGAAACAATAATAAGAATTATATAGGGAATATTAAAATAAATTTGCTTCATGAGTCAGACGCGAAACCTTTAACATGAATACATAAATATACATAATCATGAGCGTACAAACAAGGAAAATGGGGGCTGCTCCTCTAGAAGGAAGTTTTTTCTGTTGTGTTTTTAATCAATTACTAATATATACTTCAAACACGCCGGCTGATTAGGCTATTACTAAAACAATAAAAATTAAAGTTTTGTCGCAACTAAATGAACAACGAAAAACTAATTCTGTTGAATTTCAGGTTATAAAATTACTATTTTTCAGAAAATTTCCCTACTTTATGTGTATCTTAATACATGTATTTTAAGTGCTTTAAATATTGTTTGCAGTATCAATGTAAACCTCTTACCGTAGAAAAACAACAAGTAGCCAACTGAAATTTATATTTACCGTATTAAAAAAAATGTTTTGGAATAGATTTTTAAACCTCCCAACAGAAATATTTTTTAAAATTGTTGGTAAACTTTTTTGTAATCGGGTCTGACTGATTTATGGTTAGAGGTAAAGGAATAAAACCATATGGCTACAGTGGAGGGTTAACACATAAGAAGCTCCTTCGTTAGATAAACCTGATAAAAATAAGGCAAACTAATCAAATACTAACTTGTAGTGTAAGATAAGATAAGAAAGTACATTTTAAACGAAGATGTTTTTCGATTATTAGAAATGAACAGAATCGATTTATCTTTGATTCGGTGGTTGAATTGTGAACTGTTCATTTAAGTTTCCAGTTCAGCTTTACAGTAATAAATCAATACTCGTCCTAAGTCTACATGTTCTACATACTCTACAACACATGTAGTAAGCACGTCGCAACCCAGAACATACAAACAATCAGAACGTTGGATTTACTTATGACTAAGGCTACGACTGATTGCACAATCCACATGCTCTGTTAGAACAGTATAATACAGTGTGGTAAAGATATATATATATATATATATATATATATATATATGTGTGTGTGTGTGTGTGTGTGTGTGTGTGTGTGTGTGTGTGTGTGTGTGTGTGTGTGTGTGTGTGTGTGTGTGTGCCCTGATACATTAAATGTAATAAATGTAATATGAAATCATCATTAGTTTGTGAAATTTTCAATTTTTACAACTTTGATAATGTTGAGTTTCATATAGTTAATTAGCCTTATGAGCATTTATATCCGTTGTATCCTATTACCTCAAAATGTCCAATTACTTTGGGATTGTTGCGTTTAAAACTTAAATATTGTATTATACTTTCCATAGTAGTTGAACCATATATATGTTTTCCAGGTAACGTACATTACTTAAATACACAACTTCATCATTTGTTCTTTTCAGCCTAATCTAAAATTCATAGCATGAACTACATAAATGTGGATCATTATGAACATCAGTAGAGGTACAATTCGTTTCATATTCTTATAACGTGGGGAGAGGTGTTAACAAAACAGTAACATATAACAGTGCTAACAATACTAACACCACTAAGTGTACGTTATGTTACTGGGACCAAAAACAGCTTTTTTAATTATGTCTACTGGGCGAGACTAAGTCGAAATTTGATCATCAAACCAAAGGAAATTGTACTAAATCCTACTAAAGATACCATTAATTTTTTAAAATAACAAAGCCAAGTTCAAGGAAGGTAAAACAGATGTTTTTATAAATTGCTTCATTTAAATAAATTATCTCACAAACTTTGATTTTACAAACTACTTAATATTTATTATAGTTTCAAGTTTCTTTGATAAGTCAGTGACACTATCAGTTCATTAGAAGGTAGAATAATATATATCGTATATAATATGGAAAGTAACATATTTTCTAGATGCGATCTTATTTTATGTGTTAGCAGTAGGCAGTTTTGGGCGAGTACTAACTTTTATCGTCAACGAACAAGAAAACAAATAATTTCAGCATCAGTATACAGCTTAAAAGTCTCGATAATTAACTAAACTTTATTTCTCACTTAATTACGGAACGTTTTAATCATAGCAGAAATTAATAGACTTTTATATCCCCATTTATCAATGGTAAATGGGGGTTTCTATCAAATACATTGTTATTGTTTAGTTTGATACTGGTTGATAATGACAATACAATATTCTAATTAATGTACTATGTGTAATGTGTATATGTATGAAATGTTATCTTCAAACTCACTCAATATTTCGCCACAAACTAATAAAACGTCATAGAATGTTTTACACGAATGGTTTCACAATGCATAACTTAGTAACAGAGTACGTAAAGCAACTCCATGTGTCTCTTCCGTATTAGGCCGGGGAAATGGCATTTTAGTAATAACAGCTACTTACAAAAATCATTTGCGTATGATTTTTAAATAGTTTACGGCTGTCCAGCATTCTGACCTCGAAAAAGCAGGCTAATAAAAATTGCGTTTTGCGTGACATCTTAATATCAAAAAGCAGCTCATTTATGCTGTGTAATTACAAATAATGTGGGGTAATACTGTCACATGAACTAGCAGCATAGAATTCTATTATTGTTGAGAATTCTTTTTGGATTAATTAATGTGTTGACCTCGAGAAGGTACTGTTATTGGCGACATCGAGTGGCGGCCGACTCAGCTATCAGCCGCTCTAATCAGTTATTTGTCTATCGATTGGCCAGTGCCGACCTCCTCGCACGCGGGTATTGGCCGACTCTCCGCCAACAGCTTCTGTTTACGGCCGCCATAATGATAGCCCCCGGCCTCAGGCCACAATTAGGCTGTTTGTCGGCCACACTGCCCTGCCCAATCAGTCACAGGTTGACGCTCCGGGGGATGTTTACAGTGATTCTCGTGTTTACAAGCGATTCCAGATCCCGTAAACATCTTGTTAGAGAACAAGTCGCGTCACGTCGCCACACCGATTGGCGCGATTTCCGAGAATTGGCGGGAACACTTTGAAACAAGAGAAAAACACTTCTTCGCAGACTATTGCGATGATTTTGGAAAATTCCACAGCATGAATTTCGAATGAATAATGTTACTTTTTTGAGCGTTATACCCACGTGATTGAAATGTATAAATATATACAAATTTTAAATAAAAATTAATTATCTAATATATGAACAATAAAATAACAATGAACAATAGCAATAAAAGTTCAAAACTAAATAAATAATATAAAAAAGTGGTCCAACTAACAGCAAATCTTCACTAATGCTAATTAAAAATTGTACATTTGCAAAAATACATATTATTACTTCTGAATGTTAAAAAGGATAAAGTAAAATAACGAAAAGAATCATTATTATACAACAGACAACAAAATGTGTAACAATAAATAAAAATAAAAACCATACAGATACAAAACAACATGTGCCATGTTAAACTAGACTTGTGCCAGTGGAAGAGCATCTCGCAGAACAGTTGGTATTCAGTAAGGTATGGCGGTACCGGGTGCACAATACGTGGAGCGTAAGTAAAGCGTGTATTGACCCGGTGCATCTCCCAGCAGCGTCATAACCGTGGAGATACAGCTACTGCGATACGTGCGTGCTGGGCCTTAACCTGGGCCAGCTCACTCTGCAGTCTGCTGACATCGCTGACTCATGGGCGCGACACATTTCTGTTATACTGCAATTATACATTTACTCAACAGTTCTACAATAATGTGTCACATAAGTGAACTGAACATTAGTGCAATGATGTGATGTGCTGAGCCTTAACCTGGGCCAGCTCACTCTGCAGTCTGCTGACATCGCTGACTCATTGGCGCGACACATTTCTGTTATACTGCAATTATACATTTACTCAACAGTTCTACAATAATGTGTCACATAAGTGAACTGAATATTAGTGCAATGATGTGTTGTGCTGAGCCTTAACCTGGGCCAGCTCACTCTGCAGTCTGCTGACATCGCTGACTCATGGGCGACACATTTCTGTTATACTGCAACTATACATTTAATTAACGGTTCTAACACTGTGTCACATAAGTGAACTGAACATTAGTGCAATGACGTGATGTGCTGAGCCTTAACCTGGGCCATGGGCAATGTGTCACATAAGTGAACTGAACATTAGTGCAATGATGTGTTGTGCTGAGCCTTAACCTGGGCCATGGGCAATGTGTCACATAAGTGAACTGAACATTAGTGCAATGATGTGATGTGCTGAGCCTTAACCTGGACCATGGGCAATGTGTCACATAAGTGAACTGAACATTAGTGCAATGACGTGATGTGCTGAGCTTTAACCTGGGCCATGGGCAATGTGTCACATAAGTGAACTGAACATTAGTGCAATGATTTGATGTGCTGAGCCTTAACCTGGGCCATGGGCAATGTGTCACATAAGTGAACTGAACATTAGTGCAATGATGTGATGTGCTGAGCCTTAACCTGGGCCATGGGCAATGTGTCACATAAGTGAACTGAACATTAGTGCAATGATGTGATGTGCTGAGCCTTAACCTGGGCCATGGGCAATGTGTCACATAAGTGAACTGAACATTAGTGCAATGATGTGATGTGCTGAGCCTTAACCTGGGCCATGGGCAATGTGTCACATAAGTTAACTGAATATAATTGCTCTATGAAAGTGTCTCTGGAGTAAACATGAGTAAAAATGGTTAGGAGGTATAGAATGAGTCCAAAAATCTTTTCACAGCCTTAACGTAAAACAAGAACATACTATTTTTTGGACTACCATTGCATATAATTTACCACGTGATTAGACTATATTAAATTTTTGTGTTGGATTTACAGAATATTTATTACAATTCAAAAATAATCACTAAACAACAATTTCCACTTTTATAAGATTGATCGAATTTCATTGTTACTTTTTGGTCTCATATGCTTGTATAATTTAATATATTGTTGTGTTTAAACATTGCAAACACTATGCGGTTAGTAGTGTATTGTAAAAATTAATTATTTGACAAATTTCATCTGATATAATTTCCAAATGGTAAATCGAGTCACTATGAATAACATCCACCTTGTAACTAAACTATCCTAAACTATACAATTATAATATATAGCATAAGCATAAATTTGTAGTAACCAGCATTATCGACAAGCTAATCCGAATTAAACTTTCTGTATCGATGGGTTGTCTTATAATGGCCTTTATTTTTATATTTTGATTAAATTAAATGCTTAATTTGGTATCTTTACCGCAGTTTTCGAGGTACCGCACAAGATCACTGTAATAAAATGGGTGTCATATATAATTAAGACATGTCTTCGACTCGCTGAGGACCCAATAAAAGCCTTTGGAGTAGGGTGTGTCCTACGGAGGGATGCTACAACATACATGGTTAGTTGATATCGGAGATTATATTTGCAGTAGTTAAACCATAGCGTATGATAATTTTTTTAACTCAACAAATGTTTAATGTGAGGACACCATCCATCATAATACCCAGTTGAAGTTGGAAGTTAGCTTTAATTTATTATTATAATACAGGGATAAAGGTTCGTTTCTTTCTTATCAAAGAATGCAATAGGTTGTCAGCTCTTGAGTTGTCACTAGATTTAACATTGGGATCAAAGTCCAGACATAAATCAATGTTCTGTTTCCACTAAACTCGTCATCATACCGGTCAATCAATCCCTTAAGGCCGGATTGAACTCCGGAACGATGGTATCGCGATACTGCGGAGTGGTAGTGACCTCAGGACTATTGGCAGGTATGACAAGGTCCGAGCTCGTTGCTCAGGCGGCTCATTATATGCTAATATGGCATGCTATGAGATTGTTGATAACACTAATAGATAGCACCACTTGCGCAGGGCAATATTAACTTAAGTGATCGGTTGTCGCGCCGCCGCGCCCCTCCCACCCCGCTAGTTCCCACGATCTCCAGGGATCGCGTTGCTGGTGGGCGGTTGGCCAGGATGGGTGTGCCGATAGTGTTACGGTTTTAATGTGTTTATCAGCCCATTGGTGTATATTTGTGGGTTTTATCGGCTCTCGTTCCGTTCTATACACGTTACACATTTTGATGCAGACCACACGGCTTAGATTGCCAATGAAAAAGTAGGTCTTTCAGAAAATATGTCTTTCTATCCAGTGAATTTCATGCGGTACTGACATAGGAATTTCATATATTTGGCACATAAATTATATGAATAATGAGTTATGCGGTCAGCTTTATATTCTCGTGAAATTGACAAAAAATTTCTCCTAAGAAATCAATTGCCAGTCGTATTAGTTTTGGTGAGGTCGAAATGGGGAGTATCGTTAGGGTTGAATAATAAAAGTATAATTTTGTCTTAGATAATATTTTTCTACGTAACACATATAAAATCGACCGCTAGACACATGAATAGCAGATATGTCACCGTCAAAAATAGCAGATATGTCACCATCAAAAATAAAGAGTCTAAAAATTACCACATGTCGCCATATAGTCGGTCAATTTATGGTTAGCTACCACATATTGAAATTTTATTTGGGTGCCTGACGGTTGGGTTTAAATGTGTCAAACATAACACAATTATCATTTGATAATTTTAATCCTTTCAGTAATTTATCATTTCATTTTGATCTCCTTCAAAACTAGAGCGACTGAAGATCGATTTCTTTCCTATAAGAAATTCTTCTTCCGATTTCCGGTTGTGAGCTTATACAATGCAAATGGATTTCGGCTTCTGGATTAATACGGGTTCTAAGACGCTACTATCAGTTTGGCATCGGTTGACAATCCTTTGCAAAGAGCTCAACGATCACAAGCGCGAGGTGGTCCCAAAAGGGACATCCTTCGTGGACTAGATTCCAGTACTGAAACATATCACGGGACATAACCAGTCGAAGGTCATTGTGATTTAATAGAGGATGACGACCGGGTTTGCGCCCGTCCCGGACATTGCAGCAGTGCCGGAGGCCGATACTTCGCGATCCCTGCATTCTTGACTCCACTGCGACATGACTTCCGTCAATAGATCAACCGGAACAATAAAGTCAGAACCATCCAGGAGAGTCAGGCCTGGGAATTGTTACGCGGTTTTCTCCATCAGACTAGTTCAATTGCCGGTACGCTAGTAGACAAAGATAATTGTCACATAGTTCAAACTGGAGCGTTGTCTAAAGTAATTTAAATTTTGTTTTTGCGGCTGAAATTACATCCTCATATTGATCCACTCTAAATAAACCTATATAACGAACCCTACAGAAAAACGCAACGAAAGAGTTATCGCACAGACGAACAGACGGGCGATAACCTTTGACTCTAGAATTAATAAATTTCATCTATGTACCAAGTTTTAAGTCTCCTGTCTATCAAGAGTTATCGCACAGACGAACAGACGGGCGATAACCTTTGACTCTAGAATTAATAAATTTCATCTATGTACCAAGTTTTAAGTCTCCTGTCTATCAAGAGTTATCGCACAGACGAATAGACAGACGGGCGATAACCTTTGACTCTAGAATTAATAAATTTCATCTATGTACCAAGTTTTAAGTCTCCTGTCTATCAAGAGTTATCGCACAGACGAATAGACAGACGGGCGATAACCTTTGACTCTAGAATTAATAAATTTCATCTATGTACCAAGTTTTAAGTCTCCTGTCTATCAAGAGTTATCGCACAGACGAATAGACAGACGGGCGATAACCTTTGACTCTAGAATTAATAAATTTCATCTATGTACCAAGTTTTAAGTCTCCTGTCTATCAAGAGTTATCGCACAGACGAATAGACAGACGGGCGATAGATAACCTTTGACTCTAGAATTAATAAATTTCATCTATGTACCAAGTTTTAAGTCTCCTGTCTATCAAGAGTTATCGCACAGACGAATAGACAGACGGGCGATAACCTTTGACTCTAGAATTAATAAATTTCATCTATGTACCAAGTTTTAAGTCTCCTGTCTATCAAGAGTTATCGCACAGACGAATAGACAGACGGGCGATAACCTTTGACTCTAGAATTAATAAATTTCATCTATGTACCAAGTTTTAAGTCTCCTGTCTATCAAGAGTTATCGCACAGACGAATAGACAGACGGGCGATAACCTTTGACTCTAGAATTAATAAATTTCATCTATGTACCAAGTTTTAAGTCTCCTGTCTATCAAGAGTTATCGCACAGACGAATAGACAGACGGGCGATAACCTTTGACTCTAGAATTAATAAATTTCATCTATGTACCAAGTTTTAAGTCTCCTGTCTATCAAGAGTTATCGCACAGACGGATAGACAGACGGGCGATAACCTTTGACTCTAGAATTAATAAATTTCATCTATGTACCAAGTTTTAAGTCTCCTGTCTATCAAGAGTTATCGACGGTCAGACAACAGCACAATTTTAAGAAGTAGCTGTTGGGTTTTTAGTAATCTTCTAGAAAACTATTTTGTTAATTTAAAATTATTCTAACATTTCTTAGCTTTTAAATCTTGGGAATCATCAGGTTTGTGGAACATAACACACGCATATATATAAATAAAGTAAAGTAAAGTTTGTGTTGTATTGCTAAATTTTACATGTTTAGCGCCGTGTTTAATGATTTTGAATCTTCCTACATGGGTAACTTTATTTATATTTTTGGGCATATTAAGAAGGAAGCTGATACCAGGTGTCGAAAATTCTCATTTCAGTTACAGTAGTTACAAGCAACGATGACAAATGTTCATAATATTCCTGTGCTTTTAAATAATCCAATTACAATGATAAACTTCATTAGCCACGATGCTACATAAATAATTTGTTTTATAAATTTAAAACAGTTTTTGTTGAGATTTTTGCTTCAGTACGTAAAGATGAGCCCCTCAATTCAATTGTGATGTTACCTTCGTGTCGTTATAATCCATGTAATCCACCAGCCAACGATAGTAGGATGAAACAAATTTATCATAGTCGATTAAAATCTCCGAGCTTTCATCTCGCCTTTCTGTCACGTTTGTGTAAACCGGTGAAGATTGAATTACGGGGGAGATTGTCGATAAGTCGAAACCCGAGCATTAGCGTCACCACTCCTGCCTCACGGATCCACATCGGACATCTAAAATTGAATCTCGCACTGCTCGCATAAATAACACCGGATGATTACACGTTCAACTAAAAGTAATTACTAATCAATTAAGAAAATAAGATGTTGAAACGATTGGACAACTTAATAAGAGCGGACGCTGAGGGAAGTCGATAAATAAGGGGCAGTTGTCATTAAAGTCGCGGGCAAAATCAATTTGTGGGCGCGATCGCGCAGTGGGAGGGGGCGCGCCGACATAAATCCGACTTTGGCCCATGATGCTCGGGGCGCCCTCGTTGCCCCGCTTAAATTGTTTCAACTAATCTACAATGTCCGCATAAATTCTGATCTTTATTTCGTCCCACCCAACTGCCCGCGCGGCGAGGCTCTGCGACTGTACCGGGCCTCTAAGCCGTTTTTAAGATCACCTGCCCCGTTTGAATTTTTAATCTGTGAATCAAGCGGAAACGGCCTTGTTTTGTGCTTGGAAACCCCGATGGTCGTCTTCAGTTTGATGAAACATTGGATCTGAGTTACGGCGTTTACTGGGAATATTCCCAGTGGGAGAGAAGATTCAGAATTGAAATATTCCCGGGTCTAGATCCATTATAAAGTTTCCAAAAAATTGATTATGCTAGAATAATAAATGTTATAAGGTACCTTAGGATAAAAACAATTGATCTCATCTTATTATAAGGCAACCTTTGAACATACAGTTTAACGGAAATGTTTTGTACAAATTAAATATAATTATTTTGTAGCTTTGACAATAAGTGAAATCAATACAACTAATTTTAAAATTTACAATTTTAAGACTTATATACATTTCGTCTCATATTCGAATTTACTAATTAATAAAAACTTGAAATAGAAACTTCCTTAATTACAACAATATTGGTCCACATATAAGTGTATGTTCAGAGGGAATTGTTAACAATTATTAATGAATAAAAGGGAATATTTAAAGAGAAAAGAAATTATGTAGACTATATTTTTTTTAATTGTAACAATAAAGTCAAATCACATACTCTTGTACGTTGTTTGCTAAAATAATGAAATGTAGAATATCAAAATTGCGACTTAAATACTATTATGCCAACACAAATATAAGTGTTTCAATTTGACTATGCGAATAATATTTCATTCACAAACTTTCTGTTGACTTTATTTTGGATCTCTTCGGAGGGCCGTGAAATCTAGATTCCAGGGGTCAAGTGTCAGACAGTGTCAGGTTTCAGACGCTACTCTAAGAGGAAGGTGAAATTGTACTAAACTCAACATTCGTAATTCAATCTATTTTATCAATTGCAATTATAATTGTCAATGGATACAATCAATGTTGTATGTTCTCGAAATTATTTCATAATAATCCAGTGCTATAATATAGAATTGACTTCCGTCTTGCAGCCCAAAGACGAAATATATCTCAGAAAGCAGATTCTTGTTAAGTTAAAAAAAACTTATTACTAATACGTACGTGTAGCTCATGAATATGAATTTATTCTCAATTCACTGAACAATTTAATATCTGATGATTGTAAATTAAATGTAACGTGAACACTTAGTGGTGTGTGCATTACACGTTTTTCAGTACTTCCGCTATTTTCTTTAGATTTCGTGCAGTACATATTTTTTGTAAAGTTCTGTTTAGCGTTAGTCGCAGTTAATGTTTTAATACTGTATTTTTGCCAGATCAAATTTTCAATTCAAAATCTTAGGGCGTGTCAACGTTATAAGGGCAATGAAGTATAAAAGTGCAAATAAAAGCTGCCTGCCACTAAAATTTGTATTGACTGGGTTTGAATATATGTAACTCGGTTTGATGAGGTTTGACTATGGTTGACCAATTTCACCTTAGTTCACATATCGTTGGATAATACAGGCATTGCAGCTCACCGATTTCAGGTCACGATCGAAGCCATTTTTTGCTACTTTGGAATTTGAACACCAGAAAATGTCTGAGCAACGGGACACGGCTGATTGTGGTATCACTAGGACTCAGTGGACTGGATGTTGATTGGAAAAGCTTTTCGACAAGCTTTTTTTCATACCACGGATTGATATCAACCATTAAAACTGGACCGCTTTTCAAATTAAGCCGTCGCCAGTTCCTCCCTGTCAGGCGTGCGTTCACCATGACCATCAATAAGGCCAGACTTTGTCACGAGTAGAAATTTACTTACCAAATCCAGTTTTAGGACAGGACCGTTACAAGTTTCTTGCACACGCCACAGTCGGAGTGCAGATGTTGGGATAAATGTCCTGAATGATACAGTACGTTTTTACTGTAGACACAGTCTCTAAATAAGGTTTTTACTATTGTATAATCTAATTAAGTAATTCATTGGACTATATTTTTACTCTGAATCTGTTTAAATGTGTTCATTTTGTTAGTATATATTGTAAATCACGCAAAAAATCTAACTTTGTTTGAGTGTGTACAAATAGACAATGTTTGCAGTTTAACTATTAACTGTTATATACAATTTTACCAGTTTGTCTATAAGTGCTTAAACGTTTTACATTATAACTTTTAAACAAAGCCATATATGACATTATTTCTCCTGTAGCTTTTAGAGGCATGTTTTGTGTGTTTTCTCCATTCATCGGATAAAATAAAAACCAATTTGTATTTTGTAAGTACCAATGCCATTAATGTCAATATATTGCTAAACTATTCCTATTCCATTTCCAGATTGTCAATTTCTTGTTGCTATACATTTTTATCCATACCAGATGGATTCTGTTCGTAACGTAATAGATTCCAAAATTTGTAGTTCCTTAGAGTCCTGTAAGATTTGAACCTCAGACCTCTTTCACGGAATGCTTACACTCTAGTCTGTGACATTCAACATACCGGAATTAATGGTTTGACAATATATTTTTCTATATATGATACAAATACGTTAATAATCAGTATTTTGGACATGTTTTAATTTTAGAAAATTTAGTATTTCCTCATTAAAGTAAATTTTGATATTGGCCTTGTTATCGAAGCGAGAGGACAGGAGAAAAAAGGAGATGTGATTGATCTTATTAGGCCATCACATGTACAAGTGACCTGACATTATAGACCAAGATAAGGTCATATGGGCTTTCGAACTCGAATTGGCGGCAGTGATCAGTCATGGAGTTCCCACGATGACGTCATGCATGTGCCTGTGCCAGAGGTCGAGGTGACTTATACGAACTGTACGATGGAAAAGATCAACTCTATTTATATTCTAGCGTAGGATTGCATTGTTGGTAGTACACAGTTCTTCTGCATATTTAATGCCACTACAACAATTGTTGCGGTCAATTGCCTAATATAAAATAAATAATACCAAGGTACTTCAACGTTTACTCGACAATGCGTTTCACACTCAGTTTACACATTGCCAGAGAGTTATGGAAAGTCTTTAATGGATTCTTTTCCCCTCCATTTTTATAGTTGCAATCTTACACAAAATCAAATTAAAAGTATTAACACAACAATCAGTTTTTAATAAAACTTATAGCATATTTGTTTGGTATCGAACACGATTGTAATATATGAGTGTATTCTTTACCAGCGAAGCAGTATTACTATTTTGCTCTTAAAATGTTTTAAGTATAGAAAATATTACCAAGCATATGCAAAAACTTGTCCTGTTAATTCTGATTTCTGGATGGACAAATTATTGTACAAAAAGCTTTTGACAATTCCAAGTTAAGTTTGACAATGCATGAAATATTGCATTCAATTCTTCAATAACTACCTTCGCATTCGATATGTGGTTAAAAGTTTTATTATCTATCTTTACCATTGTTGTTTAGTGGAAATTAATTTGGGTCTTCAAAACCAGGATTTTTAGAATTAAAACAGAATTTTTGCTACATCACAGTTCATTCTCCCATATGGGGAAAAAATTAAAATACATTCTCTCAGCCCTACGACACTTTCAGATTAGAGGATCGATTCTCAGAACCACTCTTTTATGAACAGTACCTTTGAATCAGTTCTCCGGCGAATGGTTCCAGGACTAGAACTGTTCAGAGTGATTAGTCCTATTTAGACATCCAACGACAGGCCGTCCAGGTAACGAACCTGATAAGCCACACAAAGCATTCACCGACCTACAAATTGGCCTGACGGGTAAACATGTCCTGACACGCCCGGGCTTGTTGTGACTTGCGTTTGCGTTATCATATGCATATCGATGACGTAAGCCTGTCTCAATCAAGGCTCGATTGAGGTACACATATCATAGGTCAAACGGTGATTGAGACCAATCTAGTAACAGGCGATAACGCTATTTAAAACATTACATTTCAAATCTTTAAAGGGCATCCACACGTAAATGATCCCTTAAGTTAATCTTATTCGTATTGTAGGAACAGTTGTTATTTCAGTTAATGAAAAAGTATTGATATAAACAAGACGTTTGTAGAATCCTAAATAATATTATGTAATTGTACTATAATGGATATACTGTATAAGAAATATGATATATTTAAATATGAAATTTTACTGATTAAGATTGTGTTATTCTCATGACTGCACATTAGATTAAGATTGTTATTGAATGGCATAGTGGGTCCTGTAAAAGTAATTTATTATAATCATTTATTGTTAAGCGATGGGCGAATTAAATAATATAGTAATAACGGACACTTCAAGTACTTTTTTATAGCTTTGTAGAGCAGAGCCGGTGTTCGTAAATTTAAGGACAATAAGTTATACATAAAATGGGATTATTATAAATACCTATGTCAACTAGAATTTTGACGAAGTAAACTATTCTTGTGCGGTTTACTTCTTGACAATCTTGTACATTGCTCGATAAAAATTATATTAAATTAATTATTTTTTATAGAAAATATAGCAATACTTTTTAAAACTTTTAAGTGACCTGAAATTTATTGTTATTTTATATCAGAAGGTACAAATATATGTATTTACGAAATAATTAGATACTTTTGATTACAGTTTTGTTGCATTATTTGGTTTGTTATACTTTTGTGTAATTCGACGTATAACTTTAATACTGTCACCATAGTTAAAGCAGTGAAATATTTATTTAAATTCGTAATCAAATGTTATGTTATTGGGCCCGACAGGGCTGTCTTTTATTCCTGTAGTTTGTTTGTCCGTGCGCAAACCCTCTGCGATACAAAGATCTTCAGATATATGTTACTTGGTACATAATATATTATTTATCTAGGAAATAACTGTATTAATTGAGGTCAATATTTTGAAATGGAAGGTAATAAACAAACTGAAAGCAACCCTAACATGGCATTTATCATTGAAAAATAACAGATGTAATGGTATTAATTTGTTTTAATGTTTGGTAAGACTTCGTTAAATTCTATCGAGCCCTATTCCTGTCACAAAACTAAAAAGCTAGCAACTCATCCCTTATAAACATTTGTGTTGGTGACTGTTTTCAGTATAAACCAAATGGAACAATCTAAAATATCCAGTAAGATTTCCAAAATACTTTTTGTGTATAAAACTGGCAAGATCTTTATATAACACCCAGAAGATATTTCCGAAATGTCAACCGATAAACTGCGAGGGAGACAGAACCTTATCAGATGTCGAAGTGAAAGGGATCGGGTTACTCGAAGATCGAAAATTAGGCCTTGTAGATGACTTCTGGAGCATTGGTAGGTGTCGAACCTTTCACTTCCGATCTCATCACGGGTCCGCGACAACACCATTATACCAGATTCCCTGATAGAAGGCGGATCCTGGGCCCTCGCACGTGTCTAACCAGCTCTCGTCCTTTCCTTCGAACAATTTCTGCAAAACGTATCAGCGAGGAGAGTGTCCTGCAACCACGTTACCGATACTTTGGGGATTGCTTTTAATCAAATTTGTTGGGATGAAACTCCAAGTATCTCTGAAATAGTCATTAAAGATATTCCTTTCTCCAGGACCGAAACAATCGGATTCTTTTAACGTGGATAAAATTTGTCCAATACCTTTTATCAGTCGATTATATTTTGCAACCCTACATGAAGATCCCATAAAACACACATAGGGATCTATTTTGGATCTCCAATAACTCTACTGCTAGGCTATGATGCCACTTCATCGAGTGACATATTTTTAATTTTTCTGACCCTTACTTAGTTTATGCGTTACCAATTTGCTAAAACTAATACTATTTTCTTGCGTCAAAATAAAGCAATATCCTTTGTTTTAAATATCTGCAATCTTTATTTCCGCCATAAATCTTGTAAATCATTCATCAGAACCGAGTGGTTTAGAATTTTCAAAAAAATTATACAATTCAATCACTGGTCTTTTTTTAACAATAATGTTGGTTTAGTATTGTGAAATAAAACTTTAGAGGCACTTAAGAAGAAATGAAGAAAACAGGGATAATGCTTCAAATATGCCAATTTCGATTAAAAACTATAGAACCCTAGAACTCTTTGATTATTGTACGGCAGCCATTAAGCTATCAGCTATTCTAGAATACAAAATTACATACATAAAAGTTAACATTATTGCTAATGACCAGTTAATTCTAAACAGGGTTTTTGCTTTTTTCTACGATGCATAATAACCTAGACATAACCATATCTTCCAAACTTTAAATAACCGTTAATCAAAAATCCGACAAACATAGATATCGAAAACTTTGGAAAAATAAAAGCTGTTTAAAACTACAAAATTATGTCATATTGAGACTACGTTTCAAAATAGTTAATTGTTTGTATTCTTTGACACTGGCTAACAAACTCATCCTAGCTATGTGAAAAACTCTTTTTCACTTTTATTCACTCAAAGAATTACGGACATTATAGAGTTAAAAAATTTGTATTATATTAAATATAAGATTACACATAAGCAGTTTCAGGTTATAATAAATGTATAACCTGAATAAATCAGGTTATAATAATGATTTTGGGAACTGGGGACCTTGATCAAAGAAAATGAAAGAATGGTTGTAGAAAATGCTAAGATTTTCTTTCAGTCATTTTGTCATGAGGGTAGTTATCCCCTCTGTAATGAGCAGATTAATTTTAAATGTAGTTAATTTTTTCTGGAGGATGCAGGGAAGATTGTTCAGCATATAAGGAAGGATACGATATATTTACTGCTTAAAAAATACAATTAGTAAAGTTCAACAAGTTTCGAATGTTATTTAGTATGATGATACAGTCAATAAAACTTTGAAGTAAACAACAAATTCATTTCACATACGACTGTACATCATTTAAAAATAACTGTATAAAATTATATGTATATCTTACAGCGTTGGTGCTGGGTCTCTCAGTGACATACATGTGGAAACATGTCCAGTTTGTGCTCTGCTGCTTTAATGATAACTGTCCTTACTGTGACGGAAGTGTGGTAATAATCATTGAGTACTGACAAATCTCACATCCAAAATACAACATAGAAACCCAATAACATCTTACGAACTTCCAAGTACGAAGTTCTCGTAAATTTCAGTCATGACTTAGCCACTATGAGTATCATGGCTGAAGTTTTCTAAGGAGCCATATCAATTGTAGTTAATACAAAAATGGTTACCAGAGGTACGAGGACTGCACAGGGTCGGTAATTCTTCACTTCAGAGTATTCTTAGTGTTGAGGTTGGTTGAATTAATATGATCAGAGTGAGGTGACAAAACCCTTCCGCATGACTCTTCTCTTTGTTATTCATTCTTCACCCATCCTGTGATGGGGAGGGGTGTAAGCTGGGAGGTATTTCGAAATGTTAATATTGTTAGCTGACAAGATTTTGGAAAAAATATTTTGATAAGACATAAAAGCATAATAAGAAGGAGCTATACTCAACTGAGAATAAAGCCAAGGAAGAGAGATAACTTCGACAGTGTTAGTTACCGTCTTAGATGAACCTTAATTGGAACGATCTATGTGCTGTAAGTATTATTCATAACGTTTTAAATATGGTTATTTGAACGTTTGAATCCACTTATATTGAGTGACTCATAAGTGTTGAGATACTCATAGTCTCAGTGCTTGTGATGAAATGTAGAATACAGTTAATCCTGATGTTAAGCTTACAGTTCTACAGCTTTAAGAAGCTGAGAATGAGTTTCTAGACTAAGAAATAGTTGCTGATGGTAGCAATGATATAAGTGACGGTGGACTTGAGTTGTGACACATCGACATACATGAACTTTCTGGCATGGGCTCCTGGGACGTCGCCAGTAAGAACCTACGTTTTGACCTTAAAAAGGAGCATCTCGAACGGTGGACCTTATTACACGAAGATTTCGTTCTTCATAAAGGTCTCCGGGGAGATTTAGTGAGTTGCATGGTCGGCCGATCTTCTCAGGACCCAGTTTGGGACAAGTGGCCGAAAAACGACTTATAAACTGGTCAGTCGACCCCTGAACCCGCGACGTGGACTTACGGCCGTCGCCGGCTCTCGATATAGCCCATAAACTTCTTGCGCAGCGGGCCCCATGTAAGAATGTTGCTCCAAATCGTCCTGAACAGATGCACGGGACCGGGTCCTCTTTATGATTTATTGATACATCCGGGGTATCAATGATGGGTCGGTCCTCTACCAGGAGAGGTCCATATCAGGAATCGGCAGTCCTGCATAGTTGGGCGTGCCATGACGTTCCCTAGATTAGGCGATGGTATACTCGTATAACCCGGAGATGCCGGCGTTCTGATAATATTTTGTGGGATTTGTCCAACAAAAGTCGTAAACAGAAAACATTCAGTCACTTTTTCATGTTGAATTAAATATTCGGTTTAAATATTCTCTCACGAAACATTTTAAAGCCAAAATAGTCCATCGTGTACACCTTGTCTTATGCCTAACTAAAACGTATTTATGTTGAGATTTGCGTCTTTTACTGCATGTCTTATCTTCTTGGTTATAGACAGTAAATTGTAAGAGTCCTCTGATTAGATTGCATTCTCAAATATGGAAACAAAATATCTTAAACTTAGAAAATATAATAAGTGGACATAAAATCTCTACTCATTAAGGGTTAAATGGTTGTTTTTTGCCGGTGATCATACAGAATGCTTAACATAGAAGAACTGTCATCGCTGTTGCCTGTTTCCGTGAGGTGCCTATTATCAGGTGTAGGGACCGTAATTTCAGCCGTAAATTTAGTAAGGAAGTCACTACAAAATCTTATAATGCAATCAAAAATTGGTGAACCAATTCAAACGTACGTGATAATGATGGAGAACGTTCTGGGAGGCGGGCCACAACGTCAGGCACAATGCGCTCCAACCTGGACCCACAGCGAGCGTCAGCAAGGAGACAAGATATGGGAGCTGGGTATCCGCAGTCCACAATCTGGAAAACATTAAGATACTCCTTGAAGAAACGTGCTTACCACACCCAGCCATACAGAAACTGGAACCTGAGGATTATGCTGCCCGACAGGCCGCGTGTCATGACCTGTTAGAAGCGGTGTTCACCAAATTCTTGATTGCTAACCTGTTGGACGTCCTTTCTAAATTTACGGGTGAAAACCTCCCGCACCTGGCCATAGGACTTCCCATGAGAACTAGCAATAACGATGACCGAACACTCTTCTACTGTGAACATTCTGTCCGATCACTGGGATAAAGAAATATTCATGTTCACCCTAGATTCCAGAGCAGTAATTTTCAAATGTCGCGTAGTATTTTTACTTGGCTTTTTTTAGTATTTCCAAAAAAAGCCAATGGCTGGCTCATAAGAATGTAAAATATGGATGACAATGTTTAAAATAGCAATAGCTTCAAGTTCAAGATATTTATTTAAAGTATGTATTTAAGAATTGTTTGAAACTATTATAGTAATATGGAAATAGGTATATTTTGAAAAATTATAATCTTTACACTTCAGCACTTATTACAAATATATTTTTATATTGGAGTGATTGTTTTCTTTATTGAATCTGAATAGAATGTAATTGAAATTGAGCGTATACGTCAGTTGAATAGTTTGTTGTGGAAAAGCCTGCAAAAATCGAATGTTTTCTGAAGACCGTAAGAGTTCTTTCTAAGAAGACATCAAGGAACAGAAAACATCCAAAAGTATAACCTTAACTCTATTGGATAAGCTAGATTAAAGCGAACTATAGCAACGTTATAATAGAAACTATTTAAGGCGTCAAATTCAATGATATACAGAGAGTCTCGAACTTGAACAGAAAGGCGTGCGGTATCGATTATTTTCGTGAAAATAATATTTTCCTTCATATGAAAATATACTTCAACTTTTTCTAGCCATCCACAACATCCTTAAATTTTAGAACATTCCCAGACGTATTCGTATGGGTAAAACAACGCATATCGGTAAAAGAGCGCTCTACGTTTGTTTTTCCTTAAAACAATAAATGTTTCTCCACAATATTTCTAAAAGTCTTAAATGGGTTTGGAACGTGAGAGTATTTACATATTTACGTTTTAAAATATTTTTAAAGATGAGCCCAATATTACGTTCAGCATTATTCTGCCCGTTCTAATGGATCACTGGCCTTTGCGAGGATCATCAAACTTAAACTGTGGAGCTGGAAACATTTCACTTCTGTCTGCATGTTCGGACGATATCTCGATAAGGAACTGATTTATAAACTTAAACTGTGGAGCTGGAAACATTTCACTTCAGTCTGCATGTTCGGACGATATCTCGATAAGGAACTGACTTATAGACTTAAACTGTGGAGCTGGAAACATTTCACTTCAGTCTGCATGTTAAGTGGTAGAGAGGACTTTTAAGTCCTAACTTCGTCTCTGTAAATAAAGTCATTTTTCATTTCATTTCATGTTCGGACGATATCTCGATAAGGAACTGACTTATAGACTTAAACTGTGGAGCTGGAAACATTTCACTTCAGTCTGCATGTTCGGACGATATCTCGATAAGGAACTGACTTATAGACTTAAACTGTGGAGCTGGAAACATTTCACTTCAGTCTGCATGTTCGGACGATATCTCGATAAGGAACTGACTTATAGACTTAAACTGTGGAGCTGGAAACATTTCACTTCAGTCTGCATGTTCGGACGATATCTCGATAAGGAACTGACTTATAGACTTAAACTGTGGAGCTGGAAACATTTCACTTCAGTCTGCATGTTCGGACGATATCTCGATAAGGAACTGACTTATAGACTTAAACTGTGGAGCTGGAAACATTTCACTTCAGTCTGCATGTTCGGACGATATCTCGATAAGGAACTGACTTATAGACTTAAACTGTGGAGCTGGAAACATTTCACTTCAGTCTGCATGTTCGGACGATATCTCGATAAGGAACTGACTTATAGACTTAAACTGTGGAGCTGGAAACATTTCACTTCAGTCTGCATGTTCGGACGATATCTCGATAAGGAACTGACTTATAGACTTAAACTGTGGAGCTGGAAACATTTCACTTCAGTCTGCATGTTCGGACGATATCTCGATAAGGAACTGACTTATAGACTTAAACTGTGGAGCTGGAAACATTTCACTTCAGTCTGCATGTTCGGACGATATCTCGATAAGGAACTGACTTATAGACTTAAACGTTTCCGTCCAGCTTTATTTCTATGTAGATAACACCGAGTTCGATGATGGGATTTGGCTGAGCGTTAGAGAATATTTTTACGTTGGTTTTATGAGTAACCATGATGGCAACGACAAATAGCAGAATAAATAAATTTATGGTTAATGTATCAAGAGGTAAGATATACAAAAAAATTGTTTATCTCTAAACTTTTGAATTGTGCATGAAACTGCATTTAACAAACAAGAAAGACTTCTATGAGGGTCCACGTCCATCGTCTAATCATGGAGTCTCACTAGGCGTGAATGGATTCTATCACTCAGTGAGCTGACACAATTCATCCTTTTTCTTTCAAATGGATGTAACATTATTTTGTATTGCTGTCATTCCGTCTACCTACTCGAAGTACATATCGAGAATGAAAATTTGAACGCAATCTAAGCGAAGCCTGTTGCAAGACACGTGATGTGGCTACTCCTATATAGTCAATAGTTCAGAGATGTCTGTCTTTAAAAATGTGCTTTGATTTAAAATATAGCACTTTTCAAGCTTTTTAGTAATTACCTATAACATATCTCGTCACATTAAAAACACAGTCAGTATGAAATACGTGTTTTTTCGTCGTGTAGGAAAACACCCCAATTTTAGAGTTTTTGACTTTTAAGCAAATTATACAGCATAAAATAGACGCTTAAAAGTTTAAAAGGGACCCATTTTAAGACATATCGTACATCGGTGAAAATATTTTACTTTCCATAAATAATAATAATAATACTATTTAAGCTCCGAGGCAAACTGAATAATTAGTTAAAATGTAGAACATTATTATATTGATAGCAGTTTTGTCAAATGTAATAACAAAATATCGTTATTACCAAAAATTATAGGATGATTGTTAGCTCGGTCTTGTCACTCAAGGAGCTAGAAACATTTCATTTATGTCTGTCTGCCCGATGTACACGAGAATGAAATGAGATATACACCTGTTACGCAACATATGGTCTGAGACATTCCTATCCTGTTATATAATAAACGAAATAAAACTTTAACAGATTTCAAATTATATTTATTTATCTGGGTACTAGTAAAATAAGAGTTCTGCAATTAAAGTGCATGGATTGATTAAATATTATTAAATTATTATTTTCTATAGTTATTAAAATATAATTAAATAACTATAGAAAATGCTATCTTAAAACCTTTTCTTACAGTTACTAAGAAAATAACCCATTGGCCACTTATAATTGACAATGTTTAATATTGAATAAAAATGGGAATTAAATTGCCACACCAGTGCTTTTAAATCCCACGGGTATTTACTGGATATAAGGTAAAGTGTTTACTCATTTAACGAACGGGTAAAGGACAATTTAACCAGGTTTAAAATGGAAAGCTCCAGAGTGAAATGCTATAATTATGTATTTATTTAACTCTCGTAAATATTGATAAATACTACGATACATGTAGATGTAATAGATTAAGATATAAAAACACAAGACTCCCTATACTTACTCTGAAAATAATGCACAAGTTAGAGGATTCTGATGGCGTTCAACTCACTCGCAATTAACTTTTTCATCACAACTTTTAATTTTTTCTCCGAACCATAAACAAGTACAACGTAGATATAATTTCCCCTCCACAGTCATTATCTCCGGTGCAATAAACTCAACAGCATAGTTAATGCTAAGCGTAGTATCACTGATTGTCCAAACATGGAATTGTAAACTTTGGTAACTTTTTCACAGACTATTTTCATAGGTTTATTACAAACTTTATAATAATTGGAATGTAGACTTCGCTCTCATTTAACTGAATAGGTACAACTTTGCGTAAGACTGGTTAGTTTATATATTTCATTTCCGTAACTGGCTGAAAGTGATTAACTTACAAACATGTTTACAGAAGAGGCCAATGCCCTTTTAAGCCTAATTCTGTCTGTTCTCATGTGCCACTTGCCTGTAAAGGTCTTACCAAACAGAATAAGGGAGGGGGGGGGTCGATAACGTACAAGGTCCATGGTGCAGATAAAAAGTTCTACGGACACAGATATGATTTGACACTGAGCTATCTATAACTCAGACCCAAGTCCGATGTCTTAGACCGCACATCCGGTTCAAAGAAAAAGGAAGATTGCTCTAGGTTTAAAAACGTTGTTCAAACTTGTGACTACTGAATTGTCCAAACTGACTATTCAATTTTATACTAGTTCTAAATTAATTGCCAACATTAAGGATTAGTATTAAACTGGTTGTACTTTTTCCTGAAGAAAACTTTCCTTTAAATCTTTAACCAACGAAACGATAAGAAGCTACATATAAAAAGTGAATAAAAATAAAAGTATATTAATAAATATAAAATAATTCCTATTTAACTTCAGTTAGTAACACAGTAAATCAGTACATAACTAAACTTTATAAGTGATTTTGACAAATACTCTTTTTGTTTCAACCATTATACGGGAAATATCGAGTAAGCTTTCTTCATTAGATACCTATAATATCTATTATCATACAATACAAGGTTGAAGATGTCATAATATCGATTTCAAATGTATGTCAAATGTAAGTAAAGAATACTGACTGGCCCAAACAGAACAACATCCAGTTATTGGACAATAAAATAGAGAATATAGTTGTACAAATTAAACAGCTGTTGTAAACAGTGAAACTTTGTATTCAAATTACAAGCAATAACATTTAGCTTTATTCTTTATTTTATTACTTTCATTCTATTTCCGTATAGGTAAAGAGGTAGAGGCCACGATATAAGCGGTGTTTTTGTGTTCATTCAATCATCGAGTCTCCGTAAAGTGATCATAGATTTTTTTAAACGTTTGTTAGATAGGTTGCACAGGTATAAAATGTATAGTGTTTAACCTTTAAATCGACTTAGAGTTTAGTTCAGTGAATGTCATAATCGTATAATGCAATCCTGCTTTTTGAGTACACCACATTGTCAGTTGGATTACGTACCAGGCCTGATAAGACACAATTTGGAGAAGAAAATAGTGGGTTTGCGGAGAAAGTAAAGCCGAGAGCAATGGGTTCGACATGATGCACAGCAATGACAATGAGGTGAACGCTAAGAGGCAGGAGTTGGCGGTGAGCGGCGGTTCAGCAGCACCGTGAGGTGTGTACTGTCCTGTCGCTCACGTCTGTCTTGGCCAGTGTCGAGCGGTTTTCGTGTTTACAATTCCAACTTTGACTCATCGCTCAAAATCCCTCTCCGACCACCGGTTAACGCAGTATCGCGATCGAAGTCTAAGGCAGAAATCGATCGGGAGCCACGTTTCTGGAGTTTCTGGAGGGCGAAATGGGAGGGTAACACCTTCCTTGCGGCTTTATACTGAGTGTCTTATCGTAACCATCCAGTACGCAGTGGTGTGCGTCCGCAGTCAATGTGTTATACTACTGTGGATAAGATAAACTGTCAACCTATAATACATGTAGTTCAAACAGTGAAAGATGAATTTGATTGTATTTGTTATTAACTTTACACATTTATAACCAACTGCAATATATCTAAATAATAGTAATATCAGAGTCAAACCAACAAGATAAATGCTGAACGGTGCCATTTCAATAAAATAATTGTCATAGTGGTAAATCGATCTGTTTTTTTCTTGTTGGACAATCCTGATTTAACACATATAAAATTGCCTTAACGTTATTGAATTTAAGTGTACCAAGCTAAAAGTATGGCCTGAGGAAATATTTTTATACTTAACTTAAACTCTTTTAAAACCCTGCAATTTCGACGCTTACCAAAGTTAGCTCTGATGACTATCCATTTTTTTCTTGCGGGAACTTTCTACACCGATTTCATGAAAGTCGTTTGTGTGCTTGTACAATAGAAGTTGTTTCTCGGCTCTCGAACTACGAGTACAACCAATGGACTCTATCGGACATTACTAGGACATCTGAGTCACCTGCTCTATAGAACATGTTTATGTAGACAGATGACAGGAAAGATGACAGCCCTGAGTACGAGTGCCAGTAAGACTGTAGCGTGAGGTCCGCTGCGCGACACGGTGCGTGGTGTAGCGTGCCGTACTGGCGAGCGGCAGAAGCAGGTCCGTGTAACCTTTCACCCAACCCTAATATTTATGTTATAACCGGGCGATTATTTTATTCAGCTTATGCACGGCACACTTTCAGTAATTATTATTTTGTTTCTGCGCTCTCCGCTTAATTTATGCTAATTTCAAGGCGCGATCGCTTCGACTCGGTCGGGCTAGACGCCTATCGCTAGATCGGTGAAGGTATCGCGCGCTTGACGGTGGTCCAGCCTTTAAAGGCGTGTGGACAATGCGCATATTTTATGTGGAATTCGAAAATATAATAATAAAAAGTAAAATTAATATTTGTATTTACAAAACTCACGAATGTGATTAGAATAGTACAAGTTAAAATACCATATTACATGCATTACGAGTCTCACCATAGACACAGACCTCTTTGCACGTTTTAACAGTTAGGTTGTGTGTCGCTTAGGTCTTGACGCAAATTCCTAAGTTAGTTGTGTGTACACATATTTTTAAAATTTGAAATAAAATCCAATGAGTGGTCTTACATTAAGCAAGCATCTAATGTGTTTAAATAATTAAATATGATCCATTACAAATAAATAACGCAATGTTCTAGTCTATAAATAAAAATTATTTAATTGCCGTTTGGAGTTAAGTGAGTTTTGTTTTCAGATTATAACTTCGCATTTCTAATCTCGATTGTTCCTTGTGTAATGAAATAATGTTGCTAGAATTGCAAATAAACTTATAAGAATAGTTTTGGAAAACGACAGAAACGATTAATAAAACCAAAATAATATTTATTTTTTAAGGTTTAAAGGAAGACTGAAAATAATTCATTAACATACGTTCAGATACATTAACATACGATATTTTGCAACATTTTGAATTTTTTGTACAAAATAAAATTGATGTATTGAACACTTTTGTAATATATATGAATATAGGGCTAACAGTTGGAATAAAATGTTCAATTTACGGTTTTATACTCTACTCTACCAGACATTAAAGCCTACAATACTGTGTAAAAATTTATAAAAATTTTTTATTCCAAAAAAAACCCTTAATTTAAATGGTGCCTGGTGAATTAACATTTACAGAGTTTGGTTATAAGATTAGACTTCAATGCCATATTTAAAATGTTTTTGGCTTTTTGATTTCTTACTAAAATTAATTCCATTATTCAGGACAAATAACAAAACATGTATTATGTACCAGCATAAAATTAAAATTGAAAGTATCATGATGAGAAAAATGTTACTCATTAAATCACACGCAGACTTGCAAACACATAGTATTCCACGCAACAGCGTAATATATGTTATGGTACAAATCGTAAACAAAACTTACACCGTTACAAAATGTATCGTTTTCCTAGAGGAAATTAAAGATCTATCAATAAGATTTATGATAGTATACAACTAACTGTTATATGCAATTTGAAAGATCTAATAACACACAAAACAAAATCCAATGCTACTTCAACTACTAAAGGACTGAAAAATCTAATTTCTGCTTAGCTATTGTCCGTACAATATCTTGACACAGAACTAAACTATAGACTTAAAAATTCGCATGAAGGTTAATTTCTATATATGCAACATAGTTCGATGATGGTTTATTTCACTCCATGAGAGTTGGCTGAATGGTAGCGTACATTTTTACATCAATCTTATGGGTAAAAATGATGGCAACAAAAAATCGCAGAATAAACAAATTTGTAAACAAACTGCAATGAATGAAATTAAATCAAAGCACTCAACCTACCTTATTGTTCCTACAATACATGTTGACCATAAACACTTGTAAACAACCAAATTGTACATAATCATTCACTTACAGTTTTAGCTCCCATGTACATTGACATAAAGCTAAAACATAACAAATAAATATAGAGCTCTATAACGATAATGGCACGAGTTCACAGGAACTTTCTTGACCTCCTGATTATATATGATTCTTATCTCTAACATCAGTCCTAGAGATTGCGTAGGTCATATCTTCCAATTGCAACATTACATGTTTGTTGTATAAACTAGTTTTATTGTCACTCATAAATTTAGATTTAGCTTCTCGAAACTAGTAATAGAGCATTTATGTTTATAACTCAGATTTATAGTAATTTCATTTAATACTTACCCTTTACAAAAATCATAAATCACCGTTAATGTTAGTTTGAGTAATAATAATAAAAGCTGTATGCTCAGTAAATCAAAATATAATCTTATTCTGGTAGTTTTAAAAAGAGGGGTTTCATTCAAGATAAAGTTTACAGAAGGTATTTTATTCTATGATTTGGTATCTTTTACTAACCATAATTATTTATAAATAACTATAATTTTCGATCAAAACTCAAATGAAATTCTTGGCTGTTATTATTAAAATTTTGAATTTATTACTAACAAAAAATAAATAAATAACGATTGAGTTAAAAAACTTAAAATAAAAACACAGTTATCATCCAAAACCTCACCCAATGTCCTAGTTTGAGAGCCTTATCAACCAAACAGTTCAAAGCATCAGCAGTTTAAATTGTAAGATCCTTACGAATTCCCCAGGTATTGGTCTATTTTTAACGGTTCTTTATAATGGCTAATAGACCAAGCAGTCTCTAAACAGATTAGGCAGAGTACCTTACCATTCAACTTATAATTAATCTAGGAGATATTTACCAACATTTTAATATCTATTGTCCTAAAAATAATGAAAAACAGCAAATTTCAAACATTTCTAAGAAAATTCCTTTATCATATTTTTTTTGTACATTGCTACATTATTCTGTCCACTCTAATTATTTTACTACCAGTAATTCAAAGCCATTAAACATACAGGTAATTCAGAAAGTACATTTGCTTTCTACTACACCTTACTTAGGTGTTTGAGTATGTGCATTCAGGCACAGGAACTATTTCATATGTCCTATTTTTGAAATGTTGGGTGGAAAATCTGAGAGGTGTGGTAATCCGAACGGAACACATATAATATTTTAAATGTCCTGGGAGTACGAAAAAATTTAATAATAATGAGAAATGGACGACTGTATAAAAAGGCGATTGCCCAACCCCATAGACCGGCTCTATGGGAGGTCACGCGATCCAACGAGGAGGTCCCAACATGATAAGGGATGATATGAGTTGTAGCCAGGAGCCGACATAGCCAAGAGCAAAGGATTAAAAGGTAGAAAAAAATGGCGGAACTTTGGTTTATTCCTTTTATTCGAACGTGAAATCATTGTTAAATATCAGGTGCATGGTGATTAGGTTCAGTGCGGGTGCCCTGTACAGTTTTACTATCATTTATGTTGAACCGATATTTAGTAACGGTTATTAACTGATGGTCCAATGATTAGGAAAACTATGGGGTCTATAATATTAGTTACCAACCACGTAGATACTGGTACGATTGTAAGGGCTGATTGGTAAAGCTAATCAGAGTTTCATCTTAATCGACCCGGACCTTCGGTTATCAATTTAAAACTAAATTTAAAGTAGTTCACTGAAGTCACTACAACGGTCTTTCCTGCTATGTTATATAATATACCTCAGAAAGGGTGTCACTAGAGAGACACAAATTCATTAGTTGGAGAGATCTAGTGAGATCGTAGATAACCTGTGCGATAAGACACATTAGCCGTACAACCGTTAGGAAGAGTGGACTGAACACTAAATCAAACTCTTTCAATATCCTGAGTCAAACATAACTAAATATCTAATACATACATTTTGCCGTGGGCTTCACTTTCATCTTATGTTTTTGTTAGGCTAGTCAACTTTGAAATTCATGCGTTTCCGGTTTTGTTTTATCAATCAAAATAAATTTAAAGGAAGTTATGTCTAACTTTAATTGTGGTGTCGTTCACGGTTTTCCTCAAACTGATAAGTTTGTATAAATTTAAATTTCACTTTTTATTGTTGTACTTGTATCAGTCTAAAGATCAGTCTAAACGATTGCTGGATCGGTACATTTCAAGAATTTGCTTATTAATACTGAATACGGTATGGTTTTCACAATTCGGTTATGCTAATATGTCAATCATTGGAATAGACAGTTCGTTCAAATTGAAAGTTTTGAGCTACTCCTATGTTTTTTCTTCACGAATTATTTAGAATTATTACATTTGAATTCCTTCATGTTCTATCGCTATTGATTAATTATTTTTGATTAAACTCTAGTGTTATTTTTGCAACGTAGCATGATGTTCTCAACTTCAATTGTTATTGTTATTAATGGTTATATCAACTGTTATAAGTTATAAGTCAATCATTACTATTATAAATTTTATTTCATTGTCATCATTATAATGGTTTTCATATTGTTATGTTGTTATTATTTAAATTATTCATTTTTAGTGTTTTCTCATTTTGTTATTATTGATTGTAGTGCATAATTATCATTGTTTAGCAACCATATTTTCTAATTTATATATAGTTAAATTTTTATTGATCTTAGTTTTAGTTCAATATTAACAAATGTATTTCAGCTGTACTATCATATTTTGTAATTCATGTATGTAATGGGTTTGCATGATTAAATAAATAAATAAAATATCGATTACAAAGTTGTTAGGTAAGAGATGACCTATGCCTTGAAATAAGTTTTTCGCAAACCTCTTTGACACTGTTAGGTAATAATAAAAAGGACAATAGGCGACCATAGGGAATGTGACGTACCGTCTGCCACTCTGCACTCTATAAGTTGAATAAATAGCCTATTGCGATGGAGACCTGCCACCACCGTGACATCCAAGTAGTTTTTATCTACTCAGTTTACTGCTGTATTACTCAATGTCTATTCTGGTAGAGCAGGCACATGTAGTCAGTCCATGCTGGTGAGCAAGGACAGTGTGCAGACCACCTACTCCAGTGGACGTCATAATGTAGCCATACAGGACGTGACAGGGATATACAACAGCACGTCACGGTGTTCACGTTCCTGGCCCACCTCTCCAGGGCCTCTATGGTAGTGTTCTAATTAGATATGAGACTCTGTCACAGGTCACAGATACATTACTTTTTTTTAGATAATGTGTGACTATTATTTGTTTAAAGTGTGTTACTGACGATGGAAGGTTTGAAAGGATAACAAGATTTCGGAAATGTGACATCGTTATATGTTACAAAAGGTATAACACAACGATTCGAAAATTGGAATCTACCCTCTTCTTCAGGTGGGAGAGGTATTAATACATTAAAAAAATGACAAAGAGGATAGATTCCAAACTCGAAACGTTGTGTTATACCTTTTATAACTTATAGCGATGGCAAATGTCCGAAATCATGTGTGGCTATTGTTCGAGCGTTCGGTGAAGCCTCTCCCTCCAGTTTCTGACCAAACCCCGACTTCTGTCTGTCTCTACAAACGATCAGTGTCAAAAGAGGTCATATAGAAGGTTAAAATTTGGAGTAAAACTATATCTATATTACCTGTACATTGCTACTGAAACATCGTCCCATTGAAATTCATGATTTCTGTGTCTCAAAAAATAACTGTGGTTTCATTAGTAGTACCTTCATTTGTGGTAACCATGTTGGTAATGAGAAAACACAATAATTAGGTAACATAGTATATTGCGTAGGATTATAATATGACGTTTTAAGTAATTTAAAAAAACAGACGATGAAGTACTGGGTTGAATTTTTGGTTTAATACAAAACTTGAACATTTTAGCTTAATCTGCTATGTCATTACAATAAGTTAAACGGTAAAGGGTTTTTACTGTTTTATTACTTGTTGACTGATATAACTGATGACAAATGGTATGGACGGAACATGGAACTAATGTGTGGTAGTTCAAAACTATCTGTTAACTCACTTTCTTGTCTGTCTCAAAATATAAATAACGCACAAGGAAAAATATTAAACTAAAATTACGAAAACATGTTTTGAAACTTGGAACATACTTCAAAACTGGATAACCATCCAGTGCACTAATATTTACTGCTTTATGTAGTGAAAATTCCTATCAAATATGCTTAGTATAATGTTTAGAATGTTTTTAATGTTCTTATTTGACGTTACCCTGTCGGTGAAGTATAAATACAAAAAAATATGTTGTAGACGCTGTTGTTGATAACTAAATATGTATATGGTGTTTGGATGGAGGCGTTTACTCATTTATCGGAAATGTACACAATATACCATAAATAAAATACAAGATAAATGTTGAATAATTTTTGTAGAAGAATAATTGTTTACTATTAGTTTAGTCGAAGATACAAAAAGCGAATAATTATCGTACAGTGAAATGATTTTTCTTTCAAAGAGCCATTGCGTATATTTTATACTTGCTTGATTTAAATAACTTGAAATAACTACATGAAGTTTAACCAGTTAATTGAGTTCGAAATAAATAAACGTAAATGTTATCAAGGACCTCTGTGGGACTAGTAGCTAGCATCCTGGATTGACTCGTCACCTAAACTCGTTATTGGCAGGACATATATGTGTGTTAGTTGAGTATATGTAATAATATCCTGCACCGCACTCAAAGGTGTCGATTGTCACACGCCGTGTTCCAGGTCCCACAATCGGCAGATCGGAGAACGACCCGAGTTCTGCCGATAATTGCCGATGGGTCGGCTCGGGAATGCCGGGTATTCCATAATGAACCTGAACACCGCTGCACAGTGCACATGCACCGTAATGCATGCACTATGCACCCGAGGAGAACAATGCACCCGAATACCCGTGCAGCTCCCGCACACCGCTTCTGCGCATGCCTGGTCAATTAATATTGAACTACACCTCTGTCCCCCTCCACTTTATGAAGACTTGTAGCTATTAGTTCTCCCTCTGGTAGCGACCTTTCCGTGACTCTTGTTGTTGCGGAGTAATTCCTCGGTGGTAAAGAGTACGCAGTAATAGTGAATACGGCTGCTTTGAATACAATGTGTTTGAGGAAGTATATAATAAGAAAGAATAAGAAAATACAAGTTTGTAAAGGAATAATACACTAAAAATTATAACTAAAAATAACATTTTACAAGGTTTCTGCATCATGGCCATTTGACCCAATCAATCTACAGAATTCCCATATTTAAGACTATCAAATTGTTATAGTAATGAAAAGGTTTGGCGAAATGCCCAATTTGTTTACATTTTTAAGTATCCCAAAAATGTACGTGTGATGAAAAGAACTTTATTTTATTTTCTCCCAAACTCACATTTGAAAGAACTTCAATTTTCAACTCCCCTTTATGTCCTTTTATAACAAGTACAATTGAATTTGTTCTTGCCGAGTTTGAAAATTACCACTTTCTATACAAATGATCTTTAGTGAAAGATCTTGATTATGGGAACTGACAACAGATTTGTGAGAGTTTGAAATACGAGAACTAAAACCATACGTAATAATTCAAAAATAAGATATGAGTAATGTACGTAATATTATAGTGTCACCTGCATGTATAATATTGTCGTCCACAGGTACGTATCCGAGTAATTCCAACCGTATATGCTGATTACTACAAGGCCACAACGGCCGTTGTTTTATTTATCTAATCTGTTTAAATGACCGGCTGAGCAATTAAGGAAGCGACCCATGGGGTCAAAGGTCACGTGTAAAGTCCCGTACTTTCTACGGCCGAGGCGCAATATTGTAACCCTAAAGAGAAACCTCGTTAGCGACATTGGTTTTTAGATTTTAATGATAGCGGTGATATACAGATAGGACGTATCGTTTTCATCTGACTAGAGTTATTTTCACGATTCGATGAAGATCAGGCTGGACACATGATGTAGCATAGTATTTATGTTTATACATTAGTAAAATTTATATTTTATGTTGTTTAAAATGCTTTAATGTGATTATAACGACGGCGCCGCAGCGTATAAAATTGTATAATAAAATGTAAATCATGATATAATCAGGAAGTATTTTAAGGATAGTTGTACGTTAAAAATTAAATACGACATAAAAAAGTTTTCTTTTCAGTGACTTGCTGACTTTGATTCTAAGTAAAGTTACATGTGTTGAATGGAAACTCATTCTTCTACAAAAATATTAGTACTTTTTGCCAAAAAGATTGACATAAAATTCCATTAGTGAAGGAGTAGCCCACTAAATTGTTATCTTAATCCTTAAATCGTACAACTAATTATTCTCTTTGATAATGCAATCATCGTGGAGGTTCCTCCTTTGGATTCTTAGGTGAGTGTGCAAGACCGAGCAAATCTAATTATCTGCTTTCTGTAGAAGAAGTCATGTACTGAGCTACAATTTTTTTTATGGAAATGGAAAAGGTTTTATTAGGCGTAAATGGACGTAAAGTAAGTAAGGTAATAAAGAAGGAGTAGCCAGTGGTAGTTATGTAGGGTGTAAAGTTGCCTAGAAAAAAGTATCACTTCCCATTCAATGAAAATAAGACAACTACGTGGTTTAAAATGTTTTGATTTTATTAAAACCTACCTACCTACTGATGAAATCCATAAGTATGTTCAAAACATTGTCAAATTATTTAGGTTCCTTGACCTTCATATCTTTATGAAATAGAGTCTTTCCATACTACCTATCGGAACTGTTACGAGCCCACAGCGAATGTTCCCATAATCGAAGTATTGCTGTGAACACAAACATTTACGGAGTGTAATAATTAACATTGAACTTGTATAATGGAATTGATATATTTTGAGGGTGCTACAGAATAACAAACCCGTGTTGACATGCACGGTTTCCCGGTCTCAGCCAAACAGAACCACCCGGAGACATTCAAGAGACCACGAACGGCTGACAAAGACCGGCTGCGTGTGGCACCCACTGTGAACAGAGACCCCAATAAATACATCAGCGGTAAATAAGACAAGTGGTCACATTGTGCAGAGGGTCTCGGGCTCTAATCCGGGCTACCGACCTCGCCACCATTGTCCCCGGTAGTGGACAGGCCTACAAGCGTGACTGGCCTAACAGGATCAATCCCACACCGAGGCGGTTTGGACATTTTAAAGTTAATTTTCTACTAGAGAGTTCACTGCACTGCCGTGCTCAGGAGAACTGAACGTAAACAATGATTTTAAAATAATTTGTTTTATATTCGATGATACCCTGGGGTCTCAAGGATAACGTTAACAACACAATCAATTACAGCATATAGGATGTTAATGTAATATAAGGTCAGAAAAACTTTCAACTCTTCAAGTTGTTAAGATACGATAACTACAAATTTTGTTGGGATAGTCGCCAAACATGACTATGAATTATGATGTAATATTTCTGAACGCCAATCCAAAAAGAACCTTTTTTCATTTGAGACTCCACGTCGTAGATTATTTCATATAACTTTTATTTATTTCTGCCTTTTGGGTTGATGAAATCAGGAATAGGGCTTTGGACGTCATGGATTTAGTCTCATCAATATCTCTAATTGTCAGTGTTCATACATTTCTATTCAAAACCCACCACAACGTGGGAAAGATCAATTTTGAAACTCCACAAAAAGACCCCAGCTGAGTTTACATTAGTTCGAAAGTAAGAAAGAAAAGACAGGACTGTTTGAGACGATGTTATTATCCAGTGTGTTTAAATTTTATCATTATTGATTTCCCAATGTAATAGTAATCAATTCATATTTCCAGCTAATTTACACATTTACCTTATGAAATATCCATATCAAAGTCACAATTACTTTCATCGATGTGTAAAACTGATTAACGCTGCCGCGGTCAGTGTAAACCCGCCTGCATTCCGTTTCCGAATCCTCCGTTGGCTGCATTCCCGCCCGCTTCATTACGGGCGTACCGCAAGAGACAGGAAATTAATCAAAGCTAAATATAATCTTTAAGTGTCGATTACTATCGGGAGAACCCTCCTCGATCGTAAATCGTGCTCGTATTTACCCTGAGACATGATCGGGGACTCATCGATAAATCACCGATCGTATACGGCCTGGCGTTTACCTTTATCTAAATCCGTAACCAGAAATATGCTAATGTTTGGCGAAAACCTCTTCCGCCGTCAGCAAGACTCCCACGTCGGACAACTTTCCAACTCCTATTACACGGTTGGAAGATTAATTTGGCTTCGAAGCCGGTAAAACAAACGCACGCACGAACGCCGCACCGCAGCCGCACGCAGGTCAGCGCCGCACCGCCCCGGCCTAGTTTGGAAACGCCACTTACCGCTCTAATACATGTTATTTGGGAATATTCAATTTCTCCTAAATACCTGTATTATGTTAGGTCATTTTACGCTTAATTAGTCTTCAGTGTTTACGGCACTCTCGTGTGAGCTATCGTCTGTCCAGTTCATTTTTTATGCTTTCTATTCAAGGGGTTGTTACTTTTATTATTTCTCTGATCAACGAAAGTATGTTTTATTAATATATAATTCGTTTTTTAGGGAATAAATATGTATTATTTGGTAAATATGTTAATCTATACCATTTTGGTCAGTTTTACGAGAATCTTTTAAATGTCTTTTATAGTAGTTTAAAAGGTATTAAAGCAAATTTTGAATTATAAAATTATGAACTGTATATAGTTACTTACTCATAGTTCTAATTTTGTTATAAATAAACATTTCAAATTTTGTAAATGGTACAGTTTTAGACGTAGTGTTTAGAAATTGATTAATTACACACCAGATCTGAAAATGAAAAAATCAGGTGTATGATCTACTGACGGAGATCTTAGCTTCTGATTTTAGCTTCATAACAACAATGTTGAACTTCAAGTTTAAAATGTCCCATATTATAGTATAGTTAATAAGCATCAAAATATATTTTATTTGTTAATCAGGAAAAAGTGTAATACTATATATGCATTTAACAAGATAATCTTGGGTTTTAATAAATTAGGAAACATGTATATTTATTATTTACAAAACTTAAGTACCTAAATGAAAGTCCTCAACGAATTAAAAAAAGAGACAAATTTTTTTTCTTCATCGAATAATGAAAAAAGAATATACGAACTTTACAAATAATTTTGTTTATAAAACAGGTGTTTACTCGTATGTTTCACGGCTCGATAAAAGTCGGTGGTTGTAAATTTGGATTTATAAGGTTACATTTGGGACTCAATCCAAACACGTAAACCATTTCATCAGTATTTTAAGTAAGGTTTGGGTTTTAATGTAGTTTTTTGTACACTATTCACAATTATTCACTCGCATTGTTCAGCAAATTTTAAATTTTATTAGGCTGAATGTAAAATAACTGAATAAAGAATTAGCTGATAGAAGAACTTGAAATAGACTCTAGAGGTTTACTAGATTGACATTTTCTCAAAATACTGATGTACTCAAGCTTTCTTATCTGTTGTCAATATGTTGGTCAGTTTGCCGTTCAATCTCTACACGTCCAGTGTTATTGTCAGTATTTCGGAAGGAATTCATTAATTAACGTTGCAGGATTTCGGTTAAGTTAATTCTTCAGCCAAGATTTAAGCGCAGTGATTGTTTCGTTGCTACGCACATGCTGAACATCGTGAAGTCAACCAAAGACCACCCTGATAGAATGTATCACCGTCTGTTATGTTTCGTCGAATCTTTATCTATTTGTTTATGCCAGAACGCTGTTATGTCTATTAAGATCTTATCAATAGGCACAACATTAACGTTCATCATTAACGTTGTACATATCGAAGTAAATGTACACCTACAGGGTGAATCGGAGCACATAAACTATATATAGTTGAAACAGAACGTAAAATAAATCTAAGCAATTAATTATTTATTAAGAATGGAAAATGATATAAAACTGTTTCTTGCGTGTAATATTTCTGTCCAATTTTCATGTAAATTTGTTTTAAATTATACATAACTTAGTTAGGCTTAATTATAGCGTCACGTTCTAGTGTGGATATTTAATTTGTAGAAACTTGATGTACTGATAAAAAAATTACGATTTGAAATGGTATCAGCGGGAATAATTTATTCACAAAGTCACTAAGAATGACACAAAACACACAAGAACAAACACGTGTAATAGAAATGCGTACATTTTCCATCGTTATATGTTACAAAATGTATAACACAGCTTTTCGAGGATTGAAATCTATCCTCTTTAGCTGGTGGAAAAATAGTCCATTACAAAGGTGATGAAGAGATTTCAATCGTTGAGACAACGTTGTTTGATACATTTTGTAACATATAACAATGGCAAATGTCTGAAATCCTAGTATACTTTCAAACCTTCCATCGTCGAACACAAACTTTAAACGAAGAAACATGCCTAATAAAACATTATTTCTATTTATATTATCTTATTAAATTGGAATACATGTAATGATAAATTATTAATATTGATTTGTATTTGTGAAATTTTTAGAATATTGGATTGGACGTAATTATTATGTATGTTAATATGAGCATAAAAAGTATTTTCTGAGAATTAATGAATCATATAAAATGCACTTTCTTTCCTGAATCTAGGAATATAGTGTATACGCGAAATGTGCAAACAGCACATTAATTATGTACTTGTAATTATGTCGAGATCGATTACAGTGCATAAACTATGTCATCTATGTTGTAGAAATATTAAAAATTATATACAAACGTCATAAAAATGCAAGAAACTGGCTAACATCATAAACATCTCAATATACACTCGTATCTTTTTAGTGTTACCTAGGAATTGTGTCTCTCGTATCATAATTCATGTCACATCATCCACAGTTTCATCTATAATTACATTTATATCTAACATGGTCTCCTCACATGCTCTGTGCTGAAGGAGATGATAAGCCACTCATGTGTTGGGTAATACAGGTGGCGCTTTACAGAAAGCCTCTAGTATATAACTGGTAGTTCACAAAGTGATTTCGAAAGTTTGCGTTTATCTTATTACTAAATTTATGTATTTCGATCCAATGTGATCTTCACAACTACGTGTCACCTAGTTGTTATTGGATTCTCCCGATTACCAGTATCCATTACGAAGTGCAGTAATTCTAGTTTCTAAAGGTAGCTTCTCAATTCCATTCCGCCTCTAATAAAGACATTTTTCATTTAATTTCATTTCAATTATGTAAGCGATTCAGAGTTGTGTTACTAATTATACTATTATGGATGTAACGTGACTTTTCCGAATAGGATAGCTGCCTGGATTGTTTCCATTGCCAACTACAGCCCCGTATAGCCTTTATTGCGACAAGTGCGATGTTCACAGTTGGCTGAGGAGCGCTGACAGGAGGCGAGGCTGTCCGAGTTCTCCCGACCTGTGACGAGCGACAATGGCCGTGGGATTGACAGCTACAGCTGATCCGTCTGTGTGCGATCCACCGAACAGCTGATGAGTTTCACCATGTGATTGATTGCTCTTGTGCAATCAGCTGGTTTATATCAGATGACAATCGTCTTTGTAATTACACCGCCGCGCCATGCTGCTTCGCACTCCATAGTCGGTCAGCCCGTCCACATCCCATGCGGGGTGTCTGGAACTCCCATTGAGTCAATCCTGGAACTGGATTCAAACGTACAACCTCAACTATTAATAAACCATTCTATATAGAAAGAAAAGTTTGAAGCTCACCGTTTTAAAACATTCTTTAATCCCCTGCAGCCAAAGTTAAAGTATACTCGTACTCATTTCACTTTTGAGGACCTCTTAATATTTTATTCTGTGTTTTATCTTTCCTTTAATTCCTATAGCATTTTGCTATAGGATATAAGTATTTGAAAAAATATAAAACATCGTATCCTGTAAGCAAGGTTAGTTTGTTATCTAACCGATATTAAAAAAATATATATCAATAATTTATTGAAAAAGGCATAGGTTTGAATCACTAGCAAAAGCTCTAAAGCGAACTAAGATCAACGAGGTATGTGCTTAATAGTATACATTAATGATGAATGGAATTATAATATTTACGTTTAAAGAGTTTCGGGAGGACTCCTTGAGCCCCTATTTATACATCCCCTGGTTCAGCGGTTTTTCGACAATGCACATTGGTCGATTTGGTTCTCGGCGGTATAAGCTGTGATATCATTGCGGGATATCATTGTGGCATAATCGGTGGGTGATTGATATCACTGCGCATTTCATTGTGATTACCAGAGCTTAATACACTTTTTGGCTTTAGCAAAATGTCTCGCACACACAAATTGTCCCATTACATTTTTTCAGCTGTCAAATTGATTTATATTTGTCGCTATTACCAAGTAGAAGTAAACCACACAACGGTGCACAAACGTATTCGCTAAGTTCAATGAAAAATTTCTTTGGCAAACAAAAGAGAAATGCGTCAACCTACTGAGTAAATAGGCTTCAATGACGCTCAGCCAAATCCATGGTTGGACATGCACCACCCATATACAAATGATATCTTTCTCGAGATATCTTGCTACACGATACATTCACATTTTTATTAATTACATTGGATTTCATATCAGTATTTAATAATAAATGTCTACATACCAAATGACCTAAAATGATGTTCTATGTGTTGGGATGGTTAGGCTACATGCGTCAATACGTTATACGTTAATATCTTTTTCGAGTGCACTGAGTTTGTTTGTAAATTTATTTATTCCGCTATTTTCTCGTTGCCATCATGGTGACCCATAAGAACAATGTAAACGTATTTGCTAATACTCAGACAATCCCATGAACAACCGAACTCAGTATTCCTCATATAGAAATGAAACTTTGTGCAACATTTCAAGTATATAGCTTGCCAGACGGATATATAGCCTTACAGAAATGGTCAGACCCACGATTGATTTAACAACGCTCAGCCAATCACATAACTTAAAAATTATTTTGAATTTTAACCTTTTCATTGGGTGTAAACCCCACAGGTTCATGCAATGAATCTCTGTTTTTTAAGTTATTAGATCTGTAGAAAAACTGAAGTATATTCAAATAAGTCTAAAATAAGCATTTACAAAATTTTAGCAAAAAGTTCGTTAAAATCATGACATTAAAAATTAAAAATGATAAAACTGTGATGTATATAACAGTGCAGTTTACTTTAAGTTATTAACGTGGAAACGTTTGTTTTTATGAGTACCGTGAGAAGTTTAACGAACTCTATAACTTTAGGAGACCATCTAAACAAATTGTTTAATCTATCTACCTAAATTTATATTTGAGTACGATTTTTTTAAGGAGTAAATAATGTTTTTGTATAATTTTTTGTGAAAAAAATTAGTTATATTGTTTTATAAATAATATCGAAATTAACACAGCCATTAGTGGTTTTAAAATTCCTAAGATCTAACCTATAAATACTGGAGAAGATTTAGTAGTGTCCATCTATTCATATGTTTCATCCTTGTTATATGCAGATAAGATACATTAAACTGTAAAGGTGAGTTGACTCAAATTTAGAAATTATTTATAAACAAGTTTCTAAAAGATCAGCGTAACTCAAGTTTAACATAATAATACAATTAAAATTTTCCACCCAGCAAGAATTGTGACTGGAATTTGCACATAAACGGTGCGTGAAAAAAGCTGTGAAAAATCGGATGTGAGAATGTATGTGGATGTAATGTGATGGACCTTATTCTGAATCATATATTGCAGCATTTATTGAATTTATTTTCAGAAATACCATTTGGAAATTATTAACTCTTAAAGCCCTAGCTATCTATTTCATTCCACAAGTGTAAGTAATTTGGCTAATGAATCTTTGAGTGTGAAATTATAAACATTTTATACTGTAGAAAGTAAAGTATTGCTATTATAAGAGTTTCAGTTACAAACGTATTATTTTACGTTTTACAATAAAACTTTAATATGACCTTATTTGAGATGATGTTGGATTAAATTTAAATTTATCACCCCGGTATGCCTCTAGTGAAGATAGAGATTGTGTGTGATTACGTCTGGTTTTCTGGTTTTATTTTACAGTTATAATATGAAAGAAACTTAATAAACTAACTAAAAAGTGGTACTGACACATGCGGAATACCTGTTGGAGGACAATCATATATCTTCGGTCTAGCCCTTTGGGAGAATTGTGACTACTTGATATTCACGAGCATTCTACCTTGTCAGCCGTATAGAAGTATTTACGAACATATATCGCGTCATATGGCGGCATTTAGAATATTTCAAGTTAATATTCAAGATTAGTATTTAAGGTCAGTTCTATTTTGTACGAGATGCTAATTAACAAGAGGAATCCCTCCTCACTAGTCCCATGCAGCATAGTGATGATACCTCTTAAGGGGAGTTTTATAGTTTCTGTTGTTATTGTATTGAGTTAAATGAAGAAAATTTAAAATGTATGATACTGATATACCTATAAGTTTCTGCATACAGTCCCGTAACATTATGAATTACTTCACTTCTAACCAAGTTGGCGTTTCTTAATCCTGTTTTTCGGCAATATTTTTTAACAATTAAAAGTACATTCTTCCCAAAAACTCTTTGAGATATGGCGCTGAAGTTGCCTCTACTTAAAGGTTAGCATGTTTTAAATAAATTTAAATTTTATTAAAACGTTTGTAAAAAACATAAACATGCCAAGAATATAATTTAAAAAAAATGTGTAGCATAAACCATATTTTATATTTACATGAAATTGGTAGGGATAATTTATAAGTATAGGGACTATAAAAAGTAAAATATTAAGTTTAAAGTCACATGATTTCATAACAAAACCTAGACAAATTAACATGGTGAAGTATAAGGCTCACCGCACTTCCCAATGGAATAGCGTATCTATTTAGAATTCTAATAAAATTCTTTTGGATTCTTTTGGTGATGGTAGTTTCTTTTAACAGTGCGTACCAATCGTTTTTAAGAGGTAACTGTTCATACCCATAAAATAAATTTCTTACCTCATCGAGAATATAACCCGTTATATCTCGTTAAGAGAGCTTCAGCCTTACTCATAGGATACAATTAAAGTCTACATTATTAATGAGTGCTTTTATAGTCATTCTCATGACGGATTTACAAGTGTTATATCTTTATATGCTATTAAACGCTGACTAATAGTAGCATGAGGTACACCCTACATCCGATGATAAGCTCATCTCGTCAGGTTCAGGGCAGTATTGTGAATTGTCTTTATGGTTATGCCTGGGTCATTATGTGTCATTTGTTTTAAATATAATACTATACTGTAAGCTTTTATTTTTAAAACAAATCCTGACGGTTAAAAAAAACAACAACGATAGTTTTAATTCGAATTTCAGAATTTTGATTAATTTTTATTGTGATTAATAAGATATAATCTAATAAAATTTTAACCAAAATAAATCTCAATCACTTTCTTTGGTGTTGATAGCAATTTAATCTTGAATTCTTAACCTAAAATGAGGCAACAGCAAGAGTTTCTAATTTCGGTAATTTGGAATGATTGTCCTTCTTCTTGCGACTACTTAGTCATTATTACTACTAGGATGAATTTTAGTGGATAATCCTGTTATGGATAGTTTAGCCTAATAAGTTTCTGTAACAGTTTAAAGTAAAGTTTAGTCCATTTACAGCAAGTTTGCTTTTCACATTTTTTTCGACCGATACTCAATTAAAATTAAAATTATAACACACACACACACACACACACACACACACACACACACACACACACACACACACACACACACACACACACACACACACACACACACACCACACACACACACACACACACACACACACACACACACACACACACACACACACACACACACACACACACACACACACACACACACACACACACACACAGAGACACACACATATAATACTTGTCTATTTTTATTTACAAGTATGTTGGTGTAGTAAATAAATAATAGAAAGAAATCAAAACTACTAGTTTTCTGATTTTACTGCTGGCTTCCTCTGCTCACCTTCATAAAGATCAGTGATTTATTGAATTGCGGGTGCCAGATAGACATTTACAACGTCAGAATGTCATCTGCATCATATACCGAAGGGTTTCTAGTACAAATAGTAAAATCACACATAACCGTTTATCTTTACAGGTTAAGGTAGCCGAGAAATATTTCACTATAATTTACAATATTGCTGTTTGGTAACAAACATTTATTTAAACTTTGTTATTGACGATGGATAATTGGAAAGGATAATGGGAATTTGGACAATGCTATAGTATGTCTTACAAAAATAAAACACAACGTCTACAGTGTTGGAATCATGTAGTCTTTCACAGTTGCGAGTGGTTTACTCAGTGCGTTTGTTATCTATACTGGCATGGTTGGTGCTCGTTCTTGGACCTTCAGGTATTTCTTGAGTTTTTCAAAAATGTCTTCTCCATGACTTCAATGGGTTTACCACCGCATATGTACTAGAAGTTTTAACTTTTGTGCATGCTATGCTTTAAGACTTTTGTCACCTGATGAAAGAGGATGGATTCCTATCCTCGAAACTTAGTGTTGCATTTTTACCAAGATTTTCGCTTCATGTCAGTTATTAAGGAATTTAAAAATAGGAATAGACTATTGGAATGAGTAATTGAATTGTTCATCTTAATGAGCCTTCTCCGAATCAAATTTTAGGCATCAGATTTAAAGAATAACCTCCATTTCATTATTGGCTAAATAATCAGAAAACACAGCTATATTTTTGCCAAGTAAGCTTATTGTTGATGTTTTAGTCTTGCGCTAGTAAACATTTAACAAATTTAAATGATTTAATATAAAAATACAATACACCAGACCTCTAACTATTTACAGTCATGTAATTTGTCTAACGGGAGTCTTGATATTTTACTTTAAATGAGCATTATTAACTTCTATACGATTTAAAATAACAACGTTTTTTATGAAGTTCTGGAAGTTTTAAAAATTACAGTAGGGCTTTTAATTTTTTAGATTTTTAAGCATTTGTTATTTATATAACTTTTCAATATTCTTAGCATTGATTTTTTAACCGTCCTAATTTTCACCTAAAATATTAATATAATTAGCCTATATTTTGAATAAGTGATTTTAAACAGTTGTGCAATAAAATAATAGGTATTCAGTAAGTAGTTCATGTATATAGCATAAAATATTATGCTTTATATACCAGACAGAATTGTACGCACAACGGAAGAATTATGTGACAAGAATGTCGGATTATCTAGTCTAAGGGCTGAAAACCAATGTGTATTATGCTGTAAGCACACAACCTAGAATTTCGTAAAACAAATAATGGTCATATAATCGCTAGCTAATAAGATAAAAGAAACTGCTATTCAGCCAATAGTAATCTTTATAAGGATTGCTGGCTGGTTTAACACCACCATAGAATTTTTTACGATCCATGACAATTAATCTACACATTAAAACTGATTATTATTCAAAGAAATAGTTTTCCACATATAGTTTCTATCTTAAACTGTAGATTGATTTGTAACTAGCAATAAATAAACTTATATTTTATATCGCAATGCCGATCAAAATAAAACCACGAATCTGGTATAATTCTTTTTTTTATATCAACGCTCTTTTAAGCCTTATTCTGCCCGCCCCCGTGGGCCAGTTGGCCTGTTCGAAGATCTTATAAAATAGAATAAGGGAGAGATACGATATAGTACAAGGTCGATGGTATTGATAAAATAGTGCAAGATCACAGACAGGATTTGAACCTGCGCTATCTCTAACTTGGATCCAAAGTTCAATGTCTTACACCGCTCTGCCATCGGCACTCCCTAGCGACAACAGTTACAGTTTAGTTACAATACAATGTAAATAACACTGTTGTGCAGTTAGTGTTTATATTTGGATTATTGCTGTACATGTAGAACACGGAGACAATTAGGCCTCCTTCGGAATTCTGTGTTTTGAGAGAATATACAAGGTTTTCTACGCACCAGATGGAAAGAATATTAAGCGAAAATGTCACTTATATTTTGAGATATTTCAACGTTACTCTCTGTTTTTCGGGAGCTTTTTCCCAGACCTAGACTTACTTATCATTTAATAGTGCAGTCTAATCACCTTAATCCTCTTTAATTTACTATATGAGATAAGTGGAATATTTATGTAGATTCTATAACGCGTTTTGGTCCTCGAGTTGAAAAGTAATAATGTATTTAAACATGTTTGGTATAATATTTACGTTTTTTTATTGGATTTTATATAGAATTGCGTATATAAAATACTATATATTGTACAAAAATTAGAAATATTCATTATTTTGATAAAAACTCGTACTAAAGATAATCAGCTTCTGTAACCAGTTCTGAAGATCGTAACGGCTCCAAAGAGTGACAAGTTCGTATTTGACTGTTACTGAGCTCACGACATATACGTTTGCCCTATAATACAGTATACAGAAGAGGGAAGCATAAATTGTTGCTGCAGATTGCCCGGCGTGAGTGTATAAGACCGTAACTCAGTCTTATGTTTCTAAGTGCAAGATGGTTTATGGACGTTTACTACACGTACTCACTTTTACCTCGAATTCCACGGCCTACGTCGCAAATAAAACTCGTGGTTTTCTGTTTTTAAACAGAAAAGAGATTAAAAGAGGAATAAAGTTTTAGCTTTTTTAAAGTGAGAATATCCATTGTAGTTTTTTGATCTCGCAGTTCGATTATCCACTTCACAAGTATTCTAAGACTGTTGTCAAACTCATTCAGATATAATTTTACTCCATGGTGTTTAAAATAATATCTAACTTTATGATTGCCCAAATAATTATTACATCCTTCCTGATTTTTTTAAACGCTTTGGTCACTCTATTAGAGTTATTAAAATACGCTATGCCACAATGTTGTTTTTGATGTTTTTAACATGCAATATGGTACACTTTTTGGCTTTATTGAGTTGAAATTTTAAATGCGCTAGTTAAAACATTAGTTCATCTAGCATGCGTATTTACGCTAAATCCGAATTTGAAAAGGGGTGGATCCAATTATTAATTTTGTATTGTGTTGCGGAAAATGTATATAGTTAGATTTAATTACAAAATATCCAATTAATCTTACTGTGATTAGAAAAAAAAACTTGGTGATTCTCATATGCTGTATACTTCAAATCATTACTGCACACGCGTTTGCTATGTGGCGTGACAAATGTTAATCCTACTAAACGAAATGTCATGATATTATGCAACAATAAATGCTATATTATAGATGTTTCTTCTTGACAGATATGCTCTCCTATTTTGGGCCCACGTCTCTGGCTAATACTCCAAATCATTACTGCACACACGTTTGCTATGTGGCGTGACAAATTCTAATCCTACTAAACGAAATGTCATGATATTCTGCAACAGTAAATGCTATATTATAGTTGCTACTTCGTGACGGATATGCTCTCCTATTTTGGGACCTACGTCTCCGGCTAATACTCCAAATCATTACTGCACAAACGTTTGCTATGTGGCGTGACAAATTCTAATCCCACTAAACGAAATGTCATAATATTCTGCAACAATAGTTCTATATTATAGTTGCTTCTTCGTGATGGATGTGCTCTTCCATTTTGTTGCTCACCTCTTTGGCCAATAACAACTAGTAAAATTGTGTAATATGAACCAAATACCATGGATTTAACAGGTATATTAATATTACAAATACAGGTATAATTACGAAAACAGGTATATTAATATCTGTTTTGCCTCTTGGGTACTTATTAAAATACTGTTTTGCAGTCTGGTGACGAGTTTATCACATTGGCCTTCATAATACAAACTACGTATTTATCATAAACTACCAATTTAGTACCTTGTGCTTCATGTTGGTTATTCTGAAACTGATGCGCTATCCAAGTTCATATTCTGAAAATTCTTTCACGGTTCTGATCTAAATAAATTTCGCAAGATAAATAGCTTGTAAGTGTACATTATTGATATTAACTGATATTACTCAACAGGAAATTATAGTGTTTTACTACTTTTAACTCCGTCCAAATGCTATTTATTTGTAAATTACTGTAAAATGAAACAGAAACACTGTGGCATATTAAGACGATTTTTTAATTTTCTATATATCCAACGATGGCTTATTAAATGATAAAAACCATATTCAAGGATAAAAAATATATGAAAAAGCTATTATATATTTACAAAATACACATACATAATTTTTATATGTTCAAGACGTTTATTTCAAGTAAAATAGGTGAACATGCAAATGTATTTAGTAAACCTATTTAGTGGTAAAAGAATATTTAGGTTACTTTTTTGCAAATACGATCAAATTCTTTAGATATATAAAGATTGTATGATATCCAGATAACGGGACTATGTATGACCTTTACCTTTCTAGTATGGCCGCTTCAGTCCAAATGTGAACTCTCGGTAGAACTATACTACGATCACGGCTTGACACAAGTTTCACTACCTACCATTTACAAACGTTGTTCCGCCTCCAACAAGTCTTCATATTCTTGTACAAGTTTATCCCCGCGTTTATTGAGCCATTCGATTTATTTTATACTGTTGACATGTTGTGTCCTGTTTATTACAATTTTATATCGTATTTTACCATTTGTTGATTTATGTCAGATATAAAAACTATTTGTTTTGACATTCAACAATTTGTTAGACTAACCACGGTGCAGTCACTATTCCCAAGACCATTAGTCTGCAAACATCTGCATCACTTAGGGTTTGGTGATCGTAAAGTGTTTTAGGTTAACGATTGGGTGAAATGCAAGGTGAACCAGAAGGCTGGTTTAAAAGATCGTCCTTCAATGATCTCTTGTATCCTCCCGTCATATAATGGACAATATAAATAACAATTTAAAGATGCCCTCTCAGGGGCTTTCAATCCCTCCACTTACAGCTTCTGCCACAAATTCACTCTTCCTTGACCCCTTCGTCCTCTTGTAGCACTAGAGTGTCGATTTGCCAATGACCTTTTACTGTCTAGATTGGTCTTGGTGTTAACGCGAGATCATATACAGATATAGACTCTGGAGAAGATGCTCTCGAAGGTTCATGAAAAGGCAGCCTCTACTGGAGAAGGTGTTATTTCATTATCATTATAATTTCTAATCACACCCTTGATGAGATTAAGAATGTCTGTCGTACTTTTTTTGTTAAATATTTGTCGAGGGAAGTGGCTGCGGTGGACGTTGCACATGAAATTTCCAGATCATCTCACCTTCGTCATTCGATGACTTTGGAGATCCCTCCTCTACCTAAAAATCCTCCAGACGTCCCTAACACACGTCACTTCCGCCAGATGATTACCATGTACACTCTCGCTCTAATATCGTTGTCTATTGTCGGTTGTAGAATCTAATCTATCATTGGTTCGAACACAGAGTTCCTGTGTAGACCGGATAGCAACTTCTTAGCCATTCGTTCAGTTTTCTTTCTATTTTGTTTGTTTTACAAAATAATATTGTTACGAACTTAACATATTTATCTACAGTACGTTTTTTCTCTTCTCTTCTATCAAAAAAACTATTTACCTCCCTGTGTGCTTTTTAAATCTTTACAACCTCTTTCCAAAGACTATAATGTAAATTATTTACCATCCAATCTGTTTTACTCAATTACAACATATTTTATACGGGGTGTCACATAAAAGATCAGTTGTGTATCCAGAACCGTACTGTACAAGTGAAAATAAGTCGCTAATAATTAATATTTTTCTATTTCGGCTTAGTGTTACCATAGTGTTTTTTGTCCACTATTTTTCCAAAAAACATTCTTTAATACTTCAAAATATATTAATGAAACATGTCAGATGTCTACTAACTCTGATATTAGCAACTTTATTTATAGTTTATCAAGTGGTAGGCATTTAAAGTCAAATTCTATGAATACCACTAGGTATATCGAATCTCACGACTTTCTTCGAGTTGAGGGGTTTAACCCACTCGTATTAAGTTATACATTTACAGAATTGGAAACATACGGAAGTGCTTACAGAATGGAGCTATCCTCTAATGATCGTAATAAATTGGTTTCGAGAGGGCTTGGAATGCAGTTTAGAAAGGGAATACTAATAATGTCTATTATACTACAATGTCATGTGTGAAATGCATGGACATTTTTCAAATGGGTTGAAATATGCTGTTTATTGGAATAGGATTAGACTAGGAACCTCTTTAATATTAAGGAACTAAACAAATATGTTTTCAATTAAGGAGAAAACTGCCAAGAATGCCTGAGGTAAATTTACAAAGCTTCGCTTTATCTGCCTGTTTTTGTGCATCGTCTTCCAAGATCTGAATTCCTGAAGGCGTTTCAAGAAAATTTGGACAACGCGTAAATATTATCAGTAGTGTACTGATTTGGAGGTGGAGGAACAATGTCATTTGTAAAACAAGAATGTAAGTTTGTTTCCGTTGGCGCTGAAGTAATACGTTCGGTAAGGTTCTGTCCAGTGACCAAAGAGTACCTTAGACTGGAAGTCGTGCGTTTGGGTTGAAGCCGCCGGGCTTATGTGTGGTCGGAATGAAACACCCACTACAGAGCTCAACAGGGTGCCTTTGTCCGATCTGTTTGAGTAACAATTTTCTCAGAGTGGTAGATACTGTTGTTTAAACTTTACTTACTGATCTTTAACATATCTTTGAAGACAGTAGAAATGGACAAACTTTTGTCATAACTCCATGAACATTATAAGAATGTAAAGTTATATTTTCTTGCAATTTGGAAGATGCTCAAGTAAAATGATATAAGTTATGTGCAAATGTATGAATTTTCGGTACGTAAAATATGAGCCTTTTCTTGTTTTCAGGAAAATTATCTGATAACCAAAAACCTATTGCACTGCCTAAACGTAACAGTGTACGATAAACCATGTCTGTTATTTAATTATTATGGACAATACATTTGACATACACTTTAATATTTGTTGTAAACGACATTATTAGTTCGGTTTCTTGGTTATTACTGCTATTAATATTATACTGATAATGTATCTATAATACAACTCTTAAAGGTTGCAAAATCACAAAAGAGATAAACTCAAGGTTACATCTCTATAGGTCTGTCTGAGTAGATCAGTACCGAGTTACTTGTCCTGCGCTAAGTACATTACCCACCCTCTGACAAACCGACCACCAAGATAATTTATAGAAATTACTTTGACAAAATATGATCTTAAGTCTGAAAAACACTCTCGCGGACGATCTCACCTGACTATTCCATAACAATGCGGTAGTCGTTTAAATGTTCTACGTTTTTCTTGATTTTCATTATTTTTCATAGACACTAATAAGCTTTACCGACCTTTCTTCGTACTGATGTCATTGGTCACGTAAGCCTACTCTTAAGGTTGCAATGCAGATGTGAGAAAAACCAACAAAAGTCTGTTAGTAACATTAAGTTCTCTAATAAAGATGTAGAAAGCAGGTTAAAACCATTAAGGAACACCACGAATGAGGATGAGAAATTCTCAAACCATGTTTTGTTTTTGTTAATAAATTATCCCAGATACCTGAACAACAAATTTGATCATGTTTTAATACAGCATTTCTTAAATTTGTTTTGCACACAAAGGTGCCAGTTCTAATGCGCTGGTATAGCAGTGAACCCGTGATCATATCTGCAGAAGAACCGAAAGGCGTCGTGTAGAGCACAATGCATTGCGACGCGTGAAGCAAAATGAAGAGCGTTTGGCAAGAGACAAATCTTGTATTCCAATCAGACCGACTTTGAGCTCACCGCCCCGCCCCGCCCCACCCCCGGCCACCGCACCCGCGCCTGGCACTTCACGACTAGATGTCGCCCGGGCCGCGGGACATCGCGACAACTCGACGAACATAACTTCATTTAAAGTAGTTAATCGAATTCGTGCGGGCACAGTCATGAACGCTATTTCCCCGTTCCCACCGCGGCACCGGGGGCGGGACATCGTCAAAAAGTAGAATTTCGGAAGTGACTCCGTCTATCGGGGATTTTCTCTCGGTGAAATCGCACAATTAAATCCGTCGTGGCGGAAGTGTGTGTATTTAAATAACGCAAAACGGTGCATTACCGTGGGATCAGCGAGTCGTGGGTTGCTCTGAGAGCGAGCGCAGCGAGCCAAATTACAGGGCCGGCTCGTTATTGGGCAATGTGTGTTGTGTGCACCGGGCCCGTCACGTCCCGGTCGTACATACGCGACTCGCGAGCGCGTCCCCCTCGCAATAATAGCAACTTGTAATTAATTATGGCACCGACCATTATTTATTGCCTTACATTCACTATCCTGTCTCGGATAAACAACTTACCGATTTTTGGGATATCAGATATTATAAACCATGTGGATTGGGATTTCGTTAAATGTCAATCTGTATATTTTAAATGTGGTTTTTGGGGTGTAAAATTAAAGAAATATCTAAAGTGTAAATACATTAATTTTAACCAAAACCTGAGTCAATTTCTTTAAAAGTATGAATTAGTATCAGTATTACATAAAATTCTCACTTAATCTTAATCATATTTAATTTTCTTAAATAGAACTTAATTTTAAAATGTCTACGCTTTTCTAAAGATGTACAATTCTAGTTGAAGAATGCAGTCTAAAATTAATTTTGTACCAGCATCCCTTCTGCATTCTGGCCAGCTCTCGCAATCCACGGTCCTTTTAATTCACTCATCGTCATATAGTTTCCAAATAAAGTGTTATTCTAATATTACGAGTTTAGACACCATGGAATAGTTGAAATTAAATATAGTATAAGCTAACCTAGTTTTTAGATTACATTCCATAACTATACTATAATTTTAAGATTGTTTTTGTTTAGCTTATTAATAAAATCTACGCTCCGAGTTACTACATTGTTACACAAGATACATATTCGTGGTTACACTATTATGTATAATCTAAGAATGGACGAGTTTGACATGGTCCCAATGTCATGTAATACACTCCGAGTTACTACATTGTTACACGAGATACATACTACTAATGTATAATCTAAGATACAGTACATGGTCCCAATGTCAGTTATGTTACACTATTATGTATAATGTAAGAATGTACGAGTTTGACATGGTCCCAATGTCAGTTATGTAATACACTCCGAGTTACTACATTGTTACACAAGATACATATTCGTGGTTACACTATTATGTATAATGTAAGAATGTACGAGTTTGACATGGTCCCAATGTCAGTTATGTAATACACTCCGAGTTACTACATTGTTACACAAGATACATATTCGTGGTTACACTATTATGTATAATCTAAGAATGGACGAGTTTGACATGGTCCCAATGTCAGTTATGTAATACACTGCAAATGTAATGAATAAATTACGTTATCTTATAATACGATCTTTTACTTGAAGTTGAATACAAGATGGTGAGTATAGGATACGATGAGTTTGAGTGTTTGCCTCATAGCAAGGAGATAGCACCAAGAGGCATGATGGAACACGTTGGCTGCGGGTCTACCCTATGATAGCTGGGCTCTGTCACAGGAGCACATGTTTGACGTTATTGGCTGACGATCTGTATGTCATCGACCTGCTTGGATTGAAATGGCTTGCTATTGCAGGTGTGTATGCTGCCTAAAATATCGATGTAACTAAGGCACTCTCAAATGGGTCCAGCGAATATTGTTTCATTTTTATACACAACCATTTGGTGCGACATATTGTCACCAGAGTGGGACAATCTTTATAAACATTAAATCCCGGACATGACAACTAGGAAACCCGAAAGAGCCGGCCTATAGATAGTCAGCCCACTAAAATTAACAAGAATTCGTTTAGTACCTTATACTTCTTTCTTGACGTAGATATCTATTCCATTGTTTTAGTTGACAATGTTTATAAAATTTTGTCAGCAAAAGGATATTTGGTCACAAAATATTAGTCTTCAGTCTATAATATAATTTACAAAATGTAATCAGCACAGTCAGAAATGGGAATTTTAGAGACATTTTATGCATTAATGAATCTGAATTCTATATTAAGTGGTTAGAAAACGAAGACAAACTTTTTTCTAACCAGTATTTTACTATTCGATTTGAACTAATTGCTCTATCTTACAATGTTCTAAGGCTAGAGTGTAAGTAACGTTTACTCTAACGTTTAGTAAGTCCGATATAAGCCGTGTACAACTAGTGGTTTAACAACCGGCGCGGCGTGACGACTTGTTGACTAGCAAATTTTAACCCGGTCAACAAATTGTTCAACAGCGTAGTTCAAAATCATCTCAGAACAAGAACGCCTGATTGAGCTGAACACTGTTTACTTTAATGGCTCAACTCTACTACGCATGCGCGCACCGACATTGTTGTACAACAGTGTCACCATTAGTTGTGTCTGGATAATAGACTGCATACACAGCAATATCACCCGACCCAGCTGAGATACAAAAAGTTGACGGGACTGTTCCAGGGTCCGGACACACGTCCACTAGTGTACAACTATTTTAGCTGATCGACCGATCTTCCATGGATAATATTCAATTTTATTATTTAAGCATAACATCACCGTCAACTGGCGGAACAACGGACTGTACCACTATATATAGTTTGCCCACGGCTAATAACGGCCTAAATGTCACACTCATGACGCCGTAGGGTTTCTTTATTCTTTACTAAAATATTTGGAAAAGTTCATTGTAAAAATTAATACTGTAAATAAATAACCTCATAAAAATGATTAATTTTGTTTTTTTCACGATATCCGCCCACACGTAACCTTATAGAATGTTTATACGTTCTTGATTGGGCCATTGATGATTTTGCTTAGTTTTGTGTAATAAGTACCAATATGATATATGGATGGTTTATACTAATAGCTAATAAGAAGTAACTCTTTTATGGACTAAACTCACGCGACCATCGGACAGTCCAATCTACTTTCCATCCAACCGGTTGTAGACGATCAAATGGTCATTTAGTTCCTCATTTTTGTTTGTTTGTTTTTTTTTTAAGATTAATAATAACATTTCCAAAATGTCACATTACTGTAAAACCGTCAAGGTTATTATCATATGTTTACCTTGTACTTCCTTGATCTGTAGTTGATCTGTCTTTAAATCATGATCATTCAATATTCTGAAGACGTAAGCATACGTTATTTTCCACTTTGTCATTAAAAAATCTGCAAACTAAAAATAATTTCAAATGTGTAATATCTCTAAATTGCAATCAGACATGCGTCTAGTGATCGTTCGCCGCATCCATCAACGTGTCAATAAGCGGATATGACAATGACCGTAAAATCCTAGACCAATTTACACCCGTCAACAAATTCGTCAAGGACTCTTGTAGCCTATCACACCTACGTACGACCTCACCAAATCTTTTAAAGTGATAGTCTAAATTTAGTCTCGCTCATTATTCCTTGACTGATTTGGTGTAACTAGGCATGCTAGTGGTCTAGGGTGGGACTGGAGCAGTCCGGAGGTTCAGCTACAGGAGGTCGGACTTTGGGGGATAAATTGTATTAGAATCGTCCTAATTGTGTCTCCTGATATACGCGACGGTTATCTATTTGGCAGCTTCATAAGGTTCCTTATAGTGTAGAAGCCGAGAGTTAATTTGCATTGCAGTAGTACACTATCTGGTTTTCCAGAAATCAATTTAGGAATTATACCTAAGAAAGAAATCGATTGTTAGCCACTTTAGTTTTGTAGAAGTCGAAATGGGAGCGAATCAAAAGGGTTAAAATATGAAACGATATCTTTTCTCAGATTATAATTTCCACAACTTGTTACTCGGACCATGCAACGTCTAGAACAACTATATAAAGAAACTGAAAGTCGACACTATGAGAGTCAGTAAATGGTTAGCTGACCCTGTTTTAACGTGTCTAGTGGTTGATTATATACCTGAAAAGCTAAGAAAATATGATTTTGGAAAACAAATTTTGTTTCATGTTTATAACTTTTTTTGTAAACTCCCATTTTTACCTTCACCAAAACTAATGCGGACGACGGTCAATTTCTTTCTTCCGGAATATTCCTCTATCGACTTGAAGAAAACCCAAGTTGTGTGCTTAAACAAGTACAACACACATGGGCTCTCAGGTCCTAGACTTTTAATACTTTACGAGAGTCTGCAAAGTAAACGCTGTTAGAGCCATGTTATGAAAAGGCCGAGAAGAAAATTGCTTGGGCCCTAAATGTTCTTACTGGCGGAGAACTGGTGTTTCAGCACCTGTAGGAAAATGGTGAGCAAGATCTTACTTTACAGGTCGACGGGTTTGAATTCTGGGAGTGTCAGAACGTCTCTGGCTCAACTACGCACCCAGTTTAATCCCAAATCGGGATTATGTTCAGTTGTTCACGTTAGAATCAACTTCTGCTCCAACAAAAAGACACACGACGTGACGTGAGAAAAGCGATACTTAGATTTCCAGTAACGAGCGGTACCATGTTACGTGTCGTAGACCTTTGCTTCTTTGATCTATTGTTGTCTCAATAGCTGATCATGGCGGTCGTGGCATGATTTTGTACTGCATCTTTATCCAGTGCTAGTTTGGAAACAAGCTCAAGAACAGTTCTCGATGCTGTAGAAAAGTAGTAACAACGAAAAGATCACAAAAAATAACAAAAATCACGAAACAAGATCACGAATAGATTTTGGTACATAAAGTGGCTTAAATCGTGTGTACCAGTGTGAATGGCCAAGTGTCAAGGAATTAACACTGGGTCTATCTCAAAAGTTCTATGTGAGATTAGCAGCATTTCCGTCTCATCGTGCATTGTTACTTGGATATTTAGGTGTGTTAGGACTTGGCAACTCGATTCTAAGAAAAGTCAGGATTAGGATTGTTCAAGGGAGCCATTTGAATGAATTGGCCATATGAATTTCAAACGATAGCCAATATCAATTATCCAGCCTTGTGGGTACAGCGGTTATCCCAGTGAAGCAACGCCGAGCGTGGTTTCTCCTTGGATTGCGATATATTCATAATCGCTTTAAAATATACTTGTGTTTAAAAGTATCTGAATACAGTATTAAGTTTTTAATGTTACAAATCTAAACAATACCAAGATATATCTACACCAGAGTATAATCCCGAACGAATTCAGTGCTCAGCAATTTTTACGGAAAAGGTGATATACACAAAGTCGGGTCAGTGACTTCATCCTGAATATCCAATCGCGTTGTTGTAAGACAATGAATAGGTACCTAAATTTATTTTAATTAGCTAGTGAATATGACAGTTTTAGTAAAGTACATAACGGGATTCCAAATATAGTCCTCAGCAATTGCCTTCATATTTATGAACATTTTATTGGGTCATTCCAATCAATCTTTGTCGTTTACTTCTTTGCTCAGATATATTCCACAAATAATCTATTATCTTCTTTGAGTCTGGAAATAAATTCATCTGTAGCAATAAACAAATCCAATACACGAGTATGCTGGGTTAAAGAACGTGTTGACTCCTCAGAGGTCAGTACCAACGTCTTTATGTCTTTATATTAAGAAACGCTTATCTTGTACTTCATTTTACGTGTACTCTCCATCTTATTTCATTTTCCCATCGGCAAAGGCAATGTCAAGGTTCATTTATTATGAATTGGTTAAGAAATGAAACTAATAATAACTATAAGATCTAAGATTAGTTAACATTTACATTAAATATGAAATGTATATTTGACTGCACAATTGCATCACTACAGCGAGAAACCTAACATTGTTAATGTTACAGGGAAAAACATCTTTGTTTTAAGATTTAAACAGAATTATTGTTATATTTGAAGATAAAAATAAAAATACTGGACATTACTTACTATACATTTTCTTCATTTCTTAATTATCTTAAAGTTTAAACGAATAAGTTCTGCAGTTAGGAAACATACCAAACAAATTTGTTTTAAACATCAAATTATTATGTTGCATTATTTAATTTCGCCCTTTCTTAGTTATTTTAAGGTTTGACTGAATAAGCTCTGCAAGGTTGAATAATGCAAAATAAATATTTATTGAACATCAAAACTCATTTTATTATTAAAGTAAGTGGTATTGTAAAACTAGTACTGTCTTTATGGCCATTTCTAGGTACGGTGGCTATATGGAGAAAGTTGATAGTGAATAGAACAAGCATTATTAATATTTTGTACATACACAACATCAGTGTACAAGGTACACGTGCCACATTATTAACGCAACGAGAGAGAGAAAATATGATGCAATGTGTGAATAAACTAAATTAAATGTTTTAGTAGGAGGATTGGATACGAAGACGATCATCGCAAATAAGAGTATTCTTTTAAAACCCCTCCAGACATGGAACTGCAATAGGTTATAATGTTTAATACACGGCCATATGTTAGCGAGACTAGTAGAATAAATTTATGAGTGCTTTTATCTAAATGCATCTCTGTCAGTCGTTGAGGTCTAATATATTCTCAGATCACAGGTGACGCGGTCACGTGGATCTCGAGTGATCATCGACATCTCCGCTGGATAAAGTCCAACAAGCAGAGTACCATCTGGCGAACCGCGGTGAGTCGATCTGGTGATCTAGTTGCGGTAATGAGAGAGTAATGAGGCGGTGTCGGTCGGCCACCCAGGGTGTCCTCAGTCCTCAGCAGTGAGCAGAGTAGGCGCGGACAGCTGCTCACTGCACTCTTCCCTCCCACACGTACAGTACCGGTGGCGCGGACTAGCGGACATAACACCTCACTACGCTTTACACCTCGCACCTCATTAGGTCTTATTGTGCGGAAAAGTGCTGGCTCCGAGACGAATCCCTGGGGCACACCGGAGATTCTTCATCTGCGCTCTGCCTTTTTGCTGAGAAATACTCATACCTAGTACTGAGATTTTGGAAATTTAGTTGACTCAAAATTCTAATAAGCCCTTCAGTACTGACTATGATCAGCACTAGCATCTTGATATTTTATGCATCATACCGGACTTGGAAATGTTAGTACCGTAGTTGTTGATCCTCGTTGACATTAGTTGCTGTCCTCATCTCACGTCTTAGACTTAGTCCCATCTCAATAAACCTGAACCACATCTTGCACCTGTATAATAAAAAAAACTGCTTGAAATTACTTTTTCAAACGATTTTATGATATAAATTATGTAACCTATAAATTGTATATTTAGAAACTAATACTCTACCCTCTTTTTTAATATCTAACACTTTATGGAAATAATTATTGAAACTCCATATAGGTTATAAATTTAGAAACTTAATTCTGAAATGAGATTATATACTCCAGTTTACTTTCTTCTGTTTACTCTTTGTGATAGGTTTATTAAAAGATACTGACAAATTCAAGTTATCTTTATATCAATATCTGTAAGTATGCTTTGTAGTACTTAGTACAAACATAACTCATATCTATACTCACATAACAGAAATATAAGTTTTTTCCTGGTTATTTTTGACGATGGAAGGGTTGTGAAGGAAACAGGATTTTTCCGGACATTTGCCATTGTTCAGTGAAATAAGAAATCAGGAACTGATTTCTTGTTTCACTGAACAATGGCAAATGTCCGGAAAAATCCTGTTTCCTTCAATATAAGTTTGATATCCACGTAGCTTAGAAAACACAATCGCCTCTTTCATCGAAAATTTTACAGAGATGTATTCGTTTTCGTATGAAAGATAATAATAGAATTACCTAGATTTCGTTCGGTGTGTCAACGCCGATTATGCCTCACCTGTGGGTTTTATGTAATTGTATTCACTTGGAGTATCGGCCAACGTCTTATCCAGTTATATTACTTAAGAATCAGTTGGTCGTACTTATTTACGACTATTACTAATTTTTTTTCTGTTAACAGAAATGACATTACACAAGGGCAAATTTAGTTTTCTTGCCAAGAAATTTGAGGTTAAAGGAGATTTTGGATTAATAAAATAGCATTATTCGTATTTTTGGCATAGATCGAACAAGTGAGTAAGTAAATTTTATATGTTTTACCATAATATTCACAAAGAAATAAATATTTATACAATTAAAAATACTTCGTCACCTTTTTCTTAAATTCGATGGCACACCACTTAATACACAAGTCAGTAAACATATTAAGTTGTACTTGGATTCCTTAACGTATTTTTTCCAGGGTTGTGTCTAACCTGGGCCCCAAAAGTTTTTTATGCTCCAAATAAAACACTTTAGTCTAGGAATTTTTATTCCCGTAATAGATTTTTGGCTGTTATAAATTATTGATTTAAAAATGCAAGATTTGAATTTAGAAATTGACCCAAATATTCCTACTACATTGTAACAGTGCTTAATTATATGATCGTAACGCTTAAAATTAGATCAATATTTTAGTTCTGTTGACTATTCCGTTTGAATATAATTCATGAAATCACTAATCCTCGAAACTGGATTCTGAAAAGGATTTCAGTTTAGCGGAAACGGTCCAAAGCAGCACACTTCCAAGCGGGGGGTAATCTTGTTCTCTGGTAGAGCCGGACAACCACAGATAGGTCGGAAGCACCTGATCCAGATTATCCGGGCGGACGCGTGCTGAAGACCCATTATCCGTCCATTTTCCACCAATTTGAGCAGTCACCTGAGTGTCGAGTTGAGGACGAGGGTAGCCGCGGCACCCGGTGAGAGGGGGAGGGGTTGTTTGGAGGGCGCAGCTGCTGTTGCCAAACAAACTATTAGTGTTGTACCACAGCATGCCGACAAGATCTGCTCTAATGGTTTATCCGCACCTGGGAGAGGGCTGCCCGCTAGCACGCTTCCCCTTCACAGGGCCTGTGTGTTGTGGAGGATGATCTATTTGGATGGTCCGAAACGAAAATAGCATGATTTTTGTCACCATAGTGAGAACGGCGTACAATATTAGAATTATTGTAATCAACAAATGTAAGGCGGTGATTGTTTCATTTATTGAATACTAATATTGCCACATCAAAAAATGAATTAAATGGGATTGTACACTTCTTATTTTAGTACAATGAGTGCTCATATCGTCTTTACATGAATATCGCAGTTCCTTTTAGAAGACTTCGTGCATAATTCAAGTTTATTTATACCATAGTTTAATATATTGTTTATTATTATAACATGTAATTAATCAAACATTAATTAATTACAATGAATTAATTTCTATAATTTAATTGTTCTAAAGTGGAACAAGTTACAGTGATAAAATGGTCACTGGTTGATTTACCCAGTTCCCATTTGTGGAATGAGAGAACGGAGTATTTTACTTCATACAGGTCATCTTGCATCACCTAGATACATTCATATTGATACATCAAAAGTCCGAAGAGGCGATTTCCCAAAGAAGCTGAGACGTACGAACAAAAAATAGTCATAAACGATTGGACAGTAACAAATGGTAGTGTACTTCAAAAAAGGATACACTCTATACATAGGTATAGCCAGCCTTGATGGGTAATTATTCCGATACTGCGCTACTTTATCGCGTATAATCCGCAAGAACACCACTAACTCACTGAGTATCAAAAACTAAACTGAGCACAGGTAGTTTGTATCTTACTGAGCACCAGTAAGAGAGGTAGATGTGTTTTGTTGCTAGTTTTACGGCGTTTCTCGCCAGTGTAAGAGCGGTTTCTCTTGCCACTATTAAAACCGGAGTGTTCCAGATAGTTTTTTTTACATTTAATGAATCGTACGTGTTATTTTACTACATTCCACATTCTCATAACTAAAATCTAAAAGTTACTATTTTCGTTTTTCCATTACATATTGATTGAGTTTGCGTTAATTGGGAGAACACTGTATTTAGTTTGTGTGTCTGTTTAAAATATAGTCAGCGGATCGAAGCGTCTAATAGTCGTAAAATACGGACTCAATTCAACAATAGTGGTACGTACCTGAAGGATAGAATGATTTTTAGTGTAATGCTTGTAAAAGATGTAATAGATGTTGTAATAATATAATGACATACATAAATTATTTGTAGGCATTCATTTTGAGGGGAATAAAACATTACCATAAATTAATATTATGCATGAAGTAATTCATTAATATTTATTTATCATTGAATGAGACCGGTAGCGTGGTACGGTTCAGATAAATAAGTTTTTTCTATAATGATTTGGTGCCATGACAAATTTTAATGGTGTAGACCAGAATAGGTTATGAGGTTAACAATCACACAAATCGTCCTATAAAGGAGCTCCAAAATACAATTGAAAAAACGATTGGATAATAACCCACTCTATAGCAATTTGACAGTTGACACCTAGGGTTTTACATAGTCCTTAGTGATGGATGAGAATGCCGGAGTTGTTCCATTCACCATACGTACAGACTCCCTCCCCTGAAAATCCGAGCTACGTCACTGGAGTCATTTGAGATAAGACTTCTTGTATCACTTATACTTACAGTATTCACTTTTATAAAAAGTGTGGTGCGAGTTGATGGAGTCTGACATTGAATAGTCTTCAAATATAGTGGAAATCAAAATTTACCTGGTTCAGGCTCCACGCAAAAGTGTGAAACTCAGGTGCCTTCAATAATTTGGTTTCCATTATTAACATTTTATCAGAAACAGCTGATCAAGTAGCTAAGGTGCTATTAATAAGGCCACACCTTCACTATTAATTATGCTCCACTCATATTCGAGTTAAAATACCTACCTGCCAGGACCTACAAGTAGATAAGCTGTTCAAGTTAACTATCATTCTAGAGGCGGTAGGCTACACATTTCTTGTATTTGAAATGAATAATTGTGTATGCCATTCCTTCAAAATATAATTGTGTTGGAAAAATTTTATATTTATGGAATAAGTTAAATTTGTCTTAGAGGAAAATAATTACGTAACAATTTAGAAGTGAGAAATGTATTCAGCGTAACATCATTCCAGAAACAAATCCAAACAAGGTCCAGTTCCAGTCGATTGGTATATGATTAATTCGAGTCTCTACACAGAAGCGATGTCATGGTTGGTTTACAAGTCGGTTCGTTATCCACGTGACCCGAGGCGCAGCACCGGTAGCTCTGATAAATGCCGCTACTGGACATTCGTCTCGCGCCGCGCCTCCACTTGTTCGTGATCGGTTTGTCTTCTTTTGGAATTTCTAAATTGCCTTGGTGTATGCGTCACAGAGCCTAATGCCCATTGATTGTTTGATAAAAACAGTATTGGTAGTAATGAATTACGTTACAAATTTACATTTGAGGGTTACGAAAAACGTAAGTTGACATTAAGGTTGAGGATGAAGTTTAAACTTGATACTTGCAGGATCTGTTATGTTTATCATTGATTATTATTATCGAAAAATATTATTAAAAAATATCTTGGATGCAAACCTTAACTATGTAATTCAAGTGTCATATTTCCTTTCCAGAAATATCATTTCCAAGGTCTCAGTTGAAGAAAGATGCCGTGAAGTTCGAAACGTAGACTCATTGTGGTTAAAATAAGATTTTCCGCATTGTAACCGTATATTCTAAATAGGAACTCTTTATCTACACACTGCACTTTTAATAGAGGTTATGCTTATGAAAATCGACTACTTCAAAAATATCGGTGTGTTTAATGTTTTCGAACAATTTTATTTTACAATCAGAAAACTTGCAATTCGAGTGAGTTTGAAATGGCCCACCATAAAGTGATGGCTAATAATAATGTAAAAATCTGGATAAAAAACAAGCAATAAGATAAAAAAGTAAAAAATAAAAAAATGTATTTATAAAATTATTTTAAAGGATGGTATTATCTTTCCTCTATACATTTTTGGTGGCTGCCTATAACGAATTAACTGTTGGGGTTTGAGTCTGTCTCAGGCAAACCAAGTAAAAATGAATTTAAAACCAAGTTCAGTAAAACATTCGTGAAGTATTCCAGTAATAAATAAGTGAAAGTTGAAAAGTAAAAATTGTCTTGAAGTTTAAGTTGGCTGTAGTTAAAAAGGAATCACCATAGCAAGAAAATCTATATAGTTTATATAAGGAAAAAAGTAATTAAATTAATCCTAACCCTGGAACCGTTTTATAAGTCCCAGTGTCCACTCTTTTTTTCTCTGCTCTCCTGTTTACAAGAAATATCTACATTTTGGTATATATACATTTTGGTAAAATTAGGAGGCGCACAGCAGTGACTCATACTAGCAATACAAAAGATACTATTCCATCACGGCTTACGAAGCCCGATCCGAGTTAAGAGTATATATGTTAGACCAACGTACATGGGAAAGTAGTGTTAAAGGAAATTTTGGATACATATACGCCATCAAGAGAACAAGTCTACACCACGAGTTTGGCATGTCATAAACTACTCCAGGAGACAGAAACAAGCCTCTTCTGGCCTGGAGGATATGTACATTCAACCTGAAAATTTTCTGAATTCCCTAAGGAGGACCCAAAGAGAAATTAAAGCTACAAACAAATTCTTTTAGCCAAATGCAGTACTACAGCTCCTTTAAAAATTTATTGTACTATCCTGTTTGGTTACCCCTTCTCATCATGATAATCATTCGGTATAAACCGATTAAATAAAAAATTCTTTACTAGTTAAAAAAATAAATAAAAAACAATCTTATAATAAGTTTTAACAAAACATCGGAAAATTAACATCGAATATTTACCTCTAGTTGTACTTGAATTGGACAAAGTAATGCCCAAGTTCAAACACATAAACATTTTATAATGCACAAACTAGCTTGAAACTGTTGTAAAATTTATGAAACACCTCATTTCCTTGACACTTTTGGAAGTTACAGTTTACATAAAATCTTCTTACCACACATAGAAAACAATTATAAACGATAACTCAGTGACATATAGTTTAACTATTTAATTTTTTGTATTAGTTCAACGAATTTCATCAGAAAAGCTTTAATGTAGAAGTAGGAAAAATGAGGCTTCTAGTCGAGACCTGCTAAGGGTTTCCTAGTCAGCCTTGACAGAAGATGACCTAGGTGGCGGTAATTTTCTAAACAAATCCTGACGTAGCGTCTGTTCCTATTACGGTGCAAGGTTACGGGGCTCCTACTCCACCAAGGCTACTCAGTGTCAGCACTACTGCCATTCTTATTAAACGTCTATTTGCGTTATAAAACCCCTAGTAATTTATCAAGACCTTCCTCAATCTGCAGGTCTTTTGTTACGTAAGATTTAACTTCACACATCGTGGTACGTATCTTTACAAAGTGTATGAACTTTACTAGTTGTTCCATATCTTCAGTGTAGAATTGGTGTGCTACTGTAAATTTGAAACCCAGATCGCACATGGGATCCGTTCAGTGTTATATCAATTCATTTTTAAAATGTACGTTAATTTATTTTGAGAGTAACAGCCTTCATTATGGACTCTTATAAGTCGTACCTCAGAAACATACACTTTTTGTTTATAAAGTTGATCATATTCATGATTTTTCAGATCATACAGCTAAGGTCAAATTCACAATCTTAAAGGCGATGAAATTCTAAATTATGGCCAAAGCATTATACCCAAACAAACGTCTAGAAGTACATGCAAATTATATTTGATCACATTTTAATATGTCATTGATCGTGTTCAAACTAATTATTCCAACTAGCTGCCCGTGGAGAAGAGATGGGGCAATGCAAGCGCCGAAGACTTCGCCAGGACGTGGGTAGTAGTTCTTATAATTTCCTGAAGGCTCCAACCTCCATTACTCGAGATCCGGCAGCTCACGGGCAGACAGATAGACGGTCGGGCAGAGAACTCCCCCGGCCATTGTCATTGCGGCAGAACACACACAGAACTCATCTTGTCACAATTACTAGTCAAATTTCGAAGCGACATTAGAGCCGACCCGACCGGGGCAGAGGCTGTTCAGAATAATGGCCCGTGTACCGACAGAGATGCAAATGGTAGTCGAGATACAGTAGACTATTTACTCGGTAATTTAATGCGGACCTTGGCAGAGGCAGTGAATTACGCGGTAATTGTGGTTGTAATTGTAATTGATATGACTGGGATGGAGTCACGAAGGGAACACCGGAGCCGGGCCGGGACAATTAGCCGGGGCGACACGTGCGCTCTGCGGTCACCGGAGTCGCCGGTGTCGTGATCCCATGACGATGACGATTCACACCTGAAGTTTAAAAAAGAGCACGTCTCTAGAAGTGGATGTGACGACGAAGTCTTGCGGCGGAAGGCGGCGCCTTCTCATTCCGAAAAATATCTCAGACTCACGCAGTCGGAAAATTCTACCCTCCACAATGGAAATGACATCCAATTGTCTTCCTTCCGTAATTTAATCCGGTTTCACGGTTTTGTGACTCGGATTGTGGCTCGGGAACACAGAGATGTGGTTTACTGTGGTCGACCCACCGTTAACGTCTCCGGTAATGGCAAAACTGTACAATTTTCTAGGTTTCTCGCATTCGTTGGCGTCGACTAGGAACATATAAGAATTATTAGAAAGGTCATAGTTGCTGAGGTAGGAGGTGTTTCACGGTTTGAAGAGATTTATAACTCGCATAAAATATTAATATCGCAATATTTTTCACAAAGCATAAAGAAGATTTCTTACATGTTACTTACTCTTACACGGTAACTTAAGTAATTTCAAACAGATTCTTTACATTTTCATCGAACACAGGTAGCGCATGCTAAAACCATCCTGAATCATGACAGGAGTGCTATAAAAGCACAGCAATGTAATGTGAATGGGCTATTTTGGTGTCTCAGTACCAAATCCAAACAATTCTAGTTAGATTGTGAAGCGTACAAATATCACAAGAGGTCTTTAAGTATTCAAGAAGAAATTTTCAAATGTTATCAAATATTATTTATATTGAACCAATAAAGAAATGAAAAGACAAAATTAAAGATTGCTGACACAGATTTGTCTTATAAAACTTGTATATCGCTTTAATAGGGTTCCTGAAGAACTGAAACTACTCATGCGTTGAAGCCGTTCAGAGTTTGTATACTTCTTCCGGACAGCCGCACCATGGTCCTTAATATTTAATTTTAATTTGTTTAGTACAAAAATGTTTTCCTTTTTTCGATACCGTATTTAGCCTAATAGTTTTATTATATTGCTGAATTTTTGAATCAACAGACCAGTTTTAATATTTGTCATGTAAGTTCCCAGTTTACACTCTGGAAACTTTTAATTAACTCGTACAATTAAATTCTTAAACGATTCCACCTCTCTGTGGAGAACAATCGTCAATTTAATTAATGCGTTGATATATTTTTAATTTTTTGCATTTTGTATTATTATGTAAATTTACCTTCCTATTAAGGGTGTATTACTATTATGTTATATAGGAATGTAGCATTTCCTTAGTCTTTAGAAAACGTTATACTATTTAGTACGAAAAGTAACTTGTTTACCAAACTCAGTTTCTGTGTAGGCTATATTAGCGTGTGAGACATTTCAAATTAAATATATACCAATCACTGTTACATTAGTAATTAAGTTTTAATCTCGGCCAACGGGCATTAGTAGAACTCGCCCTTGCTTTTGTTTGGATTTATCTGTCAAGGAATATTTACGTCAGTCGTGTATGAAAAAAATATATTTTAATTAATTTTTAATTATTGAGGTAAAGCATTGTCATCTGCAAATTTACCTAACATCTTTATTCTTCCCAGAAACAGATTTGTGAAAATAAATGTATTGTGCTATACTTGACATTGAGTATCATAAGAAATCTTGATGACAAGGAGGTTATTGTCATTGCATTCGTGTCAGTAACTCTTTTTGTTTGTTTGAATTATAATTAAAACCTTCAAATAACTCTTTCGAAAAGAGACAAGTATTAATTATACGTCACGTGCATGTATTTTGATAAAAAGTTATAACGAAATTTTCTTTCTAGTCAATGTAAACTTACTGTTGGCTAAGCGTTAGTATTACTCAAAAAGCTGCAACAACTGCATTTCCGCCTGCCTGCCTGTCTGTTTGTCTCCCCGATATCTCGAGAATGAACTTGCATATAGATATGCAATTTTGCATGAAGCTTCATTTCTAGTTGTATGATTATGCATGTCACGCTATGGAATTTAAAATCTACTCAGCATAACTCAATAGGTTGACACAAATTGTCTTTTGTTTGCGAGGGGGATGTAAAGTTTTTTTTTGTGAATGATTGTCTGTCTGCCTGTCCGCATGACATCTCAAAAATGAAACGAGGTTTAGATTTTTGCATAAAACCTCAGCAAATAGTTTATTGCACATAGTTTTCCATAACGCTTCCGTAATTCGTTGGAGAGGGTTTAATGTCTTAGAATATCCTGAATTTCAACTAAAATTATTGTTCATTTAGAAAATACTGTATCTAGTAAATTTCCTGAAAATATGTACCAGATAAAAACACTCTGAGGTATGAACACAAAAATAAACCATTCGACAATTCAAAAAAATAAATCAGTAATCTCTAATGATCATAGAGTAATAACTCAGTTTTGAGAAGTGGCCTGCTCTGTATAATTTAATGTCGGTTTTCAAATAACCATATCACTAATAAGAATTATGACTATCTAATAATTAATTCCTTACAGTTTTGTTTATATACCTAAAACAAGAACAATTACAAAAAAGTAAAGAATGATGTTTTCGTTGAATAAATCACCTCATTACGCATTTTAAACCCATAAACGTAACGTGTGAAAATATTGTGGGTCAATTGGTGTATCGTAACGTTACCATTTCAAGCCGTTACTCAGGTATCAGTTATTGCAACAAAACATAAAACTATAAAATTCTCTAGTAACCTGAGTAAATCGAATCCAATTCGATTGCTCTTCCGTGCTTAGAGATCGTTTTTAAAACACCGTAGTGCCTAGTACCTATATTACACTATATTTGGTAGTCTAGGTGTCTCTGATGTCGAACCGATCTAAAGAGTCCATTTTGAGCTTCTTAGTTGCCGGATTTTTCTGCATCTTCTCAGACATGATTATAGGTTCAAGTCTGTTACAGCGTCAGATTCCAGCTGTTAACATGCCACTTAGCATAATAACGTATATATGGAACTCCAAGTTATCTAGCAGTATAGATTTGTATGACATGATGAAAGATGCACGGGATTAGATGAAACTCTTTACTGATTGCCAGATGGGTTGTCAGGCAGACCTAAAGTAGGTGGTGTGTGTGTGCGACATTTGTTGACAGTACATTGCCCCGTTGGCCTACTCTAATTCCACCTGTCCCATCACCCGGTTTTCCATCTGCCCAGATATTCAACAGCTGAGACTGAATTTGAAATCCGTTGGCTGTAGAAAATTGCACAAAGAAGACTTGCTTTGTTGGGCAACCTAATTCTAACAGTCTAACCTTTAATTCCTGTATAGAGATGAACTGGGTCTGAAACCCGTATGGGTTAGACACAACGATTTTAAATTTAAGTATCCATAAGTTTTGTTATAAAATGTAAAAATCGAAACGGTTACTGCTTTAGTGGTTCAGAACACAATGAATGAGCTTGAGACTAACATTGGTACAGTAAAATCGCCTATAAATTGTGGACTTAATGTAACATTGCGGACCGCCCTGATTCGCAGTGTACCTCCTCTGCAGACCCAGTTCGGGTTAGTTGCGAAGAGCACGGGCCCACGGGAAACATGACACCAGGCCTACATAAATAACGCCGAGGCCCGCGACTCGTCCGCCACAATGTATGAGGGGCAGTGCAGCCTGACCCTTCGCCCAAAAACGGAGACCAGATAAATATACAAGGCCTTCTCTGGCCGCTCCGCCGCGCATGTTGTGCTCTTTATTGAGGGCGACCTGCGCCCCAGCCCTCGTAAACCTGTGGTGTTATTGCCTCTCCGGCTTCTACATTTCCGAATGAGTTCCATTAGCGGAATGAGAGCCGGTAAATCATGTTCTATGGGTGGAAGCGGTGATAAAGGAAACATCCGTGTCGTGTAAGGAGAGATATCCCATCATCCCGTGAAAATGGTATTCACTTTTCCGATCTTGGCTTGCAGGAAGTACAATTATTGCGACTATAAGGTTTTAAGGATGAAATAAATTTTCTTCCCGGGCATTGTTTCCGTGATTTATAACCAATAACGAACCACACATAATAAATTCAGTTTCCTCGCACTTTTCCGTTTTACGAGTTGTATAGAAATCGCCAGAAATGGTAAGACAATTTCATAATTTACAAGCAATATCTTCCCAGTAGCAGTTATTATTTCCATTGTTTTAAGTAGTTTGCATTACACATACTTAACTGTTAAAGTTTTGTTTTTACAATCGGTTACACTAAAAGCCACTTGTTTTAGTACAATAACACTATTACGGTCCATTTATGGGCATGAGAACGTTATGAAAAAATATCAATGATTTCGGAGATAGGCTATTATTCATGAATAGCCATACGCCTTTTGATTTTTATACAGTTATATGTTGCTCAGGTAATCTCAAAATCTTTTAATGTTTAATATTCAAGACAAAATCAAACCACAATTAATTAAAGTGAGCAGACCACTTAAAACAGTTTATTTTGTTTTTAACTTTTGCAGTTTTAAAATACATTGAAATGTCCTCTATACAACGATATATAATATTTATATGTTTTATTTCGATAAGTTAGCTTAAAACAATATTTTCTCACGGCTTGCACGCATACTTCAGTCTCATAACCAAGAACTGAGGACGACATAACCGAGCGTGCATTTCTCTTACACCAATTCTAAGGGTACTTTTTTAAATTACTACTTCATTGGTAATGCTACGCGATCAACAGTATTATAGAGGCGTTGAACACAACGGCTCCTGAGTTCTAAATTTTTACAGTTATTTGTTTGTGATTACAATGTTTGTGGTCGTGTTTGTGTTTACAAGAAGCAAGTCATTACTATTCAGAGTAAACCCCCATTCTTGCATTTTGTTCTCTTTATTTTACGTGTAAGCAATCGTGTAAAGTGTAGTTTATTGCTGTACAAAATTACAAGATCAACAAAGATTTTTAAACTGAGCAAAACCTTTGGATGGAACCTCGATAAAGCAACGCTGAGGTCTAGGCACAAACCAAGTGATAAAGCCAAAGTTCCATCCAGAGAAAGTACTTCAACAGTATTAATGAATATCAGTAGTTTGAACATGATCAATCTCAATATGATATCGTAGACCTAGATGCTGTACAAAAGGTAATTTTTGAAATAGCCATTTGTAAATATTGACACAGTCCATTGGGCCTTTCAATAGAAAAACAAATTGGCACAGCTTTCACTTTCACATTACCATGCACCGAATGTGAAATGATAGTCAGTGAAAGAAATAGGCAACTGACGATCATATATGTAATACGGCAACCAAACAAAATTATGGAGATCGAGACCTTGCATGTGCCTTCGATGGGAGGTGGCAGCGACGTGTTTCTCATCGCTCAGTGGTGTTTGTACGGCAACCAGTATAACAACAGGACGGGTAATAGACGCAGAAGTGATGTTATCATTCTGTAAATGTAAAGGGAGATTAGACAAAGATCGTGGATCTAAATGTATTGCCATTTCCTGCACCAGCGGTGGCTTGTAAGTGAAGAGAGTGACAAAAGTATTTGACGTTCAGGTAAACATATTACTTGGGGGATGAAAACTGCAAAGGCTATCAAACTATAAATGAACTAAAACCCTGTGGGCCTAATTTTGAAATTGAAAAAAATTGAGTGTGTAGGCCACGTCCAATAGCGGGTTGGCAAACGCTTGAGGACTTTCAAATGGAAAAACTCTAAAAAAGCTGTTACCGTTGAGAAGACTTAGGCGATAGAGGGGGATTGATACTATACAATGCGAAAAGGACATACAGGGTATGAAGACTGCAATATGGGCAGAGTATTTTCACCTTGCATCAACTGATGATAACCTTGAAAATGTAAGTGTCTAATAGACGCTAAATCGTCATCTAAGTACCAAAAAGCAGTTCTTGGATAGGTTGAATTGAAGCATGCAGAACATACCCACATACCATGAACTGTTCTGGAAGAATAAAACGGATTTTCAGGGACCTCGCCAATCCTATCTTCGCAAAGTGTGCCCAGGGCGGAATTCAAAACATGACGGAGTTAAAAAAAAATATAATATGGATCCATATCCCCAAAAAAGTATTTGTCAGACTCTCAACATTACATTTAGGTGTGTATGATACTAATGGAGAATATACTATAGGCAATGTGACAAAGTGCCTGACATTCAAACTTATGGGTCTCCATGCCGGCAAAAACTGTATATCGGCGATGAAGATGTTGGATAACCGCAGAGTGACAAGCGGACAAGGCACTTGAAGAAGTTCAGAGGTGTAGGCAGAAGGTCCGCCTAGAAAGAGGACAGTTGGAAGATGAATTTGATGCTGAGGAAGATCCTGACATCCCAACCTACTCACCTGGCCACTACTAACCAGTAAGTGTTTGTATTTGCTTCCGGACACTTTAATTTTTTATTGAAATAGCCTAAGCAATATGTGTGCAACCATAATATTACACATTTAAATTTAAAATAGCCTACATGACCATTTAAATACATTTATAAATCAGAGGTATTAAAAAAGACACTAGCATAGCATCTTTTTCTGTGTATTTTACATTTTTTTAATCTTACAAAACACGAAGAACGGAAAAGGCCTAAGAGGTGCTTTACAAGAGGGATGTCAGTAAAAAAGAAACAATAGTAAAAGACAAGAATACTGAATAAATACGCAATAGGGAAACTTCAGGCAGTATAGTCTACATAATTGTTCATTACAACGTTTTAAGTATTACTTTTTTCCACATTTTCTTTTTTTTCCGCAATGGTATTTTTTAGTGTATATAACAATTTATTTCAGTACCGTTATTAGTACAGACGTGGATTTTTTACTCATCCTTCGACTATCATAAAACAACTTTATACGAGAGGGTTTGTAGAAATATCACTTAAAAAAATGTTTAATGTCTTTTAGGCTATTTTAACATTATCAAAAAAATCATAAATACAAAACAAAAGTATATTTTACAAAATCCTCTGGGGTAAAGATGTATAAAGGCTCAATGTCAATACACGCAAAGTTTCAATAGTGTATCTTTTATAGTTTTTGAGTAATGGGCACATATGTTAACATAGTAGAGTTAGGGATGTTAAAAGTGGCCTGCTTTCCCTAAAACTCGAAAGCGTTTTAATGCTTATATTTTATAATCCTCCACAAATAAGGTTGTATGTATAAGGTTTATAGGATAATATTCAAGTTCGTTCCGCTAAAACTGGATTATTATGTTATTGAGCCAATTAACAAAATATTAGCAATTGATTTAAGTGATAATTTTAAATTATTTCTGAAATGTATAATAGGAATATTACATAATTTTAACTCCTTTGAAGTTTAATAAAACACTTCCGTCTTTTAAAAGTGTTTGAGATAATTTGAGTTTGTTCTAAGAGGACTTTCTGGATAATCTGTTAAAATGCCTTTTAAAACAAGGTACGAGTACGCCACACCACGTAGCGTGTAACAGTCTTAGCTGAGGTTCAATGCAACATTTCAAATCTGTGCTAATTTCATTATTTACAGATGGAACGACAGATAATCAAGCGGGAAAAATTAAATTAAACAGAATTTCATATAAAATTCGTTTTTAAATAATAAAAGTCACACACTAATTCACCGTAATGATGTATGTGTTGGGACAGTTAGGCTACATGTCACATTTTAAAATACATCTCTTATGAGTGTATTGAGTTTTTTTACAGTTTTTTTATTCTGCTGTTTTCTTGTTGCCATCATGGTTACTTATAAGACCAAAGTAAAAATATTTGTTAACGCTTAGCCAAATTCCAGGTGTAACACGCACCGCCGTCATACTTAGTGTTCATCAAACATATATGAAGCTTCATGCACAGTTTTAAGTATAAAGTTCAATTTGTCTTCAATGTATCGTGCTGACAGACTGAATTAAAGACACAAATGAAATGTTTCCAGTCCCTCGAGTACGAAATGGCTTTGCTAACGCTCAGCCAACAATATAAAAGTTGACTGGAAAGATACTTTAACATCTAATACCGTCATGAATATAGAATAAGTCGTAAGAATAAAATAGAACATTTTATAAATTAATTACAATTATGATATTCTGCGAAATTCATAAAAAAAGATATATCTAATAATTTTAAACCTGTAAAGGTTAAATAGTACTTTTAGCAGATCTTATAAAAATATTAATTGATATTAACAGTTTTTTATAACTGTAATTCAATGGAAAAACAATTTCGCAGCATGAAAAGTAACTAGGTTATCCACATTACAATATGTTAACAAGATATTCGGCATAAATATCGTTAGTCCCCTCAAAACTATCGTTGGCTTAACAATAATCATCTAATTTTGAGTCAGTTTCAGTCTTCTCAATCTTGTAGTTGACATACGAAAACTATAACTCAAAGACACAGTCACGACTATTTCTAGAACAAATTTCTAGAACGCTAATTTCTTAGAAGGAGCAATCCTCCCTGGACAACACTTTTTTTAGTTGATATGCTCAGTGGCCCGTAATGTCTTTCACCCTCAATAAATCACACCGCTGCTCTAGTGTTCTGTTCAAACATTTGGATAACCCTCTGGAAATTCTGACGTTTCCAAGTATTTGTTTCTTTGTCTTCCAAGTTTCTTTGAAGTAAGGCTGGTAATTCCATCTTAAATTTGCCAACCTTCCTCTTTCTGGAAAAAAGTTTTATAAAGTATCTACCATGGTCACCGTTGTCTTCCATTTGTTTTGACGGAATATGAAATACAAAATTGATTTATTTTCCTTACATACATATCACTCTGTTTTCTGATTCATATATGAATGCCAATCAATCGCTCAAAATAGTCAAAGAAACCTAAACAAATGATTGAACTAGTTTTTTGCGTATTTTGTTGCTTAATGATTAGCGATTTTCTATAAAACTAATACAGAATTCACGAGAACCTAACAATACTATGGCGAATACCTAATTATGAGAGTTATTTTAAATATGGGTAAGTGTAGCTGTAATGTTTATTTTAATTCCGTTGTGTAAGTCAACTTATCACAGTAAATAAAGCTGTACAATTTTCTTTAATTCTTGAACCATTGATAGATTTGTAGGACTAACAGGAAGTAAGAAAGAACTACCGATTTATATATAAACCTGATTCTTTAATTGTAATGTAAACACGCTACATTTTATGCCATCAAGTTGGGTTACTTACATTAATTGACAATTGTACAATGCTTATTATTATTGAACCTACAATATCTTTATGGACTATACGGAAGTAACACAGAACTAACGATATATATGCCCAAACCTATCACATTTTAAGCAAATATCATGTTATGAGAGCAACAGGAACTAACAAAGACTACATACAGTTTGTTGTAGTCTTAAAAGCCCCAGAGGGTTAGGTGACTCGCACACCTACGCGCACACACCGCCACGTGCGCAGCGCGGCCCACCTGCCTTCACTTTTGTTCTGTACTCCTAACTTATTATTATTATTAATATATTATGTTTGTTAACTTATTTACCACGAGCGGCGCCCGCTCTTTTAAACACGTAAACCGCCAGATTTCGGAGGCAACACAGAGGTCCAATGAAATTTCCAGTATTTCAGTAATTCAGTAATTTGGATATTACTTCATACTTAAATTTATTTAATTAAAGAAACAGGATTATAACCATTAATAAATCTTTGTCTTTAATTAATAACAATAAAACTTAATGTGTAGGGAAATGACATTACTGAAAAGACAGGGAATGATACAATGGTGCTTGAACCAATAAAATGTACAACTTTTAATTCATCCGATACTCATGTGTGGGATAAGTGCACTTACCCATAAAACTGAGCAGGTTTTATTACATAACATTATTCCATGGTTCCCACTGTCTCAGTTATTTCTGACCTTTGGCTCTCCCAAGCAGTTGAGAAGCTAGGCCCTCACACTATGTCTTACAAACAAGCCATTCTAAACTTTCATATCAGGACTTCAAACGTGACAGTGAATGTGTAATTCGATTGATCAAGAGTTAAAAGAGGTTTCTTCAAGTGGGATGTTTCAATCTAATGTTACAGCGTCCGTATCTTGTGTTTGCGTGATCCCAATAGAGACGTAAATGAGATGGAATCATCATAGGGGTTCGCGTGCAGCAAGCGCTGGGCGGCGCGGCGCCTAACTGTGGTTGTGGCGGTCACTCGTTACGTTGCCGCGGATAAAGTAGATATCACAACAATCTGACGTGCGCGTGGAACTCGAGCAGTTTGATGGCACGATCTACCGCGAGTTTGGCAGGAACTTCTTTGGCATCTGGTTTAATAGACATGCGAGCCCAGACACTCCTCGGTTATAAGAATATCCGCGCAAAATCTTTCACGGCCTTTCCAGGTCTGGTACCAACTCTCCCTCCATGTTGGAAATCTAAAATATAACTTCAAGCACTCAAAAACTTTAAATATCTAGAATAAAGATTTCAAACGGGGGGCTCGTACCCTAACAGCGGTTACCTCTGCATATGTTTCAACATCTTAAAAAACCTCCTAATATATTTATATCGCATCTATCTGGTTCCGCATCCATTCTCATTCTGGTATGAGAAGTCTACATGTAGAGCGAATTTCCGAAATTTCACGAAATTTCCGAAATTTCAGTGACAAGATAAGTCTGTTTTAAGATGTTCAAAACTCTATTCTATCATTTATGGAAAACAACTAATAAGATAAGATAAATTTACATTACTTACGTGAAGCTGTACTAGTTTGACTTTACATATGATTGGAGTGTATTTGACAGAAAATGTGCTCTATTTTAGGTAGCCTATTCATTTAATTTAAATAAGACAGTAAAACTCCATCTTATTTAATCAATGTTTTAGAGATAATTGATGTTGTTTATTGCTATTTCAACATTTTAAAATTTGGTGGTCAATGGATAGCATGAACATTACCAAACAATTATTTATTGTGACTCTTATTTATGTACATTCTTTTTATCACGACTATGGATATTTATAGAAATATCTGGTTTCGTCGAACCGCTCATGAAATTTTATCAAAATTTAAAATTAAGAATAATTGAAGACTTACACTTTGACTATTTTTAACTTTTAAGGTTAATAGTTCAAATTAACTTATACATATCAAACTAACAATGGTGTTAATATTATAACCGTTAAGATTAAAAATTTTCCTTTTAATATTGTTATCTAAAATACAATTAATTTACCTATAAATCAAAGAAAAGGTGGTATACCTCTTAAAGGTAAAATTATAATTCATATTTAAATTTTAATTGTAGGTTTGAATTCATTAATGGCAATTTGATCTATGTATATTTAATTTATTAATACAAAATAACTAACACTAACTACAAAATAAATAACATTTCTTGAAAGGCTGGTCATTATTTTGGTAATGTTTTAAAAATAAGCACCAGTCTATAAAAACCTGTCTATTGTTGAAATTTTTAGAATAGCTCATTTAAATTAAACATATGGTTTATATATATAAAACAGACGTACTATGGTTATCTATTTATTTATTGCGGTAAAAAATATATACTGATATTATAACATGCGGTAATAAAATTATCTGTATTTAATTTAAATAAAGATTATTCTTATTGCAAAAATTATACATAAGAATTATTAAAAAGATTATATTATAATTTTTATTTGAAAACTGCTATGTGGAAAAGATTTAAATACAAACATTTGGTTGCAAAGTTCACCATTTCAGAAATAATAAATTTGAATTTGAAGTGTTTGCCTTAGAAAGACAAAGTTATAACACTTATAACATATAACACAATAATAACAATTATAAAGTAATATAAAACTTTGTATCTGTTCCTACTAAAAGTTGAGAACTGTACCACAATACTAAAGGTTTTGACGGAAACCCTTCAATTAACTGTCTAGGGTAGTCTGGTCAAACTCAATCTGAGTCATACTTTGTGTGTTGGACATAAATGCAAGTAAATGCTTTTATTACTACAAGCATTCTTAATTATTTCTGAACCAATTTTAATTTATATCTGATATATTCTCTAAAGACAAGTTTTCATGTTCTGATACAGCCGAAGGGTATGTAGTATGAGATTAAACAACTGATAAACATCAGTTAAATGATAGGGGAATAGTAAAATTGAACATATATTTCAATATATGTTAATTTTACAGTATCACACCACATACTTTAATAGTTTTATCAGTCTCGTAACAAATTCAGTTTTGGGTTGTATTTAGTACAACAAAATACCACCTATTTTATTGTAATAACGCGAAAAAATAATATTTATGAATTTAATTTTAAAAACTATAAATAGCTTAATAATTTTACTTAAAATTTGGATTATAATTTGAGTGGGTTTTGTCAAATATTATTTTTAGTTTTGTAAACTATTTCGTTCAAATGTTTTTTGTAGTGTAACAAACTGTGCATGGACATTGGAATATACTTTGGTATTTGTTTTAGAAAATGAAATATTGCAAATTGCAAAACACGCTTTTTTTGAAAATTAGAAACAAAGTTGTGAGCGGCGTGGTTTTATTAAACCCGTCCTTAATTGACAGGCCCTCCCCACATTCCGAAATATTACGCCGCTTTTCAGATTTTTTCTGAGTGTTTTTAACAAAACCGATAACTTTCACTCGCTGAGTCTCTATAATTACAGACCGCTTGCAGGATTCTCTTGTTAATAAGGACAAACGAAGGAGCTCAGGATATAAGACGACGGGTTTATGTAGCCTGTGCCTCAGGACGCCCGCCCCACTGCACTAAGGAAGGACTGATGTCACTAGACCTCTCCTGCTCTATTACTGGCACTATTACAATATCTATTGTACATGTTTATTACGGAACAGATTCAGTCAAGTCTCTATGAAGTCTAAAGATAAAACTGTCAAAATGCCCTAAATACGCATATCACTAGAAAATATGGCGTAACTGTAAATAAGGAAACATTAAATACCATAATGTAGTATGTGAATATATGAAAAATATGTATTCTAAACGTAAACCTGTAATTATCAATTCCTCTCATATCAAAGTTGTAGCTGTTGCAAGACAGAGAAGTTGTTTGCATGGATACGATCGTCCAGCGGTCACACCACACTTGTTGCTTGAACATTCTATCTTTAATTCTCGTTAGTACGAGTTTTGCATACTTTTATAAAAGTTAACTCAAAGAACCATTTTGCTAAATTATCGGAATCATGAATATTTACAACCAGTCAATATTCGTCTATAATGATTTGTCGCACCTCAAAGAAGCTCGTCCTTGTTTAACAATGGATTTGTTGTGGGTAAAATTCCTGATAAAGAAATGGTTAAAGAGTAAAACTTCCTTTAATTGCAAATAACCAAGAAATTTTAGGGTACGTTTAAGATCAATTACCGCTCTTCCTTAAAATAACTGAATCATGATTTATCCTTGACGATAAAATCCTGTGGAAGTAACGAATTTCAGCAAAGCTCAGCCATCTGTCGGTATGGTATGACGCGAGCGGCTTGTAACCATTCATTAAGGGGTTCATTATTATCAATGTCTGCCGTTACACTGTCTTACAAAGGCTTTAAGGGTTACTTAGATGATCTAATTAACATATTTCAAGCGCAGATCGGCGCCTCTGACGGGAAATGCCTAGTCCATTTATGACTGAACCGTAAAGTCAACCATATAGATAATAGATGTTGGTTTACTAAAAGAAAGTGCCTTGAGGAAAGTCATATCCTTAGCTGAGCGTACATGAAGCCTCTTTCTTACGATGGTCAGAACAATCAATTGATGTTTCATGTGCTTAATCTACGTGATCGCACGATGACGACCGAAGATGATAAGAAAATTCGTAATTCCAACAAAAATTGCTCTTCTCAAAAAATGCTTTGAATTTGGTGACGGTAGGTATAAGGAATGGGGAGCTAAAGAAACATTCTGTAGAAGCATCAATGGGCATTTATAGAATGAATTAAATAGCACAAATATTTTATTTAGTGATAGTACAGATAATTTATATACATTACAAAGTGAAGTTTTTCTATACGCTATTTTAAAAATAACTTTTGCTACCTATTTATTTTTTTATTGTGATTTTAAAATTATTATTTTTAACAATATTAACAAAATTAATATACAAAATACATGAGTGTAATTGCATGCACGGTAGAAGTGTACCACACCACCTACCGCGTAACAGGCTCGCTCAGATACAATGCATAGTTTCAATTCTGTGGCTAATTTCATTTTTAACAAATAGAACGGCAGACAATCATCCGTAAAAAAAATGTTTATATACCCTGAATAACGAAAAAGAGATTACGCCAGTCTAGTGAGTGACCACGTCATCGTAAACTAATATTGGATGTGTTCGATAGTTATTCTACTTGCGTTATATGTCAACATTTAAATCTCCAATTTGAGTGTAAATGTAATACAAAATAAGTAAAATATATTGCAAAAAGCTATACACGTTGGAGGAAAATATTAATACAGAAGCCGTCTTTAATAATATTAAGAAATAAGATTTTAATCTTAGGGTATTTTCAAATTGACATAAAATGAGAAACACCAACGAAGCTGAATGGAAATTGGCATGCATTGGAATGATATAGGTGCTTGCTCGCTTGTACGTAGCAGAAACATTATTGTTGGGAAAAAATATTAATCCTCATACAGTTTGCAAATAAAAACAATTATAAGTGGTATAACTATACATTTCAGTATACTAATGTTATTAAAAATCTATTGATTTATTTTAATTCATAGGTTACATGTGTTAAAAATATTTGAATTCATTTTGAACTCACAGTTCAATGCGAGTTCCAAATGTGACAACGAAACACTAATTACCACTAATTTTAATGAACTGCATTTATAATTCTGTTCACGGTGTCCTGTTGAGTTTTGGGCTTTGTAGAATTCACTTTGTCTGATCCTTCCTCAAAGAAGTAGTCCATGCAGGTTAAGTCCGGAGATCTAGCTAGATACATTTGTTCCTCTACCAACCCACCTGTAAGGAAATTACGATTAAGTGTGACAGGCGCATTAAGATTAAAATGTGGCGGAGCGCCATCTTGAAACAATTGCATGCTATTAATAATAATTTTTGGGGTAACTCCATAAGCAGTTCTGAAAGCTTATTTATTTGGAAATCATGGACGCTGCTCCAGGCAATACACCTTCAAAGAAATAAGAATCAACAATTACATTTCCGATTACACTACATATTTCGTATTAGTAATGACATCCTGACAACAGTGGGAAATAGTTAAAACTGGCATAAAACAGGAAATTTCCATAATTTTAATACAAACAATAGAGAAAACCCTTCTGTTATACACAGAACTGATCATTATGGTATAGACATTGAGTTATCTGGAGTGTTAAAGTAATAAAAACCGTCCATTATTTTGCAAAATATTAAATAAAATATTGTTTACTAGGCAACTAAGGTTAGCAGATTGGGGCTTTATTTTGAATGATTGCAAACATTGATATGATCAGGCTGTTTCTAAATTTTATGAAATTTACACCAGATGTTATAATGCTTCTTGTACATTGAAAAAACTGAGTAGTTAGAATGGAAAGCGAAATGAATGGGTAAGAAACTATTTATGCAATTAATTAATCGTAAATGAAAGCTTTTAAAAATTATTTGAGAAATAAGGATAACACTATTTTAAAAAACTATTACACACAGTTTAGCAAAACAAGTAAAGAGACAAATTAAACATGAAAAGGTGAATCATTATTCTAATTTAATTGATCATTGTGAAGGCGACACTAAACAGTACTGGAATGTGGTAAGAAAGATGGTAAGGAAAAAAAGAAAGTGCTTAGGAAAGATTGAAATTGAGGGTAGAGAAATGCATGTAAAAGGTAATGAATATGTAATTGCAAATTATTTTAATAAATACTACAGTAATGTTATATCTGAGTTAAGATTTAATGAATTTGGTGAGGATTTGTTTTTTGAAGAGCAAATATCAATGTGAAGTATTTTTTGAGCGATTTGAATTGGAGTTTGCTGATGTAATAAACACAATTAATAAAATGAAAAAACAAACGTAGTTGTTGGTATTGACGGAATTAGTATTATAACGGTTAAGGAGAACTTAGATGTGCTTGCACCAATATTTTATAGTATTATATAATAAGGTCATTAAGTCAGGGCAAAATTACCAGAACAGTTTAAAATAGCCACTGTAGTACCAGTGTATAAAGCGGGGGATGATAACGTCTTGGCGTCATATAGGCCAGTGTCATTGATACGTTAACCGTTGCCAAAATTTTTGAGACCTTAGACAAAAGATAAATTAATGAAATATTTAGATGAGAGGCTAATATTTTCTCCTGATCAGTTTTGGTTTCCTGCCGGGTAGAGGTACTGATACAGCGATTGAGAAAACATGTCAGCACTATTGTGAACGCTTCAGATAAGTTTAATTATACATTATCTGTATACCTTGATATGCGGAAAGCATTTGATGTTTTGGATATTGATATTCTTATTATGAAAATAAAAAAATGTGGAATAGGGAGGTTCAGCTTTGTCCTGGTTGGAGTCTTTTTGTAGGGGTAGAAAACAGACTGTAAAGATAAATGAAGTGTTTAGTGACACGGTTGAAACTACAATACGGGACAGCACAGGGAGGTGTCCTAGGACCAGTTATGTTCTTGATATTCATTAATGACATGTTTACGTATTCAATTGAATTCAAGAATATTCGCATATGCCGATGACACTGCCCTTGTATGTTCAGCGTACAGTAAGGAATCACTAAAAAAGAAAGATTGATAGTGATTTGAGTAAAATTTCGACATGATTAATTGAAAACAGAATTTTAATAAATACAACAAAATCAAAATGTTTAATATTTTTTGACACTACCAACCTAGGGAACAGCTGCAAAATAATTTTGAACTGTTTTGTCACAGACATAGTTGTAAATATCAATGTACATGCTCCAGCATAGAGGTTGTAGAAAAAGTGAAATATTTGGGACTTTTCATCGATCACAAACTTAAATGGGACCATCATATTGATTATTTAGGAAAGAAGCTGAGAAGAATCAACTATGGTCTATACCACATGAGAAGTTGACTTAAGGGCCAACACTTGATACAGCTTTACAGATCGTGGTTTGAAAGCGTGCTGAGGTATGGGATATTACATTTTGGGGGTACATATCCAGCGGTAAAAAAAGCTTGTAATTATGTGTCAAAGGCAAGCTTTACGTATAATTTTTTCGAGTTAATAAGAGGGACAGACTAAACCTACATTTTTTCGGAGAATGGGCTGCTTACTTTTGAGCAAATACACAAGTTATGTTGTCTGATGTATGTACATGCAAGAATTGAGCAGTTTCCAATGAGACAGTTTTAATAGAGTAACGAGATTTGCACAATATATTACACTTGAATTGCCAAACTTGAACAAGGAACGCAGCAGAATGCAACTCTGTTATTTGGGTCCAAAATTGTATAATGAAATTAATAGACAAGCATCATATATGAAAAGAAACCTAAATTTAAAATGTAAATTATAGCTTTTTTCGTAAGTTAACACACATTTAATTCTGTGGTTTTATTTATGTATTGTTGTTGCTATTTATTTATTTGTTTATGTAATATAATTCTTGATTGTGTACTATTGTTGCTACGTAATTTATTTGTTAATATTACAGTCTAATATCTTGTTAAAACCAAATAGTGCTATTTGTTTTTTATTGCTGAAATATTTATTAGAGTAATGAATTGAGTTGCTATTGCATTTTATTGTTCATTAATGGCATAGTTTATATTGTTGTTATGTTCTTTCAGAGTTTATATTGTTGTTATGTTTCTGTCAGAGTTTATATTGTTGTTATGTTCTGTCAGAGTTTATATTGTTGTTATGTTCTGTCAGAGTTTATATTGTTGTTATGTTCTGTCAGAGTTTATATTGTTGTTATGTTGTGTCAGAGTTTATATTGTTGTTATGTTATTCAGAATTTATATTTGTTTTACGTTTTTATAGTTTATTTATAGTTGTTATATATAATTTATTGTGTATATTTGTTGCTTAATAAATTATGTAATTCTAAATTTAGTAAAGTTTAGCCGAAAGTATTTCTGCTTCCAAATAGAAAGTAACGCTGGGGAAAAAATCGGTACATGGTCTTGACTGTGTGATAGGCATGAGAGCTGTTGTGTGCTCTAGTGGTAATATTCTTATTTTCTATTTATTTGTTAATCATAACATTCTTTTTGCATAATGAATTCGTCAGGCATTGTCACTGTTCTGTTTTCTTTATTTTTAGTGTTATTTAGATGTAAGATTCCTATTTATTGTTATTTAGGTAATAATATTCTATTTATTGTTATTGTTGTTTATAAAGTATTTATTTCTAAACTATTTTCTCTATATATTTTAGTGATAGATGTAATATAGAGTACTAGAATGTATAAATAGGTATATATTGGTTATAGTATTAAGGATGGCAATTTGGAATACTAATATGGAAGTAGGCACATAGAATGAAAAATTAGTTTAATTACTGAGTAGTTATAATGCCCACACACGCCATTTTCTGGTGTCTGGGTTATCTTTGCATGTCATTATATTGTACATTACCGAATAAAGGATTTCTGACTTCTGACACAGTATAGAATGATGACGTATTAAAATAAAAAACGTCACCTATATACTAGTTTACGAATGTTTAAAAAATTTACTGCTGAAATAAGAAGAGAACAATAACAAAATTTTAAAATGTCTAAAGTGCTTTCTACACTTGCCAAGCATATTCGATAAATTGAATACATTTTTTAACTAAGTTTAAAAAACGTGTTTTTGTAAAATAAAACGCATGCGCAATTCCCCTTTACATCTGAAGCTCTTAATCATGGAATACTGTAATAACATGAACCTAAAATATGCCTGTTTCTGTTTCAAAATCACAAAGAACCCCACCACTTATTGCATCATAAGTGGGCTAGCTGAAAAGCTAAGGACTTCAACTTAGGATTCATCCACATTGGGCTAAAATATTTAAATTTTAATTGCAGAAGCAATTCTTAAAAGAAAAAGTCATAGGATATTGGAATGAAATTATTTCCAGTAAATAAGACAAGAGTAATTAAATGCTCTTTAAATTTTATTCTTAAATGGATCAGGAGGATAGAATATCTTTAAGTAACTATCACCTATCTCAGGAGAGTGAAGAACGCCATTCAAAAGAAATGCCAAAGATGGCTTGTTTTTCAATAGGAAATTGCTTCCAAACTATCGAGTAACTGCTATTATATATGAAAATATTTATTAATTAAATAAAATTTCATCAAAATCAACCTAACCGTATGATTTTCATAACTATTGAAATGTTTTAAAACGTAAGTCACATTTTTATACCTATCAGCATTGTCTAAGAGGTGCCATTTGTGCTATTTGAAATAATGGGCTACACATTTAGCAAGTTCATTGCAAATCGTTAGAGACGATTAAAGAAACTATATTTGTACTATTTAAGTAAAAATTGTATGATTGTTTTTATAAAATTAGGTGAAAAACCTAAAAATAGTTCTTTCCGAGTCGTTAATACGTAAATACCAAGTTAGAACGCAAATACTAAAAAATACATGGTAATACACACACATGAACTAAAGGAAACGTGTAACTTTAAGCCAAGTACCTTGTATAGAGCTAAGTAAGGAATTAATACCTGATTCAAATTTGTATGGATGCGGTTTAGAAAATGTCTAAGTACTGGAGTTGTGGTAATTACCAGACACTATGAGTCGTTGACTTTATCTCAGTTTATTACATTTACAATAGCCACTGCCGGTGATAAATTACATTCTCGTAGTCCTGAGGTAGATGGGGTGCAATACACAAGTATAAAGCTATATAATAAAATACTCTAATGGCATATAATAATGGCCAATCGGTGTAGTTCTAAGTGCGCTACTCCTGGTACCTAATCCAGTGTCCATTACTACGTTGTAACGGTACTGAACTACTTCCCACATGACGGTAATACGGGTTTACAGGAGCGATCCCTTCGTGGCATTCGCATTCTTCCGTTCGTTTATAGTTTAGGACGAGTTAACCACTCGTAATAGTAGCCATCACGCTAGACATGGAACTCGTAACTGTCGCAGGATGATCTTAGAGCACACTTTGCACTCGGGTGGACTGTTATTATAGCCGCAAGGACTTGCTACTAGTTGAGATAATCCGCTAGCTAACTTTACTTATAAATAGATAAAGTTTTTATATTTATTATTTATGACCTTTATAAATTAGCATGCGAAACAATTTGATATGGCTTTTAGGGCTTAGGATAACTTTTATCAAACCTTTTACGGTTTGATTGTTTCTTCAAGATTATTTTCTAAAGATATTGACTTTTATTTTTAAACATTATTTACCCCTTTCTTATTAGTACTAAAATATACACGTATTATAATGTATAGTATATACAGATTAAAAGCCAGTTCTTTACATCCAATTAATTTTTTTGACCACTGCGGATAGCATTTACAGTGGCTGAGCTGCAAGACTCGTGAGATCAAAGAATGTCACACACAGAAAGTATTATATTCCACACAAAGTTGTGCTCAATGAGAATATAATCTTAACTACTTCATAAGTATAGCTCTGAAATAATTCTACAAATACCAGGTGATTAACTTTGTTCACCATGTATGACGGAACGCAATGTATTTTTTCATCAAATTGGTACAACAGGTTTTAATTTGTGTTAATTAAATTCAGATGTTTACTCTTTTAGAAGTCAGGCAAAAATACACATTTTTAAAATTATCCAACTAAGAATTGTATGGTAGAATTGTAAAAAGTGGTATTTAGGGTTCCTTGAAGTTAGGATAGCATAAATATGGGTAAAGATAAAAATATGAATGTTTAAAATATGTATATTTTAAAAAGTATATTTTATATTTATATACTTTTTTAGTCATAAATATCGCTTCAGATACTCGATTTTCGAGCCAGGTCAAATCTTGCTCGAAATTTATATTGTTGGTTTTGATCACCGTTAAAGAACGAATATTAATAAATTTTCCGATTAGAAATATTTTAAATTGGAATTACCCACAATTTTATACTTACTTCAGATAGCGACCTCTAAGTTTGGTTTTCTTTCATTAAGACCTTTTACATTTCTAAATTGACATTTACATTTTTCAGTTGGACCTAAAATTTGGTACTTTCGTGACAGAGGCAATATGTGGTACTAACCGAAAAAGGTAGGGTGCAGTTTTAATACCCTTCAGAGACTTACTGAGTTTAGTTTTTCTACGTGGGTTGTTAAAAAGCTTATATGGGGCATGCATACGTTTTGTTCTCCTGGGCTGAAAGTCTTCAGTTATTTAATATCATCATTATCATGTTATTATTATCATATGTTATTATATCATGTTATTCCAAGAAGGTATTATTCATATAAATACCGTAAATACTTCACATGTATATGTTAGCTGACCAAATATCCTAAGTTAAGTATTTACATCTTTAGTATTTAGGGAAGTAATACAGGACTCTCAAATAGAAATACGGGGAAAATAAGGGCACGTATTTTAAAATAAAGATAGGGTGAACACTGGTGTCCGTAATACTGACCTTTTTAATAGAGCAAACGCTTATGCGTTGAGTAATTGGCAACCTATTTGACCCCCTATAATCACTGGTGTTTTTCTTATTGCACTTAGGTCATATGGTGTCTCGCATAATCCTAATTGTTTTTATAATTGGCGGAGATGTGAGGCCCAAACTATATCTCTGATTAATGCCATGCTTATTGTCCGACAACAAATGTAACCGTTTGTAACTGTCAATAGCTGTCGCTGAACTCATTGAGATGAAGGAATAATTCTACAATTTTTGATGTTATTAAGAGACTGTTTACTCGTACCGGTGTTTGGAAAGGATGTCCCTTTCTTTATTTTGTAGCCAAAAGTTGAGACGCAGCTGACCTCTGAGATCAAAGTCCCATAATCCTTAAACTTTGGAATTTTCCAGTCCACATTGATCATAAACAAGATTACGAAAGATTAACAAGTAGTCCGGTGCCATTCAAGTTGTGAAAGCTGTACCCAAAACCTAAACATATCTTAAGTTATCATACGAGAATGAGCAATTCGGTAATGCCTGGGCTAACGTTAGCATTTGACTTTAGGTTTGGCGACTTCACGTGTTTAGGGGAATTTGCATGTGAATCGCTACGTTAAGTTCTAAATACCGTTTACTCGCTCGTAAATAAAGATTTCCGAGTCAAAACATTTGCATATGGCAACATTAATAAGGGGTCAGATATTTATTGAGGAATAAACATTGATTTGGGCGCTAATAAGTATACATTTGTGATTTAGGATATTTATTTGGTTGCAATAATGCCACAAGACGTTTATAATGTATGTTAAGAGTGGTACCGTTTGTTTCAGTTGAACATTCTTAAAATACACTTTCACAGAGAGTTTTTATGTTTTTTAAGTTAATTTTTATTTATTTTAAATGAATGGATGACCGTTAGCGACGTTTATCTTCAAGGGGTCCTGGAAATCTGCACTTCTGTCAGGTGGACATCTCAAATACTAATTTAATTAAGTATTATTTCTCTAGAGTTAGTTTTGAGAATTTTTATATTTGAAATAAAACGTACAGATGGACATGGTTTTAATTTTAATTTGTAAATGTTTATTATATTGGTCCCACCCTTGATGTTGATGGCCAATTCTTAATAACATAAAGGTAATTAGTTTTTACGCCATAAAGAAGTACTTATTTAACCCCTGAATTCGGCAAGATTTTATTTTAATAAAGTTTAGTTTTAAAACTCTATAATAAACTTCTACTTTTGGAAGAATTTTAGTTCCAAAGATAGACCCAAGTTATTAACTATGTCCAAATGAACTATGAACTATGTCATTTGCTGCTTAACTATGATTGATAGTGATTCTCTATCGACGTCTAAAGAAATATTGAAAGAGTAGAGAGAAATTCCAAACTTAATATGCACAATGAAGAGCTCCTGTTTAAGAATATTACTTGGTACTTATGAGGTCAATAGCACTCACAATCGATGAATAAACGGGTAGTGATGAGTTAAAATTGAACTAAAAATAATGGTAATAGCAGTAAAGTAAAAAATTGAAACAATAAGAAGAGAGAGTTTGGTCAGGACACAAAGTTGACATATTTGGTGAACTCACGATCTACACAGCCAGCCCAGGGCCGGACATTAAAATGATTTGAATACAAATGTAGCGGCCGGGGCTGAACCCTGTCCCCGGACTGCCCTGGATCCTGAGTTACCGCCCAATATCTGATTAAATGGAACCATATTTTCCAGCTCCTTTATAGTTTGGATAAATAACGCTGTCGTTTGGTGGTTTTAGCCGTGGCCTTGGGATTTACGGGCGACATCGGGTGACCTGCTAAGCTCACGGAATCCTGTTTATGTCCCGGACAGGGGCGACCCCGGGCACAATAGGATTCTTCGACATGACACAAGAGGCCTATTCTACATTATACTTTATATTTATCATTGGAGTTGGGTGGATATTTGTCATAGTAAAAACATGACAAATATATACTTGTATTTTATACACACACTACTATAATTGTAGAAATATAATAGCGCTATCGTGACGGGAACATAGGTAATTTTGGAATTTGTGATCGAGTAATCACAACGCATCAAATTATATAGGCTTGAGTAAGTAAGTGGATTGTTTCAAATCTTTTTATTTCCAATATACTTATTTAATACTTGAGTTCATATGCGTCCACCTTAATACTTGCTTGCTAATATGCGTGGAAAGTAATATCTTCAAGAAAGTTGTGCCAAAGTTTGTAAGACCTAAGTTTGAAATAACTTGGGTAAGTAAGGAGTTATTCATAGTTTTGGAATACAGGTTTGTCACCTCCTGAGTAGATTCCATTCAGCTATGTCAAACTTGTGTCAAAATTTACGTGTTACAAGAAAGTTGTGCCAAAGTTTGTAAGACCTAAGTTTGAAATAACTTGGGTAAATAAGGAGTTATTCATAGGTTTTGGAATACAGGTTTGTCACCTCCTGAGTAGATTCCATTCAGCTATGTCAAACTTGTGTCAAAATTACGTGTTACAAGAAAGTTGTGCCAAAGTTTGTAAGACCTAAGTTGAAATAACTTGGGTAAATAAGGAGTTATTCATAGTTTTGGAATACAGGTTTGTCACCTCCTGAGTAGATTCTATTCAGCTATAGAATTTTGATACACTTGTGTCAAAATTACGTGTTGCAAGAAAGATAGAAATTCCTCTTTCTTTCTAACTAAAAATTCATCGTTTTGTCGTCCGTGTCCAATTGGCTAGGATGGTTGTCATCCATTGGCTGGCTCCCTCTCTCTGTATCCTTGTGACGCTGGTGCGTTCAGGAATACCGAAGTCATGGCAAGTAATAAATAGTACAGGCATGCTACACTACTGTTATGGTATTGTTGGATCCCTTCAGGTGGACTTGGACTCTAGATTCTAAAAGTCAAGTCTGTGACAGTGTTAGATTTAAACTCCTCATTACGCGGAAGGCGAAATGGAGCTAAATTGAACAATTCATATTAAATTAACCTCTCCAACTATAGATTTGTAATGTGTAGGAGATGTTTAGTATAAATACTACATAGTAGTAGTTACAGGAATAGAACACAGATAGTTTGTTAAATAATCGCAACACTATTTCACAATTTGCAACCTCATTATAGGCAAGATTGCACCGTAAGTTTGTCCAAAACCCAACATTTTACCCTCAATATTTTCTGCATATTTTATTTTATTTTGAACAGTGGATAAAAATTAAGTTCTCATAATCAGTGTCATTTCGCGGAAATTTCTGAATGCCCGCGACGCGTAGCAGGGATTTCCTATTGCGCAATAGTCGATGTAATCATATTTCTGACGCGTCTCCAGTGAGAATCAGAGGGCACTTCATTTCGCTAAGCGGATTTGCATCTGTCTTCACTGAAACATATATTTAATCTAACTAGTAGAATCCAAGGAGCTTCTGCAGCCAAGGTGAACTAAATACAGTGGCAGTGTAAACTGGAACAGACCTTGCCCTTGGGCACGGTTCCCACACTACAGTGGTTGCGGGTTACACAATAGTTCCGCCTCCCAGAGTCATGCAACTTCTCCTACTCTAACGGGAAACACAAATATCTAATTATCTAGTTATGTGTTGGATATTGTAGATTCAACATAACCTGAAGAGTCTCTAAGCCACAGAAATTAAAACCCCAAACTGTATCATAAGTGGTGATTCCTGAGGATGGGAAATACAATTATGGACGGAAAGATGAAATTGGGGCAGGTCTAAGGGTACACAGACTAAAAGTGCTCCCATATATAATATAATTGCCAAAATATTAAACATCCACACCAGCAATCCAGATGATATTTTAAATACCAATATCTCATGTTCCCCATTAAATTATGTTGACATATACGTAGACAAAAAGTGACATAGTTTCGTAAAAAAATGCCACATAGTTTATTTTACATTTCTTACACAGTGTATCTGCCTATTAAATTGGTATAATACATATAATATGCTATCCCAAACATTACTTAACATCCAAATGTACAAACGGTCAAGTGTCACCGTAATATTGTTCTCTTGACTTTTTTATATTTCTAAAGCCTAACTTCAACTGAAAGTCATACTGATTTCAATCAGTCAGGAATATCCAACAAAATGTGACCATACACTGCCGTGACTCAAAACCTGCTTATAGCAATAGACTCATGTCTTTTGAGAGAATATAATCTTTAAGATTTATAGCTTCGGGCATACATTCAACAGATAATTTGAATTTCGTTCTTTATACATTAAAAATACGATATCGTATGATCGTATTTAGTATGAAATTTATGGGAAAAAAACTTTAAATCGTCATACTCTCCTCACTTTTCGTTTGAGTACACTTCATTTTAAGCCTTCTGCAAAATATATACCTTTCCATTCATCATTAAATAATAGCACAAGCAAATCCCCTGAAGTCCTTTTGTGTATAGGACAGAGATCCTGATGGTGAAAACTCAATCTGTGTGCTAAAGCACACTTTGACATATCTATTGACCTGTTAGAGTTTATTGAACATCAATAAGAATGCAGATTCTAGTATAGTGGATGAATATAAATTAAAACTTTTACACATTTTAGGGTAGTGACTTTGTATTTAATTTGCAAATGTAACGAAATGTTTCCTCTCTTATGCCTTTCTTAAAAAAGGTAATTTCGTTAACCTCTAACTGTAAACCACTAAGCCGGTTTAACCCTAAAGTGATGTCCAAATGTTTTCAGCCGAAATCACCTCTTAAGCCTTTCAGTCAGAGGGATACTGCGGCCGGATGAGGGGAACCTGCCCTATTAATACCGTTCAAGAGGCTGAAGCCGGCTGCGGAATGCTATAGCGGCGGAGGTGTCGGTGTCGCCTGGCTTTGAAGCGGACCGGCCGGCAAATTGTCAAGGCATTAGCAAGATATACGACCGGGCCTCGGACCAGGATTGGGGTTTGATTTATCCGGACTGGCGGAGTAAGCAATTTGTAACGAACGGTTATATCTACCTCCTCCTTCGTTAGGATAGCGTACGTCCATCGCAGAACTAAACCAGAAACTCCTGGGACGACAATGAGATGACATCAGGAGTGGATATCTTCAGATGGAGAAATACCAGGAGAATACTCGTAGTTTGAGTATAGTAAGAACTTGACATGCAACAGTTTCCTAGAAGAAAATATTACTAGAATAAGAAATAATACGAGTACACAGGGGAGATATAAGACAGTCAAATCAATGATGCAGATATTCATTGGACAAACCTTGAGCCTCAAATATTCCGGATTTATTTGTTTACACACACCAATAAATGATACTCACCGCGTTAATTCTATGACTGATTACTGAAACAGACCATATGCATCTGCCATTCTTTTAAAATTTTATTATAAACTTTATACAAGTGTATTACGTATTATACATGGTATTGGCAGATATAACAACAGACAATCTAACGGAAAAGAAACTTCAACATCTCACAACTAACAAAAGAGAAATTGTGTCGGCCTTCTGAGCGACAGACTTGAGTATAGACTCAGCCAAATTCTATGGTTGGGCATGCAACACCATATAACTCAATCTTATCTATTTAGAAATGAAGTTTCATGCAAATGTACAAGTCTAGATGTGAAATCTTTGTCCAATATATCTTTTCACACGATAAATCCACATTTTTAAAACTAAATCATGTTTCATATCAGTGTTTAAATAATACAAATCTACAACCAATTTCCTAAAAATCTTGTTGGAAATATTCCAGCCCCACGAGTAATAGGCTTTGCTAACGCTCAGCAAATATAAACTTGTAGAGACCATATAGTATTAATAATATATATATATATATATATATAAATATATATAATATATATATTATATATTGTTATTATTATTATGTTATATATATATATTATTATTTATATATATTATATTTTTATATTATATATATATATATATATATATATATATTTTAATTCCATATATATTATTACTATATGGTCTCTACGAGTTTATATTTGCTGAGCGTTAGCAAAGCCTATTACTCGTGGGGCTGGAATATTTCCAACATGAATTTTAGGAAATTGGTTGTAGATTTGTATTATTTAAACACTGATATATGTATGTTACTCTCTCAAAGGCAATACAATAAGCGGATATCATTTTTTCTGTAATTGAGTTTTATATAATATTTTTCACTGTATTCTCCGATTCAACTTGGTGATTGATGTATTGGTTTTTCATATTGACCTTTCAAAGTTTGTCATTATCCTTGAACTTGTCCCTTATAAGTATGGGATTCCCTTACCTAGTAGAGATTAATCATGTTATGTAATAACATTAAAAAGGAACAACTCAGCCAAGTATACTCCTTATTTACATCACTAACCACAATTTTATTTTATATTGAAAATACAATATAGGTCAGCAACGCTCAAGACTTTTGAACACATGCTTTACTTCTTCAATGTGATTTTCCAAAGGAAAGAAAACCTACATTTCTGAGTATACGCTTTATTATTTAATTTGGGGAATTCCAATAAAAAGAAAAAGCAAACATGAAACTTGGTGTATTATCAGCGCAACTTCTCCAGCTGCACTTCTGTCGCTGCAACCTTCGAGATTGAAGTAATAAGATCGATTCTGCAAAGGCTGGTCACTCTTTTGATTCCACCAATCAGAAGCTAATTCTACAGTCAAACCCACAATCAGTCTAATGTGGCTAATCATTGTTAATCTGAGGCGGTAAACCGGCCCTGCCACGGCCCATTACCTTCGACCTGGAATCTGCATGCCCGATGAATGAGCTCTTCTTTCTTGTTGGATCGGCTCGTGCCAGCGTGCATTAATCTTCGCAAACTGGGCTTCATGAGATGAGATCCTTAGTCTTCATGTCTTTAGTTGACCATAACACTATTCTGAGGGATCAGACAATCCACTCAATAGGGCTTAGAATCTTATATACCCAATATATTATATCTTAGAACCGATAGCAGGAAATTGATTACGTGCATGCGTAATGTTAAGCACCCTTAGAATACGCAGTGATACCTCCACATCAGTAATCGAATCCATAAGCTATTCTTGTAAAATAATATGTTATTCTAAAACGTGACTAAGTTGTTTAAAATTACTTGGTACATTTTATTTATAGAGTTAAAATGTAAATCCAACAATTAAAATTAAAATTAATCGAAAAGACTAGGTTTTTATTTACAAGAAATGAAGTTGAAGTTAATATAAAAATGGTAACCAATATTCAACTGTATCTGTATATACTTGTTATATATTTGTGGAGAGATAATGGAAATTTCAAATAAATAAATCCAAAACTATACTAGGACATGAAGTTGAAATTGTTATTGTGTGGCATAAAAATATATTGAAATAAATGTAAAGTTTATGTCATTAGTGGAAAATTAGTATTGGAATGAAAACTGATTTGGATTGGAATTATAATTTTTCTTCGTTAAATACGTAACGGAAAATAGTGAGGTAATGGTGGATGAGATGCTGTACTAACGTTTTACACCTAATTTTAAGATATTGTTGAAGTATTATATCATACTTACAGTTCACCCCAATAGAGCCCTGGGCACATAACAAATGAGCGCTCCCATATCTCCATAGGGCAGGATAAGGGCAGCAGTAGATCTGATGACTCGCCACTTTTGGTCAGGAAGGGATTTCTTCCATAATCCTTCTTTAAATAGCCTTTCCATCTTTCATCATTAGTAGATCAGATCCAATCAGATCAGATCAATGGCTGACAACCTGGAAGAGCAATTATGGGTTCATTTTACTTAGATACTAAACGAACTTAGAATTTTTTAATGGAAATAGTGTATAAAGTAAGGCCGGAAAACGATCTACGCCATGTGGTTAAGCTTTCAAACTCGTACATAAATCTGTGCCCTATGTCTAAAATAATCTTTACGTAAGGATATGTTCAAAATAAACCTGTACTCGTATCTTTCTCTTTATTTCGTAATCTTTACTCCAAAACTGTATATTATAAAAAGTTTTATTTTTTTTAAATAGTAAATTTATTGAACATTCTGTGGAAAAATACAAAGTATCTTGTTACATAATATACATAAAAATCAAATATCTTGTTTCAGATTACTTGAATTGTTAAATTCAGCTTGTCAAGTGAGTTATCACTTAAAAGGAGTTTTGTATTCAATATGAAACAGTTTTTTGACTTTAAAATCTCCCCTGTTAATAATTTGTATGCATTTTAGATTGCAAACATGAAAACATTAACAACTAACTAATTAATACGCAAACTAGCTATTAAATTATTATTTGAGCATTCTGAGGCAAGTTCAGGTAGATGATAATCACACAGATAAAGTAGTTGTTTTATAAATATATAATAGATATAAATATATAATTTATTAATATAAATAATAAATATATACAACAGTCATTTATATTCTAAAATATTTCTCAATGAATCCTTACATGTGTTCATACACACACAAACATTTGGATATCCTTGAGCTTTACAGCATCTTAGAAGATGTTGTGTTTTCTTCTAAAAGTTTAATTATTACGTGGACTATCGTTGTTTTAAGTATATGCCAATCTTCTTTTTAGCTTTACTCTGCCCGCCTCCCATGGACAAATGACCTATGCAAGGATCCTATCAAACAGGATAAGGAGGAGAGTCGGTATAGTACAAAGTCGACAGTACTGATAAAACGTTTAACCACCGACCACAGACACGATTTGAACCTGCGCTATCCTTAACTCTGATCTAAAGTTCTACGCCTGATACCGCGAAACCACCGGCTCATTGCCATATATATTATCATTCCTTTAACAATTTGAACGGATTCTGGTCTCATTATAATTCTGGATTTTAGTAATGCTCAGTTTATCCAATGTCCACGTTTAAATCACAGTCCCCCAACAAGAATATGAAAACGAAATGAAAAATGTCTTTATTAGAGGCGAAGTTTTGACTGTAAAGCCCTCTCTACCTCTTAACCTCAAAATATAATAATATGGAATATGTGGCAGTAATGTAGGATGCCATAGTACGTAGATAACTGATCGCAAGAGATTATAAATCGATTATAACATCCCGTCGTGCTGAACTTTTGTTGCGATCTCTGCTCGTGTCTCAGCGTATAGTTAGTTATGAGTATGGGGAGGGACGTCTTGGCTGTCATCTGTCGGAAATCCCAGAGTTAGACGAGGTATATGAACACTGTCTGAAATATTATTACCAAACCTGCATGTGGCTAGCTAACAATATAGTTTGTGTCGTGTAAAATCATATGGTGAGTAATATAGTTATCTGAGAGTGTAAGGCGTATGACAGATATCCATCTGAAAGTCTCCAATGCATTCATATGAAAATCTAAAAGTGCAATAAGATACCATAGCTTCGGAAGCTGTAAAGCGTAAGAATGTTCATTAACTTATCTCACATGTGGGGATTGGAGTCTAAGCGGCGAATGTACTATAGCCTTTTCAGTCCTTTTCTTTCCCATTTTCATAATTGTCACATTTCTTTACGTGTATTCTGCTGTCAATGCAAACAATATATTTCTTGGTGTAAAGGGTCCCAGTTAATTTAAAATTTGAACAAACAAATTGTACTATTCCTCGTGATCATACAGCAAATTTGAACTATTGTAGTTTCTATCAAATAAAATAGTGAACAATTATTTTGACTTAAAAAGACAATTACAGGGTTAAAATACTTCCACATTGTCATAAACGATCTATTGTTTAATGCACAAATATTTAATGTAGTATCAGTGTTTATTTGCTCGGTAGCTATAATTGGCTGAGCTTCAGTGAAGTTTATCACTCGTGGGGCTGGACAAATTTCATTCCTTCTGTCGATCTGTCTCTCTAAGTGTTTGTCGGCACGACATGTCGGAAAACAAACTAACCTACTGACTTGAAATTTTGCATGAAGCTTTATTCCTATATAAGAAACGCTGAGTTTGATGAGAGTCTATGCCACTCCGTGGGATGTGGCTGAGCGTTAGGAAATATTTTTACATTGTTCTAAGGGTAACCATGGCGAAAACGAGAGAATAGCAGTACACAAATTTCAAAAAAGCTTACTGTAACCATATGAGATTTTAGGTGATTTGAGAACATGTGACACAGTAATATATGTAGTCTAATTATCTGTAAGATAGCTCGAGAAAGATATCATCTGTAACCTTGCTTGCATGAAATTCCATTTCTACATGTAGTACGAGATTGAATTGTATGATGGTGCATGTCCATTCACGGGATATGGCTGAGCGTCTGTGAAACCTAACATTCAGAAGGGTTAGAAAATTTCTATATTCTGTATGATGCCCGCCTGTCTATTTCCGCAGGACATCTCGAGAACCTGTAAATTGAGTTAAAGCCTCTTACACGGCACATGGTGTAGCGTTGTTTTTAGTTCATATAGAAGTTGACATAAAATATCTGAAAATGTAAAAAAACTATGAAAACTCCTACTTTGTTTAAATTGAGCACAAAATAACAAATTCAATATATTGGTTATCTGAGTTTTACCGTAGCCTGTCACTCGAAAGGTGGAAAAAATTCATTTCTGTCTGTTTATACGATATCTTGAGGTCCAACTTGCATAATATAATTTTACACGAAGCTTCAATTCTATGTAAGCAATATTAAGTTATATGACACGTGCATGTCACTTTTTGGAAATTTGGCCGAGGGTGAACGAACAGTTTTACTACATTGGTTTAGTAGGTAACCAATCTTGGCCATCTGGCAACAATCACAAAATTAATAAATATGTGTAAACGAACTGAGTACAGTCATATGAAATTTTAACAAGTAACCGAGTAACATATACAGCTTTATTATCCGTAAGGCATCTAAAAACATATTTCATCTGCAGACTTCAGTTCTATATAACTTAAATTTCTCTAACCGGGGTAAGTGAAAGTTTCTTTCCAGTTTGCATATGCGTCCGCAGGTCATTTCAAGAATAAAAAGCCCAGGCTCTACACTGGACGAAGTCAGCTCTTCGAAATTCCTTGGAATGTATCTTGATCGAGGACTGACATTGAATGAGCACATTGATCGTGTTTGCGCCGAAATGTGCTCAGGCATTTTTTTATGAGGTCTTTAGCAAAATACTGCCCGAGTCATACTGATTATGGCGTATTATGGCTTAATATACCCCCATCTGGCCTATGGAGTGATCCTTTGGGGAGTTTGTGCAAACACTCAGTTCCAAAGAGCTTTCAGACTTCAAAAAACGCGATTCGAACTGTCAAAAAAATCAAATTCAGCGAGTCGTGCAGGCAAGTTTTCAAGAAATTTCAGCTGTTAACTCTGCCATGTCTCTACATATTGGAAACAACTTTGTTTTGTATGAATAAATGTGCCTTAACCAGAGGCCAAGTATACACATGTATGAGACACGTGGTAGAGCAAACTACCGAACTGATAGACACAGACCGGTGGTTTATGAACCCCCTCACAAGCGGGTGTTCAATTCCCCAACAGACTGCCCAATTCAATAAAAGATGCCCCAACGCCAAAGGCGTTTAAGACTCGCCTAAAACGCTTCTTGGTGTCTCAAGCATTTTGCAATGCACGTGAGTTTTTGGCTTTCAACTGGGAGGCCGCCCAATTAGAAAACTGACCCCGCTGTTCGAAGTGGGTTGCATTGGCGATGAATGAAAGCGGTGTGATTGTAAAGATAGTATATCTCAATGCGTATTATAGTATGAATGACTGAAATTTTAGGATATCCTTATTAACTAACGTTTGCCATACGATATAATTATTGTCTCAGCAATAAAACAGATTTGATTGGATTTGATTTGAATAAAATGAACTATGCAACTGACATTTTGAATGCTACTTCAGTGAAGCCTGTTATGCTGCTTATTCCCACCTTATAATAATTTTTATCGTAGCATCTCAGTTCTCTTGAAAGGAGAAGTCCCTCAGTCGACTATTCTCGTCAGTGACCACTCTAGAGGCGATGAAGTAACCAGCTTCCTTTAGTAGCCAACAGTGCAAGGACGATTCACACAGTCCCAACCTTGCTTCAATTAATCACACCTAATCCCCGGACAAACCCTACAATGGCGGACAGCCCAGGAGTGAGCGAAGCGACCACAAATGGATTATCAGCTGTTTGTCCTGAGCTGATTTATTTAAAAGATTTGCATCTTGGATAGAGATGTCGTTGCCTGGGGAGAGGGCACAACAAAGGCGAGTGTACAGTGGTATAAACGATGCATCGCTCCACTACTCACCCCTTGCCTTGGGGACGGGGTCTTTTTTAGCTTGTTAGCAATTCACATGTGTCTGTTGCTCAATGGTGAGCGCATTTTTGAAAAGTCATTGCATATTATGACTTTTTGGTCTCTATAGATGTGTATTCATAACATTTTCATTATCTTTCAGTAATGTAAATAAAAAAGAACAAAAACGTCCAGACTATATGTAAATAATTAATAACAAAATTTAAAACATATGTAATTTTTATTACTTAGCTATAGTATATAAATGTGTACAAACCAATATGTATTCAAAATCACAGTTGTGGTGGTAAGAATCCACCACAACTCGTACTTGCTATATGAACTAAGGCGTCTAATTACATCTAAGTCAATAATAGCTCAAATTACAAATTCAGTCTGTGCTCGAAGCATTTTTTATTACCATTGTCGAGGTTTACTGTTCTGACTTTTCTATATTTTGCTTGATGAGATTCTTCTACAGGCCAGTGGTCTGAAGAATTCCAGGATTCTGATGCAACAATATGAAAATAGGTTAGAAAATGTGGAATATTTTAGTGACCATCAAGGTTTACGTAGACAGTGACTATATCCCTTTGAAATAAAAAACTATAGATACTGGAGCATAGAATGATAAAGTCACCTTACAATTCAGCACCTACCTATAATTATCTCGGACTTTCTTCATGTTTAGGGCGAGCATGCTGTATGTCCAAGAGGTTTCTCTCAGTCCCTCTTGTATTACATTTAATTAAATACAAGGTTCACGTTGTTATTCGATCGTTACATTTGTTGTACTAAAATACGCAAAATACGTTACTAATCGTGTTTATAGTTAAGGTAGTTTGAAAAAATGTTTACTGCAGAGAATTCGAGTTGGAGCACTGGAAAACGGTAAGTATCTCATAATGTACTAGTAACTATGCCTCCAAATATAGGATTTTCCCTGAACTATATTAAAATAAATATAATAGTGGGATAGATTGAAATTTTTACATTTCGGAAAAAAATAATAAGGAAATCCAATGGTTTTAAACGGCACAAACCTGGTGATATTAAAGAATGATATATTACAAATTGTGGCATTAACGTTATTTCTCGATTAATATTAAAATATTATTATAATATGCTAAAAACCTGCTAAGTTTAAAAAGCATGCTCAATCGTCAAAAAATACATTCTTATAGAAATGTACAGTAAAATTCAAGCGTAATATTTTTGTTGCCTGAATTCAAGCAGCAAGACTCTCAAGTTCAAATAAAAGTATAAGTTATTTTAATAACACATCGAATTAAAAAATGTTACGTGTAAATATCTGACATTAAAACACCTTTTATACAATGAAATATTGTTAATAACTCCATTCCTCAAAAGTTGTTCTTTGATAGAAATAATTTCTGCTAGTAATTACTGTTAAGTGCATATGAGTTTTTATGTGGTTTAATTGAAAATGCTTTAATAAAGTTTCTAATTGATCTAAATCATAAATAACAAATTAGGAAGCGAGACAAATAATGCATTCAAGCTTGTTGATGTACTTGTTTTGACAAATATTTAATATAGAAAGTAGATTTCCTGTGATAATGGTAGTCTATTTGTGTTCTGATGGCTCACAACACCGGAACTCTCCACTCATTTCATTAATCCTGTAAATCGCTTGTTAACGGAATTGTCGTTAATGTCACCGACAGCTAGGCGACTCGATATCTAGCAAGGATTGTTGCTGAAGGCAATAGTTAAAACAAAACGCTGAGTAAAGGCTGTTAAGTTAAACATGCTGATGCATTAAAATGTATTAACGTAAGACATTCAAAGTGAAATTAGTAGCAATTTGATAATGTGTTTTAGGGGTAATCGTATAATGCATATAACATTTCAAAGAAAATACACAAATTCTGTGTATGTGTGTGTATCTGATCATAATTCAAAAATTGTGGCATTGGCGGCAATCGTAAGTAAGCTACTACAAGGCTGGAAGAAATTGAAACTGAACTTATTATATAATTAAATTTATTCTTACAACTATCTTTGCAATTATGTAAGTATACTATCAGATGAACACAATTGACAAAAAAATGGGTACTCTTTATTGGCCCAATTTAGTCACGCAAAAATTGCAAGAAGTAGGATACTGAATAAGTTGATGAAATATTAAATTAGACCATGCTTGCATCGATACAAACATAATAGTTAAAAAACGTATAATAGTTAAAAAAAGAGGTGAGTGCTCTCTCTCTCTCTCTCTCTCTCTCTCTCTCTCTCTCTTTCTAAAAATAAAATAAATAAAAATAAAAAATAAATTCTAAAAATATAGAACCTAACTGTAATTAGGGTATATTTAAGTGATAAAATTCATATAAAATTCATATATATATATATATATGATTTTATATAATAGAATATAGTAGAAAAAGAGTTTTATAACACATAATAAAATAGAATAAGATAATAGATATAAAAAATGTAATTTGTAAAATCAGGCTACTGCTCAAACATTGTATTACATATGAATATGTGTTGCCTGTCATGGTGGTGGAGTGGACCATTGGTCTAAACCATGGCAGGATAAATAAAGAAAGTATCAAAGTATCAAAGTATCTCTCTCTCTCTCTCTCTCTCTCTCTCTCTCTCTCTCTCTCTCTCTCTGTGTGTGTGTGTGTGTGTGTGTGTGTGTGTGTGTGTGTGTCGGTGCTAGTTGACTAGTGAAGAATAACTGGCACATCACTCATCGCCAAGAGGACAAGTCCACACTTCACTACTGAATACATGCATTACACCTAATGTATGAACCTATCAGGGAGAGCTTCCAAGAAACGCCTTCATAAGAATGTCTATACTGTAGTGCCTCTTTATGAAGAAGGATGATCTTTGGCTTTCACGATTCATCTAAGCTTTCGATTAGTAATAATTAAGCAATAAATTAGAAGCAAGAATGCTGTTAGTAAGTGCATTCATTACTCCTGCAACCTATTAACATAGGCACCACATTAGTTAAGAAGAGGTAGGAAATCTTTATTAGAAAAACAGCATTTATGTATTTTGAACAGCTCGAAATTTTATCTCCTCCTCAGAGAAACAAGATCATAGCTATAAAATTGACTAGATATCAATATGTTCTTTGATATGTTTTACATTTGTAAAGTAGTAACATGGATGACATTGGCTGAACGTAGCTTGTGCAAAAACAAGAGAGACGCAGGTTAAGTTTAATTTAATGAGAACATTATGTGTTAACTAATAGACGCATTTAACATAACAATGTATCTTCAAGAAAGGTAACCTAAGTAGGTCAATATGGTTGAACCCTTGCTTTGTTAGTAATAGCCATATTAAGTTTACATTTTTGAATCTTTATATATAGCAAGCAAAAGCCCCCACTCACTCTCCCACTCTGACTTAGATATCACTGATTTTCTATTTTTCCCGATGTCACAGAAAAGTTGACATTTGGCACACGTATGCCTCATGACCTAAATAGAATATCTAAAGCATTTTCATAAAGATCAAACATTCAGAGGGGTTTAAATGGTGTTCAACCACTAGAAACAGTATATTTAGTTTTTCAAGATTTCGAAGTCTCAGAAATTTTAAATTTGATAAACGTGTCTTATATTCTCAACAGGCACACAAAAGACTTCATAAAGATATGAAGATCAATTACTTATGGGACAGAAATTGGGTTACAACCTATATAATAACCATATTTTTATTTTTAAACTTCCAAATGTCCTAGAGAGATTAATTTTGATACAAAAGTGTGAAATGGGGCTTGAAGAACTGCATTTTGCTTTTCAATTCTTCAATATCCTGTAGCTATAAAATTAGACAAGCTTATGTCTCATGCTATCAACAGCCAAATAAAAGATTTTCCATAAAGATCAGCCATTTATAGGGGTAGTAATGGGGTATAAAACCTTTATAAAAACTTAATACATATTATTTTATGAATGATCGACATTTCAGTCAAGTGTGTAACAGCATCAGATTCCATACGCTGCATTAAGAGAAAGGTGAACTGGAGTTTAACCCAATATTCATGTTAAATCAACCCTTACCACCATTGTTATGTTGTGTGTAGAAAACTTGGTCCATCGTGCTTAGAGATCGTGTCAGTAACATCGTAGTGCACCTGATGAGACAATGAGAATGCCAATTCATCCGCATTAAACTGTATTTCGTATTTTGTAATCTAAATGTCTTTGATGTCGAAACGATGTAAATTGTTCGTTTTGGACTTTTTCATCGTCGAATTTTTTCGATGTTTTCAGACAAACACGGCTTCAGATTCGAAGAGTCAAATCTGTAACAGAGTCCGATTCCAGACGTATTACGAGGATCGTTAACTGGAGCTAAATTCAACATTCATATTAAATCAACATTCCCACTATAGCAAAGTTGTGTATAGGAAACCGGAAGTAGTGTCTTTTTACACAAAGTACGAGTAGACTTTCCAGTCCACATTCCTTGATCGGCAAAGCTACTATAGAAACGGAGATACGCTTTTTGATAACGTAGGGTTCTCAGACCAAGTATATACATTTTGATCGTGGAAAACAGGAAAAATCTTACTATGTTGCGTGTATAATATAACCAGCATTGCTTCTTCATGCTCTAAACCTGAAATAGGAGCCTTGGAACTTTGATTTACCATTTTGTTGAAACCATACTTCATCAAATTCATTTTTGACCTACTGGATAGTTGGTAAGGTTCCCATCAATGAATAGCGATTCAGTTGCTTGTCCTCCTATAAAACCAAGATATACGTTTATTTTCGCCTGGTATAGTATGCACTGTTCCTGAATCCAAGGAGGGCTTACATCACTCCACTGCAGTCGAGAATTTTGTTCAATTGATTTCCGCATCATTTATACAAATTTCTTCGGCACTGCAAACAATACAATATAATACGATTATAAATTTATTTATTATTTAACTAAAAATCTCTAACTTTCTAGTGAAGCTATTATCGTTCAGCTATTATCGTTCAGCTATTGCACAAGATGAATGTTGTGCACTTTGTACATATGTTTTTTCTATATCTCACTCCAGATTATCAGAATGCGTTATTAGTAAGATGCCACATGGTACAATGTATGGTAATGTCTTATTGTATGTATTCTACGTTACACTCTATATAAACACTACACGTAAGAAAAATATAGTCATCATTTGAAAGTAATCTTGTAAATAACATCGTACTCAGAGCTGGATGTGATAATAAAATATCATGAAAATGTTTGAAAATAAAAACACAACAACACCGTAAGGTGTCACAACCGGTCAATAAAATAAATCAATTTTATATTCATCCAACTTTGACAAAAAGACTCTTCATCTGCTTAGTGAATGTTAATATTTTATAATCCTACTTTCACACCTAATAAACATGTATTTCAATTAATTTCTTCTGATCTCACAGTCACGCGGCCATAGTGATTACTACCGTAGTATAATCGATTGATCTTTGTCTAGTCGTTAAACTACATGACGTTTGTGAAATTTTTCTTATTGGATATTAAAATACAATTAATGAAATAGCATCCGTAAATGCTGCTTTATCCTCAAATGCTAAACATGTCCAATTAGGCTTAATTGGTTTTAACCGAGGTATAATGCTTTAAAAACGTAAAAATTAAAATGTGTAGTGTATAAGTATCTTAATGTATGGAGTTTTAGGATACGTTTATTAAAGTTGGATAAATACGTTTATTTTTACTTCAAACGCGTATTGGTTTAAATCTTTACACTGTAATATCAAGCTCGATCAAGAAAAACATAATGTTTTAGGAAAATTTGAAATTTTTACAAGATGTATTTTGCTGCTTACTCAAGTGATTATGGCATTACGGTACTTAAGGAAGCTTGTGCCTAATAAAGAGATAAATATTGTGAATAAATTGATGAATACATAATCGCGGATATATTAATGCCGTAGCCGTTAAAACTTTCTTGAAATTCAGTGTGTAATTTAAATGTTTGGGTTCGAAAGCATAAACTATTCTTGTATAAAACAAGCTAAGAGGCTCCTGCCCATCCAATAACAACGAACATTAACTTCGCGCTGAACGCAGCAGGGGGTTATTGTGCAGGCGAGTGAATTGCCATTTTTAAGAGACCACATCCTTATTTGACCTTTCATCCTGCAATGAACGTGTTAAAAACTGACAATCATCGGTCTTAAGGCCTGCTCAAGGCTCACGCGATGAGTGCGGCCAAGACTGTATTAACGATCACCGTTTAGAAGCCCGAGCACACCATAAAACCCCAGTAAACCCCGGTAGTAAGCGACGTTAACGCGGATAATATATTAGACAAAACAGGACCAGTTAGGCCACGATGTGACGCCTCCAGCCCCTCTATTACTACCACTGAGGCAGGAGAAGTAGTTTATGATATAGGCTGAATTAAATTTATACACGCGGAGAGATCTGAGTCATGACGACGAGGTACGCCCGGATCGGTCACTCGGAGGAGAGAATAACGGCTCGCGCCTCAGTCCACAAAAGGGCGAGCCATAAATCGGGATTACTCCAAGGAGCAAGGGAGAGAGTAAGGTCTCTGTGAATATGGTTTAATGGGAATAGGGACTGGTGTTAGCACCGTTGATAGACATGTCTTTAGGCAAATCTAGTTTGAAAGCCAAGTAGGTTTTTGCTATCCCAATATTGTCTGGTGATTGGTGTAGATGCACTTTTTGTCCATCAAGAAATATTTCCAAAATTTTTGTATTTACATTTTTACACCATATGTTATTTTAATACTAATTGTAACAAACAATGTGTAAATATTTATTTGTGGAGTTGCCTGAAGATGAAACCTTTGGTTTCGAAAGGCCTCGTCCAAAAAATAAACAATTTGGAAAAAAGTAGTGTTTTTATTAACATTTAGTAATACATCAAGAAATAGTTTTGAACAAACATTGAAATTGCTGATTTAATGGTTTTGTATGAATTGTTATAGGATACGACCATTTTTATAGGGATTCCTTGTGTAATTCACCTAATCCGGATAGGATTCTATCCAAAAATAACTCTGGAGTGACATTAGCTCTCACTCTACAACGCCATGCAGGCTTGTCAAAATAGCCTTCGATATTGCAGCTTTAATTTGCAATCGGCTTTAAACCACTGTTTAGACAAGACCAGCATTCTAATGATTTTGAAATTTTACTTAAGCTTTAAGGTTTATTTTAAGCAATTAACTAATCTCGCTAACTCGAAATTACTTATTTAGTAGTATGTTACTCGAAGAAGTGTAATTCTTGGTTGGTAATGTAAATATCACTTTTGGCTTAATCAAAAATGGTATATTCTTGAGTAGCTGACATCTTAAAATATCAAAATGAGAATGTATTACTAGATTTGAGGGTACAATTTTTCAACTTAGTTGCTATACAGATGTTTAATGGTTGATTTTGTTGATATTGGAACCCCTCTCAAGATACAGAAGTATTCGTCAAACTTAGATAAATGGTAATTGCATCATTTAACTGGCTGAGCGTTAGAGAATATTTTTCATTTGTTTCATGGATAACTGAAATGCAAACGAGAAAATCACAGAATAAGTCGATTCTTAAACAGACTGAGATAATTCATATCACATTTTAAACTATGATGAAGGAATCATGATTATGATTGTGTTAACTTTTATTCTATTATCGTATCCTTTGAAAAGTTAACAAGGCCGTCACCTTGAGATTCTACTAGATATCGGAAAATGTATATGAAGAAATGTTTTAGAAGAACTGAACACTCTAAACACTTTTTTGATTTCTCTACTATGTACAGCTGATTATTCTTTTCCAATTTTATTGAGTTGCCGCCTTAATAGCATTTAAGTTTAAAACACGTAAGTATAAAGGTTTTAAAATATTCACATTATCTAAAACTGTTGCTTTTGATCTACATTATGGTCGAGGTAACATTTTTGCTTACATACAAACCGCCCTCTTCTTGCATCTGTTTATTAAATACGAGTAGCATAACTTATAAAGCATACGAGTATGTAAGCATTGCTATGCATTATTTGGTAGGCACCAGTTAGAAATTACACAGCATTGCTATCTTCTTCACAAGCGTGCCTTTTATATTTTATAACCATACATATTTTCAAAAGTGCGTCTTGGGGTTACGATGGGCGATGACGTTGAATGATTTTTCGAAATTTTTTAATTTGAGTATTTACAATATAATGTTCTATTATATAAACCTATAATGTCAAGAAATTAAGTACATCAGTATACACATAAATGTAATTGTACTACTGTAATGGCAGTCTACTCGATAGCTTTTAATCGGTCTGGCATTTACTTGCTATGTTGGCCACTTTCCAATTCCAATTTACAGTTATTTAACGTAAAATATAAACCAGTCGTACTTAGATGATAGGGAATAACGATGAGGAAAGAGTATTATTTGTTTTGTACCACTTGCGGTGCTTGACTTTCGTAGCGACTTCCACAGCTTGTAGGCATATGAAGCTCTTGGCATTCAGAGACCACAATCTGTTGATGTCGTAGTCGAACCCCAAGCACTATTATCATATAGGCGTATTCACCCATAAACAATATGAAACATATTTGTTACAAATGATACGAGATTCCAAAACAGTGTGTTGTAGTGATTTTTTTCCGGTTATCATGCATGCATTATTGGCATCTCGAGAGAAAAATAAGAACTTCACAACTGTACAGTTCAGTTTATAAGCACTCTTTTGCAATTCCACTACGTGTTTCACTGTTGAGATGCGGTTAACATATTACTTTAGGATACTATTTACACGATGCTGATAAACTGATTGATCCACAAAGTTTCATCCCTCGTGTAACTAAATGTGAGGCTCACATTCCAGGAATAGGTCACTTGACAAAGCATCTGTTTTGATTAGGATCTGCTTTTTCTCAAAATAGCAAGCGAGATCAGGAGAACATGTTTGCCATATTGTAACCCAGTGGTGTAAGTCTGAAAGTCTAAAAGAGGATATATCCTTTAGTTTAAAAAAGGAAATTGTGAAGTATTTTAAGCACGTAACGTTTTTCCACCTAAGCGAACGAATTTAATACAGGAAAAAACGTTATATTTTTATAGTAAATACTGTTACTCGAACTATTTTAAAAATATACTATTTTATAGTAGGCCTAATTTATACCTTAGTGTTGCTTAGTGCATCTGAGAAACAAATTAATAAATTAGAGCCATGTTTACTTATTGGTGTCATGTTTTATTAAGAGCTGATTATATTAAATATTTCAAGGTGTAGACATTTCAACTACTTGATGATATAGTATTATTTAAATAGATTAAACTTTTTAGTATAATATGCTGAGCATCGCTTGCACTGTTTACACATTTATTTAGAATTTGTAACAGGTGTCACAGATTTAAAAATTGATTTATATTTGTGTAACAAAGATTCGTCGTTTTGGGATTTCGAAGCAAAGTACAGTAAACATGTTTGCGTCAAAATATTTGATTTTTGTTCCCATTCCAACCAGTTCACAAAGAGAGAGTTTGGCATTTGAACATTTTTATTTGGTCCGCCCTCTTTCCGGGATATATTCAGTCAAAATGACGAATATACCAAACACGGGCCCCGTTTACGTAAACGTATTTGTCAAGCGATTTCCCCAGCTTTCTGCTAATACTTCCTACCCCACCCAATGTATTATGACGCCTCACTGCAGTATCAATAGTGTCGCAGAGTCGAGTGCGTTCACATCGAACACTCTGCTACTGGAGTAATGTTAGTGTAAGTGATTCACACAGTATTGATATGGTCTATATAGACAGCCCTGACATTACGGGTGACACCAGGTAGTCAGCGCCCTATTGTGCGACCTGTAGCCAAGGTCCCGCTCTTCCAAGAGTGTTTGTTGTTGTCAACGCTATCCTGTCAACAGACGTGACACTGCAAGGCCGAGCAGCACGATCTTACCGTCTTGTCGTCCGCAACATTTTTATTATTAAAAATTGTGATTAATAGTTGACGTGGCAATCGTATACAAAATTTACATTTTGCTATTCTTGTAAAAGTTCTTTAAACCTATTAATTTAATACTCAAAATGAGCCTGACCATTATAACGTATTGTATTTTGTGTCAAATAATATTTTGTATCGGAGAAAAAAAAGATTAAACATTGGTTGATTATTTACGGTTTAAACACTAACGTTCTATAGCTATTGTGTTTAGCAAATAACACAAAGATGATTACAGTTGTGTAAAAGATTTTCTTTAGATATGAAAAATATTATTATACTAAAAAGGAATTTAATGGATTAAAATTAACATGAATATTTTACACTCTTTAAAATGTAATCTATGTCTATACATAAAAAGAGATATCGTGGCTGACAGACTGATTCACCAACGCTCAGCAAAAGTAATGAAAGATACAGACATGAAATTTGGTACATACGTTTATTGTATGCTGTAGATGCGCACTAATGATGGATTTTTCTCTTCGACGTCAGGGCTCCGTTCCATTGCCCTCTAAAGTTGCGATAATGCTCATAAGAAATGGATTGCTGAAAGCACAATTGAATTAATTATAATTAACTGTAAGAGTCTGTAAAGGTGAATAAATTTTCTGTGTAAATTCTTAATATGACATCACAACCATGTGTTGAATTAATTAAAACAACATTTTACATTTGTTTACATTGTAGTCTGGAAAGTATAGAGTAAGCTTTATAGTAACAACATTTTCTATTTCAGCCTCTTCTGTAATCTGAGTTTATCCAGATAAGAAACTTATAACTTTTAGTGGAAATATACTGTTAACAATACATTTTAGCAAATATTAAGAATGTAGTGTTTCATCAGCACGGTAGTGCACATATAAAAACCAAGGTACTATCTGACTTTTGCTACAAATAAAAAAAAAACTGTTATAAAATCAACCTTAATTGTTTTCTTGTTGATAGAATTAGACTTCTCAATCTGTGTATGTATATACCTTTGTGATAAAGGCAAAAAGCAAACTGTGCTACCAGAAATATCTTAGACTGGAAGTAAATTATACTGACCGAGTGAAGACGCTTTATAGCCGTACATATTTTCTTGGTCAGGAAAACAAGACAAACTTACCTATGGCATCGGAAATACCTTAAACCGGAGTAAATTACAATAGACATAAGTACACACTTTTTGAAAGATTTTACGATCGGGCAAACAAGGCAAACTCTACCTTAATGTCGGAAATATAATTAATGCGAAGCAGAAGTGCTCATACACGCGCAAAGCTTAAAATAAGATCCATTTCAATTTACTTGCTTTTGTGTAACCATCGAAGAAATGAAACAAAATTGTTGTCTTTTATAGTAAAGGAAAGATCAGCTACCTTTATTCTGTTCGTCCTCATGTGCCACTGCTCTGTGCGAGGATCGTTTGAAACACAATACGGAGAGTCGGTACAATAAACAATTGACATCGCCGGAAAAAAGTGCAACGAACATATAAAGGATATGAACCCTTGCTACCTCTAACTCAGATAACTCGGTCTGACGGTCAAAGGACAGCCACAGGACATTAATATAATTTCATAATTTGTTAGTAGCCTAGTATATTTTTACTTAACATTTGTATTCTATCAAATCAAGAGTCGGTTGTATTGGCAACCATCTTGATTGTAACCCCTTAAGAACAATGTCAAACCTTATGCATCTTTATGACCTTCTTTTATAAATCGTAAAATAATGAGAAATATAATTAGAAAGTACGCAAATGCTTTTTAGTTTTATCAATACTCTATGAGTTATTCAGAAAAGTCTTTTTTGTAGCGCATTTTTAAATATTCAAAAGTATTCACTTTTTAACAAAATAAAAAAAAAACATTTGGATGAGTTCTGATTAAATATTTTAAATCAGACATCTCTAATAACACTACAAAACAAACAAGGGTGTAAAAGTGAATGAGATTTAATATTAGTCTTATATGGGAAAGTCAAGGTCGTTTCACTATAGTCGGCACTACAGCTCCATGCCTTTGTGGGTCATCTCACTCGCTGTTTTTTTGAAACTCCATATTTGTTCTTCAAAAGTATGAGTGTCTGCAAATCTGATACGGTACAGTTTGTACCTTTGATTTATAATCTCTGTATACTTTCATTAATTTAGTTAGCTTAATCTAGGAATTATATATATATATATTTTATGTACCTAATCAGTATAGTCCTACTCATCAATTCAAATTTTCAATTTGTAATTCCATTTGAAGTGCTTGTTTCCTCAAATTGTAGTCACGGAGAGAATAGATCCTTGATTCATGTCTATTGCCCGGTCCCTTCGTTTTTTACCTTCAGCTACTTCAAAGTATGCCGTCCCTCAATGATACAATAAACCAATTTCTATTACCTTACTTGTACACGTTCACAATAGTTTTGATTCAATAACATCCAGAATAAACCAACTATTTTGATTTTGTGATTTTTGCTTCTATAATTAAAGTTAGATTATTCTACTCGGCTTAAATTTGTTCAAGTAAATTATTAAATTCTCGGACACGATTTTGCACGTTGCTTTCTGTAACTTAATCAGCTGTTCGAAGTTTTGTGGATTTGAATATCAAACATACAGACATCTTCAAATTCTTTTTCATTTATAATTTAGCTCCAGGTTATCCAATTATGTCAACATTCCTGAGTATAGAGCCAAATCATTTTGACCTCTGGTGTACAGCCTAGATGTTTATCGCAAGGGTTTCATACCCCCTGTATTTAGCTTAGTAGGATTTAAGAAACAGGTGAGCATAACACCTGGGTATAATCTCAAGCACATACCCACCAACATGTAATATATGTACAATTACACAGTTCAGGTGTTTCTTATCGAAGTATAACGGTTTATTGCCACTCATAGGGATAGAAAATCTTGATGCTACTAAATGCTAAACCTTCGCTTGTTATAAAAACTTGATTCGAAGATGATTCGTTATAGCATCACATCATAAGCCGGCTGTACTGGTGGTCATTTGATTTTAATAGTATGAGAATAGTTTTACAACCAAAAACAGTTTTACGATATAATTTTTCGCTGTAGAATGTTTTTAATTAGTGTTTATTTCAAATTTTAAAATAAAATAAATTTAAGAATAGGTACTTTTTCAAGTATTATTGGTTATTCAGAAATATAACACACAACTATGAACAGTTTAGTAATTACAAACTTTACTCGGAAAAAATATAAAGCGTTTGAATGCGTACTTTTATGTATTATACTGATACATCTTTCATAATTCCATGATAAAAAATAGGGGCGATTAAATTCAAACGTATGAAATTTCATACTGTTGCTATGGGATAAAAATCAAGGCCGTTCCACTGTGTTTTGCTTGTGAACAGTTCATTTTAGTACTCGTTACATTAAAAGAACTAAAATTAATAAATATTATCGTAATGATTCACAGTTTATTTTCGAATCTTTTTACTCATTGATATTTTGTTGTATTGTATTGCCTAGAAACCAAAACATTATTGGAAATCTTTGTATAATTTTTGTAGATGACGATGTAAAAAATTAAGTATTTATAACAATATTTATTTTTTACTTTGCGTGCTAATAGTTGTTCATTAGTTTAACCTGTGTATAGTTTAAATAATAAATGCAACACCTTATTTACTAAGACGTATTATAACTGACTTAATTTATAATGTTTAATGTATGGATCTAAAATTTTAATAATAACACATTAATTGAGTTATACTAACTATGTTTTGTTGCTTAATACACATTCTATCACTATAAAAAAGCTTATTTTATAAGCGTCATTTACGTTCAATCAGATTTATTTATCAATACGATTATTAATTCAGTTCATATGGAAGTAAAAAAGTGAATCTTGCTTTCATTACACTCGTATACTGCCGTCTTTTTAAGAATTCTAGATTTATTATTACATATATTTATTAAATTTGTGACGTGTGTTCGCTTTAGTTTTAATCGGGTTATAATGACTTTTTTAAGTGCATAAAAGGATCCTGGCTTTTAATTATATTATATTTATAATTTTTTTGCGAATTCTCAGTTTAGCTCCATTTTACCTTCCTCTTACTGCAGTTTCTGAAATCTGACGCCCTAAATTTTATATTTATTTTATTTTACGCAAATTTTGAACAGGAAATTAATTTTACAAACATATTAGACTCATACTGAGTTTTATATTTTAATACATTATGAATAATAAATATTGTCTTTTATTGCCAAATGATAAATTATTATTATACCCACAAAGTTGATAGGATAATGTACAATTTTTAAAAACTATGACTTGAATTAGTTTTGTTATTTATATAAAATAGTTTAAAATAAAACATACACATTTGGACATACTCATATCCTGAATCCATAATTGTAAAATAGTTAGTCAATTAAAAACTAAATTACATGTGTTCAAAAACAGTTAAAAGATGTTTCATTGTTGTAATTGTCTTCAAGTTAGTAATTTTAAATTTTTGATAACCTCACTAATGTTTAATTTCTTTGAGTATTTCTTTTCTTAAGTGTTATAATATGTGTATAATCAACAATACATTGCTATCCTCAGTATAATTTTGAATTAGTATCAAGGTATCAATTGGTTTTAATTTGTTGTGTTAATTTTAAATCAATTTCATTTATTAAATTAATATCTAATCAGATTTATAATAATTTTAATTCTGTTTACAATCTTATGTAAAGTAGGGTTTAAAACAATTACGTTAAATTATACTCAGGCTTTAAAGTAAGCTAAGTTTACTACCTTGAAATTACGTTAAACTTTAAATAATACTGGTAGTGTATTACACTGTATTATTGTACACAGTATATATTGGAGTTTGTAACTAAACAAATGTTTAGACTTGTGTAGCTGACAAGTATTACGAATGCTAATAAAATAACTTAATTCTAAATACTTTCTAAGTTATTAAAATTCAAGTAATACTTCATATTAAGTGTAGTTCTCTGAGCAGTAGATGTAAATGTATAATGAACAGAACCTGATGTGGAGGCTGGAAACCATAATGTAAATCGGTGAAAACCATCGCATTTTGATTCGAAAAAGTAAAAATGATAAATGACTGGTCATAAACATGAAGTAATTGTAAGTAAGTAATTTTAAACTGGTTTGAAATCCATAAGAGATTTATGTTTTTCTGTGAATCAACGGAAGAGATTTCATGAGAATATAATGCATATAATATTTTTGAAGATTAAAACATATCTGTTTAGATAGTAAAAAATAAATTCATGGGAGTTTTAAAAAATCAGTGAAAGAAGTCTTAGATACCATTATAACACTCCTGTTAAAGGTAGACTAATCACTGCAGAACGGAACTGACGCCAAAGGGAGATGAGCCCAGGGACAGTGAAAGCCACACAGCTGTTTGAACAGATGTACAGGAGGGCAAGTGGAAGTGTACAGCACACACTACGGGGAGTTGACTTCTCACGTACCTGATATATTGGTACCTCGGCACGCAAGCGGGTAACTTGACCGTCTGCACGCCAACACTTCCAGCCACATCCAACACATCCACTTCCACGACCACATCCACGGACCAATTAGTGGCAATAGACTGTACACTTATATCACACCGATACTATCCCCGACATACCGGCTCTTACTACGTCATTAATTGACGTTGTCCAGATAGGGAGGTTGTGTATTTGTGAAATGTTCAGTGTTCAGGTTTCTTCTGTTAAGTGTAACTGTAGAACGAGGACTGTCGGGTGCACTTAGGGGCCTGGGATCAGGAGTTGGACAGATTGTACGTTATGAGGACGCTTGTTTATTTTGTATAAACTTACCTGAATTTCTTACATCTAGAGTTCACTAATTATATTAATTTACTAAAACTATTTTTTGTTTCATTTAAATTACAAAGATGATTGAACCTCAGTTCTTATACTTATGCGGCCGGAGTCATGACTACCGTCAAGATTTCCAGTTCTTATCGTGCAAAAAAACTAAAAAATTCTAGTTTAGGAGTATTTCAGCCATATTCATAAAAATGAACAACTACGAAGAACGAAATAGGTACTGTCATCTAGTATTGAAGACTTGTCGACTGTCGATGACTCTCCACATCGAGGCCTAAAACTTCAACGGCGAGATTTTCGACGAGATTTAAACTGGAAGCGTTACAGAAAGATTATTATTTTCAAAATACATAAAAAATATATTATTGTTTTAATAATAAAAAATCCCGGATAAAATTGAGTTTTTGTAAATGGTTGCTATATTTGTGTACAGTAAGTAAAACAGTTGCCAGTTGTATTAAATATTACTTCAACATAACACATTTAAACAATACACAAATAAATTGAAACGATATTTTTTATGACCTTACGCCTTATCTCAGACTATAAGAAGACATAAAATAAAGAAAAAATGTAAACATAAATTAATTATTTTAGGGATTATAAAACAAATTAACGAACAATATGGGCTGATGTACAATTAGTAATTATTTTTACGGACTAAATTCAACTAGTTACATTCAGTAAATATATATTTATCGCTTCTCTTCAAACCGCTTGTCCAACCCATTCCGAAAAGATTAATATCGTAATACAGTAAGGTTGCCTTATAAGTTAGTACCGATAATCACAACTGCAGGTAACGTTATTAAGTACAAAACCATGTTCCTGTTCTAGACAATATTTCCAAGTTAAAAAATAATTAAATTATACTTTATATAATTTCACAGAACTACGGAGCTTTTATATACTCTCTGCAATGTAATCTTTGGTAACAATGATTTTTAATAAAGATCACTGAGCTTCAAAAGTGTTGTATACTCTCTGCTACTGCATAATTCACACTAAGAGTGATTTTAATTCATGGCAATTGAATTACAGAACTTTTGTATACTTACTGCTAGTATACATCTCAATATGTATCAGACTATCAATCTCTGGAAATTATATATTTTCAAACCTTTCATCTTTTGAAAAAAGCAACCACAACTTAAATACCACACTGTGCTTTTAATTAAACACTCTGGTTGTAGGTCTATAGAAGGTTATGGTTCAAAAGAATGTAAGAGACTGATCAGAGAAAGTACCTAGGTGGTGGTCAGCAGTTGTACTGACTATCATGTCATATTTTTATTCGATATTTTGACTTTAACCTTTGAACTCAGGTTACCACAGATGACCACTAGACATCTTGGAACTGTAGACTAGAATGAGTTAGATAGCAGTGGAGTTACTTTTAACTCATCTGCTAGATTAAAGTTATGTGTTTCTGCACAGGTACAGCTATACAGGGGAAGGGGTGAACAAACAATGTGTGAGGGCTAACTAATACGGCGAGCAAAGTGAGTTTATCTGAGGTAGAAGACCGAGCGAAAGACAATCAGTAAGCGAGAACAACCTATCATTACAAATAAAATCAATACATTTTCTCTCGACATATAAGCAATAATCATTGAGATATTTAGCTAGTATAAAGTTTCTTGTGACTGTATCGAGATTATGTTCCTTGATATACTCTCCCCTCAATGCTAAGTATAGAGTTAAACTACTCAGCTCAATGAATGGTAATGACGTAACACAAACTTTACGCCATATTTAATCTGGTTTATGTCGGAGTTTCCCTATTTGTGGTTGGCAGCGCAGGAGAAGGAAGCGTCCGCGTAGGCGAAGGAGACTGTCCTGCATGTACTGCCACTTTACACTCAAGGACACGCATTACACAGTTAAACATGTGCTTCTCCGACCTAACGTCCAGGTGTCGATACTTCCAGCACCGCCTACACGTCGGCCGGTCTACATTATCTGTGTACTTTGTCGATACTGTCGTACCCTTTATATTCTCGTTCCAATTCAACTCTTACACTGGTATACTCATACTTTACTATTTAGTAGTATTATTTCAACAACAAATTTACGTGTGATGATTTTTCGGACCGATTGTTTATGCTGTATCCATAACAAACAGTCATGGAAACTCGTTTACCCAGTGTTGTCATCCATGCTTAATGTGTAATTATATTCATGAGTCGGTCAATGATCATGGGTATTAGTACATTATCAGGTACTATTTAAAAACTGCCCGTTTGAAATAATTTCAGACCGTGTATAGAAACATATAAAATTGTCATAAAGACGCATAGAACTTTCACTAATATTATGAAATTCCTAATTTTCTAGGATTTTAATCTATTCTTTTCTTCAGTTAAAAGTTTGTTACTAAAATTGGTGAAATTGATGATTTGAAAGGATACATGTATTTCGAGTATTATGCCTTGTTATATGTTGCAAGAATAGAACATTTCATGGTGAACGTCAATCCTATGTAGTAAGTGTCATAAAACCTTAAGCATAAACTCAAAAAATTAAGAAAAAACTATTCAAAGTTTATGTAACACATATAAATGACAAATGTCCGGAATCCCGATATCCTTTAAAATCATCTATTATCAATAACAAACTACGAACAAAGAACAATTCCGTAAAAACAAGCCTTTACAAATTGATTATATTTCACAATAATGTTTATAATTTCCTCTTTCCCTTATGATTAATTAAGTTAAATAAAATTGTTTTATGTCTGAGCGTATTGAAGTTATAATTATAATTTATATTTTAACTTTTGTATTCTATGCATGTGTGTAATGCATTATGCATATAAGCTATATAATAACTTTTAATCGGAAGTAGACATATTTAAGATATATTATTTCCGACTTCATGATTAAGAGGTTCAAAAGTTTTAAAAAATTGTGTCTGGCTCTTATTTCAGTGTTTGCATGTGTAAGAACAGTTCTGCTTTGAATGAATTATGTTTTACGCGTCATAATAGACTGTAAGTATATACATATATACTTAGGTATAAAAAAACCAATGCTAGTCAAAAAGAACCTAATAATCAAGATTGTTATTAATTTTTGCTGCTGCAGAGTTTGAACACAGAAGTACAAAACAGATTTAGATTATTTTTTAGTATCAAACAACTAAAAGAGTTTCATAGCGTATCAACCATATTTTTAAAAGGAGACATCGTTCATAATTCTAAGACTAAAATTAAGAACGTAAAAGTGTTCAAAGTTAAACATTGTTCTTACCTGGCTGAAATTAGTTGGGCCATTAAAGATCTTGAGGTGGGAATAGTACTTGTATTGTAGACGTCTCCGACTTCAACCAACTGCTGCATCATCAACTATACAGTAGATTTTGTATATTAGAATGCAGTCATTTTCTCTGCAGTTATTTTAAGCAAAGTTAATAAAACCATAACCGGAAGTTGGCTCCGGGAGGTAACATCGTCTCTACATACAAAGTTGGCCTATTAGGTTATGATCCCAACCGTCGCTAACTAGACTTCATAGCCCGGCTACTGGCGTTCGTTAGCCACAATCATGCCCTCGGTGGTCGCTCTTTTTGCCGCTCATTTGTCAAGATTTACGGCGAAAGTAACAAATGCAGGTCGTTAAACAGTCGTAAGCCGCCCATCTGTAAAGCAGTTAATTTATAGTGCTGCAGTTCGTTACGGTAGATTCTGTGTTTTGCTGGTTTCTGGATTTTTAGACCACCGGAGAATTGGTTAAGTGTGATAGAAACCTTATCAAACCTTGTTTCATTCAATTCAAAATTGAAATATATTGAGTTCGGATATTACGTTGTTTCTTATTCAAAGGTATTCAATGAGTAAAATTTCAGCTATTTCATTCAATAAGAGGAAACGAAATAGTTACCTTTAAAACGCCCCAGAAAATAATATTTCTATTGCTATTTATTTTTCAAAATTAAATTGGTTGGGCGTTAGCAAAGACTATCACTCAGAGGGTTGTAAAATTTTCACTCTCTGTCCCCACGATATCTTGAGAATGAAATGATCTATAAACATGCAATTTTTCAAGCTCCATTTCTATATTGGGAACACAAAGTTCTATAGTGGTGCATGCTGTATTTGGCTGAGCGTTAGCGAATATTTTTACATCGGCCTTATGGATATCCGCAACGAGAAAATCGCAGAATAAATAAATTCGTAAACAAACTGATAATAAAATTATACATGTAGCCTAACTGTGAGATATCTTGGGAAAGATATCATCTATTAAAGTTAAATTATTTGGAATCATGCACTTGATTTTTACATAGACAAGAATGAGTTCTACGATGGGGCATATCTAGTTATGGATTTTAGTGACCTTCATTAAATCCTAACATTCAGTAATCTAGAATAATCTCTCTTTTGTTTTTAGTGGTGAAGGGAAGGGTTTGTACAATTTTCTTCTTTGTTTGAGAGTCTGCTTGTTTCTATGTCTGAAGGACATCTTAAGAATAAAATGAGACTGAAGACTGTCCGAGAAATGAGACTTGAAATTTCGCATGTAACCTCAGTGAAGTCTGTTAGGCAACAAGTAGTGTAGCCTCCTGCAGTGTTTATTATAAAATATTTGTATATAATAGAACTGTATAGTAGTAATTCAATAAAAAAACAGCATAATAAAACGAAATATTCCAGAACTCACTGACCTCCCATGATTGAATTACAACAAAGTACTTCTACATATTTATTCCTACATATTCAAATTAAATTTATATGGATTATATTTATCTCATTGGATATAATCGTATATAGTACTGCCATTCATTGCTTACCTGTCGCCACCATGCGTGTTGGTAAGTACTGTGTATTGTTTATGTAGTTTTCCAACATTTTTCGGACAATTGAACAAAAAACTGCCTAATATTCATTGCTCCAAGAGACCACGAATAACATAAGGGTTTTTATATATTCTTGTGGGACAAAAATATTAACAATGGAATTGAGGTTATCCTAAATTAGATGTAATTATTATGGAGTTCTAGCTATGCCACAAAAAATAAACTAAAAATTCGCCACTTTACGTAGAAAATGTACTTGCCTTTATACCATAAACGGGTAAAGGGATGAATAACAGATAGATAGTTTGAAAGAACCCAATCAATTGAATTGAAAGTATGGGATCGTTGTATCATCTATCTGAATGTAGTCTCTTCTATAGTAAATTTGTAAGATGTCTGAAATCATTAAATAAACCAATTCTTCTATTCTACAATTTCATCTTACATGGATATACTAAGGGAATTACTATATTAAAGTGCCTAACAATAATTGCTTACAGATCGCTTGTTAACAAATGTCCAAAATGAGAGGTGGGAACAGTTCTAGATCCATGTTTGCTAGCCTGGAGCGCCACGAGATTGTGAGACCGATTTAACTGGGAGAGATAACCAGCAGACCATTATGAATAGCGAACAACTGAGCTCATTTGGCGGAGCGGTGAGCGATGGGGGCTGCGGGCGTTGCACTGAACCAGTTGATAATCAATCGCCCGAGAACGGTAGCGGAACGAGGGAGGAAGTCAAGATGAGGAGCAAGATCAAGCCTTGAGGGAGAAGTCTATTGGAAAGGTCACGAAGTATATGGATGATAAAAAGTTCTCCATATAAAACGAGCAGATAAAACGTAACTGAATTCATGGATACGATTTGACTAGTTCTTTGACGCCTTTATTTTACAGAAATCCTTGCTTTGAAATGGAATATAACTAACTGAAATACTTACAGGAACATGAAACAGAAAAAGCGTAGGAAGAATAATATTACTATTAATTGTTTTTACTTCAAGACAACATCCTTTCTTCCACAGGAACCGTTACATTCCTAAGGCGCTAGCGAATTACTCAAGGGATGGATAAATACGACATGCAATAATATAGCCATTAATGGATTAAAAAGGATTATTGAATAGTAAACACAATAAGGTGTAGACTACGTAGACTATTTCTTAACTTTTGCCGAAGCTACGACTGCAGCAGACCACCAAACCTCGATCAAAGTGAGAAGTCACTGTCGAACAAAGGTTCACTGTTGGTTTTGAATAATTAAAAATTTATGTCCAAACATTCCATATATACTTGACAAACAAATACATTTTATATCGTCTAAGTTTATTTCAACATGAATTTTAGTTTTTTAAGGTCCATCAGTATTAATCCGAATGTGAAAGAGAGCAATAACTTCGCGTCAATGTCCCTCATGATAGGATAGAAATGCAGAGGTTTTTGGAATTTCGGAAACTCAAACATACTACAAAAATAAACTGTCAATTATATTTTATCGATTTCCTTTCTTCCCCAGAGAAGGTAACGTTTAACAAGTTCAACTTTAAAACGTTATTCTTGGAATGTCTAGAAAATTCCTACTTTAGCTTCTGCGTAAATGTTATGATTATCTGATTTAGCGTGCATCTCTCACAAAAATGTAACATTGACACAATGGTCAACCACCATTTCGCTCCAAAAATCCAGACAGGCTGAGAGCAAATTTTCTTGAGCCACGCAGTTAAAAAACCTGAGACTATTTCAACCATGTAATTGAAAAGCCTATTATTCCCAACCACATGTTTGAGTTGTAAACTACAATACGAGTTTAATGTGTGAGTACTCAGTCGACACGAGGAATTTCTAGTACTCGATATAAAACCGAGGTGATTTAGGGCTCGACTTGCAAATAGTGAACGCTGACATTACCTCGTAGTAAGTCGTACACCAGTCAGCAGTGGCTTGGCACGAGTAACTGTCATGGAAGAGGCGTTAATGTTGACGCGAAGAGAATAAATCCTAAGTACCCGATGTAACGGTTACACTTGTTCCCCCGCAACGGTTAAAAGATGACAGTAAATGCCTTTCTCTTATCGATCACAGATGAGCCGATCTCGGCCGGGGAGCCGAAGAGAAAGGAGTCCGGCACGATGCGGCGATAGTAGCAGTTGCCCAAGCCAGAGGACGACAGGATGGTGCAAGGGACCAGACTAGAGTATATTCTAACCGACGGATAATGTCAAGGAGACTGGGTGAACTTGCAGAGGCACGCATCTCCAAGGCCGAGTAAAAGCATCCTCTCCAATAATTTATCGGAATCATGCCGGAATAATCAAAGGCCTGCTTAGCATCCACAGGTGGAGACTGCCGCGCCGCTCCGCGCTGTAGAATCAGCAGATATCAAACACGATCTGCTGGTAGTCGAGCGTGCTGATTGTTTCTCCAAGGAGATTCCTGACTTTGTCATTAGATTGTTCACGGAGCGCCGAAATTCGATACTGTAATGCCAAGGTGGTCCGGTTTACTTGCACATCTTTCTTAATACCTCGCCAGTGTAATGCCTACTTTGCAAGCGTAATCACTGTGATTCGAGTATTCCTAATAACATGATGAGAGCCATCTGATAAAAAAATAGGTAAACTGAACCTACTTTTCCTACAACAGTCATCCGATATTCGGTTAGAATTTTTATCATATGGCAATACTAGCTAGGCAATACAGAGAACAGTTTCTAAATGGTATTTGGTAATACCGTTCACTGAATCAATTATTGATTTGGAGAGAAATTATCTTATGGACTTGCGTTATGACCCAAATCACATCCAATTAGACATAAAATGTCACAAATAATTGGAATAAGAGTAATAATTAGACGAACAAGTTTAAAATTACTTTTACTCTAGTAGTGATAATGTAAATTGACTCGTGTAACTAAAATGAAATTTAAATGTTTCATTCTTCCTTCCTACTAAATATTCATCATATAATCAGAAAACAGAGCCTTTATAAGGATAAGGATCTAGATAATATTGAAGAATGTTTTAATACGACTGACTAAAATTTTTATAACCATAAACAATTATTTTTATCGCTGTGTGAACATTTTACGAACGATTACCAGAACAATCATATACTCGACATACGTATATACATTCATACATTCCCCACTACGAGTAGAACTGTAGAGTAACGTGTAGATTGAACTCATGGGGAATATATTTCATAAAATATTATAAGACCTAACATAAGATGTATACAGTCATATATTTAAAAGTTCTTATATTTAAAAGAAACTTTGTGGACTTGGCAATAACATTTTGCCAATTTTTTGTGTGATTAAAATTGAATCTAATCTTGAGTTTGTTGCATTTGCTTACAAAAACTGTTCATTATTCATAAATCTTTAATGGGTTGATTATTATTAAAAATAGGAGTTCTTAATTAAGTTCTTATAGTTTTTGTTTTATTAAAAATTGAATACGTATAAAATAAGTAATACACATACGGTACTAATTTTAAAATTTAAAAAAGTTTTAGGGGTCGTAACAAAGGTAAATTAAAAACGTAATATAGAGTATATTAACACAACGCAGTGTATGCAAAGGAGATTTAATCTGAATTCACTCATTGCGCCGATAATATAAGGACTCTAAAATAAAATTTATATTAACAGATAATTAATTAATAATACACTACTTCTATTGCACGAAGTACAAAGGAAACCTGAGAAAAATATCACATATAATTCAGAAATTAAAAAGGCTGTTTTTGTTTCAAAAAATAGACAGCAGTTCTGACTGTATTGGTAGGAATAGTATGGGGTCTGCGATGCCGAACCCGGTGTTGTGGAAGCACACAAATGACCATACGCTCTCAGACATCGGTTCTGACTGTAGCAGTAGGTGAGGACCCGTTGTTGTGGAGGCCACACAAATGACCCATACGCTCTCAGACATCGGTTCTGGCGGTATCAGAAGGTGAGTAGTATGGGGTCTGCGATGCCGAACCCGGTGTTGTGGAAGCACACAAATGACCATACGCTCTCAGACAGGACCCGGTGTTGTGGAGACCACACAAATGACCCATACGCTCTCAGACATCGCGTCTGACTGTAGCAATAGGTGAGTAGTATGGGGTCTGCGATGCCGGACCCGGTGTTGTGGAGGCCACACAAATGACCCACACGCTCTGAGATTGGTTCTGACTGTAGTAGCAGTAGGCGAGTAATATAGGGTCTGCGATGCCGGACCCGGTGTTGTGGAGGCCACACAAATGACCCATACGCTCTCAGACATCGCGTCTGACTGTAGCAGTAGGTGAGTAGTATGGGGTCTGGGATGCCGGACCCGGTATAGTGGAGGCCACACAGATGACCCACACGCTCTCAGACATCAGTTCCCCATTGACATCTGACACCAGCTCTAAATTACATCCAAAACTGGATTTCCGTTTATGACTCGGTCCAATAAACCCGCGATAACACTGTCGAGGTGTTAACTCACGGTTTACAGCGCGCTAACTCTTTCTTACACTTCGCTGTCCAGTTTTCTTTTATTACCGAGCATCCTCCAAGTGGGTGGCCCGGCGGCGGCTTCGGTGTCCGCTATTATGGCGAAATTTGGCAGGTTAACGGGTCAACTGTGAGGCCTCCGGTCAGTAGCACACGTCGGCAATTAGCTAGAGACTGATTGAATATGAATTACACTAGGATAGCCCGGCGTTCGCAGGATTAGGAAAACGCCAAATTGGCGACGGCGCTTTCATCAAAGTAGAGGCTTTCGTTGTTTCACTTCACAAACAGATATAGTCTTTGCATCTACGCTGGTTCAACCTCACTGTTTCTCGACAAGTATAAATAGTTTTACAAAGAATTAATTTGCATATACAATTTACTCTGTTAAAAAATCATTCCATAGTTTAATAGTGTAAATTTGATAAAATATTAAATCTTAAAGCGTATTAAAAGTAAACTGTTCCTTTTTAATAGAAGACAGTGTTTGTAGACCATATGCACGATTTCAGTTACAACACTCAAATCAACATTATAACTGCCCGTGTTACCTGTATTGTAATTCTTCAGTGTATTTTTAACAGAAAATTAAAATGAGATTTAATGTAAATTATGGCGATGTAGTGAAGTTGTTGAAATTATAGACAGTTCAAACGTAAACAAAATCATTACGCTAGTTACCTTTACCTTTGAAATCCAGAACCCTAGTGAAGATGGAAGATTTAGATGGAAGGGACGTCATATATATGTTAGATATATGTTGCGAGACGTCCAGCATGGCGATTTATAACTTAGTGGCGTGCACGAGTTGTACCCTGGATTTTAAGAACTTACAAGTAATAGAATTGTATTATTTAATGGTTATTATTATGTCCTATATTAATTTCTATTTTATACGTGTTATATACAGTTCAAATATACTTATTTGGCCAAAATAGTCAAAGGAATGAAATAAAATAATAAGTAGAGTATTGTTATTACTTTCAATCAACATTTTTTAATGATATCACAAATTTGTAAATCTAGTATTTATATTGTAAGTTACCCAACACAAACTGTAACATTGTTGTACGAGTATCACTTAAGTCAATATAACCAATCTTACCATATACTGACCTTATGTACATGTATATATATATATATATATATATATATATATATATATATATATATTATATATATATATATATATATATTATATGTATACATTCTCAATTATTTCGTTATTAAGTAAAATCCAGAATAAACGACGAACAATATACATCCCAAATTTTGTCCAAATCCGTCAACTACTGTATGTTTTGTGTGATTGATGATCAAACAGCCAAACATCGAGACATCTAGACGCCCAAACATCTTCATAAACCACAAACTTTTGCATTATATATTCGCAGCTACCCGCGGCTATATATATATACATATATATATATATATATATATATATATATATATATATATAGCCAAATAATATTATAAGTGCGAATGTGACTTTGTTTGTTTATTCACGCGTAAACTAATCGACCGATATCTTAAATTTTACATGAACGTTCTCAACGCCCTTGGTTAAGATTTAGCAAACATATGCTATATTAGAAATTAAGATTCTTATTTCGAAAATACCTCCGCCCTACTGGTCTCTAACGTTGCATACAGCATAACAAATCATATTAGTTAAAATGGGTTGTTAATGTGTAATCAACCGTTCTGTGTAATCATTGTTTTATGACAGCACGACCATATGATTAATTAACTTAGCCACTATTTTCGATTTATTTACATTTATAGTGTGAAAGCCCAGAGAAAGATTGACAGTAACAAAACTTCTTATTTAAACCTGCAATCGTTGTTGAGCACAGAGTGAGAAAATATCCAGATAAGAAAATTAAAAGTCTAAGTCAAAATAAAGTGTAATTTAAGTGTAATTATCAGCAAATATTAGGTTTGCAGTGTTTGGTCATTACTGTATTGCAGATACCAAAAACATCGATAGAGAAACAATTTAAAATAAAATATGGAACAAAAAATACTAAAACCGGAGTAAATGACAATGGCATAATATTTATTATAAACTTAATGAAAGATGTTCTTGATCGTGGTAACAAGGTAAACTCAACATTGACGTCGGAAATATAATTCACTCGAAACAGAAATGATTATACCGTGCAAAGCTTACGAAATTGAGTACGAAGCCGCGGGTAGCTGCTAATATATAATGCAAAAGTTTGTGGTTTACGGAGATGTTTGGGCGTCTAGATGTCTCGATGTTTGGCTGTTTGATCATCAATCACACAAAACATGGTTGACGGATTTGGACAAAATTTGGGATGTATATTATTCGTCGTTTATTCTGGATTTTACTTAATAACGAAATAATTGAGAATGTATACATATAAGGTGGTAAAAGTTGGTTTCTTAGACATTGTGAGATGGTATATTTACAGAAGCTGAAGGAATAAAATAAGACACTAGGAAATAACATGATTCAACGAACCATTCGCTCCTAAGTCTACAATTTGAGGACACAACCGAGCGCAGTGAGCCCGTGACATAGAGAATGGAAATCAAAAAGCAATCTACCAGACTCTATATGCAAACGTTGATGGTTGAAAATCGTCGGGATACGTTATTTACTGATAAGATGTACGATACCGGTGACTAAACCAAGAAAATAGGATGATATAGTGAACAGGGATAGGCAAGAGCATATTCTGTACTGTATCAGGTTTACGGATGTTTATAAATTTGAATAAAAGATTACTTAGGGTACAAAAAGATAGCTGGGTGGCCCGCATACTAGGCATACATTTACTTTTTGGGAACTAAACTAATCGCAATATTATAATTGGCCAGAAGCAAATAGTCAGTCGTAGGTGGTTGGTCGGATGATGCAGGTCTATTGTGACCTGTATTTCGTAGTTCAGTTTTAATAATTAGTGCTGTGTTTTGTTCTATTAAGTCCATGTTTTATAGTTAGTGAAGTAGACGCACCAAATGGTAGTTTTGATTCCTGACTTATGCGAGTTACAACGCTCTGGTATGATTTGTTTATTTTAACTTAGATTTTAATTATGTATTAGGGTAGTTATTGAAGAAGAAATCAGATTGAAGATTTCGAAACGTACTGTTACTAATCTTTTGTACTAAACGATGGCAAATGTCCGGAAAACTTCCTGTTCCATTCACAATCCTTCCATCGTCAAAAACAAACCACAAAAAAGAATTCAGCTATCGTTCAGGAGATTACAATATTTTTCATTCACAATTATTGTATATCTAGGGCGTTTAGTACAGCATTAAAATGTAAATGCCTACGACGTCTCTATTATTCAGCAGAAAATTACGAGTGAAACATCTAAAGTCATGTTGAACAAGCTTGGTGTTCAAAGTTTTTCATATTACTTTATCAATCTAGTAATAACTTCCTGACCTACACCTAATTCTGCAGTGACACGTAAAAGGCATCAATATTACAGTGACAAAAATGTGACAAACATCGATCTAAATTTACATAAAAAATCAGAAATAAAACTCGTTCACTACGCATCTCGCCACTCAAGAAACGTTTATTTATTTATTTATTTCCAACAGAAATACATTTCCATTTTTCATGAAAGGATTGTAAAAGTAGGCTGTAAAAAAGCACTTGGGTGTATTGTATGGCAAAAAAAATTTCTTCCTTTAAAAATTAGTCCACAAATTTTTGAGGTGCATTTAGCCTTAACCTTTTTTCGTTACACGAGCCAAATTACTAAATAATGAATGACTAAATTTAATATCCTCTGGTATTTTTAGTTGAACATTTTTAACTGTGCCTTCTGTTGTGGGTCCACTCTGAGGTTTGCGAATTAATTTTATCCAGGATGAATTGGAAAAGTCTATCTTTTATTAGATAATTTATAATTAATAAACAAAAATAAGTAAATTTGCAACTTTAAATTTGTACTTTTTCATACTTGTACTCAAATACTCCTTCCAGTGCAGAGGGCAGAAAATTATAAGTTATTTATGTGTGTCAATTGACATTAAAGATGTATGTGTACAAGCTTCTTCTGTAGAACAATAATGAAGTAACGATTGTTATTGGTTGAAATGTTAATATATTTATTGAAAGTTAAATACTCCGTGATATTTGAAACAAAAATGTTAACAGTTTTGAACTTTTAAGTAGTTTCTAAAAATTTAAAGTTATTCTGTTAACAATCAGTTACAAATTCCGTTTCTAAACTTATTACATTCGATTCCTTGTATTTTATTGTATAATACTTCATTACATATATGTATAAAACTTTGTTTCGCAAAACATCTGTAAAAGACATGAGAATTTTAAAGTACGTAACTGATGACTTTGGACGAAGGATGCTCCTAATGGACTAACGAGAGTACCTATGTTTCCAAGAAGAAAAATAAAATGTTATTTTCATCTCCTACAAGGTAGGTTTTTAGTAATTGAGCAAATATATTTTCATAACTCTTGGGCTAAATAATTTTCTTCAAGCGGAGGACGGTATTACTCCTCTTAAAGTGTTACTATAAATTTTAATGTTTGTGACGATTTAGTAACTAAAAGCAACTCTCCTACAAATCAAAGGACTTATTGTGGCCAAATAATTCTACAAAGTTATAATTGTACGTCAGTTGTTACGTCACTGAACTAGCTGTAAAGTTTAAAATTTGAATTACTTTGTGATCATTTTATAACTCGTTATGGATGAATTAAAAAAAGTATTGTTAATAATTTATTCCAATAATATTACTGCATTACCTATCGTATACTTTTCGCTTCGTCTTGGTCGTAATACTCGCACCAAAAATTAGAGGAATTATAGCTTTCTGTCAAAATATAATTTCATTTTTTTAATTGTAATTTTTAAGAAATGAAAGCATTTCCCAGTAAAAAGGAACCTTATGACAACTACTATATTAGTCAGCACAGCTGGACGACATAAACTCTTTTACAACTTCATAGTGACCGTGTTATATTTACACAGAACAAATTGTAATATCAAAGAAGTAATGATTCTCGTCAACCTTCACCTGGTGATGAAACATCAAAGAGGCCGCGAGATGAACCACGCGGAAACAGCCGCTGGGGCGCAGCACCTGCAGGTGGGGTGACGTCACATCACGCCAGCCTAACACGAGTGCAAGTGCAACAAGTGAGAATATAGAAGAATACCCTTGAGGTGTCATCGGCGTAACCCTGCCAGGTCGCAGCATCTGCAGTTACGTCATGCACTTGACGGTCTTACAGCCAAGTATATATGGTACATTACTTGACTGTACTTTACTCGACAGAGGTAGTGTTGCAGCTTCCAACTCCCATCCTATTTCCTCTCCTGCTTTTATCCGAACTTACCTTCCATTCCGTTTATGTTGCTGGGAATGTAAGAAATATAATGACTTAATTCCAGTTCTTCTAGGTTTTCTGTTATACGCGAATTGTGTACAGACGGAAAATGATTGTTTCTATGTAATGTATTCTAACGAATTTAAATAACTGCACATTATTGTTTTATTAATTCACGAAGTTCACTGCTCATTGAGTGAATTGCGCTGTTAGCTTTGTGAACTAAGCCCTCTAACCTAACCCAACAGTGACGAGAATATTTAGGTATTAATCGACCAACGTAAAATGAATTTAAATCGAAAAAATCCAGAAGTAGACAGTTTTCAACCTTTGGTGTAATATTTTATATAGAATACAAATTATATGTATGACATATTCACCAAATCCACGTTTATCTTCAGTTGGCACATTACACTGTTCACCGAGCCAAACACTTATCACAACAAAACATATTTTTAGCATGGTGGGGATCTTTGTACTTATGCAGATTAGACTATATGCATTGTCACCAATAGTTTCTCTCCAACTGCTCCAGGATGGTTTATCAAATTCTGGGTGTTTTACTATAATCTCTTGGTTGATTGGTGATATCCTTGAGTCTTCAAGTGGCAGGTCACCTTTTGGCCATTCTAATATTTGTCATTTGACATTGCTATTGGAAACTTGAAGAGGATAGTTCATAAAAAATTGGCCTGGACGTGAGAATAGGTGGCGTGATATTAGAAAAAGTCATACCTTTATGATGGAGAAGTCCTTCATACGGCTGATGATTATGATGTTCAGAATGCGCCTCTAGTGGTGATAATGCTAATTATTTCTACCGATTTTGCGGGTTCAAGTACTTGGAGTGTGTTTAAAGCCCTATTTCAAAGACTTGCTTATGGGATTTTGTAACATTTTTCCATCTAAAAATAAGTAATTGCCAGATTTTACAGAAGCTAAAATACGCAAAGTGTGATTTGTTTAACTTAAAATATATACATTTATTTCAAGACACAAGGAACTGTAAAGCACTATTTAGGGCGTTGGAGTACAAAATAAATGTAATTTTTACAGTATCCATTTGTCCTTTGGTTAAGTATTGTGATCAGTCCAGAAGTAATTCTCATACCCGAGAGGATGAGATGTGTGTAGTTGGTGTGGGTTTATTGTTTACACGTGTGTTTACACGCTCACTGTACAAGACCAATTTTATCATAGTGTTCGAAACTTGCAGAACATTTCTTTATAAATGATTGCTTGAGTTTGTTAGCATTGGAAATCCATTTAGATGGTGGGAATATTGTTATATTATAAAAATGTTTGTGACTTTGCTCTCATTTTTTTGAAAGTAAAAATTTAATTGGTTTAAAACCAAATATATTGGTGATTTAAAATGAATTTTAAGTTTTGAAGTAATTGGAAGTTAACTTAATTGTGCTTTCCAAGTCGGGGGAAATTTGGTGTTTTCAAAATAAATATCATACAACCTTTTTAAGGGGTTCATAGTCCAACAAAACACGGCCCAGAAGGACTTCTTGGCCTAAATGTTAAGGAGTTCGTCGAAATGACGTCAACGTATCTGGGCTGTGAGACGAATTATTCCCTTGAACCTTATTGTAATCTCGCTATCTGCGTTGTTTGGGCAAAGAGTAGATGAGGAGGTCGTGCCGGAGGGACGCGAGGCGCTGAACAAGGCTCCAGTCACCTGATTATTAGTTAAATACCATCCTCGCCTCGCACCTGTACAGTTCTCTCATTGCCATTCTCGCTCGTGGACTGTGAATGTGCTCGGTTAGGTCACTTGGCAAACAGTAAATGTTAAGTGCCTGTTTGTGTGCCAAATGGGCTCGACTTTCATTGGTTAATTCATCTCCTTTGATACTGCGCTTGCAAACTCACCAGGCGCCGCGCCACTGCGTACAGGTGGTAATGCGGACAAGCAATTCATCACCCTTGACGATCGTTACATTTGAAGAAAGGGTTTTCTTAATTGTGTTTGGTGCGTGGCAAGTAATGAACAGTTTATACTTCACTCGTCCCTGGATTTAATTATGTAACCAGGAAGGTTGATTATATTGTATTACTCTAAGTCAAACATAAATACCACTCGTAAGTATCGACTCCAGTAGTTCGCAATCCTTTAAGGTATATTATATACCAAGGCTAGCCTGCAGACCACTAGAGAAACTTAATCATTAAACAGAAAGGGTGCCATTGATGTTAATTAGCCTAAGTACTCTTCAATCTTTTATCATAATACTTTGATTTTTGTAAGAACTATTCACATTTTACACTGTCTTCTCTAACTTGTATTTATTGGAATTTCAAATTGCCAAAATAAGAGCATCATTTATTTACACCACATGATACATGCATGTCCAGGTGAGACCTGTCCCTGTCTGGAATATTGATTGGGTCTGGGTACTTTGTAGGTATCCAAAACCGGTAACAGAGTTTTTTTTAACAGACCAACGTTAACAGTAATTTTTTATCTTGTATCGAAAGTGATAATTAATGAAGATTGGTATTAGCGCGATTAGGACTTCGGTTATAAATATTGCACTGTACATAATAATCATTCTGCTGCGTTGTGTTTAGGTTTGCACAAAAACACGTGAGAGTTTGGTCAAATGATTTGAAACTCTTCTTGACAATCGAGGAAAATATTGTACGTTTGTAATATTTAATATAATGTTATTAATTATTATCTTATATTGTAATAATTTGTGAATAATATATAAGTTACTCTTAACACATTGATGGCTGTAGACGAAAAAAGCCATTTTATAGTGCAGTTAGACGTCAATACAGACTCTTGTTATAAACTCTCTTTACTTATATACTGTAGGTAGTTTAGTTGTTTTTACTAGGTTGAGTGGCGATACAATCCACTACCATAGAATAAATATTTTATCAACTGAAAAAATATCTGACGGTGAGTGTAAATTGTGTCATTGTACTAATAATATAGCATGTAGCCAGATTCTTTAATTACTTATTCAATAACAAAATTATAATTAGAGTGATTCCATACGTAAAACAACTATTTCTAAATAGTCTAACTTGGTATGACTGTTACAAATTGTATGTGTAATAAAGTATTCATTTTACAGTTAAATAATATAGTATTATCTTTAAATCATTTTATTAGCTAAATAAGATATTAATTAACGTTTTGTTGAATATTAAAATCTATCAGTAACGTTAAACAGTTTTATAAATAATAATTTGCTTAAGGATTGAATCCTTTTTTAGTGTATTTTCGTTTTTGCTATAATTTATTTCGGTGACGAAGCTATTGGCGAATATGTGTCCCAATTTAAGAAAAAAAGGATTATTTCTTAGAAATGAAAGTAAATTGACAACGACGGTCATCGTGTAATCCAATCACTAACCCGTTGACGGCGTGAAAGGCGAATGGGAGCAGTTAGGAGAAGGAAGGCTCATAATGCCGTGTATGCTTTCACATACGATTAATCTGGAGCCGGCGAAAGCATTGTGCGCTGTTACAGATACTCACGATTAATATCCCCAAACAGCTGAGTCAGTAGCTCGTTAGTTGGGCGTCAGCAGACCGCGGAATGACGGCGCACTGGGGTCTCCTCATTTACATGCATTGTTGGTGGGCAGCAAGCTCGTTGTGCGATACGCCTGGATATTCCTATCGTAGCTGCAGAACGCTTTATTAGGTGACATTCTCCCCTTCTTTACGTTGGAGAGACCATCGTTTTAAATGCATCAGCAGTTTTTATTAAAATAGCACAATGGGTTGACACGGTACTTGTTAGTGGTTGCAAAATTATCACAGCCTAACTAGCTATGGTGACATTGTAGAATTTATATTACCTCAGGATGAATATAGATTTAATCTCCACCAGAGGGGCGAGAATAGGTAGGATACTAAACGGAGTGACTTGGAGAAATGTTTTTGATGGATAGTTCCATAATTTGTTCTTTCCTTAGGACCAGGTAGTATGTACAGTCCTGGTCAACTTTGCCATATTCCTGACTGTTTTATTGACTCTTATGATTATTATTGATCAGGATGCAGTTTCAAAATGAAAATCCAGAAACAAGCTTCGTGAATAAGTAATCATAAAAGATAGCTTCTGTAAATTGGTTTATATGATTCAGTTATAAGAGATCACAGATCTCGCGAGAAAATAACAAAAAATTATATCTATATAAGTAATTATATAAATGATTTGTAAAAGATTGTATTTAACCTGACCATGTCTTCTAAGCCAAACAATCTGCCTTTAATTCAAAATGTGGGCCAACCTCAGTGGCTCATCCCCGATAGGAAAACGATCAAAATCATGGTTGCAGTCAGCATCGACTGTATTGATCGGAAGAACGATTGCGGTGCGGTTGTGTAGTGCGGTAGCGGTCCATACATCACCCTGCGGTCAGCGTGTCTGCGGTCACGGGTGATCGGCGGTTGACCTTGGGGTCAGATATGGGGCGCAAATCGCAGCCACAAAACCGTTGCATTTTTTGGATCAAATCACGCCATGATTGGAGATATTCGCATTTTTTAATTGGTAGTATTGCATTATAACGGTTGGTGTCCGCTGAATTAAATAAAAATCTAGGTGAACACTCAAATAGGACTACGAGACTCAGTTATTGGCTGTTTTGCAGAAGCGGAGCGAGAGTCCGGTACCATCTGGACTCAAACTCCGACAATTCTATACAGATTTCGGATTAACTTTGGGTTTCACTTTGACGTTAAGAAGCTGATGTTTATCCTTCTTTTAATGCTAAAATATAATTTATTACATAAATGAAATCTAAGACATCATAATGGTCAGACACCGTTACTACTAAGGAAAACCTCAACTTTTCAGTATGCAAACATACTACGTATGTTTCTTCTTACATATGTAAGCAAGCTAACAAGTAGACGTGTTATTTAGTAATTCGCAATTTTATCCAAACATTCCAATGCATATTAATCCAAGACGTTTACATGTGTAAACAACCACGATTACGATAATGATCAAAGTTTTCCGCTTCACACCGAGATGAAAAGTTTTGTACAAGAATTTGTAGTATTTACGTGTAGACTTTGCTGTGAAGATGAAACTTAGTTAGCAAATGTTGAACCAAAACGTTTTGGTTTAAATGTATTGAGCGAAGAAGAAGCTTCAAGTTGAGACCGAAATATTTCTAAATTTAATTTGCATTAGCGGCTTTTTTGAACTAGAAAACTTGATAGTTCGGATAGTCATGACAACGTCCGTGTACCATAAAAATATCTAGGGTTCCTATCTAGCTGGTGTATACTTTCCAGTAGCACCTGGAACTTATATCAGGTCAACCCCATGGGTCACTAACCTCAAATACCGAGCTATTGGGATCAAAAGGTTGATCGAGAGGTCTAGTTTACTGCAGAGGATGACTGTTGTAGTGGGTGGAACTCCTATAGTGTTCAAGGCTGTTGCTAAAGATGAAGTAATGTTCCCTACCCGCTTTGATTGGAAAAGGCCGCAATATAGCTACCCTTAGTTCCAAGGTAAAATGACCAAGATGAAAACTCCGATATCTATCTTCACAGGATGTCTATAACAGACGGATTCTACAACCAGCCTTACCCATCTTGACTATCCATTCATTCTGAAAGGAGGCGGAAAGATCCTTTTAAGACTAAGAACAATTAGGCGATTCTTCAACTTCTTCTCCTAAGCGAAAAAACAATCTTAATTAAGATGATTACGATAAATAGTTTATAGTTTGGCTTTAAGTTAGTCACTATTAGGTCATTTTCTTACATTAACGGTTTAAGAGCCCCGCTGATAAACCCGTGATCTTTAGATTCTCTGGTAGCATTCTTGTTTATTTTAAAATAATCTCCTTGAGTGTATTTGAAATGATCTAGCGTAGATGACGATTAATCTTTGTCTTAGCCGATGCAAATCGGCTCTCGGCTACCGGCCTAGGATCTTGGATGTGAATCATCACACCAACAGCCGCAAGTGCTCGCCAAAGATCAGCTCCCCTAGATGGTAGATCTGTATAATTACCATTACCTAGCGATCGGGACTGATGGGATCGGTTAAATCAGCGGACGGCCTACCGCATCTCCTATGCTCCAACTCCAAAAGAAGCCGCCCGCAATACTAGTTTGGAATAATAGCGAGATCACAAAACAGTATTGCTTCGGAATAACTATGGCACGTAGTTATATCAATTTCAACCATTCTACTTTAACATTGAATTTAAGTACCAATATCACTGAATTACTTAAACGATTAAAGTTGACGTTATTTTGCTGAAGATGAGGGGAACAGATTCAGATTTTGCATGAAATGATCATCCATGATGAAGTTTAGTGCTGAATTTGTCCTTGAAGATAGAGCAAGTGTTGAAAGTGAGAACCCAGTTTAAGTTGAATGTATTTTAAAATAATAATCTTTAATATAATTGTCTTTAAAACAGAAGTATAAAACATATTTTTATATCTCCTCGAGGGATCTCCTACAAAATCATTTTAAGTAGGAAATCCAAGCAATGATTGAAATTAGATTCAAATAAAAATGGCTGAAGATAAAAACTTATTTTATAGTATGTATAACATGTATAACGTGGAGTAACATGTTATTTGTGACTTGAAGAAAAATTTTCTTTATAACACTTTACATAGTTTGTATCTAATTTGATACTCTCATTAGTACGTCTAGTTCAGAAAAATAAAATAGTAATAAGATGTAATTTAAAATAATAATGATTTTTCTTGTCAAAATTAAATTTAGAAGAAGGTAATGTTATATCTTCAGTCATCCTTAGTATAAATACTGTAAAGTTTCAAATCCTTATCATCAACAAGTTTATATTTGACCCCAAACGTAAGATGCCGCTAAATTCTGCTTGAAATGCCTACCACTCCTGGAATGATCTAAAACATGTGTTTTTATTTTTATTTTACACGTACTCAAAATGGTACCTTAAAGGTCAATGACCAAAATGTATAAAAACATATTCCAAAATAAGACCTATTGCATAAAATGTTAACCAGTTATTATATCGCAATTTGGTCACCTTCCGCATCTAGGGAATCAATCAAAGTAAATAATACGAGTATACTTAATGGCATGAAAACTAATTCTCTATTTTGCAGCGGGTTTTTGATGCCCTTAATCGTTGAGCAACTGCCTGCGCCCGGCCAAGCTAGTATAAGAAACAGCAGCAGCCACATTGTCGCCTATAAAATCATGACATTTTGTTGCTGCAACGTGATAAGCTGTCAAACTGGAAATCGGCCAAGCAATGGAGATTTAAACGACTGAATTATCACCTTTATTATGAGCTAATGCATTAAAACTGTTCTTTTATTGGCTGAGCGTTTGAAGAAGTCTCTCCCGCCAGTTGTTTATGACGAAATCCGATTTATGTATGTCTTTACATACGATCTCTTTAAAAAAGTTGACCTAGAGGTTTAATATTTGATGTGAGATTCTACCTTGCAATCTCCACATCGGTATTGAAAATGGTAAACATCGACCAATTGGTATTCTCGATTGTAATCTCCAAAACGATAGTTTACATTGGTTTTATGGGTAACATTGTCGTCCATGGGTAAAACGGAATAAATAATTTATTACCAAACAGACTATCAGAGGTTGATTGGTTTCATAAAAAGTTGTACCTTTTTAGTTTAACCAGCGATGTCAATGTCAAGCTAAACGGTAAAGCTCGTTTTTACTTTTTTTTGTGGTGATTAATATTGAAAAATGGGATGTACGGAGCATGAATTTAATTATGTATTTTGTACTAACCCACTTTCTAGTCTTATGTTGAATAAACATATTTTATTGGTTATACAATACGGACTTTATATACTGTATATGTAAATACACCTAGAGTATACTGAATGTGTGTGTCTAGCGGTAGAATGACACATTTATCGACCTATATTTATAGGACATTTGTGTTTGTAACGATGAATAATATCAGCCACAGAAGTTTGTGACACCTATTTGTGAACACTCTGTATGTGTGTTTTCGAAGCACATAGAATACTCTCTGCCACATGCACTTTAATAGATGTTAGTCTCTGAATCAGTTTGTATACATTTACATTGTTTTGCAGATTAAAGTAAATTTGACATGTCTACCAGTTAATAAAAGATGTACAAGTAGACGGTACAATAAATGTATTGATTTCAAAATCTAGGGGTTGCATTTAAAACGTTTCCATGTGTAAAGTTAGTTATTATGCTATTTAATTGGTTAAGCGTTATCTGGGTCTCTCCTATCAGTCAATAAATAAATCAGATTGATATATCTTTGTGTGTGTGTGTGTGTGTGTGTGTGTGTGTGTGTGTGTGTGTGTGTGTGTGTGTGTGTGTGTGTGTGTGTGTGTGTGTGTGTGTGTGTGTGCGTGTGCGCGCGCGCGCGCGCGTCCGTATGCATGTACGACAATTTTCGAACGAGTTAAATTAGAGGGTTAAAATTTTGGTGGGAAACTACACATATAAACTTTGATTACTTCTATATCAACACTTAAAATGGTAATCATCGGTCCATTGAAAATGGTTATGCGTGCCAGGATGTTGTTCACTTTGGGGCGAACGCGAAATTCAAATTCAAATACCTTTAATGTCGTAAGACAACTTTTGTTGTATGACAGAGTCAAGTACATGCTGTATATACATAGCTTATAGAGTAAAACAATAAAAATACAATGGTTATACAACAGTAAATATTATACTAAATATTTTTTTATTAGTCTACATAATTATAATTATTGTAAAAAAAAAACTAAAAATTTAAAGCGAGTCACAACTTTACATTTGTTAGTTTATGTAAATCTCCTACTATAACCTGTCTGGCATGCGTTTGACCTTTTATTAAACGAGAAGTACCCAAGCAGATATGAAAATAGTCAAAATAGCAAGGCTTATCCATTATATGTTGTTGAATTGACAAATGTTATAACGAACGTTTATATACACGAATAATCTCTTTTAAATTAGACAAATTAAGTGGAGTTAGTGGCATGAACATCACATATACCGAAAGTGGGTTTTTAATTTAGCCCCGTAAGAACAATAATTATAAAGTGCATCCTCTATGATTGTTTAATACGCCAAACTGTAACACATACAACATCCTTATAATATAATACTACTTTAATGTACATTTGGCCATGGCAATAATTAGATTTTATTCTCAATTATAAACAATTTAATATTTATATCTAAACAATACAATTTTGCTTTCCAGTCAGCACAGCCTAGAGGGAAAGTTTAAAAGGTACTGGTTTACCCGACGATCAGTACCGTTTTGGATGCCTCATCCCACTCGGAGGAAGTGGTTCACCACGCAATGCGAAACGGTCAAATTTAATTTCCCGTGGATCCTGGCAATCGACCGTACGCAGAATCTGGTGCCACCGACCTCTGCTTCCATATCACAGCAATTCCCGGATAATCGGAAACGCCCCGGGTGGAGAAGGGTGTCGCGGCGTTGACTGCTTTGATTACGCTGCCGGCAGCCGCTGCTTTCTACCGACCCGCTGCTAATTGCAGCCGTCATTCCGTGAACTCGCACTCCTTCTTTGTCTACATTAATGCTACGGTCTCATCAGCTGGCTTGTGTCGGAGTAGGCGCTGAGGAGGGTCAACAGCCCGGGATCTGACAGTCATCTGCGGTAAACTGCCTGCCACTTTCTCCGGTCCTGATCTGTCGGTCCCACAGTTCGTTTGTTCATCTTGAAATCGCGAGATAAATATTTCAAGAGGCTGAAATTATGATTGATGGGTTTTTGTGTGACTGATTTACAAACATAAATTATATCACATTTGGAAGGTTAAATCTACGGTCATGATCTGAAGGTCCCACCGTTCGTGTGTTCCTCTTAAAATTGCGAGGTAAATATCTGTATATCAACCCATGATTGATGGAGTTTTGTGTGACTGATTTACTAGCGTAAATTGTATCACTTTTGGAAGGTTAAATCTACGGTCATTGTCTGAAGGTCCCACCGTTCGTGTGTTCCTCTTAAAATTGCGAGGTAAATATCTGTATATAAACCCATGATAGATGGAGTTTTGTGTGACTGATTAACTAGCGTAAATTGTATCACCTTTTGGAAGGTTAAATATATGGTCCTGATCTGAAGATTCCACTGTTCACGTGTTCCTCTTGGAATTGTGAGATAATCCTTTACTATCTATCAGCCAATGGCTTTATGTGTGGCATTTGTTGTAATATTATCTTTATCACTTATGCATTGATTTTTTTACATAATATTGAAAATTAATATCCTTGTTAAAATCAAACAACACTAAAATGAGAAAAATCCAACAAAAGTCAATGTTTGGTATCATTTTTTCACTCTTTACAAAATAAATGCATATTAATCTTTAGATTTTCCATGTTAATATGTAAACTAATCAGACTGTTACGAAGAATCAGAAGTACGAAAGAATCAACACGTGTTCTACTAATTTTTTGTTGTTTAGTCAACTGGAGTTAGTCAATAAAGCCGGGGAATTCTTCGTACTACTAATTTGGATCATCCTTCTAAATTAAAAACACAATACGAATCAATGGGAGTTACCCAGCATGTATTGTAAGATAAAGGGGACAGCATTCGATTTTCTTAAATAACTTCAATTGTGTTTAATTTAATATACAAATGTATTTATATATTATGTGCTAATGGTATTTAAATATTATCGTACTATAAATCCCTTTAAAGGTATACACACATTAGCATGTATATTTCTTAAGTTCCTTTTGAAATTTTATTACTTTAATAATAAGGTTTTGTTTTTCTCGTCGTTTTTGTGTAAACGCCGTGAAGGATTAGGTGGTGATCATCAATATTTTACTTAATGAAAAATCCTTTGTAGTTGTTACAAGGGTATTATTTTCTGTTTTTATAGTGAAAATTGTCTCCAAAAGTTCACTGACATTGAATGCAAAAATTCTATTATATAGCTCGTTTTATTATTGGCAGATAGAAAGGAAAATACGACACAACAATTTTTACATCCACTAGGAGACAAAAGGGCAATTTTGTCGCAAATGGAGTGACAGATTTCAACTACACGACGCACAGCCAAATGCCGTGGTAGGACATGCAACATCATAGAAGTCATTCTTATCTATGTGGAAATGCAGTTTCCTGAAAAATGTCAAATCTATGTATGAAATCTTTGTCGAGATGTGTTGCCACATTTCGTTCATCTACTAGGGTTTCTTCACGCCAAGTCAACATAAAATGATGTTGGATGTGTTGGGATAATTGATTTTTCTTCTTCTGTGCTCAACAGTAGTTGCAGAAAAGGTTGAAAAAGAAGTGTACTATGAAGTTTACTTGTAAGACTAAATGAGACTAAATGTAAACAAATTGAAAATAGTAGTTAAATTAATTACACAACAGGCTCGTTCAATCTATACTATTGTATAAAAATCTTATTCTAATTGCCTGATTTTTTGAACATTTTTACAATACTTTACTCGTTGTTCTGCTAGTCGAAGCTAAAACGAGTCCATTAAAGCGAAGACCATTATAATCGTTACAGCCATTCTTAAGTTAATGATGTAACTAACCCAAATTTGTATATGTATATAGATTTTGTTTAATTTTTTCTGTAGCGATCTTCTTCTGTAGTTTACTGAACAGTATTTAGCAGATATATAATGTAGGATAGATCTGGAACACTCGATCGAGTGCTGCAGAGTGAGTACGACGATCCCTTGTCAACCCCTCGTCAAAAGAAACCCGTGAGTCGGACCGTGAACCCACTGTCCACCCCTTAAGAAGTAGGTAAGAAATGCTCCCGACAATTTTACGACGTGGACCTACAGTCCGTTTACCGGGGTGATTGTACTACATGTGTTAATGTGTCACTTATTCAATCTCTTGGGAGTATACTGAATTTTTGTGTGTAGGTCATACTATTTTATCTTTGCCATCGTGTTGACCTATAAGACCATTGTAAAATTATTCGCAAACGATTAACTAAGCCCCATGGAGTGACATCCACCATCATCGAACTCGGTGTTCCTCATATAAAAATAAAGCCTTATGTACAATTTAAAGTGTATAGGTCAGTTCGTATTCGAGATCGAGGGGACAGACAGAAATGGAATCTTTCCAGCCACACGAGTGAGAGCCTTCGATAACGCTCATTCACTTTTGATTAAGTATTCTTGTGATTTGCCGCTTTAAAAATGATCTAATTGACTATTCTTATTGGTTTAATTTGTAATCACGCATTAAACAAAATGGGTGAGCTGACATTAAATAAGTACAAGCCATTCAGAAATTTTATAAAATTGATTTGAGGCACTGTAAATATTTAAGAAATTTCGTGAGAGGAAGTAAAGAAGGAAGTAAAACCACAGTCCCGGAATCAGTGTGCCCATTTTCTTTATGTTCACCTGAATTCGTACTGGGTCTCAATAAAACATTCTTTCTCCAAACTTTAGTATTTATATAGGCTTTAAATGTATGCAAGACATGGCAGTACATGAATATCGATATTTGAACCTGCAACTCTCAGTTTGTGGTCGGTATTTTATGTACGAGGGTGGGGGTAGGAGTTATAGGCTAATTTACATTTTCTTCCACTTACTTTGCATGCAGTCAATTCCAAACACCTTACTCAAAACACTGTATATGGCGCATTAAATGTGTTATGTTCTATCATATCAGGAGTTTCTGGGCATGAACGCTAATTTGGAAATTTTCCATGTTGTTTAGGAAACTGACGTGAGTTTGGATAAACAAATTAGGTGGAGAATGAACAGCCAATTAGTGAGCATCAATGTTTTAGTAAACAAACTCATACTGAACACATAACCCGTTTTTTTGTTATGATAGACACAACTATAATCCATCTTAATGTGCACCAAAGCAAAACTAAAGGATTTTACAGATAAGGAGAAATATTTCATATAAAGTAAATAAGTAATGAACTTATTAATTTTAATTTGATATGCATAATTGTATATAAATAATCGAAGAATATTCCTTGCACACTTTATCATATAATATTTCATTTATATTTTCTCTTGGACTTCAACATACTTTACAGCCACATACTAAGTTTTAGAAGAACAATCAGAACACTGGTACTTGTCAAATTTATAGAGCGTATATATATTATTTCAGTGATAAGTTTATATAATTTTATAGGACCCGTAGTCGTATTTATAAGCACACACAATTTATAAGCACTTAAATATTTATTCATAATGGTTTTAACTCAGTTAAAATTATTTTCAATACAGCAAAATGCTGCGTTGTTTGCAAAGGACACGATTTTACCCAGAAATTTTTAGCCATAAAAACATTTTAAAACATATTAATAATGGTTATAACTAATTACAATTTTAAATGCCTTTCCTTTTACAACACAGTTAAACAGGACGTAGGAACTTACGTGCGTAAGAGCCAAATGGATTTAGAACACAAACAATTTATCAAGCTCAATTATCACTTACAAAAGTCAACAATTGATTCGAAGAAGGACATAAATAGACGCTTCAAGGATGCAGCTCGGCGTCGAGGGAGAAATGTAAACTGTAATTACTATAACCACAGGGTACGGAGTCATTAGTTGGGGGGAATTGAAGTTTGGTAGCGAAAACTGAACCGGCGGGCCTGGGCCCTATCATTAACTACTTTCTAGATTGCACCAGTTCGCACCTCATAAAGTCAATAGCTGATGGGCCAGGGTGTGCTGAACTTATCGTTGCCAGTTCACAGGTCATAGGCGAGCTATCGGTACTCTCCTGCAACTGGGCGTTTCGCAATGATCATCTTTGGCTAGAGAATACAGCCGTAGAGTTGTTAAAGATTTACACAAGTTTGTAGAGTCACGGAATTTCAACACTTTATTGTAATTAATCCACAGCCAAGCCCTGTCTCATTGCACTAGCTTGTTTCCTTGGCAATCAGCTTCCAAATTTTGCATAACATTGAACGGTAGGTGATTTGTGTTGGGACACTACTGTGGACCACGGGCACAAAGGGGCGGAAAACGTAGAGCTTTTTATTGCCGTTTTGTAGAAAATTATCATGTAAAATAATCATGAAAATTATCATAATCACATGCAAGTATGTTTATGTTGTAAATATGCAATGCAAGCCATGGTTTCCTATGCCTAGCAGCGCGTGCTTGTCAGATTTTACTGTGATTTCATGACGTCAAACATTATTTTGTTATAAAAAACAAGAGAATTTTATGGACTGTATATCATAGTAATTTGATACGCACTAGTGATTTACTTATCTTTTAACTATGCAAAAATAATACATTACTATTTTAATGCGCTTCATATCCAATACAAATGTAATTCATAAGAATTATATATGTTTACATATTCTTCTTACAATTACATAGCCTTTTTCTTGTCTCTTTCTTATGGTGAAAACTAAATGACGTAATGTACAAACACGTTTTTGGTGTGGATGGGAGGGGGAGGAGTGCAAATTATTTCAAGCCTAGGTATCCGAAGTGAAATTTGCCACCGACATTAGACCTGGAGTAGATGTAGATCCGTTCTTACATGCCCCCAATATTCGTTTCGGAATATACGTATCTGTGTGGAATCACTAGGAAATTAAAGAATATTTAAATATATAGATTTCCTAATGTAACCTTCATAAAGTATGTCTTAAAACATTCAATAGTATCTAGAAAAGGAACGTATTTGCAAATGTTTAATAGTAAAAGTCACATTTAGTTCTTTAAAAACTAAAATTGATGTTTTATTTCCTATGTACAGTCCATTAATAAATTGGAAATTTTGAATAGTGTTTTCAAGAAGGTTTAATGTCGTTTTTAAATAATTTTGATGTATTTTTTAATCGCCAAATTTGTACGAAAAGTACCTACTCAAATCGGCGTCATTGACTTTTTTACTATTGTACTATAAGTACATATTTTATACTTTGTATAATATCGTTATGATTACTTGAAAATAAATTACAGGGTGCTTCAGTAATATGCTAATGCTTAAATTGCAATATTAATATTTGTTTGAACTATTTAACTGTCAAGATAATATTGAAACACTCTGTATGTTTAAAAGTTATTATTGTACTATAAGTGCATATTTTATACTTTGTATAATATCGTTATGATTACTTGAAAATAAACTACAGGGTGCTTCAATAATATGCTAATACTTAAATGGCAATATTAATATTTGTTTGTACTATTTAACTGTCAAGATAATATTGAAACACTCTGTATGTTTAAAAGTTATTATTGTACTATAAGCGCATATTTTATACTTTGTATAATATCGTTATGATTACTTGAAAATAAATTACAGGGTGCTTCAATAATATGCTAATACTTAAATGGCAATATTAATATTTGTTTGTACTATTTAACTGTCAAGATAATATTGAAACACTCTGTATATTTAAAAGTTATTATTGTACTATAAGCGCATATTTTATACTTTGTATAATATCGTTATGATTACTTGAAAATAAATTACAGGGTGCTTCAATAATATGCTAATACTTAAATGGCAATATTAATATTTGTTTGTACTATTTAACTGTCATGATAATATTGAAACACTCTGTATATTTAAAAGTTATAGTTCCATTGATTTAAAAAAGAAAAAATATTGATTTTATGTGAAAATTATGATTATAACAGTTATATCATGGCTGATGTTTTCGGTATCATGTTGTTATAGCTAGACAGCGTATTATATAACTTATTTTTGTCTTGAAATAAGTTAATGTTGCATCGACTTAATAAAATTGTCACTATGTGCTTTAAGTATACAATACTTATTTTCTATAATTTTATGAGGCGTTGTAGAGTATATTAAATAACATTTATGTCCTTAGTACTTTTACAATTCTTTAGATTAGATCTTTAGATTCTCTGATAAATCTTTTTATTATCACGCTTTTTTACGATTATTATTAATTCAGCTAATTGTAATGATCAATTTGTTTATCTTATATTTCTTAAATATGATTTTTATTCTAATACTAATAATATATGGTATTGATTTATTTGATTTATTTTCAGTCTGCATTGAACGTTGCGTTTCCTTTTATGTGTTTTGAGATGTAAATCTAAATTCATTGTTAAAATGCACTACTCTTATTTATTAAACTTCTTTTTAGACAACAATATCCTAAATGTGTAATCATCGAAATGTTATTAACAAAGGTATAAATGATATTGGTTTCTGATATGGCTGAGTTAGTGGTTGGTCCAAATTTCTCTTAGTTTAATAAAGCAAAACGATTATATATAATTTTTATTGTACAAACCAAAGGCAGCTGAAGCGATGAAGCAAGATTTGGCATCTGTAGTTTATTGAATGGTCCAACTGAGTTGTGAAAGTAATGTAAAACGTCTGTTGAATTATTTACCAGCCCTGAACAAAGTTAACGAAAAGAGCGGTTCTATCAATTTCTATTTTAACTCCATTCGGACCTGCTGAGACCTGATCCACGGAGTCTAATGCCGAAATATGGTCGTGGTCCTGTGTCATCCAAAATTGAGGACGGGGGACGGTCGGTGTATCATCGGGCAGCGCGGTCGGACGAGTTTGACCGCCGCGCCGCGCCGATTGCGACATGATTTAATGCCTCGTCCAATATTTGTGAATGGACGGCGCTCTCACACCCACGCGTGCGCCCACGCACGCGCACGCACCAACTGGAGCACTGGTTATTTATGCGGAACGAAATTGGTCCGATTTGTTTACAAGAGTACCGCCGACTGTGTCACCTAAGCGCGGGCAATTTGTTGAGAGTCCCACGCCTCTCGAGAGGGCGAGAGCCCCACCCAGCCCGGACACCTCAGCCTGCTGGTCACACACACCATCGCTTGTCTCGATACTTTGCAGATATGCTATGTGTAAATACGATCGTAACCAGAACATTAAACGGTTTCCGCTCTATTGATATTTCGACAGTTATCAATGGTATCGATAATATTTGTTTAGTTCAAGTTATTCACTGAATTTTCGTCAGACTTGACGTTCTCGAAAAAAATATCTCTAAAAGGAATCGACCTGAAACAGTAGAATTGTACATGCTCGGATGCTCACCACTGATTAATCTAATGTCACAACCCACTGTTTTTGATATGCATACAGACAGGCCCCAATAGCAAGTAGAGCTAGTTAGAGCCCCTCGAATTTAACCGTCCCAAACCTCTCGTCTTTCGGTTTCCCTTAAACAATAATGGGTTTCAAATAAAAAATAAGGTATTCTTGATTATCAGTTCTAAACAGCATATTTTGCAAATAAAGTAAATTCTATCAGTAAACTATAGTACTGTTTCCATTTTTATTTGAAAATTATTTGTTTCAATTTGTTAGTTTATGTGTATGTAAATTAATTCCAGAAACTAACATAAAAGTAAATTATTTATTGATATCACATTTAAAAGTACAATTTTGTATAAAGCAATAAAGATTCTGAACAAAAAGGTTATATTGGTTTATAGGATGGATATTATTTTTAAACTTAGGAAATATATATTTTAAACCTTATCTGCAATTACAGCAAGGAATTTAATTTTGTGGAACTAACTTTTTAAGAGTCACAAACATTACAAAGATTTTGAGACAAATATTCAGTATTAACCATAAAACTTGTTACACAATTTCTTTATATATGTATTTATATTAATACTAACCTACACAAAAGATGTTTTCTTGAATTTAGTTTCTAACTCTTTCACAATGTCTGAAAAGTTCGTTTTCAAAGTTAAATATTTCTCTGCACACTAATGAACTTAACTTTCAAAATATTTTACTGTGCTTAAAACTGAAAGTTCTTTACTAATGCGGTGCTATTTGTTACATGTAAGGTCAGAAACATCCTTATTGCAATTTAAAGATTTGCAAACGTACCGGATAAAATGTTTTCTGTAAGAATATACTTTAGGTGAGTCTTAAAATCCTTCAAGTTTATCATACAAACCGAAAATGTACACATTCATTTACAAAATCTTAACTAACGTCTTCAGGGTACATCGTGTAAATGTTCAAAGCAGCGTTCTTCACTTCTTATAATTCGGGTGAAAAAGTCATTAGAAGAGGTCACACTTTAAATCTAGGATCAGCGACTTCATATGCTCCTTTCCTTCTTGCAAAGGAGATTCTATTATCTTAAAGAACACAAGTTTTGCTATCTAGGTCTACTTCAATCCTACGTGTTCCATCGTAAAATATATTTAATCTTGTTAACCTTGAGTAGCTAGGAACATCACATCCTCCTATTTTCAAGGCAGATTACTCATAGACGTAAAACTCGTCCCTTTTATTTTTGAGGAACTTTTCCAAATTTGTCAATAATTTTATTCCAACCTAAAAATTAAGATTTTTCTTCTGAATGTTGTAGAACCCTTGAAGTTTTCGTTCCTAACGTCTACAAGCAGGTTTTACACTGGAGTCTCCAGCTGCCTCTACGATTCACGTATTTCTTCATAACTAACGCTTGGACAGCGTCTGCTCTTGCAGGTCACCTATTGTCTGACAAAGACTTCACTGACGTAAGGTTGTTTGCCAAATGAAACTATTGTAAAAGTGCATTATTCTGCAGCAGCCGAACCAACAAGATTTAGTGAATGTTCTGCACATGGTATGTATTCAGCAATAGGACTCCGTCCCTTCTTTAGGGCTGAAAACCCGATTAAGGTCCTGACATTTTACAAACATTGTTATAACTTTGTCCCCTTATTTTCTTGATATTGATTTAAAAACTCTCAAAGCAGCTAACTATAGATTGTTTCTGGCCCAGGTGATGTATGATCACCTGGCTAGATATTTCAAACAGACGCTAAATGAGTCGTTATACAGGCCTTTCCTCTGTTGCTGTTATGTATTGTAAAATGAAGGCCAACTGGTCAATATAACATAAATCTGACGTCAAATGTACTATAAGAGAAGAGTACCTAACTACTTTTATTTGATTAACAACACACAGTTCTCGATTTGTTTGAAGGTTATTTTTGACGATGGAAGGATTGTGAAGGAAACAGGATTTTTTCCGGACATTTGCCATCGTTAAGTGAAACAAGAAAACAGTAACACTACGTTTCGAGATCTGCAATCTGATCTCTTCTTCAGGTAAAGAACTAACCTAATACATAATTACAAACTAGGTTAAAATAAACAAATCTTACTAAAGCGTTGTGGCACGCCTGAGTCAGGAATCACAACCTACATGTTGTATGTCAACTTCACTAACACTAAAGACATGCACTTAATAAAAAAACTATACAAAACACCAATCATTAAACTAAACTACGGAATACAGGTCACAAAATGTCTTCACTCGTCTACTAACCATTTACGACTGACCAGAGGGGGTAGCCAATGGTAATCGTGACGGCCGGCTAAAACAAGATGGCGGAAATACAAGGGAAGGGGAACAGGAATGGGCCCTTTCGTTATTATTGGTTCATGCGAGATGAACTTCTTAAAACCATATTGTGACTCCGCATTGGTTTATTGCAAATATCCGATCCGTTTGATACTTTTGGTATTCTCTTTAGTTCATTTTTTAGAATTGGCAACCAAAGCGGCCTAATCTCGACTGATGGTTGACTGATTGGTTGGTCTGCCAATTTAATGTATGTTGCCTCAACCTATGTATGTTTATGTATGTTTATTTTAACCTAGTTTGTAATTATGTATTAGGTTAGTTCTTTACCTGAAGAAGAGATCAGATTGCAGATCTCGAAACGTAGTGTTACTGTTTTCTTGTTTCACTTAACGATGGCAAATGTCCGGAAAAATCCTGTTTCCTTAACACACAGTTCTCGATAATCAATAAATTCATTATACATTTGGCAGGTATAATGTGTAATCTTGACCTTTATTGCCATATGTCCCAACACGTTGGGCAAGGAAAGGGTCAATTCACTAATTAACTTGAGGTATCCAAGATTCAAACCATTTGAAGTTGATTAATTGGAAAGGTTAACACCTATACTGCTAAAAATCGTACATCATAAACAAAGAGTATACTTTGGCAGTAGCTTACCTTTTCTTCGTGTTGTGTTACATAATTTGATAAACCTGCATTAATTGCATTTGTGTAGTGATGTGAATAAGAATATTACGGCCATGATCATAAGAATTCACATAATTTTTGAATAATACTTAGCTGTGCTTATAGTCATTAATATAGATCCATGTGTTTTTGTATCTAGTAGAATTAAATAGTATTGAATACTAAATCCATTTAAGTTGACTGTGAGTATAATAACCAATCTCTTAAAACAACATCTCCTATGGAAGAGTGGTCATAAATTTATTTTTAGACAATGTACTTCCTTTTACCATCATTGGATGGCTAGAACTCGGAGTGAAACAAGAGACTTTTTTACCAGTTTGTAGTTAGATGGTAAACATGTTTCTTTCGAGAAATCTAACTAGATTCTAAGCCAGAAATAACCCCTGTAATTGTAACTGTTATAGTATGAACGTGTTCCAAGGATTATGATGAGTCAGTTGAGGGATTTACGCTCATAATTTTGTAATGAGTCAGAATGAACCTAGTGAGAGACAAGAAGGCCGGTTTCACTAGGTCAGTTCATTATTGCGGTTCAAGGAATGATGACAACGGATCATCCAATCATTTCTCTTGGTTGCTACAACACACCCGTTGACTGCAGATGACACAAGCGAAAGTAATTGTGAGCTTTTATCACACCATTACAAGTGTTGACTGAAAGTGCTAAACGGCAAAACAAACTGTGTTTTGCTGTCACGCCAGACTGAACCAACTATCTTTTCTTTTATGTGTTGTGATGTCATTTGCTGTAGCTTTTTCTTGGATGTAAGTGTGTTGGAATTTACGCAGTCTATGTTTTTAGATTACATATTGTGCACGTAAAACATTGGTTATGGTTTACTACAATTTTTACTTTAGCAATGAGTCTATAAGATGTATATGTAGTACTATATCCCACATGTTATTGCAGATAACAAAATGGATATCCATCGAAAACCTAGGGACAAAAACGATTGAGTATAGATTTGTTTATAGATGATGTTATTCGTGGGGTAGAAAAATGTCATGTATGTCTGTCTGTCCGCACAATGTGAGAAAACGAACTGACCTAATAGACTTCAACTTGTGTACAAAGTTTCTTTGTCTGGATTATTTTTAGTTGGGAAACACTGAGTTTAATTATAGTGCAAGGTCACCCCATGGCATTTGGCTGAGTGAGCGAATAATTTTGCATTGTTATTATGGGTAACCATGATAGCAACGATAAAATAGCAGAATAAATACATTTGTAAAGTAATTCAGTGTACTCATAAGATATTTATTTTAAAATGTAACATATGAACACATGCAGAATAATTATCCAACATTATTTATAAAGACACAAAAATTATTCAATGAAAACTTGGTGTGTAGATTTTTTAGTTAAACACTGATATGAAACTTAAATGAATGAATGAAATATTAATGTATAGTTGGCAACATATCTCGAGAAAGATTTCATATGTAGAGTTCAAAATTTTTGCATGAAACCTCATTTCTTTATAAACAAGAATGTGTTCTGTGATATATAATATCCAACCTTGGAAATTACGGGGATGTAAATATGTCTCTCATTTATTATATCTATCGCATGTCAACATGATGCTCTGTAGTTAATAAGATATATTATTGTATTTATTTGCCATAAACGATACACCGTATTATGGTTTACCTATTTGACCAAAGCCAAGTTCTGAAACTACTCTAACAATTATTAATTTAAACAAATAAAAAAGTAATCAGTTCATTGCTAGCTTTAGTGCAAGTTTTAAGTGGTACGTATTTCATCCGTTAGAGTGAATATAACTGGCGTCTTTTCTATAAAACACGATATGTTCACTCTGTCTTCAGTCCTTAATTATGTGCTATATCGGCGTTTTCATTGCTTTAACTTACTCCACTATTTTGCAAGATTTGTAATACATTTTAAAACTCCAAAATTTAAATATTTCATAATACTAGTCACCCATTCAAATTAAATACTTTCTGGTTACGCAATGAAATTTATTTTGTAAATATAATTTTTCATTATAAAGGACAATTACAACGTCTGTCCATAATTTCTTTGGGTATTGACGTTTTTTTAGCTTCCGTCGATCTAGGTCGCGCCGGGATTGCTTAAAGTAACAATCCGTCCTCAGGTTAGCCAACAGGACAAACAAACAGAAGGTCGCCGTTGAGAACTCCTCGGTCCTGTTCCGCTGTTCCGCTGTCGACTGTTGGGTAACCGTGGGACTTCACCTCCTGGCCGACCGTGGATCCTCCCGCACATCTGTGTTAATTGCGCGCGCCAGTCGGGCAAGGTCAGTAAGGTTGCGTCACCGAGCTACCGTCTGGAAACTGATTGTCCGTCGAGAGCACTTAGCCGGGCGGCGCGCGCGCGGCCTAGCGGAACAACAATCGCACTCTTGGGTTGGTCTTGGCGTAACTTATACAAGGGGATGTCATTAAAACTGGGAAATAATAAAATTTTTCGTAAATGTTCACAGCTCTTTAGACACTGCTCTTTGCTCTTACCGGAAGTACAACAATAAGTATTTGTTTAAATTAGTTGTAATTTAACCACAGTACGTACGTTATTTAATAAAATAACGTTAATTTTAATTATAACGTCAATTTTTAAGAAAACTAATTGTTTTAATGAATAAAAACATACCATTCCCTGCAGTTATCTTTCGTGTACTACTATAAAAAGTTCTTATTTATCTTTATGTTCAACCATTATTCTTTAGGAATGATTTTGGATATTCCGAAATTCAGCTTCAAATCTCTAGCACCCCCCGTGGAATGATCAAAATTTTAAAATTTACTGTTTTCATAAATAGTATATAAAAATACGGACAAATTTCCTTGTACAAAATATTTCAACCGAAATAAATTGAAGTACCTTTTATGGTACCTTAATTGTAATATTGAAAAGCTCCGAAAGCAACGAAACTGATGTAAAAGGGGTTGCGAAGGTTGAGTTTTCTCCAGTTCACCTTCCTCTTACGTACAACATCTGAAATGTGATGCTGTCGCAGATTTTACTCCTGAAATTTTGAGTCATGATTCTCTGGATAAATAGTCGGTGACGATAAACGAAGAAGCTTAAAACTAACTCTATTCATCGTTTCAACATCAAGAGACACCTAGATTTCAGAATGAAGGGCAATCTGTGTGAAGAGGCATTCTCGTTGTCTCATCAGGTGCACAGTTCTAAAGTCAAGATGCTGCACGTAAGAGGAAGGTGAACTGGAGGCTACACTCAACATTCCCATGGAGTCAATCCTTCCTAACGTAGCTGCGTTACGTGTAAATAAGGGTTGCTATAAAGGGGTTGAAGGGTATTACAATAATTACTATCGGTGAGTTTATGAAAAAAAGTTATGAAATACTTAAGATTCGTCATACGTCCTTGATGCACTACGCAAACTGTACAGGTATTACACAAAGGCTGTTGCCAATGTTTTAATAAAAATCTATTTCAACCGTAATCGACTGTAGTACTTTTGTTGTACCCTAGTTCTAATATTCAGAAGCACCGGTTGAAAAAGGGTTACAACAAAGAGGATAAAGAGTATTGAGATTACAGTCGGTGAGTTGAGTAGACGTTAAATAAAAAAATCCTTTTAATACCGATTTAAAGTGAAATTACTTAACGTGCATAACTATTTTTATAGAGATCATCAGAAATACAAAGACAGACTTATTATTACAGAACAAAAATAAACAATAATAAAAAAAATAGTATAGAATTAACTTATTTTCAGATAAACAGACAGAAAAGACATTTTTCACTGGACCATTATATTGGAAACCAACATATGATTTAGAGATGATTGTATATGGAATCAGGAGGCTGGTGAATTTAATGATTATTTTAATCAAGTTAGGTATAACCTGGGCAGTGTTATAAACTGAAGCGGCACAAAAATACGTATAGAATATGCATGGTGGCTAATTTCCGTTTGTAGGACTGTAGGTCTACGGCTAGTTTTGACGAGGATGGCTAACGTCACGTTCTGTAAGGGTAGGACAGTTAGTCCACGCCGACACCCGTGGACTACCGATCCCACTTTCCAAAACTGACCTTGCCGTGAACTCAGTTTTCTGCTTGAACTAATTCTAGTAAAGGTTCCAATTACATTTGCACTGCGTGCTGCTCAAACTAAAACTTACTCTATCACATATGAAGTAAACCTTACTGCAATTATTTTATAAATCCCAAAGAATATTATATTAATATTTGAGTAAAACGGCATTATACTAATGAATAATATCCATAAACATTATGTTTGTATTGATTATTCCCCCTCTTGTTCCACCGTTAGCATAATGGGAGTATATTTAAACGGTAGCTGTAATAGATAGTTTATTGTTTTATTACTAAAGCCAAAATTGAAACAACCATTATTTTATATCTAATATATCAGATGTATATGTGTATTAAATTACCTTAATATTTATAAAAATACGATTTGTGGGATTGAAGAATACAATTATTGAAAGATTTGTCTAGGTTTAAACCATTGAATGATATGCTACAACTTCTATATTTGTATTAATAGATTCAGAGTATAGAGCTTTTTATATAAATTTCGAATTTTATCTGTTTTGTTTAGTTAAAACGAATAAAAAAACGAATTAACTGTACAATATTATTGATATTGGTAGATTATCAAGAAATGTTTTTGTAAAAAAAGTAATTAATATTATCAGTCCAATGTTGTTGAATGAACTGAAACGATATTACGTATTTCGAATGTACTCGTATGGGTTTTTTATTTAAAAAACATGAGTATTAAAGAAATTATAACAAATAGTCAACATATTTTTCAGGTGTACTAGAACACAATATAATATATTGTAGTGTCCTGAACAATTGTACATTTAAATTATGATTTATAACTATTGAGATACGAAACGTCCAATATTCTTGTTCAGTAATCAATATATGCCATTGATATACAGTTATGTGCGGAAGGAATTTGGTTCATATTAAGATCTCTCACAGCTCTAGATCTAGAAACATCTATTCAAGTACTGCGGTATGAGTAATATCTGGTGTTAACCTCTAGTCGAAAAACCCCATGAGGTGGACAGTGGTTCCGAGGCCAAAGACCGTGGATCCATTGTCCGCCCCTCAAGAAGTAGGTAAGAAATGTCCCAGACAGTTTTACGACGTGGACCTAAAGTCCGTTTACCCTAAGTTCCAGTATTTGACTACACATCTGTGGAGTTTTTGAAGGTGAATTCTTTTTTAATGAGTAAAATGTCAAAGGTAAAGGATGCCTGTTTTCACCATTTGAAATTAGCCAAATAGCCAGTATGAATTTAGAAAGCCCAATAATACATTAGATGCGCTTTTTGATATTATAGAGCAGAGACTGCAGTTATTCTTCATTTTAATTTGGTGAAGATATTCTACGTGTATTTATTAAAACATCCTCGCACTGTAATTATAACGAATTGTCTCGAATGCATTGAAATCGTAATGGTGGAAACCGTGTTTTGAGTATTGATTATAATCTTAAATTCCCACTGATCTTTCTGGTCGACTTTCTTTGTTACAACCGCCAGAAAAACATAACCTTCAGTTGTGTCAACAACTGCATTCAGAGGCGTCAGCCCGATGAGTTTAATAAGGAGAGAACATTTTATTACATCCTCCGAGGAAACGGTCGATGATATCTTATACACATGCGCGGCGGAAAATTCCAGTTGTAGGTGGCGCAGATAATGCTTCTTTAAACACGGAGAATAGGTTAGTTCCAGTGCGCTTACCTCGACATCGACTCTTGAGTAATAAATCTGCTAAACGAGGCTTCTGCGCATGCGTGACGACAGCGGCCGCAACCTGCAACTTCCCGCCGGAACAAAGGGGTTTCTCAGGAACTGTTGCAACCGGCACTGACCTCCTCCCCCGCCGGTCCGTGGTCGCGTGCCACGGCCTAGAGTATTCGGCACATGTGCCGTACCGCGCTGGGAACCAGATAATCATCCGAGGACGACCTTTCGACCATTGGATGTAAGTCAAACATGCAACCATTATGGAACCGTTGCAAAACACTTTCCCATCGTTAGCTGTTTGCTGGGTCACGTGTGTGCTGACTTGAGCTGGAGTTTATTTACGATGTCAACACATGTTGTATTGTGCTGCCTACACAGAGAGTTTATAGATATAAATGTTGATCCAGGATATTAATAGCACACAACCTTGACATCCAATGACTGGAGATCTGTTCTTTGCCAAACGATTTATTGTTTTCCGTTAAGCGGTATTTTTATCGGTGATTAATCATGATAATATCGTGTACATTGAAAACAGTAAATAATTTCAAATAGTTTGAATCACGCTAACAGGGGGATCAGTAAGGTGTACCTTACGTTCCTGACACTCCATAAGCATGAAAAGTTTATTGCACCTTCTTTGTATTGTAACTTATATCATAACTTGTAATACAATCCTTTCCAAGTTTTAACTCTCATAAATTTGTACATGCTTTTTAAAAATTGTATGTTAATAATAAGGTTAAATACTTATTGTGTGTCACGTATTGTGTATTTGTGCAAAGTGTATCTATCACTTGTGGGGGTGTAAGAAATTTTTTTCTGCCTGTCTGTTCGTACGATATCTTGAAAACGAACCGACTTTTATATTTGAAATTTTCCATAAAGCTTAATTTCTATATGAAATATACCGAGTTCGAAGATGGTGCATGCCACTCCTTGGGATTTGGCTGAGCGTTAGTGAATATTTTATCGGGAAAGATTCTTAGACTTTAAACTTAGCATGGATCTTTATTTCTACAAGAATGATCTATATGATTCGTAATTTTCTTGTCAAATTCTTTTTTGTATAATTGTCAATTTATCTCACTGCAGGACGTCTCTAGAAGTAATGAACTGTAGATTTGAAATAATTTTAAGTGAAGCCTGTTACGACACTTGGCGTGGCGTACTGCTACCATGTATAAATAATAAAAGTTTTGTTAGATTGTATTTATGCGCTATAGAAAACAATTTATGATTGCTACGTGAAGTAGTTTTTGAGTAAAAGGTACATGAGCAATTAAAAGTAACTTTTTCTGAAAGTAATGTCTTGTGTACGGGATGACTCTCAGTAGTTTTAGCGGTATATGGTAACTGATGAACTCAAAACTTTGCTCACAACTATTTAAAATCCAAAATATAATAAACAAATTAAGAGATGTCTTAGTAAGAATTAATATCCGGTTTTAATTTTGTCTTTCAATCGCTAATAGACTCAATACTACTATCATTTATACACATTTGTTTACAAATATATATTTTCCAACGATATCTACTTTTCTTATATATCCTTTGAGATCCATCCATAGTTATAATAAATCACTCATTAATAATAAAAATGTAAGAATTACATTCAGAACCTAGAAGTTATTAAACAATGGAATAGTATATTAATAACCAACAAAGAGATATGATTGAACAGAGAAACATGTGAAAATCAGGTTAGCCGACACTCATAATACACATTTGTATGATAACATTGCCTCATAATAACAGATTGTCTTAGTAAAAAAGAAATATATATATATATATATGTAATATTAGCTTGTTTTTAATGTTTAAATTTTTTAGTCGTTCGAAAAAAAATGTGGAACAAAATAAATAAGAAAACTAATAATAAAATGTTTGGCAAAATTTAGTTACTAATTACCCTTTCAGATAGATAAATAACACGATCATCTCAATTCTGACTTAAAAAAAGTAAATTATAACTATAAAAATTATACAGGGTGTTGAAAGAATGTATAGAGTCCTTCATTTATTCTAAATTGGTACAGTTAAAAATGAGTTTAAGTGTACACAGGGTTGTGAAGTTTCCATTACAAATGTGGATTGCTATTTTGTTTTAACCTGGGGGAAGGACCGTAGAGGATTTAATAAATAATATTTATGGAAAGCTGTGATGAAAGGCCATTTATCCACATAACTTATCTATCTCCAAATGTTAAATGTGTATATAAAAAGGATGTTGGTAAACCAGAAAGGGATTAATGGTAATAAACCTTCCTCAAAAAATAACAAAATAATAAAATCTAAACACAACTCTATGGTGAGAAGAGTTGACTTAATGCGAATGTTGAGTTTAGCTCCATTTTACTTTCCGCTTAGTCAGATTTCAACCATAGCAGATAACATGTACAAACCTTTTACAACGTTATTCGGTTATCTTAAACTACTTTTATGCATTAAGCATTACATGCCTGTATTGGGATATGGCCCATACGGGGCGTGTCTTGGAAATATTTGCGTTATACCTAAATGTCTCTTTTAATAACTGAAATTAAATGCGGTTTAATACTTTAACGAGATTTAATACTTTCAATACTCAGTGTACTCTATTCTCTGATTGACTGATTCCAAGAACATTCCTCCTATACAACAGGGAGGGCGTTTGAACGTTTAATAGTCATCTTATTTCAACAACCGCCATTTAATAACCAATAACCTTTTAGGGTGTAGTTTGCAAAATTATGTTCGAACAATAAATACTTTTAAAATTATATAGAAATTGGCCTAGGCTAGCATTAAGATTTTCAAGACACTCTCCAAGACTCACCGGCCCTAGGATTAAAAAAGCATTAGGATGTATCCACACATTTACACTCCACCCAACTAACTCTTAACCATCGATATGTTTCATGAGCAAATCTTTTCTTTTAGAAACCGTATGTAATCCTAACAATTATAATTTTATAAACTGACCTTAAATCTTCCCGCATCTAACTACGGCGTTAATTACCTACAGTCGGTCCGTCCATCTATTGAGATAGTGACAATTAGCATAAAAACCGTACCAGCCGGGTATCACAAGGTCTTGGCAATTTATAGTTACATTTCCCAGTAGACAATGGAGTATTGTAGCGCGCGTGTGCGAGTGCCTGTAGGCGCACGCGCGCGGTGTGAGTGATTAAATCAAATAAGGACGACAAGGACGCGGGATGGACGGGCCTGGAGCGGATGGCGGAATATCCACCCGTCAACGCCTTGTCGAGGTCGCGCTTTACATAACTCACACATTCGACTTAACAGAGACTTTGTGCTGATTGTTTCTTAGAACAATAAACTGATTACTGAATAAATCTTATCTCTCGAATCGGCGGCAGTGTGTAAGTGTGGCTGACAAAGTATCTGACTACAGGATTCTCACTGGTGGTGTGCCGCAAGGTTCAATACTGGGACCTCTTTTATTTTTACTCTACGTAACTGACATTTGTACAGTACTTACATTCACTAGATACCACATGTACGCTGACGATTTACAAATTTACGCCCACTGTGGGGTCCGTGATATACAAACGGCAATACGCAACATAAACTTTGACATTCAAAAACTTGTGGAATGGACAACGAAACACGGACTGAAGCTTAACGAAAACAAAACCCAAACAATTGTCATCTCTCACTCACGACTAAAGAACTATATAGACACAAATAATATGCCCAAAATTACTGTAAACAACGTTTCTCTTCCGTACTGTGACAAAGTAAAAAATTTGGGTCTAACTATGAACACAACTCTTGGATGGTGTGATGCTGTTGTGGGCATCTGTAAAAAGGTGTTTGCTTCAGTTCACTCACTAAAGAGGATGCAGCACTTCTTGCCAGAACGTGTGAAACTTTTACTGGTAAAAACACTGATTTTTCCTCATTTTTCATATTGTAACTCTATAATCAATGATGTGACTGTGGATCTGGCTAACAAATTGCAGCGATGCCAAAATTACTGTTTACGTTTTGTATTTGATCTAAGACGTGATAATCATATAACGCATATCTATATTCAAAATTCCATTCTAAAATTGGCCGATACAAGATTATTAAAAATTCTTATTTTGGTGTATTCTAGTCTTAACTCTGGAGAGCCTATATATCTGGCTGACAAATTCAAATTGATCTCTGAAACGAACGCAAGAGAGACAAGAATGGCCTCATCAATGCTTCTTATTCCCCGCCATCGAACCTCAACTTACAACAAATCATTTGTCGTTACTGCTTGTCGAGCTTGGAATTCCCTTCCTAACCATATTAAGTCAGTAGGGAGTCGAAATCGGTTTGCAGCCTTACTGAAAGCTAAATTGCTAGAAACGATGTCAGCGACGGGTTAGTTCGGGTAGGTTTTGGAGGACAGATAGGGTGCTAGTGAATGTGTGTATGAATTTTTTGTATGAATGTATGTATACTAAATTCTTAAAGATACCTTTATTATATAATTTTTTTTATATTTTAAATGTACAGTAGTAGTTTTATTTGACTTAAGTTCTATATTATTATATTAGGGTTAATTGTAAGATAGGGCCTTATGGCCCTAAATTCGCCCTTTTGTATATATATAATATATATAATACAAATAAAGTTATTTGAATTTGAATTACCGCACTTCCCCCGAACTATAAACTGTCGTAATCAAACTTAACTTAATAGTAACTGGCTTTACAGGGTAATAAATGGATTACAGGCCTATATGAATAAAGTAATTCTTTGAAATTAATTGTCTGTACCATAAAGATGCCTTTAAACTGTCAGTAGTTTGAATTTTTGGACAGCAAAATTGTTAGCCCTTTTCAGATCGGATCGGAGATGTTAAATGAGCGAGGTAGTAACCTCGTTCCCAAGTTTGTAGCTGACATTGCTACAAACGTTTATGTTTTTCATAGGCATAAAAACGTAAAATAAATAAAACAAAATAATTTGCTAAATTACCTTGCTAGAACTTCATTTGATTCTTGAAGTTGGAAGGAAGGTCTATCAGCGAATCATCAAAAGTGAGAAGAAATTACATGGCGTCATCGTAACGGATTAGATAGGTGATCGGCCCATAAAGTGAGCGTACTTAATTATTTGCAACTAATAACTTTGCAAAATTGGCTTCCATAAATTTATCGAATTATCATGCAACGTCGGCTGCGACGTTAATGGTCCCCGGGACGTGCGTATTGGACGGGAAGAGAGAGGGAAGACTGCCGCATCGCATCTGTCCATCTCCTGCCATTATGCATGGAGTTCCGATATCTAGTAAATCTGGTAGCGGAGTGTGTACGCCAGAAGAATGACAATGGCCTCTGTGATCTAGTGGCCATTGTGGTTCATCCGCCGGTCGCCGCACAGCCTCCACAATCGCTCATTACCAGCAGCCAGAGCCTCCTGTGCGCTGAGGAGAGCCTAGGATTGCGGATGGAACGCCCTGGTTAGTCATTGAGATTTACGGAAGGACTTGCTGTAAGTCTCCTCTGCATATTTGAGTGGATAATCTGGTGAATCTGGTGTGGAACCTCGTTCTACGCAAGAATTTAACAATGAGTCTTCCATACGCGAATTGTGACATGAATGTGACCATTGAGCATCCATTGTTTGAAAATGTGATATTGAAATTAAAAATGTAAACAATAAATAATTATAGTAATACTATGAAATCTGCAGCTCAATAAACACAAGAGATATAATCATTTAACATTATTCTTTTAAACATGGTTGAATTACATTAAAAAACTATCTGTAATAATTGTTCTTGTCGTGCTTTCTTATCAAACGAATGCTGAATTAGCATAACATTAGGGTAAACCACTAGGGTAGGATGAATAGTGTACATATACAATGACCGAATATTCATAACAATGATTTATTTTTGTTTACAAAATGTTTAAATTTCTTTAATTGATTATTATGACATCAATGAGAGATATAAATTAATGACGATACCTTCACCAAATATGAACTATCACAGAGCAATCAAAAATTCACCTTTGCTCTACTGAAAAAATCTCTTCCAAGCGTTCCTGGGTGCCCGAAAAAGGCATTAGTTTCTCATCAGAAACTGATTAGAATGTAAAACAGCAGTGTATGTTTTGAATGCAAGCCGAGCTGGTGCGATGGTCGGTAATTGTTTGTCGGGTCGGCTCGGCTATAGGTCGGTAGTGATGTTCTCATCTGTGGGCCTTCCTCGCTGATTGAAACGTCATGTTGGCACGTCACTCCAACATCTGTTCGGTATTTAATAAATCAAATCAGCCGATGTTTCTAGGACATTCCCACGCCTCTCCGTGCCAAATGTCAGCCCAGGCCAGTTGATGTGATGTGTTGTGTGATCGGGCGATTGGTGTTTGGCAAGTGCGAGCACAGGTGATTCTATCTGCGCCATTGTTATTGATGGCGGCCTTGTACCCAAATACAGCTTCTGAAACGTTCTGTTCGACTGCACTGATGGTACTTAGGCCTACTCGTGACGGTCTAGGAGCTTCTTGTTGCTGATTTTTTTGTCTATAGATCGGTAATAGAGACAACCTTCAAGAAACTCTTTTAACAGCTTTTGTTGCATATGTAAATAATTGAATATCATTGTTAGTTTTAAATCCCTAAAATACATGTAATACTTAATACATGCAATTTAAATTCAATGCGACTATAAAAGACTATGGAATAATTCCAGTTAGACAAAGAAACTTACTTGGACGAATTTTCAATCCTATTATGATTAATTCACGTATTTAAACATGTTCGAATTAATAACATTTAAACATTATTATTGCATTTTAGAAAACTCAATAAAATACCAAGTTGTGAAATTCTGGATCTAACAAACCAGTTGTTTAGTTTTGAACGTTCCTCCTCGTTTCAGCATTGACATTCGATGTCGAATCTCCCCCTTTACACCTATACTGTTCTGGGAACGATTATTTGTCATGAGGGGCGTTACTCCAGTTGGAGTTTTAAATTTAAAGCGCTAAATCTCAACATGTATCAAATAACGGAGAAGACTTTTAAGAGTTTCAAATACTTCTTTAATTAAACATTGTCATTGGTGTGATAGTATTTTTAAGTTGTTAATTCAAAGGAAAACAAGAGTCCGAACTTAGCATAAATTAAATATTTTACAGTAGTTTAGTGATGTTTTTATATAGTTATAAACATATTTTTGTGTATGAACTTATTTTATTTATTCTGGGAAGAAGATTACATTATGTAGTAAAATTAACCGAATTAAACAGGAATAAAAAAATTATCTTAGCATATCAATTGCGTGTTAGAAGCAATGGGGATGTGATAGTGTGCGAACATTCAGAGCCATGGTTCTTTAGACAACACATACATATTTGTTTATTTGGAATGGATGTAAGAATGTGGATAAACTTCTTTTGACTATTAATATTACTCCAGCCATGACAAATTCAACATGTGTAACAAATTTGAAGATTAATAAAGCTCAAAATTGAGTACGGTAATTTTATAAACAATGTTTCTAGAGTAGTAGCTTATAAGAAGCAAAATGTTGTGCATTTGTTTTTTATGCCAACATTCTTTGTTTGAGGAGAACCAAAACTATTGGATGTTATGTTCACTTCTGGCCGTAATTTGAATTCCTTCCCTGATCCTGTTAAGTTTCTGGGGAGCCACATTAAATCTGATCTGGGGCGGGAGACTTATTTGTGGTGCTTCTCCTAGATCTCTCTATTTGCTTATCTAGGAATTGTAACCCTGCCTGCATGGTTTGTTCTGGTTATTTATTGTATGTTAGGAAGAATATAAATAACTTCGTTGTATGTGAAATTGTACATAGTTATGAGACAAGGTAAAAGTAACCTCTGTATGAGTCATCAAAAAGTACAGAACTACGAAAAGCTTTGTAGTTATTAGTCTAAAAATGTTTAATGTTTTGTCTGTTAACATTTGAAGACTTTCTATTGAGATTTTCAACATAAAATAAAGCAATTCCTGATAAATAATTCAGTGTACAAAACAACTTAGTTCTTTCATGTAGGTTTTGCAACGCTGCATGTTTAATTTATCTCTGTATTAATTATCAAGAGGGTACTATATTGTTAAGAGTTCTGTATGAAAATGTTCGTTAGTTGCTAGCATGAAGATAGGTGTATAGATATTATTTGTAGGTAAACTGTCATATTATTTAAATTTGTTTTAATCTCATGTCTGCTAATGTATTATAGTTTATCAATGCTATATCTTGCTTGATGAGACTAATTATGGTTTTATTTGCCTTTAGTCAATAAAATTATGAATTGTTGATTCTATCAGACACTTTCGGATTAATATTGAGCTCGTTTTGCATGACCACCCCCAGAGATCATTAATGGCATCTGGCATCTTCCTATGTACTACTAGTTTTTTGGCCAATTTTTTTTCAAACGAGGTAAGTCGCTACAAAACAAAATGGTCACTACTGATAAGTCTTTCTTGTTTTAACTAACACTAAATCCAGCCCAAGCTACAAATTCCATGCGTTGCTGTTTACAGCTTTCTCAACTGCTTCTGATAAAGCCAAAGGAAAGGCTTGTTGGTTTTCTGCTTAGAAGAATTACACTACCATCGTAGTTAGAATGAGTGAGTAACGATACTGTAGACGTACTTATCACTATACTATCACTGGAGTTTCAAAATCTTGCACATAAACGCTGAGATGTAAAATAATGAGTAGTTCCTCTCCCAAGAAGGAGAAACAGAGGTGACCTATGTTACCTTGTGCTGTCACGAGCGCTCAATTTCGGCTGAGGTTATCAGCGCAATGACAAGTGATGGACAGGGCCGGGGTAAGTTAGCGGCTGGCGATAGAGTGTTGCACAGCCGAAAATTGGGGGGCAGACCGAGGCTCGAGTCGGAGAAACAAGGCCGGTAATAATAGGTTAGGTGGTTCTCACGCCGAAGTGTTCACCCGGGCAGTAGCTAGTCGCGGTGTGAGGGGCGGCCCTGGCCCACGATGGATTAGTCACTCGAATGTGTAGAGTTGATGGAATTTCCCCGGAAACCTACCACTCCGTTGTATCATTAATATAATAACATCATGTCAGATTTACTAGAAGAAGCTTTATTTTTCTGTTCTCAGCGGTGCTTGTCTATCCCCAAACATTTGCATGCACTAAAACATAATTCGTAATCTTTATAGAACGATGGTCAAACAATGAAAACTACACTATGATCTGTATCATAAAACAATGCGTGTGATGCAAGTGAATGAAATGTTAAAACTCAAATTAGCCTACACGTTATGATTATTTTAAATTTGCTTGTAGCGTGAAATTCCCACCCGTAATGTTGTTACACACTGACTCCTCCAACAATACTATGCAGAACTTGAGAGTGCATTTTATAACAAAAGATTATTTTACAAACCAATTTTCCTAATGTTTACGTGTTATAATTCATAGCTCAGGTCTAGACAGTTTGTAACAGTTTCAAAACATGCGTTTTACGTAAAGAACGCCCTAGCATCTAACGCAAAGTTAACCAGTATCATAGGAATTTACTAAAACACACCATAGACCACCATGTATTCCTAACGTTAAAGTCTCCCACTTTTTCGGCTACTCACGAACAATTTCATACTAAAACCGGGGTCATTTTAAAATTAATCCATTATGAAATGTTTATTTTCAACTAGTTTTCTTAAATTATAATGATAATCCACCAGCTATTGAAGTAGCCGCCATCTAATTAATAAATTTCCTTCTACGACAAAAAGACTTCGTAATATGCAAATCTCCAATACATTTAAAAAATAGTGGAACAGACTACAACCAGTGTTCATAAAGTCTTTTTAAATATAATTATGCTCAATATTGCTGTATTCAAATAAAAAACGACACGTGCATCTATATAAATAAAAACGTAATAGGCAATGAAAAACTTCTTATGTAACTAAATCTCGTTATGTAATCAATTCAGGAAAGAATCGCAGGTACTAATAATGTAAGACATGCTCTGACTAGCCACCCAGAAACGTACGCATATTACACTTAACAGTTCTACCTATAGCGATTAATTAATCGCTAACATTGACAGAGACACAGACGAAATGCAAACCGATACAGAACAAATTGATTTTAAAACTTCGTGAAATCAAACAGTGTATTCCAAAAATAAATTGTACAATTTAGTAAAACGCAAATACAGGAATTACTTCTCTCAAATACCGCATTAGGTGAGGGTAAATTCGTGGTTGCTTTCTTCATTATGAACAAATAAATTTATCTTAATGAGTGATAATAACAGTAGTAAACTTAATAGTACGTTCTGGTGGCAAGCCATGCTGTTTAAGTTCTTGTTTAAGCCATGCTGATAACTATTCTGTTATTCACTATTAATCAAGAGACACAGGGGTTCACTGAAACAGGTTGAACCTCATTGTTACTTGTAATAAAATAATAATGAAGTGTCATTGCTTACACAACTTTTGCTCCTGTTACGTTTTCATCTGTGGTATCTTTTGAAACTAACTATAGACACTGAGAAAAACTGTAATTTCAAATTCATTGTGGTCATAACTATAACAATACTTTAGATAATCCTGGCTAAGTTTCTCTCGAAATAAATTCAACACTGTAGTACTTCTAATTTAGACTCAAGTATAAGGTTGACTTTGAAGATTTAACTTTTGAGATAAATTAAATTCTTCACCATAATTAACATATTGTTTCTTTTGCAGCTTGTAAAAATTACGTGAATCCTAATATTCTCTGCAGACAACCCCCTTATACTCTTCTAGATTGTGTTCCTCCTCTTGAGAGACACCCTCTCTTCTGAGCGGTAGGTGACCACACGGACAGGACATCCAGTATGCCGCCCAGATCTGCAGCCGGAAGACCCAGAAGAATTGTGGACCCGTCAACACGCGCCGCACTTCCGGTAGGCCGTCGCCGCCGTTTCCGCCGCTGGAGGAAGGCATCCCCGTAAGTGTAACCGAAACACCATAAAACAACCGGGATCAGTATGCAGGACTGGGAGGCGGGCGCCTGCCAGGCGATATCATCTGGATATCAAATCAGACGGAGGAAGGCGTGAGTCATTCTTCTCTGACAGCTCTTGGCTCTGCAAACTTTATAGGCTACGGAGCGCGCTTTAGGCATCAGAATCGGTGCAGCGCGCCGCTGACAGCCATATTGATGAGGGCGAGGAATCATAAACTGAGCGAGACGTGGCAATTCAGGCTTGTAGATCAGTACGCTCTGGCCGAAGGATGGATGGAAATGGCCTAGAATGGCTGCTGTCGAGTTTATTGAACGAATATCGAGTAGACATTCAATAGCAAGGAAATTCAGTAAATTTAGCAATGACATACGCCAATTCATTTTACATTTATTACCGTTAAAATCAATAGAAGGGAAAACACAAAGTAAACTATTAATCTGGAGGATAACGACACTCTTAATTTACTTATTCTCCTTTTCTTATTTATTCTTTGGAAAAGGTGGATACAGTAGTTAAGAAGGGAAATTATTGATAGGATGGATAATGACACTGACAATATTGATCTCTTTTCTTATTTTATTCTACGAAATATGTGGACGAGTTACTAAAGGAAGGAAGCTACCGATAGAAAGGATGATGACACTCATAATGGTATCTCCTTTTCTGAATCGTTCTATGGAATATAATGAATATCCTAACCTCCCGCAGAATTTAATAATCTGGTGGTTAGTTTTGTCCTATTTATTGATTTACAAAAAAAAAGAAGAAATAGAATTGCTGTAAATATAAATATATAAATATTAAAAAACAAAAATAAGAGACTACAGATTTGTTTGGTTACATAGGAGAAGACTATGGTAGCCGCAACCCTTCCACCCCCCCCACCCCTCACCTAATAACTCGTACGTCCCCAAATCACTCGCGCTCACATACACCCAATACACACTCACTTGAACGCACACACTCATACACCCATACACTCAGTACTCGCTAGCTCGCAAGTACAACACATTTGTACTACGGTATTTGATTTGAATGTGATGTTATAATTTGTTCAATTCTGTCCCTTCCAACCTCCAGTAACCACGCATTAACTTTTTTATATGTCGTGCTTATAAAAACGTTGTGCTGTAGGTCTTCAGGTATATTTCTGTATAGTGTGCTGTAATGAACACATTAGTGGTCGAGTAAGTCCTTGAAAGTCTTGGTACACGTATACCAACATTTTCCGCATTTCAAGTGTTGTAATCAGTAATAATACTACTTCTTTATTGTTATGGCATTTGTGAGATATCTATTTTCCACTAAAGTTTATACAAACTTTTCCATGAGTTCGCTTTTGATCGACACCTTTAGTACTTGGGCTGTAGCAATGCATTATTTTCCCCAGGAAGATCAATAACTAGCAGTAAAAGCATCCCGTTATTTTCGTTTCTTTCCATAAAGGTGTTAAGACCCTTAATATAAACACGATGTTTTACTGGTGCTGCTTTTGTCTACAACGGATGTTTAACATTATAATGTTTCTTTGAACACACCTCAAATCCAGTGATTAATCAGCTCACTTCAAACTGTTACTATGACGTTTTTGCGGATATTTTCAACCGTCTAGCAGCACTAATATGAAGTAGCTGACCCTGCACATCTGCAACTGAAGCGGTTGTAATTGAATATTGAAAGCACATCTTTCTACTGTATTACTGAGTGTTTCGGAATTTCCAATTGGGGTCACTTCATTTTCCTAACTCCTGAAATTGTGGAAGATGTTGACGTTTATCCAAGGGCTGATTACAAACGATCCACTGGTAATAGTAATGATAAAAGTTTACTAAAAAATATAAAAGGTTAAGCAGTTGAGTTGGCACTGCTGTTGACCGCATATGAACTGGTCTGTCTTCACGCTTCGGCAATGGTGGGCAGAGCATCGCTCTCAACAACTGGTGAATCTTATAATAATAAGCCAAAGTTGTCCTTCTAAGCTGAGAGCAAGGTGTTCGAAAGGAAAAGTACATGCAACATGGGTTAAAAGTGCGTGTCATTATCTGTACAATGTTCCTTAGTACTTGGCTAACGCGGCTTCAAGCGCCGTCACACTTGGAACTCTTTTGTATAGGGGGCCTAAGGCTGGAAAAAGACGTTTACCTCTATATTAATAGTAAATTCTTTCGTATTTTGTAGTTTGAACGGTATTAGATTATCCTAGTTTATTTTCTAACGGGTTTAAAGTATTATTTTTAGTTACCTTTACATCAATTAATATCAACAAAACAATAACAATATCAGCAGGACAAATGTACCCCTGTATCGTGTGTAATGATAAATTATAGATCATAGATTAAAATTAGCATTCGTAGTATATGGATTTTCTATTTAAACTTTAAAAACTGGAACTTTTGAAACTTTGGAAGTGTTAAAACTTTCGAAAATTAATAATGTATTTTTTAGAATAGATACATTTACAAAAAGTACATAAAACGCTTTAAATTGTATTAAAACGATACAACATTTCACGATAAATGAAATAATGCATAAATTAAGGTTATTTTGTTATAATATTATCTTAATGTATTTTTAAATAAGACTCAGATTTAGTATTATTTTATAAACGTCAACTATGCATTTTGTTTGTTATTAAGCGCATCCTATTTCGTGTTTGTTCAAAATTTTGCTGTTTTCAATGTAAAAGATTTGTATAAAATAAAATCAGTCTTTAGCAGGAAATAGTTATTAAAGGCTAGATATCAGCAATCATTACGGTTTTATATAAAGACATTTCCTAACACGCTCATCTTCTGTTTAAGCCCACGTGGTAGTTACTGGCTCCATACCAGTGATGATTACTAGAGACACGCCTAATTACCTTTCATTATAAATCTAGCTTTATTATGTATTTTAGATGCCAAAATTTAGTCGATTCTGCTGTATATTTTTTTAGAAAAAGGTTGTAATATTTCCTTTATTGATTCCACTACATGTTTAAATAAGTGTTATCATAAAAACACGTACTACTCCATGTCTTGTTGATGAGAATTCAAAATTGTTAATAAAACGTAACTCATTTTATCCCATACAAAATAATTCTACAATTTCTAAAAAATAATATAATCTGATAATTGAAAGTTCCATGATGCTTGGGTTTATGTCTGTCTGTAAGTTTGTGCTTTTACATTATGGTGTTGAAACACATGTTTTGCTTGCTTGATCTAGCATTAAAAATATTGTTTTCTCAACAAGGTCCAATATGGCAGCCTTTTAAAACCTTTAATGTAAATACCACACAAATAACACGCTAGGCAAAAACAACAACAATATTATGTTGTGATAAACGCAATGGTGTTATTGCATTCACTGACATACAGGGGTGGCCAAATTATGGGACTCAAGAGTACTAGAAGACGAATTATACATAATTTTTTATATGTAGTAAAATATATATATTATATTTATGTAATTAGTATTTAGTAAACAATCTTTTTTTTCTTTATTAATTTCAGTCTGTTCTGAATACTTTAAATATTCACAACATAATTTCATCATCATGATGCCACATTTGAAATAGGGTCTTTAAAGTTCTCTCTTGGTTGTTACCTTCCTTTGGTTCATTGACAAGTTTACTATGGCTCATAGAATTTCCAGGGGGTTCATGTCTAGACTGTTTTCAAGCCAGAGAGGTACTAGTTTCTTCTTTTGCCAGATACTATTTGATGGTTTTAACTTGGTGGCAAGGAGCTCCATCATATATGAAAATGAACTCATCACTGGAGTACCACTCTTGTGTTTAAGGTATTAGCTTTGTTTTCAGAACTTTTAAGTACTGTTTTTTTGTTTGTTATATTTTCAATATTATACAATCTGCCTGGTTCTTATAATGACATTAGGCTCCACTTCATAAGAGATGTTGGGTGCTTCATAGTTTGTCTGACACAGTCTAGGTGAAACTCTTCCACAGGCCGTCCACTTAAAAACAGGTGAGTCTGCTCATTTACTTAAAATATCGATTCATCTGAGAAGCATCCTGCAACAAAAGATTAATTATAAATTCTAATTTTTCAAAAGAATATAGAACAGTCCAAGACCTAGAAATTTTGATATGTCATCAAACTTACCCTAAAATCAATAGTCTTATTATGTTAACTAATTAATTTTTATTTTAGACAGTAAAATGTAAATAACCATTGCCCAATCATTTAAGTTAACATGATGTATTTGGTTCACTCAAGTCTCTTGTTTGCCATGGGTGGAGTAATTTTATCGGTCTGCACTCTTTTAGTCCTCGACATTGAAACCTCTTCTAATACGTCTCGGTGAAATATTTCTTACATTAGAAAATTTCTATGTTGTGACAAAGATCTTTACTACTGTTTCTACGATTTAAAAGAGTTAGTAGATGTTGATTTTCTGGTCACCCTTTCACTAAGATCCTTCTTCCGACGGCACTTTCCTCTGGATTTTCTTCTAAATTGTCATAGAAAAGGTTTTGTTTAATTTTATTCACAGATTTTGGTGATATATTTAATCTTTAAGCAATATAACGTGGGGTATAACATAATTCTTCCACAAGGATTTTGACAGTAGACATTTTCTAATTGGGAGGTAAGATAAAAAAAAAAAAAAAAAAAAACAGTTCGAAATTCGTAGCACTTTTATTGATGTTTGAAAATAAATTAATACGCTACTTTATGTAGTACTCAAAAACTTAGTAAATAATTTATATTACAATATTGTAATAAAATACTAGAATAACTTAACACGTCAAAAAGAGTAGATAAAGTGGATTTTAAACACCACACAACAGTTAATTACTTTAAAATGGGCAAAATAACACAGTCCAGCTGAATCCAAATATTGATATTGTAAAGAACTGAAGGCACCTGGTTCATTCAATAGTGCCAGTCTACATAGAAAAATATAAAGAAATATATCTTTACATATGAAAGTGACAGTATAATAAATTGTAATTTAATACAATGTTGAATCTCATAATTTTGTCACGTCTCTATGAATTTATCATTTAATAAAATTAAATCAGTTTAAGTAATTTTCTAAAATAGGCTGACTACTTTTGAACGATTAAGTACGCCAAATTCAAGAATTTATGCGCCAAACATTAACAGTTAGTGTGTATCTTAACTACTACAATATGCAGAAACAAGACTTGTTTGCGACTTGAAATTAAATATCACCAGGTTTTTGATAAAGCAGTTGATGTTAAGCAGTTTATTATTGTTAATTATTAGTGGAGATAACACTAAAAAACAACAACACTATAAAAGCAAACAGCGATGTTTGTAACGAAATCAAGTATTTAAAACTGATTGCTGAAGCAATTTTCTTTAAAACTTCTATTCATTGTAAATGTACCTAAGTTTGGTAGCCTATTTTAGAAATGCATTAACAAATTTAATTTAATATGTAATTATTTCAATGGTAAATGTCTTAAACCCCACTTAAGGATCTGTTTATTACTTGGCGTCAGCATTTATAAAATCGTCAAGTTTCTGTTTCCTGTCATCTTTATCGGTGGAAAATATCTGCTATAATTTACCCTTTAAAATCCCACATTATGACGAGCTTCAAAATGAAGGAATTGTTACACAGACTTTAAACTTCATGAAGACGTTGGTTTTCATAATGACCCGTACTAGTCATCAGGTGTAATACTCTGCAGCCTCGATATTCTATAATCCTCTGAACCAGAAACCTCTGTGGAGAGGACAGAGGAAGCGGCGACGCGACACCCAACTCGCGGATGTGGTTTGACAGCTCATTCAGTCCCTAACAAAAGGAAGATATGCGAATGCAAATCCGCGATTGTGCTGCTTGCATATATCTCAATACGTTAACCAGATGGACCAGTTGCCAGGGTTACGTGCCCTGCCTTACTGCCCGGTGCTGTCTCCAACAGGCGTAAATCAGAATTAGTGATCCACTTCTGAGCGGCCCAGCGACAAGACGCCACGCCACGGTTTGCTCACATTATACCTACTTGCGAGTTATTTATTCGGGCGCCCGTTATTTATTGCAGGCAAATCCATTAGGATTACTGTCGTTTTTACGGTTTATTTTGTAGTTTCGGCTTTGCCCGGTGATTTATTTCGGTAAGAAATGCGGTGAGAGCAGTTGGAAGCAGATTAGTTAGACGGCCTGGAATGTTGTTTTGCAAGAGGCGTTGTTTTTCGCTAAAATGTTAAAAAATCGTATGTTTCGAGTATATATATTCCATTCTCAGCTGTAGGACTCATGTCATGGGAAACTGTTTCTGAATTGTCTTTGTACTTCAGAAAAGGTTACTAAGGATTAGTAGAGGCCGCAGACGAAGAGAAATTCGTGGAGAATATATCTGGTGACATGGAATCTTCAATTTGACCACTTTATTTGTCAAATCCTCAGATTTATTTTAAAATAATAACATGATATTTCTTCGTGTTATCCACACTATAACAGTTAATAACACCAGTTTCTTCATTCCTAGACCTAAATCCTATACAAAAAATAATACAAAATATAACACCGAGATATCCTTAGCTAAATACCAAGACAATAAGTAGACTCCTACTTTCACGAGAGGTCACACCTTGGCTATACAGGTTTTGGCTTCAGTAGCGTAGTACGTTTGCATTAGTAGCGTCCTAATGTATAGTTTCCACTACCAAACTTTATCCGCTACTATTCTAACAAAACCATCTATTTTTGGCAAAGAATCCACACTCAGGTAAAATAAAAAGATAAAAAAATCATTTTTGGGAATTAAGAATGGATAATATAAACAAACCAATAAAAATATTTAAAATATATTGAAAATTCCTCTGTACTTTTACAGATTTTCAAACAATCGAATTTGCATACCGCCTTGATATTTCTATTGACAACCCGTCCATTCATAAATGAGGTCATGGAAGATCCAAGCGAGTGAGAGTGACGGTAAGACAATGGCTGCAAGTGTATCACTCATCAATCACAGGGTCAATCAATCTTCGCCCGGTAATTGCGTCTAATTACGTGTCACATACCGCAGCCCAATTATAGTCCTCGTTAATAATAGGACGTGCTGTACCCTACCGTCTCGCCGCATTGCTCTCCTCTCATTCTCTGATGGAGTGCTTCCTTGCGCCTCCTGTCACTGGGGACCTTCAGGAATCCGATAATGATGATCAAATCAGGAAGACATAGGCATCATTGGCATTATTTTTTAGTTTCCTTACTCGAAGTGTTCGGGATCCGACTAGAGGAAGCAGCATTCCGGGAGAATGCATAATAAGCATCATGAAAATTGATTACATTCATCTATTACTTGTGTTTGTACACTCCGAGTTGTTACCAATGGCGTAGTGTAGCGGGTACAGCGGTTATCGCAAAAAAAATCAAGTCAAGCAACGTCGAGCGTGGCTGCTCCTTGGATGGGTGACCGCTGATCTATCCTTCTCTTGCAAGCAGCTGCGATGGGTCATTCTAGGACATTCGTGTTCCCAGGTTAAGTGTTGGAGAGGGCTCCTTAACCCTAGTTTCCTAAATTTAACTATATAACCTAGCTATTAATACAATGAATTCTAGTTTATGAACAGCTGATTTTTGTAATGTGATCTCCTCTGTTTGTTTTCCGAAGTTTGATCAGTCACAATAAGCAACACGATTGATCAGAAATTTTATTCCAGCTGATCGCCAACAGCTCAATATCTCCACTCATTTAACCTTAACATTAGTAACTGGCTTTTGGTAAACACCCCGATTATAGAGTTGTTGGTGCTATAAGAAGTGGACTCTGCTCGTCTCCTTAGAACGGTAGTAGGGAAACTACTGGTAGACTAAATGGATCTGTCACGTGGTTGTGCAGTGGAGAATCAACCTATGGAACAGGAGGGTCTTATGTGTACTCTTATTGATGATTTGGTTGACCTTAGACGCGAAACGTGAATTCAGCAGCTCAGCACTTCGGATTATATTTTTAGGACATTTGTTTGATAGTTCCAAATGCGAATAACTCCAGTGCAGTTTATTTTTACAATTATTAAGCTCTCACCTCCCACCAATCCCATTTTGGAGAAACGGGCAAAGTTGTAACAGTGAATAGAAAGGTCACTTCTATTGCCTAGAAATATGTCCTGAGTTCCATCTCTCCATCGTTATCCATTAAAATCTAAACAGAATGTATCCATACTTTTAACTCACACTGTATATTAATTTTGCGTTTGTTAACGGTGTAGGCTAAATTCCTAGAGAGCAGGGAAACTATCCTAAATTCTACAAACAAATGCCTTAGAGCATAGCGTTTCAGAGTTGGTCTGTTTTACATGTAGCGCTCCCCATAGTACATAATTAAGTTATGAAATACGGGAATATTTTAAAACTCAGTTTTTTTATGAAACACGCTTATTATTGGGCAGGCGGAATATAAATATATGTTATTTTTATCACTCATTCAATTTTAGTTCAATTATCAAAAGGCAGTTTTAAAAATTACTTTGCCAAATAAATATTCATTGCACAGTTAATATGCGAGTTAAAATGGCGAAACAGTGAAAAAATATATTGAACTAAAAATATCAATGAGTGTATGTATACATGAGTGAATGAAAATGTGTTTTGGTCGGTCAAGAAGTTTAATACTTCATATATTTATGACACGAAAATTTCGTTTTATGAGTACGTTGGTTAGGTATATGTTCACTTCAATATGCTATTCTATTACTACCCACTAAGGTAAAATGCAATCGGTTTGTGATTGTGGTAACCTTTTATTTTAAAGTTGTAAGTAATAACGGTTTAAAATAAGGCCCCTAGTGACAAAAAAAGAGGAAGAGCAGTTTTTTGTGTCTACACAAAAATTTAAAGGTGATCAGGAAATAGGAAATTTTGTAATCTGGCCCAAACATTAACGGCTAAAGGTTAAAATGTATGGTTTTAATGTGTGTATGGAAAACTTCAGGTTGATAGTGTAGTTTATTATTTATGTAAATACAATATTTTTAAGATTATGAATTTAATACAAAGAACACTTCAAAATAAGAAATTATGCGTTTTTATAAATAAACTAGCGGGCCCGGCGCGCTTTGCTGCGCATTTCAATAATTTTTTGCAAAAGTTGCCCGCGGCTTCGCACGCAATTTCCCGTTGAAAACAGTACACTATATTCACTTATTCTTTTTCTATCACATTCTAAACATTGCTGAGATAATTGATAGTCGTTCCATCGTGAGCCTCTTGGGCGTATTATGAAGGTATGTACCATATTCCTGCCTCTATCTAGCTGTTACCCACGGCTTCGCACGCAAATCTTAAGAACCGAAGTCCTTATATTACTTAGTAAATTTTTTTTTTTTACTATAATAAATTTTAGATTAAATTAGTTATATCTCCGATGCCACGATTGAGCTTGCTTTGTTGTCTCGATCGAGAGAATATGTACACACGGAGTTTTGAGAACCATACTTCTGTCAAAAAAAACAACTAAGGTTGATTTTATAACATTCTTTATATTTGTAGCCAACGTAAGATAGTAATTATGATATCTGCATTACTCTTCTGATCAAGCATGAGCATGGTTTATATTAAATAAATATTGCAGTTAAAGGTGAATTTTTACGTCAAATTTGAATTGTATTATCTGGATAGTAAAGTCTATGTTTAACAGTGATTGCAAAAACAGTTTAAACAAAATTTGTCGTTTCTCTTAAGCTTACTCTATGCTTTAAAACTATAAGTGTAATATATGTTTACAAAGAACAGCTGATTAAAAATTTGAAAAGACGTTAACATATGTTTGCTGCAATGCATTTCTTATGGGTATTTCTGTAACCAGTGGGGCGGAATCCTGAATCGGGAAAGGGATGGGCATAGCTTATAAACCTTCTCCGTGGAAAAATACATATACGTACAAATTTTCATCATGATCGGTCCAATAGTTCACGATTCCATAAAGGACAAACATACAAACATTCATTTTTATATATATAGATGTATATTACTCCCTGTAGTTTATTTGCACACAGAGTATGTATTATTTTATTTATAAACTGCACAGTTCTAATATCCTTATCGTCAATCTTCAACTTCGGGCCAGATTGTAAGATGCCGCTAGTTCTAATTCAAATACTTACTGTACAACTCCTCAAGGGAGATAAATATAATTTTCTTTTTTTCCAGTCTGCAAGAACGTGACCAGAATTTGTATTTAAAAAATCTGGCCAAAATCAGATTGCTCAACCTTAATAACCTGGATAGATTCAAGAATTTAAAATCAAATCAAAATCATTTGTTTCTTCGGCATTCTAAAAAAGAAACACTTACTGTAATTTTTTCACATTGCCACATACATGAACGGAGACAATTGAGAAAATGAGCCGAGATAGGAAAGAAAATAAAGCAATAATATAATCACTGGTGCCCAATAGGTTAAATTACCCCTCTTTTTGATTGTCCTATTTCCATTTACGGGAGTCGTTGAAGAGATTATAAAAAAAAAACACACATTTCCCGGAAATCTGAGATCATGACCAACTGAAGAAGTTTCATGTGATCACCTCGGAGAGACCAAATCGTGATTATCCTACATTGGCTGGATATGAGAAGCAAAGTTATCAAGAAAATGTTACGAGATGTGAAGAAGTTATGTCTAGTAATAGTCGTATTATACGCTGAACTACTAAGTCACGAAAAAGTCTTTAGCACGTGATCGAAGCTGAAAAACAAATAACCGGAGTAATCCGGTAGTTCCAACATTACGAATGGGCTTACCTTCAATGAGCATAAAAACTATAAGGAATGAAAACTGGGTGAAAACTGACTCTTTGTCACTGTTCTTGGAGGATATAGCTATGGTATCTTGATGTGACCCATCCTGAATATCTTGTAACCCCATAAGGAATTCAAAGATACTTTAGAACTTAGTCCAATGAAAGGTCTCCTTAGCTTCTTAATCTACGTGACCAAAGTGAACACATGACCAACTATACAAAATAAATAGCGTCTCACGTGTCTATTAAAATGCTAAGATTTCTATTCAGTTAGAATGTTACCATTGTGCGAAAATGTCACAAAAAGGTAAAATCCATAGTGGCCCCTATATATAGACTTAGAAGTGAGCTGTAAAGAACGACGACAAGGACTCAACTGTATTGATATTTAGAGTCTATCCAAGGCCAAAGAACGGCTATAAGAGGTTTATGTTTGATGTCAGTCGAGGTGACGGCTGGTTAGCATGAGTCGAGCGCGCTCTAGCATTGAGCCAACAGCCTCTAGCATACTGATGACCCCTGAGGGCGAAGGCTGGTGGTCCTACAGTTCTTTGGATCTATAAATCACCGCGACCAAGGCGCGCGTGCATCCGGTGCTCTGGACGTGCGTGGTGCATCCGTAGCGGGCGTCGCGTCCGTCGCGTCGGCGTGGCGTGGCGCGGGCAACTGAGTCATCCGGTACCGCACTTGGTCACTGGCTGATTCGTATTTCACAATATACGAAATGAATATACAAAGTGCTATACTTGTAGGAGTCGCTCAAACACCTCCTACAATAATAAAATCGAGCATATCTCTTCTAGTGCCATCATTACAACAGAATGACTCCTTTAGTATCTTCCAAACGCAAAACTTACGCACCCTTGTGTCATCAATAATATCAAGCATATATGTTCTAGTGTCATCAATACAACAGAATGATTCCTCTAGTATCATCCAAACGCAGAACGTATACGCCCTTATGTCGTCAATAAAATCAAGCATATCTGTTCTAGTGTCATCAATAGCTACAACAGAATGACTCATCTAGTATAATCAAAACGCAGAAAGTACAAGTCATTGTGTCGTCATTGTAAGAATATCTGCTCTTATGTCATTAATACAGCATAATGACTCTCCTAGTATTATCCAAGCGAAGAACGTTCTCACCTTGGTGTTCTATATACAGAGGTGACCAAGAAGGTCAGAGTAGCCTCCCACCTATTTTAATGATAAATTTCGTTTTCTGTACAGTTAAAAATATATAGTTTCAAAAATATAACCTTTTTTTATTGTTTTCACAAAATTCTAAAGGTATATGAATTTTGCTTTATGTTTTTAGCCAACAACTTATCATGAAATCTGGTTCACTTGAGTTCACACAGTTGACAAATGCAACGTTGAGTTATATGGTACGACAGACTCCCATTAATAGAATTTATTGTTGATACAGTACTCACTCTTATCTTTATTATATATTTGTGGTAAACCCCAATCTTCTCTCAGCGTGAAACTTACTCGTTCTCGATGTACCGTGCTCATGGAGACTTTACACAAAAGTGTAGAGGTGATGAGGAGATCACAGTTTTGAGGATCCAGTCTGTCCAAGCAGAACAATGCCCGTTGACCGACATCCGGTGCCAGACTGGTACATTTCCGCCCCGGCTCGGCCCACCGGGCATTGTCTAAGCAAACAATGGCTGTATAATTCCTGGTGACGCGGAGCGGCGCGGTCATCTATTAATTGTAGCGTCTGCTCTCGCAGCTGTCAAACTGACGGCCAAGACGCAGTTGAGTACTAAAGAATTGTATTACTCTAGAAACATCAACTTTTCCTATGGAAATCATATTGAAGTACTTGAGAGGGACGGAATACTGCAGGAATGTCAATAAGTATTTTCCTTTCCAACCCTCAAGATCTACTGTAATAATATTTCTCTTGTAACCCCAATATTTCTCTTTGCAGAAGCTTATGCTGTGTTCTTGATATAGAAATGCTGTTCTCCACGGGTAAGATTTAAAGGCTCTAATATGGTTGATTTGAGTTCTGCTATATAGAGGAATGTACCTACAGTATCCTTTGATGTTAGGTGATACCAATAGGACCACCCTGTAATATCAATTCGTAGGATACAAAAGAAATGATGTTAGCAATTGGATCGATATAGTGCAAACTCGATAACATGGGCAATCTAAATTCTATGGGAATGTAGTAAAATATTTTCTTGTCTTTTCGGAATAGGTATACCTGAAAGAGTTGAGACTTTGAAATGATAAAAAACCTGACCAAATCAATCACGATTGCATTACTTTCATTAAAATAAAAAAACAGTTTTATTGTGTACACAAATTTCTACCGTCCCCCAGAATATGCAAAAATTTGGCATTCACTCACCGCTTCTGAATCTTATTTATAAATACATCACAATGTTTTCCCACTCTTGCCCCAACGTCAGTCAGCCATTAATGTGGTCTTCCCAACTTATGTCATAAACTCGAAATCCATACAGTTTTCAGAGAGGTTTGACATAGCTTGGATATTTCAGCTGTCTAGATTTAATTCGGCAGTTGATTCATAAATTCCAGTTCTGCCTGAAAATACAAACTTCAAAAGCTATCGTTCTGTGTTTCCCTGTTCAGTAGCAATGTTATCACTGTCTCTTATTTCATAAGCGTTTATGTCACCAACTCATATTGGATTGCTTTTTAATACGGAACAAAGAGACATCTCTAAAATATATATATTGTGCATAGCAAAGTAAACATTGTAAGTTACTTGACATTATCATTTCATGCTTTTTTGACGAAAATGTCTTAATAACGTCGTCAAAGTTCATGTAAGGTAGGATTTCTGAATTTGCGTTGAAAGTTAAATATTATAACTACAATGAACTGCTTAAATTCGGCATCGGAGCTATAGAACAATCAGGCTAATGTGATATAACCATTCCAAAATATATAAATATTATTGCTTCAGTTATAATGAAAATTATATTTATTGAAAACTTTGTTATGATCGTGGTTTAATCCTTCCAATACAACATAGAGAGAGTAGACTTTATAGAGAGTACTTATCTCCAGGCAGTGGAAGGATTGTACACTGGAAGTGATTGTACCTTTTAAAGTGCAGTCATATAGATACTATAAAGTATGCTTGTGTACATCATTATCCATACCTAAAACTACATTCCCTTACTTCTTCATAAGAACCGATAATAACTCTGTGTTATATGATTTTAACATTCGAACCAAACATACGTAGAGTATGCAATGTAGGCACATCACAACACGTGTTACGTAACAACCTTCGCTGAGGTTACAAGAAAAAAGTTATTAGCTCATTTAATTCATGAGATGTCCTACGGACAGATATACAGGTAGAGAATCACATGAAAAAGAAATTTTTGCATCCCCCATGCAAACAAAAGAGTAATTATGGAATGATAGACTTATTTAAATTTCATACTTGGACACGCGCTATCATAGAAATCACTGTCGTATATGTAGAAATTAAAATTTCATACAGAATTAAAATATAAAATAGAAATTTACATACAGAATTAAAATACAAATTTAAATCCACACACAAAATTTCCGTGACGTACCTTGCCATGCGGTACATTTATATTTCAATCCATTGAGTTAGGTTTCAGAGAAAAGACTGCGCTGAAATAAAATCTTTTCATTGACTTTCACTCTATAAGTTTTTTACTGTATGAGTAATCTATATGTAGTTTGTCACATTATATTATATGATTGTACTCAGATTGCTTACAACTTTAATTTATTCTGCTATTTTCTCGTTGGCAGAATAGCTACCAATATAAAACATTACCCAAACCCAACGCTCAGTAAAGTTCCATAAAGTGACTTGCACCGTCATTGAAATCAGTGTTGCCTATATAAAAATGAAGCTTTATGTAAAATTTCAAGTCTACAGGTCGGCTCGTTTACAGGATACCGCACGGACAGACAGACAGATATATAGCTTAATAGACAAACAGAAATTTTCCAACTTCTCAAGTCATACGCTTCGCTACCGCTCAGCCTTGGCAGTATACAACACTGAGAAAATGGTAGATTTGAAAGATGGCAGATTTCAAAGTTTTCACTATTATTCATGTCGTTCTTAAAATGTACAGTTTAAATTCTTGTGAGTGCTCACTGAAATTTAAGTATGTTACATAAGAAACACGGGGTAAAAAAGTTAAGTCATTATTTTAATTATCAACACGCTATAAGCGCAATGTTTATTACTTATGTTTTTGCCTTAAAACATAACCTATTCGCAATAAGAGACACGCATAGTCATTCATTAACTGGATTTAAAATGTCACAGTGCATTGGAGAAACAACAAAATATACGTACGCAGGAAAAACGTTAATTGCCACTTTTGTAAGTAAATATGAGTCAAGTCGTTAGGCTGCGGCTTTCTAACCAAGGGGTCAGGGGTTAGATTCCTGGAGAAGACACAACATTTAATGCGCTTAGAGAAAACCAGTGCACTTCAGAGCCATCAGGACACCGCCAAAACTTCTAATAGAAAGGTATTTTTATTAGAAATTATACTTTGTCCGTATAATGTAAATTAGTATGTAGTAAGTTTCTATACATCATCGGTGGGCCGTAACAGTAAAATCACGAGTGGAGGGACAAGTATTAAAATCTTTGTTGTGAACAAAACACTTAAATGTGAGTAAAACGTAATGAGTAAAGTTTTGTTTCCAACGTAGCTGCTCATGTTGATGCATTTATCGAGTTACATATATTTAGATCTATGCTCTGCACTCATGTCCTCTGTTGGTCATAATCCGTTTGAAGGCTGAATAATTCTGGTATACGGTAGGGTGCGTGACCTCTACAATGAATTTGCAAACGTGATCTATCATTTTATATTTTATGTGAAGTTGTAACATTCAGGTAAGCAGTCTTTACCGAGGTAGGGTAAGGCAATTAACGATTGGTTCTCTGTGCGATCCATATTTTGGATGGCTCGCCCCACACAGACCTCAGGGATTGGGGTTTAAGTGGTGTCTTTTGTATCCGCGCAAAAAAATTAAATTCCCAGTTTTCGTTGAAAATTAGGATGTTTTTTGTAGGGAGGTGAGTAATATGTTATTCGTACGCAGATAAGCGAAATAGATTGATAGAGTATGTAAAAAAGTTGTCGATATCTAAAGTGTTTTACCAAACTATAAAATATTTCAGATTACGCCCATGAAATGAATACAAAAATGTAATAAGGCTGACTGGCGGTTATGGTAGTGCATGCTCTGAATGAACTTCTAACAAAACTGACTGTCACGTTGGTGCCCTTTGACATTGTAACCCCTTAAGTAATAGGGCTCTTAGACAAAGGTAAGCGTACGTACCAAGTTTAAAGTTTCTAGATTCTTTATATCAGACGGACAGACAAACAATGACACTATTTTAAGATGGCCTGTCTGGTCCTTAATAGATATCTTATAGATATAATTGAGTGATAATATGAAAAATAAGTATTGGGAGAGGATGGACTATTGGTAAATGTTACTGACTGACCGGGGAAGGAAACGATCCAATTAATTAGTACCGAACTGAAGAACACACATATGTTAGGGTCCAGTTGTGAGAACAAGAGATGCAACAGTGTACCCACGGCCAAGAAGGGTCGCAGCGGAGATCACACTAAAGATCTCTAATTGGAGAATAATTTACCGCTCACAATGAAGTTCATTTTATAGCAACGTAATAAGCAAGTGCAATTCGCTTGTTAACATTTTACAACGGCCCGGCTGAAGTCCCCTGTGAAATAGAAATCCACATTGCGAGGGCAGTAAAGGTAGTTACTGCCACAAACTAGCCTAGATGCAATTATCTCGAGCTTGGGTGGATCTAACAAATCTGCCCGGGCAGCACGCCTTGCTCCTCGTCTGCTCTCATCAGAGGCTCAGGCCTCCAGAGCCACACTATGATTTTTTGTGTGGAGTGGGTAGTCTGCTCTAAGAAGGGTTCCAGTTGTCTTACAGTTTACTATGTTTTCTTTCATATATTATTGTGCTTTTTTTGAACGTACAATGTTTTTTTATAATTGTTTGGTAATATACGAAATAGATAATAAAGACATGAATATGAGGAGACTCAAACCTCTGTATTGTTCATCCGACGTCCACGGATTATCTTCTCTTGCATTCCTCCTATAGCCTTGATAGTTTTCCGATTTTCCCCCTTTCTGGAGTTCATAGTTTGCCTCGGAGCATCAACGTCTTAGTATTTCTGAATAACTAATACGTTCTTACCAGTATTCTTATGTGTTATGAAAGTACGCGTATATTCATGTATCAAATAACAGTTTGCTCTGAAACTTCTTCTGGTTGTTCTAGACTACATTTTCTTTATTTTAATGATTTTACAGATTGTTTAACTAATGGAACGGTTGTATGTAACAACTATATATTCTGTAATAATATTAGATTTTTTATTTTGTTGCAATCACCCAGTGTTCAAAAAATTTTACTTATGCTTTAATTACATATATATATATATATATATATATATATATATATATATATATATATATGTATTTTTTTGACATTTTTTTCAACCTGTATCTTGCTTTACGAATTTTGAAATTTGGGCGATTCCATTTTATGATCTGCCCTATAACGCATGTTGGCCTTCGCTTGATCTACTCTGGAGTATTTAAATATCACTGAGTCAAATTCACATCAGTTGGGTAAGTCGAAAAATTAGTTCTTCCGGAGAACAAACCGACAGACCCAATGTTGGCATGATGGGCGGTCTAAGAATCGTAGTAAACCTCAACCACCGCTATTTACTCGGTTTATAAGGAAGCTGTGATGAGATTGCGGACCACTCAGCGCGGGACGGCTAAGTGAATGATTTGACTGATAAGGAAGTGGGCAGAAAATGCGCGTCTCAGCACCACGGCAAGCACCAGGCCGCTCCGTGCTCAGTCTGCGTGAAAATGGCTGGAAGTGCGGCTTGTTACAGGCGCACAGTAGCAATGAAACTACTGTGCGCGCACAGTGACAGATTTGTATAGTCACGGGAGATCATCTCTTGCCGAATATGCCAAGAACATACGGCACCACTCATTAGTATGTTAAATGTTGGTCCTTATGCTTTCCTGATTAGTGACTGTCTAAACCATTTTGCAACAAGACTACTCAGAACTCTCACACTCCTTCTATACATACTTCATCTCTTATTTACCAGTGATTACGCTTGGCTTCTTAGTTGAATGGAGAATGAGTGAAGTTAACTCAGTGAAATTAATTTAAAACATCAATGGTGGCAAGACAAAAACCACAAAACTGTTATAAATCTATCTTGTTCCTTGCATTTGTCCGCACTTTTGATTTAAAAAACATTTTTACATAAGTAAATATTGTACTCTATTGAAGAATAAAACATAATAACACAGAGTGATACTTTAAAAACATTAGGGTTTGAACGAATCATTCCGCAGCCACATCCATAGCCATATAAGGATGGATCACTTTCGAAGTGGAATAATTTTTTCTACCGTCCTCTCTCATGAATATCGTGAGAGGGGACATACATCGTCTTCCAGGCGATTAAACAGGAGATGACACCTCCCGATCCTGTTTCCCCTGTTTTTGCCGTTGTCATTTAATGCCGTGGTGGTTATGACGGCAGCTAACTCCTGTCCTATCACATTTGTTGGAGCAATATCTCCATCGAGTACCTCAGACACTTCGCCACTCCACCATATCTGGTCACACGATGTTTTGCTTATACTGAAGTTGTTTTTGGATTTTGCTACCAGCTACCAGTCATGACTTTTAAGGAAATTATAACTTTATTCCTCTTTATAAGAGGGTCTATAGGCTTAGGTCAAGCTAAATAATGTAAGGTTTCCTACGTCCTTTAATAAATCCAATGTTTTGTGGCTAAAAGTTAATACGTACGTAAATGTCCACGATTAAAGGCTTGAACCATTTCAAATACTAATTAACGAAATCTGTTTTCACAAGGAACAAAGAAATGAAATACTATTAAAAAATAATAATTATTATCATGATTACTTAATTTTCATAACGTCTATAATAACAACATAACGTTATTTTACAGATGCCGGCTGCAATGGATATGTACCTGGAGATGCTGATCTCCGAAAGCTTCCAGTATCTAGCTTCCATTACTCAACAACCTCCTGACCATCTGGAATTATGGAACCATGTTGCCCAATACATCTGCACAGCACACTTGCACACAAAATCCTGCACACATCAAAGTGTCTCACTTTCCTGATGTGTTCTGCGTCTGTTTTACGCAGTGACATAGTTTTTGCTTAACTCGAGGGCTTTGTAGTATACTTCACTTTTTATGTTCTAGACGTCGTTCTATACTGTCGATTTAAATGAGAGTTGGTCCAAGGTAGTCTAGGTCCACCAATACGAGACAAGAGGCAGGGACAACTTTCGGACTGTACAACATAGAACGACGGCATTTTAACACTTACCGTCCCAAGTTGGTGTGAAACTGATAAACAAGCTGCCTGAAGGAATTAAACATCTCAGTGATTGTAAACTATTCAAATCTCGATTAAAATACCTCCTGGTGTCAAAGGCGTTTTACTCAGTTGAAGAATTCATGTTGAGTTGCTGGGATGAAAATTATTGAAAACTATTGACAAACAAGAATAAAATAAAAAAAATCCCAGTTCTGTTATACAATTGAATAGCTATAACTGCAATGCAAATGTATATAATGATGAATGTACCTGGAGCATGCATGCAATCTTGTAATTGTTGACGCTATAAAGATTATTATTATGTATAATTGACGATGGTGAGTTCGTCGCTATACCTTGTTTAGTTTCTAACTTTTTGTGCTCGCTTAACTGTGCCAGAACGTTATTTGAATTCTGAATGAAAAGATAATTTTATAGTGCTCGAAATGTATTTTTGCACCTTATATCTGTAACATATTGATAATATTGTATCCTTTCATAACATTTATATCCAGTAATAAACTTTAAATCATAGGAAATATTTGAATGTCAGATTTATTAGCCTTGAGAATCTACTAGCCGCTCGGAGTTCTCCACTATTGTACAATTGCAGGTCCTAACCTCTGCAGGAATTCTCTTCTCTTGCAGTGTTCAACGTTCAGCCTCTTGATAATACTAATCTCGGGGGGAGGGCAACTTAAGACGTATTCGGACTATGAGTGGTTCCCGTGTTTGACAGTTTTTGGCCTCTAGGAGTTTCTGGTTACTGGAAGCTTCCCATCTCAAGAAGCTTTCGGCCACTTGCAATTTTCCCATTCATGTGTTATCTGCTTCTGATATCTATTGGACATTGCAAGCTTTCATTCTTTAGAGCGTGTTACTATACAATAGTGCACGCACAGTCTCCATAAGCTGTAATTCCCAGGCCTCTGGTGGTCTGCACCATTAGAAACTTCCAACCTCTAGGAAGAAGCTTCTGAAATATCTAAATATTCAGTTTTTAAAAGCCATTAAATTCATAATATACCCATAGAAACTATGTCGAAAATTGTATATACATCACATAACTTCGTAAGTGTTCATAAATTCATTTACTAGAATTTGTTCTAATTAAATATTTATTCCATATTATAGCTACAATTCATTCATGATAGTAATATTTAAGATCATAGAAAGGAGTTTTTATATTAAATTTCTTCTTATTGTCTTTGAAAGTATTCAGCAATTCATTAAGGTAGCACTCATTACAATATTTATAACAGTATTGATTAACTTCACTCTAGATTAACATAAAAGTTATATTGGAGTACATATCTGGCCCCAAAGCACCGCCTGTTTATTTAACTAAAAGTTCAAAAATTGTTCTTGATGAACTACATGTACTATAGTTAGACTGTTATTGTGTAGTCTAAAATATTTTTCATAAGACACACCCACCATATAATATACATGATGCCCTAGAACTGTCTACCAACCTTTACAATCACTATTGCCGAACCAAAAGCACAATTGTATCAAACTATTGTAAACTTAATGTATACAATATGAGGTTGAGTGATAGAGAGAGAGGCTTGATAGCTTTAAGCCCGCCTCATTAATAAAGGCATTTTTTTTTAATTTAATTTCATTTTTTCATTTTAAATGCAAACCAAAATATCATACATATAAACTTCTAAAAGTCAATACATAACCATACACCTTTGAATTTTACAATCAACCATTTTTAATTTGAGAGTGGTTTTATTGCAATGTATTGAAATTTGTACTGTCTTATAACCAACAATGCTAATTAAATAAAAATAGCAAATTTTACAAGTTTCATTTTCAAAATGACGGCTTCTTACAAACTTTAAACGTAAATAACTTTAAAAGAAGACGTGATAAAAAGTTACAGTTATTTCATTTTAGTTAGACAACCAATTTAATTAAAAATCCAACGATACCAATTTTTATGAAAAAAGCTTGATAAATAAGGGAAAATAATTCGCTTAAAAGGCCGAGAGGTAAACCTTGTCAAGTGTCATTAAGTGATAGCACTGCTAGCAATATACAAAAATCAACTGCTTATTCTTTTGATGATTTAAGCAGCTGATTATAAAATTATATCCTGGATTGTAACTTATTTAATAACAAGAGATATTATAAAAAAAGTACACTTGAGATGGCTTAATACCAAAACACGCGTATGTGAGAGAAAAAGGTTTTAGTTTCCTATTTTTTAATTCAAATTATTTGCTTCATAACACCTTTTGTGGAAAAGATAGCTGTCGAAGAAAGCACTACCAAGATAAAACTTGGTAAAGCCTGATTTTATAAATATTTCAACTAGTTCTTTGGCCAGTTTGGTACGATATATTGTATAATTATGTCGCCGTTCGAACTTAAAAAAAGTCCGGTAATTCCATAGAAAAACTATCAAATGTTCTGGAATTTTTGTAATATCTCTAAATTTTTTAAAATTTTTGTTGTATTTCTAACTGTTTTTTGAATTATTAATAAGATATAAATAGTACTATAAGAAGTTTTATGATTACCAAGGACTGTAGCCTATGGAGTAACGATGAAACAACTTGGCACAAGAATATTGATCTTATAAATATTTCGAATAAAAATCTTACTATCTCCATTATTTATAAACATACGAAAAAAAGAAACAATGTCTTCGGAATGCTTAATATTAAACATATTATTATTATATTAAAAACAGTTTTTGTCTTCGACCCATTTTGTAATCTAAAACAGTTTTGGAGACATAGAGTATATGTATATCCCATGAGAATACATTAATAATATTTCAGTTGACACATAACAAAATCTACCTACTTCTCCTGACTGAGCCGGCAGGACTATTTACATTTTCACGTCGATGTCACCTAACTACGACACAGTGATAGTACTTACGCAAGAAACGGTCGGTCGCGGCACGTACAGGTTCCTTATATGGGCACATTATAGTCGCCCATCCATCAACGTGACTTTGACGTCCAGTATCGTATGATTACCGTGTTCCTACGCCCGTCGTACAACACACAACACTGCAGTGATGCTTCGCCTGTCGCACCGTGTCGCGCCGCCTTGCATGTCGTACAACACACAACACTGCAGTGACGCTTCGCCTGTCGCACCGTGTCGCGCCGCCTCGCGCATCGTACAACACACAACACTGCAGTGATGCTTCGCCTGTCGCACCGTGTCGCGCCGCCTCGCATGTCGTACAACACACAACACTGCAGTGACGCTTCGCCTGTCGCACCGTGTCGCGCCGCCTCGCGCATCGTACAACACACAACACTGCAGTGATGCTTCGCCTGTCGCACCGTGTCGCGCCGCCTCGCATGTCGTACAACACACAACACTGCAGAGACGCTTCGCCTGTCGTCCATGACGTAGCGTTTGCGTGTGTCTTGATGACGACTTTTATCTAGTGGAACACTTGTGTGCCTATTTTAGCAGGCAGAATAATACCTTTCTTATAGTTACAAATTACAAAAAAGGTTGTGATAAAACATAGTATGAACCTTCTATTCTACACTATCATAGAGTTTCGGAAAATCGATATGCACCAACGTGTGCGAATAAACGTGTCCTAACAGTCTAAGTAGTATATTATACAAAATTAAAATGTGGTATTTTATAGCACTTTCGTGCTGGATATTTTATGTACTAATGAAAAACTACTTTTCATGACGGTAATTAAATAAAATAATCATATCAATGGCTGTACAGGCTGTCACTTTGATTTTGGTACCATCAGAATAATGTTAGACCCTGTATATTTTACCAAATTTGAGTTAGTGAAGTCACGTTTTTAAATATTTAATATGGTAGTATTTCAAAGCTTCGAATACGTAAAAAATATATTTTACATAACGAGCATCGAAAGAAAAGTCATAACTGATATATTAAAGTTCTTAAATACCTACCTTAAAATAGCTCATAAAACGGTTTTAGTAGCTTTTAATACCTAGGACTCAATATGGCGCCTGCATTATAGTTTAAGAGGAAAATTATAATAATATATTGGTAGCACAGTTGATCACTATAACTTTAGAAATACCTAACAAATTCTAACCAAACATGGTATTGTACGGTTATTTTACTTAAACCGTAAAATAAACCCTTAGCATAGATAATGCCCAATTTTAATTCCATTATAATTTCTATACAGTCGTTTTTTAAATCTGTGTGTGATAATTTGACAGTATGTTCTATTTATTTGTATATTTTAAGTTTGAAGTTGATTAAACGCTTACAGTTTTGGCTGAACAGTAGCGAAACCTATCAGTTGAGGTAATGGAAAATTGTCTATAGGTCTATCTATCCGCACTGTATGTCGAAAACGAAATAACCTAAAGACGAATTTCTACGAAAAGCATCATTCCTATATAGGCAACATTGTGTTCGATGATGTTGCATGACACTCCGGGAAATTTTGCTAAGCTGTAGCGTACACTTTTATAATTATCTCATGTATAACCATGATGGCAAAGATAAAATGTCAGAATAAATAAATGTTCAAATAGAGTACAATTCTATAAAATTTTAACATGTGACAAATTAAAACACGTGATATACCAACACATACAACGTTATATTTTGGTGATTTACATATTTATATATGAATTATATTATTCGGAAACCCAACTTAATGACCAAAACTTTATATACATTTGCATTGTTTAAATTGTGCCTGATATTTCATTTATACAAGGACGAGTTCTAAGATTGTGAACATTAATTACACTGACACTATTTATTTATTGTCTGTCAGGGGAAAGTAAAATATTTCTTTGCCGTATGGTTGCGCGTCTGTTTATCTGTCATCTTATGCAAAATCTTAAATGAACGATACACTGAAATTTTACATTTAACCTTTTAATTTTATAACGTGTAATTTACAAGGGATGAAAAGACTACCAACAAAAATAGCCAAGCAATGGACAGCAATTTAAATAATTGCTAACGAATCGTTTAAGATATACTTAGTTAAACTTATTTGTAATTACTATACTGTTTCCACAACGACTAAATAAAAAGGAAACATGGTTATAATATTCTGCGGGCCTCTGAGACAGTGTAACATGCGTGTAAGCTAGAATGTTTCAGCCAGCATAGCAAACGAATTGAAATATAAACATTTCCATCGCCCATACCTCCACGTTTTATGCAGTATGTATGAATCTAGCGGAGTTGACGTCTCCGGACACCCGGCGGCTAGTAATGTCACCAGCGCATGCGCGCGAGCATAACAAATGTTCGGATATCGTTAATTTGACAGAGAGCGAGAAAAGCGATTGAAGCGGCGATATCGCCGGACAGCTGTCTATTATTGGCATAATATATGCTCGTTATAATGCCATGATATACCCCTCGCCAACAGAGGCGATGATTTAGATCCGCCGCACCGCGTCGGGTTCAATAGACATTATGCGCTCACTCCGTCGTTAGACTGCAATCCAGATCGTCCAGATCGATCTCCGATTTTACTTCACACCCTTAGCCTGTCTGGCCCTAGGTGGCATGATTTACCTGCCTCGTGTCTCAAGCTCGAGCGCTTGTGACTGACCAGAGATTCTAGGCGCCTGGATACCTAACCCTGTCTGGTCCTGGTGGCCTGATTACATGCCTCGAGTCCTAAGCTCGAGCGGCTGTGACTAACGAGAGATTGTAAGTGCCTGGATGCCTAATTCTATCTGGTCCTAGGTGGCATGATTTACTACATGCCCCGAGTCTCAAGCTCGAGCGCCTGACTGACGAGAGATTGTAGGCGCCTGGATGCCTAATTCTATCTGGTCCTAAGTGGCATGATTTACATGCCTCGAGTCTCAAGCTCGAGCGCCTGACTGACGAGAGATTCTAAGCGCCTGGATGCCTAATTCCATCTGGTCCTAGCTGGCATGATTTACATGCCTTGAGTCTGAAGCTCGAGCGCCTTATTGGCGGTAGGGCCACCTCCTGTACATTCCCTTGTAAAAGATAACGTGCTCTACATTTTAGTCATGTCACCTTGGAAGAAGTTGAGGTTAGCTCTGTTCCAGTCAAAGCTGGCAGGGAAAGGTACTCCCTCATGTTAGGCTTGCTACAGCCTTGACCACTGAGGAGCTCCATCCACTCCAACAGTTGTACTCCACAATAGAATACACCTATTGAGTTGCCCAGATGCAATTGGCACATCCATCTTTGCTGCACCAACTGGAAGGTATAATCCAGCCCCAAGTGAACCCTTATGGGGTTAATTATACTTGTTAAAACTATATTAATAGTTTTCTTAATAATTTGTTTTCTGACATTTGCTTTGGTTTTAATATACTAAAAATTGTAAGTATAAGATTAAAATTAAAAGAGAATTAACAAAACTTTCAATTTTTGGATTTGTTTATGAACACCGTATTATGATGGCTTGATAATTCCAGCATTTAGAGCATAAAACGAAACGTTGAACCACGGAAAATTTAGAATTACACGCAATATTCAACATAACCATCCATTTGGTCTAAAAATAGATTTAAATTGTTTCAACTGTAAGTTTTATACAGATATTTACAAATCGTTAAGATTTGTTGTTATAAATGTTTGTAATTAATTAGAACTCCATATGTCAAAACATGAGTAATCATTACTTTTCTTATTGTTGGCTGGTGCTACGTTTTTTGACACTATTTTTGCTAATAAAGATAGGAAACAACGTAAGAAGTTGGATTTGAGTACAAATGTCCTTACTACAGTAATATTTACATCTTTAGAAAACAGGAAATGACATGTAAAATACAAATTAAGTTTTATTTTACGCACTTATTGAAATGTGAGTGTGAAAGCTGCGGTAACATCACGCGAAGAAGATTTGCAATTTTACGCCGCGTAACTAATACCGCAGTATCCTGGGAATTACACGTATAAATTGATTGAGAAGAGCGTCAAATAATTTCGCACTCATTGTCGGTTATTTATATGCTTGTATAATCAAACCGTGAACGAAAGTAAATTGTGCGACGTTTATTACACGTGTTATTTGTCAACAAACAATTGAAGTTCTTACAGTCACCATAGGCCGTTTTATCTATTCATTTGTTACCGGGCTGGAGTGGTGGGGAAAATAGGTATGACTTATTTAAGCCGTGCGCCGGCGATAATTCAAGAATCGCATCCCGCAGCGTCGTCACGGGTGTGAGAAAACATGGAAAAGGTGTTGAAAAGATGAATTGCGACTGAGGTCAACTGCTGGGAACGTGGGCCGCGGTATTATCCATAACGGGCAGAGTAAGCGAGATGTACCTCAGGATGAAATCGGCCTATCTAACTGGAATGTTGGAGCGTTCTCGCCGTATCGCTCCACACTCCGATTCTCCACTCATTACCGTGTCAACAACAGCCATCGTGATTGTTTACCGAGGTACACAAAGTTGGTAATGTACCTGATTCTCAATATTTATTTCTAACTTAAATAAAGAGTCTCATACCAGACACCAAGTCAAGGGTAAATAAGAGATGATAATGTATGGAAACGATAGAGGCTCTCTGTGTAATACTGTTAATACCTGAAGTAAATGAATCTTTTGAAATTATGCGTAGAATATAAAAGTTGACACTATTAATGTTATTTTTTAGTTTAATTTAATTTAATTTTGTAGATGTAACTAAAATACTGTATGTTACGTTTGAATGTTCTTATACGCAAATAAGGCTTGCAACTTATTGTGCAAAAAATATGTGGAGACCAAGACAAGACGTTGTTTTGGTGATAAACGTCAGCAAGTGAGATAGTTTTAGTTTGTAGGTTATGGATCTCAGAAAAAAGTGATTCGTGGTTCATTTATCCGAATATGCAATCCCCCAAGGAAAATGTTAGACGTCATGCACTTTTACTTTCTTATTTGTTTATCGTACCGTATTTGGAGAGTCTCTTTTAAAACAATAACTAATAGGCTTCTAAAAGCTTGTAGAACTTTTGTAAAGAGTATACTTTATGAATTAAGCAATGAAGTACACAAATGAACGAGACTTTTCGGACTAACCTATTAGAATATCGAAACAAGTTTGAATGCATATTATCTCATAATTATACTATTAAAAATAAGGACTTAACAGTGCATAGGATTTAACACTGTTCTGACGAAGCTATAAAATTCAAGCTTACGATAAAACGCACAGCAAACTAGTTTCCTTTTGGCTTTTCAAGCAGAAGTTGGCTCGTCGTCAAGGTATTAATTTAACGTTAGCAACATATTTACACAACACAATCAGACGAAACAAAATGGTTGTTCTTTTTACTTTTAAATTTGTTATGTATTGTATACTTTTCCCAATAACTGGAATAACTTAATGGCCGTTGAAAGATTGAGTTGTTAATTTACGTTATTACGGCTCAATTATCCAACAAAATGTTGAAAATCATGCGTAATTTATGATACGAAAACGATATGACGATATTTTATCGAGTCACGAGCAGATAGTTTGATAAATTATCTTCCAGTGACCATGGCAAATAAGGGACGCAGAGTTAAAAAACAAACTCTTTATTTATTGCGAAACAGTTACATTGTAATTTAATAGTTATATTTTTATTCAATGTGATTGTCTCGGCGGATCCTACTCATAACTCTCTAAGAAGCTAAAAAGTGAGAGCAACACTGACCAAAAAATATGTCAAATGTCTAAATCCACATAACATAATGTTTCGACTGAAGAAAGTGCCCAAAATTGACTTAATTCAATCCACCCCTCCCTAAAATTCATTCTTTATCTAGCCAGATTTGCGCATTTAACGAAATTATCCAATGTTAATAAAAAAAAAAAAAAAAAAAAAAAAAAAAAAAAAAAACACCTCTTGATTCACCTGCAAGAAGATGTAGGTAGATTTCCGTTCCAGTTCATAGGAAACTTGTACGGGCACTGACCAACCTGGTTCCTGAAACCCAACTAGAATGTAAATTAAACTTACTTTGTATCATTCTAAGTTCTGACTCTTTGACAGCTAGCAACGTGTAGAAGCATTCCAACTCTTGAACTTTCGGTGTCTGGGAGCTATGAGAAATTCTGGACTTGCCTTCACCCAAGATCACTTAGCCTTTAGGAGTTCGTAACGACTGCCTAGTGACAAATTCCTGCTTCTGGGACTTCCCAAATTTCGGGGAGCTCTCAGACCCTAGGAGCTTGTAGGCTCTGAATTCTCCCGATCTCTTGCATTCCCCAGCATTTTGAAGCTCCCAAGGTACTTAATAGCTCTTACTTCAGGCCTATGATTTTCATTAATAACTTTATTATTAGTTTCCATTCGCAGAAGTTAGCTATCCCAGGAGCATGAAACTCTTCTCCAGAGTAAAACGCCTCAGATACTAAAAGGTTTTTAGGTTTTACTGTCTCACTTTTTGATGCTGTCAGGTAGCTCGTTGGTTGCTCTGACACCCGGTTTCTGAGGGAAGTACAAGTGTGTCTAGTACTCCGTGCACATTTCGTCCTCTAACTCATTTACATTGATTTATATTTTATTCATAAATAATTTTCTAAGAGAGGATTTACGAAAAGGAAAAGAAGTATAGAAATGGAGATGATCTGCCAGTAGCAGGGCGCAGGATAACGGCGCGATGGCTCCGGCGCTGGCGCTCCGTGAGGACCAGGCGTGATGCCGCCCGCTTATCGCCACTTGCCGCTGCCCCTGCCGCTTGTTTATTCAGTGGCTATGCATACAAAGATACAGTCTAAATCGAGGCGGAATCGTGTCCCGGTAGGGATCTATCTGGGTCGTGAGGCTGCCCATTCCGCGCTGCTGTCTTCAGTAGCTGACCACTTGCTGACCGCAACTCTTGGAGAAACCTGGGGTCTCAAGGCATTCGTGGTTTTAACTTTAAGACATAGGTTACATATTTTTATATAATATTTGAAGTTTAAAAATTATTTCGAAACATTAAACGAACGCTTGTCTTTCCATGTTCTGCTCTACACTTTGTTTGCAAAAGGAGGCCTCTGGTGGATTAGGATACTCCTACGCTGTCAAATCTTTATAACACACTAGGGCCAGTGTTTAGTTGTTGGCACTGACTCATATTTTTATGCAATGCCCAAATATTTAATATATGCCTTTTATCAATTTCTATGAACTGTATCGATACAATCATGAGATTTTTTGAGAGGCTGGAGAAATTAATTTCTGTCTTTTTGTCCACACGATATTTTGATAAAGGATTTACCTATAGGCATTATGCACGAGGCTTAATTTCTATATAGACAGGATCGAATTCGATTATGTGCTTTTTTGGTGTGTCCCTTGGGATGTGGCTGAGCGTTGGGGATATTTTTACATTATTCTTAAGGATAATCATGATCGACAAAATCGTAGAATAATCAAATTTTTATCCAAACGGAGTAGAATAATTTAACACTTTAATCTGTTATATTGTAATGAGACTACTTTGGAATTATCCAGAAGTTTTACATTAGGAAGTCATATCCTTTAACACTCCATTGTATCGGTTTATTTGTATAAAGACAGAGTTCGATAATAGTGAATGCTCCTCCATGGGAGTTTCCTGAGCGTTAGGAAAGCTCATAACGCAGGGTTATATCTCCAGAATCAATTGAGGCATACTCTTTTTGTATGTTTTTCTTAGCTATCACTGCCGATATAACGATATTTCTCTTCTGTCTGTGTGGTTGTCTATTTGCCTGTGTGTCTGTTTTCACTACATATAACTAGACTACATTTAGCTATAGACTTTAAATTTTGCAAGTAGCTTTGTTTCTAAATGGGCTATGTCGTATTTGATTAAGGGTATGCCCCTATACGGAATTTGTCTGAGCGTTTGCGTGTCTCTACTATTCGAAATATATCTCAGTATATACTTTGTCTGTTCATTTAAAATTTTGCATGAATTTTTTATATGGACATGAATAAGTTCGATGATGGTGCGTGCATGTTAATACATGGGATTTAGGTGAGCTACTAGTAAACTGTATTTTGGTGACTATCACTTAGTAGGCTAGCAAAATTTATTTTATGTCTCGTTGTCTGACTTTCTCAACAATGAAATGAGCATACAGATTTTAAATTTTGAATGAAGCTTCATTAAAGTCAGTTACATGATATATGCTTTGGTATACTCTAATCTTTTTAAATAAGTTTAAAAGTGAAGTAAAATTAACTACCAAGTATCAACTATTAAAAATATAAATGAAAATAAAAGTGATGTTTGTTTTGAACCTCATAGATAATAAATACGAAGGGAAAACTACTACTATTGGAGAATAAGTAAAAAATATTCATAAAGTTGTACTGAAGTGTATTTATTTTGTCAGTCAAGCGTCGTTGGTAATGAAAACAAAATGTAATCAACAACAATAAAGCACTTTTAATCCTTGGACGTCCTTGAACATGATCAGGCTCTGGCCTTGAAGGATGACGTCACTGTCTAATGGAGCCTAAAATGTAATCTTGATGACACACTCTTTCTCTATTGCAGATTACCACTTTCATCTTATGTACGTATTTACAATTCATTAGTTACTGTTCATGTTTAAAAAAATAAATGTTTAATTATAAATGTTGAGTATATAACTTCTTATACAAGTGATAGTAAATTCATCATAGTCAAACATACAAGTAAACTGGTGTAAACCGGAACTAAATTGTTTGTTATGTGGGTTATTTTACGTTTCTGGATCGTAAAACTTCACCTTCATCAGCGCAGGATTGCGTGTCAATGTTAACCACGTATTGATCATTATAAAAGAAGAATAATTATGCAAACACGAGATTAGAAGAGTTTAGAGAACTAATCGACCCTTCCGTGGCAGTATGGAGAATGTCAGAGGAATGGGGAAATCGAACGTTGGCTGTCTAACTAGCTCATCACCGGCAACCGCTCATTACCTTCTACCAATCCGTAGACGTTAGAAATGAAGATATTGAGCTAAGCGAGAACTGAAAGGGTTTGGGCCTGGGAGAATCCGTAATTATGTCGGCGTCGTGCGCCTGCGCGCCGGCATCGGCCCCATAACGAGTCCAGTCCGCTCGCCATGCAACGCTGACTTAATTGGGATCAATTTTTAACACTTTAACCGACTATTTATCACTTCTATCGTGATAGCGATCGACTTTGTTCTCGTAAACTTTAGTTATATAATTAAACCTTTCCCAGTCGTATTCACGAGAATCCCCGGTAAAGAACGCTTCGCAATGGAGGATTTATCTTATTGTAGTAAATAAGGGTACGGCGTTATACATTCCCGGGATTTAATGGGAGAGGAGATAATGCGCACGACTTTATTCAGGAAGTCTCTCAACGAATGTTTAACCTTCTCTCGTGTGAATGACAGAAATTATATCAAGCCCTTTTGATTATAGCCCAAAAGTATCAAATGACGAAATGTATATAAATTGTACAGTACTGAATAAAAAAACAACAGTCAAATACTAAAAGAGAGTGACGATTGACGTAAGAAAAAAATAAAGTGAACGTAATTTTGGTTAGTAATGAAGTTTTACTTTGAACAGAAAAGTAACAATTCGATATATGACTGCCTCAGTTTTCAGATTTTTAAACGAAAAATGATTTTTCAGTAAGCGATACGAGATTTGAAATAGCAGATGAAGTGAGTGAAGTGAATTCTAAAATATACGCTAACAAGCCATCTTGGGTCCAGAAGTGTTGTCGGTTTATGAAACGGACTGTGTATCGCCCGTTTGAAATGTAATGGAATTAATTATTTACTTCTAAGACATCTAGGTTTTGTTGATGATTAGCAAAGGACTAGTGGCCACAAGACAATTGGTGACTTAGCCATAAAATGGAGCCAATAGGTTAAATATGTTTATACAAGTTTAAATGAAGAAATACGCTAAAAGGCTCAAACTGATTTGCAACCTTTTCTCTTAAGAGTTCTTAAAAAAGCAATTTTATGCAAAAATCCATAACCTAAAACAAACTACTCCACATCTCTTCTAGGCGTGGCCAGTTCACGAACTCGACCAAGGAAATTCAGATCAAAAGGTTGTGACAATAATACTAGTAGCTTGTATGTGTGCACACAAATTAAATTCTGTAAAGTCACTGAAGAGTTGTTCTAGAGGCAATGATCGGTCCTGGTGTGAGGGTCTATGATCGTGTGCCTCGCAGACTCAGAAGCCATCATCACGCGCCGTGAACTAGCATATTGTATGTTTGAATGCGAGCATTGTTCTTAATTACGGCGGGTGAATGGCTAATAATTGTCGGCCCATTTGATCCACTGGTCCACAATTAGTGGTGGTAGCGTGGGAAGCAACCTTTACCTCGCCGAGATCCGAGCTCCATCTGCTCATCACGATCCAAATAGTTCACCAATCCACTCTGGTTGGCTTCATTTAAATTTGTAATCTCCTGCACGCTCGGATATCGCTTCCAACGAGCTATAAGTAATAAGGTAGCGCCGATCTCCGATTATAATCTGGAGATATTGTTCACGCGTTTTACCACTACAGGGAATGCATTACAGAGCCGTTTGTTGGATCTCGTAAATGAATTCCTTGCAGAATGTGATTTTATAGGTCTCACTGATCGTTCTGATGCAGATATGCTTTTGAACGCTCTCACTCACAGATGTTATAGGAATACATATTGCGATGATCCATTATATCGAATAATTATGATTTTCAATTGAAATACCATTATAATCGATAGTTAGGTTTTGTGTGCGACTGTATTGTATCTAAAACTGTGCTAGGATGCGTTGAACCAAGTAAACGAACAGCTTTTTAGCTAATGGTATGTGTTTGATTGAGTTCATCTAAAACGTGTTATTTAAATCTATAAATCTCCTACATAGAACCTTTACATTTTTATACTTTGTGAGTTTTGAGGATGTGTAATAACCTTTTAAAAACTACGTTTTGTACCTATAAAATTACGTTTTTTATATAATTGTAAACATTGAAGATAAAATTATTACAAGACCTATACGGGTCGTTCCGTTTTGATGACAACTTTTACCTAGTGAAATACATTTAGGTGAAGTTCATATGTTTCCCGGAACCCTACCCATGATTTTAATAACCAGTGAGCATATAAGACTCTTCCTAACTTATTACGTACTTCGTACTTTTAGACGAATAATTGATCGTACAGGACGAGATAACAACGATTATAGCCTCAGTATTGTACTAAGATATGACCACTAAGATATGACTCAGATATAGCTTCTCTTGATATTTGACTACATCTATGGCATGAGTTGTGGACAGTAATCTTCAGTACAGTGTAAAAAATAGGTCCGGTTTTATGACAATTTCTTTTGTAATACGTGTTGTATAAAGTGGACATTCGTGTACATCGAATAGTATAACGATATAGGCTATGTTTGGCATCTGCCCAAACTGAGAAATAACCAGAGATCTAGTGACCTAGTTATCACCACGGTTTGACGAGCCGCCACGGATTGAGTGAAAGGCCAGTTCACATCGCTCCCCAGTCCGTCAGTGTGAGTCGTGCCGCCCCACACCTTATCATTACTGATATGCCCGCCATGTGAACCATATCTAATCTCTGTTATTTTCCTCATATTTTGGACAGGTCAACCTGTTTAGCGTGCGGCCATTCCGTGACACTGCGCCTTACCGAGGTTGGGTTTCGGGCGTAGACAAGAGCGATCTCTCCCTTCTTTGGCAGCGCCTAGTACGCATGTCGACTAAATAATTATCCTAGGCTCAACGATAGATGGAGGCTGGCATCCGCAATGCTTACCCATTTTGATTGTATCTTCTCCCACACGCAGGATGCGGGGAAGCAGTAGGATGTCTTAGAATCCTAGCAGATCTGGTATCACCTTATTCCGTGAAATAAATTTAGTGTGGCAGCCTCGAAAAATCCAACTAGGGATTTTTTAATAGGTATCTGAAGATGTAAAACTACAATTTACTAATCATTCAAGTTGCTTAATGATATTTTGGCCTCAATGATATAGTATTTTAGAACCTGCTTCGATTGCAGATTTGCTAAATGTCGATGATACTCACGTCGCAGACTTAAAACTTTTCAAGAAAATGTGATACATGTTTCTATCAATTGTAACGATGTAATCTTAAACCGTTTATGATAAAATAATGTTTTTCAAAAACACACACACACACACACACACACACACACACACACACACACACACACACACACACGTGTTTTCTAAACCACTTCACTTCACACACACGTTACTTCTAAATTAAGGAAGATAGGACACACATATCATGTAGGCTATTATTTGTTAATATTTACCAGCTGAAAAGAAATAATCAAGTTTGATCAACTGGTTGCGAGATACCCTGTAACTAGTTGTTTAAATGTAGTAATTAACAATGTAAGGTTTGAAAGGATAATAGGATTTTGGACATTTGCCATCATTATAGGTTACAATATTATAATGCAATGTTATAAATGTTTTTGTAAACGATAAAAATGCATTTTATCATAATATGACTGATGTTTGAGTAAAGTTGTTAAGAAACTCGTTAACAAATTGTAGTATATAAACTGTTTAAATGCTCATAAATACAATTTTCTATAACCATTCTAAACTGGTTGTTATGTTTAGGCACGGCATTTTTTTCAGCAACTGTAGTAGCTAATTTCTTTTATGGCATTTCGTTTAAAAACGCTGGTCAATAAACGATATTTCACACCTCATTGATTTACAACATTCTTAACCTAAATTATAATATTTGAAAACCCAGAGAGGCCATAAATTAAAAAAGCGAAAGTGACATTAAAATTCCTCGGATATAATATGACCAAAACTGGAGCCATAAAAAGGTAATAAACAAAACACCGACATACTGGCCGAAGGTAAAGGAGATTGCCAAATAATTTCATACCGGCGGGTGTTATTTATATTAATTAGGTGTTTTTATTAACCTCGCCACGGGAGACTTTACTTTTCAATAGACCATGAGCTTCTTTATACCGTGGACAGGCCTATAAAATAAACCCCAAAATTAATGGCCCCGTTTAATGAAAGTGGGCTGATAATAAATTCAGTAGCGCGCTTCCAACGCTTCGCCGATTGCGGGATCTTTCACCGAGCTGTTGAAATCTTATAATTAGGATTTAATTCCGTTTTAAATTAACTTGTAGAATTATAAGCTCAACGGTACCCGGTTTGAGGTTGTAAATCGCCCCGACTGCGACTGCCTGGCGTAGGTGTTACATAAACATCACGTAAATACACATATGTTACCCTGTCATCGAGCCACATCGTGTGGAATTCCTAAACTCATTCCGGTTTCAAGCTGTGCTATGTGTTTTACCGAACCCGTCCTTGTGGAAACTTCTCAACATCTCGCATGAAACGTAATAAACCTCTTTTAAAATAATCATTTGGCCTTGTTGTTTAGAACCACAATTTTCTAACAAATCAATTAACATTTAACAAAAGTAAGACCTAATAATAATAACACGCACTTTCATGCCAGAATATCGAAGAGTGTTCATCCATACGCTAGAACTCAACATATTATCTGAAATTAGTTTTTAGAATCCCTGGAAAAGTCCCTAATTTCTAGTAAAAATACCATACCTATTTAGATCAGTAGGTAATTTAAGATCATAACAGTAATGTAAGATGTAACAGCATAAGATCTGCTAAGAGCCACAGTTTCATGGGATTGGGCTTTTTTCTATCTCAGGTAGGACAATTTACTTTGACAGTAGTTTTTGAGATTGGAATGGAACGAAATACTTTTTATGTCATGTACAGAAATAAAGGTAGTTTTAAATATATGGAGTCTCCATAAATTAATAGGTCAAAATTTATCACATAAATAATTGGTTCGGTTATACAGAAAACGATATTTCAATTATTGTAATTTTGAATACAGTGTCCAGTCTATGTATATTTTTGTTATAAAGCAGTTGCAGCTTATACACGGGTTTGAATTATAGCTTTTTTATTCTGTATAGAATCCTTACGACCTGCATAACTCGCAATGTAATATTTAGAAAGCTTATTATTAACTGTCGTTAACTGTTTTTTAAATTTATTTCCGTTAACGAAAAATTAAAGGAAGAAAATTGTTTCAATATATTTAAAGATTTTAGTAAATCCATCCGTCAGAAGTGGTTGGAAAATAATTAGCAAAATACGTTTTACAGTTAGTAATAGATAAACATGTCACATATTCTCTGAATTTGGAGTTAGATCTGTGGAAATGTATATTCCTAGTTACATTTAATCGGATATTACTAAAAAAAATATTTAGTAATAGCACAATAACGTTTTGTTTATTGGCTGTACTCATATTAATTTAAGTACTTTTATGTTGCAAAAAATTTCATAAGATGTTAGATTGAAGTTCAAAATAAATACGCTATGCTCATGTTTCAGCTGTATACAAAGGGAGGACATTAGAAGTCAATCAGTCACTGAAAACGAAAGTCAAAAAGAATCCCTTGACAAAAAGTGTAGACTGGTTCATAACGGGCCTCTGCCCTACAACAGTTACCGTCAACAAACAAACATCGGACCCTCGCTAAAAACTGTACAAAAGTTACGCCCTAAAACTTTCGCTAAAGAGTCCGCCGCTCCAAGGACGTGTAGGGGTCCGTTAGTTCTGACTCCTTTGACAAAGAACTGGGTCGATTACCCTTCTGCGAGGCAGGACCCCATCAATCCCTTAAAATAGAAATAGAGCTGAAAAAACAACCTTCGCTTTTTTGCGAAAGTGTAGCGAATTGCTGGGACTACCCTTACGTGCAATTCTTCTCTAACATAGCTGTTGAAACTCAACTTCAAGGACACTATCTTGAGTAGGGTGGAAAAACCTACTAACACAGTAAAATTCGAACATTAACTCTATAACACCATTTTTTTAGTAATAATTAATGTTAGATGAAGATTTTTAGAACATATCTGCAAGTGCTACTATGAGGAAATTGCAATTACCTGATTTTGTATACTAAATCTACGAGTACGTAACAATAAACATTTCCTAAATAAAAAATCGCTACCTTTGAGATTTTTAGTATAAAATAACCCAAACATAGTTGTAATAACCCAAATATTAAATAATTTAGTGTACTTGACGTTGTGATACTTAGGTTTCTGAGACTGAATAAAAAATAAGGAAACAGCTCATGTTACATAGGGTGTACTCCATTTTGGGTATTTTTATGAGCCAGTATTATAAATGTACAAATAACATAGGGTGCAATGAATCCACAAGTTCATGTATTTAATGTTTTATTTTGGACTTTTATTGCCTGGAAAAGTGCAATTAAAAGTATTCGAAACGTCGCGTCGTAACTCAGTTTTGTGACATCTAACGTTGGCCAATGCTCTGAACTGTGTCGTAGACAAGTAAACACTAAAAACATTAATGTTATTATTGATGAGTTAGGATAAAAAAATCCTACCAGTTGACGAAATATGTTTTAATGGTGCATACAGAAAATGTATGTTAGTAATTTGATCAAAAGTCAACCTTTTTTTAGAGCGCTGAAATAAAAATAACTGGGATTTAGCAAAATAACTAAAAAACTTCAAGTATATAAAAATGTTTTAGGCATCTCCATTAATTTGCAGAACCACTCATAACTTCATTCAGAACCCTAACTGTTATAAAATGAATTACAAATCTTACCAACCAACGTATTCAATAAAAAAACTCTTTGTGCCAATATTGTCTATATGTCATGTACGCGTTTTAAAACAGATCTTTTGTTCCCATAATTTTGTCGTACACTAATAATATTAGAGCAAAGTCTACTTTAATCTCTCTTTGAAAGTCAAAAAAGTTTAACCAGTTAAATATCCACGACATTGGGCTCACAAATATGTTTAACCCATTTGAAATGTATACATTTTCTCACATTTAGGCTAAAATTGAGCATAAGGTAAACAAAACATTATTTGTCTGTCCTAAATAGTGAAATATTTTAAAGATAATTATTAAAACTTTGCTCAAATGTAAAACACTTTTAAAATTAAAATATTGTGAACCTCACAAAGGCTGCTATCGTCTAGATACCTTTCGGAGAAATTAAAGACAGCTCTGTCATTTTTAATATATTTTAATATCCAATTAGAAAAATGAATAAATAAAAGAGAAAACTAGGAATAATATGGAAAGGCATTAAACTGGAATATGATATATTCGGCAATTTTACAAATGGAAAAAGGAAACATAAGGACATTCCTTTATGTTCATTATGAACACAACAGAATAATGAATGATACATAGAAGGCGCGTTTTGTAGGTCCTGATGCATGTACCATTTCACCCCCCTTAAGTTTTATTAAAAACAATACCATTTATTTAAAATACATAATATAAAAAAGAAGAGGTTAATAACCATCTCTCCCTCCATAAAAAAAAACATTAAATTGGGGGATTATTTACCACAAGCAAAAACCTAAGATGCAAAATTCGAAGCATATAGTAATAGAATTGTCTTTTTTCTAAGGACTCTTAACTTAAAATACTTGGCAAGAAGTAATCTATTTCATAATTGATTTCAGGAAACATTTGAAACACTGCATTTGCGTTCAGCATTTTGTATTACGATGAATTGCGGCTTCACTGTGTTTAATACGTTTTTATTCCTTCCGTCTCAGTATATTTATTCTTATTTTAATAAAGAAGAATAAGCCTTATCGTGTGGTCTCCCCATGGCCCACTGATTTGTGCGAGTAATTTATCAAACAGTATCAGGGGGATAGTCGGCAAGTACAGGATACTGGTAACAAGCGATATGGTCACAGACAAGATTTTACCCGCGCTATTACTAACTCAGATCGTTTGACGTCAGACGGCTCAGACATCAGCGCTCACATTGTTGGTGGCATAGTTGGCGGCACAAATAAAATCAATGTTTTTACATTCAGATATGTCTCAAGTACAGTGTAGTATTTGGTGTATTATGAAATTTCTAGAATTTGTTTAAACGCCGACATGCTAGAAGACTGAGAAGCAACTTACAATACACCTGCAGTCTTCACGTATATTGGTAAACCCACGATCCATTTCAGTTACCTTTTAAAACCACTCTCTTCAACTTATACATTCAAAACTCTTAGTCAGTATTAATCTAATTCAACTAAGATAACTAATCTTTCGTGGCATACTCTTATTGAATCTACTCCAACCTATCTAACATAACGTTTAATGATATACCAATAACCTATAATATACCAACGCTCTATAGGTGACAGAAGTCAAGACTTCTACAGTCTCCAACAATTCACCACTCTTGCTCAGAATTCTAGCTGGTAAACTGATGAAGCTGTATCCTGACGTACAAGCCCAACAGATCTTACGTCTTCGTGACGCTCCCTCCATCTCACAGGTCGGAGCCACATTCCCACCAGGGGCCTGACATGCAGAGAAAGTTGTTAGTTAAAACATCACTCCAGCCGCTCCAGTAATTGTTTCTCCAGCGGGCCGATTTGCATAACTTCAAAACAAATAGCCACAAATTAAATTAAGAATAAGTAGGCGCACCGGGGGATTCTCACGCGCTTGTTTATGCGCAGTCGCCGGTGCGTGAGTGCACCCCGGTCGCCGGGCCGGGCCGAGTGGGCACAGCGCATGCGCAGGTCGAAGGTGAGCAGTAACTGATTCTGCGCATCTGACGGCTGGAAATCTCTCACTTTCTTGCCTCGAGAAAGCGAATGGTAATTGCCGACTTGATCAATAGATTATTGTTTGCCATGCTATAGCCTTCGCAAGTTTTCTGACATTTCAAAGAAGACGGGCCCGTTTTAACGTGGTGAGATAGGCAAGCGCTAATGAGGGATGTACAACTGAGGATTTCTCGAGTATTTATAGCTCTCGGAGTAACTGGTTTCTGGATGTTTTGGCCTACACATAGCTTTCCACACTTTTAACTTTATGGCCCCGTGTTCTTTTCGTATAAGGATCATTATTTCATCGTGCAAACCTGCTTTCTTAATAAATTTAACATCTGATACACGTAATAAAAGGCATAAGTTGTTTAATTTGAAAGGATTTCAGATTATTTAAATGTAATATTAGTTTTTATAATGAATATATACCATGTAACAATGGTTAACATTCGTAATCAATTCAAATAATGCGTCGTTAGTACACAGTAAACTAGTGAATTTCATATAAGTATCCATACTTTGCTATAAAACTATATTTATAAATTATTTTTATAACAGAGAATTAACAGTATTGTTATGAACATATGTAATAAACAGTAACCTTGATTGCTGATTTTCAAATACAAGTTTAATTTTTCATGACGCTTACATAAGGAAAGAGAATCGTATGTTTTGAGATATGTAATCCAATCTCTTCCTTATGTCTAAAAAACGTAATTCTGTAGTGCTCGCAGTAAGGCCCAATTGTTTGACAAAAATAAAATGTGAAAAATAAATGTTTGGGTCATACGGCTGCACATACCAGATGTGAATTATCCTTTTGTTTGGACATCTTTTTCAGAAAGACCACAGCATTGTATTATTACCACGATTACAACATTCGAAGCCCTGAATAACGGCACCTATAGCAAAACTTATAAAGAAGTGGTGATTTATTTTTAGATTGGTCGTATCTTGTGATGTGGATAGTTGGGAAAAATTCGTAAATAAAAAATCTTAGGTTCTCAGGTCAGCTATATAAGTTGCAGCGTTCTGTAGATATCTGGATGGTGCCTCGGCCACCCATCGTCTTTGTCGTTTAGTACATTGACATGATTTTGGACTGTACTTATAGTGTTACATTTGGAATAAATTCTGTATTCATCGAACTCTTTTTAAATTGAATTAATATCATGAACATGAACTAATAATGAGAAGGTTGTACTATCTTCACTTACAAAAGTTAAGGAAACCATTAATAAATCTTAATAAGTTCAATAATTCAACTATCGCATTGAGCAGTTGCTTACAAGGTTTCTGCAACTGTATTGTGTTCTGTATTGTGCTGAACTTTAAAAAATATACTGGAGCGATACATCAGTGAAGGGCAGAATTAACAAATTTTTGTGCCAAGAACAATTCTGTGATTCTTCAGGAGATCGCCCGTGAGGTATCTGTGTAAAGTTGCATATATTTGTACATGTCTTAGACACAGAAGTTTACAGGGTGAGCCGGGAAAAGGAAAACATTTTTTCAGGTGATTGTAGACCTAAAAACAAGACAAAAAGTTTATATAAATAAATATTTGGAAATGAAGGTTAGTGAAATAAGAAGGCTAGTGAAAGATTTTGCCTATGTCTCCACTCCGAGGATTAAATGAAACCAGACTGAAACCATTAGAATAGCAATTAAGACAAATATTTGATAGTTTCATATGAATTTTTATCTTAAAAATTAAAATATCTAGGTTCCAGGACTGTCCCTTAGTTCGTATAATGAATTGCTTTAAAAACAATAATAACTGTAAAATAACACGGTCTTAACATTTGAGGCGTTATAATTTCATTAAATGACTAAAATGGATATAATTAATGAAGAAAAATTGTAGAGAATTTAGTTTTGAAAATTAACATAATTAAAGTCAATAGAAAACAAATTAGAAATGAATAAATAACCTGGTAACCTCTTAACCTGTTGATAGAATGTTGACGAAAATACCAGATAGTAAATGTTTCATATCCAATTCTGAAATTTGCTGCTCTGATTAGTGGTGATAATAATACTAATCCTAATAATGGGAGCGTTATGTAATTGTATACTATAATCTCATTACTGCTTTAGAGCACATCTTATACGAGTAGATCTTTGTCACTGATGGGTAAATATTGTTTACCACGTGGGAATTAGGTAAAACATAAACAACAGCTTAGTCCCGTTACTGCAGTACCTTTAAAACTGCAAGAGCATCCGACAGACGTGATTCCACGGTGGTTCCTTGTGCGGTCTCAATCTGCCAAATGTCACTCAGAGCAATAATTCACCGTCAGCGGTCAGTAGTGTCAGAGGACCTCCCTGCCAATTACAAGGTTCTAGGAAGGTCATCAGCCTTGGGACAAAGCGTGTTGAGAGTAACTCTTCTGCCCAAGATCTGGGCGAGGTCGCTTCCCACGCTTCCGTTCTGAAAGCCCTTGATTGTTGGGGTTCGCGGCTTTTGTCATAACTTTCCGACATCCCTTTGACGTCTTTCCTAACGGGAGTCCTCTGACCGGTGGGTTTGAGCATGCCCCCATTGCATTGCATTGGTGGTTATTTTGCATTTTGGAATACCTATAGCTAGGCACAAATGCGGTAGGTCAGATTGGAGAAAATTAAGCACAACTTAAGACTATATTAAGGAAATCTTTGAACTTCTTGAGCAATTATTTACTATCACAAAAGAATCCAGCTTTACGGGCGTGATATAAAATCTAACCTTTAAGATTATCTAACCTGATTGTATCTTGAAAATATTTGTTTGAAATATTTAGTTCTTAATTAAAGATAGTGTAGGCGTTTAGTATTTGTAATGAGCGTTATCTTTACCGAACAGCTACATTGAAAAGTGTACTGATATATATCTTGATTTTCGCCCCATATGTGTTTGAGGTTTAAAATTATTCCTAATAAATGGTGTTCTCAATGATAATTCACCGCAATCGGCACTTTAGATCCTATTCTAGTAATCATTGTTTGAAATCGAATCTCTAGATACATTGTTAGAGACAACATAAATGAATCAGCTCTTTGAATTATTTTTAAACAATAAAAAATTCCAAGTATATCTAACCTTTGGAATAATACTTTTGCCCATGAAACGAATCTAGTTCTTCAGGCCTCGATCTGTGTTTGAAACTGCACAAGGAATTAGGCTAAAATTTACCTCTTTTTACCCTCGTTACCTCGCCTAAGAAAACCATCTATTTTATAGAGTGTAGAATTCTTTGGTTTATTGAATTCACTCATCTTTCAGAGCTATAAATTGCATCCTTCACAGTTTTTCAGCCTTTAATCACCAGAAATGCATTAAACCCTGCACTTGAAACTTCCTGTTTTAAGTATTAAACAAATTGTCAGGTAATTCATTTAGGTACGTATGTAAAACAAAGCTTTGCTTTTAAAGTAACCTCTGGCGTGCCTCCACTTTAATATTTTTTTATAGTTACTCTTGTATAAACTTGATAAAAGTCAATCGGTACCTGCATTATTATTAGTGCAATATGGCTTTGCACTTGCTATTTTACTGATGTTTAGAAACAGTACGGTTATTACATCATTTATTATCAACTCCCGTGAGTAAATGGTTTTGTTGAGGTGAATTAGATAATCATTTATATTCTAAACCGAACATATAACTATCCACTATCTCCCTCAGTATAGCTCGATATTTTTATTCGATACGAACATAGATAGAAGTATCGATATCAAGATAGTATCGAATGACCCAGTTGGGACCCAGGTAGGATAGAGAATGATGGATGCGAACAGGCCTGTAGTGCGACATGCTGCGAACCTCGAGTAGTCTGCTATCATTATGTTTGTATATTTAACATTTCATATCGCACAATCTGGCCCCCTGGATGCGGCGGCATTGTAAACTCATGGTGGCCCGCCTCGTCCAATCGACCATTGTCATCAATTTCTGGTCGATGCTTGATGGATGAAATGCGAATTCTTCCTGTGTTCGGGCTTATTGAGTTTACTGGGGGTTAAGATGTTTCGACATCTTATTGTTATTTTCATTGATACCTCCTAATGGTTTATAGACAATTTTCAATATTTTGACTCTTTTCACGAGGTTACGCTAATTGACGGTTCTTTTCTTTAAAGAAAGTTGGGTATTTCAATGAACTTTTTCCAGCATTTCCCAAATACCCAAAGGTTTTAAATTCCAGAAAAAGTTTGTTTCTAACATGGTTAGTGAGTGATAATTAAGATTGACGTTTTTTATATTTTCCGTTGTGTTCATGGAGAATTTTTATACTAACTGTGAGTTTGTCTTTTCAAGACTATTAATTTCTTCAGATTGGTTTGCTGTTGTCGTTTTACAATACTTGATAGTACATTTCTCAAAAGATGTTTAGTTAATAGTTATTGACAAACAATCTCACCTTTTGACGCATAACTTTGTGAAACTCTGTGTTAAGTTCTTCGATTTGTTAGTTTATAACATGTTTCAAAAGTTATCTTTATTTTGTTTTATATTGTAAATCATAACATATTCAAAGTAAATCAGTGCCATAGTTTACAAAACATTCTTAATACATTCTGGTACAATACATTCTGTGAAATGTCTCTCAAACAGTAGTGTAGAAAATATCCCTTTAAAATGATTTGCGTTGGTTGCATGGTGACACTCCAGATGCTAGGCAAACATTTTCCCTCACAATATCAATTCATAGACAATCTCTTTCCTTGGCCGTTCCTCTTCTTCTTTAAGTACTAGATTGAGCGAAGGCATTACAACATTACATTTTTGTCAGTGAGGCGGCCAGACCTGGAAATACACATTTACAGTGTAATGTATACTATGATTTGATTTAGTATCACTAAGGTATAGATCAGGATTAAGTCCTGTCTGTGATCGGAACACTTTTTATTGCTTACGTCCATATTTTACTACCCTTTGCACATGGCGATGGTTCAAGTTGAAGGCAAGAAAAGTCTATAAAGTAGACCGGCCTCTCCTTAAAACAGAAAGGATGAATACGTAAGTTTCACACCAATCTCACCACACATCGTCTTACTTCGTTTTCGCGAAGATGACGACACGGGGGTTGAGCAAGCTTCGAAGCCCGACGGTGGACATTCCCACGACCGACACTGGCCACGGGTCGCGGGGCTATCGTCCATCGCTTGCCCAATCTTATCGGGCTAATTGCTGCTTCGGTTTCACACTTCATTGAAACTCACCGCTGAGCTATCTCCGCCATCTCTCTGTGCTGGCGTGGCGTGGGTGGACTTTGGTACCGTTCACCAATCAATTTATGTCCTGGTCGGACTCCTCCGGTAATGGCGTAGTGTCCTCTTCCTCGTACTTGCTATTTCAACGTAAGCCGTAAATGTAGTAAAAAATGTGTTAAAACTTAATAATAAAAGGAATTTACTAATGGTGGGTTTATTATTAACGTTCATACATTTTTTAATTTAAAAGAGTAATCAGCTTTTTGTAACGTATTTGTAAAAGAATCACTGTGTATAGGTATCAAATATAATGATCAATTCGGTTTATTATTCATTGATGCATACACAATCATTTGGGTCAGCTCAAAGGCGCTAAATGCCATCCTGATCGCAACCTCAACCTGTATATTGAGCAATTGTATATTCTAATAGGTATCTTTCAAAGATTTTTCTGGGGGACCTGGATAGCTAGATTCCGTGCACCACGTTCTTAACACAACACATTGGGTAAGAGACGGTACATAGATTTATATGACACTTGTATGATTAAAAAACAAATACAAATTTGGAAAACTTAAAATTATCTTAAATTTTAGTGCTCTACCAGAACTGTATGTGGCTTGTTTGGTTGTTTGTTTGAAGTTTATTTTTGACGATGGAAAGATAAAAACTTCCTGTTTCCTTCACATTTTCCATTGTTCAGTGATACAAAAAATCAGTAACCTGAAGAAGAGATCAGATTGCAGATCTCGAAACGTAGTGTTACTGATTTTTGTTGTATCACTGTATGTGGCTAATGGGACAATTAACTTTACACAGAGAGATTTAAATTATTTTCTGTTATACAGTCGATAAGAAGTGGTTCCTTTAGGTATTTTTTGGAAAAATGAAATACTTGAACAAGTCGGGAGTACGGGAGTAACAATCATTTTGTCATTTGAAAGGTACCAATTGTAAACAAAAAAATACAAGATTAACCAATTAACCAATTTACCAATTAACCAATTTTAGATTTTTATAGCAATTTCAACTTCTATCAACGAAATCCAACGCACAAGTGAGCACGATCACTTTAAAGGTAAGCTTGCACATGTTGGGATCAACAAACACCTGGCGCCTCTTAATTGACATAATGATTATTGCTCCTAGCTAATAATAACCTTCATTGAAAGTTTCCAAGTAACAATAACTGTTTTGCAAAATGATAAATAATGATAAATCTGTGTACCATGTTCTACATTGAAAAACAATAGTTTTGATAAACAATGTTGTAAGAGGAGTTGAATCTCTGTAATATTAATGTAAGAAATACATTTATATAGAATCACTAAGTCTACGGTATAGAAATTCCTACCAATCGTATGGAGTTTTGGCCATAATGCTGACCTTTTTGTTATTTTTAAATCACAATTGAAAGGAGATAATAATATGTTTTAATTCAATATTTTTTGTATTTTGTTTATAGTAATTTTGACTATAGGGATCTAAAACATTTAATCTGTACATCGCGAGAAAATGGTTATAAAACATCTAATACAATAATAAATTGTAAAAATGTCTCTATTCATAAAATTCTATTCCTGTCTGATGAGTAGAATTCTCTTCGAAATCATCTTCTAGTCTTCTACTGCTATTGCACAGCTACTTTCTTGCTTCAAAGATTTTGAAAAAAAAATCACTTTTTGCTAAACCCCTACCCTTAAACACAGCTGAAATCATTTCGTGTACTTTTTATCTTGTAGTTCTGACTGTCAATAAAATTAATAGTCGTGATGTATACTGGATCAATATCAACATACTGTCATTTGAAACTCTTACATCTGTTATATCAAGTTTCTAAAAATTGTATATGTGTTTAGAAAATATTTTATGAGAAAAATAGTATAAATAACCGATGATTACTCCCTTAATGCTCATTTTCTGCAAACTCTCTCCTGCCGTGGATGTTACATTAAATGGCACAGCTTCTACGGATGAACTTGGCTTGGACAATAACTGAAGTAGCCAATAAATGTCTGAGGGCGGTACCATAGCGAGCACCTGATGTACCTAATTGACAGCCGGGTGTCCGACCACACAGCCAGTTATACCGACGCCGAATCTGTGAGTCACCCACCGTAGAGGTAGATCTGGAGCGGGCAGCTGCACAATTAGCCCATTATTGGGGTTCTCTGTCGCCTACCGTACAATTAGACCGGGCGGGCGCAGCGGTCGGGTCAAAAACACTAATAATGTCATTAGATCCGGCTTACATGGATTCGAGGCTTTTTATCGTGTCGCCACAACTCATTACGGCGTAACTAGACGGGCGGATGTAGAAAAAGTTGGTTCTTCAGGAGAACGCGATCATCTAGATCTCTGCCCGCCGCTGCTTTGATGACGCGGCGAAGCGAGATGAAGGAATGCGAGGTCTAGGAAAACCTCACCTTAGAGGATCGGTTACACAACATGACCACATTTTTCTTTGAAGTAGTTCAAGATTCGTTTTGAGTTCAGTTCTTGGTAGTTTCTGGACGATTTAAATGACTTAGTAATTTTAGAGAGAGATGGTAAAATTGGTGGTTATCACAGGATAAACATAGCCACTTGTCGTGTAAGGGGCACATCTTCAGAAATGAAAGTGTCGGGGCTAATAACGTCTTTTCATCGTCCACGATCACTTCTTCGTGTTATGTTTCATTTCTCGGAAGCCTGATGACTATCAGAGTTATATCAGCACCAGTTCAGATGGATAGTTTTTGTTTTAGTCTCATTACGGCGGATTAAAATTAGTAATAAATACGTTTTTCAAAATGATGTCACTGTTTTGGTATTTGTATATTCAAGAATCGACCGTCAATATTTCGTCCCGAGGAGATCAAAATGTGTCTAAGGAATAATATCAATGTTTTCTGAAATAAAAGACAGGGGAATATCAAATAATGACTAATAGTTTAATATACTGTCTAATGTAGAAGATATCACTCACTACAGGGCTGTAGAAAATGAAGGGCTAGGAGACATCACAAAAACTGCTTGAGGTGGGAAAAGATCTGACCAGAAGTTAAAGTAATTATAGACGACACGAAAAAGTTTGTTAAATTTGACAACCATGTAATGTGTTGTTAAGAATAAATACAGAATAATATAAAATTCGCTTTAATCGTCACAATGTATCTATAGGTTTGATTTCACACAATGATTACTAGGATAGCATCTAAAGTGCCGATTGCGGTGAAATAATGTCGAGAACAACATAATTTATTTATTACTGATTCTAATTATTGGCTGATAAGTTTACACCAAATAGTTTATGACGAAATAGCCCATTATGAATTTAACCCGATTAAGGTGTAGGCTAGTTCATAATCCTAGTAGCAGTGTAGCCTACTTCCAATAGTGTGTATCCCTTTTATTTCCACTTTTGTTAGAGTATTTCTATTAATGTTGTCATAAAAGTACTAAATCAGAAATCCATGACTTCCTCGCGCGAAAGAATTACAACACAGGCTCAAGTGATTTTCTGAGTTTTCATAATCCCTTGATTTGCTTGAAAGTATTTCTAATCGTTTAGTTTCTGTACGAAATATATGAGTTACCAACTTAATATATATTGGCTGATGTATGCACATCTAGGAAGCGTGGAGAAAAATAAATCCATACAAATTTTAGCATTAAACGACTTCGTACAATGTTTCTTAGTGAAAGTAGCGTGTAATTGTCAGACAACGTAAGAAACATTTGAATTATTAGAATTTGTTTAGAGTGGTAGTAAAAATAGTTAGTATTACAACGTATACCTAAAATTAGTTTTTTATATCCTGTAAGGATGTAGGAAATTTTTAAATTTACAAGTGCAATTGCCGTAAAATTAGTTTGTTCATTTTCCAGACACGTTTAATGTTACGACATATTGACAAAGATGAAAGAAGCATGAATATTCAATTGTATGTTTGTGTGTAACCCTGATGTAGTGAGAATGTATAAATTTTGGCTCTGAAAATTTAACATTTAACATTTGCGACAAATGTAAATCATCATACATATTATGATTTACTGATGTTTGCAATACAATGTAAAATTGTGAAAATAAAATATAATATTATATGACTTGATTTGTTCTCTGCAACAAAACTGATTGATTAATAAACTACAGAACCCACATTCTCTTCATTGATAAATGAAATAAATCACATAAAACACACATGCAATGACATGTAATGAGCTTAATGATAATTTGTCATTAATGTGATAAATGTTTTAATTCACGTAAAATAAATGAAACGGTGACTTTAACTCATACTTCATTGCCGTCACGAGACTTTACACATTATTTTGCCCTCAGGAATGTACCTTGATATTCAACAACGCGCCTGCGCAGAGCACGGGGACACTGTGCCTGCGCGGGGGTGTGCGCCTGAATGCCGCGCATTATGCCATGACAGACAATAGTTGATCAATTATAAGTGTGGGATCTGGAGTGACCCAGCTGCCAAGATACATATCTGGCTCCGCGCATGCGCAGACCACGCCCTTCTCTCTGGCTGACTCACGTTCTCGCCACCATTTGTCATCCTCTACACTACTTTCCATTTTATTCCAAGCTCACTTGTTAGAAGTCTTTATATTCCTGGAGTGTAGGAAGTGGCTTACCTGGACCGACCCTTTGTTGTGTGGCATTGCTTGGCAGTTGACAGTTCCTCTGATACGTGTATTTCTTAATGTTGCCGGTGTATTTATTATATCATAAGCCAAGACACAAACTTTTGCAACAACGAATCTTCCAAGTCATAAATATGGCCTGGTATTGATATAAGTATAGCCTACTACGGATGTTATAGAAGGTTTTGATATAATTTGAAACAAGCGTCGAACTTAAAATATGCCCTTAGAAAGATCTTCGGCCATATTTACCAATGTGAACAATACAATATTTTAAATGGTGTAGTAAGCTTAACCCGAAAAAGCAAGACTAATCACATAGGGAATTATTTCATTGTGTTGTAAATATAACATATAAAAATCTACAGCAACAAAAAACCTACTCTCGTTTAACCGATGGTTTTTATTCGTTTGGCGCCTGTCCAGGGATATGATAAAAAGAAATTGATCATTAAAACAGTGAATACGTTTAGAAACGTGTAAAGATGTAATTTCCTAATTTCTGTAACTTTTAAAAATTATTAGAAATAGCATAAGAACCAATTATAAGTAACCACTATCAGTTATTTTTCACAAGTGATTTGCAATTTTAAGGCTTATCCGCGAAATGCGTTATCCGTGTTAACCGAAACGGTTAACTCCGATAATCGAGATTTTACTGTATTGTTCTATATTTCCAAATTGTAAAAACTTTATTTTTAAATACCTCCTCTTTAGGAAAATTTCTTCAAAACTTGCCAACTTTATCTCTTTATTTTGGTAAACATTCAATATCTAAAATAAATTTCCATGTTATTGTTTTGGAAACAAATTAATGTTATATATGTTGGATGACAGTTATTGGTCGGTAATGTGTAATGTGTAAGGATAAGTTTCTATATACTTAATTTATATTGTCAATGTAAGTGACCTGTCAGCATTCCTCCAGTCCTTGTTTGCAAATTATCGTGAGCGTGACATTTAATGTTGTGGTCTATTTTATATTCATTGTTACAATATGTAAATGTACAGTAAATTATCCGTAAATATTAAATGTATGAGTTGTCATAGCATTCATACAACTCTGAGCTATATGCTATAAATTACAACATTTGCACTTAAATAGTATAAAATTAGTATAGTATTGTATATATTATCACAAGTTCATTTTAATGCGGATACGAACATTGCATAAGTATTAGCTCAATGGTTGGTAGAGCACAGGAACTACGATTCGCTTGTTATGCGTTTAAAGTGAGCAGATCGGAATGAAGAACGACTTGTCAGACCAACATTTACAAGTCTGAAACAATCAAGCGACAAGAAAATGACCGTTGTCAACCGCGTGGATCGCTCTTGTAAATCAGGGAACAATCAACAATCGGGCGGTCACTGCCAAAACGTGGCGAGCCTATCCATCGGGTCGTAAATCGAAACCAGAACTCTGGTAGACACCGTGTTGGTGGGGAGGAGGGGAGTGGTAATGCCAGGGACGGCCGAAGCGACAGGGAGGGCGCCACCTCTGCACCTCTTAATGTAAATCACAGCCAATTTACCAATCAAAATAAAACACACATTATCAGTGTAAATGATCCGGCTGTATACAATTCATTTGAGCCTGTAAATAACGCGGGTCGAGCCGGTCGGGTCAAATTGGTGGCTGTTGATTTATTCCCCGGGCGACGATGACAATGGGCCTACGTGGTTATTAGCATTTCCTCTGGTGGCTCGGCCACGGGGGCGAGGTCCAGGTGATGGGAAGTGTGAGGACAGCCAGTGGGTCGCTGTGGGACATCCTGACAATCGTGGCGGACAACCATTCTGAGCTTACCTCTTGAGAAAACTTTGCACTCTTTAGCGAGATGTGCAAAGATGCCAAATCACGCGGGTCTTCGAGTCAGAATTACCAAGAAACAAAATCAGAAGAGCTTAGTGTAATTGTGTACAATTGTGATATCTAAGACTGCTAGCAAGCTTTGTAAACCCGAAAGCACATATACTGTTACATAAATGTTTCTTGTCGAAAGACACAAGTTTGTGCCTATGGAAATACGAAATGATTTCATACAGTGGCGTGAAAGATCTATACACTTTCTTGTATTTAATTATTTTATTGTTCATAGAGCTACCTTAAAGGATAATTTCCCTGAAAAAATAACTGAATAAAATACTATAGCATCATCCTAACGACACATCTTCCTCATAACCACTCTTGACATGCAACGGAGAAGCTCGTTTCTATTGGAGGCCATATCGAGCTGAAATCATAGTACTTATTAGCATCAAGTTACTATACCTCAGCTACAGTCTATGCAGCATCAGACAGAACCACATCCTAAGTGTCATACCAGCATCAAGATACAGCTCCTGGACCACAGTCTATGCAGCATCAGACAGAACCACATCCTAAGTGACATACCAGCATCAAGATACAGTTCCTGGACCACAGTCTATGCAGCATCAGACAGAACCACATTAAGTGACATACCAGCATCAAGATACAGCTCCTGGACCACAGTCTATGCAGCATCAGACAGAACCACATCCTAAGTGACATACCAGCATCAAGATACAGCTTCCTGGACCACAGTCTATGCAGCATCAGACAGAACCACATCCTAAGTGACATACCAGCATCAAGATACAGTTCCTGGACCACAGTCTATGCAGCATCAGACAGAACCACATCCTAAGTGACATACCAGCATCAAGATACAGTTCCTGGACCACAGTCTATGCAGCATCAGACAGAACCACATCCTAAGTGACATACCAGCATCAAGATACAGCTCCTGGACCACAGTCTATGCAGCATCAGACAGAACCACATCCTAAGTGACATACCAGCATCAAGATACAGCTCCTGGACCACAGTCCATGCAGCATCAGACAGAACCACATCCTAAGTATCACACCAGCATCAAGATACAGCTCCTGGACCACAGTCCATGCAGCATCAGACAGAACCACAGCCTAAGTGTCACATCCAGCATCAAGATACAGGTCCTGGACCACAGTCCATGCAGCATCAGACAGAACCACATCCTAAGTGACATCCAGCATCAAGATACAGGTCCTGTACCAAAGTCCGGACAGAACCACAACCACACCCACACACACACACACACACACACACACATACACACACACACACACACACACACACACACACACACACACACACATCACACACACAACACACACACACACCAAAGTCCGGACAGAACCACAACCTCCGTGTCACATCAGCATCAAGATACAGGTCCTGTACCAAAGTCCGGACAGAACCACAACCACACACACACACACACACACACACACACACACACACACACACACACACACACACACACACACACACACACACACACACACACACACACACACACACACACACACACACACACACACACACACACACACACACACACACACACACACACACACACACACACACACACACACACACACACACACACACACACACACACACACACACACACACACACACACACACACACACACACACACACACACACACACACACACACACACACACACACACACACACACACACACACACACACACACACACACACACACACACACACACACACACACACACACACACACACACACACACACACACACACACACACACACACACACACACACACACACACACACATTATGATGATGTGTGGTGTCACATCAGCATAATGATGACCACCACTACTACTGTGGCAACTTTGTGGTATAATATTCATCAGTCTCCAGTACAAGGCAACTGGCCAGGTACTACGCTTCTAAGTGCAGCCTCCTTCTCGTCGTACGCATTCTTAAGGAATGTAATTAATTTACATACTTGATACACTTACGTACCAGAAACATCTATGCAGGAAACGAGTAATTTCTAACACGTTTCGCCGTTATTATGTGGTTTGCAGGTGTACCACATACCGCACCACAAAACCTTACATGAAACAGTATTTGTGTCAAAATACGTTGCAATTAACCGCACAAGAGACATACAGGTACAACGATTGATCTAGATACCTACACTTGGCAAATTCTTTTAATAGACATTAAATGTCCTTTCATGTAATATTATAGTGACCAAACCACCGTCCTTTGCTATTTAATAGCTCTTTGTTAAATGAATAACATATAATTGAATAATTCATTTGTACAATAAGTATAAAACACAAAGAAGAAAGTATATTTAAATAATTTAATGCTAGCATCGTTAACGTAAAAGAAAATGTTACATAGAAAAACAAATACTAAGAATCACCTTTAATATGGTACTAGGTATTTTAATGTAGGTTGATGTTGTTTACATAAGAAACGACTTCGTTTTAAGGATTGAAATCTATCCTTTTCGTTACATTAGAAATCAGTTAGTTCATATACATTATCTACAACGTGCGGCAGTGGAATGCCACAAAAAAAAAGAAAAAGCAAAGATAGAAAAGACACCCTTTTCTTTATCTTTTTAGTAGTTTTTAAGTAAATGTAATGTACTGATTGTCTTCTGACCTGACGAGGAGGATAGATTTCAATTCTCGAAACGTAGCGCTTTTACATTGTGTAACATATAACGAGGCAAATGTCCAAAATCCTGTTATAAATTCAAACCTACCATCGTCAATAACAAACTGTAGCTTTATCCATATCGCAGTACAACACATTTGATAGCCAAGAAGCCAGGAAGCCGAGAGCCAATATGCATTATATAAGCATGCATATTGGGTTTTCTTCTAATCGATAGAGAATTTCATTTACAAAAGACTTCTAACGTCAGCCGTGATAAGTCTGATATAGGTGGAGTGGGGAGGGGGGAGTATCAATAAGGTTAAAAGTATAACACGAGATTTTTCAATCTCTTTTTATAATATTATATTTTTCTTACCTTGACATTATCAGCTAGTCATATACGGGCGATGAATTTCACTATTTTTATGTAGTTATCAAACTGACAGAGGTATAGCAATCATTGATGTTCCAAATGGTTGGTTTGAAGTGCTTCAAAGGTTCATGCGGATACGAAGTACAAATTGGACCTCGACTCTTAACTAGTGTTGTCAACTTATATAGTGTAATGTTACACTTAAGTCCACAGCGAAAACGAATGTTCAGCTAGTCCAACTAGATGAAATGAAACGAAAAACATTTTTATTTATAGAGGCGAAAATGAAATAAAATCATTCCTATTACAATATTGTAACTGGCATGTTAAACTAAATTACATTCAATAATTAATTGCTATACAATGTACAAATATACGTTTTAAAATAAAAAATTTTGTATAATGATTACACTCTAACAAAAATATATTTAACACAATGAGCAAATAATATAATTATGACATTCTTATTAGCTTTCATTCTCCATTCTCTCAGCTTACATGCACTTACCCCAATTGCCACCACGAGAACCACCAACCGTCACTCCCGTCTAGTCCGCAGCAGATAGGTCTTAACTTTAGCCCCAAAGCGATCGCGCTTATCAATAATTATGATATCATCTGGGGGAGCGTTCCACAATCGACATGAGAAAACAGTGAAATATTTATTGTGTAAGGCTCTCCGATGAATTGGAATTAACTACTAATTACTACTATTAACTACTGGATCGGAGGGATTTAATGTAAAATTAAGGTTCATTTATGGTATTTCACATTCGATGTCTTTTTTAGATACAGTATCTGTCCAGCTGCAATGGATTGTAAAAGATATTTGTATGATTACAACTTGTTTACGGTTATAAGTAAAAATTTAAACCCCTGGTGTGGAGGGAGGTTGTGGAGTAGAGTGGATGATAAGTTCGTTATTGCACATTAAACTTGGAGGAGGGGGAACATTGTTACCAAACTCAACTATACTTCGTATAACATCTCTATCCCATCATAATAAATAGTTAACACAGCACAACAACATTTACTAAAATACAAACAGGAATTCTTCTTCCTCATAGTTTTCCCAAATATTCATTCCCAAAAACGTGAATTATAAATTTGAAAAAGGTAATGTATGGACATATAGGGTCCCGTAATGATCAGGGAATCAAACACTTTCAGAGAAAAACTATTGGAAATATCTAGATACAATAAAAAAGAGGGAGTTAAAATTCAACAGAGACATCAACATATTTGAACAGTTGCTTACATAAGACACGAGCATCATTTCTGGGGTCGATGGCCAATGAGAGCTTCAAAATTACTGTGTAAGGAAGGTGGGTGTGTGTAAGGAAGCACACACAAGTAATCTACGACTTTATTAATATTTCATCATTTCCAAATGTCGTTTTTTGATTATTAATTATTTAAATTTAATTCTCCCAAGCCATTATGTTAATGCTCTTTTCAGTAATGTAGCATCAAATAAGATTTTACCATTAATGTTGCCAGTACATTCGTAGTTGGAGCTTCTAAAAACTTTGAAATCGCCACAATTAACATTATTATCGTAAATATCTGTAAATATTATCGTATAGATTTTTCTATATACAGCCATTCAAAAATAACAAAGGTGTAAAGTGATTGTCTGTGTATAATTTATGTTTTCCAGAGGCTTCTGTGACACCTGCAACTTACCTTCAGACAACTCCGAGTGACCGGACGCTGTGCAGGTTGCATCTCCTCCCCCATCAAGGCGCCTTCCAAGTACCTCCATGTCTTCACATGTATCCTTCAAGCGTGTTTATCATATTTATTTTAAAAACTCTTGGCTTTGAAGTTATTAATTTAAATGACAACTCCGATAGTAAAAATGCTTTTAGATGTTACAATTGTCACATTTGTTAACGTTAGTTGTAACAGCAGGCTTGAATTTATTGTAAAGCTATTACAATTTATTTGACTGTTAACTGTTTATCATCTCATGCGCCTATATGTGAGCATAGCAATGTCGTTACAATTTTATAACTCACATTTCTGACGATAAATAACCTGAGTCACCAGTCAGTTGCTTCATAATCTTGCTCTTTACCAAACATCAATACCATTAGAGCTTTTATAACACTAAAATTGCCGCGGCTGTGTTTTATTATTAGTGTGACATTTCACACCAAACCAGTCTCTCGGTAATAACACAGGTTTTGAAAGTAGGTACATCTGAAAGTTATGCTGTATTTTTCAGTTTCATGTAAGTAAATCTGGAGAGTTTAATGATGTTGCTGAAGTAATAATTTACCCAACCGATATCGATAATCCATACCAAATAAGAGTTCTATATTCTGAAAATGTGTTTTTTGAACACTATCTAACATTTTATCTAGCTCTGTAAATCGTAACCGTTTTCTTATGAAATATAATTATGGCTGTATTCTTTTATTGCGCTTTTTTATTTATGTTGCTAAAATTTATGAGTAGATTTCATAAAAAATGAGAAGTAGTTGTAACAATTATACAATTATATAACAACACAAATATTTATAATATACAGCTAGCTGAATACCTATGATTTGCTACAGGATCTAACATGAAGTTGTTTCTGAGTGTTGATATTTGTTTGTCGTAATAAATGAGTCCGTCATCAAATTTTGTAAATTTATCGTCTTAAAACTTCTCTACGTAAACATTTTTGTGTGACTCTCGCATCACAGACTTTTATTTTTATTGCAGAATCACCGGACCGAGAGGAGACTACACCTAAGTGCAGGCCATATACAGCCGGCCGTAGGAGAAACACGGGTTTTATTAAATCCACTCCAGCCATTGTTAAAGAAAGCGCTGGAGCTTTATTCACTGTCATAGAGAAATAGAGTTTGACTGGGAACTGCAGAATTTTAAATTGCAACTGATAATCTGAAGGAATCCGGAGTAAGAAAACTGCTTCACTTAATCCACAGCCTGTGAATATGGTATATCGGTGCAAAGCTGTAACTTGTGCCATTACATAATTTAGGAGGGATGAAATTCCGTAGCATCATTATTAGAGATCCAGGTTGCAAACACAAATTGTGAGATGATATTCCTGAAGGATCAAGGTCTTGTAGAAACTTATTGTAAGGAATGGTAGATCAAACTTTTTGTCAAATCCATGTAGACAACATGCACAACATCATCTTAGTTTTAATATTAACATAAGTGCTTAGATTATAAACAGTTTTTCTTAGTAAGGATCTAGACTATATAAAGAATATTTGCAACAAGTTTCATGGTCCAAAGCCTTGTAGTTTATGAAAGAAATTACCAGTCAATGAGATAGGCAATGATATTTGTCATTTATATTACACATAGATAATATGCCCTGCTATAAAAAGAGAAGAATACAAAAAGAATCCCAAAAGAAACTTTAAAGAAGTATTTTCTGTTATTTTATAAATAACTAATAAGAGCAGTGAGCTACTCAGGTAATGTTACAAAATTAAGTTTTTTATATAAATACTGCCATAACTAATTATCCAATGCTATACTAACAAACAATTCAAAATATTTAATTTTAAGTAATACTACTCCCTAAGTATTATGCACAGAAATGTTTGTCAAAAATATTTTGAAATCAGAATGTTTTCCGTGTAGTAGGCTAAGAAATGCGAAAAATCCTTAGTTTTTGAAGAAACTGAAAAGTTAAAAAACGTGAACTAACGTTAAGAATTGTATGTTCCATTACGGTTATTATTTGAGATAGCACTGCTTTCGCAAACCGGTGGTTCCAAACGTATAGTCACACTTAATATCAATGTACAATGCAAAGTAAGACATTATTGATTGGTCTTGAAATTTTAATTTAGCTTACTTCTAAAGACTGTTTAAGGTAACGTGTTCACTAAACGAAGTTTAACATTGATATGTAAAAGCAATCTAGTAATGAATTTGATGGTGCTTATTTGAGTGTTATGCCGTCTCTAGGCATTAAAATAAAAATATTACATGAGCATTATTTTATTACTAATAACATCAATTCGAAAAAGGAAAATATGGAAAAATAACGTTTTACAAAAAAATAATATCTACTGTTCTTTCTTGGAAATCAATAGGATCTAAAGTACAATTCTGTTAGATACTGTAGTTTAGTGATAGTATATCTCTATTTAACAGAATTAAAATACAATCTCCGATAATCCACTGCATTGTGTTCTTGCAGCTATGATGTTTCTTTCACAAACTTTACACATTGCCTGAATAGGTCTCCTGCTACGAGGTCGTGCACGGTAAGCAAAATATGTTATTTAAACATTAATAGTTATTAATCTTGAAATGAAAACTACGATTGGACACGTTTAATCCCATTCATGCAAAAAAGAATGTAATTTCTATAATGTGTTCTGAAAGATCATAAACGGAATGTGTACAATTAATTTGGCAGTTGATTTATTAAGAGAAGTTTAAAATTTACTTTTCGTGCACCTGAAGTAAATAACTATTTCTGATTTAAGTAAGCAAAAATAATTACATTAAGAAATTCAGTTTTGAACAACATAAAATTAATATGCAATAATGTTACGATTTATTTAATAAACAAAAAATATGTGTTATTAATGGTATCTTATGCGAAATGTATTTTGCCGTCTCTCCGTCTTTGTGAATCCACATTTTTAAATACGTCCTGCTCATAGCCATACCATATTAAACATTTCATTCAGATACAAAGTAGTATCTAGTTAGCACTAAGCTTCAAAAAGTATTAATAATATTACCGCCTCAAAGATATTGAATAGAACGCCGGACTTTGTAGGAAATAGATTGTTCTTACTAGGTTTAAGCGCAGAATTGAAAAGGTGTTACCTAGAGGAAACTCTTTTATTGAAATCATGGAATCTTACGTAAGACAAGATACCTGTTTTACTCATAGTAAAATTACTATCATGTTGGCATTTCAACCGGTATCGATGCACAAGGACCAAAGGTTAAAGGAATCCAGAAAGGTTCCATTGGGTAATCTTAAATAAAGTTGCACAAATGTACTTCTGTTGTCATGATTACTGTCACGTTTTATCTGAACGGCAAAATGTATCTTGATATTCCTGAGGTCAACAATGGTTATCTAAATGATATCCCCGTCTCACTTCACCAGCCGTGGAGGCTCAAGATCATGTTTACATGTTACCGAGCATCCTTGTCTGGATGGCGAGATGTTTTTGGAATTCTTTAAGTCCTGTATGGTTATGTAAAGGAATAAACAGCTCCAAAAGTTTAAAACTTGTTTGTATATTGGCTTGCTAGTCTGGACGGAGCCTTCCTGAAGTCAACAATTGTTATCTAAGTTATTTGATTACTGCTCGTAGATGGTTATTTTAAGGAATCCCATCTATTACATTAGTTGCAAAAGCTCTGGATCTTGTCTGGGGCTTATTGCGTATCCTGTTCTGGATGACGAGATGCCTTTTTAGCATTTTTAACTAAACAATGGTTATCTAAAGGAATCCCTGTTTCAATTCACCAGGCACAGAACCTCTGGACCCCGGTTGGATGTTATCTGGAATCTTATTACGGATGATGAAATGGTTCTAGCGATCATTTAAGTCGGTTAGGGGAGTTGTAATAAATTCTAATCACTGCAAGTCTTCATTATTTATGAATTAAGGTAGCAAAATCTTTTCATTTAAATAGGAATAATAAGTATGTCATCAAAAACATTTACTTGGATGATAAGGTTTTTGAGGCATTTCAAAATTCATTATTGCTTTATATTAATTATCATCACGGAACTCCACATTACCTAACTAAAATGTTGGGAAGCATAGGTCCAACAGGAATGATATCAGAAACTGTTAACTCTTAGTTAGGCATCCGGGAAGGAACAATGTACGTGAATAATGGTTGTTGAGTAAACGTAGGAAATCCTTACTTCTGGAACCCACCTCGTCACGATGCTCTATTACCAAAAAATCTTAGTAAGAGCATTATCTGGAAAACTTTAAGTAGGCAACGTTGCACCACCGATCCGAGTTTCAAGAGCATTCGACCGACACAGGTGCAACATTCTGTTTAGCCGTCAATTGTGTTTCCCAGGCCCATCATGGGAGATTACGTTAGCCCGGTAGATAGTTTAGGATAAAAGAATGTGAACGGTCTGAACTGATTCATATTAACAATCACATGCCATATTTTAGGCTGAGCAGCTCCAAGATGAATCAAAACAGAAGATTACTATAAATATATATTAATCTTTTAGATGAAAAGGTAAACTTATATGGTGAAAAATTGAGGTACATACTTTCTATGTTGTATTAGTAACTATACATAATCCCTGAAATTACTTAAGTACACTATATACAGGTTTAATTTCTACCTCAACTTTTTCACATAAATTGTTGCCTTAGTCAGCGTGGTATTATTAAATAAAAAATAGCATTGCATTCACTTTGATTTTAAATACAAAAATGTAATGAAATTTGCAAACAAATATAATTTATTAAAACCATATCATATTATGTAACATAAACAAATAAATCTACAGTTAGACTGATGTAAATGTACAATTATTTAACTTTTTTGAAATGGTTCTAATATTAATTATCTTAAAAATATTTTTAATCATTAAAAATCAGAAGGGATCAGATTATTTTGTTAATACGGGTTAATAATAAACCTATATTAATCATAGTGTGTGTCTTTATTAAGTGTTTGTATTGAGTGTATTGTATTTTCGGTGAACTATGTGACATACGGTATATGAATTAAACGTAAAATATCTGTACAATTGTAAATAACACAGTTTAGTTATCTATATTACACAACTTAGAGGTAACAATATCATGGATCAGTGGTACCTAGATGACATCATGAGTGACGCGTGTACTCGCATGCGCTGTGCACAGACAACATCGCGCAGGCGCAGACACGTCGTGACTGAAGGTGTTGATTGGCGGCAAATTATAGGGACCGGCCCCGCCACTCTTTAAACCGCATTAATTTTTATGGCGTGTAGAGTTTTACTTTTCGCGAGGAAATTTACCCGATAGTTGTTCGATATACGTGCAAGCGGTATCGATGAGATCGAAGGTGCTCTTAATGTCTGCAGGTCAAGGCATTAGGAGTAGACTATGTTGAGAAGTACTTGAGTAGATTATTAAGAAGTGTTTATTATTAAGGAATAGTTCTTAGAACTGTAAATCTTGAAGATGACAGGGCGTAGATTCGTATTTTCCAGACAAACTTCAGCAACCAGATAAACTTTAGGCATAGTATTTTTGAATGACGTCGGACACATTCTATTACATCCAGAATAGAATAAATCCAGAAATATTGAGACATTTAAACTTGTGTACAGCCTGAAGAAAAGCTTATAGTTACTTTGTGGTATTCGCTTGATTTAAAGAAAGGCCAATAAAAAACAAGACAAGAGGCTATGATCCTGTTAGAGGTTGCAAGCCACTACTATTACCTTGGAAACACAGTTAGTCAGTACGCAAACTAATATCCACTATGTTAAATGCTCAAGAGTCGTAATATTAAAAAAAAATATGAACTGGAACAAACCAAAACATAATTAACGTTTTATGTTTTACTTTTGTTATTCACAATTGTAAATAATTCAGATAAATTTGATAACTGCAGCAAAGGATCAGTTGAATTAATTTCTTAAATAGGCTAAGTAAATATCATCGTTAAAAATGACATTTGCCAAAAGCGTTGTAACGTGTTTGCTGATACCACTACCCAGCAGTTATGCAGCGTCAACATATTTGTGTACTACTATCGTGGCATGGGGCGGGCAAGGGCATGGAAACCGTTCACATGCGCGGACCGCACCACTCCCGCAGTTGTGCAGTGTCAACATATTTGTGTATTAACTAATATCGTGGCATGGGGCGGGCAAGGGCATGGACACTGTGCACATGCGCGGACCGCACCACTCCGGGCCAGTAATTCCTACCATCAGTGGATCATAAATCGTCACGAAGGCTGGGAATAATCGGCTGCAGCAAATGTGCGGAAATAATAATAATCAGGTTAGTTCGTGGACTTGCCACACGAGCGCTAGAGTCATCTTTAATAGAGGTGATTTAGTGCTTTTTACTTCATTAGCAGACTGTTTTACTTGTTTTTCTAACTAGTTATTAATATAGTTAAAGATTGCGTTTGACAATAGCATTAAAAATAGTTATTTTTTATATTGAAATTAGTAATGGTAATTTAAAACTTGAATCAACAATCTCCAGTTCACATTTTCCGCCTTCTCTGTAACCATTGTAATGCATCGTAGCTTGAGCTGGCAAAATCTTTCGAAAAGGTGCACCTATCGTCTCCTTTACTTGATGTTTGGATTTTTAAAGACTTATTGTAACCAATTTTATTAATGTTCAAGATTCATTTGTAAGATTTCGGACGTATGACATCGTCACATGTTACAAAATGTATAACACCAGTGTTATAAATTTTTTATCACAAGAATGAAAATTGTCTGAAATCCTATTATCCTTTCAAACCATCCATCACCTATAACATACATTAAACAATGAATCATATATATTATTTATTTTTAGAATAATTACACTATTATTTGAAACTTACAAATATATATATGTATATATTTATATATATATATAAGTGTGTCTTACTTATATTATATTTAAGGTGGCGTAGTCGGTTTTAAGATTGGTTTATTTTGATTTACTTTAATTTTTTATGAAAATATATTACTAGGATATCAAAATATGTCGTCTAAAGACGCTAACGACGGATCTCAATATTCCACGGTAGTGCCTCTTTGAATAACTCTACTCTTACAGTCTTGTCATTTACTTTAGCCAATGATTTGTAATTTTAAAATGTTATATTTCATATGCTCCTGCGACATACACTGATGCAATATGAAGCTGAATGTGACTTAGGGCTGTGCCATGACAGCTCAGCTACCATGAAAACAACGATTCCAGTAGATTACGTTTGTCTCCCAAAGATACTGGACGATGATGATGGATAATTTCGACCACCATATTTACTTTATGGATTGGAAACTGGTTGTACAGAAAATGTTTTAGACATGACACTATATGATTGTCAGGAAAACACCAGAACCCAAAATTATATTGAACAATAAGATGCAAAACATGTACTTCACTTCCGATGGGTCTAACCACAATGCCCTTGTGTACATGAAAGATAACCTTAGTGGCCAGACTATCCCTAAATATCACCGATTCATACATCATCGACGCAGAAGTATAGGACTGGAACGAGGTGTAATGGATGGCCAAAAAATGCTTTGTCTTTCAGTTACGGGGGAAATTTCCTTTTCTCCTAGCTCAAGTGTCCTCTGAATTAGAGGATATTTCCAACAAACCAACATCACACAATAACGCATTGTAGACCGACACACAAACAAGCCAGTAACGCATCGGTGATACTTGTACATTACACTCAAGTAATATGACGACAGTTAGATGATATTTTTTGAGGGGGGGAGGGTGTTTGCCCTCACTCGAGCGATGAGAAAGAGCATCAGTAAAATGCAGGGTGTTGCTTTGAGGAGAGGTTTTACATTAGAAGAGAGTGGAAAATTCTTAATTACATGCGAAGAGTCTAGAACGAAAATATCATTAATTTAGAAACCAAACACATTTCAATGCAGCAAAGATCTCTTGCCCATCCAATAAAGGGAACATTATCAGAGCCTATACTCACTGAGGCCTTTCTATGTATGTGTTCAATTTTTCCATATGTGCTCTTTAGCTATAAACACATAAGCCAGTTCGTAAAAATAAACGGGATCAAGGAAAGTTAATGTATTATGTAACAGTCAGAAAGGAATATTAGTTTTCCCTGACAGCACCTCTATATCTTTATCTTAGTCTGGTATGTATTACATGATGTCGATAACATAGAACTTTCTAAATTGAGTGATGAGCTACGGCTCTTTAGTCACTCATTGGCGTTAGCTTCCGATTAAAAATACAACAAAATAGTTAATGAAATCCAGATTAAACTAACTACCTATCAGCTCCATCATCTGTTAGTACACATAAGTTTATTTCTTTCAATTTATTTTTCCGCAAATCTGGGTGAAGGAACATAGTATTATGATGGTAAAGTTAACTAATCAACAATATTAAACAGTTTGCTCATTATTGTTGTAACAATTGTTTAACACATAACGTATTGACGCAGGGTTAAGCATGAGATAGACACTTAACTTAAACCTACAGCACATAATGTGTTTCCTGATTGGAAGAACAGCTGTTCGCTGCGCAATGTTTAAGCCAGTCAACGGACGTACTGCGCATGCGTATTACTGCTAGTTCCCAGCACGGAGCGACCCCGCGGCCTCGGCTAGCACCTAATCAATAACGTTTCCTGCCAACACTGGGCAGCTGCTAAATCAACCGGTGGCAAATCCACGGTCAAGAGAACACCCTGTGAAAGTGAGAGCCTGATAGATGATTATCCCGCTGATGTGCTGGGTTTATAGCCCAGAGAATACCGGTGACTATTGTAAATGGCCACTTGAATAAAGCGAACCTCATTGCACGCTAGAATTGATAAGCGGTTAAATCTTAAGATATTTCAGAGTTTATGGCAGAGCCGGTGGTCGCGTGGTCTTAGGCGTCTGACTTGATAGTATGGGTTGAAATCTTTACTAGACCGGAGCACGTATTATCAGAACTATACTACCCCGTACACGCCTTATTATAACATTTTGGAAACACTTCTGTTTAAAAAGAACTCGGTTTATGAAATGATAATTAATAAACTAGCAATCCAATTCATAAAAAGATATGAATGCCATAAAAATTTAGCATTGTTAGTTAGTTTAGCGCCGTAAATCCACAATGCGACGTGCATAAACAATTGAATTGTGGATTACTATTTTTTGGAAATTGCAAAACGACGTACCGTTAAAGGTTATTACAATTTTATTTTTTGGTCATGTACTTTATACCAATCCTTTACTACCACATCAGCATTTTTTCCGTGAGACTACATTTTTATTTACTGTATTTTCAATACTTCAACTATGTTGTAAACTAAAACAGGAAGTATGGAATCAAAAACTTTTTTATGAAGAGAAGAAAATAACTGTACAAACATGAAGGGAGATGTGTCAAAACAAATTTACAATGATTATTAGCTGAGAGTCAGCGAAGCCTATCACTCTTGGGGTGGAAAATTTCATTTCTGATTGTCTGTCTGTTTATAGCTCTGTCTGTCAATTTGTCTACGTGCTGTACGATATCTCGAAAACAAAATTGGTGTGTAGACTTTTATTATTTAAATAGTGATAGTAAGATGTAGCAAGATATCTAGAGAAAGATTTAATCTGTAGACTTGAAATTTGGTATGCCTTCATGTCTTCATAGACAAGAATGAGTTCTATTATGTTTCGTGACCAACAATAGAACTTTGCTGAGCGTCGTTGAAGCTTATAACTCAGTAGACTGACTGACACAGTTTCTCTTTTGTTTGTTGAGGGATGTGAAAATTTCTTTGTCCTATGATTGTGTGTCTTTCTATCAGTCATTAATAAAATCAGCTATCTACTTAAAATTTTGCATTCAATCTCAGCGAACCCTGTTACGCGACATGTGGGGGTGGGCACTCATAACTTGTAATTTGTAATATGATTATTCTATTCTTTGTCCTCGAGTTTATTTTAATGTCACTAGGCTGAAAAATTGAGTTTCCCATTCTTTTAAATGTTGAATCAACATAAAGTTCAGCGAGATAGTTCCTCATCTCTATCGCTTTCACTCGCTGCCTAAAGCGTATTCTCGTGTGTTCAAAAACCAAGTGCTATAAATTTAGCCTGTTCTACAAACTTTACTTTACTCTGCAGCTTATCATACACGGGGAGAAATATATGATTTTCTCAAAAAGTTAGGTAACATTGCAAAACATATCAACTGGCAAAAAAACAAAAAAATTGTTAAAAAATAATACATAGTAATTTAAAAAATAGTACAAAAATAAGAATTTCAGGTTTATCTTGAAAAATTATGTAACAAATGGACATACACCTGTTTGGAGTGCTCAAAAAGACATAAAGACTGCAATAATTTCGATTAACGTGACTTTAGGGTTGGTTGTCAAGTTAATTTATTTGAATGTTGGCGTAAGTTTAATACATTCTTGATCAAATTGCAATAGCACCATTGCAATCTTTTAACGACTGCCAAAGTACTCTAGAAAACTACAGGTACGAACAGAGTAGATCTAAAATGAGATCGGCACCTCATAAAAAGTGTAAACACTTGTCTAAAATAGGTTATACGCTCGAAAAAAAAAATAAGCTCGACAGTAAAAGATAAAACGATCAGACCATTATCTTATCGCTTCCCATCAGCGCTCAAATTAGAAAGCGATTCCTAAGCAGAACCGAATTCTCTGAATTCCTCGACCAAAGCATCCCAATACCCTCGGTGGTCCTTTGATTAACGACGGTTCCAGGTGTGACAATCGATTTTCTCGCAGAGAGATCGTCACTTTGCATACAGAGTTCGATCAATCAACAGACCAATCGCTCACCAGGCGACACCAGCTATCGCGACACCTTGCTCGACATGAGATCACAGCCTCGCTGCGCGGCACGGCACGCTGTGGTGGACACGCTCATTTGTCCCCGGTGATTCATGGATCCGTGTCAAAGAGGAACATTCTCGCAACGACGCGTCACTTTTGACAGAACGTAACAGATAATCCTCACTAATGGGCTTTCAATTTCATCGATGATTAAAGCCAGGTGACACTTGTTTGCGATTACACCATGTGAAATTGACTATATAACTATGAATTTTTGACAGATAAAAAAGTTGCGATCGTTTTCTCTGACACGTGCTATCAACTACCCGAAGGATGTGTTACCACATCCTAGCTTCTGAGAGGTTCGTCGGCGAAGATATTTATATTATTTATCCATTAAAGGACCTCTGTGACCTAAATTAATTAACTTTGTACCCTTTCTGCTTCTACTCACGCTGATCTCGAAGGCTTTTTATAGTACAGACTAGTTCAAGGCAAACGATTGGGGGACCACCTAATTGGCTGACCATATGATTAGAGTGGGAAAATTATGTAATGAATGAGAATTTTGGTGAATGAAAAGCTTTAAATCTAAATGAGAGCCACTGTAACGATGAATGCACAATTTTAGCTTTTAAATGCCATGCTCATTGCGATGCTATTTATATTGTTTTTTATGCAATATAACATTGAATTGAATTGAAACGAGAAGAAAACTCTAGAAAACTGTACAGAGTATTATTATTATGATAAACAATATATAGAAATTAAAAGTGAATTTTCATATAATATTTCTGCATTTAAAACATCTATCAAGTTCTCGTAATTGATTTACACGAGAAAATTATTGAGCAAAGTAAAAGAGAGGGTAGGTGCAGTATGTGTTTCAAAAGTAATAAAAGTGATTTCAGTGCACGGGCAAAATCTAATCCTGTGTATCTTTAACTCAGACTGAAAGTTCAATAATTCAGAGAGTTTGGCAACCTCTGCTCAATTTACATAAAACGCCTGATTACAGTTCTAAATTTCATGATTCTTGAGCTTTCAACAAGTCAATCGCACCTTGGAAGCCGAAGAAACAAATAGCACGTCTTTCAGTTGCCAATAGGGCTGAAAAACTAGGAAGACGTTACTCCGCAACTGACATCTCATTGACCCATTCTTCCCCCTTATCGGCCGCATCCTCCTTGCACCGCTGGTGGTGAAGCAACCAGAACAGCGTCGTAATGCACTCCTCAGGAGGCGATAAGGGTTACTCAACCAGCAACGGCCACTACAGTGACCCAGGCGATTGCGGGGGCGCAGGAAGCTCGCCTGATAGCGCGGTAGGAGATCAGTTGTTTTGACTGTCACGGCTGGTTGGGCCGGGCCGCGTCACGGTGGCTGGCACGGGCCCATCCTTGACACGCTTACGTCACTGTTGCCTCACGTGATCCACTTCCACACGTGAGAACCGTGGACAATACCGACGTTACGTTAGCGCGCTTTATTGTCTCGACGACTGAATCACAAATAAGATCGGCAAGTTTCCGAGTCAAGAAGCTTGAGAATCATGAATTTTGTGTATGAAAGGTCTAGGACTGAACGCGAACAGTATGTGCTACCGTGACATTAAAATAGTGGAGATAAATAAAAACTAATTAATTAATGAAAGTGATTCAATTTGTTGGATAATAACTGCTCATCCGTACAGATTCGAATAATATATACATGGCGATTGTCAATTAACTTTTGATATAAAAGATGAAACATCACATCAACATATGATTTAGATATATATGTTTTATATATATATATATATATATATATATATATATATATATACATTTGTATATATATACACAAATTTGTACTCTTTCGTGGCTATTCAATTCCTTAATAAGACTTTTTCTTTGACTAACAGGTAATAGTTGAAGATAGTGTTTAAATTTAAGAAAAGGGTTGAGCTTTGCAAGCAAATATTTTGACAGAAGGGTTAACATTTAACTTGGATTAAGAAAACTAAATTACTTACTATATTAACTCTTTGTAGACCATTTATGTTTTAAAAATAACCTCCGTTTGCGCTTAAATTGCGCTTGCATTTTAATACGAGTACAATAAATGACACACTGCCATTTTAGTAAATATAAAGCTTAAACACAGTTCTGGGAACTGTTTTATTCAATTTATGAGGTCTACAACCATATGAAACGATGAAATTCGCTCCTTAATTTTTTTACCAAACGTTGGGACGACCTCGTTTTACATGGTGAGCAGATATTCGTCCGAAATGTTTCGCTATCCGTAACTCGGATTTCCGAACCAATGTTTATATAGACGTTTTGATTATTTTTACATGTAGAATAAGCTCCCACAGATACTGCATATCTTCATGTTTCACCCTGTATCTAATATTCTTAATGAACTTAACTGAGGAGTTAAAGCAATGGTATCATATGAATTCAATCATCTAAGAATAGGCTATTGTTTAGATTCATCACATATAATCATAATTTCAAACTAGTTATTACAAAACTTTAGCATTGTAGCCAGCGCTATTAGTACTAAAAACTAATACTTGTTAAATATTGAACGTCTCCACAAGCGTGAAAAGTGAAGTATGAACGGAGCAGAGAAACCATAAATGCGCCGATTTTGATATGTTATACTGAGTGAGGGAGGCGGTGCGGCGCGGCGCGATCAAACGGGCACGTAGTCCGATGGGGGCGGTCCCCGATCTCTTATCAAATTAGTCTGATTGTGGCGGGCTCACGAAGACGCGGGGCGCACCACGCCGCGCCTCACCGCGCTGCTCTCGTTTAGAGAGGTACGTGTTCACGTCGTTGGGGAAATGGGGGTTATTAGAGGGGAATGAGGAACACGGACGCGGTATAAAACACGTCTGGTTTTGTAACGATTGCAAGATAGTACCAAACGGACGTTGAGTCTCCGTGAGTACCTTCTGGCACACTGCAGTGTCCTGAGGACCCGTGTGTGTTACTGTCCCGAGTTGACCCAAGAAACTAGATTAAACTTCAAATAATACAAAATTACTCTTAGTAATCTTTACATGAAGGGATAGCTCTACAACTTAACAACCAAATGGTACATGCGTGACATCAATGTTGAGGTGATACGTAGTGAAGCGACCTTTTGTTTTGGCTCATAAGAACAATACTTTAAGGACCTTACATTTATAAAATATTTCATTTGATTATTACACATCCACGTTGTAAAATGTGTCTTTTTGTGTATACTAAAAGGATTATGTACATAAAACTTTAGTATTTAGAATAAATTAATACTTCAAAAAATTAATAAGCTTTTGGATGCGTATCTAGTATGTCTTCAAAATGAGACCTGTACCATACTTTTACGATTAAAATGAAGAATGTGAAAGTATTTATAATCGACTATTAACTATAAAACGGGACCATATAAGATACCCCTTTTGTGTTGTGATTGTTGTGCTCCACTTTGTCAGTATTGTTTAACTTCTTTATTTACTGATAACACTGTAATTGAAGTACACTTTCTTAGGTAAACTAAAATCTCATTGTCTCGTATATGTTATGCTTCTGAACAAAAACTGTTAACCGACCTTTAAAAATGCAATAATTTTGCAATTCTAAAAGCGAAAAAACGAAAATATATTAAACAGAGTTGACCCTTGGAACGTGGTGACCCTAGGAGTTGTAAATTCTGAACTTAGATGTGAGTGAATAGACTTCCAGTACTAGGTCAGTTGGGCTCAATTTCCTCGGAGTCATTGGAACATTGACCAGCGGAGCTACGGTTCAATCTGTCCGCCTTGACTGGCCGGTGTAATATGCATGCCATCCTCTTTTTCTACAAGATGTTCAACTCCAAGATTGATAGTCCGGATCTACTTGCCTCCGTACATATTAAATGCTCCTCTCACACCTGTACGAGGCGTGTCATTGCTCTACATCCTACATGTATCACTCCACCATGTCTAGGCTTCATCGGTTAGGCAATTTGGCCTCTGAGTCGGTTATCGAATTATATTCTGACTCTGATTATCCGCCGGAAGGTGGGTGAAGAGACTAAGCTCTTCAACGTAATAAGGATCCTACAAATAATGCACTATTATTTATGATTTTAATTATTTCAGGATATATAACAAGAGTCTGTTTATTGTCATAACTTATATGTGTTAAAATTTAAATAGTAATTACTGTACTTCGTGAATTTTGTTATATCTTCAATAGTTTATTTGATAATTATTTTTATGGTTGCCTTGTAATTTATTATTGTTATAAATGTTGTTTTGTTATTTTGATATGCTGTTAAATGTTTTAAATTTGTAGCTCTGCTAATTTAAGTGAGTTACGTGGTTGCTCCCTTGCTTACTGTAAAATTGCTAACTAATTGTATATGTTATTGTTTCTGTTGAATTATTGCACTACTGATTATATAAACGTATGTTTTTTTTACTTTTTATAAAATTATAATTTTGTTGTTGTTTTGTTAAGTGACACGTACCTATTATGTATATACATTAAATATATTTACATATACTCGTACATACATAAATACAAATAGGATATAATAGATTAGGCTATAACAGAACAGCCTTCACTGACATTTTAGTATTTTTTCTTTTAGGACTTTATGCAACCTTTACCATATTTGCATATTGTAAAAATGGATTTTCTACGATATAAAATAAAAAATTGGTTTTTCTGTTGATGTGTGTTTCCCCGAGTCGAGAAGATCGATCGCTAAGGTAATATTTAATATCCAACTTTTAAATGCTTGACAAATATATATCTTCCTGTGATTCTGGCAATCTTGAAGAAGTCCAAGAAAATATACGAATATTAAAAAAAATTGTGAAATGAAAAATAAACAGGGGGTATTAAATACAGATATACTTATAAAACATACTTTTTATTTACGAAATTAAAAAAAAAAACAGTTTTAAATTATTAGTGTCAAGTACAATAAGTAAGGCATAAGTTAGTGGTGTAGTGTAAAACTGTAGATTAATTGTCGCACAGAATTGGACCAGTTATAACTATTAACTTATGCATTTAGGAGTTCTTAGTCACTATGCAGTCAGACGGAATTGACGGAATTGCATGAGTTAAGCTCACAGGTCACTTTAGTAGAGTGCTTTACAAAAGATTACTAATATTCGTGGTATTCTTGGTTGAAATAAGAATTTGAAACTAAACTTTGCATAGAATTCTGTCGATGCACTGAAAGAACATTGCGACGACATTGCCATTTACAGGACATTAATTAAAGTACTTTAAAATTGCCCAAATCAGAAGGAAGGATAAAGTAGCTTCAAAATAACTCTAAAATGGATTCAGAAAGGTCAGTGACCAATGAGAAAACGAATCTCTGGAGTTTGGTGCTCTGCCGACTTCCAGAGGAAGTGTACCAGCAGTGCTGGCAAAGTCAAGGAGAGGTGATCGGATAGGATATTTTTTTACCTTTGTGTATAGAACAACCAGTGGTATAGCGGATTAGGAGAGTCTGGAGAGTACAGGACTGAAGAGTACAAGAATAACACGTACCTTTCTACAGTACTACAGATTGCTTAAGAACGAAAATTTCTTTTTTTGTAACGAATTGCAGCTTTCGTTACAATTACTATCCAATAATAGAACGTAATAGCAACGATGGTATTCCAACATACTATACTCTAATCGTGGTAAAGTTTTGTAAAAATACCGTTATCCACGAATTCATTAATCAAAAGACAACTATGAGGGCTTGAAATATTTCATACATATTTTATTTTGAGTATTGTGCATATCGACACAGAAACAATTATCATGTAGTGAGTAAGATTATTTTTAACAATATTTTGAAAACATTATCTTTGCCGTCTAGTCTCGGTTTGGGTTTGAAAAACTGGTCAACAATGTAATGTCATGATATAAAGGGATAAATAATAGTACTATAACATTAAACTGTTTAAATGGGGCTTCAACCTCTAGACAACCATATTTTTTCGTTATTCAATGTCTTGATGTCGTAGAAAGATTAAAATGTCTTATGCTCTCAACAGACAAATAAAACTGGATTTATGAAGATTGACCACACATTAGGGTTGAAATGTGGCCACAACCCTTAAAGGAACAATATATTTGTTGTTCCACCTTCCCATTGTTATAGAGATATTAAATTTGGCTCACACGTGCCTCATGGGTTACTCTGGAAATAAAACATCCACAGGTGTCTTATGAACCGAAAAAATAATTAACATATTTGATATGAAGATTAACCATTCATAGGGGTTGAAATGGGGTTGCAACTCCTAGATTAACTATATTTTTTCGACTTCTCAATGTCCTAGAGTGATGAAATTTGGCACATACGTGACTATGCCTTATGATATAGGTTACATAGAAAGTAAAAATAAACTTCTTAAATATCAAACACCCTCGACTGAAATGAGTTACAAACCACTAAAAGAACTGTGGTTTGTTAACTCCTCGATATCCTATAAGGAAGAAATATGACACACGTATCTTATGTCCTCAACAGACAATTACAAAATTTGTCACCCGGATCACCCATCCCAAAAGGGTTGCAGCCCTATATGAACTATATTTTATGTTTTTATAACTTCCAAATGTACTAGAAAGATGATATTTGGCACACATGTGCCTTATGCTCTCATACATAGAAAGATATATAGAATAGACATGCCTACTCCCGAGTGAACATTACTGTAAGCCTCCATCATGCTATAATTTCATACATAATATGTGCTTTCATTAAGATTACTACAGACTTACTATTCCTTACTGGCCTTAAATATCAGGTGTTACTGAAATAGATTGACATATTCATCCAACTATTATGGCATATTGAAGAGCGATTTTTACATTTAATTCGTAATCATGAAAATTGTTTCACCTTCCCACTTGAGGATGTTAAAACATTGTTCGATTTTAAAACATTGTTCTGTAAATTAAATTACAGTTATTCAGTAAGTGATCAAGAACTTGGAATATCTTCCAGTGATAATCAATCATTTTTAGGAGTGTTTATAATGCAATTATAAAGATTACTGATATATGACGTACCTGATATCCAGTAGGAAATAGCGTGCGAACCTGCGGGTAACTGCTAGTCTATTTAAAACATATACTGTAAATATAACTATACTGTAGTATTGTCAAGTTAGTGTTCGTTTAAAAACTCTACCTAGTGTCGTATTAAGTAATTTTTATCAGTATTTTGCACAACCAAGTCTTTAAATAAATGTTTTAAATTCTCCTAATAAATAGAATCAAAAAATATAAAAAATATACCTGCAGCAAACTGTTCAATTAAAAAAAGCTCAAAATATATATATTTCATTTCATTTTTAAAACGGACTTTCTAGCTTCTTGTGCTGTCTGCAAACGCTTTCATTAAAATATGAAGACTGGATGCCCATCCTGGGTAGGTTTTCAATTAGATTCTACTTCACAATATACATTTAATTTAATTCCAAATCTGCCAGCGCAACGATTAATTTTAGGAAGACTGAATGTCCATACAGTGTTGCAGAAATTTTATTTCATTTTACGTACATACTGTCTTTATCAATCAACTGATGGGAATGACAGTTTCTGCTAATTCATGTTATTGTTGGCCTTTCATACAACATATGTCCGAATAGAGTAGTAGACAAAGTATTAGAATTTTGCAACTTGTGTTCAGTATTTACTGTCGTTTAGTAGTTACAATAGAGACCTCTAGAGCAGAGTTATACGTTGCTTACGGCAATTTCGATGTATGTTGTGTAATGCAGTTTATTATTTACGATAAAAACAAAATATATTCTGTAATACATAACCGTGAACTGGTTACTACGGTTTGTGCCATCCAAGAAAGTGTAACTTGTGAGTATTAATACACAACTTGAGATCTTAATACTGTCATCCTGCTTTCATTCTACGAAAGTATTAGCGTTGTATGTGTATTTCATTCAATGAAGACCATTCCAATCTATACGCTCAGAAGTGTACCAATATATATTTTTTTGATCGGGCTTGGTAACTAAATGTTGCAGAAATTATTTATAATCCTTGTATGTTCTTGTACGTGTGTGCACAGTCTGAAACCTACTAGGACCAGCCTACAGACTAGAATCGGTTGGTTTGAATGTTATTAACAGGACGAGGTTACATAAGGAAATTTGCTAATAAAAGAGCTGTAAGTGTGATACGATTCCAGTTCAAGATGGCGGCTGGAGAGGGCGCCAGAGTCGCACTGACTCACCCTGGCACGGGGCCCTCATTGTTACCGAGACAAATGGCCGACACACATATCTACTTGTGCCTGATGTGACTGCTTTATTTCGCATAAACACACATCGCAATGTGACCGATAGCCGGCGCGCCCCAAATAATTACATCTCCACCGATGCTAATTTATGCTAATAGCCTCCGAGGCAAGTAGGCCGGTTTATGTACTTGGTTCAGGTGGATTAAATCCACCGAGGTAATGTTTCCTGTGAAAGCTGCACGTGAATTGTGATTGTGTTCTCTTTTCAAACAGAAGAAGGCGCGATCTCCTTCGTAGCCTTGTATACTGTGGACCAAAAGATTGACTCGAATTACACTGTTTAAATCTTGCGGTGTTTTATCAATAGAAGAATCTGAAATAAAACTAGTATTACTGTAAATTAATTACATTTTTACAAACTCTACATGTTATGATAATCAGACCTCTATGTGAAAGTTATATTCACAAAATGAAACCAACTTCAAGATCGAAACTGGCATGAATCAGCATTCAGCTTGGTACCAAATACGTCCTAGAAGTGAAGTGGATTAGAAAAATTGCATGATTGTTAAGATATTATGTTAGGTAAGATATTGTTCTCTTCCCTCAATACCAATATATTTGCGTAAGAAAGATAGTCTTAATATATATCTTTGTCCGGTATGAGAGGTTAACTAATATGTTGGGTAGGTTATGGTGGGGGTAGGGTAAGATAATAAACGCGCTGGAGTTATGGTTGTCACTTTTTAATTTTTAGCATAAAACGTGCAAAAACCAAATGTACTCCGTATAATAAATGTACTTCGTATTCTGTTAAAAATGTAAAAGAACAGTGTAATTCAATATAACGACGTATATTATCTCTTGCAATACTCGCATATGGTCATAATCAAATACAATTTTTCCTTAATCAGTGGACCTTACTGTATACATTAAATATAAGTATATAATATAAGAAAAGCAGTGATTCAGTGGGTGCTAAAATAATACAGAATTGTCTGAATAGATTAAATACTATTTGTGACTGTCTGCTTTATAGGTGATGCTTGTGAAGATATTCCTTCCTAGTATCTTGGTACAGGAACAATATTTTATCCCAATCTATTATTTCATTGAGAATAATAATACAAAATCATATTGAAATGTTGTTGTGAGTTAAAAGTAACCTAGACCTTGCCCTATTATTGTATCCCACATTATTAAAGACATTACATTACTTCTCTTAGCCAACCATTGTTGAGTAGTTAATACAACATGTGAGAATGAGTATATAATCAGACAAAGATGAAGATATAATATGTACACTTTAGAAAGTGTATTTCAGAATGCAGAAGATTTCAGATTTTGGGACACTGATAGAAGAGCTCCGATATCAATTAGGATTTGGACTAGTACTATCTATAATACAGAATTAAACGTGTTAGGTTTTGAAGCCGCTGGTTCCCAAAACGACAATTCACTACTCAGTAACCACGGTTTGTCACATATGATTCATTTTCTCAAAATGAGGTACCAGGTTAGGCGAAACCAAAGTAACATTCCCATAAAACCAAGAGAATGATTAATAGACGTTACCAAGTATAAGTTTCGTTGTAATCAAGCAAACTGGTGAAAGCTCAGCACGTTATGGGCTGTATAAATATTCCGGATGGGTCGAAGTGCGCCTGCGCCGATGGAGAAGTTAATGGCGTCAGATGCGCGTTAACGGTTACGATTATGCGCTAGCAGTGTGCAGGCGTGGAGAGGTTCTTGTAAACACTCGGGTACACGCATATGTTTGTGTAATGTGTAATTCCAGCTAGTCGTTAGAGCTACCCTCTCGGGTTCGGAATTGTCAGCTGGTATATGAAAGTCAGATGTTGTAATAACATAATTTGGATTCCATATTGATGATAACGTTTTAACCTCATCCTTTATACAGTACGTCGTTTTTGCAAGCACTAAAAATTGATAGTTATGTTTAGACATAAAATAAATAGTTAATAATTTTGAAGTATGTAATATATATTATAGTATTGTCAAATATTGATTGTGGTTCAGTTAGTTTCAGACCCACGCATACGCAGATACCCCCCCCCCCCCCCACCACACACACATACACAAGTGTAGGGAATTAGGAAGTTGTATCTTTTTGGCTGAGCGTTAGCGAAGCCTATTACTCTTGGAGCTGGAAAATTGTTTACTTCTGTCTGTCCGCAAGATTTTCGAAGCGATCTGATCTGTATGCTTTATTTTTAGATGAGGAGCACTAAGTTCTATTATAGTGTACATCACTCACTCCATGGGCATACTGAGCGCCAGCAAATATTCTTACGCTGATCTTATGGATAACCATGGTGGCAACAAGAAAATAGAGGAATAAATACATTTGTAAATAAATTCGTAAATGGTTTTAACATGTTACATATAAAACGCGAAGCCTAATTAACCGAACACTATTTAAGATGACTTGGTGTGTAGACTTATATTATTTAAACATTTATATTAAACCCAATTTAACTAACAAAAATATCAATGTTTCATCTGGTAAGATGTACTGAGAAAGATTTCATCTGCAGAATTTGCATGAAACTTCATTTCTACATAGAAAAGACTGAACTGTATGATGTTGAATATCCAAAATAGAATTTGGATGAATGTCTTAAGGTGACTGACCAGTTTATCTTTTGTTTGCCGGGTCATGTAAATGTTTGTTTGCTGTATGATTGTCTATCGTTCTATCTGACAAAAATAATATAAACAATACACTTACTATTTAGAATTGAACTCAGCAGAATCTGTTAGTGGTTTTGCGCACTCATACAGCGTAACCTTGTTTTAACAGATTTGATATTTTAATACTATTTTATACAAGTTGAATGAGTAATTTGAAATCCGTAAATCCACCATTGCATGCGGATACGGGCAGGCGCCTGTATTGCCTAGCGTGCAGAAGAAAGTAAATGTATCAAAATTATTGCTGATAATGACGGTCGGAGAGATGTGCGGGCTCATGAAGACATAAACATAATAAACAGATACAAACATTACGATATTGCAGCCACGAATGGAATTATGATTCGATTAAGTAACTGTTCGAGCGTGCATCGAGAAATATTAATTAGCTATTAATGTGAGGGCGCAATATGTCGAGGACGTTACAATTAATAAGGTTTGATTGCGCGCCTGCGCTTGCGCATGGCGAGTTTGAGTAATGCCGTAGGCTGGCTGTGCGCCAAAGCAAAGTTTGTAATGCAGTCAAACAACCGTTCTTCTAGGCGACAAATCACACTCCACGCCGGTCTACCACCTTATTAGTAAGTATTGCGGGATATGCAGACTAAGGTCAAGAAGGTCTTTCTCTATCAGTACAGTGATATATGAAGTCTCCAACTCTGGCTGTGATATGAATTTGTCTATTAGTGTGTGTATATGGTTACGTGAATAATTATTACATGGGAAAGGAATTTGTGCCCAGGATACAAAGCAGTTGCCACAAACTGTAATTAGCTATGTGTATGAGTACAACGGATGGAAATAAAATAATACCCATTTCATTTACTTTTGGATATGCCGATACGTGAGCTGAGATGTTATACAGGTTACAGAAATACTGAGTAACGAAAGGATACATCAAGTGTTAAAATTAAAAACGGATCACCTATTATGTGAAACAATAATAGCCCAAGAATTTTAAATCATAGATAAAAAGAAAATACACTGCAGATGTCATTTGTCCACATTCAATGATATCCACTTGAATTACTTCGAATTCTTCAACAGTGTTGTCGTTTACTACTATTATATAACTTTAAATAAGTCTGAATTTAAATACATAAGTTTTTGGTTGTAATTTAGTTTTATCACACTATATCTTTTTGAAATTTACAATCTCAATTAAAACAATTTCTATTATGCAGATAATTAAGCGTTGCTCAAAAGAAACCTTAATTAAGTTGTAAACGTACCATACGATTATTTTAATTTTCTTATTTAGTTGAACAGCTGAAATATTAAAATCGCATAGATATCCCGAGTATGACAATCTCTTCACACCAGTCAATCCTTAAACCCAAGTAAGAGTGAAACGGACTGATCAGTAGTCTCTTGTAAACTCAGGACCAACACCCATTTCAAAGATTTAAGAGAGCTAGGAAAATATGAAACCTTTCCAGCTTCTGGAACACCTGTAGCTGATTCAATTCAATATCCTACAAGTGACAGCTTGTTTTTTTTACGTTCAACGTACTCAGCCGAAGCTACAGAAGACTCATAGAACGCAAAGCAACGATCATTTATCAGAAACTCTCGCTTTACTGATGAATTGAACAGGAATAAGACCATAAATTGGATTTACGTAGTCTTTACGGACTTGACTTTGCCCTCTTCGTGCCTTCGATTTTTTTCTGCTTTCTATCATAAACTCTCTACCAACTGTCAACCGTTTCATCCGATCAAATCGGGTGGAATTGACTGATAATTATTTCTTGCCAACTTAGGACCAAATTTTGTGTCAAATTTCTTTTCATGAAGAGCTAGGCAGTAGACACCGTCATAGTTTATTCACTATCTGTAGTCGATTTCAAATGAAAGTCTAATATGCGACGACATGCTTTTCCACTAACTATTTCATCCAGCTTAAAGTGAACTGATGCGAAGCATATATGCTGACTCAGGCCCAAACCTTATGCAAAATTTACTTTGATAAAATCCAGTCAATAGGATACCATCGGAAATTCTGCAACACCTACAGTTTATTTCCAGTGGAACTCTATTGAATAAAGAATTATTGTGCTCAATATGGTTTTCAAATCATGCTGTGGAGGATTACCGAGTGAAAACTAACGTTCGCTTCTCACCATCTTTCACTTAATAGACGTTGCATTTAAATAAGTTCTCTAACTGTATTTTATATCACCTGCACTTATTCATTCCCTCTTTTGAATCGTGTAGATTCTGCGCGTTTATTAAAAAAAATTCTTTTTCATAAGTGTAACATCTTTGTTTCGCATAAGACAATATTATTGCATAACACGTAATTTACCTTTTGTCCTATATTTTATAGTTTGTTATTTTGACCAATTTAAACATTACCAGTGTTAACTTTTCTTCAGTTCTTTACTCACATTTGTGTTTATAAAATCTACTGATAAAAGTATTGGTATTCCTATTGAAACAATTTAAGCTGCTTCATATGTCACCTTATTCAATTAATAAAACGCAGCATTGAAGTTATTAATTTGTTTTGCTATGATGTGTGAACAACCTTAACGGTCAATTAAGACCTCTCTGTAGGTTTGGATTATGAGTATCAAATTCTTAGTGTGTTTTCAGGGGTCTTTGAAACCCAAAGCGAGAACAATAATAATAACACAAAAATGTTCTCTGGAATTCAGCGTGGAATACGTTTGTAGTGCCCCCTAGGAATACTTTCGTAAAATCAAAAGGAACGCTCTGACTTCTCAAACGACATTTTCCTGTGTGCAAGCCACACGAAGGATGAGACGCCTATAAAACAATAGCAGGGAAGGAATCCGGAAGGAGCGAGGAACCTTTGTGCAGCAGTAGGTCGCGCCGCTGGATATCGTTACAATAGTGGTCGTTAATATGGATAGATTAGTAGCTCTACAATGGTTCTCTCCAGGGCTAAATGGTTCATGTGCTGTTACGTCAGGGTGTCGATAAGAGAGGTGAACCGAGATCTTGTAGCATGTGCGTTCTATCTTGGTTGTGGTCGTATTGTAATTTTTAAGATATTTCCATTCATTCATTAAAATAAATATCAATAATTTATTATCTGTCCTGTTTAAAAAAAAAAATTAAAAAAAAAATTTTAAGTCTTAAAATGATATTTTATTTTATTGTAATTAAATAAAACGTGAAAAAGAATTAAATATTTGTAAAAGAATAACTAATACATTATTTTTTATATCCGGTAAAATAATAAATATATTACTTTACCGGGTACACCAGTGTGGTGAATGCACTCCCATGCTATAGATACATATATATTAATTATAAAATAATAAATGTTATAATTATTCAGCCTGTAAAATAATATGTAAATTTGTATGTTGTTACAGGTTGTATTTTTATGGTTTAACAATATTTAAAATGGGGAACCGGTAATGTCAATACAAATATAAACAAGGAGGCTAATAACTTAGTGGTTCTAAATCCACATTAAACCGCAGCCAAGAATATTAGTGCCAATAGGTAGTATTAGAGCTAGCCTTAATATCAGATTAGACAGAATGTATCTATGTATTTACTGAGATAATGGAGGCTATGAATGATTATCAAACGCATTAGTGACACACCATTGCACACTTTATAATAATGCAAACTATTCTTGACTTTTGATTTAAAATGTTGCCCGATTAATCACGCTGGATGCTATTTGTAGCCCAAACCTATAATTTAATCATAAACAACCTTAAGGTCATCAAGTGTTCCAGCCATAACAGAAAATTAAAGAAGGTTTGCAAGAGTTGAATAGGCCTTCTAAATGTGATTCTTTGGAAAGTATCTTCTTTACAAAGTAGCCTTTCTTTTGTTGTCTTTACTGCTGCATTATTTCTGAAAGTTTATTTCCAGAGTTAATGAAGTGTCAACACAAATCCTTAGTTTCTTAAAGAGGTCAAGAATGTTGTATAATGTTGTATTGTACGATTCCAGTTTCAGACCGGCCGGAGTCACTTCCAATTTCCCAATATTTTCTAATATTTCATTCACTTTAGAACCCCGCCTCATACGCTGTTCATCATAACGGTCTAGAGGTGCAAATGAAATAACTAAAATTAACACTTTTCATTCTTTGCCGTTATTTATGTGTTAGTAGAGCGTTAAACAGTTTTTAACGTATTTTACAAAATTCCAAACTGATTTTTAAACTGTTTTAAAGAAATTCACTATGAGATTGTATAATTAATTAGCTGAAATTTTCGTATTTCTCATGGGGCTGGAAAAACTTTGCATTTCTGTTTATCTTTCGGTCCTTACGATATGTCGTAAACGGTTAACGTAAAGATAAAATTGATGGTGCATGTCACTTCATGGGATTTGCCTGTGTTACCGAATGTTTTTACATTGGTCTCATGTGTAACCATGATGAGAGCGAGAAAATAACAAAATAAATATATTTGTAAATGTTCAGTAAATCCATAAGAAATTCAAACACCTTACATTAATACACATACAGTCTAACTATCCCAGCACATACAACATCATTTTATAGTGACTCAGTTTGTAGACTTTCATGATTTAAACTCTGATATAAAACCCAATTTTATGAACGAAGCTCTGAATGTATTATATGGCGTGATATGCTGAGAAAGATTTCTTAAGTAGATTTGACATCTTGCATAAACCTGCATTTCTGCAAGAATGAGTCCTACGATGCATAATGTATTTGTAAATTTCTTTCTGTATGATTATCTGTCTATCAATTCCCACGAAATCTCGAAAATTATATGAGCTATAGATTTAACATTTTTCATGCAACTTCAGCAAAGCGTATTTAATAGATATAATTTGGTATATCTTTGGTTGTAAAAGTATCATTTGTATTATTTAGTAAAAATATACGTTTATTATTTCAAAACATTTTTGTTTTAATACTTTGTCTTATTTATATTTAACAAAACTGTTCAAAAGTACGAATGTATTTAGCTAACCCTAAACATTTTCCCCGTATATGGTATTTTTTAAACTCCAAATTTTATTTCCTGAAACAACAAGTACATCATTGACGAACCCATGATAAAATCGTCTCTTTATCATGATTATTTATAGGCCTTAAAAATTAAAAAAATCATACTAAAGTTGCGTTCAACAGTACTTTTCGACAAGTAAAAATGTAATGTTAATAATGAAATTTACTATAAACAAGGTCAAAAAGTAAATAACATTACGATAAGTTACCCATTAGATTTTAAGTTTTCATAACCTCTTTAAGTACACCACATAATAGTTTTTTAGTCATTACAGGTTTAACGTAATCTAAATAATAACAATATGGTTTTAAAACTCTCTGTATTTTAGATTAGGAGTTAATCATACTCTCAACTAACTATCTTACAGATACAAATATATTTTTGAAACGTTCCACTGGTTTTGTAGTATTTTTTAAATCATAGACCCAAAAAATTTCCCAAATAATGACAAGAATCTTGCTATTAATGTTTTTAGAATAGATATGAAAATAGAAGCGGAATGATTTGCTGCATTTACCCCATACAACGCACAATATACCTTTTAAGACAATTCTGAAAAGCAGGAATCACAATGTTTTCGGAAGGTTGTTGTAAAACGACACAAAATACTTAAATAAAAAGCATGATCGTGAAAGGTTTATGACGACAATGTAAGTTTTCACTTATAATAATATTATAAGTGAAAAACTATATAACAATTTTCTCAATTATAAATTTATATTTTATTTGGAATAAATCTGTAAAACTCTAAATTATGAAGGTTTTGCAAATTTTCTCAATTTCAGATTATAAACAACAGTTTTAAAATATTTAAAATAAATTATCCTATGAAGTCAACACATTCATATCGCTAATGCTGTAGATGGAAACACTTGGCATGGTACCTTAAAATAAGGGTACTGTATATTTACAATCTGCATGGGAATAACACACAAAAAGGTCGTTTTTAAACTCGGAAGAATTCGGGGGGATACGTTGATACAAAAAAGGCAAAGTTGCACAACACCTGTGTTTCACTTATTGATCGACAAACCTAGTTAGACACTTACCAGTACCATGAATCCTGAAACTTGCACTTGCTTAGATTGTAAGGTAAAATCGTTGGGAATTCAAAGTTACCAATTTCTCTTAATGTAAGCAGTGATAAATGTAGTAAAGGTTTAGGTTTAATCCTTATATTGTATAGATCAGTAAAGGCCTCTGATGCAGGTTTGTATTTATTGGAATAAAATAATAAACCTTCGTCACTCTAAATATTGTTCGATATTAATGGTTGTTATATTTTATTTTGTAATTCATTAATGTAAAATAAAAAATTAACTAAAAACAAATTTTTGCTTCGCCGTAATTCGCCTTTATATGTTGAAAAAAGTAAGTATTTGTGGTTATTACTTGGATACACAGTGGTCAAAAAGTATATTACCAGGTATTAAAATGTATTTCATTGTCGTATCGAACGATTTTTGACATTTATATTTAAATGTCAAAAAATAAATATATGATATAGTATTATATAATAACATGTTATGTTATGTTTTACTTAAATTTTTTATTCGTTGGATTGGAAATGGAAGCAATTGGGGAATAAACAGGATGTAGGAGTGCAAAAATTCTTCATTGGGTCTAAATGTTTTATTCAGATGTGAAAGCCAAGAGGTTTACCTTTATAGAACGACTTTTGGCATATGGTGTAAACTATTATCGGTTATAAAAAGTTTGTTTGATTGAAAAAGTCAAAAATTCTGGAGTTCACCTGGATACACACAATACCTTCAATTATATTTCGAATAACTTACAGATCGAATCACACTTGATGTTTGAATGGAAGAAACGCATCATAAATCTCAAAGAAAACATATTAATGGCAATGAATCAGTACATAATAAGATAATCTCAGATATTGGTTGCACTAGAAAGTTTGATGTGTTTTTTTAGCTACTGAAGAGTCAAGTGATATATCTCAAAGCAAACATATTATTGGCGCCGAATTAGTACATAATAAGATAATCTCAGATATTGTTGCACTAGAAAGTTTGATGTGTTTTTTTAGCTACTGAAGAGTCAAGTGATATATCTCAAAGCAAACATATTATTGGCGCCGAATCAGTACATAATAAGATAATCTCAGATATTGTTGCACTAGAAAGTTTGATGTGTTTTTTTAGCTACTGAAGAGTCAAGTGATATATCTCAAAGCAAACATATTATTGGCGCCGAATTAGTACATAATAGGATAATCTCAGATATTGACTGCACCAGAAAGTGTTTGGGGCTACTCCAGAGACAAGGGATCATAGTGAGGTGAAATTGACCTATAAAGCGTGCTGGGGTGTACCCTCGTCGAAGAATAAACATTAAACCAAATAGAAGAGCAAAGGTAAGAATCGGCTTTCTAAATTTGGGTCAGAGGTCAGGTGTAATATCTGCGATATACTGCTGCCACGTCTGCGCATGCGTGGACTGAGCAGGGAAAGTGGAGGAACAATTGCCAATGGATAATCAGGTCTGTGATAATTGCTTACCACAATGGCGCCATGTTGCGAGGGTCGTGACCCTGGCGTCTCATGCTAATACCTGACCTCTTATCATAATTATTATGTTCGTGCGTGACATATTAGCCCTACAAAATATTTTCTTGCTTCGGCTCTTCTTTTCTGTTTAAATGTCGGTTGTTTTCCCATTTTGTAATTTATGACTGTTTCTTCTTCATCCTTGTGTTTCTCTAATTTGAATATTTTCATTTCAAGACGAGTCTAATTTTTATGGTGGAATAAAAAATATCATGGGAACAATTTGTTTTCAATACAAGAATAAATTAGAAACTTATGATTAGAAATTAAAAATGGTTTATTATGAAGATTCAACAAAAGAGAGTGAAGAAAACCAAGATATGGTACAAGCTCTTATTGTTAAAATATGCTACACAGTATTTAAACTTTTCATTTCCATCAGGGGATACTGGAAAATTGCATGGTTTAAAATTAATTTGTATATAACATTAAATTCATCCCTTAGGCAGACTTATACCGACTCTAATCACGTAATGGTTAACTATTACACGATCTACAATGAACATTGATATACATTCTTTAAAAATAGTAATTTAATATCAATGTTCGTAGCATTGAGTTTAGATATTTATTTTACGTTAAAATTGAGCTTTTATAGGGTTAGTAAAAATCTGTTATATTTAAACAATTTAATTTGAAACCTTTTCTGCGCATCCCTATGAGTGAAAAAAATTATATATAACATTTAATCAAAGTCAAACTATTCATATAGTCAATATAATTATTTAAATCACAATTTAACTAAATGTAAAATTTAAAATTCCTTTTTATGCAACATTTATGTTTATGTACTGTAATTTGCATCTTTTTAGTACAAATCTCACGGCTTTGTATAATAAAGATAGTTTAAGGAAAAGGAAGATTTAGTTTATGCATGAAAAATTAAAAAAAGAATTACCACAAAGAAATCATGTAAAATGAATAGAGTTAAACTAATGTTTAATGCAAAACAGACAATAGTTGACAGTTTGATACTAAGCAATTTCATGACGTAGTAAAATGTTATATGTTTAGAAAGTACTGTATAGTGATTTTTATCTTTACTTTAGTTCTAAGCTTGTGCTCAATACCCCAATATTAAGCAGTTAGACCTTAATAAAAGATGATTCTAGTCCAAACCATTAGAACAATTTAAATATACAAAGCTTGATTTGCATCTACCTTTTAACAGTATTTTTTAGTTACGTTTGTTTAGTTAAAAAACATGTTTAGTTAGCAATTATACTTATATTTACCATATTTACTAAATGAGTTTAAGATAAAGATCTTGTGACAATAATTATTTTGCATTTTAGTTGCCTACGATCACGTAGGATAGTTGTGGCTTGAGAAATTTGAAAGAATTGTAGAGACAATTTTGTAAATGCCAAATTAATGTAGGTCTTCTTGGCCCAAAACACTTTTGTTTCCGTATCCTCACCTTTTCAAAATTTAGCAAGGAATGCATCATTTTGTATCATCCCTGTAAACTATAACTACAAGGCTAGACATACGACTTACCTTATATCACCATGGGGCTTCAGATCTCAGAAGTAGTAGAAGACTGATATACTGCTGTCAGCGTTAGTTCTTACAACCTTCTACTGAACATAACACAATATGCGATTCAGTAGTTTCATTTGCATTCGTGAGTGGTATATCAGGTGGTTTTTAACAGAGAGTCTCTCCTTATGTGAGTTAGAGTAGGCCTGCAATATAATATTAATATATTTTTCACCTTTTTATGTGAACTTTTGAAAGATAATTTCAATTTAATTAGGGCCCAAGACGAAAAAAATATTAATCATAAACACTCTTTGGAATGTAGTGTATTACCTATTCCAGTATCTAGTTATAATATTAATAAATACATTAATTTTATAAATATAAATAATAATGATATAAAATCCTCACAAAGGCCTGTGGCTTATGAGAAGCGGGGAAGGAGGCTAAGGTGTGTGTGTGTGAAAACATTAAAGTTCGGGCCCCTTTTCGCTTCTAGAAGCGTTCTCCTGGATTCAGGAGTCTTTTTGGTATTATGAAATGAAATGAAAATTCCTTTATTTAAACAGGCAAAGTTAGGGCCTCATGGCCCTTTCTTACACTTAACCTGTCTGATCAATAATTATTAACAAATATTAACCAAATTAATATTAACACTAATCTACCTTACTAAATACATTAAATTAAACATTAATCTAAACACTAAAAAAATTATAAATATGACACTTCTAAATAAAAAAATAATTATACAATCATAACACAAAATAATATTACAACTTCCATTTTTAATAAGAACCAAAAACTATAATTAATATCTAATAACAATAATTTATAAATATATAATAAGAATATTTTTGAAATAAATAATATATATATATATATATATATATATATATATATATATATATATGCAGTTTTGACTCACTCACACTCCTCACACACAATGCCAGCACCACACCCACAGACCCCTAGGACGGACCCGCCCCGACCAACCGTTCATGGTATAAACGTCTCAGTTCCGCCACAAACCGCCGGGACAATATGAGACAATTAACACATATTGAAGGTTGTGAAATTCCAATTTGTTTTATTCTTTCAGGTCAATTTGCAATGCCCAATCTTGTTGATTAAGTTCCCAAATTGTTAATTTTATTGATTAAGCTCATATTATTAATAATTGACTCCAATAAAAAGGGTTATTGTTTTTGACAGTGTAGATTCCAACCAATTTTTCTAATGTATTACAAAACTGTTTCGTGCGCAATAAGGAGAAAACAGACAAAAATACATTGTTTTGGCAATTATGCGAAAGAGGAAGAACTTTTTCAATCATTAAGAAACTTATTAAAAAATGTATTGCTGAATAAACACGCTTTATAAGTAACAGTTATTCGTTGGAGAAGATTGTTTTAATGATTATATTAATCATATAAGACGTAGCATACTTTTATCAACGGGAATATATCCATAAGTGTAATTGTTCCACACACTTTAAGTAATTGTAAATAGTTATGGCAATTTGAAATCCAATCATCAATTTCTTCTCTGTGTTTAGCGTCATTCCGTCAAGCCAGATTAGTCTATACCTCTGGTCAGAAATGTTTGCCGCGTCGTGCCGCTCCAGTTCAGCGTAAGTGGCTGTCAGCGCTCGTTTGTTATTGATAGTCGCCCGAATACACAAACAAACAGAACGCCCGCCATTGTGTCTGCTGCAAGTCATCTAATAAGACAAGGCGCGGTGGGTAATTATCGCCCAATCAGCGCCGCACCGCGCCGCGCTGCGCCGGTGACCGGCAACTTTCGGTGCCGTTATGAGGAACAAAGCTGGATGGGACCGCACCTCATATGCGGCAAACAAGTGTTCAGTACTTCGGACCAGTGTGCGGATAACTCACACTGTCTCAAGCAAAGCTTTCATTGTTTGACACATCACTGTTATGGTCGTTTTAGTCTGGTAAGACGTCGCGTTTGGTAGCGAGTACCCGTGTTGGATGAATTAAACTGTAAAGAGAGATTGACGATATTGAATCAAATCAGATTTTTATTGCCGGAACATTATACAACTGTTCTTACAAAGATGGCAAATCTCAAATTCTTACTTTTTACTTGCTAAAACCTTTGTCAAATACACCACAGGAAAACTCATTCAAACATACAATTTTGCAAACGTATCTACATCATTGACAATCAATGAAAGAAATGAAATTTTCAATCAATCGTCCACTAAATAATTTGTTGTCTTAAAAACGTGCAGTTTTGATGATCTCGGACCTCTATTCTCGAATCTTAGTTCACGAGCAGTGTTCTTCCGATATGTCGGCACTTTAGTTGTTACAACCGGTGCTGCATAAGCTTCGTGGAGACTGGATAATAATTGTTCAATGGTGTATTCATCTAGGACGGTTTCGAATAGCGACAGCCAAAATTACTGTAATGTCTGGTATTTCTCTTATCACTGCTTAACTCTCATATTAGTATCCTTCTCTCTATCCATTTCCTGTGAAATTATTGGACGAGTTATTAGGATTATAAGACGTAAAAATGAAACTGATCTATTCTAGTACACCGAACATGTAGATTAATCTTCGTTGTTTGAGATTGTAATTTGAGTCAATATTGATCTTAGACTTTCATGCAACGGTCTTCTCTGCCTGGTTTTCGTATAACTTCCTGATTTAGTAGTACATTATATAAACACGTAAAATAGTTCTGGACCAATGTTTTTACTGAAGTTGAAATAATTAATTTTACTACCTAAATACTATAATCAGACTGAAGGTGAAACCCTTTTAGAATCAGAGAATACCTCAATTATATAGCTGCCGAAATTTCATTTACATTTTAAAAACAAATTTACAGCGTTGCGTTCTACTAAACGGTTACTACTCAGAATTCATTAAGTCATTACTTATTACGACTTTACTTAGCCCAGCTATTACCCTTAAATAAATCGAAATATTTACAAATAAATTAAAAGTTCTTCCGTGGAATGTAAATAATGAACAATTCTTGTTGTGTGGTTAAACGATATATTTCGCGATGGCTTTTAATACATTCTCCATACAGATTTGCAGTGGTGTGTTGGGAAATAAGAAAATCCTTAATTAATTATGAAAGCAAAAGAATTTGATTAGTTATTCATTTCTTAAATTTATTCTTAACGAAGGCCTTTAATGAAAATAAATCAATTGCTCTTTTCTATTCTTATTTTGAAATATGGTTGACTGACTATTGTAAAATCCAAGGAACTAAGCTTTTTTAATGTCCTTTATTGCTGCTAAAGCATCCACCAATTAAAAAAGTACATAAAATACATAAATAATAAATTTTAGCAATTAAGACTATGATACTAAAGAAGGTTTATACATAAACCAATTCTTGTGTGATTAGGATTTAGTGTAGGAATCCACATTTATATATAAAAATAGGATTTTTATTTCTCTCAAAAAATTTAAACTTGAACCATTATTTTGAAATGAAAACCGAACTTTTTGGCCTAAATTAAAAGGCCTTGTCTTTGTAGAGAAGTCGCAGACAGATATTGTTGGCACGCAACTGTTAGTTGCGACACGCGGCCTCTGGACGGACCACAGACTCACCGCGCCACGCCGAGCGATACAAGCACAAGGAACTGTACAAAACAAGACGGTAGCGTGTTAGTAACGGTGTTACATCAAAATTACGACGGCCCACCACCATAAAGATCCCGCAGTGACTGAAAACGGATTTGCATACATGATCCGCGCCGGGATAACGGGGGCTGACTTATGTGGCCGGGGTTTGTTTTGTAATTGTGGACCATGCGAGGGAGTTTATGCCCGACCGAGTATTATTTGTGGACACGGGTCCAGATGTCTTCTGTAATCTGCAGTTGGCACCGGTCTGTGGGCCGGTCAGATTTTGAGCTCTTAAGGACACTCACTCATCCTTGTCCGTTGTATCGTCGAGTTTAATTCAGGATGACTCGGAGAGAGTAAAACTAAAATTTAAATGCTAATATGATCCTCGGTGTCCGGATACGGTGAAATCAAAGTTTTAATCCCTGGTTTGATTCCCTTTGCCCAAATCCGAGGGAATTCCTCGCCCCAGCACTCACATCCGGTCAAAGTTTGGAGTGTTTAATATATAGTGTAGTTTTACACCTGTCACCCAAGTGTGACAAGCGTCATCAAACAACGCAGTCTGAACATACATGCGTGAAATTGACATTGCGAAGTAAACCTTCATATTGTATTCGTCCGAGATTATTTTTTACTTTACATTAGGTTGTGCCGTACTGTTTTTCTCGTCTAAAAAAGCGTCGCGAGTTTCATCTACATTATATTCACCTATTACAATGTTAGAAGGGTTTAGCCTACTTTAAACTTGCTTTTGGTATAGGAGGGGTTGTTGAAAAACTCGCATAGAAGTGAAAATATATCAATTGATATATGTGGAACTGTAGATCAATAGACGTAAGTGTTCGAGTCGATATGCCTGTTGGATGGGAGGCCGTGCAGGTCCACTTGTCTCGGTGAAAGTTCAGGATGACCGAGGTCAAAAGTCATCTTGCGGCCTCGGCCGCAGTCTCCGGATCGTTACCGGTCTGAGACGGGTGACAGGAGCGTCTCCGCCCGCAACCGACTGACTGACGGCACGGCCAGGTGATCATCAGGAAGCAGGTCGTTACTTTCGGAATCAGTCATAATGTCCCTTTCACGCCACCACCGCTACCGGTCACTCCCGCTATCGCTCGGGAATCTCACTCAATTTTCGTGATCTGGATGGGTGCAACTGTAGTTGATGAAGGTGTCTGCTGCTCCCTGCATCTAATGGGGTCTGTGCCAATCAACCATTGAGTGGCGTTCAAGTATCTCTCTGTCAGTTATCCTCACATTTTCGAATACTCTTTTAGAAGAGAGTAAGGAAAGTAATAAAATTACTACTGGGTCTAGTTACACTTTTTGTTGGCCTAATAAGTTTATGCTCTAAGATTAAAAAATACAAAACAATAGCAGTACTTATAATGTTTGGAATAATGTTGTGTGTGTACAAGATGATAATCCGCAGCTTACCGTCAGAGGTGACCTGGCAATTTTTCTAGTCAGAATTAGTTTTAGAACAATACTTTTGTACTTTCTTTCTTTACATTAACGGAGACGGCATATCCGCACGAAGCCTGCCTACCTGAAAACCCATGTCAATTATTAACGTAAAAAAGTCGCAGTCTTACTTTTCACCCACAGAAAAGGTTTTGTACTCGTATTTACATAAAGCAATGGATATAAGTAAGTTTCTACTGCTTCCGAATTTGGACTTGCTGTAAAAACATTTATTGTCTATCAATTTAGCTTTCTGCATCTTGTTATTTATATTCTTTAATCTATGAATTATGTAGAGATCTCAAAATTAGTTGCATAGCAATCGTGTTTTTTAAATTTCTGTCACTAAAAGAAAACTTGTTGATCTTTTAACGTATCATAAAATTACTTGTATGACCTCTTTATCAGTATATATATTATCTACTATACAGTGGCAAATGCAGAGTAGAGTCATGAAAGACAAATTACTTGAGAACAATAACAAAATCCCTTAACAAGCGTGTATTTTACTGACAGCTTCATTATTAGACCAAATTGTACAGATCACGGATAAAAGGTTTATAAAACTCAAATAAAACTATTGATAAATTAGTAATAAAGTATAACATTAAGTACTTCCATTCAATCCTAAGCCAGAGGAAAAATCTCATCTGTGAATGAAATTCTAAATTGTGAAGTGTTCAGCGATAGGTACTAATTCAAAATAAATGATAATTGAAATCAATATTATAAAAATACACCACATTTCCCTTTCTTTTTATCATGATCACGTTATTAAGAATTTAAATGATAGGCCTAGCTATTAATTTGGCTAAATTAATATGGTATTATACACACTGTAGCTCACTTGGATTTACATATCTTGGTTTTGTAAAAGTTAACGAATTTGCCTACAATTTAACTAAATTTGGAGGTACTCTCAGAGAAGATTTTAAATCACAAAAAATACTTACACTAGTAAGGTTGTGTGGGTTATATAACATGATTAAGTAGGTACATTACTTTGTGTGGTCAGTGACTAGATAACGAGTAAGGACACACAAAAAGAATCTTGATTTGTGAATCTATTTAACAATTTACACATATATTTCCTTACTCACTACTTTGGTCTAACGAGTACCTTCAGTACATAATGGTAAAAAAAGAAGTGGTGTATCTAACCATCGCACCCCTATACTAAAAAATTACTATAAGATTTGGGCATTGAGCCCCCCAAACTCAATATCATAGATACGTCCCTGCACGTGTGATATACGAGTTTCTCTCGTAAATACTGAAAATAAACCAACGCAACTACCTTCAACACAAAGCTGCCACTTTATTTTCAGTATTGAATTACACGTATGCAACTAAAGAAATCGTTTTCATAAAATCAAGTTTAATTGACTACTCGAAAATTTTGGAGAGGATTAAATAGTTTTAGGATTAAGTAGGAGAAGAATACCGTCATCGGAGCTAAGATTGTAAGTTTGCATTATTTGGAAAAGGTAAATTTGAGTCAAAATATATACCTCGAGATCGTTGATATTTTATCAAACTGCGATAGACCATCCGGGTATAAAAATATGTATGGATTTTAAATCAATGTGGTAATCATAAGCATATACTTTAAAACCACAGTGTATCGAAATTTATTGTACTCGAAAGGTGTACGTACCTAATGACGATGTTTAATATTAACCACTTGAGCCTAACCGTTAAATTTGTGAGACCCAATGTAGGTGAGCTGGCTAATGTAATCGTTTCTGTGTGCGTTAGTGTGTGCTAACTGATGTCGACAACACAGAATTACGAAACCTTTACATTTGTTTATGAAACTCTGTTGACTTCCAGTCTTTGCTACCAGGTGCTGATGTTAACACAAACTTCCATTTATTACCAGTAAACCAAGGGGTACAGGGATATAAATTGGGAATGCTTGAAGATAGCTCACAGTCCAGTTTAGGAAACACCATGGCGCTTCTGTTGGAGGTCTGGTAGCCCTCAGTTCATTGCAGTCAGGTGCGATGGAGTGCGCAGATAGATTGAGATTTTGGGTTGCGGATATACAGATGGTGGGTTGTGGAGATGGGTTAAGGTAGTGGGTTACGGTGATGGATTGAAGTTATGGACTTGCAAAATGGGTTACGAAGTTGGGTTGAGATGATGAGGTGTCTAAAACCATTGCTAACCTCAGATATGCCTGTAGTAATCCTATAAGTATGCTAAGTATGCCTAGGTATAATGTACCTAGTGCCGTTTTTGGGCATCTTATATTTGTAAAACTTAAAATAACGTACACAAATTATTTAATATGCCAAAAATTATGTCGCGTGCTTGAAATAAAACACTGTTTTGGACTACTGATATTACCATAGCAGAAGCCTACCTGAATTCATGCCTAGAGGAAGAGGTAAAGCGCGGGCATGAAAGAGATCTTGTCTCAAAACATATCTTGTGTACAAAATCTTAAATATGATTATATAATGGCCTGCCTTTGAATATTAAACTAAACCACGTATGTACTTCGTATTGACCTCAATGTTTCAATAGACGATAAGAAAGAGACATATATCTATACGTAGTCTTTCAATGAGCTCGGTAAGACAGCACTCATTGTTCCATCCTGACTGCGTGCTCAAGTACCGGTTGGAACATCTCTGAGATTTACAACGTGTACCGCCGGCGACACATTTCATTCACTAATACACCTCAACATTCTATACCTTGCCATATGGTCTGCCTTGCAATGACGCCATTCTATTATTACGCTCCAACTATGGAACACAGTTGTCGTTTTACAGCCTATAACATAGTTATGATTAATTGTAAAATTACTTTATGAAATACAGTTTCTTTGGCCGTAGGGTATTTTCTGTGACTATTCCTGGATCCATCCCTGAGATACAATCATCATCATCTCGGCAATCCATCTTTCTACACTTTATCAGGCTTGGCATATGTATTCGCAAAACATGCGTCATCACAGGGTTGATATAGGTTAGAACATGTAAATTTAGAAAACTTAATTTCCTGCTCCAACAAATTCCTACTCCAGAGTACACTTAAGTTCAATCCTACCTCTACCAAGTGAATCATGGGGAGTTTATAAGTTCCGAAGCAACTCTACAAATTCTTCTACATAAGTTCATATCTCCTCAAACCACATGGAGTCATTAGCACCAGGACTGAAAAATCATGTAACCACCAAAAAACGTTTCGCTAATGAACATTTTGTTTTTAAAGTTTGAATTTCTGAATATATCTGAATATATATCACTATTGTATATATCTGATCACTATTAGTGAAAATCCTCATCACCACAAACGATTTTTTCTAGTTTATAACGAAAACTTTGTTTTTCAAAACTTGTTTCGCTATTCCAGGGACAGCCATTCGGAACTTCCAAAAGAGGTATCATCAACTCCTTTTTCAAATATTGCGTACTTTTAAACAATCCTTTAAAAAAGGTAAGCCATGAGGACAGATCCACTTGTCAAAATTTTTCAATGAGATTAAGTAATAGAGAGGACATAGTACTAATAATTTTACCTCTAAGTAGGTCTTAATTATTTTTTCGTTCAATTTTACAAAAATACAAATAAAATAGTCCTCCTTTTGAAAATAGGGGAGCTGCATGAATTTACTGACCTTGTACAACCTATGTACCACTGAGAACCATCTTATTAACACTTATTGATGGTAATAAAATGTATATTTCTCCGATCCCAATGCAACATTCCACGAAGTTACTGAGAAGATAAGTTCAAGTCTACTGACAACTATGTGGTAGGAGGGGACTAAATCCAAAATCAATTGATTGTGCGTGATGAGAGGATGATTCTTTTTGTCTCGATCCAACACCTTTGAGACAAATTAAGTCATTCTGATCTTGGTAGTTTTTGGTAAATGGCCATCGCCTTAACGATAACTTAACGTATGAATTCCTCTTACCACCTAGATACCAAAGTAAAACAAGTTGAATCCCTAAAAGGCTATATCAGACACACTGAATTCATTTTGTATTCACATATATCCCTGCATCTCAGTCCAATAAAATTAAAAATTAAACATCTAAACAAATAAAGCATCTTGAGTGTAACCTTTCAATATAACAACCATATGTGAAATTTATTTTTTTGTCTACGAATCCGTTAGGAATATTCTGTTGCAATAAAATGATGGCCAGAGCTGCTTGAGGTGTTTGGTGTTGGTCAGTCTGTCCAGCTAGCTATGTCCAAACAGTGACAGTTAAGTGACTTAATAGGGGTGAGAACCTATTATAGGCACACGCGTTATCTTTCCTATAGCTTACTACAATTCGTCTTTCCATTTTCAAGCTTGTGTCCTTTTATGTTACTGATAAAAACATAACATGACCTAACGGACTTTACTCATCCATTCCTCGATTCGATCGTATTATTGTTGTTTTGTGTCGGCGATTTCAGGCAGGAAGGGAACTTCATTCCGAGGAGTACCATATATCCGATTGATTTCCTGACCTGACTTTCTTAAAAATGCATAAAACTCTATAGGCAGTAAACCAGTGTTATGGCCCGACATAAAAGTCAAATTCCACGCCGGTCGGCCACTTAAGGTGCTCGAATGTTATGATAACCCTGAACTCTGTAGGTGGACTTATCTGTCGAGGCAGAGCGAGCTAAGCCGAAGCGCTCTAACGGCACTTGCCGGGGTTTCTCCACCTTTATCAGATTGATTGCCCTAAACAAGTTAGCCGGCGAGCATCCAAACAACTTTAAAATTTATTGTGAATAAAAGTGAAACCCCTGCCGACGATATTTTAGGAAAGCTGACGTACGGGATTAACAATGTGCTTTTATTGGGGTCCTGCTCAAAGGTTGCGTAACTCCGCCTCCTATCGCGACCTCTTCTCGGTTCGCTTCCACTTTCTCCGAGATCTTCGAGCCCCGCAACTCATTAACGGGTCACTAAGTAAGCCGTGTTGGATATCAGTTACGTAGGAGAAGGATTAGTTCAGATCGAATAACAATAAGTTGGGGGGAAGCGTTGCATTTTTTGTTAAACGTATGGTAAGTTAGGTACCGTTTATATTTTAATTCTACATCATTTGGTTAGTCTGTACCATGATTATCACAGAATAGATTACCGTAATTGATTTGTAGATGAATAATAATATTTATTTATAATATTAATTATTATTTATTATTCATAATATGCCGTTAATATCGTGTCTGTTTGTTTTAATTTTGCTTCTGGTTTAGAAACAAATAAACTACTTCAAATGGGCTCCAGTTTTTGTGAATAAATCAGCCCTATAATAGTATAAGTGTGAAAGTTTGTGAAGATATTTGATATACAACTACACAAACCAAATCTAGTAGACGGATTCGTACGATATTTGCTATGTCACTTAGTTATAAGAATAAAACATAGGTATATATTCCAAAATACCACCCACAAATAGTCTTAAAAATAATTCAAATAAATCATGTGTATTGTAAAGATATGAAATATTTTTGACGGCTGATAGAGTCACACACATGTAATGTCACATTACTTTCATATGACTAGATACATATCGTTGTGTGATGCAAATAGTAATGACAAGGTAGTGTTATATTTTGTATGTATAGTAGCAATGCAAAATTCAAAGTAATTGGTTTTATTTTACTTGATGAATAAATTGTGAATGTTTATATGTAAGGTAATCAAAACTTTTCCTTTGACATAGTGGGGCGTAATACTTACCGTTGAAGATAAAAGAGGAACCGGGAACTAACAAAATTCAATGAACAATTCGCTCCGTGACTGCATCTGAGGAAACAAATGAGCCCGTGACCAGTAAATGGTATCATAAAGATACCAATACACCAGACACTTAACGCAGATTTTTTATGATAGAACATCATCGAGTTTTTCACTGATGAGGGATATAATACTGATTAGGAATATTAATATTGCTACAATTTTTAGTCTCAACCAAGTAAACAGAATGGTACAACGAACAAGGGTTGGGAAGCAAGAGCATAACTGGTACTATATCAGGTTTACTTACCTTCGAAAAACGAATATAGTGCAGAGGCACCGATCCGGGAGGCCGCTAAAGTATGAATTTCACTTAGGGAATTAAACTAATCTTAAATATTATTACCAAATCGGGACAGCTTATAAATTTTGAGCCTTTGCTTATGTGTAAAATCGCATAGTTTTCCCCACACATTATCTCAAAGTTAGATTTATTCACTTCACATCTTCTTTTTGACAGTAGTATGCTTTCTGCCTAACCGCTGAATGTAATATATATTACATATACGTCTGTTTGATACTTGGTACTTGCTCCGCCGGGAGTCGAACCCGGATCTCTCACTTGCCGGGTGAATGTGCTACCATTACACCACAGAGCGCTTACTTTTTCCGCTTCAATTATTTTGTATTCGGCCGTATCTGTCACATATGCGTTTATATAAGCAAACTAACATATGATCGGAAGACCAAATACCTGTCAAACGACTTTTATTTACATTAATTGTAATGTATATATACATTACATTCAGACGTTAGGCTGAAAGCATAATACTGTCAAAAAGTGTCTTTGATTACCTTGTCTTTGGCAAAGTAATCTTTGGGAAATAACATGGTACAGCTATATATATATATATATATATATATATATATACATTAAACTGTACAAATGTATATATCATATTCATGTTTTTTCCCCAAATGATTGCTTTGCAAAACATATTTTAAGAATAGAATAAACTAATCATGTTTTGGAATATTTTTCACAAAAATTCTGAGAGACCGTATTCTGCACAATTGCGATTCAACATAACTAAAATCATTTTAAAAAATGCATTATACATAATAAAATGATAATTTAGAAAAAAAACTCCTGAATCGAATTATTATATTATAGATTGAAGGAAATTTAAAATATCACATTAGCTAATTTAAAATGGAGGCAACCAGATAGGTAAATATGGGATAAATTCTCTTATCCTCACCATTCTTAATTTTTATTTTTGTTGAAATTTACAAATAGTTACATAATCTTAGGTTAGAAAACTAGTTGTTTGGATGTCCGTTCGTTTATTGTTAACTATTTTTGAGAGTTTTAATCTTGCTTGTTTGTTCAATGATTATGAAGATGGATTAAATGTATACATATGATATTTATTGCCCTGTATTAAATTCAACCTAACTGGAAATTTATATATAATTTTCAATAATACATTGAATCGCAAAAATGTTACTTCTCCGCCGGGACTCGAACCCGGATCTCTCATTGCGGGGTGAATGTGCTACCATTACACCACAGAGCGCTTTACCTTTTTCCGGATTCAATTGTTTTGTATTTGGCGTGATCTGTCACATATGCGTTTAAATAGCAAACTCTAACTTTGGATCGGTAAGACCAAAATACCCTGTCATAAATGACTTGTATTTTGCATTTAATATTGTTTAAATGGCAATTAGCCGTTATATTTAAGTTTCAATAAACTTTGAAATCGCCAAATAAGTATCAGTGCAGCCGCAGGTGTACGAACCGGGGTTCTCTCACTTGCCGGATGGGAATGTGCTACCATTACACCACAGAGCGCTTACTTTTTCCGATGACAATTGTTTTGTATTTGGCCGTCATACTGTCACTATGTTGCGTTTAAAATAGAAGCAAACTAACATCTGATCGGAAGACCAAATACCTGTCTCAAATGACTTTTTATTTACATTAAATTTGTATAAATGGCATAGCCTTGTATAATATATGGGGCGTAATCCTTTCCCATTGAGAATAAAAAAGGAAACCGGGAACTAACATAACTCAATGAACAATTCGCCTCCGTGACTGCATCTGAGGCAGGACAAATGAGCCCTGTGACCTGTAGTAAATGGTATCATAAAGATAACCATACATCCAGACACTTTAACGCAGATTTTTCATGATAGAACATAATTCGAGTTTTTTTTTTTCACTGTGCGGGATATAATACTGATTGGAATATTAATATTGCTACAATTTTTTAGTCTCAACCAAGTAAACAGATGGTACAACGAACAAGGGGTGGGAAGCTAAGAGCATAACTGGTACTTTATCAGGTTTACTTTACCTTCGAAAAAAAACGAATAAATTTATAGTGCAGAGGCTCCGATCCGGGAGGCCGCTCTCTCTAAAGTTGAATTTCACTCTAGGGACAATAAATCAATCCTTAAATATTATTTACCAAATCGAGGACCAGTTATAAATTTTGTCTTTGATTATGTGATAAATCGCATAGTTTTTCCCCACACATTATCTCAAGTTAGAATTTATTCACGTCCACATCTTCTTTTTGACAGTAGTATGCTTTATGCCTAACCGCTGGTAATGAATATTCATATTACATATACGTTCTGTTTGATACTTGGTACTTGCTCCGCGGGGAGTCGAACCCGACTCTCATTGGGGTGAATGTGCTACCATTACACCACAGAGCGCTTACTTTTTCCGCTTCAATTATTCTTGTTTTTGGCGTATTCTGTCATACATACGCGTTTAAATAATGGCCAACTAACATATGATCTCGGAAGACCAAATACTGTCAAACGACTTTATTTACCATTAATTGGAATGTATATATACATAATACAATAGTAATACATCATACTAGTAATATGTTTGCAAGTAATCTTTGGGAAAAAATAACATGGTACAGAATATATATATATATTATACTTAATTTATACTCTATATATATACATTAAAACTGTACAAATGTATATATATATACATGTTTTTTCCCAATGATTACTTTGCCAAAACATATTTTAAGAATAAGAATAACTAATCATTGTTTTGATATTTTTCACAAAAATTCTGAGAGACCGTATTCTGCACATGCGATTCAACATAAATAAAATCATTTAAAAAAATGTTTATACCTAAAAAATGATAATTTAGAAAAAAAAACTCCTGAATCGAATTATTATATAATAGATTGAAGGAAATTTAAAATATCACATTAGCTAAATTTAAAAATGGAGGCAACCAGATAGGCTAAATATAAGATAAATCTCTTATTCTCCCATTCTTAATTTTTATTTTTGATGAAATTTACAAATATTCTACATAATATTAGATAGAAAACTAGTTGTTTGTGATGTCCGTTCGTTTATTGTTAACTATTTTTGAGAGTTTGAATTCTGCTTAGTTTTGTTCAATGATTATGAAGATGGGCTTAAATGTAAACATATGAATTTATAGCCTGTATTAAATTCAACCTAACTGAAATATATATATATAATTTCAATAAACATTGAATCGCAAAAAGTACTTGCCTCCGCCGGGACTCGAACCCGGATCTCTCACTTGCCGGGTGAATGTGCTACCATTACACCACAGAGCGCTTACTTTTTCCGATTCAATTGTTTTGTATTTGGCCGTATCTGTCACATATGCGTTTAAATAAGCAAACTAACATATGATCGGAAGACCAAATACCTGTCAAATGACTTTTATTTACATTAAATTGTATAAATGGCAATAGCCTTATTTAATTTCAATAAACATTGAATCGCAAAAAGTACTTGCTCCGCCGGGAGTCGAACCCGGATCTCTCACTTGCCGGGTGAATGTGCTACCATTACACCACAGAGCGCTTACTTTTTCCGATTCAATTGTTTTGTATTTGGCCGTATCTGTCACATATGCGTTTAAATAAGCAAACTAACATATGATCGGAAGACCAAATACCTGTCAAATGACTTTTATTTACATTAAATTGTATAAATGGCAATAGCCTTGTATATATATATATATATATATACTGTTTATTGTAAAGGAATTGTTTATTAAGGAATATCTTTAACACGTTTATTCAATAAAAACATTTAAGTAATATTAACACCTCTTTAAAGTAATAATGTAGTAAATAAAAAAATATAAAGACTAAAATAACAAAACAATAATAGTAAACAATTTAAACTTAAGTTGTAGCAGCAGCGGAAGAACATTAAAAATAACATATATCTAATATTGAGACAATGTGGTTGCCTTAATTGGTCAAACGAGTTATTGAGATAATTCTGTTTTGAGAACAAATTGTAATGGCGGGTGAACATTTTTAAATTTCAAATATGCTGTTTTCATAATACTGTTTATCTTATGTGGGCCTAGAAAGTTCACTGATCTAAAATAGTGTTGCTGAAACCATTGGAGCTTTTCAATTAAATACAAGGGATGTTGCAGATAAATTATATTTATTTAGTTGTCATATTAAACCTCTGTCTTCAGGGCCCCAAAATTGTACTCTCCAAAGTTAGGATCCAACTATTTTGAAATGGTTTAAGAAATTAGAATTTGTCAGTTATCGTTACTTTATCTCTGGGCTGTTTGGTAGAACATAAAATAATTTCTAAAACGTCCTTCTTATTCGGCTAATAATTGTTTTTCGTAGTCGCGGGTAACGTCGATTGAAACGAATTTAGTTTTTAAGAGTTCCAACTCTACAATTAGCATATATACGTATACATATTCATAAATGTATGTATGTGCATGTATATATTTATCATTCTAAATTATTACATGGCTTAACCCCTCATGGTATTCAAATACAGAAAAACTCTAATAGTTAGCTACTCTGACCATATAATATTTGTATTTTTTATAGTAATAATACTTCTTCTTTAAAATAATTTTGTTGTCATTGTTGTTCACAGAGTTTATCCGTATGAAAAAGTCACTTCTAGGAAGGAGTGAGACTTCTTAAAGATATTACATTTGTGGAAAAAGGCTAAAAGCGTGAAAATTGGTTTTGAAAATGCAATAGCCATTAATTTGTTTGGATCAGACTCCAAATAAAAATGTGGGACTTATCAGTTAAGAGTGGTAATTTGGTTTTAAATAAATAAATTTAAGTTTGTTTTAAATCAATTACGTTTCTTCATAGTAAACAGTTAATAAGTCTTACTATTGTTTTATAAAGTCCTACATAGTTTAATACTTTAAATACATTGACCTACTTCGTATATCGGCGGTTCATTTTGAATGTTCTAAAAAATGAAATGGTTATTGCTAGGAGAAAAAACTCATTTTAAAACCTTGAACTAGTAATTATTGAATATCGGTGCATGTTATTGAAAACTATCTTAATGGAAATAAGGCAGATGTAAACTATACTAAAAACACGTTATTTTCGTTTTGAAGAGTAATTCAAAAACTGATTTTTAATTCAGTTTAAACAACTGTAACTAATGTTAGATTGATCATGCCTATTTTATTATGTCTTCAACCATATCTTGTGTTGTTCTCATTATGCAAGTTCACACATAGGGTTCTGCAAGTGAGTAAATAACATCTTTATTAATAACTTAAAGAGTGTTTTAGAGTAATTGGTCATTCGCCGGGGTTAAACAGGTGATTTCTTTATCGTAGCACAAACTTTGCTTTGTAGAGTCGATCTCCACGAGTAGGAGAACTACTCAGTATTCTGGGGCGTTCGTGACAAAAAAGTCCGCTCTATGAAAGCACCTAACGAATCAGCCGAGAACAAGATTCCGGAGTGTAAAAATCAACGGCATTAATCGCGGTCGGGTGGGACGGGACATAAATAAGGCGAGCTTGTAGTAACAGGTGACGACGGCGGATCAATCCGCGTTATACGTTACATGCGTTTACAAGTACAGTATGATCCATTTTACAAGCGGTTTTTTGTCGCCACCGCAGTCGCTTCGCCGCCAATAGAAGGGTGTGCCCTGCCTCTCAATTCGCTTGCCTTTCTTGGACGCTGCCCACTTGGCTCTCAAAGGGTCACACTAATTGTTCTATTTCAGAAGCGATCCTTCCTGTTTTCCTTTTTTCCCGACACTTCCCATTTCTAGACCACCAGGATCGCCTCGGATTAATTGTGGGCCGCCTCGGCCTCCCCTGGCCCGTAGAACATAGATCACTCACCGCTGTCACCTCACTGAAGCCGCACTCTGCGCTTGTCACTCGTGCAGTGATGTCTCCGTGGAGCGGACTCTCGGGTGGTTGGACTGTTCTAACTTGAGTCAGCTGAGCTGCTGGTTCAGTTGGCTCTGGTGGTTGAAATATCGAGTCTTTATGAACAAATAGCTGCCTGTACGATATCTCAGGAACCTTTTGACTTAACATATTTAAAATACGGGGATGTCTTTAGTATAGAAGACTAAAATAAATTTAAAAAACACTAATATCACAGCATGAGCCTCACGAGAAGTTCTTTAGAAAAGATATGCTGTGCTGTATATTATTTTAAATATCTTGAAGAGAAAATATACTGAGTTTATAAAACAGAAATTCCATTTTGACTAAATTTAACTGTATACAACATTGTTATTTAAACTATGCAACTTGAAGTGTCTATGTATTTGAATTTTAAGTAAGTAATATCTCTTAGAAATATCACTTGTGTTGATCATGTACTCAAATAGTCCTTGTTATAAGTTTGTTTTCCACGACGAAATGTTTGAAATGTGAGACCTCGCACAGACACTTCCCATCGTTAGTTGTAAAACTTCATCATGCTTCGAAACTGTTAGATAAGATCAGCCTCATAACCTAGCATTTATACGACAACAAACTAGGGTAAGTAAACAAACCGTACAAAATTACTGCGACAGGCCTAAGTCGAGTACCACTTACCTTGAGACTCATTTTCTTGGTTTAGTTTCTTGGTTATGGTGTGTTAACGCTTTAGGTTTGTTTTGTTTCATTTTGTTACTTAAGCTAGTTTGTGGTTTTATATTTTAAGTTATCCTGGCGCCTGACGAAGAATCACAACTTCAGGTTTCGAAACGCTGTGTTTCTGTTTATTTGTAATATATTGACGTGACAATGGTACGTCTCTAATGCAGTGCATTGTGTTGCTGAAATATAATACCGTGCATCCATCACGCATAACATCAACTCTTAAGATAGTAAAACATATTGCTCACAATCTATTTTTAATTTTTTACTTTTGTGTTATATCTATTATATTAATTACTTTTACTCCATTGTACGTATCAAGAAGTATTTTTAACTGATAAATTAAAAAAGGTTTCTTTGATCTGCGTGCATTTCAGATACATTAGAATATATCTGATGATCTTTGGTAATTAGCCTATAATATACAGGGTGTCCGATGATGAAACGGAGAAACTTCCAGGACTTGTTCTTACGGTGAAAAATAAAGAAAAAAGTTCATATACACATAGGTCCAGAAAACGCTTAGTTAGCGAGCTATAAAGGGTGAAAGATTTCGCCTAGATTTCAGTGCCACCGTTAAAAGGGAGCCCTATTAAATTATTTTGGGCGTTACCCCAGGACATAAAATTTAATGTATATTATGCAAATTGAACTGAAAAATTGAATAAAATTGGTACCAGACCTCTAGCTGCAGTAATGTTTAAGATATCTGAAGAAATACGCAAACTTCGGTGTCCAAAAACAAGTTTCATTTAGGTTTCAAGTAGATTAGCTTTGTTAAATGTGTAACAAACACGTAAAATTCTTTAACAAAACTTGTAAAGAATTAATTTCTTAAGATAATGATGTAAAATAAGCCAATAAAAATTATACGTAAACGTTAAAAAAATCAATTTTTAATTAAATAAATAAAACGTACGAAGAATAGACAAAATCGGTTACACTTTTTTTCTTGCTGAACGTACATGTTTTTATAACTTTTATTTTCAACTTACTATTGCAATAAAATAAATGCTAACAAAATAACTAACCTTAGTTTAGTAACTGTTCGAAAATTCCCTCCTTTCACAATGCACACAGCACTCTGCTCGACGTAAAATATTTGTGGTGGCTCTGCGAATTATGTCTGGATTGTTTCTTATACTGTCAAATGCGTTGCGAATTCTAACGAGTAATTCTTCCTTGGTATCAACTTTACGTTTATACACCATAGCTTCTTTCCCCATAAGAAGTAGTCAAGAGGCGATAAGACAGGCGATCGTGGTGGCCAGTTGATTGGTCCACCACGCCCAATCCCAGTTCAAGAAATTAGCATTCAAAATGATTTCTAGATACTAAAGAAAAATGAGGAGTTGCACCATCGTGTTGTAAAATCATTTTTAATCTTTTTTGTAAATGGCCAAAAGGGGATATCTTCCAAAAGAGCCGGTAAATCATTTTTCAGAAATTGTTCGTACATATTTCCTGTAAGGTTTCCTTCAAAAACAAATGGTCCTAGAATTTTGTCATCAATAACGGCACACCAAACATTAATGTGAAATCTGTGTTGGAAAAAGGTTTCTACGGTATCATGTGGATTTTCTTCGCTCCATAAATGACTATTTCTACAATTGAAGGACCCGTTTCTCGTGAAAGTTGCTTCATCAGTAAATAAAATTGAATTCACCCTATCAGCATTGTCTAGAAGTCAATGAGAAAAGTTTAACCGTAAAGGGTAATCTGTCGGCAGCAAATGTTGTACCCTTTTGCAGGTGAAAAAGGATGAAATCTCTCTTTACGCAAGATGCGCCAAACTTTGTTTCTCGATAAACCAGTGCGATACGCAATTCGCCTCGTTACTAGTACCCGGGCTACGATGAATATGTTGAATCACTTGAAGTTCATCTTTAACGCGATGATGTGCCTGCCGTTCAACCGAAAACGAAATTGTTGGAAATTATCCATTCGTTCTTAAAAACTGAAACACTGAAGAAAAGGTTTTCGCATTCGGAATTCCGCCTTGCAGGAAATCTTTTCCTGATATTCACGTCGAGCAGCTTCCGCATTTCCATTAGCATATCCGTAACAGAACATTATGTCGGCATATTCTTCATTAGCAAATTGAAAAACGGCATATTAACTTTTATACTGTATCAATATTTACACTTAACTTATCTGTATGACACTTCAATATAAAAATATTCAATAAAGTTCGTAATTGTGATTGTTGAACAGCTGTTTAGTACTGCCAACCTATGAAAATAATATTTTTGTTACAAAAGTTGTTAGAATAACGTAAATTAATTTCGCAATTATTGTTAAGTTTCAGATTTTATGACATGTTAATGTTTTTTTACTAGTATGTAATTCATTAGAAAAAATAGAAGAATGTTTCTATAAAATAAAAATCTATACATATTCAATAATATTTTCAATAATTAACATGTTTTCTCCAAATATTAGGATGTACATTCAGTAAGAAAAAAGTGTAACCGATTTTGTCTATTCTTCGTACGTTATTTATTTAATTAAAAATTGATTTTCTTAACGTTTTACGTATAATTTTTATTCGGCTTATTTTACATCATTATCTTAAGAAATTAATTCTTTACAAGTTTTGTTTAAAGAATTTTACGTGTTTGTTACACATTTAACAAAGCTAATCTACTTGAAACCTAAATGAAACTTGTTTTTTGGACACCGAAAGTTGCGTATTTCTCAGATATCTTAAACATTACTGCAGCTAGAGGTCTGGTACCAATTTTATTCAATTTTTCAGTTCAATTTGCATAATATACATTAAATTTTTACGTCCTGGGTAACGCCCAAAATAATTTAATAGGGCTCCCTTTTAACGGTGGGCACTGAAATCTAGGCGAAATCTTTCACCCTGTATAGCTCGCTAACTAAGCGTTTCTGTACCTATGTGTATATGAACTTTTTTCTTAATTTTCACCCTAAGAACAAGTCCTGACAGTTTCTCCGTTTCTTCATGGGACACCCTGTATTACATTTTAATGTTCTTTATGTATTTGAATTAACATGTAACAATTTCAAGTTAGAAGAACATCCAAAACGAGCAAAACATGATGTGTTTACAATAAAAAATTAAGGAAACATTAGAGGGATAAATAATACGTTATGGCGTGACTTGAATATTTTAAATCATTTATAAAGACTCTATATAAAATAAATTTATTATTAGGGTTTTGATTTACGGGGACAAAATAGGTCATTTATAATACCCGAATTTCTTTCAAGTTGAGTAATACATATATGCGATATATTTGAATATATGAGATCAACATGTTTGCTTCATATTATGCATTTCTATTATTGAACGTTTCTGATTATGTTGAAATTGTTATTTCTTTAACTCTTGAAGACTCGTAACGTTTGCTATTCTTTAAGGATTCTCTTAACGATTTGTTTAATTCTGAAAGAATCGAGGAAGCTAATATGAAGTCCACGGAATTCCACAGTTACTCAGTTGCTGGAGGATGAATGACCCTATTCGTTATGTATTTGATAACCAGGTGTGTAAACATAAGTGATTTGTTTTTCTTAAGAATTCTATTTACAAAGAAGTGTTATTACATTATCTTTTGAACTGAAATAATATTTTTTGCTTCTAAAGAGGAAATGAGTAGTAAGTAATGCGTGTTAGATAATATGGTAGAGCTCGATGCCAGGTGTATTAACAGAACATAATTATATCCTTGCACAAATTATAGGATTGGAGTCTCTTCTTTTCAGGTTAAAAAATTTATCTCACATAATCATATTAAACATTTCAATAAAGTACTTTTGATAGCAATAATTACTTTGATGTTTTACAATCAGAACAATCGATCATAACAACTTCTCTGTCTGTAGATATATCGAATGTGTTATATAACACACAAATATATATATATATATATATACACACACACACACACACACACACACACACACACACACACACAAACACCATACATATAACATTTTGTAAGTCAATACAGTTTACTAAGTTATCAAATTTGCTCAAGGTTGAAACAGAGTATAAAGAAATAACGCAAGAGAAAAATTTACATAGTTCACACACACACACACACGCGCGTAAATATTTTAATGGGTTTAAAAACCAATGCATTATGTTTTATAGTAAAAATTCCTGCAGGAAAGACAGACATATTTGTTTAGTATTTATTGTTCCACAATGTCACAAACAGGGATGGCATAAAAAAATAATGATATTAGTCTAAAATTACAAAAATCCGGTTTCAGTAAATGAGTTATTTTTAATTATTGCTTGGTGTTCTTCCGAGGCAAATTGTCCTTGCAGGTTTAATTAAACTTATGCGGGGTGTGCTTCCCTCATCTGTGAATAGCGGTTGACCAGCAAATGAGCTTACGTCATATGAAATATGGTATTTGACATTTATGTTGCTTAGTTCGTCTAAGGCTAAATTTAATTTATCACACACCTATTCAGAAAACATTTACAAAACTGTTTTTGATCTTCACTGAGAAATTTTCAAAGTAATGGGATGTATGATTTTAACTTATTTGCTTTTCAATTCTATGACCATTATCAGTTTTAGACATCCCTCAAATAATCAACTGGAAGTTTTTTGGGATGTTTAAATTTAAAATGTTTAACTACAGCTACGTTACCTGTAGGGGTTTCTTCATTTATACGTCACTTTCAGATGATTCATTTTTCTGTTTTTCAATCTTATAAAAATATTCCTACAACATTAATATTAATAATTTATAGTTCCACTTATTAATGAAAAGTTTCAGTTTCCAAATAATACTGTTATTGTGCTATAAGCAAATCAATTAATTCATTAAATATAACCTCGGATTAAATTAGGCAAGTGCAATAATTATTTATATTGTATAAAAATGATATTCTAAATATTGAAAGTGAAAACACACTAGAAGTAAATAAATAGCCAAGAAGTAAATTTAAGTAATTTGTTATTGTAGTGAAGTAAATTTTTAAACAGCCAAGAAGCCCTCACATTTCTATGCCAGTGATTTAAGGATATTTTGCATTTTTTATTCCTTACTCTATATGAATATTCTGGAAGGTCATTGCCTTCTCATGAGTTTACACAAAGGGATATGAGCATGTGGATGTCTGTGTGTGGACTATAATAATTAATATGATCTGAGTTATTTTTATGTTTCACCACATTCCTCCGCCTCATTGTTCTTGTCCAGTGTTGCAGCTATTATTGGAACTACGTGTCAGCCCCGGCTTTCATCTTGCCGTCGTGTCGCTGGAAGAGAAGCATTGACATCGCGATCGCGAAGGCGTGATGCGTGTGAGTTTCACTGGCTACAGCACTACAAAACACGCAAGAGTCTATAATGTAGCTGTGCAAGTAGCAATACTATCAGGGTAATAAGATTTAAATTATTCATACATTCAAACTAATTTATAATTTGGATCAAGAGGTCTGACTGTTTTTTTCTAGTGGTATGTATTTATCATCATTGTGTATATTTTAAGGGTACGATTAAAACCCTTTGTAAGAGAATGTGTGTGAATTACCTGCATAGTTTTGTCATTATCTAAGGATTTATAATCATTAAATAGTACTATTACTGATAGTGGTGTAACCAGCTATTGATTCTGTAACTTTTTACGTCATAGTCACACCTCTTAGATATCTTCCACAATTAACGTACATTCAAACCAATTATCATTTTGATAAAATGTACAGACATATCTAGCGGTATGTTTTTGTTTAGAGTTTAATAGTTATTAAGCATAATTGTGTAGTTTGGTTAAGGATACTATTAAAATCGCCTGTAAGAGAATGAGTGTGAATTACCTGCATAGTTTTGTCATTATCTAAGGATTTCTAATCATTAAAGAGTACTATTACTGATAGTGCTGTAACCGGCTATTGATTCCGTAACTTTTTTCATCATCGTCACAGCCGATAGATATTTTGCCCAATAATCGTAGACATTTGGAAAGGAAATTTTAGGAGTTTTTTTTTTTTAAATAAAGAGCTAGCTACATTTCAAACTAAATAGAGCGATTACCTCACTGTCTCTAATGCGTGCGTCGACTTGTGCAGTGAGAGTGTTTGGATTTTGTCACGTATAACTCCTTAAATTGTTAAGTCAGATAATTGACACACTTTGTTACATCAAACAATCTTTTAATACACGCTTGGGTTTACGTCTAATAAGACGTTTGGCACCAGAGAAAGAAGGTAGAAACTTAGCGTCTTTATATATATATTCTCTGTTGTCAAAACGTCTAATCCATAAAGCTAAGCGTGTAATCAGAGCAACACTGTGTATAACGAAAATGTCCTAAAATCAAGCACAAACGAGAACGTTAATCTATTTGTTTGCCAAAACGACAATTCCATGTGAAACCTAACATTTTACATTAACATATTTATTTAACATTGTTTATTTAAAGTACAGCCCATAGTTTTACAACTGAAGGCACGACCATTCCACCGTGTCAAATCCCAGACTCGAGCATATGATTGATTCTTACGAAACGACTGTACGCAGAACGTGTAGTTAGTTTATGTCCTTGCTACACGTCGCAGGAGAATGTCGGCTAAGCCCTGTATGCTTGTTCCCCGAAGGTACTGGAAGTACACGCTGCACTGGCCGTGTGTAACAATTCGCAGAAAATCCAATTAAAGATAATGAATTTGTCTGCGCACAGCCGCGACGCGAGGTTCGCCTTTATAACAGTCAGCCTCCAACACCAGCTAGACATCTATCTACATATTGCCTCACCACGCGCAGGAGTCAAGGCTGGCCTTTGTAGGTTTATGGAGGAAGATTTCCTCTGTGATTGTCTCCACTTAGCCGTTCAGAGGTAAAGGACCAATTCTATTTTCAGAACTTACCTTTTTCGTAAATGGTCATACTAAAACAGTTTACAAAATCTCTCACAGCAATTACTTTCGTCCAGCAAATATAATTGAATTAATAATAATTAATTCTATTCCATTATTCATATATACTAATTTTACAAGCTAATGACCCTAAACATCATTTAAACTTATCCACAGGATCATGTAAAATATATAAAACTTATATCTATCAATACAAAATTGCATATATATTTTCATTAAAATAACAATTTTATTTGAAGATATCCCAAACTTCTTCACAATAAGGAACTGTGTTGGTATATAGCTGTAATTTACACACTTTGCAGTCTATACATTACAAAGTAATAAGCTATAACAGTTAATAATCCAATAAGACTGAAATATAACTTAACTATAAATTGAGTGCCTTCAAATACTTAATTAAAAAAATTCAAAACCAGACTTTTATCCACACGAAATAATAATTATCATTACGGAAAAATTCAAATTCTACCGATCTGATATTCTCGACTTCAGAATATATCCACATCAAAAGCAGGTATCATGTAGAATAGGTTAGGGCGATCAGCTGTTTACTTTTACTCTATATTTAAGATTTATTATCCTTACTAACTATAATCAAGGGTTAATTAAATTGTTTCCATATTTATAAAACTAAAATGAGAGTTACAATTAGTTTCATTTCAGTTTTTGATGGCATTTTACGATACTTGTAAAGCAAATGTTATTGCTCAATATTTAAAGTCTCCTTCCAATTCTTCTTATTCGTTTTTAACTGTTTATAGTTTGTTTTTCGAACTACACTAAGATAAATGTACAATATACATTTAGTACACATACATTGAAAAATACAAACATAGTTTTATACATACTTTACTATTTAAATATTGTAATTTACTCCCTCTATCGGCGTACACTCCATTTAACTATTGACATTCGGCCGGTCAGTAAAAATCAAACTAAACTTAAATCTTATTCTATTTCATTATTCAATTATATTATACAGTACAGAGTGTTCCACGAACAGGTTTAAAAGTTTGATTTTATATTACTTGTCCATTATGCACCGAGCATTTTTAAAGTTTACACAATTAATAAAGTAGGTTTTAAAAATATTCTGTGGTAATTAGATCCCCTAACAATTGTAGAAACAAAATGGTAACATATTGAAAATGTTACCATTTTGCTTCTTATAAAAAATCATTTCATCACTGCGTTGCTGTTTTAAAGAACGGCTGTTTAATAACGCTCATTGTTGAAAACAGCTGTTTAATTGAAGAATATTGCTTGTGCTATAAAAACATAACCTATGCTCCTCCTTTGCAGTTTTACTGATATTGAATTTTGAGAAATGGCTTTTAATGTTGAACAAAAAGTGAAGTGTTGTGCGTGAGCTATTGCTTTTGGCAATATTACAGAAGCAATTAGACAATTTCAGGTTGCCTACCCAGGAGTTAAACCACCTAGCAATCCAACAATAACTAAGTGGAAAAATCTTTTGTAAGACATTGGAAGTGTCGTAAAATAGTACTCGAGAGGGTCAAATAAGTACTAGTATGCGCATCAATGCTTCGCTCTGCAGGTAAACCGAAATAACTAAGGAAGTGTGAACTTGAAACTGGTCTCTCAAAGTCTTCAGTACAGAGAACAATAACAAAAACAAAATTAAATTTTACAAATTATTATGGTCATCAAGTCCATAATATTCTTGAAAATGATCGGGACAGGAGACTGGAATTTTGTTCTCGTATTATTAAATTTCATGAGCTAGATCCTAATTGGCATACTCAAATTGTTTTTACCAGACGAGTCCACTTTCTACTGCAATAGTGATGTAAATAGGCATAATTAAATTGTTATTTTTACAACACCGATAATCTACACATTCTTGAACAGGCTCTACTCTAATCAAAAGGAATTACTGTTTGGGCAACTGTCAGTTGTAATGGGGTGCTATCTTACATTTCAGACAGTACAGTGACTGGGAATAGGTATGAACAGGTTTTAAATGAACAAGTCTCGCCTCATTTTACAGTTCCAGAAATGGATCAAGCAATCTTCCAACAAGATGGTGCTCCTCCTCATTTCGCAAATCCTGTTAAGCGATTACTAAATGGCAACCTTCATGGCCTTTGGATTGGTTGTGAAGGTAATATTTTGGATTGGCCACCCCGATCCCCAGATTTAACTGTTTGTGATTTCTTTCTATGGGGTTACTTAAAGGAACAAGTCTATACTCGTAGCTTCAATAAGGATGAGGAATTAAAACAATCAATTGAAGAGGCACTTCTCCGGATACCGCAGAATTTATTTGTAAGAGATTCATTTGTTAAGCGCTGTTATCAGTGTGTCGCTGTGGATGGATTACAGTTCGAATAATTGTGGACTGTAATTGTGGGTTATTTAATAGGCTATGTTCTAATTTTCTGATTGAAATGCTTTATTTCTCTAGAATATGACAATAAATTATTTTACAAAACCAAAAATACTGTTTTTTAAGTATAGTTTTCCAAAATGCAATGTTTCAACAGTTGCTATAGAGCTGATATTCCATCAGAATATCTTAAAAACCTATTTAATTAATTGTGTAGAATTTGAAAATGTTTGGTGCATAAATCGGCAAGTAATATAAAATCAAACGTTTAAACCTTTTCAAGGGACATCCGGTATATGACATGTTCATATAAGAACAAATGAAAGTCGTCAAAAGACTACATGGGTTGATACATATGTACGAGTAATAGCAAAGCTAACTTTTTAAGTTTATTCAAAATTAACATACCACTGTTTATTTTGTTATATTATTTTAGATTTAGGGAACAAATACAAAAATCTTAAAAAGGCCTCCACAAATAAACGGGGTTGTTAAAAGACCTGCAAAATTCGCTCGGTGTATTACAATGAGTTGCATTTATGTTGTTTATTATTACAATGACATAGAGATAGGGATTTTAAAAGTTTTACTAAAATATCGACATAGTGTAATTGTTTGATGCGATTTGATCCAATTGCCAGATGGATAAAAAAAGATTAACTTCAAGAGTAATGAAAATCGAAAGCACTTCTCACATCTAGCTAATAAATATGTTATTTACTACTTTACATTTACATTATTATAAGTTTGGAAATATCCCAGTGAACATTTTATAGAAACTAGACGTTACAAAACACGGCTGAGAAGGGGCAGGAGGTCAAGTAGGAAATTATCGGCAGAAGACTATACCGGCCGTACTTTCGCCGGTTAGAAGGAAGCGGGACTGCCGCAGTGCGGTTTCCGCTGTGTGCGACGGTAATGTGCGGTCATCGCTGACTCGTCGTTGACTAATCTTGTGGTCCTTTGGTTCACGCGATCCTGGAACTCGAGGGAGACACACGTAAAAATGTACCCGGTTACTTGTAATCACTGTTAATGAAATATAACCACGTGATAAGTATGATTGTTCTTGAATAAACAATTGCTGATGATTGGGAAATTATTATCCTGACAAATAGTTTTTGAAACAATATTATTAGCATTGGTCTAACTAGTTTCGAAACTTATTAAGCAAGATATGGGGTACGTGAGACCATGCTGCATGAGACCATATCGTGCAGCATGCCTCATCTTGTTGTGATATCCTACAAAATATTGACAGGCAGCATTTTTGACACACACAGACAAAAATATATGAATTCTGTCAGCCTGTTGAATGATACAACATTAAAATGTATGAATCTCATTCCATTCCTGAAAAATTTAGCTTCACCCTATGTGTAGCCAAATCCCAAGGGGGGCGGTAACATGCAGCAACACCCAAATTGATTGTGCCTATATTGATGCTTTATGCTATTATAAAATTCAAGTCATACCTCCGATATATAAGTTCCGATATCGAGTAGACAGATAGATATAAGAGAAATTTTGGAAGTTCCCTAAGTGATAGGCATCGCTAGGGTAGCCAAGTACTTGTAAGTATTATTTAAAGTTGTTTATTCCTTTGAATGAGAAACTAGTCTCTAATTTCAACAATCTTAGAAATCATCAATAATTTTAATTTAGTACATCAATCTTGTCTGATGTATTCTTTATAGCTCAATTTCGCAAGTTATTATCGTCATAGGAATTCTAATAGATTTCATAGAAGTATGTATTTTTAAATTGCGTTTATGAATAGAACTTCCAGTAATACGTTTGTACCTGTAACTACCATGATTTATGATTGAATCAGGTCAAACGAGAGTTGTGTTAGTACTTACTTACACGTGGGGTTTTAATCCAATATTGACGTGAACACGTCACAATTTGTCCAAAATTGTTATCTCGACTACTAAGAAATAAACGCTAATTTCTTTTGTAAAATTTAAGCAATTGAAACATTATTTTACACTTTTTCGATGCCTTATAAAATTAAAATCTCATCGAAATCCTATATTATGAAAATGAGCAGCTACAGTTCAGGTATTTACCGTTGTAGAGCACGTTTATCTGGAAAAATTTTGATAAATATACCCAAAACAGTTTGTAAGCTACAAAGTTAATGGTTCGAGTACGTTGGATATTTTTATAATAATGACAAAAATACTTATTGTATTTTTTATAATGTCGATTTTTTAATTAAATTACACCAAATTATAAGCCATAACGTTTATGCAACAAACTTGTAAGCTCATAAAGTGTAAAAAATTAACTTTAAAAATTATTTGTAATATCTGGATAATATGTGCTTGTAACAGACTGATTATGTATCTTGTAGCGTTTAAGATGATGTTACCGAATATTTAACAAGAGTATTTTCATATGTTCGTCATAATAATATTTTAAAAATATAATCTCAAAACTTAAAAATTTATAAATGTACTACTTCTTGAAAACATAGTTATTATGAAAGAAATCTTAGTCATACAATAACAATTAAATACATAATTTCGTTTCATGTTTGTGCATAGAAGATATTTCAACTTCATTTAATTTAAGATTATATATGTAAATTTAAAGGCCATTAAAGGAATCTGTTAAGCATATATAGTTAATGAAAATTTAAATGAAACGGTCAGTTTACCATTTTTTGTGAAAAATTATATTATAAACAGTTTGGTATATTATACTATTTATTTTTAACAAGGAGGTCGTTATTTTCGCATGAAATTGTTCTATGTCCAATAATACCTCTCAGTGATTTTTAAGAAGAGCTGATATTTCTAGGAAAAATGAAATTGTGAAATCCATATATCGCACTTTTGTGATGCGATGTAAACAGGCGGAGTCATTGTTTGGTTTCATTTACGAACATAATAAACTTCAACTTCTACTAGTTTTATGTCCAGAACAGTTTTTTGTTTTTTACTCTAGTAAAACTTGTCGATACAGCTCCGGTATGTGATATTACCATCTTCATCGTTGCTTTGAACACCGCCTCCGAGCTGCCGGCAAGTGATGGCAGTGCATCAGTCCTGTTTATGTGCCCGCCGCCGCGCCGTCTCATACCGCCTAGCCATATCGGCGGACAGGACTGTCATTTGAATCGGTGTCTCCTTTGAATATCGGACGAAGAAGGTAAATGACTGGAGAAACCGTGATGGTACAGGCGCGGCGACCGTCACAGCGGCACAAGTTCTAACTATCCATTGTCCGAGACTCGAAAAACTAGGTCTGGGCCAATTAGCCTTAAGCGCAACTTAAGAGTCGATAAACTTGTACGGCGTTGTAACATCAATTTGTTTAACGAGCACTGCGGTCGGGACAAAAACCGTGAACAACAATGAACAAGGTGGAGGCATCCGGGGTATGCTGTTGGCGAGAGGGATCAGTCATCGAATCCTGGGCCGAATTCCCGCACGCTCCCGCTTCCTTTCAGGGCGGCCGGACAGCAGCAGCCGGACACTTTAACTTGCCGCTCCCCGACTCGTCGTTTTTGCCGCCGCCTAAGTAGCCCCGCCGGCCGATGAAATAAACACTCGTCAAATAACTCGTCCACCCGTCACTGTTTTTACCGACCTTTATGTAATGCTTCTAAGAGCCATCTGGTCGGTTATGGCGCGGATACCCGCGGGCCTCTATGGGTACTGAACACCGAGCAGTAACTATCCACACCCTTACACGGTGACGGTAGGAGGTATGATGTGTGCAGAGAACAGTTTAGTGAGATAATCACGGCTTGTTGACATAGTAAAGGCTACTCGGTACATCAATGTCAATACCAACTATCGTCTCCGAGGAAAACAGCATGTTTACATCCTTTATACGTATACAAGTATTCGTTATTCGTATAAGAACGTGAACAAGTAAAAAAAGGCAAACCTATTTGTAATTTTATTGAATTAGGAACTGTTGTACCTCAAATTTATTATTTGGGCTGTCGTTATCTGTCACGGCGATAGACGCTCTGCTTGCGATAACGATAACGAGGTCTGTCAGTTACGTGGCGCTACCACTTCCTGTGTATGTTGTAGAGGTCTTTCATATCTGTGTTTTCTTTCTCTGCATTTTACAATGAAATTTCTGCATTTAGTGAATACTTATAAAAATGAGAAGAGAAGTCCTTTTTACATTGTAGGAGGAAACTTGTTCGTGGCCACGATATACTTATGAATATAAATTCATTTAACTTGGTTTGTTCTAAACGTGAGTGCCACGAATATAAATTCCAGTGGACATTCCAGTGGAAAAGTTGTGTTTTAAATTTACTGATAGTTAAGGAACTTACTACTACTAAATTGTGTGAATATGCATTAGAGAATAACCTTAACACTCCCGTTGATTGGTGTAATTTATATGCGTGGTGTGTGCTCAGAGTATATTGCGGAAAGTTGTCTAAATTGGTGGCCCAAATATTGAGGTCAACATTGATTAAAGTTTATTCTCCCGTAGAAAGATCAATGAGAGTGTTTTTTGTTTCTGTACACGGGCTGCATATTATAAATTGTTGCATATAATGAAAAAATGCATTCTTCCTGGAACAACTATTATTTCTGATAAGTGAAAGACGTACAAGAGAATTTGCCATTAGGTTATGATCACTAAATAGTGAATCAAACGTACAGTTATATTGATCCCTGCAGGGGCATACTCAAACACTTCAGATCACTTTGATGTCTGGCAAATGACATAATAAACCCTCGTCATAGACTCGTGTTTGTGCGATTCATGTGACGCTGGCGAAATGAGGAAAAATATTTGTTCAACCAAATCCTCCATGACATCGCGGAGTATTGGCTTTCTTCACAAAGGTAAACCTATTGGTATTCCATTCCATTTAACGTCCATAAAATAATATTAGGGCTTTTGGTATCTTTGGGGTAGATATATGACGGAAAATATATAATGATTTACGTATAAAGGAAAAGTCCTTTACATCAAATGAACTTCTAAAGGGGGGAGTTCACGCCAAAAATGGCCAAAATATGAATTATTACAATTTTTATTTTTTATTTTTTTTAATTATATATTAAATTCTGAACATAAAACAGTTAAAACCAACCTTATACGATTTTTTCTCATAAAAAAATACTTTGAAGTTGCACTTTATTTTAGTGATTTTTGCAGCATTACACAATCTACTTTCAGTACACAACTGTTGTCTCTGACGGTGACTCGAAAGTATTCAGCCACCTGATGGAGATGGATGTCTATGGTAAAGATGTGGTAATAGAAAAGGAGGAATGTGTTAACCATGTCTCCAAAAGGCTGGGAACAGCATTACTGAAGTTAGTGAAAGACGCTAGTAAAGTGCATAAAGTTACTCTTGGAGGTAGAGGGTTTGGATGCTTGACCGAAAAAGCGATTTGTAAACTAACTAAATATTATCACAATCCTATTTTGGAAAATGTCCACAAAGATGTCATATCCATGAAAAAATCCATTCTGGGTACACTGTACCACTGCATTTCTACCAACCAGAATCCAAAGCATTTTAAATGTCCCGAGGGTGAACACAGTTGGTGTTTTTACAACCGAGCTAAGGCCAATAACTTACCTCCAGGTGATCATAGTCAAAATGTAAAAACACCCATAAAAAACACAGTTCTAAAACATATTGTACCAGTATATAAGAGACTAACAGAGAGGGAACTTCTAAAAAAGTGTTTGAGAGGGCAAACTCAAAATAGCAACGAAAGTTTGCACAGCCACATTTGGCGCAGATGCGACAAAGCCAAGAATACTTCCAAACGTTTAGTAGAAACTGCAGTTTATAATGCTATCAGTGAATACAATTTTGGAAACGTTGCCACCATAGCAGGTCTTGTGAGAGCATCGTTGAAGCCGGGCGCAAACACCACAAGAATCGCCAAGATCCGTGACCGACGTCGTTGCCAAAGAATAGAAAAGGCTAAGTGTGAGAGGTTAAAAAGACGAAGACACTACTTAAAGTTGAAGAAAATCCATGAAGAAGAAGCAAAGAAAAAAAATGAAGGAGTCACTTATGGACCTGGAGAATTTTAATGTAAGTAGGTCTTTGTCAATCACTAAAAGCACCGTGTTTTGGTTTTCGGTCGTTTTTCAAAAGTTTACTTTTTTCGCATTGGAACATAAATATCTCAAGTTCTTTACTAGATAGAAGGATGAAGTTTTTTTATTTTGTTCAGTTTGACAAGATCTACAATCTCTAGCATGGATTTGTAAAAATAATGTCATTAAAATATTTAAAAAAATAGTTTTTACCAGTTATTTTGGGGAAAAAAATATTTCGAAATTTAAAAATTTACTGTAATTTTATTTTATATAATTTCCTTAAACCCATGCTAGAGATTGTAGATATTACTCTCAGGAACAGATAAAAAAAAACAACCCTCTATCACTTTAAAAACCTGAGAAATTTATGTTCTCGCAAACCCTTGCAATACACAAAAAATCCCCCCCCCACCCTTGGGTAACGGAAAAAAACTTTTTCCTGTTTTTTTCTGTATGTTTTATATAACTTCACCTTAAGGTGTAGTATGAGTAAAATTGGTTTTTAAATAAAGATTTTCACTTTTTATTTGAACTCCCCCCTAAGATATTCTAAATATATATTTAAAAATTGGAATATCGGATAAATATTATTGTATCTTAGTTATTTTCTCTGTAAAATTATATTATTTGGGTCAGTGAACCAATAACCTATCATGCTTATTTCTTCTTCGTATTCTCTTCTTTATTTTCTCTTTCGGTTCTTTATTTTTGTGTGTATTAGTACCACCCTCACGTGAAGAATTGGATAGATTTAACGTTGTGTTATACATTTTATAATGTATAACAATGGAAAATGTCCGAAATCCTGTTATTCTTGCAAACCTTAAATAACAAGCTCTAAACAAAGGAAGGATATCATGGTCAGAAAGTTGTGCAGTTGAGAATCAGATGAGGAAATATCTATGGTGGTAAATAATCTAGAGGACTTATATATTCTTCACATAAACTTTCGAAGCATACGCAAACACTTTGATGAACTTTTAATATATTTAAAATCGCAAAATATAAACTATCATTTTATAATCATTAGTGAAGTTTGGTGTAAAGGTGATGAAGAGACTAAATTTAATATTCCTGGCTACAATATGCATCTGCAACCAAGGCAACTTAACCAAACTGGTGGGGTAATAATCTACATGGACTCTGACCTGTATTATCAACATCAGGTTATTTGCTTTCCTACAGCTGAAATAATTAATGTTATTCTACCTGTCTCGATTAACAACCATAACTTAAAATTTTCACGCTATGGCATTTACCGTTCTTGTAGACATACTTATGCAGCTTTTGAAAGAGATTTTCACAGTATATTAAACAACAAAATTGACTCAACTGTTATAATAGGTGACATATATGTTATCTGAAGAAGTATGCTGATTTAAAAACCATGTTAAGTCACCTACTAGGGTTTGTAATGGTGTTTCTTCTTCTTTGAATCATGTCTTAGTTAGAAACACAACAAATATTAAATTTAGCTGTGATGTTATTCCTGCAAGTTAACTGACCATTAGGTATTGGATGTTAAAGTGTCAATCAATGTAAACATTACTCAGAAATCACCCTTATACACATGTTTAGATTATAAAAAGTTGCGTACACTGTTGATACGTACTGATAGGACGCCTGTTTTTGTCAATGATGATGTCAATGTAAGTTTGCAATGTATGTTATGATGCTTCTTTCAGTCTAAACAAATTAACTAGTAAAAACAGAAAACGTTATCCCCATGGATAACTGAGGAACTGGTAAACTTAGTGAATAGGAAGAACTACTTGTTTAAATAGCACATTACTAAAAAAATGAACATAAATTAAAAATCCAAGTATTATGAGATGGCCAAAATAGTAAACAGTAGAATAAAAAATTTAAATTAAAATTTTACTCTTCGCTAATAGAAAATAACTATGAAAACACTACTACATATACTACTGGAAAATTGAGAAAAATATAATGAAAAAAGATACAATGAAGTTTACTAATATAAAGTGTAATGGTAAAGATGTAGATGTGGCAGGGAATGAGGTTTTTGTAGTTCATTGTTTTAATGATTATTTTGTTAATGTAACCTCAAAGCTAAAGCAGGATGCGTTTGGCTATGATTTATTTGAAAACAACTTTCACAATAGTTCAGCTATATTTGAAAATTTTTTGGTAACACAAACCTTAGTTCTTGAGGTTGTTAATAAAATGAAAAATAAAAGAAGATGTGGCATTAATATTGTAACAGTAAAGAACAATATTTATATTTTTTTACTAATTTTGCATCATATTTTTTCAAAGTCACTTGCTCGAATTGTTTTTCCTGATGCATTTAAAATAGCTTGTGTTATACCAATCTTCAAACATGGAAGCACAACCGAATTTTCATCATATCACTCTATATCCCTCATCAATACTCTAGCTAAAATATTTGAATCCTTAATTAAGAATCAGCTTTAGGATTACTTGGTGTCCAGGTCTATATTTTCCCCATATCAGTTCGGATTTCTTCCAAATAAGGGAACTGACTTGGCCATACAAAACTACATTCAGTACATTGCAGAATATGTTGACAAGAATAAATTCACTGTAGCTGTCTACATTAATTTTCAAAAGGCTTTTGACCTGGTCAAGATATACATGCTCATGAAAAGACTTGAAACCTATGGTATAGCTGGAAATGCATTGGCTTATTTAAATTATTGTTACAGAAAAAGAAAGATAATTGTAAAAGTGATCACATATGTTAGCAATATATTAGAGTTGAGGCAGATAGTGGCTCAGGGTGGTGTTCTCGGACCTATAATGTTTAATTTATTCATAAATGAGCTGCTAAAAATTAAATTAAACTCAAAGATTTTTGGTTATGCAGACGACACTGCAATGGTATACTCTGTATACAATAAAAGTAGGTTAGGATATCTAATTTCAAATTATCTTGAAAAAACTTCGCAATGGTTGTCAAACAAACTCATAATAGATGTTCATAAATCAACATGTATACTCTTTTTTGATAGAAATATGTCTTGTGAATCTCTACAAAGATATAATGTTTTACTGTCATAAACACCAATGTATCTAACTTGTAACTGTGATGAAATACAAATAGTGGATAATGAAAAACACTTAGGTCTAACTATTGATAGAGATCTAAAATGGAATTTCTAAGAAAAATTAATTATGCTGTATATCATACTAGAGGTTGTTTGAAACCCAATCTGTCAAGACAACTATTCACCTCTTGGTTTGAAGCCACTCGGTTATTAAGTATGGAATAATCCACTATGGAGGTACCTGCGAGCCTATTTTAATACCAATAAAAAACTCACAAAGATATGCTGGGAAAAATATTTATAATTTAAAGAAGTATGACAGAACTTCACATTATTTAAGGAAGACAACATTTTAACTTTCAATCTACTTTATGTTAATCATTGTTTAAATTACATCCATACATTCTTAGACAGTTTTAACATTAAAACGAATGTAGTTAATACAATCTCAAGTAAAGCAAATTTCAATGCAAAACTACACCAAGGAGGCAGGAAAGCAATTCACTTATACAGCCATTAAATATTTCAATGCATTCATAATAAACAATGGTAACAGTCTTTTGTATGAACCGAAAAAAATTTAAAGATGAAACCTAGAGAATATGTCAAAGACCTACATTCTTAATTGTTTTATCTTAATTATCACACAGCTTAAACATTGTTATGTGTTTAAAAGTTTGTTATCATATGTCTACTGTTGTGCTTTTATTGTTGAAATAGTGTTTTAGATCTATATATTGTTGCATTTTTTACTGTTGTATATAGTATTTTATATTGAAACCTGTTTTGTTGAACTTCTGTTGAACTTGATGGACCTTGGATTTGTTAAATTTGTACCACTATCTTAATATTGCTTTATCACATTATCAATAATTGTTATTTATGTTTTTAATGCATTTTACTATTCAGTATCGACTGACAAGCATAGTTGTTGAAATTTTTGTAAAATAACTTAATAAATTTCTTACATTTTGATTAATTTTTGTATATAACCATGTATTACTGATATATATTTTAAATATGCTTAAGTAGTCCTTAATTTATTAAGAATTTCAATATTCATTGTTTGATTTATGTAATGATTTATTTATTTATAATATCTAAAAATGTTTAAACATGTTATTTATTTAAATTTAAGTTCACCGTCTGCAAAAAGATGACTGGATAGACTCTGAATATACTTTGACAACTGTAGTATAATGCCAATATATTAAAAAAGAAATTGTTTTTCTCTTCCACAAGTGCTTTGTATAGCACATAAAATTGCATTTTTGTAAAATATTTGGAAAATACAGTTTTTTTGAACTGTGAACTGTGATCAATATTTCGATTTTTTCGTGGGATTTCCATGAACTGTACACGCAGGCAAAAAAGAACTAGTGAGGCACAGAACTAGCATAGCTTTACACACACTACGAATTTAAACACAAAACCTGTAATTATAAATAGGCCTAGTAAAATTGACTCAGGAATACATAGCTACATACAGCTTCTGTATGTTTCTACAATTGGCTAACGCAAATTATTTTCATTTTAACCATAGTTTTCATCCCTAAGAAACATAGGCTTGACAAAGGGAAAACAGGCTTTATTTTGTGGGCTCTTTGGACTATCTAAGGTTAGTGTTTCTGAATTCCCATAGTTGTGAAAGATATCTACTTCTCAGAATTATTGGTTCATTGCTACAGCAGGTGATGACAAAGAACATTCGAGGACCTAACATCCTGGTAGCACGACCACACAAGATCACGGCTCCCAGGCCGATATAGTTGTAGGGGGCGGAGACGCATGCGGGCGGCTTGATTCCTGCACCAAATTTCGCTTTTAATTAATACCTTCGGTTATTAAACAGCGATCACAAGGCCAGAACGTGTCGGCGGCGTGCCCGGCCTTATCCGGGATCGACCTTACCACGTCATTGGAGCCCGCTGCTGTCCCAGCACACCGAAACCATGGTGAGTCATATGAAATATGTTCAATCCTAGGAAGGCAGTTCTATCTTAATTCTAGTTATTATATATTTCGATCAAGATCAATGTTATTACCTTATAATAATTTTAATCTAAATGACAATTAGATAAATTATAAATTAAAAAAAAATAGTCTGGTTGTTTACTGATAAAACTCACTAGTATTTTATTGGTACGTAAGTAATTATATGTATACACTAAACTACTTAATTCGAATGATGAAAATCCATGAATGATACGGCGTTCCTCGGACAGTGTAGCTGGTTTAAGAAATCCATTCCTAATTTTATGTGCTTGCACTGCTTTAAGTATTCTTGTACAAGGAGATTACTGCTTTCCTTTGTATTCTATTATCACTTAGAGTAGTTTTTAACAAAAGCTTGTTATAGCACTTTAAGATGCTTTTTCTGGTGCCAGTAAAACTCAGAAGTGTTGTAGGCGTCGGAAACCAAATCTAGGGAGTTTTATCATCAGATCCAATGAAAAATCTGTGAAAGATAAGAATATCCTTTTTTATAGTATCATATGAAAGATGTCTGGAAGGAGAAACATGTATTTTATGTATATTTAGTTCCTTAAAAAAAGTGTTAAAGAAAATGTACTTTTCTTATATTCTATATCGAAACAAAAATGTAGTTTTATTTCATCGTATACATACTGTACAAAATTTACATTTTTGTTTTCTGAGTTTTATTTGATCCAGACTAAAAAATTACATAGATTCTTTACTTTAAATGTCTGTAATGTCTAGTTGAGATTCAAACATTGTCAACTTTTTTTGTCTACATTAAATCTATCATAAAAGACTATGAAAAATTATCGTAACTAAAAACCTACTACATTACTTTAAGAGGAAACGGCACACTACTAAACACGGGTTAATCTCTTTTCGCAAAAAACCAATATAGGTAATATTATTTTAAATGTAAAATTTTACATACCATTTAAGATAAGTGTGACAAACTTTTTTCCTATATTTGTTACGTCTCCATCGTGACATTGGCAATAATCTTTCATATCAGTGATTGCATTATGGAATAAGTGTAAGAAAGCTACTTTGCATTTAGTAAATAGTTTTACTAAGTACAAGCTTTATTTTTAGATTTTTACCGTGACGCCATGAAAATGATTTTTACAGGAATATCATGGTGAGTACAACGTACTTATTGGGTGGCGTGTACACTATTCTGTAACGGCAAGATACGTCTGCACACGCTCTGTATGTAAGAGAGAAGACATTCAAACATGTTTGTCCACTTATTTACTTACATATCCGATCCCGTTGCCAGTCCAGAATATGTCTCCTCACATTAATATCCGTTTTTCATTGCAAATCTACGTATTCGTGAATAAATAGATACATTTTACTTATGAAAATGATATTGACTCTAGAATTGAATGATTTAAGAAATCAAACATTAGACCCACAATATAGTCATTAGATTATATCAGCGACATAGTACACGAGGTAATGTGACTAAAAATAACAATTTTAGTGTCAATATTTAATCTTTAGGGTTGGCTAAATCCGATTTAACTTTAATTTTCGGGTCTAGTGGTTGGTTTCAAGTATACCAAGTTTAAAACAATCGATGCTCGCCAATAATATCGTGGCTAGCAATAGATTTGTTTCTTAGGAAGTTCACTTTATCAATTTCCATAGCAAGCAGATTGTGTGCTTACACAATATGCAAATTGTCTCCTGAACTAAGAGTCACCCACCTTACGATTAATCTAACACCAGAAACTAAATTGAATCTGTTTTGTTGTTCATTACTAGAATCCACGAGTACTTTCTGTTTAAACTGTAAAGCTCAAGTGACCTTTTACCTCTGTAAAAACCATATTGAATATTAGATTTAAAACATAAAAAGTTGTAAATTTCAACCATGCATGTTAATGTAGTCCATATTTTTAGAATATCGTAGTTACTATTTCTCCGTCTTTATTCCTTTCGTACGACACCTACCAATTACATTTCAACAAGTTTAGATTTTTCTCTTAAACTATAGTAATTGCTCTAGATATAAACAAATGCATACTGATATTGTTATACTAATGTTTGACAAAGTTACTTAATATTTTTTTTAAAGTATATAGACGTGCCTGTATTTATAGTTCAGAGACGAAATAGTATATGCAAGTGCAGTTAGATCAGGCTAGATATATTTTTTTCAATTACGCACTAAATATTTGTAATCTATTAGCTATATCTATAAAAAGAGTAGTGGATTTACTACAAACAAATTTCCAGATATCTGGGTTAAAATAAGGTTTCAACCATGAGACACCTTTACACATTTTGTACGAAAAGTCCTAACGTATATAGAAACAAAGCAATCGAAGCGTGATAAAAATAATACAAGAAAGATCGAAGAAATTGCCCCGAACGCACAGATCTGAGATACCGAGCACTGATAGCGCGGGCACGTAGGTGGATAGCATCTCTTGTCACGATCCAGAGCCTGGCCGAACGGGCCTCAGATTCAGCCACAGAATTACGTCGGCATCGTTCATGAACGGGTGACATTTCTGTTCTCAATCGTGTGCTTCAGTCCAATTTTCAACAAAATAGGAATACACCATAACACATGTCATGTAACAGCTCCGCTGAAGTTGTATGCAAGGTTTCATGTCTGTAGCTCATTGCATTATTCGAACTTCATACGGACATACATACAGACAGACAATCAGGCAGAAAAGATATTTTACAGGATCATTTTGCCAGCCACTGATAGGCTTGGAAGACGCCCAGCTAAATTTCGCGAATAGACATATATACCTCTCTTCATCATTCACCATCAACGAACTTAATCTCGTCTAAGTAGAAATGAATTTTTACGCAAAAGTCTACATATTAAATAGTTCTTTTGAAATTCATTGGATATTTAGGCTACTTTCACCCTCAGCTAAATCCAATAGAGAGACATGCTTATCTTCAAACATTGTATTATTTCTGTAGAAATGATGTAATACGCTTAATTTCCAGTCCATAGATCAATTCTTTCTTGAGATATCCAGCGAAAAACACGCAGGTATACAGACAGAGAGGGATTATGATAGAACCCTTAGTTATATATAAATAAAATATACAATTCAATTCAAGTTTATAGTGTTATGAGTCTATCCAATATGAATTTAAGGCTTTGTTAACGCTCAAGGATTCACATTGAGGCACACGATACTACTGAAGGACAACAATAACGAAAAGATCAAGCAATCAAACAGAGTAACCTTTTTATATGCGTTACTATCCCACATGCCAAATGACAAAGGACTACTCAGTTTGTTCACAAATTTGTTCATCCTACTTTTTTCTTCATCATGTTTACCCATAAGAACAATGTAATAAGCTAACGCTCTGCCAAATCCTATCGAGTGACATGCTCCATCATCGAACTCGAAGTTTCTTTTGTTCAGAAATAAAGCTTCAATCAAAGTTTAAATTCTAGCTTAGTTCGTTTTCAAGATATGGTGCGAACAGACAAAAAAATTATTTTCCCGCCTCTCAATTGATAGGCCAAATTACTCGCTGCGTTGATGTCAAAATTATTCCTTTAAGGAAGCTATTTTGGTGGAGATCTTCGCAAATTACCAATTCGAACACAATGGTATAACCCGGCCCGTGATCTGACATCGGAGCCAGAAGATAGAAATGTAATTGCGGAACAGCCCAAGTCGGAAGCGCGGAATTAGAATGGCGACTAACGGAGCTTGTCAGTAGTCAGGCCTATTTGTTCAGTACAATGAGTCTCAGTATGGAGGCTACCGTAGAGCGTGTGCATAACTTAGCATTCTTCCAGCATTCCTTAGAGACGCCTGGTTGGAGTACACTGACAGGATCGATGGCTCTTCGCTCCACAGAGTAAGTTCAACTGCTTCTCCAAAGGTCTCGCTTACTCTCACAATTGTAATTATACGGTCGAGTTCAAATAACTGAATATAATTCAGAAATATTCCAAAAACAGTGGTAGATGTTGTAAGATCTCTTCAACTTTTCCTCACTATTTACTGTTAACCTGTGATGATTGTTATAATAAATAAAAAATCATAACCTAATTTCAGATTCCACACTGTGAAAAATTGTGTTGGAGTTAAGTAACAAAAGGAAGAATGAACTCTGAATTGACACCAGTCCATGTTTCCTGTAGTATACACATCTGGGAATACAGCGTATTTTAATGCCAGTAAATGAATGTAAATAACGTATTTTAACATTTCAAAATTAGTATGAAAACCGCAAATACAATACTAATTATATTATTTTAATTCTTAGGAATGTATATTTCACGTTTAATCCAAAAGGCATTTCGTCGTGTAGATAAATTATTAAGATTTCACTGACATTGTTCAAATCAAAATCTACAATTTATTATTGTTATTAATTTGAGGTTCATTCCATTTTAAACAGTGTAATGGTTTCCTTAAAAGATGAATTATTAATTATGGTTACCAGATCCTTTTATTAATACAAGAAAGTGTATTACAAATGTTGCTTTAAAGATAAACATCGTAATTTAATAAATGTTAAAGTTATATAAATCAAACAATTAAAATGATATATTTTTCTTTACAATGATTGCTGTGCTAAGATTATAATATTTTTCTTTGCCAAAAATTAAAAGAACATCGGTATAGAATGTTTTACTTACTTTAGGTCTTAAATTATAATTGAATAGTCTTATTGAGTTTCAAAAACTGTACATATAGTAAAAAATTGGTTTTGGGTGAAATATAAAATTTCCATACATCACCTGGTGGTTAGAGTGTGGTAACTAGAAATAAGCATAACTACAATTGTATTACTAGTTGTGTGTCCGTTTAACTGTACACGGTAGTAAATAGTGAGACATGTATACAATGTACTGTTCACAACTGACAGTAAAATACGCACTAAATTGCATTGCTTGGTTTACCTATACTAGCTGAGTATAGCCGTAGCCAATCGGCAGCCAAAGTCTGAACCAACGTGGGCAGTCCCCGCGAGTCCAATAAATCCGGGCCAGAGCTGGTAACATATCCGCGGTTTGTGAAGGGTCCCTGGGGCCAGTCCGATATCTCGCAGTATCGCTCTTCTAAATGTGCTCTTTTATGTAACCAGAGTGTGGGCACCGAGATCGGCCATTGCCGGCTTACAACACGATGATGTATGGTTTCAGCCCGGTTTCATAACTCGCGTTATTTGCCAGCACAAGTGTCTTTGGTTTGTTACTCCGGTACAATGCGGTAATCCAAGTAACAACCTCTATACCAAGCTCCTGATTGGGTCTCCTTTGTCGAATCATAGATTCAAAAAATCGTTCAAAATCAATTTGGAAAACAGTCAATGATACCTTGAAATTGAGGCCACAAAAAGATAAGAAAAATATTGAACTAAGTGTCAATGACAAACGAATAAGGAATTGCAATGATGTTGCAGAGTATTTTAACAGTTTTTTTTCAGGACTGGGGCGGCAATCCCTATCACAGCCTAGTAGGGCTTACAACCCTGTGGATGGTATCACCGCACGCTTGAATAGTATGTATCTTTCTGAGGTGTCAGTTTCAGAGGTTGAGACGGCGGTGAGACGGCTGAGGAGTACAAATGCCGCTGGAGTGGATGAGATTCCTTGCACAGTGTTAAAGAAAATTTTTCCTTCTATAAGTGTTGTATTCTCTCACATTTGTAATTCCAGTTTATCTTCAGGTATATTTCCAAACCTCTTAAAAATCAGTAAAATCATTCCAGTCTACAAATCTCACAGTAAACAACTACCAGAAAACTATAGACCGATTTCAATTCTATCGTCCTTCTCAAAAATTCTTGAATCAATAGTCTGTCAAAAACTTGTGGCTTTCCTAGAAATCAACAACATTCTCTCTACTCAGCAGCATGGCTTCCGCCAAGGGAAATCCACTACATCAGCCATCTTCAATTTTATAAACGAACTATCGCTTTCTTTGGACAATAGACTTCATTCCCTTGGTGTTTTCTGTGATTTAAGCAAAGCGTTTGATTCCGTTGATCATAATATTCTCCTTGGAAAACTAGAAAAATATGGAGTTAGAGGTCACTCTTTTCAATTCATGAAGTCGTATTTGTCTGATAGGAATCAAACCGTCCAAATCCATGATGGCCAAAATAAAGTTTTCTCATCATATAGAGCTGTTACTTGTGGTGTTCCTCAAGGCTCTATTCTTGGTCCTGTATTATTTCTCATTTATGTAAACGATCTTCCAAAAATTTCAACAGACCTCAAAGTTACGATGTTTGCTGATGATTGTTCTTTTCTTGTTTCCAATAAATCCCCACATTTGGCTATATCGAATTCAAACATCCAGTTGCAAAGTTTAAATCAGTGGTTCAATTTAAATAAACTTAAATTAAACATCAGCAAAACTAATATCATCCAGTTTCATCTAGGGAACACAAACCAGTTTAATATCCATGGTCTTATCAAACTAGGAAGCGAGGAAGCCAAGCAAGAAATCTCAGTTAAATTTCTGGGTTTATATATCGATAATAGGCTCACATGGGGCGGCCACGTGGAACATGTCTGCAAAAGGCTTCGAACCATGGGATTTGCTCTCAGCCGTCTCGCCAAGGTCTGTAGCCAAGACGTTCTACGAACAGTATATTTTTCTCACGTTCAATCGATTTTGAGGTACGGGTTAATGTTCTGGGGTCCATCCAGTGTAGTAAATTTTAATAGAGTATTTGTCCTCCAGAAATGGTGTTTTGCGAATCATTTCAGGACGTGGGAGATTCGAAACTTGTAAACCTCTTTTCGGTGAATTAAAAATACTTACTCTGGCGGGTCTGGTGGGGTACGAGCTTTTTTAAGGGCAATCCAAAGCTTTTTGTAAGCAATGGACACTACCATCAGTATCCGACCAGATCAAGAGGGCTGATATCTGTGGCTGCACATAGTACTAGCGCATTTGAGAGGGGTCCATACCACTTGGGTGCAAAAGCTTTCAATGCATTGCCATTGAATATTAAAAATGAGCAAAATCTACGTTTATTAAAAAAAAAAAAAAACTAAAGACACACTTTCTTGATAAATGTTTTTACTGTGTAAGAGATTTGTTAAGTTAGATATAGTTTTAGTATTTTGACGTGTAATGTAAAAATGTATTTTGCATTTACGAATAAAGATCTTGAATCTTGAATCTTGTATGTGTTTGCACCAGGAGTTATTTCCTGTCAGGAACTAATCAACTGTCACCTTAAAGAGTAAAATGGAAATAAATGTATAAATTGGGCGCATTGAAAATGAATGAAAATAATATTGTTTTGATGCTTGTTTAAGAAATTAAACGAAGCTACTAAATTTATCTTTTATTTATGAAAGACATATGGGAGGGAGAGGTCAAAGTGCAATATAATTTTAGGCTTCTAATCTCGTAATAGAGTTTATATTGTCCTACATTGATGAACTAAAATACATCAATCATGTAACTAAATTAAACTAAGACAACGAACTAAGATAACTAATAAATACTAAAACAACTAAGAATAACCAATTATGTTGATAGTGCCAAAGGACCGGGAGTGACTGTATGACTATCGGTGGAGGAAACTACTCGGCACTTCAGGCGCCTGCTCTTCACAATTAGCATTGCAAACATTACAATCGATGATGAATTTAATAAACACCAGATTGTAGAGATGAAATATATATATATTTCATATATATATATGTATATATATATATATATATATGAAATTTTACGTGTCATATATATATATATATATATATATATATATATATATGACACGTAAAATACATCGAAGAGAGGGGAGGGTCTGTGGGTCTTGAGTGGAGGAAACCACTCGCACTCCAGACATCTGCTCTCCACACATTAGCATAGCAAAGGTTACAATCGTGGATGAAATTGATAAACACCGGATTGTGGAGATGAGATATAAATATAACGGGTAAACGATATCGAAGGACGGCCGATTCAGCATTGAATGGAAATGAGTAGAGAGGACAGAAGAGCTAAGCGCCAAGGGTTAAGTCAATATCTGGTTGTCTATAGCCACCTGCAGAGCTGCTATCGCTATTAAAGCTACAGAACATACATAGATGGAGAGAGTTGATAGTGCCTTCACAGCGATATATAATGATACATAGAATGTCGTGTAAGTCATCCGCGTAAATGAAAGTGATATGTTGTTTTTGCGACTCCATTAATAGTACGCAAGGTATAGAGACCTCAGTGAATCTATTTACTTATAGTAAATCTATTATTTATTTATTGTTACTGACTAGAAAACTAATACTATTAGTAAGAAAACAGGAGTCAAACTTCAAAAGTAGCTATGTACTACGATGAAATTGGAGTTTATTTTGTGAGCTATTTAATGAAGTTATGTTTCACATATAGATTTTTTACCTTAAGAACTAAATCTTAAGTTAAAATCTTAATTCAAATGGCAACAGTTGGGGCTTTTTAATCTAACATTACATAGTTATTTACTACAATCTTCTTCAATCCTCTTACGAAACAAAAACTGTATGATATTTTATGTACTTAACAAAGAGTTTTAATAGAAACGAATTTAAATTTGACTTAAAATCTGATATCGTTAAAATAAACTTTTTGGAACCTATTGCTTCTGTTTTGATGATAAAATGGAATTTATTAACGTACTTCATTATGGTAGTAATATATAAGAACACTAATTCATAAAAGCATCATTAACATAGATAGATCTATTAAATATTGAGAGAGACTTTATGAGTAGACAATTGTACAGCTCTGATAAGTTATTGAATTAACAAATAATCACTAAAACCATATAAAGAGATAAGTATCAGGATAGTTCTTGATAAGATCAGCTGTGAGGAATTAAATAATTTTGCTCATAAATATTTACAGTTGTGTTCAGAAATATTATGAGACCTATATTTAATACAGCTTGGGAGATAAATGACAGTGTCCAACAACGTACTTTAACTTTAGTTAAGATCTGGATGGCAATAACTGTTTAGACAGTAAAGGGCTTTGATGATGGGCATAATAAAGCTAAAAGAAAATCTGCAATTGAAAAGTGAAAACGTTAATGGGATAATAAAGGTATCTAGTCATAAATTTAGTCTTTAAAGTTATTAGTACATTGAATAAATGAATAGTAACTTTCCGGCCGGTTTGTTGCGTAATAATACTCTCCTGCTAAACATATTGTTTTATGATATGATAATTTTATGTTATTTTTAAAACAATTCAATCAACACTATTCATAAGCAGAGTAGATAGGGAACACAACTTTAGAGTATAATATTAACCATTCAGTTTCAATCATGCCGGTGAATCGTGGAACAATTGCAAATGAATGTGGTTCAAAACATCTTCGAAAAAATAACGTTTTAGATTTTTTAAACATTTTTATGTATTTTTTTAACGTAAATTGATTTTTTTATCAATTTACGAAGAGTTTTTGAAGCCAAATGCCTAGTACGCATTTGGCGCAGAAGCTAAGGGAATATTAAAATCAGTCCAAAAGAAAAGGCATTGAATATATTTTTGCAATATGAAAGACAACTAAATAAGTCGACATGTGTTGTCGGTGTTATGTTTATGTATGTTTATTATATATATATATGACTAATATCTATGGTGTGACCGTTGGAGGAATCTACTCGTATCAAGAATAGTTAGTAAATTGTAGTTTATTAGAATTAGATAATAAATAATATATATATATATATATTATATATATATATATATATATATATATATATATATATATATATATATATATATATATATACACATATAACTAACCCAAAACTGTTTACAATTAATTGTTGTTGTAGAATAATAAGTTTCGTTATTTCTGAGAGGGATTTGATTTTTGGGTTAGTAAAGTTAAAATCAAAAAGCTCATCAGTTTATTTTTTACATTAACCTAAGTTGCAAACTCAAGCCATCTTTGAACGGCTGCCATTTTTGACTCGGTTATCCGTTTGAGGTCGGGGTTACGGCTCTGTACTCTACTAATACAGACCTTTTATTCGATATGCATATCAACCAATGCCTACATTTAAGTTTTTCTTCTGACTCCTGGCGGGCCGCCCCCCTGAAGAAGTAGCGGACCACTGAATATGTGATAAAATAGATTTTTATGTACAGTAACTTTGTGTAAGGTTTTGAAGATCTATTTTAAATATTTAGAAAAATATTTAACTGACCCGGGACTTTTTGGACACCCTGTATATATAATATATATATATATATATATATATCTAATATACTATACAGCCGCATGTGATACTGACTGTGACTGATATATGTATACAAATTCTAACCTACTTCTAGATGTGCTAGAAACTTGAAATTTTTGTACACAGGTACCTTTCGCCGTATAACCAACAGGAAAAGTCTGAAAACCGGAATTTTTACTTTTTAAACCCCTCTAAAAAATTTCCCGAAAAATCACGCATTCTTTACCCTTGGCAGGCCTTTTTTTGTAAGCCCGATAGCGGGGCGAACCGTTGGAGCTAGCTTCGATCTGACGAAAAATCGTTAGTCAGGAATGAAGTGAACTACAAAAAAGGTCTAGTAACTTTTTGTCCTACGTCGTGTGGTTAAGCCACAAAACGCGGGAATGTTTGACATTCCAGAGATTTTTTCGCTTAAAATAAACTTTCTAGCCCGATAGCGGGCCGAACGGTAGGTCTTAGCTCAAATCTGATTGACCCATCAAATTATAAAATTACGTGAACTACAGAAAAGGTCCAGTGACTTTTTTCCCTATCTCCATTGGTTTGGCCGAAAAAAAAAAACGTGATTCTGTGTAATTTTTTTGTAACTTTTACGTGAAAATTTTGTTTTACGGGGTCGATAGCGGCGAAACCATTGGTCGGAGGTCAAAATAAAACAAAGGATTACCGTCATTAAATAATGTGATCTACAAAAAAGGTTAAGTGACCTTTTACTCTATTTTCCATTAGTTTGACCGCAAAAACGCGATTAAGTGAAAATATTTTGGACATTTTCACCTAAAAATTTACATTCCGGGCTTGAATAGCGGCTAAACGGTTGGTCGTAGCTCAAAACAAATTTTCAACGTGATTTAGGAAATCACGTAATCTACAAAAAAGGTTTCAGTGATTTTTGCTCTATCTCCATTGGTTTCGGCCAATAAATGTAAAATATTTCGTAATTTTGTATTTAAGAACTTTGTTTTTAGAGTCGATAGCGGCCAAACAGTTAATTCTAGCTTAAATTTAAAAATGTTTATGACTAAAAATTGATGGGATCTACAAATAGGTCATGTAAATTTTTGTTGTATGTCCTTTAAAAAGCCGAAAAAACGGTATATAGCAAATATTTGTCGTAAATTAGCAATTTTCGGAGTTTTTAGTTTATATGTGACTAATATTTGTGTAATTCGTTCCAGATTCAGATTGCACTTCCTTTGCCAGGTTAACGAGTTGAATACAACCCCACATTAGAAATTGGCTGAGCGTTAGCTAGGCGTCAATAATAGAAGGAGACAGAGTGAATTTTTCTTACGTTCACAGACACAGCACCCTCAAAAAGAGGCCTACGTGTGTCTTTAACCCCCGGTAAAATTTACCTCCCCCCGGAATTTTCTGGCAAGACCAGTAAATTTCCAGAGTAAATTAAACCCCCTGATGTCCTGACCCTCGGTAACACTAACCCCCCCACCGGAAATTCTCTGCTATGACCAAATAATCTCTTGATAAATTAAAACCCCTGATGTCTTAACCCCGGTAACATTAACCCCCTCGGGAATTTCCTGGCATAACTTAATAAACTCATGAGCAATTAAATCCCCTACAAAACTTAAAAAACAGACTTATTGCCAGCTTTCTATTTTATTTACACTAAACCATTTATCAGTGCAGTCTTTTCTCCTAAGCTCTGTACTGCCTAAACCATAGATAATCTCCTAAGTAAATTAAACCCCCTGATGTCTTAACCCCCGGTAACATAAAACCCCTCAGGGAATTTCCCTGGCTTGACTAGATACACTCCTGAGCAAATTATACCTCCTAAGCAACTTTAAAATATTCACTTAGTGTCGGGGTTTTTATTATATTTACACTAAACAATTCACAATAGCTAACCAGTGTAGACTTTTCTTCCGAGCTCAGTCCCTGGCCGAAACCAAAGCTCGCAGCTAAAATCTGACGACGGAATCGAATTAAATTTCCGACAAGAAAGGTTCAGTCACTTTTTTGTCGTATCTCTAACGGTTAAGGCCAAAAAGTGGCCTTAAAATCAGAACTTAGATTAAAACTGGAAAATTCAATTTGACCATTTTAGGTGATTTTAAGATCTATTCGACCACAATTTGTGGGACTTTGTCCAGTTTTGGATTATCTGGTAAATAATTTTCCCCCAAGGGACCGTATTCTGATATTCAACGTATTCTGATAACCCCCGATAATGCCTAATCCCCCTCCCTGGAATTACTCCTGAGTAAATGAAACCCCCTGATCAACTTGATAATCTGATAAAGATAAAAAGTGTGTGCAAGTCATACCGTTTCCTGATTTAGTTTTTGTATTACTATGAAAACGAATGACTAGTATACGTCTACTAGCTCACATCGCGAATTGGCTGAGCGTCAGCGAAGCGTCTAAAGTACATAAGGACAGATTGAAGTTTAACTGTGTTCACAGACACAATACCCTCTAAAAGAGGCCCACGTGTGTCATTAACCCTTGGTAACCTTAAACCACTCCTAGGGGAATTTTCTGGTATGACCAGATAATCTCCTGAATAAATTAAACCCCCTGGTGTGTTAACCCCCCTGGTAACATTAAACCCCCCCAGGGAATTTCCTGGCATGACCTCATGTCCGAATTTTACCAATCACCAAATCTTTTTATCCCCTAGTTTGCAAGCGTAAATTTAACCGCTCATCCCCGAATTTGCAAGCGTACATCATGGGGGCCTGGAGGCGTAGCCCCCAGAGAGCCGAAGGCGAGTATAATATATATATATATATATATATATATATATATATATATATATATAATTTAAATATAAATAGTTAATTTCCTTAAAATTGTTTAAATGTTATATAATAAATCATTAAAATATGTAACTCCCTGAAGATATAAATTGATATATGTACTATAAACTGTTAAATTTTTCTCTTCAGCCATTTTTACTTGAATCTGATTACAAATTTGCGTAGGCTATATTTTCTACTTTGAATGGCTTTAAGTTGTAGAGGAGTGATTAAAAACTGTTTCTTTCTTTACGCAAACTATATAAAAAGGCTGACATACTAAAAGTTACACAATTAAAAATTGATTGAACCACATTAAGTTCTTGTACCAAATATTACAGTTTTATACGAATTATTGTTGACGGTTTCATTACGTTACGTGTCACAATGTACGTTTTCGCGTATAAATCATTAAGGAAAAATACCATTCCATAATCATAAGTTTTATTTAAACTTGATGTGTTTAAACGAACGCGCACTTTAAATTTTTGTTAAACCTTCCATAGTATCTAAAGTAAATAGTAGACGAAATTGAAAAAGATTAACTGACATGGGAGCTAAGTTGTTCAACATCCTACCTGAAGAAATAAAACTATAGGAAGAGAGCATCACTTTCAAGAGGGAGCTGAAGAAATGGTTGGCGATGCACCCGTTTTACACCATTGACGAATTAAAAAACTTGAGAATTTAATGGGATTTGGAGGCTTGAAGATCTTGTCGACTTTGACCTGCACCTTTTTTGCCTCAATTCCATAACTTTTTGATTCCATTGTAATTCTCAAAGAATGTACAGATAAAGATATATTGTCTATTATCTGTCTGTCCGTCTGACTCGAGGTTCTACTTTTGTGACAGAAAACCATGCAACGATGTATAAATACAACTATATGGTAAATAACACTGTAATTGTATTTACTATATAGCTGATGTTGTGTACTATATATATCAGCCATGTTGTGTACCATATAAATAAAAAGAATATTGCTTGTTTGGGAAATATTGTTCGCATTATCGATCTATACACCATTTACCATTTTGTAACAATATTTTTTTTAATTTCTATATATTATCAGCAGTGTAATTTATTTAAAGAAATTACTGATTGGTTTCTTGTATATGATTTTCAAATTGCACACTCGGAAGTGTAACAGTTTGTTTTACACAGGTGGTTTGAATTTTATTTTAGAAATTTCAGCTCGGCCACAGACTGGTTGTTATGAAAGAAGTGTGATGACCTCAGAGGACCAAGGAAGTGCCGCAGGGCCAGAGTCGTGTGTGGCAAGGCAGACCCTTTGCCTCAGGCTTCCGAGGATGCGGGCAGGCCTCTTCTCGTGATAGTAGAAGAGCATTGAAGATTTATATACCAAGAGTCATGCGTGATAGGACACCCATGAATGAAAAGAGAGATTATAATGAATCGTTCATCTAAAACACGCTAATGTAATATGTAGTGAATTTGTTTATTGTTGCAAAATGAGAATTTGTCTTCTAAGTCTCGAACTCCTTGTTGAATAGTCCAACCTTGGAGCTCAGAGGTGTGACGTGATTGTATAGGACGTGGCTAGAAGATAAACCATTTAGAAGATTAACCATAAAGAAGTGAACCATAAATTACTAACTTTCCGCATAAACTTATAAGGAACTTGTAAGTTACGCAGGGGAAATCACAGGGGAATCAGAAGGTGTCAAATCTTTTAGAAGTAGAATGTTCTTACAAGTTCACTACCATAGCCTATCTGATTTGTTCTCGACTAAGACAGGAATCCGTATTATTCACTATTTTACATATAAGTCAAAGTGGGATTTGGTAAAATGTTTTACACGGTTACGTGAACTTATAAACGTAGACCTCATCAAGTTAACTTTCGACTTCTCCCAAATGAAAAATTCTCTAAATTATTTTCTCTACAATCGATTGACAATTTTCAGCGGCGGTAAAGTTCCCATTTCCACTGTATACTAAATTAACATGTCTAGAAAGATCTCCATTGATAAAATATTAGTCTGCCCACGACTAATATTCTTGTTGTGACCATAAGAGGAGTCTGTAAAGAATAATTAGGAAATGGTAGTTTATTTGAATTAGATAATAAATAATGATAGTTCTCTAGAGGGGCTAAGTTCGATTTATAAAAACCAACACATCTTTAAACCAAACCTTTAGTAAACTTTAAGACATTCTGAAACATATAAATTCAATTCTCATTTTATACTGGGAAGTGATCAGGTGAAATTGTTTATTTGTAAAGTTTTTTTATTTAAACATTAACGCTCTATAGGATAAAAGACAGGAAAATATTACTCCAAAAATTTCATCTTGGACATTATAGGCTGTTGAAGTCGAAATTTCGAGCATTTATTTACTGAAATACAAGGAATATTGGCTGAAGATAAGGATGCAAATATTTAACAAACACTTCAAAGTAATACGTAAAGATAAGTATTGAAAAATATCTTTTTGCTTCGTTTGAGGTTTATTCTTAATGTTAGCTGAATTGAAAGGGTAACATTATTATAAATATGTGCAATTGTTGTATATTACTAACAAAGTTGCACGAAGTGATATTGGTCCCCATGAGCCAAATATTCATGAGCCAATTTATAACACTTACTACGAGGAATGCAAGTCATATATGAAAAAAATTATATAGACGCCTTTCATAATTAACAATTAAAAGGTTTTGCTTCTTAGATTTGTTCATCAAACCCAAATCCAATAAGGAAAGAAAGAAAAGTAAAATACCAATGCAAAACACAGATGTACCTACCTATGAGAGAAAAAGAAGTATAGGGAAGGCACTCATACCGTAATTATTGATAAGTTTTATGTATCAACTCCTAAAAGTAGCAATATTTAACTAATTCTTACAGTTTCTGTGTCATATTCTTTTATAAACTGAATTTAATAGTTGACTTAGATAAGCCTTTAGTTTTTATTACCTTACATATCTTATAATTAATCTAAAACTATTCACAATGAAAGGAAACCCATATCATATTATTGGTTGAACAAATTGAAATGATTCGTGACCTTAAACAGTTTTGGTTATTCTACTAAAGGTGCCTAATAAACTCAATATTCATTAATTAATTAATAATACATCTGTTTTCAATAAGCCACTAATTTTAAAATCCTAAATAAAAAAAAATGTTATGTGAAGACTTCAGTCACGACTAACTCGTCATTTTCAAGGCATGTAAATGTAAATCACTGATCTCTCACTCCCATCTTGGAACATGCTATTGACGTATAATAGTATCCACAATTATAGCAAACAATGTACAAGCCTGTTCCAATACTATTTGGATTTATGTTTAGCCCGGCAGAGGACGCTATCCTCCAGGAGTCCGTGGGCCGACGCCGACAGTCAGCTACTCGGTGTGGGTGCCCTCGACTCGCCCACCGGCTTTCATAATTCGCACCACTCGGCCCCTGACAATGGACGACATTGCCGAACATTTACATCAGTAAGACATCTCTTGACTCCCGGTGGGGGCGGCATACGTTGGGTAATTCTCACTACCTGTCGTCATCCCGTTGTCATTGTCGCACTTCTTCATCGGCTTCGGCTTCTGGTTCATTTTATTCATTTTCTGCTGAATTAAACCCTTTGGTACGAACTTGTTGTCGTGAATCACATCGCTTCCTATGCTTTTATAGTGGTTGATGAAGCTGATAGATCATGAGCAAGACGCCAGCTACTGATAATAGTTGTTCGATTTGAACAACCTTGGGGCACGTGGAGCTTCAAGACCTGTTTCCATACGCCAGCCTCACCACCAACCTGCAAAAATGTTTGATAGTTGATCAAAACGCACATTATAAAATGAAATTCTCTAGGAGGAAATGGTCTTTGATTAACCATGTTAAGTTTCTTTGATGCACTTATTAGAAAGTAAAATATTGACAGACCCATCAAACTCAGAATTTCTATGTTAAACTCACATTAAAAAAAATGTGTAAGCTGTATTCTTATTTAAACAGAAACTGATACAGAAAATTTGTTGTAGTGGTACTTGCTGCTTGTGTGTAGCTACAGTTTTGGTTAATAATTAAACTTCTCTAATTTCACTAGGTTCAGAGAAAACCCCATATGAGACTTTTGGTCAACCATCTGAGAAGTTGACAATTTTTATAGCCCATAAAACTCTCATTAAAATTTAGAGGGTGAGGCGGAGAGCTCATGGACTTGCCGTGAATTTTTCAGTTTTTCAGCAAACCAATATTTAAAAGTTGTATAATTTTAGCTCTTAGTTTGGACACAAAATCGTAGCCATGCCACTTTGAAAAAAGGGGAGATTACCTGTGCTATAGTTTCTTCCAATCAAAGCGGGTAGAGTGCAGTAGTCTCTAATGTTGTGGCTTTCAACAACCTGTAATACTAAAGAAGTTCTACACACTTCTGCCGTAAACTGAACCTATCGATGAACCCTTTTACCTTATTGTATGGACACTTGCGATTAGTGATAATCAGCATCTGGACATCCATGGTGTTGTCCAGATGTAAGTTGGCCCCATGTATGATTTGCTGTGTGTAGTGTTGGTTAACTGGAAGGAAAAAACCAACCAGAGGTGAAACCTCATGGGAAACAGTGTTGCATACAGCATCATGAGTCTTAATGCAACCCCTATTTTTATATTCCGGGTTTATATAACATGCACAGCAATCCTCGATACATGGCAACCGGTACGGAATCGAAGTCGTCTTCTTGTAATCAATTTTCTTGTTGTGATGACATTGATTCGTAAGCAAACTTAACGAATTACGACCTGAAAAACGAAATCAATACTGGCTGCATTGGTGTTTCATGTATAGACTCTTTCTGAGTTCAAACTGTACATTTTTTTGCGAAGGGATTTAGTACTTGTTCCTTAACAAGAGCTTTCCAAGTTTAAGTAATCTTCTTCTAAACCCATTTGGAGCGAGAAACTAAATGTGGTGATGGTGTTCTATAAGATATATAACGGCTAACTATAGAAAATTAAAAACAGGGTTATTTAACCACTGGTATGCTTGGTGGACCTCCACTTTCCCAATGTTAATCTAAAATCACAAAAGTGTAATTTTAAAAGGGGAAGGAAAATAATTCACATTAAAATTTTTTTTTTAAACTTTATTATTTGAACATTGCGGTCCTAACCATATAGTCTTCTCTGACAAGTAATTTGAAGGAAAGAGTAGGACAAAACCTTCTTTTGCTACTGAATTTATGAAAAAGCTTTTACTATTTATAACATAATACTATCCGCCTTTCTGTTTAAAATCTACTTCGAAATAAACGCATAGCTAGTACGGTAAGGTGATATCTGAAAAATAAAATAGTTATATGGTATTCTTCTAAAATTCTGAAAATGCCCTATCTTCCTAAATTTGGACAAGATCAAGTGTTTAAAGCAAGAGTACATTCAACTTTCGCCCGCTCCACAGCCACCTAGTCCATGCAAGCAGCTAAGGTCCAAATGTACTGGCTATTCTACCTATAATCCAGGGTTATCAGAAGATTGCACTTCGATTAAAAAAACAAGAGAATATATCAAATGATAACCGGGCTTACTCAGACTGTTGTGGTTGGATTTTATTGCACGATAAATTTTCGAACTACGACCTGCTACTTCTCCACTCAAAGAGTCTTCACACGTACTCTTGGGCCCCTTTAGCTCTCCTGAACCTCCAAAAGCGTAGTAGTGGAGGAGCAGAACTACTAATTTGATTTCTCTATATATTTTGGGGAAAATAATGCATTCAAAGCTTAAATGTAAAACTTTGAACGGAAGGGATTACCACGATTACACGATACAATCAAATCCCATATCCTGAACAACAGAGAATAAATTTGGTAAGTTATTTGCCTACACAAAAACAATAGTCAGATTACGTAATAAATCCCGAAATATAATTTTTTTTAATTTATAAAAAATATAAATTATTCTGAAAAAACTGAAACATTAGGCAAGGACTATAAATAACCAATTTTAAAATTTTAAATATATTTCCTAAATTTTTAAATGGTTTAATTATGATCAAGGCTGTAGTTTACATAATAATATTATCATTTTATATTAATATATTATTAAATTATAGAAAATGAATATTTGTTGTTGTTGTTCACATTATTTGCATAAATTACAAACATTATAAACATTATATAGGATTTATTAAATTTTTTCAGGCTGCAATAAAACAAAATTTTTATAATAAACATTATTACAACTCCGACAACAGGTCTACCAGATTCAATCTTAGAATAATATGTATAGAACATCAAAGTATGAATAATTAATCAGCAAATGATAGCCTATATTGTGTTCTTAAACGCGTTAATACAAATATTGTAAACGATAAATTATTTAGGATTAACCGGAAAAAATTCAAGCCATATGAAGTATTTTGAAGTCTGAGCGTCTTAATAACGAACAAACTCTTAGTTTAACAGATTCAGTAGTCTACTCAATAAACAGAAAATTGCTCATCCTCTTATTTGGTAATGGTTTTCTCCAAATTAACCACTAATCACTAATGACTAAAATATAAGTAGCCCGGCCAAACTGCAGCTCCCTATTTCCTCAACCGGTGGTCTTACCCATGTGATAAAAAGCGAGATCCTTCTCTCCCACATAGCGTCTCCCACATCAGCTGACGGTCAGATGTCTGTCCTGGAGTGCTGTCACTCCAGCTGGCCTCTGTTGCATTATTGACTAGCCAGGATAGGTTTTGGCTTCACAAGGCGGCTCGCCGAATAGAGGCTCTGGCGGCTTCCTTGATTTACATCTGTCTGGAACATCCTGAGGTCAATTCCGTCTTGTGATGGGCTCTTCTTTAGGTATATCACGTGATTTGCCAATGCATCAACATCGGCAGTCTAACTCTTTCAAGTTCTCAGCTGCCGAAGCGACCCGGCCCATCAATCCATCCTGGGTTGTTGCAGTCAGCGTGGTTGTCATTGTACACGTGTTTTGTGCATGAAAAAATTTATGAATTTAGTCTTCCAACCGAGGATATTCATAAATTAACTTGATTCTACAACATAAAAAAGAGTGGGCTCAGATAGAGTCTATGAGGACTCCCAGCATCAACCGTAACATTTCCTGACTTAAATTTCAAACCTTTCCATACATTTCGTAACACTTCCATTCCTTCACATCTTCAAATATTCTAGGAAAATCATGCCAATAACAAATATGTTCTCACAATGAGCCTTAATTTCTAATAATATTTTGTTGAACTGTCCTTTAATAAAAGGCTTATCTTTTCAAACCATTATAATAAGTGCAATCGAAATAAACAGCCCTCACAGGACTAAGAAACCGTTTCTAGGAAATGCCACAGCTTAATGCAAAAAAGACAAGGAGGGCAGACACTCTTAATGCAGGGAGAAGTCCTTTAATAACATCCCTTAATTTTATTGTAGTGTATAAAATTGAAGTAGTCAGAAACACTACCTACTGTTAGCCTCTTTTCCCCGTAACAGAATGAGTGTCCTATTTCATTCTTTGTTGAGATACTGCAATGCCTTATAAAGACGATAAAGATTCATCGTGTAACAACTTGGGCAATTACCATGAAAAGAACGTGATGTCTACGAATTGAAAGAAATCTATGTGGTAAGATTTTATATTGATACTGTATCAAAATGCTACCGTTAGCTTAGCCTCCATTTATGGGATATGCATTTTCCCAACAAATGTTAACGTCTTTAATTTTGTAGATTTCTTTAATTATTTCATGACCTTAATAAAACCTTGGTGCGAGAGGTAGCTTTACTTTAGTAGTGGTCTTCTTATGACATAGAATACTGCATTTAAATACTAATCAAATCAGTTATCTTGAAATCACACGTATAGACCAACTAATACAGTTTTCAGATACGTTAGTCACTAGGTTCGCTTATGCTCAGCCAATAACAGTTTTACTACTAGAATTGTTTTTTTTAAATTTTATTTAATCGTATGTTATTATTTAAGTATTGAACCTTTTGAATAGTATTCGGAATAAAGGTATTCTTGTAAGAACTTCACTACTTAAAACCTGTAATTACTTAAAATTTCTGAAAATCGGTTTACTCAGGAAATTTATCAATAACTTGATGTATGTTTGAGACAGTTTCATATTTTTGGCCTGTGAAATCTGTAGGTTATATATGTTTTATTAGTCAATATTACTTGAATGGCACATGATTTAATGACAGTGTGTTTGATCGTTCCAATAAATCGTCGTTGATTGCCTATTATTAGCTCAATGAGTACAAGCTTCATAAACATTCTAAAACTTTGAGAAAATTTCCCAAAATTTTAATGCATACAGAAACTTTTACAATTAAAATAATCATATATAATAATATGCCTTTCTAACTACATTAGACACTAAATATTGTAAACTCTACCTATTGTAGACCCTAACTACAGTTAACTGAAAGTAGACTGTAATTACGGTAGAATCTAACTAAAATAGGCTCTAATCCAAATCTCAATAGCATAACTTTCTCTATGGCATTTTTTTATCATCCTTGAAATCGATAATGTCAAAATAACCTGTGTAGTACAAATTGTATTTGCGTTTAAGCTTCAATAGCACGAATTTCCCCCTTATACAGGTAGAAAAGTCTAATCCTCTTTGCAGGTTTTAAATTATTTTTGTAAGAAAATAGATTGTATACGTGTAAGGTTAGTAATAGATATTAACATAAGAATTTGCTGAAGACAAAAAAATACTAACGACATTTTTCACTACCATGCGTAAATACCTTCACTACCTTCAAGTAAATAAAAGTTAGCCCACAGTACTGTCGTTTAAAAAAGTCTTAGTTAAATTTTGTAATTTAGTATTTGATTGATTAAATTATAATTTCAATAATCAATAACATAATCAAATAAAACATTGCATTAAAAAGGTAAAATAATATTGTATTAATGTACACAGAGAAAATTAAATGCTGGAGGATTGAAATGAACTAGAAGAAAAAACAGCAAAAAACAAGTCAGATAGGAAAACAGTCGTTATAGCGTCACGAGAATGAGGAACATGTGACATTTAACTGTGACTGTCTGGTGATTCAATTACATTCAATTAAAAACATGTAAAGCAGAGTGTTTTTGAAATGTCTCTATTGATATTAGGAATGAAAGTTCCAAAATCACTGTTGTATATTCAATGACATTTTCTATATATTGCATTTAATTCTACAATAATTAATAATAAAATATTAATTTCGAATTATTTTACTAATCTAAAACATTTGTAAAGCTATATTTTTGTCATAATAACTAATAATATAATTTGTTATAATCCACTTTGAAACGTTAAAAACACAATGTGCTTGGTTGATATGGGTATATTATTATCACTCATGTTTAAAACTGTCAGATACGTTTTATTTTATCGTACAAACAATGCCTGTTTTTACACAAATGGTACAAAAAGTATTTATTGGATATTTTACTTTCCAGGCTACTGCAAACCATATCTGATGAAAACCAAGCTTTATATATGCTTAGTTTAAACTCATTTGGTAACTAAGCAACAGTTTATTGTTCAGTAGCTCTTAAGAGGATTGCGCAAAACATATACTGATGAGTACTTGTAAGGCTATTTACGTGATTATGGATTTTCAGCGCCTTTTAACGTCATAATATAAGACTGCTTCTTTATTATACCCTGTCAGAACCTGGGATAGAAACCTGTACAAGCATTTTAAACGTTGTAGTATCCGTAAATTACTGAGGTAATAACTCAAATAAATTGTAGCAAAGGACTCAACATTAAATTATTGACTTTCTAACACACACCAACATTAGCTGAACTGTGGTGCTTCATACAGATTCAAATTTCATATTATTTATACAGTTCTACACTTTTCTTGTTACAAAAGTTCTTCTCATGTGTCACTCCACAATTTTGAAATACATTTGATCCCTGCGATGGTAAGACCGTGAATAGTGTGGTGAAATAATTAACTTGTTTCATTGCCCCAAATTATTGAGAACAGAGTAACTTGTAAGAGCGTGACGCTTGCAAAGCCGTCGAATCCGGCGGGGATCGAACACGGTGATAAAATCGAGCCGGACACCTCTTCGATCGGAATGGGAGAAACAGATGGAGATAGCGGGCGGACGAGGCACGACCCGCTTCCACGACGACGGCGAGGCGCCGAGCAGCGCGGGAGAGAGCCGGGAAGTGATCGGAATCGAACGTGAGGTGAGACAGAGCGTTTGCAAATTTCGGAGAAAGGTATGTGGAAGGGCAGCGAAGAGGTTGAGGCAGAGATGTCGTCTAAATGTGAAGCAAGCCCTGGGGCGACCGTGCGCTACACTTACACTCCCACTGTGAAAGCCGGTTCACACGCTGTTGTTGGCTCCGTCTCTCGGCCGACCGGTGCCTTGTCGGGCAGTTCGTTGCCAATTAGTTTCTTGTCAGTGAGTACACAATGTTCGGACAAATTTACATAGTGAAGTCTAATTGTGTTATTGAATGGTATCAGTTAAAATAGTTTTAAGCTGATAAGTAATGGTATGCTCCCCTAAACAAGTTTTGGACTTTAAAACCATTTATCCTCGTAAAATTAAAAGACCGGTCTAAAATCCTGCTCTTTTTATATTTAAATTGCTGTTAATGATTTTTTGGCGAAGTAATCGTCTAAAAGTTCATAGCTTTTACTAATATTTCATTTGACTGCATAAAATTGGTAGTAGATCTTTCAACATTGTATTTCTTTTCGATGTATGATCAATTATTTTATCAATCTTTTTCTGGTTTTTCTGGTTTAATTTATATATATGTTGAACTAAGATATTTATCAGTCTCACTATTGTGTATTATAATCATAAATATAGTCAAATCACAACTATTTGTTAAATTTGAAGTATAGCTTTAACACTTAGTTATTATGTTATGGCATCTTTCCTATGTGACACATAAACATAGGATCAAACCTTCAAACATATAAGGTTAAAGCTTTAATCAGTTTTTCATTTTTACCCTTAGTTACAAATAAACTACTGAGTTCAAAATTTATTGTTGCACATATTTTACACGAAAATAAAACCTATTGAAGATTAAGAAGACATCAAAACTTATGTTTACTTAAACTTAATAACTCTTATCAGTTAAACAATTCTTAATTCGAATTTCTTTAGTTTTTCAACGCTTCATTTCGCTTTTTCAGAAACTTCAGGATTCATTCATATTTTAATTTTGATATTGAAATATTGATCTTCGATGACTAGTCGACATAAATGTGACTTGGAAGATAAAAACTTCAAGTTTGCAACTAATATTATTTATTATAATTTAGTGGTGTCATAAAAAAACATTTCTGTTTGAAAATTTTTATGGGGCATTCCGCTTCGGACGACATACCTTTATAAGTACTCACATAGTTCAGTCATTCATGTCAAAATTCTTTTCGGAGATTCCTTTTTCATTGTATTCCTTTACAGAAAACTGGGGGACAGACTTTTTAATCTCCCTTTAACATCTATTGATGAGGGATCCCAAATACCAGAGAACCGCTTTGTGTGTCGTTTAAAAGTAAAATAACTAAATTCAGTATCGAATTTATCCACACCTGAGGAAAGCTGTGATTGAATACTCCAACACGCATTGCTACACATACACTGTATGCTCCGCCACAAATAATGTGATAACAGTGAACAATGCAGCTGAGCCTACAAGAATAATGGTATTGAGATAAGGCTCGCTTAATCCAGTTCGGTCTGGTATCTTGGGATCTCCGGGCCGACTGAGAATGTGGAACATGTGTTGTAGAGTGGAGAGAGGTATTCTGGAGATAGGATCTGCTAATTCTTCATAGCGGTCGAGCCGTGCGGACAGAGGCAAGACCGATCTTCTCCTACACAGCTGTAAATCTGCCATAACCCTGCTCTTCATCTCACATCTTCATTATAGCCTCGACTTTTCTTGGTCACTAACTCCTCTTTCAATTCTTTATCATCCTTGATTCCTAAATATTTCTTGATAGCGCTATAACCGCAGTCCGTTAACGGTGAAGCTAAGGGAAGAATTCATATGTTAGCCTTCTCTCCCTGATACAGTACAACATCACTAAAAACAAACCGATACAACGGGTTATTATAGAAGTACCTGAGTGAATGCAAAGAAAGTCTTCAAACTAAGTATATATTTTATATCACATAATAACATGACACATAATTACAGTAAGTTTCTTTTCCAATTAGTTTATTTTGTTATTATTTATATTGTACCCATTGTTACCTATAAAATCAATGTAAAAATAAAAAGTGGTATCTAAATATATTTGATTTATTTGTAATTTAAAACATTTGACCCCACAAGTGATAACTTACTTCCTTAGAACGAGTACCACCAAGTTCTAAGTCTGTAGGATTTTTCTATTAGGAGTAATCACACAGACAGAGAGACGGGCAGATAATGGCACATTCTTAGCTAGATCCTGGGTATTTAATAATATATTATTTATACCATTCATAATTAACATATAGCATTTTCATTATTTAGGAATATTTTCACAGACTGTCAGGTTTCTCAATGTGCACACCAGGTGTTCATTGATACCACATTCTCACACACATTATCTTTATACATGAACAGTTTCGGTTTTGACCTTTTATACTTTATATTGTAATTATATATCACAATGTCATTTACTGAGTGGATTTACTCCTCAATTGTATTTATTACTATATGAATATTTTACAAATATCAAACAGAGAGTTTGAGCAAATGTTAATAAGTTACTTTCCCACATTTAAAGTATTCTGTATGTATATACAGAATATATGTGTATTTACATACATGGTAAATTTATAAGCAAAACAGTCAATAAATGGATTATAAACCTCAATATTGGCTAAAACTGTATAGCTTTTAAAATAACGTATGTAATCCTAGTAGTTTTGATAAACTATAAATATGTAAATATTATGTAATTTGAAGTAAACCGTGGTTTTAAAAATGCGTAACGCGTCTGCAAGTGAATATTTAAAATATGGCATATTCCGCTGCCACCACCGGATGATTCTGGAAAAGAAATGATCGTTTATACTTCAAACGTCTCTGTTTATTCTACTGATTGGTTTTATAACTGTTAGAATTATGAATACAGGAGAAGAATTCGGACTAAAATATGGTATCAAACTACATTGTTTAAGGAATTTAGAAAATTATTATAGTAAATTTACAGAGAGTCACATGTTACCGAGTCTAAGACCTGAACTAGACTGCTTTTCAGCACACGCAGGTGTTGACTTTGCATTGTTAGCAGTCTTGCTGCTGTCATGCTCACTTACTTTCACCACTGCTCTACATTTCATAGTTATTATGTCTTTAAAGAAATATTAAGACTTTTTACTAGGATGATGAAATGCTTATATAACAAAGTATAATGTCTGTATAAATCATTATACCCATATATGTATGTATAAGGATCAATATTATTTGAAATATAAATCAATATTGGTTACGGATCGTTTCACATGATTCTGTAAAAGGTGCAAATAGGGTTTAGGATTGCCTGGAAGTAAAAAAAAAAAATAAATCACAAGAAAATGTTGAATGGAACCGGTCATAAAAATATCCTAGACAGAATGGTGAAATGTTTTGGATATGAGAAGAACATACGAGTATATAGTTAAGTAACAAGAGAGAGGAAAAGATGGAATGACAGAGATACAAAAAGATAAAGACTGATAACGACAAAGTTGATTAAAGACAGTGAAGGAATGTGTGGGTAACAGCGATGGTGGAAGAGAGAAAGTGGAAAGATCAAACGTTTAACGAGAACTTAGTGTTAAAAATCCATCGATGCTGGAAACGAACGACGATGATTGTAAACAAGGATATAATATCAAATTATGGCCGCCAAGAGAAGGAAACCACGACATTACTTATATGGCATATCTACATTTAATGAGGATCTGATACCTGTTTTGCAAACAGCGTGCAAGAGGTAGAGGTGTAATAGAGGCCACCTAATTAGACAGAAATTGCAAAATAAAAAGTTACATTACGTAAAGCGAAAGATAACTATTTTGTCATATAATCCTGTAATTGAAGAGAAAAGAAACATCTGTATGAAAAGTATGCATCACAAATGCTCTAAAACGAGCTCTTAAGAAAGCCTCGCGTTCATAAAACCATTTGAAGTTTGTCTGGTCTGAGCTGATGTGAAATACTCAACTCTACCAAGATGACCCAGAAGCATAAAGGTTCCTATTTCATCAGATTAATACTTTTCCGTGTGTATTTTCTTGTAATTTTTACAAAGCGGGTACTTTTGGAACTCAATATTATAAGTCAAACTTTATTATTTGAAGTAGAAACAGAAGCTAAATTACGTTAATTCCAGGTTGAGTCGATAGAAGTCCATAAACGTACAGTACTTGATCCCTGTATTTGGTGTACCAACTAAAATAAAAGCGGTTCTGGATTTTGTTCAGATTTTCTAAGAGCACCAACAATATGTTAGTAGCCGAGACAACGGTGCGACTGTTACATTCTGCCTGAGATATTTAATTTTTATTTGGAATGCCTATAAGATATCAAATGCTCCAATCTCGTTTTAATTTTGCATTTTTTATAGCAAAGTCTCATGAAAACTGTGTCTATAACTTTCTGACCAATATTATTACTCAATTACCAACAGTTCATACTCTATTTCTGTGTTGTACTTTACTACAAAATCCATTTATCTACGAACAATTGCATGTCAAAAAGCAATACCTAGATATTCTTAACAATGATAAATAAATTGTGCTTTTATTAAATAATAAGTGATTGCGTAATTTATTTCAAAAGGCACTATTCCTAAAGTCAGCAAAATGGTGTAGTTGTGTACGAACCACTTTATTTCCTCTTTTTAAGAAATGTCATTAATAACTGCTAATTAATAGAGTGCTTGACAATCAAATATTACTGTTTAAATCATCCTCATGACAAGAAGTCCAACACTTTTTGCACACCTTCCCTCTGATCATTACTCCCAAACCCATACACTTCCCCATCTTATATCATATACATAACAATATAAGATACTACAAGAAGAATATTATAATATATATTATATAAAATAGTAATTTTTTTTAGCAAATTTTATTGAATAAAAGTTTTAAGGTGTTACCCAGATCCCGTTTAAGCAAACTACGCAGTATGACAGTTTCACATTACTAATCAGTTGTAAATAACTTCGTAGATTTTAAATACATTTAATACATATTTTAAGTTTTTAATATTGTGGGCGGTCAACATTGTATAAAACAAAACTGGCGATATTATATTGTATATTATGTTGTATATTATAACTGGCGATTTCAACATCGATGTTTTGGACCACACTAACTCCTTAACCCAGCGGCTACGTGATATTCTTAATTCTTTTGGTATAATCTGGTCAGTAAACACGCCAACACGAGTGACCACCACATCGAGCACAGCCATCGACAACGTCATCACAAACATTCCAAACGCCACAATCTCTATACTGGATTTAGTCATATCTGACCACTATGCTCAGGAGACCATAATTAATAATTTCAGGCCCAAAATTATAACTCATTTATCCAAAATGAAAAGGGACTTGAGTTCGGAAAACATCGTCCCTTATGAATTCATTTAAAAAAAATGAGTCATGGGCGTTTTTAGATAAAATTGAAAATGTCGATAAAGCTTTTACCGCGTTCCACGAACTTTTTGTGTTTCTTTTGAACATAGCTTGCCCGTTTAAACACTTTAGAGAGCGAAAAAAGACAAAATCTAATTCGTGGATGACTCAATATCTCTTGAAATTACGTAAACGTTTGAAATTTTACAATTCCATCTACGTGCAAACAAAAAACGAACAATTCAAAGCTTTTTATAGAACTTTCAAGACCAATTATCGAAAAGCAATAAAAACAGCAAAAGCACGTGAAATCTAAAAGAAGCTATCAAATTCTGAAAATTTTTCCAAAACTGCTTCGAGCATCATAAAAAATTTAACGACACAGCCCAATGAATCAAAACAGTATAAAATTCCAAAACTCTTAATACAGAACGAATTAATTACAGATCCATTAAAAGTAGCAGGTGAATTCAACGCTTTTTTTCGTCGGTTGCGTTATCCGATCCATCTTTCAAATGCTCCAACCAAGTGTCATTGATGGGACCGGTCTTCCATGGCACTGTCTCCAGTGTCTCGTCTGATACAGAGATGCAAACCAAAACATTCATGTGACATTAACGGCATGTCTATGTGACTGTTCAAACGCTATTTTAAGCACATTTTGACCCCACTGAAAAATTTGATCAACATGTCTTTCGCTCAAGACATTTTTCCTTCCACCCTGAAAACAGCGAAAGTCACGCCAATTTTCAAAAAAGACGACCCTTGCCTTGCAAACAACTATCGTCATATTTCAATCCTTACAATCATAAGCAAAATTTTTGAAAAGCTTTTTTCTGTCGAGATTAGAGGGGTTCTTTGAGCGTTTTGATGTTCTTTGTTCTCATCAATTTGGCTTCAGAAAAAACAAATCCACTATCGATGCCGTCACAAATTTAATCGAAACCGTTGTCGATGGACTGGAGAGACGGGAACATGTGCTAAGCATATTCCTTGATCTGTCCAAAGCATTCGACTGTGTACATCATGAGACATTGTTTTGCCAGTTGAAAACATGTGGTATTCGAGGTTTGCCGCACGAATGGCTTTCGTCTTATCTCACAAAAAAGGAGCCAGTGTGTGCAGATTGCGAATTCCCTGTCAAAAAAAAGTAAAAATGGCCTATGGTGTCCCGCAAGGATCTGTCCTTGGACCAGTACTATTTCTTGTGTACGTCAACGGGTTGAATTCGTCGCTCCTAACAGGTAAAATGGTTCAATACGCTGACGATACAACGCTCTGTTTCAAAGCTAAAACAAAGAACCAATTATAAATCAATACTCTTTTAGAACTGAATTCATGTATTCAGTATTTCTCAACATTGAACCTGAGAGCGAACAGCTCCAAATCAAATGTGTTAAATTTTTACCTTCGGCAATATGAGCCCGAGGATTGCGTTGCTGTGATGGTGGATGATGTCCTCCTAGAGGAAAATGATTCTACCAAGTTCCTAGGGATGTGCCTTGATCGAGGCCTGACATGGGACGATCACCTATGTGCTTTCCCAAGCATCTACGATCAACATGCTTTCTATAAAGCATCTGTTCAAAGGTTTTCTTCGGGCATTTATGCTTTACGAAATCTCTCCAAGTTTTGCTCCTTGGACTTACTAAGAACGGCCTATTTTGGCCTTGTATATCCTCATATAACATACGGGCTGAGACTGTGGGGCAGCTGTTCTAAATACAAATTTGAAAGAGTATTTAGAATTCAAAAGAAAGCGGTCCGACTAATTTCAAAATTGAAATTCAGAGATTCATGTAAAAATTCTTTTAGGGAGCTTGAATTGCTGACTTTGACCTGTCTCTATATCCTTGAGTTTGCTCTGTACTGCCGATTCTGCCGATTCAAGTGTGAGTTGGTCCAAGGCAGGGACGTTCACCAATACGGGACTAGAGGCCGGGGCAACTTCCGTATTCAACAGCACAGAACTGCCACGTTCGAACGTCTACCATCCGAGGTTGGCGTAAGGTTCATAAATAAGCTCCCTGATGAGATAAAAAATTTAAATGATCCTAAAAAATCCAAAGCTCGATTGAGAAACCTATTGATGTCGAGGGTGTTTTACTCTGTTGAAGAGTTTATGATGAGCCACTGGGATTAAATTTGAAATTAATTGAAATAAATTGGCTAGTCCTTTAGTTCTGTTCTAAATTGTAATCAGCATAGCTGAAAACTTTTTAATGAGTAAATTGACTTGTACTTAAATTGATTTATTTGAATTAGTTTAATTCATTTTAATCCATGTATACTGACGATTGTATACAATTTGCTTAAATTGTGAACACAATAAAGATTTATTATTATTATTATTAAAACTGAAGCACACACTGAAATATATGAGTAAAAATGATATTTATATTTCTAGCTGGATCAAATCAAACTGTTTCGATGTAGAAATATAACTGACAACATTTTGCTAGAGCAAGTTCATTAACTATGTTCATTTTATCCAAATTTTACAAATGTTGGGTGCTTGAGTTAGTGCTAAATGACTATATTTGGGACTATTAAACAATACTAACCAATGATGAAACGCTTATAGGATTTTTAATACATTTAAAGCTGTATTTTTAATACGGTTTATATTTTAAGGATACATGGTTGAGGGGCTCAAACAGACTACAGAAATACTTAAGTAATACTTGAGGACAGCTTTAATGGTCCTAAAAACAATTTCACCAAAATTATGGAGCAATAATAGCGTTGCATTTGATATTCGAACACGATCGATCAATCCCGGCTTCCTACTATGCTGGAGAGGTTTTCTGATATCATGTTCTATATATATCTAGAAAATTTGAAGTACTATTGGTTCTGGAGGGACGTTTTATTTCATACTATACAATTTTCAGCCATATGCACATGTTTTTTGGCCTTTCAATATTCTTATGGAATGTCTATTTTCCATTTAATATTTAATTGGTAAAACATAAATATAAAAGCTCGAAATTGGTTTCTAAACTACATGTACAAGTCACTTCCTTGAGTCGACCCTGGTCTATAAAACGCCCATCTCTCGGGATGACATTAGAAAGTTCTGCTCTGACCGTAAATGTTCCTTGTACAATAAAGCGAGAAATAAAACCAGGTGTAAAGTATTTGAAAAGCTTGCAATGAAAAATTAAACATTAATTTGTGAGTTTTGAAGGAATTTTTATTTGGCGTTTGGAAGTGCTCGAGATACCTATCATAAATGCAAGAAATTTGTAAAGCTAGTTATGATTGTCATATAAATTTACAGTTAATATGGAACATGAATAATTGAACTCCATGTTAGTTAGATAGAGTACGGGGTATAATATATATTACTGCTATATTTCGCACAATATTAGGAACAAAAGGAAAATGTACAAAATCATTTGTATTCTGAACTGATTTTAATTATTTACTTTATATTAATTAAAATAGCTAAAGTACAAATCTTTGATTTTTATCTCATAAAAAATCTTATCATTTAAAAACGTTTTCGCTGTTAGATTTTATTTACTGTTATAAAAAATGTCTCATACAAACTTCTTTTAAAGTTTTTTGGGAAAATGTATGCTTTTGATTGATTATGAAGTTCAAAAATTTTAATGTATTCTCAATAACCAATACAAAAAAATAAAATGCTTCCACCCGTTTAGATACGTATTCACTAAATCTGTAAAATGATACACCTCCCATAATTATACAACTATAAGTAAAGACGTAAAAGTATTGAGGTTGGGAATACTCGTAAGATACTACATAAAAAGGTCATTTTATTCAGCACCGGATATACAAACAGTGGTTAAAAAAATGTCATATAAAATTTCTACATCTAGGGCACAATTCTGCTTAATGTGTGCGCTGAGTGTTCGATTTTCAGATTGGAAAATTCTAAATAAGTTTTTATTATTCTTTTTTGTTTTGCTGATAAACTTGTAATGGTGGTACTACAAATCTCTTATTATTTATTTATTCCAACGGTACAGACCATTTTACAATAAGGTGAAAATTAGATGGCAAATAATACAATGTAAATAAATAGTTAACAGTAGCGTATAGGCACATACAAAGCTGATAAATATGTTATAAAATAACAGTTTACAAAACAAAAACAAAAAAGTAACAACTGCAACAACAAGTACCGGTAACGAAAAAGAAAATAAATACTATAGATCTTATAACACCAACAACCTAAAATAAAATAATTTTAATAGTACTTACGATAACTAACAATATAGATAAACTGAATGAAATTTTGAAAGACTACGTTGCATATAAAAATAAATAATAACAATGTAACACAACAACAAAGATAAGTAACAAACTGTAATAACAGTAGCAAAACAGTATAACAACAACAAAATATATATAAATTCTAGAACTCTAAATTTAAAATTAACAGTAACAAATAAAAATAATACTTAAATAAGGAAATACTTCTTATGTTAGGAAAATGCGCATACAAATCAAAATAAAAAAAGAGCGGTCTGTCCGCTGAGATTTCAGCCCTAAAGTACAAGGAATGAATTTTATATTGTGAGTTCATTTTAACTGTGCCACCATTTCTGCATTTATCAAATATGATTAAATTAAAAGGAAAAATCAAATTGGTGACTTAACCTCAACAATACAAATAACTACTTTTTTATGCTGATATATATAGTTTTTCATCTCATTAGGGAACGGCCCAAGAGGTGTGAAAAACGTCTTAAAGAGAGCGTAAGTCGAGTATTATATCAAAACAATGGTCAAATAAAGGTAGAGAGGGTTGTTAGGATAAAACAATGCTACATATTTGACCTCAAACAGTTCAATCTATACAAAATGGCTGCTTATAATACACTTTATATCCAGTGTTAATTGTAGGGCTTTTACTATTGTGACCAATTAAAATAATAACAACAAAGCTATTGATGTATGGATAGAACTGTTTGATGTCGAATTCGCAGCGTTGTGTTAAGGTCTTTTGGTGTACTACTTGACCTATGCTCTAGTTTAAGATTTTCTGTTGAATTATGTAAGGCTGTCTCCTAACATGATAAAAATAAAGATATTTGTATGAAAATGTAGATACTTATGTGTAGTGTTGTGCAATGCAAGCTTTAATGCAATGATTCAATAAATATACAGCCGTTACCATACGTCCTTGCTTGGTTTCGGCAAAATGGTCATTATCTTCTTAGTATTAAATTTGTTGTAGTATTAAACTCATGTTGGCAATTTATTGGATGAGCGTTGGCGAAGTCTATAACTTGAAAGCCTGGAGCAATTTTATTTCTGTCTGTCTGTCGGTAATAAAATATTTCGCTATCTCATATCGAAAACAAAGAATAATATTGATAGCATATTGTACCCGGTTATCCTTATGTAATGCTGAGTCTATACCGTTCATACACAAAAAAAAATTATATCCTGTATTTGGAGGACACGCATATTAGCTGTTCTTGTTCTATTCTGTTTTAGCATTTTGAGCTTAAAAGAAATATTCTAAACAAAATGTTTATGGAGAAAAAAATACATGTAAATATAAAATTTCTTCAAAATTAGGGCCATCCATGGAGTAAACTCGTACCGATACTTTTCTACGCGCACACGTGCTAGTAGGCTATAATTTTGATTCATAATGGCAAACATTGATTAAAAGAATTAAAATAGGGTTTTTGGATCATCATAATAATGTAATGTATATTCGATTCATATGTTATTGTAAAGTAATGCATTTTTTACCGTTAATTTTCTCATTTGAAATAATGAACTCATCTTTGCTAGAGCGTAGTTCGAGGTTAAGACATTTTAACAGATTAAATTGAGTTATTTAAATTTAAATTTTATATGAAATAACAGTTTGACTTATTCGGGACCTATAAATGCTATATAATAGTTTCCATAAGACGTGTTTACCCATGATTGCGCCCGAGAACCGTGGAAAGAACGTGAAGTTATTCATTCGAGCATAGCGGACCTAGTCGACTTGAACTGAGTTACGTCTCAATCTCATCCCCCTATACTTTAAATCCGTAGCTTTAATGCAGTAATTTAATTGGCTAAACGTTTAGCGAAGAGGCTGGAAATATTTCATTTTCATTTTTCTGTCTCTCCACACTATATCTCTTAAACGAACTGAAATTTTACGTGCAAGATTTATTCTAACTTATTTTCCCGTTATTCCTAAGCTTTCAAGAAGGTGACCGTTTAAAGTTTTAGAAGTATGTAATTTTTAACCTCTAAAAATTTACATGCACATAACAATATTTTCCTTGCAGCGTTTAAAGATTATGGAGTTTCTAAATGTTTGAAAGTGTTACTATTATATTATTAATATGGCCAACATTAAGAGTTATTGTCCCGTAAGTGTTGTGTAAATCAAGCATAAATCTATTAATGCATGTTCGTTTGAGATTTAGAGATAACGGCTACTTGTGAAATCCACATTTTTTCAACCGAGCCGGAAGGAACATTTTTATTTTATATTTAAGATCAGTAAGGTTTAAAAAGGTGAAAGAGAAAAGACTGAAATGCAGTACGAAGAATTCAAATGGTTTAGGTCTTGATTGTGTACAACTCAAAAAAATAATTTTTATTTAAAAATATTTTAAAATTGGATATATTTTTCAGAAAGACTTTATTTTTACGCTTTAAATGTAAAAGCTGAAATAAATGTATAATAGCACTATCTCATAAGCTTTAAAAATTTATTAAGGATCGAAGCCGGAAGCTTGATTTACCATATTTGTTCTAACATTTCAGGTTATTAGTCTAAAGGAGCTGTGCACATGATGTGCTAAACAAATAATATATTGGCGTTGCAAGTAAAACATCGCTTAAGAACCTATAAATGACGGTTATTTGTTTGTATTTCAAGTTAATGATAAAAAGTTACTTTATAACAATTTGTTTAGTAAATACATTTATAATAATATACATAATATTGAGAGAGCATGAGAAGGGATAATGTTGCTGACTCGGTGATATTGTCTGGCTTTAATAAAGTAATCAGCTCTAAGAAGAAATTCAGCGTACGAAAAGTACAACGAGCGTAAATGTAAATGCTTACGATTAAAATATTTGCTATACCGATGAACAATTTACATTTTCTGTATCTCAAATTAAAAAAGTAGAAAGGGCATATTTTGACCCATTTTATAATTAGTTTTGCACATAACAAGTAAAATAGCACATTTTAATTGGACAGTATTATATTCAAATAGACAATAATTATAGATCATTAGTATTTTTTATTCCAGTATTTACTGTTACAACAGATGATGCCTTAAAATACTTCTAAAGACTACTTGTGTATTTAGATAAAATACGAATAAGGGTATACATTATTCCTCATCTGTCCCTTAAAGAGAGATTTGACCATTTTAGAGATTTTGAGAAGTAAGTACATACTTGAAGATTTGCAATCTTATATTCTATATCCTCCATTTCTATATAGGGTGTCCTGTAACTCTCTGGACTAAGGTATACTATGTAATTACTTAATTCAAGGCAAACATATTTCACCATAAAATATATGACTCCGATGCTTATTTTCATATCTTTCTGTATGTATGCGTTTTTTTATAAAATAATTACTACCTTAAAACTAATACATTAAATTATACAAAACTTGGCTCAAATGTTTATAATAACAGGACCAGTTACTGAAAAACATCATGCAATTAACTTTAGTATTTTACAAATGCCGGGTATCTTAAAAAGTGACACTTTTTCTCAAGAATTGCAAGAATAACAGTTTTTATCAATTTTATCACAAATCTAAAGAAACCAAAATTATTTAAACCGTATAATAAATAACCGATATAGAGCTGATTTACTGTGGCAAGACATGGCCCACATTGAGGTTCTCACTGAATAACCAACAACACAAATACTGAACAAAAGTCATCTCTCAATTCTTGCAATTCTTGAAAAAATGCTAGTTTTTAAGATATTCAAAGTTTAAAAGTTTTCAATGGCCGCCAAAAATACTAAAGATAATAGTATGATATTCTTTTCAATAACTGGCCTTATTATCAAAAACATTTCAGTCAAATTTGGTATAATTTAATGTATTACTTTTTTTAGATACTAATTTGTAATAAAAACACATACAGACAAATGGGAAACTAAGCATCGGAGACCCATGTTCGAATGGTGAAATATATTTAACTTGACCTGAGCATAAAAAGTGGTATACCTTTGTCCAGAGAGTTATGGGACATCTTATAAACAACACCGAGTTTGATAATGGTAGATGGCGATCCATGCGATTTGGCTTAGCGCCAACGAACATTTTTACATTGGTCTTCGTATAACCATGATGACAACGAGAAAATAGCAGAATAAATAGATTTTTAAACAAACTGAATACAATAATATTCCAACATGCGTCATTATAAAATGAGCAACAGACGAATTGTTTTTTGAAACCTCAACGAAGCCTGTTACGCTACACGTATTGTGGCTTACTGCTAATTTGTAAGAAGTTAAAGCTAAAACTATAATTGCTGTTCTAAGAGCGATTTAAATAAGAACAATTCCTGACCGGTATAATTGGACTGTATTTTATTAAGTTTTTAACGAGTTAGCTAATCATGAACCAGGTGGACGGGAGTCAAGTGGTGTCAAGGCCCGGGAGTTAATCAGGAGTGGAGGCCGCTCTGCTTGAGGTGGACCAGATTATGATAGCACGTACAAGAGACAAGGTAAGCTAAATGGAAAGATATGGCTGTAAAAGGCGAAGCTGCAGTGACAAAATGTGCTGATAACACGCGAGTCTCCGCTGGTACACGCTGAGGTGTTATCGCCGTAGAACCTCTAGTCTAGAGAACGGCATCTGGGGTTGGAACATGTATCTAAACCAAAGAAATACTACTTGGTATATCCTATAACGCCAGTGCTTAAAACATGTGAACTAAATAAAAAAATTGTATAAAGAGAAGACCCCATTATATATTTAACCACAATATATAAGGGATTGTCCTTCTGTGCACATTTGCTGAGAAGACATTGAGTAATAATTTGTTCTCTGAAGGGGGCTATTTTATTTACATGCACAAGGAAATCAAGAAGTCCACCCACTTTTTCTATGCATAACGATTAACCGACAAATACAACTAAATATATTGCTTTAATGAATGAGACCTTCTTGGCATATTGACAGTTTTAAAAGAATGTATTACAAGTAGCGAAAACCCCCAAAATGAACTTTTTGAAAATAGAGCCTGGCTGTTTTGATACACAAAAACAGTCTTGCTCCTTCCTTGCGATATAGGAAACAGACGGAATAATTGATTAAAGTTATAACTTGCGAATCCCCCTTTTAGTAGGTAAAATAACCTAGCTTGCTTTGTATGATATGAAGGTGTGGACCTTTCAGGCAATCAATGTACCATATTGTATACAAGCATCAGTACTGAACTTAATATTGGTCTTCATGTAACAAATTAACTTACTTATTTATAATAGGTAGAATAAAAACTAATAGATTACCTAAATATAGGTACTTCTTTTAATCGTTATTAGATATAATTAAATTAAGATCCCGCATTTAGTTATTTGTATAACAAATTTATTATGCTATTAGTTGGCAGTGATTAACCTCAACAGAGACTCCAATACAGGAATTTAAAAAAGAATTACAACGATCTTTTTTATTTTTTTATTGAAATCTCTTACTTTCTACATGTGAAATATTAGGTTCTTTATTGCTTCTTTATTAATATTCGACCTAATTTGAATAGTTGGTTGTTGTTAGCTGTTAGTCTTAATATTCCAGGTATTTATGTTATTAGTGTAAGTATAAGTATACATGTTGTTTGTTACAAAATGTAAATTTGTATATTACCGTAGAATGCAAATAAATATATTATTTAATTTATTTATTAAATAATTAAATAAATATAAATATGTATTAAATAATTAAGGAATGCTGTAATGTTTTTACATTACTACAGCATTGCTTATGTTCTGTATTACTCAATGTTTAGACTTCAATAAATCCATTGTCAAAAAGTGGCACAATGTGCATTAAGTCTAGGTTTTATTAATTTCAGCAATGCCGTGATATAAGCATTTTAATTATATTTTTAATTGTTTGTAAATCTTGAAGTATTAAATATCTAAGTAGTGGTTAAATGTATAGAGGTATAAATTTTTTTAAACGGAAGCAAATTTGTCAATAAAGAGTTTTGACAAGAGATCCTTGAAATTCGGGAGAAACTACTACTACAAGGTAGACTTGTACTAGAGTATCATTATCTTTGTAATATCATATAATTAAGTAATTCCCACTAAAATAAAATAAAATCTATTGTACAATACACGATTAAGGACCCAGCATTGCGAACACCAGGTATTTGAGTGCTAACCAATAATAGGATTTGCTACGAATTTGGATTTTCGGTCACGCTCAATAGTGAGAAATAATACAGCATAGTATTTGCAACTGTTGTTCAGTATATAGCACTATCTATGCCATATTGGGGAAAATAGTAGAATAATACGGTAAAAAATTTTGAATGCAATAATGCAAGTGAATTGGTGATTAGATAAGTGTTTGACTAACATTTACATGGTTTCTCTGGGAAACCCCACAATTAGAGGGCCAGATGAAGCAGTAAATACTGGTGCGATGTCGGAGATACGCGCATGTGCAGAGTGGATCAGAGCAACCAATCAGCTGATCGATCTGCTATCATCGCTCACTCCTTTGTTGGCCTCGTCCTGGTGAGTTACAGGCCTACAGGGGACTTGCTCTAGAAGGCAAATCTCCACCAACTCTACTTCTCTGCTGACAGACTTGATATGGGTCGATAATTTATCTCCCTTGTTGTCTCGCCATTTGTAGTGAACAAACTGCCGTCTAATATACACTGCGATGCTTTTGCAGGATATGTTTAGTTTAATGTAGAATCATTCGTGGCATCGAATTTGTGTACTCACGTGTTCAATAAAGTATGCTTCTTTTATTTTGGACTGCATAATAATTTAATATAAATGGTCTTAATAAATAAATAATGCTCTTTGCTAATGTTTTATCGTGTCTTTGAGTTTTTGTCTAAAGCCTTAGCAATCAGTCTCTTTAAATTTTATGACTCTGGTTGCTCTGGAATACTTATGTTATTTTGTTGTTAATTAATCATTAATGTTACAATTTTTTTTAATTGCTCTATTAAACATTCGATACTTGCTTATTTTTCTTGTTTATAATTGTGAATAAGCTATTACTTAATTTTTTTTAATGTTGTTGATGTGTTTTTTTGCAATGTATTACAACCTTTTTATTATGTCTTGACCAATTTGCTAGAGACTATGTAGTATTAACTAACACATATTTGAATCATAGCGTTACTTTATAGTTGTTACTAACCTCAATACTGTACTGTTCACCGTATATTTTATAAGTTACTTTATGTTATACCTACATGGGCAGGTAGCCTTGGAGGAATCTTATATTATGTACTTACAGCTTGAAGCGATCCATTAGTTCTATTCACGTGACTCTTTTCGCTGGATTACAGCATTGTCATGCACAAACTAACATAAATAATAAAAAAAAACACAGTGTACGCCTAAATACACAAACACATAATACAGAGGAAATAATATTAATTCAACTACCCCTGTTATGAATTTAAAAAATGTGGAAAACGAAACAATATCACATTTTTAAGTAATCACTGAACCAGATTCAAATAAAACTGCTGAGAGAAATTCATACAATATAGCTAGGAAAGATAGAAGTCATTTTCTTTTTTCTGAGGCTAAAATTAAATTGTCACTGTATATCAGGGTTGAAAATTTATTACAATATGATACTTAGCTTCTGTTAATGTTTTTTAATTGTCACTCAACCTTAGAATAATTTAAACAGTTCTCATCCGACATATGGTAATAAATATACAAATAATTTAGTGGGAGCACCAGAAAATAAATAAGTCAATACAATATAGCGTTTTAAAATAAGATAACGCTTTCACCTGCAAAACATTTGACTGAAATATCGTCCCATAAACAACGAAGGCACCTGTAGTTGTTTTCGTAATTGATTTGAAGAGGTGAAAATTATCTGAGATGTTTGAAACGTTTATGGATGTTTTATTGTCCAAGTCCCAACTGTGCAGTAAGATCATAAAATACATGTTTTGCATTTATCGGTAGCCTTTTATCTCGGTTTTCTGTTTAATGGCACATACAATTCTCTTCTTGTGACACGCTGCTTTATATCCTAACTGAATTTAATGTTCGCTGTGAATTTCACAACTTTTTGATGTCCTGTCCAGGATGGATCAAACCGAGAAATAAATACTATTTATCGCCATCAAGGACGAGTTTGTTGCTAATCTAAAATTTCCCAGCCCATTAAAGGCTGTTTGATATTTATAAAAAATTGGTCTATTGTGACTTATTTATATTGAAATAAATATAAAACATTTATATGGAAAACTCAATAAATATTCAAAAAACATTCTGAACTAATTGAATGAAAATGAAACAATTCCAATTAACCAAAATCCAGTTAGAATTGTACATTTAACAGAAGAATAGGTAATGTGTTGTGTATTAGGGTGAGCTGCCTGTACATGCAATTCATGTACTCATGACACACTCGTGCGTCACTAAATGCAATTTATACAAACAGTTTCTAAACGTTTCATTTTTAATTTCAAAGAGAGATGAATTTTGGGTTAAGTTTAATAAAGTTTAAGCAATAATAATTTAGTAGTTTTTGAAGGTCCGTACAATATTTAGATTTTAATTTAAATAGCAATAATGTTTAGAGAGTTTTAAACTATTAAATTGATGAAATTGATAAATACCAAAGAAGTTGGTATTGATAATATAAATTCTTTCCAATACCCATAGAGACTAATGTAAACGATATGTTACTGTGGAATCATTTCTTGTGTGTTTGGACGTTACTTTAATGAATGATAATATTTAGTAATAAACCAATCTTTGTACACACTTTGTGATAAAAAGTTTAGTTTCTATATTAATGTTGTCACGATAGTTAGAAAGGTATAAATTACATTTAGACTGGTAGTAATAACCGAGTTATCGTATATTAATCGTCATAGTTAGGTCTATGATATCCTTTTAAATATAATACATGGTCTTAATAAATAGATAACATTAGATAAACAGGCATAAGTAGTTAACAAAATAAGCAAAAACGCCACCGAAAAGTACTGTTTTAGTATCAATCTGTTTTTAAAACAAATAATAGTAAATGATAGTATAATAAATTATTCACATATTTAAAGTTTGCTATTCAATAAGTGTAATAATGTACCAATTTGGGGTTTTCAAACTTAGGAACACTATGGAACATTTATGCTGTTATATTCCAAGTTTAGATTGTATTTTATGAATGCCTGATTTAAGAAAGCTGTTTCGCGGGTAATATTTTTTCTACCTTGCCTACAGATTGTGTGCAACTGAGATATTGACCAGTTTCTCAGATTGCGCAAGAGTAGTGAAGTGTTGTGGCAATTACATTTATTCAGTGAACCGACCGTTCCCAGCAGCGCAACCAAGCAAAGCGAAATAATTCATGAGATGTGAAAGGAATTGCAGCTCAAATTTAAAACTAGATCCGTATTTTACGGTCGGCAAAGATCACGACATTGTCACGGTCCTCTTCCTGTCCATCCCGACCTTCAGGTGACTCATTTTCCTGGAGCGTCGGAGATGGAGACAATTGTCAACTACGATTTGGTCAACTACAGTTCTTGTGCATAAGTTATAAGATATTAATTTCTTGATTAACAAAACGAAAATGAATTATTTATTCCAGTCGCACATATGTTAAAAGCATAATTACAAATTTACTGTTACTGGCTAATTATACGTGTGGTTGCCTTAACCGCTAATCCTTCTAGCACCTGCGCTTTCGCACAAAGGGTCTTCAATACTCTACGTAGAGTGGCGTATAGACCCTACAATTATTTGAGGTTTGTTGGTACATCACTTCTTATTCGATTTTAGATATTAAAACTAGAGTTAATAGTTCAAACTAAACGGTTACGTGATTTAAACACATAGGGGATTGTATAAGCCTGTATGAGGCTATATTTAATATAGTTATTTACTAGCCATTCCATCGGGTATATTTAACAAGCTTTCATAGCGTTATGCAATACTATACATCAACATTAATTAAACCTTATTTGACACAGACAATATAAATGTTTACGGCACAAGGCTGTATAATTTCAAGCGCTTCAGATATCCTGAACTGTTTTCACAACCGATTCACCAAACATCACAAGGAATATAGGAAAGGGATGAAAATCTCTCCTATTGTCAACACCATCTTTAGATATGGCTATTTGTCATTACACTAGTTTTAGGCATTACCGCATATGTCAACAGTTACATTATTACATTATTTGGAATTTTTAATATTATTCTGGGTTTAAAGTTTATGTACCAGCTATAAAAGTATTATTTTGTGTTATGGATGAATAAAAGTTTTTAGACAGTTAAATTAATTGTATATACAATGCTGTAAACATATATAAATACGCAAAATATCTGTGTTAAATGATGATTATAAAATACCTTACAACGTGAAGCCATACTCTGTACTCTATCTACTAGAGTTTAAACTTAAAAGCTGTAAATAAATTGATATAATTTGCTCTGGTATCACTAAGTGAAACTGAATTTCGTATAAAATTGAAATTTGTGTATATTAAATACACAAATACTATTAAATACTATCGAACAAACGAATTGACTTCGAATTAAACTAACTATTAAAATGACATTTATTTACAAATTAACAATTATAATTTTTTCCTTTGCACAAAACTTGTATTATTATTTTAATATGGTCTTGTCTATAATATTTAAAAATATTATTCAAAGTACATTGGTCAAAACATTATATTAAATAATGAAATATGTATTTATGTTTTATTTTACAGGTAAAGATGGATTAAAAAAACAAAGAAATAAGTATTGTAAGCCCTATACATAATGTATATGATGTATTTTAAGATTTTGGGTGGATGATCGCCAATATTAACTAGAGGCCATATTAAAAATATGAGTTTTGAGGTACGATACACAAATAGCCGACTAGACTGGCATGTAATAATGCTCAATTCTCTATTTACCTGATAGAGGAGTATGAGAGAAAGCGGTCGGCAAATGTTCCAAATCACTGCGCTGCCACTGGCTTGATTTAGGGTATGGTACCATGCATCAGTTTTAAGTGTAGCCTCAAGCACAGGTAGGCAATTATTCGGAGGAAACGGTGCAATTGAGAACCGCAATTAGCTAAATCCACATGTTTGGGCAAACCGCGCCGCGCCGTGCCGCCTCGATTCTCCACATGTCCGGAGATTTGATTTCCAACATGCAATGTCATGTTTAGACTTTGGGTAACATTTTTAGATGTGGGTGACACATAAGTATTATAATATTAAATATGGATCATACGTATCTAGGATTACACTATAATGTGTTCAGATATAGCTGAATTATTTCTTTGCTTTTCAAGAAGCCAACGCAAAATACCAGTTTTTCAGAGCATTCAAAATGCAGAAGCAAACGATTCACATATTTCACAGATAAGGTTCAGATGCAAATGCAAGGAAGCTTTAAAACGATTGCAACTCTGCGGAGCCTCATTTTGGACACAATCTAATTTTGTATTTCTAAATGTGCTATGACACTGGGGGTTTACGAACTGGCCCTCACAGGCAGGAGTTCGATTTATTAACAAGTTGCCAAATTCAACCAAATATGATAAAACCTTTATAAAGCGCTTTCTAGCGTCTCAATCATTTTATAGTGCTGGCGAGTTTATGGCATTCAACTTGGAATACTGACAATCGGTGTTGTAAAATGGGGAAATTGGCAGGAAGTAATGTGGTGCGACTGAAAATGTTTGAGTGGGGTCTTGATTTGGATTGTTTTCATAAAATTTTATTTAAAAAAATGACTATTGCTATACATATTTAGTGATTTCCTGATAAAAAAGTTATCTACTTTGGTTTGATGACCTGGGAGGGCTTTCTTAAAATCGTGTTCTTGCCTGTTCGTCTGTTTGTCTATCCGTCCGTGCGGTTACTGCAGATAAAAAGGTCCTATAGATTTTAAAGTGGGTCGTCTTAGTCCAAAATCAACTCTCGTGGCCAAAAGATAAACATTAATGGCAAAACTAAATTCTAAATATTTACACTGGTCCTATAGGTAACCATAACATCAATCTAGATAAATTACTATATGAATACAACATTTATTTTTAAACCGTGTTATACTAGAAGATTCAGTAACTTCCTCTACATTAATCAAATTCGTAATTCCAATAAGGTTTTACTAAAAATGTGTAAAAATGCTTGTACGATTCAGAACAGGGTAAATGCAATGGCTGATTTACGCTGAACAATTACGCGCCTATACCAATGAATGTCTTGGATCATGACCAAGACTATTATAAGTATTGTATACATAATGTATATGATGTATTTTAAGATTTTGGGTGGATGATCGCCAATATTAGCTACCATTATCCTTTTGTTATCGAATTTCTCCTAGTTCCATAAAGGGGTTATCTTTTATTTTGTTAGTTTTCTTAACGACCGTCACTGTCCTAATTCAAGAATCGGTGATCTTTCGATAACACACAGTTTTAGTAGACAGTGTTTGGAACTACAAAAAGGATAACCTCACAAAATATAAAACCCAGGAGTATAATCTAGAAGTATAATAAAATTGTTGAAACCTAACACAACACTTGTGAACTCTGCTGACTGATCCTAGTTACTAACCTCAGCTCACTATCTACTGAGACATCTGAACGACTATGTTTCAGTTATATTAATTTAATTATTATAGATTGCAATTACAATAACCGTTAAAGCATAATTCAAATTTAATTTTAATATTATTAGTCCGAAATGTTTATTCTTAAATTTTCCTATATTGTCAGATACAAATGTTAGTTTGGAAAATGAATCTTGACTCAACACTACAATTAAAACAAGGTAGTCTTAACAGGCCTCACTGAAGTTGTTCTGCAATATTTCGAATCTATAGCTCTTTTTATGTTTGAGATGTCCGGAGTATAGTTCAAATTTTTACGTTCTCCTAGTAGACAAAAGAGAAATTGTGCCAGCTTCTTAGTGACAGGCTTTATTTCCATGGTTGGACTATCACAGAACTTATTCTCGTCTTTGTAAACTCAAATTTCATGCAAATTAAAAAAAATTACAGATGAAATCAGTTTCGTGATATCTTGCCACACTCACACTTTTCTTCATTAATTTAAGTTTCATAACAGTGTTGAAATGATAAAAGTTTCTGTGAAATAGGGAGAGTGCTACAACGCAAGAGAGCACTAAAATAAAATCTTGTTGCAAATTTATAACATCGACTTTCATTCTATTGTTTTTATTTTATCTCTATTAATACAAGTCTCACGTGTTGAAACCTTGTATTATTGTTCTACATTTTATTACAAATCCACTTATTCTGTATTTTCTTGTTGCAATCATTGTTATCCATAAGACCAATGTACACATTTTATTAAACGCTCAGTCAAATCTCATGGAGTGACATGCGCAAGCTTCATGAAAACTTTCAAGACTATAGGTTGGTTCGTTTTTGGGATATCGTGTGGACAGACAGACATACAGACAGAAATTACATTTTTCCAGAGTCTCAAGCGGTACGCTTCACTAACGCTCAGTAAATAATATATACAAGCATTTATTCTCATATAAATTCCAAATTAAAGTAAATATTATTAAAAAACATTGGTAATTGTACTTTTTTATTTTCAAACGACGTATGAAACATTATCCAAACCCAACCGTACCAAGATACCCGTACAACATCGCTGAGAAGGTCATAGTGTCACCTGGAATGACGATGACGTCTGAACCGTTTTTCGGAAGTCAAGAAAGAACAATAGTAGGGACTCCAGGGTGGCTGTGCCCTCCAAGCACACTTTCTATAGACGCTTTACATAAAGATACAAGGAACAATGTCCCATTCATTAGCGAGTTATATCTTATTGTGGACATTACTCATGCGCCAGGCCAAACGACCGACGCTGTGGTGATGCGGTTTGTATGAAAATGGAAGCTTGTAGTCGGTCATAAACAGCTTTCATAGAACTCTTATACGGTAAGATACCACCCACCAGAGCCATCTGAGAGCGACGGTGCTCAGCGTAGGTAATAATGCCGTGTAGGTCTAGGCGGTGCAGTCACTTTTGTAATGTCTCTGTTAACTCAGGATTCCCTCGGTATTTTATACCGTATTTTACACTGACGGTGTTTACCGCTAAGCATCGTTGTTATGGTTAAGTAGTCTGCCACATCATTGGAGGCATTTAGTTTATAACATTGCTCTAAAACGGAGCAAATATTTCCTACATGTATTTACACTATTCTTTGTAGAAATTGTTAAATATTTAAATAATAGTTATTTTACTTTTCTGTTTTTATTTGCTTATTATGTAAATTCAGTCAATTTTTTAAAGGTTTTCTTATAGTTTAAAACAGGTTTGTAAATAGCCTGTTAAATGCTTAATCTTTATAGTTTAAGTATGTTTATTAATTTTACAGTAATTGGTAAGTTGTTAAGTAGTAAAAAAAGTTAATTATGCTTTGTCCAGCAGACCCTAACCCTTCAAGGTTTAAGGTCCTTCGAACGTGACTGCACATCTCCAATAGCCAGGCTACCTTTTAGTAATCGAGTGTGCTCACAATGTGCATTGACCATTTTACATATTTAACCCCTATTCCAAAATGTAAATACTAATCAAAAAACGAAGTAGCCTCCCTTTGAATTATTGATACTGATATTTTAATCAATCAAATCAAATTGTTTATTGCTCATTAACAATACAAAATTTCATAGACCATTGTCATAATCTTATTACATTTATAAAAAAGATATTAAACATAACATTATTAATACGTGCCGTTAACAATTAATAAGATCATATAACATGGCTATTGCAAAATGCAATTACTTAAATAATTAGTTAAACCTACGCCGTCAGATACAATTCTTCCTAAGAATTCCTCCTGAGTGAAACAGCAAAGCCTGTTCAAGAGATACTTATTTAGTCTTATTTATATATTGAAAGGGATTCACGAGTTTTAATATAGTCTGATAAAACATTAAATTAGTTTTGCCATAATGTATTAGCATTATAGAACATATTTTTAATCGTGCGGAATAAGGATGTAAATGTACTGGAAAAGATTACAGCTTTTTAAAATTGAACACACAATCATATACAATAACGATGGACGGGTAAGGAAATGTTCACAAGAGAATACTTCTCGGCAACTCTCCCGAATCCTGAGACCGCAAATCATCCTCATAGCCCTTTTCTGCAGTCTAAAATCTGATTGCTGACCATGAAGTTCCCATGAAGAGGATACTATATGAAACCAGTGAAAAATTAGTCTTAGTACACAATTTATTTAAGAATGCATATACATATCTAAGAGAAAAATGCAGCTGTTTAATTTCCTACATAGCTGATCAATTTGATTTTTCCAAATAAGTAAGATTCTATGTGCATTTCTACGAGAAAATTGGAATTAGATTCAAAACATATAGTCCCATTACATATAGTTGTAAAATTTAGGATGTCAGTCGAAGTTCTATGTGGTCCAAAATAGAGCATGCCATGCAGTCACCTCGATTCAGAGCTCTGACTGCAGCAATAAGGAAGTTATTAATTGCATCGGCAATAGATTTATTAACAATCCAAATTGAGTTGGTGAGATAAGCTGATATTTCTTCAGGAAGTTGCTCAGTCTGTCATGAGTGAGTGTCAAAAACTTTACTTAATATAGGAATAATAGATATCGGTTTATAATTTTCTGGAGAATTCGTGGATCGCTTGAATAAATATAAAACTTTTGAATGTTCAAGACTCGATAAAATTTACTCTGGGATATTGAATTATTAAGTAAGACAGACAACGGCACTGCTAAAGGTGCTGCTACTTGTTTGATTTTCGCCGGACACATGTCTTAAATATCAGTAGCATAGCTAGACTTGAGATTGGAAATTACATTAACAACTTCTGTTTCTGAGGCTGGTGCAAGGAAAATATAAGAATTTCACCGTATAAAAGTAATTGATGGTTAAATATTACATAAAGTTAGAGGTTACTTTACAAAAGTATTATTCCAAATTTGGCAACGTTGTTTAGCTGGACTAAAGATGATTTAATAATCTTAAAATTTTTAATTTTTTACATTTCTCAGTCTTTTCAAAATAGTTATATACAAACTGCCACATAGCTCTAGCCTTATTACTGAAATTTTTATATGATTTTCAGTCGACGTTATTTCAATTTTCAGATGAATTTTCTTTTTTTTTTGTACATATTGCATAAGCTGTCAGTTGGGTAATCATACCGAAGTATAGAAAAGTCTCTTGGCCTTCTTTTGAATACATAATTTTTAGCCACTTCGGCTTTTTCATACTTTTAGATAAAAACAATGAATGATAGATGGGAATGAATGACAAATGTAGGATTGTCATAAATGAAGAACATTGAACATCAATTCTACCTTGAATGAAGACAGTTTGTCAATTAGTACTGGTTCACCGTTAGAAAGACGAAGGAAAAATACGTTGCTCCACCGTGTTTTGGGATAGTGTCTAAAACATTTTATGTACTAAGTTTTGCACCTTATGAGACAATGAGAGACTCTTTACCTAAATTACACTATATTTTGTAGTTTATGTGTCTCTGATGTCGAAGCGATGTAATAAGTTCGGTCTTTCAGGAGACGTTGAAACAGACATTGATGGTCTACCTCAACAGTGGAGTAGTATTTTGGAAGCACTAAGAACCTTTTTCTTAATATTAACCGATAACATTTATCGAACGACCCGAAAGTAAGTAACAAACGTTTTACCGAACTGACAGTAAATTTTCCTCGGATTTTGACTGTAACTTTGCAGCTCTTGTACCTTTCGACTCCAAAATTAATAAATTCTTTCTTGGAATAAGAGAAACCTATCCACCAAATCCCTGTATAAAATTATTTGGGACCATTTTATCGCAGAGTCGATAAGACAACCAAACCAAAAACAGCACAATTTAAAAATAATAGAAAAATGATTGGCAAAATATCTTTATTTTCTTGACTTACTATTAATACATATGTTGTTATGGGCATGATGGTTTATAATTAATTTATATTTAAAGATATACTTCAGTTCAAGTATATTACACGTTCTTACAAGTGAATAATAGTATATAAGTTTCTCTCAAACTGCAGACGTGCACTGCTAATGTATATTGCCTTAAAGGGAACAGCAGTGCCGCTTTATTCATGGAATGCGTTTCGCACACCCGTTTGAATAAATTGGCACTGTAATGGATTCCTAGGTGGCAAAAGCCTCAAACAGCCACCAATCTCATTCAGCCATTGGTGTATTCATAAACACGACCAGTTGGACTAATACCTATTTCCCCTTCGTTTACAACATAAACTTGTCGCGAATAACAAAACACACCCGTATTAACAATAACTTGTCACCCGTATTAACAATAACTTGTCACCCGTATTTTGACGTTGACTGATTAGGAAGAATATACATAATAGTATTTTGGACAGGACAATACTTTTAGGGAATAGGAATACTCTCTTACTCAGGTGTCATTAAAAGGGTAAGGTAAAGAATTGTATTAACTTGCCAAATACCAAAGTAATTTTGACAAAATAATATATTGAACGCCAAGAAAATATGTTTATTTACCTTATGACCAAGAACTGGGGAACGAAATGTCACAAGTTTAAATTTGGCAAATATATTTAAATATCTTGGTGACGTTCTTTGACCAGATTGATGCGACATTTAGTTCCAGTATGGTGGCCGATCACACTAAATAAAAACACAAACATGAGTCCGTCTAGAAGAGGTAGTCTTTGTTCAAATGGAGTCGGAACCCTATATTTCCAAAACAAATTATATTAATATACTATTGTGTATAGTTAATTCAAATACCATACGAATTTTTTTAATTAAGTTTTTAATATGTTTAGGAATATTCAGAATATTTTTGGATGTTGATTATTGCAAGTAAAGGTAAAGGGATTACAGTACACTATATCGTGTCAAAACTATAAACATACTACTCTTATTGTTAGATATAAGAAGGTGATGTACTATATAATTCAGAGTTGGGATAATTGGTCTGGAATGTGCTTTGCGATGCAATACTTAGAACTCCAATACCAGAGAATATAATTGTTATCGGGAACGATGAGAAGACATTTATGAACTGCAGAATCAAAACGAGAGACACGGATGAAGGAATATTCAGAGCTGTGATACTTCTGGATTGCTGCGAGGAAAATATTAACTATCTGAGAATCAAAGAATGAAGTTATTTTAAAGTACTTTTACAGTATTACAGAATAATATGCATTTCTGAATGTATTTTACTGTCAATGCTAATCCGAATATGTTTAATGCTTAAAATGAAGAGACAAAATTATCTTTACATTATCTTAGGTTTAAAAATACTAGAGAAATATAAAAAGTACATCATTCAATGAAAAGTGAATTTATAACCTAAATTTCCAGTTAACTTCGACAAATAGTTAAGATTTTTCTGAGACAAGGAGAGTTTTAAAATAGTTCAACTACGCTTTCAAAACACTTAACAGCTTCTTAAGAGTTGTCCTAGGAGTATGAACAATTCAGTATATTTCCAACTCAAATTAAACTCTACACTTGACTGTTCGCCATGGTTTAAAATCGGGTCGGTTTTGATCCTAAAAATCCTTCAGAGAACAGAAATCGCGTCCGAACAGGCGGTCTCCGAGTAGAATCTCGTGTTCACTGCTAATATCGGCTATTTGTATCCAAACAAAACGAGTCCCGGCAGTTTAAAAGTTCGCGGAGGCCGCACAGACTGGTAAAATCGGCCACAAATGTAGTGATGAAAGTCAGGTGACAAATTGGATCCGGAGATATAGACAGGCCCCCGGATACGGGTGACATTCTCGGCGAGCTCGCTGCTCAGGCATTTGCGCTGAAGGTCTGGCTGTGTCCTGAAGTATCAGTGACACCCGTCCGTCGGAATAAACGTTGTGTGGATCTCTAAAATAAACAAGGGGCAATAAAACACAATTAAACTTAACTAAAACAAATACAATTTCTTATAAAAAGCGAAATTTATCATTCCCTTTGCTTCCTGTTTGAGAGGTAAAATTTCTTAAATAAAATAAACGAATAAAAATTCTAGAAAAAAATAAATATATAATTAAACTTTCTTTCATAAAAAATAGCTAACCATAATTTTTTCATCTAATACTAAGACGCACAGCCACCGGGAGCACCCGTCCTCCGGGAGGTTTGTCAACGTGTGCTCTCGACTTCTGGCAGATATCGGTATGTGCGTGTCTCCGCCTTTGGTGCTCTCAGCCTCTGGGTCCCTCCCAGGCTCTGGCAGATAACGGTATGTGTGTCTCCGCCTTTGGTACTCTCGGCCTCTGGGCCCTCCCAGACTGTGGCAGACACTGATTTGTAAGTGTCCTCGCGTTTGGTACTCCGAGCCTTTGGGTCCTCTAGACTCTGACAGATACCGATGTGTGCGTGTTCACGCCTTTGGTGCTCCCAGCCTCTGGGTCCTTCCAGACTCTGGTAGGTCCTGTCCTCCGGGAGTTTCCGGTCAATGAGAAGTCCCAGCTTCTGGAACAACCTGGACGTTCCGGACTTTGGAAGCTTCTGAACTCTTAAAGCTACCGGAATTTCGAAATATCGGTCACTGAAAGCTCTAGCTTTTAGCAGCTCCTGTTATTCATTGCGGAAGTTATGATTTATTTGTTTCCTGTCTATAGATTCTCCTTAACTCAAACGTCAAAATAATTCCAGACTTTGAATTTTTATAGCTGGTAAAGTAACCCTTGGAGAGGATTGTCCTATTAAAAATTATGCCACAAGAATTGTGTGGACATATTTTTCTCTGAAGGTAATAAATATATTCATAAGCTGTACCTAGATTAGCGAATTTTAGCCTATTATTGAGAAAATACTTTGCTCCAGAACTTTATAGCTATTTGTTTATACACTTGTGACTTATAGCGTAACTGTTTATGAGATTGGTTTGATTGTAGAGCTCCACCATCTTGTATCAAAGGACACTGAAAAAGCATCCGTGGTTAATACCACAGTACGAGACACATTATGATACCTAGCCTAGGTGCTTAGCCGTACGGGCAGTTACCGTAACCCGTAACCCGCATCCCCACTTCCCCCTTCACCGTGCTCCGCTGCTATATTGACATGATTCTGAACTGATTCTTAGTATGTGGCGACGTGACGTTTTGCTCCACTTCGGTTGTTTATATCCATTTTATTCTCCAGCGTTCGATTGTTCTGCACGTTTTTATTTTACTATTTATTTAGATTCACGTTCTTTTCCGAAGTGTAAATACGCGTTAATTTACACCATGAAGGTAAAAGATTCAGGAAGATAGATGACAAGTAAATATGAGTAGCAACGATTCCTCGATTGTTGAATTCAATCCATTGTGCTATTACTGTTTAATTTGCCATTACGCGAGCCACAACCCAGGCTTGCATTGATATGTCTCGTATTATAAAAAAGTATGAAGTTCCTTTCAACTTTAGTCAAACTACATCCAACGTCCAGGCATCTGTAGAAGTTTAAGAAGTCCAGACAAAATAGTTTTAGCTATGGGGCTATGCCAAATTGGTTCCAAAGCAGCTTACCACATCTATTACAACATTTGTTCCATAACACATTCATGTCAGTTTGGTTAAAATCTATCCAACCACAGAACGTTTATTGTAACTGTATTTATAATGATTTTCTTCATAGAGCTCCTTCCTCTTCTCTCAAAAGGCTGCAAAAACACCTTTGTATAATATTTATCATTGAGGATTTTCACGCTAATTTTAGTTTAAATTTCGAATAGCAAGTTTTTCATGGAAGATGTTATACTGGGCTTTCACAAAGAAATTTACTATACCTTAAACAACGCTCATGTAAATTTATGTTAAAAACCATCCAAATCATAGGCGTCAATCTTAGCTGTGTAAAAACGGCTTGGAAGCTTTGCCTCAAAGCTGGATATGATGTGTTTGTGATTACCATGTGTTCTATAGAATAACCTAATATAAATTTAAATTTGGATGAAATCCGTTTAACTAATTAAAGGCGACAATCGTAGATCCAATCGCAAAGTGTCTACAGTGATTGTGTAGAGATTAACTCTGAGATTCTTCCCTCTTTGGTCCGATTGTTCCCAACAATGAAATTTCCATTCATTCGTAGAGCTTCAAGTTTTGTAAAGACGCATTAGCAGTCGCGGCATTAATTGTGATAATACATAACTATTTGCACGGATACATATAAAAATAATCTTGAAATTTTCATTGGAATAAAACGCCAACTTTGTATTCTATTATACAATGTATATTATATATATATATATATATATATATATATATATATATTAATCTTCAATAAGAATTCTTCAATTATTGTAATAAACATTTTCTATATTTCGGCTTAAGCCGTCTTCAGGAAATTACAAAAATTATATAAATAGGGCTATAAGAACAGAATAAACATAAAACATCAACACAGAAAATTAAAAATAAGAATGAATTATGTATAATGGTGAACATATGATTTAATTTTATAAATTCACTTTGTTGACTAAGTCACCTTAAATTTAATCCACTTGGAAATTTTGATTTAGTGACGAGTTGATGGGTTAGTTCCATGGTTCTCAGACTGTGTGTACTTAAATTTTGTGATATTTTTCTAATTGGTTTCACTGAAAATGTTTCTTCAAAATTTAAATTATGTATTAAGCCATGTGCCACTATAGGTTGCTCTGTTTTTTTATGTTTATATGCATACCTGTGCCCAGTCATCCTTGTTCTAAGAGAATTTATCGTTGAACCAATATAATCTTTAGGGCATAACTTGCACTGAATTTGGTAAACAATATTTTTTGATTCACATGTTAAGTCTTCAAATATGTATGATTTTTGTGTAGAACTACTTGTAAATGTTTTTGAAGTAGAGCACATGTTGCAAACTAAACACCTGGGTTTATTGCAAGGATGTGACCCAACTATCATGTTTTCTTGGTCTTTGTGCTTAGGTAATTTTGGATGGACTAAAATATCTTTCAAAACTGGTGGTTTTCTAAATCTTATTTTTGGAATGTATTTGAATATGTTTTTAGTTGAAGCAGAGCTGTCCAATAAACTGTATGCTATTCGAAGTATATTGTTAATTTTATAAGTCCTGGGTGGTATTTTGTTAAAAACTTTGGATCATTATTGTCAAATTTAGATTTACTTGTTCCAATTGATAGTGATTTGGTGTTCAGTTTGTTGTTTAAAAGTTTTCGTGGATAACCCCTTTTGGAAAATGCTGATAATAAATTATCAATATATTGTTCTAAGTGATATTTGTCACTGCATAAATTTTGGGCTCTTTTAGCTAAACTCTTTGGAATGGCTTTTTTGACATGGGACGGATGAAAACTGTCATAATGTAGATATTGAAATGTGTTGGTGTTTTTTATATTGATCTTAGTTTTCAACTTCTGATTTTCAATAAAAATATATATATGTATATTATTATATACGTATATTATATTATATTGTATATTTAAAAATAGAATCAAGTTAAGTAACAATAAACCGATAAAACAGAGTACAGGAAAGCCCAAAAGAACATAACGATCGAGATCAAGAAAAAAGGTTTTCTTTTATCTAGAAATATATGATAACGCAACATTGAAAGATCTGCCAGACTAAGATAGTGAATATGCTTCAACTGCTTCAGAACCAGGTGTGTCTGGATGTCTGCTCTATTCATATTTAGTGCTCTGAGGCCGCACTACACAACGCCGAGCCTGTGCCGTATGACCTTACACTTTGCGCACAATTAATGATTTTATTATTCCACAGAGCATGAGGATGCACTCCGGCTTGCTAACCTTCACTTAACGTGTGGGAACACACAAGTCCAATCCTACCAACACCAATTACTTAATAGCCGACCCTATCTGTTTAATTATTATATGGTCCCGTTGCTGCCAGTAATTGATTTCTCGTGTTATTGTATGGACGGGAAATCGTGGCACGAGTAGTGGGATTATTTTGTTGCATATGCGAGTGTAATATGTAAATTATATGGTGTCTGTACACGTTTAAAACACTAGAAAGTGTGGAGCTAGCCTTAGAGAGGAGTTGCTTGTTGATGGATAGTTACTTATATAACACATTTATAAGTAAATTTAATTTAAATAAATTTATATGTTGATAGAATATAACTGTTTAGCCCCACTAGGGATATAAATACCTTTGTTAAAGAATGGTGATTGCAATCCTTTAGCAATTGATTTGTCTTAAGGCAATGTTCTCAATTAAATCCTGACATAAAATAAAATACTTTAAGCATATATAAAGTAATATTTTAGATAATTTCCGAAATATGGAAAATTTGTAACTTAAAAGAATCCTTTTTTATTATTATTTTTTTTTTACATTAGGCAAATTTTATATTAATACGCTTTAGGTTATTTTATAGACGGAAATGCTCCCTGGTCTCTTAACCAATTTTAATGTTTAATGTATCATTTGAAGGAGTTCACTGTGAAAGCGTGTCACTTGTTGCGTTCAAAAACATTTACCATTACGGCTCCGCCCCATTGGCTTTTGAACCTCTAATGTTATTCATATAGATTTCATAAGTTTTAGTTTAGATTCCTATATGTTTTAATTTTTTTTGTTGTTCTCAGCTTCAGCCACACTGGTTTATTTTCAAAGTACACACACTATTTCGTGTCTATTTTGTTTACGATTACAGTATGTATTTGTATATAATGTTACATTTGTATAATAATAAATTATTTAATGTACTCCATCTTAAGAAAAAAGATTGGAATTGGGGAATGATGTATTTTTATACTAGATTACTAGTGGTTATATTTGGAACAGTTTAAAATTAACATTGACAAAGTATTGCACCTTGAATTTTATTTCTGTACATTTGCAACTTCTGTTGATTTACTTATTTATTCGATTAATTATTTGAGTTAATATTTGTACACTAGTGTTTGGTTGTTAAACCATTTAACGTAAAAATTATGTAATGTTGCACTGTTTGTAATTATTTTATTGTTTATTGTTAGTTTTTAAAATAGGTATGGATATTACACTGTTAAAAAGTGTTAAATGAAAGTTATAGAATTATTGTATCCCTAATTTTGCTCTTATAATGTATTAATAATAGTGTATTTTGTAATTTTGATTGCCGATTTTATTTAAACTGTACATTTTACATACCTAGGATTCATACCTTACGCAGTTATTAAACAAATCTACCAAAATTACAATATGGATTCAGAAAATATCCATAGCACTTGCACAGTGTTCGTAACTTTGTGTGGTGATCTCTTTGATGAGAAATATAGCGAATCGGACAGGTCTTCTTCACTAATCTTACATTATAGGTAAGTATACATTAAGTCAGGTTGCAGGTTGTAAGGTTGGGTAATGAAACTTCTAGTGCCCTCACCAAGAAAAGATCGGTGCCTCAAGGGAGGTACCTAGGATCGAAGCTCTGCAATCTGTATACTTCTAATTGTCCATATCTGCACAGTCTACCAGTATGCCGATGATTGTACATTTCACTTGTCCTATAAAATAACAAAAGATACCATTTCCCTAATCAATGCTGATCAATTTTAAAATGGTCAGCCGAAATGGTTACCAACTAGACGCATACAATTGGTCTGCTCTGTATCTGGCTCCGCACAATGTGCATAGACCCTAGACGAGCAAGGTGTGGATGTCGTGCTCTGTGTTGAGTGGCTAGTTTGTTGTCTGTAGCACGGTCGAGACTCTTGTTATCGTGTTGGACAGTGGCTCTCGTTCGCAGATCAAGTCACCTACGCTGTCCGGCGAGCTAACGATAGACTGAGGGGTTTGTTTACATCCAGAAACTCATTGGCAGCTACAGTCAAGCTCAAACTTTATATAGTTGTCGTTCTGTCAGTATTAAATAACTGTTACACTGCTTACGGATACAGCGTTATCAAATAAGTTACATAGAGAATTGAAAGAGTTTAGAATGTTGTCGTTCGTTTTTATTTTTTAACTATGTGCCTTTTTATCGGGAAGAAATAGAGCTCTTATCTCTAGACAATCTTTGCGGGGTATAAATTAGTTGTATGAGTCACAAGTACATAGCAAAGAGCCGTCCTGCCTAAGAGATTAGACTAGACGTTTGGAAATGTTTCTGTTACTATGGACCCAAAAAGACATTTACGATTATTTAAAGATGATTAGTCTTAGGATTAAGCATAATTAGAAAATTAGTTTGGATATAAATAAATAGATAAATATCAGGTTAGCCTAGTAATAATGACATTGAGCTTGTTTTGAAAATAGTGGATGTACTAAAAATCGCTTGCAGATGAAGTTATCTTTATTTATTTATACGTCACGTGGGCAATACAATAGCAGGGATATTTAATTTCGTACAACCCAAAGGTGTACAAAGCAATTTGTGTTTGCCAAAGCATGGACAAAGTATCTTAGATGTTCAACATATAAAAATTTTTGATGTAACGGCAGAATAAAACGAATCTACACATTTTAGTAGTATCAAATATTACCCAGAGTTATCTCTTAATTCGTAAATCATTCAAATAATAACTGTGAAGAAGACCGCTATGACAACTAAGTAGATGACACCATAAACTACCGATCTGGTAGAGGATTGCCTGTATGAATATTTGAATATGGGAAATCATATTGGTTTAAATTGGAATTTAAGAATGAATTATAAAAAAATCATTGCCAAATTATATTATTGGTAAATTACAATATTGAAAATTACCAATGTTCGTCTTCCTCCGTAGTAGCTTCCGAAGAAATTTCAATTGATAATAAATTATAAATTATTTCTAAGGCTTTTTAAGATGACAGTATACACTATCTAGTTATTTTAATATTTCCTACAGATCTTTCTTTCTGAGTTTCTCCCCGAGTCAACAGGTACAAACTGTTTCAGGGAAGGGGGTTTCGTAAACAATAAATACAGTATTTGGATTTGCAAATGGTTTTTACCTTCACAGAGGAAATATATTTATATTTAAACTATTTAATTGCCTCTTACAAATTATTCCCTGATCTCGAAATAGTATTTGCTTTTTTATACACGTAGACTATTAAGTATTACATTAAGACATTAGAATAAAACTGAAATTTCCGGCGCAGTTAGAAGAAGATTAGTTTTCATATGTGACTGTCATCTCAAAGTGTCTAACTTAAGATCAGTAATACCTTTTAATTAAACATCACCACCAGGTAAAATCTTCATTACACAAAGTAAAACAGCAAAATGGTCATGAAATTACTTGTCATTTGTTACCTTCCAGTTCTTTACTGTATGTATGCGATTTCATGATGGGATAAATGGCTATAGTAAGTGGTGTAGCCTGAAAACACCCAAGGTGTGACGACTCTTTATTTATTTACACTCTTAACTACATTTAAATTTAGAAAATCCGAATTTTTAAATCTTACAAGATCAAAATTGTTACATATAAAAAGTATTTCCTATATGTAATAATGCATGGGTTAGACAAACAATATGTTCGTAAATATATTCACTGATTCGGTGTTATCGGATATCCTAAACTTTTGTACGGACCCTAACTTTAAACATCAGGAGGTATAAAACACCCCAAAGAATAAACGTTGGATTGTAAAACGTCCGTTTCCTCTGCGATGTCTAATATGTGAGATATAACAATTCCCTTTTAAAACATTGAACGGTCACATTGTAAACTTAACAAATATAAAAAAGTGTAAGTATAAAAGTTTCTACAATTTTTAAAATCTTCAATAGCATTGTGGAAATTACTAATGATTGAGGCTGCATAATGAGTTATTTATTTAAGCCATGAGTTAATTTAGCTGGAACAATCATATACTGTATAACCGATTATCGCTTTTTTAAACCCATGTTATATTGCATAAGCACCCATGCATACACGTATAAAACATAAATATATGGTATTTTTGCAGATTTGGGATTCTAGGGTTAATGGTTATTGAAAATGCAAAAGAAATATCTACCGAAAGTCTCCCATGAGGGTGATTAAAATAGCCAGATGTCTATGAAACAACTCCTCCTGTTATAAAGCGAAAACAATAATGCGATACTGTCCCATGTAAATGAATTCATAATAAATAGTATATTAACTGTCTTGAGTAATGCAACATTTTATGGGACAAATACAAATTTATTCCCTCCAGGATTCATAGCTAATCCAAATAGGTCTTCTCACAAATACGTAGAGTAAACATGGTATCAGCGAGCTGTGCGTGGGCAGTATTTCCAGTTGGCCTTTGGACGAGCGGAGCGAGCGACAGCCCTGGAGTAACAGTGGGAACGATTTCCATATCTGGAATTCCAGCTGGATGTGGGGATACTCACGAGAACGAGACCAGCCGAGTACCATAAAACACTATAGTTAGACCGGCTCTAACACGCATACAGGTAATTGTACGGCGCAAATTGACGGAGCGCAGTAATTTATTGGCCGGGATCGCGGTGTGAACAGCAGATATGATCGTGATTCCACTTACCAAAACAATCAGTTAAGATGGTACACGATTCAGAACCGACAATTTATGTTCGAAATGCCGGACCGGGTTAGGTCCATTTCATCGCGGCCGCTCCGGACCGGGGGGATCTGATTCCGCCACTTTTAAGCACCGCTTTACGCCTTTTCGTTTTTTCGGGCGATGGCGAAATGAGCGGTTCCGACCTACCGATGCCGCCAGATACGGCGCAGTCGGCTGCCGAATAAATATGATGATTCCCAGCCAAATGTTGAAATTAGCATGAAATGGTTGTGAAGAGCGGTCGTGATCGGCGGTCGTGGACTAGGTGTGAGATCCGACCCGCATACATTACATTATGAGAGGTGAGCACCTGCAGTGTCGCCAGGCCCGGGGCATCTGCTCTGTGGTTACTGGGTCAACTACTCAGTTTTCTGTCTTGTTCCTCTCCCGTTGTGCTTATATTTTCATGGTTCTTTGGCTTGTTGTGTCCGTATCACATTATGAGATACGTCCACTTGTAAATCTTCGCGCATCGAGCTTCTGCCTTGGTCTACTCCGTGGTTACTGGGTTAACTACTCAGTTTTCTGTCTTGTTCCTCTCCCGTTGTGCTTATATTTTCATGGTTCTTTGGCTTGTTGTGTCCGTATCACATTATGAGATACGTCCACTTGTAAATCTTCGCGCATCGAGCTTCTGCCTTGGTCTACTCCGTGGTTACTGGGTCAACTACTCAGTTTTCTGTCTTGTTCCTCTCCCGTTGTGCTTATATTTTCATGGTTCTTTGGCTTGTTGTGTCCGTATCACATTATGAGATACGTCCACTTGTAAATCTTCGCGCATCGAGCTTCTGCCTTGGTCTACTCCGTGGTTACTGGGTCAACTACTCAGTTTTCTGTCTTGTTCTTCTCCCGTTGTGCTTATATTTTCATGGTTCTTTGGCTTGTTGTGTCCGTATCACATTATGAGATACGTCCACTTGTAAATCTTCACGCATCGAGCTTCTGCCTTGGTCTACCCCGTGGTTACTCGGTCAACTACTCAGTTTTCTTAATTTTCATAATTTCCGTATTACGTATTTCATGACTCCGTATAACATTATGAGCTATATCCACTTGTAAATATCCAAGCTCCAAGAATCTGCCATGGTATATTCTCGGGTTACTAGGTCAACCTACGCAATATTCTGTCTGGTTCCTCTTCTATTATGCTTAAATTTTCATAATTCCCCTATTAAATATTCCATAATTCCATATAACACTATGAAATATATCCAATTGTAAATCTGCATGCTCCGAGCATCTACCATGATCTATTCTTGGGTTACTGGATTAACTCCTCAATTTTTAGCCATATTCGTCCTTTATTTATGATTTTATGGTTTTCTTGATGATCAGGATATTTTGTCATTATCATACAATAAAATTCTTGGAGTACCCGCGACTCATACAAATTTTCATTTTCAAAAACAGGGACGGTATGAGCATATTCTTTTAAAATTCGATTCCAAACAATCCTGGGATAAGTGATAGCCATGAAAGATATTCCAATCTCTTCACCTCTATAATTACCTCTGACATTTCTAGAATTTCTCTCCAATATATCATGATGTGCCTTTATTAACTAGTTCCAACGACTTGTAAAATGACAATTTAACTATTTTAGGTCAGTGTGGAGAAATCATGTCTAAAAGAAGACGAAAGGCGTACTACTTTTAACTACTGTAATTGATATATAATAAATAATGGCATTAAAGCAGTTGATTAAAATTCTTATAAAACAAACAAACAAAGCAATAGCTTTCTGCATTTACGTGCATGAAATTTCTAAAGTGTAACTGACTTTGACAGATAAATAACTGCAATCACTTACCATTACCGTTTTAAATGTGTATAAATTATTATACTTATTATTATTTACTTTGATAATTAATTACACATATTTATACTATGTGCTGAATAGGCCAAGTCCATAAATATAGTGGATAACGGGAGTGTTAAGGGAGTTTTCAAGACAAGTGAAGTGTAGCCAGGGGGATATTCCTATTTGTAAACCAGGGACCCTAAGAATGTCCATGTAAAATTTAAGTACAATCGGGCCACTAGTTTTACGTGATTGAGTAGCACTCACCTACACACACTAACACAAGTTATACAGACACCATAAGATCTATGCAGGGTGTCCCAAAACTCCTACCTATATTTTCAGGTATTATTCCTGGACCAAAGGACCAATCTTTTGAAAACTCAATAACTCCAGAATAGCCGCCAGTTTGATTTTTCAGTTATATATTTTTTATTTGAAACCTAAATAGGTAAGGATATTATGACCACAGTTTAACAAAGTAGCGTTATAATCAGCCGATTAGAGCAGCTAAAATTAAAACGGTTGATTGTTGTGGTTCAAAGCAGTGTTGTCTCATAATCACAGTGGATATTGTTTAGTAGCGTATCTCTCTTATTTATCAATCGATTTTCATAAACATGGTATCATTGGATTTGTAATTGAATTGTCAACCTAAAATTTAATATTTGATACTTTTCATTTGTTAAGGAATGATTTCAGATATTTACGCTGAAAGTTTTTAGGTAGCTGCTATTTTGAAAGTGAAAAAGAATTTATTCTTTCTGTTATTAGGCCTTTAGGTTATAAAGCTATATAACAAATTTAAACTCATAACAAAAAGCAGTTTTTAAATAAAAAACAAAAAAACACCTAATTCTAAAAAAGTGAAAATTCTTTGCGCCTATCCGGATAATGATTAAGTTTTCCAAAGTTTTAATGTGATACTTTGGTCTACTGATCCAGAAATAATCCCTGGTTATAAAAACAGGGTGTGTGTTTGAATGTGCGTGCGTGCGTGTGTGTGATTTACACATCTCTTAGTCGATAATTTTGCTTTAGTTTTTAAGCCAACTCTCCGTGTTGCCTTTTGTTCCTCTAATAATTTGCTTAAATTTTCCCGATTGTCTGACCTCTTGCGCTTGAATTATATTTTACAATACATCAACATTTTGAGTCACTGCATTCAGGGCATCTACATTGTTCTGCACTGTGGACACACTTTTGTTTTTATCCTATTGCGATAACATTTTCATGATAATATAAGTTAACTTTTTTAAAATTATAAACCTACAATGTATATTTAATTAAATACCATGTGTAAGAAGGTTTTATTATTTTGTATTTTTAGATTAATGTGTGCAACTGTTCCGTTGAACTCTCCCCGCTCACAGACCTACAGTCTTTGCGGGGATTATTCCTGTATTATAATTTGTATTTCTAAAGTGTGCATTTTGTTTAAGGAATAAATGTTGATTTGATTTGATGATGCTCCGTCTTATTGTATCTGTATTTCATAATGAAATATCTCCACTTATAAATATAAAAAAGACACGGGCATCTGATCTTGGCAAGTATTCGGTTTGTTTTCTTCCTATCTTAATGAGCTTGAATGTTAATGTTGGCCTACATGTTGTGCCTTTATCATGTCATGATATATATCACATTGTAAATCGCTTGTTTCTAAAAGTTTTGGTCCGTCTACGCTGGTTACTGGGTAATATCTTCAGTGCTCGATAGGAAACAACAATTGTATGGTTAATTTGCCCCTAATCGTATTTAATTTCGCATCGGTTTTATACCCATCCAGTTAATTTCACCTTTAACATATCTGCTAATATAAGACTAAAATTAAAATTTCAAAACTACAATTTCAGGTAACAAAGAGTTTGAAGGTAGATAAGTAACATATACCACAACACTATTTATTTAGCTATGGATAGTATTTTTAAGTATTATAATAATGCATAGGAACGTCTATAAAAGCGTCGATAAAATGTTAAAGTATCCGTCCATAGAGGAGAAATACTTAAAGTTGGTATAAAACGAATTTTGGAGGTGAAGAAGCAATATTAAAAAAAATTATTTTTGTTAGTTAAAAAGTGTTACTTGAACCATAAGACATATAACCTTTAGAGATGCAGTGTAGAAATAAAAAGTTCAAATATATTTAAAAGAAATTTTTTTAAATTCGGTTATCATATACGAGCTATATGATTTAAAAAATCCAATAGTAACTAGAAAGTAGTTACAAACCTATACAAATCAGAATTGGAAAAATATCATAACACATCTAATGATGTATAATAATTATGAGGCAACACCACAAATTTGATTTTTATGGACGACGACGATGTTTTAAATAATATGTTGCTTTATCATAATGGAAATTTACTTAAATAATAAGGTATTGTTATTGCCCAGAAGTAACGAAAAAAATATATACGAATAAAATGTGTTATTGGAAATTTTTGCTCATCGCTAATTTATTAAAGCTTTTGGACTGACTTGTAAGCCATACTGAATGTACTAAATATTTTCTACAAGAACAACAAAAATGGGCTTCTTTAGAATAATTAATTCCAAATCAATGTGGTTGTACATGTTATTTGAATCTGAGTGAGTGACAAGAAATTGCAATAATTTGATTTATTTTGCATAGCACAAGTAATAAAAAAGCTACAAATTTCACGAATATATGCCATATACACAATATTACGAGTTTTTATATGGTGAAAATTACAAAATAACGTTCAACGTAATTATTTGAGATAAAGTAGTGAGAAATATCGGGTTTTAGTCAAAAGCAAAAAATATCATAAACGTGCAAAAATTTTGAATTTCAATATTAATTCATGCACCTTAAAACTAAAACTCCAGCTATAGTACTATAGAGTTTTCGAGCTGCAACTGACTATCTCCAGTAAAGGGATTAAGGAAATTGAAGAAGATTGACGATAATAATAGGTATTCAGCCATTCGATAGTGTATGCATTACAAAATCAAGGTGTTCTATATTTAGTTACCCATAATTTTATCAAACTGTATATAAATACATTTCAAATATTTTCACTTAGACCATTGGCAGCCAGTGGTTCAGTGCATTTGCCAAAGAAGGATTTGATCCTGGAGGTGGATCCATCTTCCATGAAGCACTATAGTGATTATCATTATTTGTTGGGATCCGCCGAGAAGGGCGGTAGAGCGACGTTTCCCAGGCGTGAGGTATGGGAAGAAAAACCGCCGCCGCGGCCGCGCCGCGTGACAGGTCGCTATTTAACACACAGATGCGACAAGCATCTAAACAATAACGTTGAGACACATTTTTTCCCGCCCTACCTTATACGCGTGTGTTCTTTTATTGACCAATTATCAAGAAGGCGGCTCCTGTTAGTGAATCAAACGATCCCATTTGTTCTTATTCTTCTCTTGTCCGTCGTTTTTCCGATCGCACTTCATTTTATTCCCCGATTCTGGATCTGCTATTTTACGATGCACTTTTGCCGTTTATTCCTCGGTCGATGACAAATTTATTGGCAGGTTTTCCTTCTGGGGATCGTTGCGGGTTGGGTTTGTGACTGTTCTAGGATGTGGAGCAATTAACACTAATTGACATCCTGTTATATATGATACGTGGTCTACTGTCGCCAATACCGACACATTTGTGATTCATCCCCAGCACTGCCTCACAAAAACTGGATTTTAATGGATTGTCCACGTCATAAAATGTATTATGGATACGTTAGGGCTGCTGTGGTGAGGCCTAATATAATATAATAAATCTGATATCAGATTTTACGACAAGTCTCAGTTTTATTTTCTCGCCTTTCAAGTCACCGCGAATTTTATCAAATAAATTCGCCCTCTAATCGTAGTTATTGAGATAGTACTGCATCCATGCTCTATAAATAATCAAAATAAGGTTTAAGAATGCTACATAATCTATATTTTTCGTGAGCCGTCATTTAACATAAAAGCTTGTTATTAAGGAGGAAAGATTTTGAGGTATAATATGATTTCAGGAATTTGACATTATTATAACACTAGGCTAATTTTCGAGGATTAAAATATATACTCTTACTCAGATATAAAGAATCCTAATATATATATATATATATATAAATTTTGAAAACTAAAAAGTGCGGCAGTGACTGCTGATTAAACGTTTACGGGATACCTGACGGTACTATGAGGTTCCGTCCAGATCTGGCCTCCTGTGTCTTTCCTTGTTCCCGAAACTAAAGAGGTCCATGAAAGGAAGACGCTACGCTTCGATTGACGAGATAAAGAGGACATCGAAGGAGGAGCTTAACAAGATCAAAAAATGACTATTGTGCTTAGATGATTTGTAGAAACGTTGCCATAAGAGTATATTATCTAATGGGGATTACTTTGAAGGGTACAACATTGTGATTGATAAATAAGTAAGTATTTAAAAAAAACGTAAGTTGCGAAATTGTTATGAACATAATCACGTATGTCCCATACCTTAAATAGAAAAACGAAAACACTTAATTAAGATCAAAAATACATAAAGGTGGAAATGGGGTCGCAACCCCCAGAACAACTATAATGTTTTTCTCAAGTTGCCGATGTTCTATAAAGATGAAACTAGACATACACAGGACAACTTATGCTCACGACAGACAAATGAAATATACGTCATGAAGATCAACCTCTTATAGGGGTTAAAACTGAGTTGAAACCCGTAGAAGAACTATATTTTTCTTTTATTACTTACTAATGACTTAGAGAGAGATAGATGACATTTGATACACCCAGCCTGCATGATTTAGAAAATAATATAAAATCATTCTTTTAAATATCAAATATCCGTAAAGGTTGATATGGGGTTGCAAATTCTAGAAAAACTAATTTTTTTAACTCCTATATATCCTACAAAGATGACATTTGACACAGAAGTGTCTTATGCTATCAAAAAACAAATAAAATTATTCCCATGAAGATCAATCATGAAGAGGGGTTGAAATAGAGTCGCAATCATAGGTAAAACATATTTTGTTTTTAAACTTCTCTATGTCTTTGATACACAAGATTTAATTTGATACATACGTGCCTCATGGCTTAAATAATAAATGAATTAATTGATAATACTTAAATAATTAAGTAATATCTTTATAATGATAAAGATAAAACTTCTATAGGGGTAGATTTGCGAAGGTAATCCTTAGAAAAAAAAATATTTATTTTCCAATTTTCCGATTATTAGTAGGATGGAATTACAATACAGGTAACTTAAGCTCTCAATAGACAATGTAAGGGTTTTTATGAACATGCCAATAGGGGCTGAAATAGCGTTGTAACCCGTAACAGGCTACATCTATGTTTTGTTTTTATAGTCTAGACGGGGGAAGGTTACAAAGCCTGAAAGTAGACAATTTTCAAATAGAGTAGCCTTCTCAGACCAAATATTTTAATATTTTAATATTGGCAACAACGTAAACTCTACAGTAATGTGTGGAATATAATAGATTGTTCACACGCTAAACCTACAGTAATATGAGCAATTAATAATTTTGTATATTTTTTTAGCTTCTTACCAATAAACTTGAAATAATATATAAATTAAACGTGTATAATTTTGATTCAAAATTATTATTACACTCATATGACATCATAAGTACTCTCACTAATATTACTATGGACTTAGTACTCTGGCCTAAAATAGTTTAAGTGTTATTGCAATTTTTTGAGCGATTTCTTACAAATATTACTTATTTTTGTAGAGACTTTTTTGTGTTTATCATGAATAGTTATAAGACTGTCCAAATCTCCAACTTTAGGGCCCCAAAACTCTTTTAAACTTAAAGTTCAATTATTCCGAACTAAATCAGGAGATTGAAATATCTTCCAGTAATCATTATTTATTTTTAGGAGTGTTTGTTACACCATTTATAAAATTGCTCTTTAAATTTTTGATTCATAAAAATGTATGCCAAACAAATTGAACATAGAAACAAAAAATAGCTGTGGGAGAAAGGTTTATTTTGTGGGAATTTTGAGTTTACCCCATTTCACCTCACGACCTCTGAAATCCGACACTGTCATTTGACTCAAGGAATCAGAGACACATAAAATAGTTATGCTTGGCTATCCCAGCAGCCCTCCAGTGTAATCCGTGTGGAGAAGTGATCTCATAGTTTTGGAAATCGAGTACATGAAATCATTAATGGATCAGGTGCTCAATTAAGTACGATTTGAACATCTTCGTCGTCGACATTTTAGTGTCTCTTCAGATCTAACTACTGCACCATTTCACCAGAAAAACATTACAATATTAAGGATCCTTATTTTGTTTTTTCTGATTAAAATTTTAAATACGAGTACATAACACATTGTTACAGTCAATAGTTTAGGTGTATACCTAATGGCAACATTACATTTTACAACTCTTAGTCCATTGGAATGAATTATGCTAACCTGAGTACCTAATAAAAACAACGGGGCCAATCTGCCCGAAGCTATGACAATGAGGAGGCAATGCGCAGTAGCCCGCAGCCCCGACTGACCTGGGGTCCCACGCACAGTCTAGCACGAGTCAGAATGTCACGAGCCCCTCTCTACAGATCACAGACCGTGCGCAGTAGCCCGCAGCCCCGACTGACCTGGGGTCCCACGCACAGTCTAGCACAACCCAGAATGTCACGAGCCTCTCTCTACAGATCACAGGCTGTGCGCAGTAGCCCGCAGCCCCGACTGGCCGCAGCCCCGACTGACCTGGGGTCCCACGCACATTCTAGCACGAGCCAGAATGTCACGAGCCCCTCTCTACAGATCACAGGCCGTGCGCAGTAGCCCGGAGCCTCGAATGACCTGGGGTCCCACGCACAGTCTAGCACGAGCCAGAATGTCACGAGCCCCTCACTACAGATCATATGCCGCCGAGCTGTTCCCGTTCCCGCATAGCAGGCGACTGATCCTCATAATAGAACTGGATCAGCCGCTGGACCGTCCTGTAATCTCATTCATATTCAGTGATGACCGGTGCGCCACACCGTCCCGCAGTGTAATTTATTGCGCCTCTCTTCAAGCGGGAATCCAGAGTCATTTTGTCCACCAGGTCCACATTTCGGCTATGTCAAAAAGAAGAATGTTAAGGGCCAAATTTATTTGAAATTTTTACATTTGGAGATGGTAGGAAATGATTGATTAATAGTGTGATAGATAATAGGTGTTAAAACGCACTATACAAAGTTTTAGAATTGCCAAAGCATTTTTTTTTTAATCCGTTATATAATACATTAATATATATAGAGACTTTACAACTTTAGTAAAAGGAAATCTATATAAATGTAAGACTGAGACTTGATAAAAATATTTTTATACAATGAATAAAGTGGCTTTTGAAAACAAAAAACTATTCAGAAGACTGATTCTTATTCTTAAATGTTTTTTGCTGTAGTGGTAGCAAAATTTATTTTTCTGTTGTAATATCCAGTAACAATGTAAGTGGAATCGATGTTTTCAGCATATTAGTTATGCACGTGAAGAGGAATTACGGTCTTGATTTTTAATGTTACATTGACAAATTTCATTACTTAGCGGAATATTTCTTCCTCATAGAATCATAATGTTATCAAATGGAGTTCTTCTAACACTACATGTTAGTTTTACAAAAATATCGGCTATTATAGGCTATCAAAAAGTGTTTTAATTTGTGATATAGAGGTTTGAAATGTTCCCAATTCCCTTTCGTTTGCAATAGAATTAATCCGACTGATTTTCTTAAAACCAAAATTTTTTAAACAAGACACGTTCTTTCAAGAAACGAACTATACACACGTATTTCGATCCGATAACAATATAAGCATTTAAATTAAACACCCTACTTTTTATTTGAAAATATTTACAGAATTACAGTAAAATCATACATTTTAACTACCCTCAAAGCTTATGATGAATTACGTATTTTAATAAGATCTTCAATACTTTTCTTTAGCTTCCATACTTCCTCAGCCAACCAAATTTTGAGTTCTAATAATTTGAATTATGGACAACAATATGTTAGGAATTTAAAAAAAAACCGGTATAGAGGAAGGGGATTAAAACTTGATTAAAAAATAATTGGTAGCCTTCCAAGTTTGGCACGTTATGTCCTTGACATACATTAAAGTTGCAATTGTTAGTTTATTGACCAAAGAAATAGTTTCCCAAGTGTCTAATTTTTTATGTTTATACAGTTGTATTTCTAATAACTTCAGTGCATAAATATTCTACTTTGCAAAACTTTTTCGTGGAAGGGTTGCACTGTAATATATCGAACTGAAAACTTTTAGGGTTACCGTAATTACTCATATTTGTTCTGCCTAACAATAATATTCAAACTAACATTCTTAGGTCAAATATAGCAACCACTATTGTACTGATCAGTAAGTGCGCTCAATAACATACAGCAAAGAAACAATATGTACAGTAGTCAGGATTACATATCGTAGCAATAAGTTTTGTGATATGTTCATGTCGAGGAGACCTTGCTGCGACCTCTCGCTGCTATGAATACAACACATAATAGCCGACATATAAACAGTGTAGTGGGATACGATAGTGTCCGGCCGACAGTCGCCCGGCCTTGCACACCGCACACAGTTCGCACGCTCCTTGACGCAATCCGTCTTCCCGACCGTTCAAGTCTCCCGGATAGTGCCCGTGTCTGACTCTCCTGGCGGACGTCCGACAACATTCACCTGGCCGACACCCTCCATCCTGTTCCGTGATAAAGTCAGCGTGCGCACCGAGTCCCCCGGGACCGGGACATTAGAATAGTGCAGATAATTGAAAGTCGTTCCCGAAAGGTCGAGGACGCTAGCGGCCGCCACTCATCCATACAAATGATAACATTTTATTGCACTGAATGTCTACATCGCTCAACGGTATTTATAATGAGGGATTGTATCGGTGGAGACGGATTTACACAGTGCCGTTTATAACCAAGCCCCGTGTTTTACCAATTACGCGTGGGTTGTTTGTTGAACGTAGATGTTATAATCTTGTTTGGGGTTACATGGTAGTGTTATAGGTTAACAGAATTTTATACAACTCCTCAATACGGTTTAATTAAGCAATGCGATTTTACTAATTTGTGTATATGTTACAAATATTAGTAAAAATAATTTTACTTTATTTTATATTAACGATATTTTAACGAATTCTCCTGTCTAAGTCGTCTGTTGCTAAATTATAACAATCATTGATGAAATGTAATATATGAAGCGATTATAAAAAACAATTCGGTTGATATTCAATCCTAAGATGGAGATTCAAATTACACGCGAATATCACATAATCAGTAAAAATGTATTTCTAAACATGTTACAATGTTGAATAAAATAATTAAATTGTTAGTAAAAAATATAGTTTGTTAATACAATTACATTTTAAAATTGTGGTATAAAAACAAAAATATTCTCCTATAGGTTAAATATGTGTACAATCTTATATTAAACAAGGTTAATAAACAACTTCAATCGTTATGTATTTAGAAAACGGAAATGGAAATTCAACTTTGCGTACATTTTAAGAATTTGTAAGATTATAAATATATATTTCATAAAATGTAGCAAACGTTTTTACTAATTAGAACTAACCAACATTAAAATTGAAATTAATGTTGATTATTGATTTTAAACTAAGTACAACATGAGAAGGGTAACGTTGAAACTGTGTTTTATGTTAAATATTTAGTTTATTAGGCTAAGTTAAGATCATGTAATCGTCCCTTGCATTGAACTTCAAATCAAAATTTCTTTATATTCGATCTATAACAGCATTCGTATAATATAATGTCACTTTGACTTCTCTAAAATAATATTAGGTTAAAAAAATCACTCAACATTATAAAGTTGAGAGGTTTGACTGGTAATAGTTTACTTTTACTTCAGAAAAGAGTTTGTGATGTATTTACGTTTTTCTTCGCCAGGGGTGAGAGCAGGCTGCTGATATATTTGCATTGGCAACGAATCGTGCTCACGGAATAACATAAGACATCGTGTGTGAGACTATCCTATGGAGATTGGAGCTGTATACGGATTAATTTTCTTATTCAGTGGCCTTTACTTTATGAACGTATTACTGTCATTTACCACCACCCTCCTTCCTGTGTTGACTGTGTAAGTTGCGCTTAGGCCACTGAATACCAGGCACTAGCAATGTACATATATATATATATAATATATATATATATATATATATATTATATATATATATATATATATATATTATACAAGGTATATATATATGCTCGCGAGGGGTCATAACATATTACAATGCCCGTGTGGGACGATCATATCTGAATATTAAAATTAAAGTGAAGTAAAGATGTCTTATTTTACCAGGCGAAGTTAGGGCTAAGAAGCCACGCTCGAAGTTGCTTGGTCTCGTTATTTTGCAATAACCTTTGTACCCGCTACACTGCTCCGTTGGCAATAACTAATTGAAATTATACAAATCTGGGTTACTTTTCTTGCTCAGTGAACATTGCCCTGTGAACTTATTATTATCACCCTAATCTGAATAACCGCGTAGGCTGCTGCACATTACGAATTACCAACGAATGGCGTTTGGCTGGGTAACAAAACATATTACAATGCCGTTACGTTAAATCTTCGTATCTAAAGATTTAAACTATTAATATGAGTTAATATGAGTTAATTTTCTTGCTCTTGCTAATGTATTTTACTTGGTGATATCGTAGTTAATGCGATAGGGAATACGTAGTTTAGCGTCTATGACAAACGAAAGCAAATAGCAAAACCTTAAGTAGCAGTATTTTAGCTGATGATACCAATTAAAATAAGGATTAAACGTATGTTTTAACTATGTCAAAATCCCTTTTCCCTTAGAATTCTTCCAGAATCTAGCTTAGCAAGATAATAACAAGATTCATGTTTCTTAGTTACTTCACAGACTATCCGTTAGGATGTATTGTTTTAAAAAGAAATTTATTTAAACTCTCCAGATTGAAAGCAATAAATGTTATTTTGACTTGTGATATGGATAATAGATTAGGCCTGATTCATATTTACCTAGAAATATATACAATTAGAACGGGGATTTCTATATGCAAATGCGGGCGATTGGCAACGGAAGTGGATTTCCTGCTCTCCTGCTATTGATATGTTTTCATCCGAAGCAGCTAATAATTTCCTTTATAAAGTTAAGACATTCAACTCTGCAAGTCCATTACTGACTGGATGTCTGGGTATAATATATTGAAAAACATATTCCCTTGCTTAGACCGTAGGAAGTCAAATCGCCGTTGTTGAAAATACTTGTGTTGTAGGACGCAATGACTTGTGAATACTCATGTGTTGATAATAAATTCTCTAATAATTTAGATGTTGAAGGACTGGTCGGTGGATTTCGAATTGGGATTACTTCGGCCCATTTTGATGTGACGTCAATGCATATGCATATAATTGTAGCTGCCAAAAGCATCAGCATAATCTATAATAATATATTAATTTCCCAGTGAAGCATATGGTTCAATATTATTAGTGAGCAGTATCCACATGTTTTACAAGACTTTTATGTCAATACCAGTCAATATACATAAAGTCGAGCAATCTTAGTGTTCCCAGATGAGCTTGATGAAGCCTCTCAAGTATGTTGGAAAGCAGTGAATTTGGAATTACCAACCGGTTCTTTCTAAAAGGTAATCATAGAAATTTTTGGCAAGATACTGAACTAATTAATTAAAAACTATCTTCTTTTCTATGTAAACATTCAAAAATTGACCAAGAAAAGTTCAAATAATACATGACTTCTTTTAAAGAGCAACAAATGGCTCTCATTGCAAAACTTTCTACTCACTTATCTCCAAAATATAAATTTCTTGGTTACTTCTCAAAATCTCCGTTGGATTTACTGTGTTTAAAAATAATGATTTGACCTCTCTACCCCACCAAAAATAATATTATTTCACCTTAATGTGTTTTTTTTCTTTTTGGGGTGACGTGAAAAAATGGAATGAAGCTGATTCCTATTTTATAGAAAGATACTATTCGGCTGGGAATTTTACATGTGCAAATGGGTTCACTCGATAACGGATAAGAATTTCCTCTAATGTTTCTGGAATTATTTTTTTCATCCAAGGCAGTTAATAGTATGTATCCTTTAAAACGTTTTAACTTTTCTTGAATTCGTAAAACACGCAAACTCCATAAGCTGCCACTTTTATATATTATAACGAAAAGAATCGTATGGAGAAAGATTCAGCTGAGAGAACGAGTCGGATAAGAATCTTAGCGACCTTTCTTAAAACAAGAAGTAAACGGAAAGTGAAACCGTACAATGTGTGATCCGGTTGCGAAAATGCCTGCAATGAATGCGGAATGCCCCGGATAAAACGACATGGCCTTGAAACACGTAGCCGATACAAGTCCGGTACCCAAGGTGAGAGATGATCGCATCCTTCATCCTCACCTTTAACGCGACGTTGATCGATCGGTTTTCGATCTCGCTACGCGCGGTTCCTAATGAATGATAGCGCCATTAGTCCGCCGTGCCGCCCCGCGCCCGATCTTCGCACCAGATTGCACTAATGACATGATTATCCGCAAATATATATGTCGCTAACTCACCGCCCCGTGGTGTTTGTCCAGAGATATGTTTGTGGTATTACACGCCAGAACACGGATGAGTTATCGCCATGAGTGATGATATCGTCGTATTTACGGTTTGTGGTGATCGCGTATCGAGGGTTCTTGGTAGCTGGAGGTACAAGCTTCTTGTCTTGGCTGAGAAATAGATAATGTAACTTCTAGCCCAGCAGAGGCGTTCTTAAGAATGGCAAGGTGTTGTGAAAGTTTGTAAGATAAACCTAAAACTTTATAGATTCTCGTACCTGCATCACCCAGTGGCCAAATGCGATACTTAAACCAACTGAAAACAATTAGGTCACGAGTTCACTTATTTATAAGTGAATGAACCTATCTGATTTGTCATAAAATATCTAAAATTTAAAATGATACTAGTACAGTAAAAATATAAAAATAATAACTTAAAAGATACATACATCATACTATGTTGTTCAATGCAATATTATGCAATACAAATGACATTCAATTGCATTTAAAGGGATGTTTCTCGAGTTGTCCATGTTGAATAATTAAATTATATATGCAGATCAGCATATTTACAAAACAATCAAGCACTGTTTCCCTTAGTAAACATTTGATTTAATCATTGCTTCTCTTTTACCCATTAATTATATAACTCAATTATGTTTGTTTCATCATGAAAATGGGGGAAATGCAACTATTTTGGCCGTTCGAACTGGAATTAAAGTTTTTCTCATATTTAAAGAAACTTATATGTTACAAGTGGTGAATATATCAATACAATGTTTTCAGTAGTATTTTCAAAGAATTACAGCTCAGTTATAAAAATCTGTAGAAGCTTATCGAAAAATATTATAAAAGCGTACCAGGTGTATGTAGTATCACAGTCTATTGTCACCTCGAGACTTTATTGAAGGTCTAAGTGCAAAAGGGAGTAAATTAGGCACCAATTCCAAAGTTAAGTGACCTACCACGAACGACGGGGTCGGCATTGGAGCAGGAGACCCTGGTGGATCGTGCGGCATGCGTCATGGCGCTCTCCTCCAGTATTTGTAATTGGCCGTTAAACTGCTGAGCTGCTTCCGACCCTGATAACACTGAAGGGCGGTCGGCCTTCGATGGGTAATGGGAAAAGTAGTGCAAGTGCGTGGGAACCTCGATAATTAGAGTGGAAGCCGCTGCGCGCCTGTCTGTCGTGTATTTGGGTTGTAAACTACGAAAGTGAATCTGAGTCAAGGGCGGGAAGCGCTCGCGACCTTGCCCGCGCATGCTCGCCAGACCATTAATTAGAGCGCATACTCACCGGCCTGTTACGTACGTTATTCTCATTGCGTGTCGGAGTCGTCGAGCGTTTCATTAGTTTTATTTTGCACGTATTCTGAAATAGATAGTAGTATTTTTTTATTCGCAAGGTCAACTTCTTTCCTGCCTCGTTCTATTTTCCTCCCTACAGTATAAATTATAAACTAAGTTCTGGTATTATGATCAATTTACTACTAGGTTCTTATTAACTAAGAAATAATAGTATTTATGAAAAAGACATTAATTTTAAAAACAGGAGCTAACTTATGGTCGTTATTGTGTCTCTATTATTGTGCAGGATAACAACAAATTTATTTTCATAAAAGACGAATAGGTGAATAAAACCCTAAATTAATATTAACTGTTCTTACTTTACTTACAATTTATATATATATATATATATATATATATATATATATATATATATATATATATATATATAAATTGATCCATAAATATGATGAAAGATACTTATAAAATAATTTACGGATACGCCTGCATAAGATTTTTCGGTCATTGTTTATTGACCTTTAAATAATAATTATGTATATCATAATATGTATTTGGAAAAATTTCTGCTTTTCATGACTCGTAAAATTTACTAACTCTGACTGATAGTTTTAATCCTCTGAATGGCGTATCTATAATGTATTGATAGAGTGTATTACAGTTCATCTACCATAACCACCCGTTATTTCCCTCAGTTTTTGGTAAAGAGAGAAAATTTTCGAAACTGTAGTAAGGATCGGAATAATACATCCAAAGAAAGACGCTTTTAAGATCATGTCGTTGTCGGTCCCATTGTCTGTATGTCTGCGCATTTCTCTTGATAGAATGATCCGAGACACTAGGTAATTAGGTTCAAACTAGTAGGTTATAATTAATAACTATGGCAATGAGTTAATCGCAGAATAAACAAATTTTTAAACAAACTAATTACAATCATATGCCATTTCAATACATGTCATAGTTATCCATCTGATGAAGTTACTTCGGTAAATCCTTCAATACTCCACCGTACCAGTTTATTCAAGATATATTCACTGATATAACACTGAAATCAACAACAAGAAATTAACAACCACTGTCTTGAAAATCACTTTCGTTCCATACATAAATCCGTATAAAAACTTATGCGATCAACTGAGGGAGATACGCATAATCAACAGAAATTATGAGTAGTAAGGCAAGGTGTTTGAAAAGTCACAGTCATAATCAGGTGTGTTGTTAGAAATGTTTTATACAGTACAGTAACAATCGATAAGAGCAAGGGCACGCATGCCACGTAAGTCTATACAGTACAGCCACCGCTCAGCATCGAGCCGCTAGGATCATAATCTAGCACATAAATCACCTCACTGCAGTTGTGTTTATCAGCTCTTCGATTGCATTTTGATTTATAGAGTCTTTTGGAGTCGCGCAGGAAACCAATCTCTAGCGGCTGCGTGTGAAATTGATTTCTTACATAAAGTAAGTGATGTCCATGCCTTGCTCTGGAAGTCTAGGAGATTTTACTAGGAGCAATAATGAAACCTGTTCTCTATATTTGAAATAGCAAGTACTACATCTGTTGGAAATCTTTCTTAATACTAGACTCTGTCATCCTTAATTGAAAGGTAAAAGGTTGATATTGGGTTGCAAAATTAATTCTAGTTATTCATTTTGTAGTCATCTTCCCCACAATACGTTCCCCAATCCCGAATCCTACTTTGGTAGCAAGTCAAAGAGGTCTGTAGTTTCTAATGTGGTACCATTTAAGGAGAGTCTTTATTTCCTAGTATTTAGCGTAGGCTATTGTGTTTTATTAAAACGAAGATCTCTCAGATGTACACATTCTAATAGCTCATCGTAAGAACGAATGTAACTGTCAAGGAGTAAATAGGATTTTGAAACATTTAACCTTAGAAAGATTGAGTAAATTGTTGTAATGGGTAGTAATCGGTTGGGTTCAATTTAATGAAAGCGATACAGATTTAATATTTTATGATATACAAGATTTAAGACAAACCCTTCAGGTTGTTTTTGCAGCCAATCAAATGTGAAATAACTCGAATTTAAAGTAATCACAATTATCTCCTTATAAAAAGGTACATTGATTACAAAGAAGGCTTACGTCAAATAAAAACAAACATATACAACTACTAGTTGCAAACTACAATACATCAAATTAATAATTATGATAACAAATAATTCACAAAGATTTTGTAACTGTCTAATGACTAGATTTTTCACTTTGTTCTTAAAAGCATCGACAACATTTAAGAAGATTTCGGGAAGATTATTATGCATCCATTGGTCCATAGAACGACAAACTCATCCAACTACACTCTGAAGTGAAGCGATTTATCATGGCAAGTACAACAGCGCTGAGAGACCTCATCTCGGCATCTCGGCGAAGCAGCCTCTCGCATAGATACTGCGGCTCTCCAAGTCTCAGATATTGTGAATGACACAGAATAATGCGGTTGAGTTGAGTTGCAAGTAGTTTCTATCGAATGTGTTCAGTTCAAAATGTTCAGATAGTAAATGAAGTGTCAATGCATAGTTCTTTGAATATCCTTTCGTAAGCTTTCAAAAATCTAGATAAATAAAAAAAATAAACAAAAAAACAACAACAACAAAAAAACACTGAGACACTGACAATGCCAGGGATTTCATACTCTACGGATTGTAGCAGTAAGATCTGAATCTAGATAGACCTTTCAACCTGCCAGATGAATGACTGAGTGACATAGCGGAATAAAATCGAGGTCAGAGGTTAGCATGACACCAAGAGGTGCGTAGGTCATTTTGAAATTATATTTAAATTGCCATTATAAACTTGAACAAAGTTTTATTTTTTTATGTAAACTTTAATATAAAACTTAGCGGTAGACCACTTGTTTTGGCTGTTGTGGCTCCAAAGACTTGGCTGGCCCGTATATAAACAAATTTTAAAATGTCATTTAATGGTTAAAATATAATATTTTAAATCCTATTAGTCAATAGAAAGACAAAACGGAAGTGGCTGTAAAATATAATAAACCAAATTATAAATAGAGTTAAAATCAACATTCTTTTTAATCTATTAAAATAAAATATTTATCATGTTATTAGAAATGAATTAACAAATATATTATATCTTATTTAACAAATAATATCTTAGTTTGATTCCCTCAAATATATACATTCGCCAGTGAAATACATGCGAAAATTAATGGAAAAACTGGAAATCCAGTTTTCTATGGCTACTAGGCCTACCTAAAAGTTCCTTGGTTATTTCCTAACTGTTTGCATAGACAATTTTCGTAACAACACCTTATTTCTTTATTCAGCTCCATTAAACATGGCAGTACTTCTTGTTTATGCTTCTCGTAAAATATCATTTATGTCACTTTCGTTGTTATTTAATGAGGTTTATTAAAGCCTATAACTCAAGGGGCTGGACAAAAATTCATTTCTGTATGTCTGTCTCTCTTTCTGCTATATGTCTATCTATATGTCTTCTATATGTCTGTCCTTACACAGTTAGAAATTTTTGACCAATATAAGTTAAGTGATCGCACAGAGTAAACGACGCAACGAGTACAATTTGACCACAACAAATTGACCACATTAATTTTCTGGTGTTGATATTACACAAAACCTTGTCCATTTAATCTTTGATGTATCTCTTATAGTTTCTAAGATTCGTTCAGTGTGCATTCAATTTTGAACACTCTGTATATAAATATATGTATGTATATAATAATAATTATAAATTATAATATACAATACATATATACTTACTGATAAAATGACGAAAGTAAGTTTTATTGGAAATGCCTGCATTCGTTAGAGTATTGAGATCGCAAATTATTTCATAGAAGGATATAACAAAAATAGGAAAGCGACATGTCTACAGATGTTATTTCCTTGCAAAGTGGCGGTCGCCTGAACACTATCTTACCTATCTCCCTTACTCGGAGACCACTGAGTGAAATGAGTCTGGCATTTCAGATTATTGTGCTATTAAAGTAGTTTACCACGCGTAAATGTCAATGTTTGTGCCAACGTACGCCACTCCATTCCATTGACTGTGCCAAGTCGTTCATCATTCGTCTGTATTTATACTCTGCGTTACTTTCATTGAATCAGTTTACTTGCTCACACAGCGGTGTTATTGTTTAAAGAGTATACCTTGTTACATTTACTCGTACAATGAGTTGAAAATCCGTAAAAAATATGAGTAAATTGCTATGGTATATTTGTTTAACTTATACTTGTTATAATTTTTATTTGGAAAACAACACCATACATAAGTGTTTGCTACTATCTAACGTAAACACCGTACCGATTCCAATATAACTTCTGAACGGGGTTTATCGATGGAGCGAGAGGGAATTGTCTTAGTGCATTTATTTACTGTCTGGAATTATCCTGGTGTTCTTCAGTTCAGCTTATTTACTATTTATTGTATTTATTACTCTCAATATCCATGTATTTCTGCATGTTTATGGCTTTCTATATTTTTTGGTAAGGTTCTTAAGAAGTGTTTGTACACATTCTTTTAAATATATATTTTTGGGCAAAATTAAAAAAAACTATTTCTTAGATCATTCCACCTTTTGAAACAGATGTTATGGGCGTCTTAAAATTAGGCCCAAAGAAAAAAAGTTGAAGGTAAGGGTACGAAATTTTACAGTAAGAAACTGGAGGGAATCCAAATATTGTTTATTGTTTCAAAAATAAAATTTACGTTGGTAAAATATTACAAAACATGTAGATTTGGTAAGTTTTATATAATTAAAAATTTAAACGTTAAAAATATTAAATTTAAAAAGTCTTAAATGATTGAAATACACGCCACTGACATTTTGAAGGCTGTCTTTACATACCCCCGAAATTGGGGAAATAAATTATTTAAAAAAATATACATCTTCGGGGTTTTCAATTTTAATGTGGTCACGAGATTGGATCCATTTCCTACTATAAATAATACATCGTGGATGAATTAGAACAGATTTTTCTCTTTTTTAAACATGTATTAAAAGAGTATAACATTTTAAATTTATTATAAATAACAATTTAAATAAAAAAATACCCTGAAAAAAATCTCTTGCAGCATATGTAAACACAGCCAGACCAAGATAAAGATTGCGGGTGGAGTGGCGCGGCGTGCTCGTTACGACATGTGGTGTGTGAAGCGCACTGGAAAGAATCAAAATCACGAAAACTGTGTCAAGTACAAAAGAACAATCAGACTCCCAGATGAGATAAACAATGCCAGACATACACCTCACCACAGTATGCTAGGGACAGCACAATATTAATTAGCGGAGGTTGTGTAAGTTTATGGAACATGCGCGGCGCAGTGCGACGTGGGTCAGCGTGGCGAGGGTAACCTCAAGGACGACTCATTATCTCGCTCTTTTCTAGACCAGTAAAACATTCTAGACGGTCCTGTATGCCAACTTCTTGCATTAGGAGGCTGATTTATTCTAAATATATCTCATTTGTATATAGGCGCCATTCAAATCCAACTTCTATTATTTAAAATCGTTTGTGGATATATTTACCATTTTACCTAACGCCTATTGTAAAATTGTCCTATACCAAGAAATGCATTTCATTACCCATCTATTGTACTAACGAATGTGTTTGTTACGAGTATGTAACACTTATCAAATTATTAATGTCAATGTGCTAACTATATAATAAAACAATGTGCCAAATAAAACTCTTGAAACGTGAAATTCAGACGATAAATTGAATGAGAATGTGCAGGTTTACCTGTGGTAGCAGTTCTGCTAATCTTTAATTTTAGAAAATGAACCTTAAAAATTAGCATTTTACTCCTACGCAAGATGTATTGTAAAACAGAATCAACAGAAAGGTTATACTGTAGTTTACATTACAATGTAAATGTATAAAGTGGGTCAAACTTTGTTGAAATGAATATTTATAAGTTGCAATTATAAATAATAACATGAATGAAAGAAATTAAATATTTAAACACTAATTGTTAAAAATGGTTCTTTTATTACTTGAGTTAACAAGTACGCAGGGATATTGTACAATGTATACGTATTACAAATCTATTACAAAACTTGTTTGTTACTTTTACACAATATGAAAAGCAATGAATTTAAGCACTATAAAATCAATGCATAGTGTGGAATTATCAATAAGACTGCGATGCAAGTTAAAACAGAAGTCACCATTAAAAGTTGTATAATTATGGATATTAATGAACAAAAAATAATAAAACCATCCACTAAACACGGACTGTTATTGAAAAAAATGTACAGATGATAATTAAATAAGAATCTAATTTTTACATCGGGCTGAAAATGTGTGTAAGTTATAAAAATAATACCATCACAATCTTATAATAAGAACTGAACATTATAAGATGAAACTTTATGTAGATAAACCAAGAAAACAAAGAAATAGAAGATACAACACTTTTCTAGATGACCTGGAGAAAATAACACTGTAACACTGGTAGATCTACTGTTAGAATTATCATGCATAAAGTAATCCTATAGCGCTATATCCCAAACTTATTCTGTTCTACTCCAATATATTAGTGTTGCAATTCTTCAAATAAACACTTTCATTTCACTTCGAGGAAGAGGATTTGAATATCAAGACAGGATTTGCTCTTTAAAAGGCGATTAGACCATTTTCGTCTAATGGTGTCGATATGGCCATGCTCTTCTATCAGGAAGAACTCCGAACGCCATGTTTGGTATAATTGACTGTACTTTTGTGGAAGTGTTGTGATGTGGTTCGCCTTGGAATCATTACAGAGTACACTCATTGTGGTAATCTTGTGAATGATTGGTTGTTGCCAATATTTATACAGTTTTGTTTCGGGAAGTGGCGTTATTTGCGGTCATCGACATTTCCCATCGTTTGTCCACATGTTTCTCGACTGGCAACGCTCAACGAAGAAAAACCCTGACAGCTGGATTTACAATAACCACGATCTTCCGAAAAGCCACATTTGTTAGTGCGGCGCATCTTGCGCTTAGTTCGGCTATAAGCGGTGTTTCATACAGGTATAACTCTAACACTTTGGTGGAAACCAATACAAATTAGAAAATAAATATTGTGTACGTTTTAATTCGAAATGTGAGAATTGCATCGTCTACGACATACATGATAGCTATTGAAAATAGGGTCCCTTTCAATAGCTTTCAATAGGCTCCTTCATGGCATTAATTTTAAGAACAGAGATTAGATTTTTAATATTTGTCACTTAAACGTTAGGGTTTAACCGGTGGTAATGGTTTCATCAGTACAGATCACTTCAAAGTGCTGAATACACTTGTTCAGTATTATAGTATTAGCAAATAGGGTTTGGGGCTAAAGGACCAGGCAGTCGCCTCGAACGCACGCACACCCACTCTCACGAGCGCAGATGGTTGAAGCCATCTCGTCACATTCTGTATTCCGTCTCGGATTATTCTGTTATACACTCATGACTAAGCAATACTCTGTGACATTTTCAGTTCTGTTTGGTATAATCTTTTTCGTTATCATGTTTGTAACCTAAATATACTTATCACTTTACGATAATATTACTTACAAAAAATCTAGATTTGATTGGAGAAGTGCACTGGGTAACTAGCAAGGCGGAAATGAAGCTGGTCCCTATCCCCAGCACTTGTGTGATCTTCGAATACTATATACCGTAGACTAATTCTATATGAATAGATCAGTTCTATTTGGAAAAATGAAGCAACATTGTTCGTGTGCAGACAGAGGTCACAGAAGACCATCTATAGTATAAACACGTTTTCAAATCTTCGTTTAGAATCGCCAATGAATACAACACTTTTCATGTTTTATTGGGCATTAGTAGCCCCTTTTTTTCACCCTTAAAATATGGCATATAAACCCCCACCGTGATGTTATTTAAAAGATTATAAAACTGAAATATTTTGGGGATTACAGACTATTAATACATCTTGATGAAAGTAATTTACAGTATACACCATTAAAATCAACAATAATTATTATTGTTTATACTTGTTGATTACTTGGATAAGTTTGTAATGAAACAAACGCAATGAAATTTATCATTAAATTTCAAAAGTACCATCATCTTCAGGGCGAGGTACATAAGCTGTTTCAAGAAATATAATTTCTATAAGCTCAACTAAAAACCAATATTTAATTATTTCGGTAATTATCGAGTTGTAATCATCTGAATCTTTTTTAGGATTCTTTTTGGTGTTTTACCAACATATGAGAAGTTCTTATAAAAAAAGTTAGAGGATGATTCAGTACAGTATAAGGACAGCGGTACTGGCATAAAGTGCTTCTGCCATAAATAAAATTTAAACTTGTGATATCTTTAACTATTTAAGTCCAAAGACTGTTTCCTTAGATAGTACGGCCATGGCAAAAGGAAATTTAAATATTTTACTTTAGAATAGTGTAAGTAATTATAGTACGTTTGTCAAAGCTTTGAAAGTTACGGGTTAAATTAAACCTTAGAAGCAGTTTTAATGACTGTTTTATTTTTAACTCAGGTACTACAGTTTTACGAAGCTCGAGTCACATATTAAATGTTTAACAACAGCCGTTTTGCTAGATGGAATCACTGAAAACCCACACGATCAATTTGACCTGTCTTATCAAGACCTAGTTGTATCCGACAATCACAGTCTTCAGTTCCCAGGATCGTCCGTCGTGTCCCTATCGTGACGTCACTTCCGACCAGGGAAAGTGCCCGCCGCTCGCCACCGGATCCGCTAATTTATAGAAGGTGATGTAAATAGCAGAAGGTTCCCAGCGCCAGCGCCCGACGAGCGATGTCCGGATCAATTGTCGACGGTCGCAGTCGTGAGGGAGGTGCCCTTTGATGATAGATCTCAATGTGTTGAAACTGAGGACACCGGGCAATGTCACTCTTGTTAGCCCCTCACCTGACCTTGCCTGCCTCCGGTGAGGGGGAGGGGAGGAGACGACGCTAGCTCCGGTGACTTCACTGTTAACGGGATCTTTTCCAGAAGTATTGTGCTTAAATCAGAGACATGGCAGTAATTAAGTATAAACATCATTGAAAGTAATGAAACTCAGATATTGAAACATCATCATATGCGGAATGGAATTTATTTACTTTGATATTATATTTATGCGAAACAAAACACTGCAGAGTTAGCTTTAAGTAGATTCATTTGTGGTAACACGATCCAGTCATTTATTTTTCTAACATATTTATTATTTAAATTACACTGCTCGTTTAGTAATATATATTGAAAATTTGTGATCATAAATTGCATTATGAACCATATCTCTTCATATTAGATAGACAACAAATATGATAATTATGTATTGCTGTTGTAAGTAAAAGATACAGAATAAAACTCATTAACAGTTCTTTTTTGTACATGAATACTCATTTTATACATAGTTGTAGGATCGGTAATAGACGGAATTTAGTTGAGTAATAACAGACAGTAACATTATTGCACTACTCATCAGGACCTTTCCAATGATAACTACATCCTTTACTTACATTAAATATTCTCATCGGATCCATTAATGCCATGAAACACTGTTTTTAGGCTCTGCTGCTACGCAGATTTTCATTTTACTGCAGATGAAACTATAAATATTTTATTATTGTTATTGTTATAAACAACGCAGATTATTCCTATTGAACGTCAACAATGGATTAAATGAAATGGATTAAGAATACAGAAATTACGCATTTTATGTAAAACATTTATAATATTGTAAATAATTTGAAACAACGTTGTATGATGTGTGCGTTTAAGAGATCAAGGACACAATGCGTAACTCAACGTCGATGAGTGAATTAGATTACAGCGAAATGTAACACCCTCAAACTGACCATAAACTACTGTAAATTAGCGCTAGACCACTGATCAAAACGGCTCTCCACGGCTGCCAAACGAGACACAAATCTCCAAGTAATTGGTCATAAATACCGATCTGCCTACCGTGCAACGCCGAGCCTCTCCGTGTCGAGCTGCGCCTAATTCAATACTCTCAGTGTTAGTAGGTTGACCGTTTAATTGTGGCCTGAAGCCGGCAAAATGCCCGACAACGGTCACGTGGGCTTGCGCAACAACCCGCTCCGCTAGCTCATCCATGAATAATGCATATTACATAAGTATTAACAGATTTTCATGCTCGTAAAAATAAAATTACACCATTACAAGGTTTCCTATTCGAGTTGCTTAACATTAATAGGCCTGAATCAATCAAATTAAAGAGTAAAAACAGTTCTCAGATGACTTGAATTACAAACAAATATTAAATTTTCAAAAGCTGATCAATGATGTGGTTGTATTGTCTAAACTAACACGGTATGGTATATGGATGTAAATAAATGTACTGTCATCATAAAAATCGGTGCTGGTATTTTGTCTGACAGGTCCATACATATTTCTTAACTATTTAACATATTATGCAAAACAGCTTCACTATAAACAAATCCTGATATCATTGGAGATTGAAGACTTGGGAGAAACACGCAAAAATGTCATTTAAGAAGAAAAGTAATTTCTTGAAACTTCTTTTCTTGTTTAGGCTGCGATTAAGAATATAACTAGCAAAAGAAATAAATAAATAAACTTTCACTAAAGGGAAATCCAGTAAAAGGGAAAGGAAAAACGAGGCCCTAGTCCGTATATAACTGGATACCAATTAATCCCTCTTTTTTACTTTTTCATTGTTTCAAGCTTAGTTTGTTTTAATCTTTTGACACCCGCACTTTATATTTTAATATGGCAATCGTACTGCGGCTGACAAATAATAAACGCAAAATATATTCAATGAATATACTAGATTACAATGTGTTAATCAAAATATCAAAATTAAATTGTGCGAAAGGTAAAAAGTGCTTTTTACAAGTATTAAGAAATTGTCTAAAAACACAATCACCGCCTCTAATGGCCGTAGTTGAAACAATAATTACGTGGATTCTAACGGGGTTGTGCACTTTGGACTACTTGTAATTTCAAAATCATGTTATGAGGATTACATTAAAATAGGGTCGATTGTAAATGTTGTCATAGAGATTATCTGACTTTTAAAATTTGAATCGCAATACTTTAGAAATATAAATTTGTCAAAAGTTGGAACTCTAATTTTCTTGAAATATATGTTCTGAAGTTTCAAAAATACTTCATTAACTCAGAAAAAATTAGTATTTGTGCATGAAAGTACACACTTTACGTAAAAATCTTATCGCTCCTTAATTATTAATAAACTTTTCAATTATTTCATTACACATTTTAATAAAAGATACTTTTTAGCCCAGTAACTTATAGGCTAGTAAATGTAAACTTCATTTCGTTGTCCTCTTTGCCCAAATAAAATATATTAATCAAAGAATTTCATTGTGGTCCTGGTCCATGTAATGTATGTAACAAATACATAACGAATGCAAAAAGAGGTTGAGGAGAATCTTACACAGGACTCATTGAAAGAATTAGTTCTTGATCTTTGTCCGATGGTGATCAGTATTGTGGATTTAGGATACTATAGTCTGAATGTGAAATTGTATACAATGGTTAAGATCCTTTTAGACTGACTCTGTAAGCATGAGATTTTCTAACATCTGGTCATAGAATACCTTATGTTAAAAATTCTAAAAATAATATAGATGCTGTTCAGCAAGTATCGTAATAAGGACATATCTGACGTCTTTGAACAGAGAGCTATAGATCTGGATCAAACCTGAAGAGTAAAGTAACCCTGTTCTGTTACATACCCGACACAATAACTCCGAACACGTCCCCAGGTCGGAAATCATGCTGCACGAAGTTAGCAAAGTGGTCAATCCTGCAGTTTCGGCACTAATGCTGTTTTCGTGCCGCACTGCTCCGAAGCTGTGAAGTACGCTATCTGATCGTCTGGCTGTGTGTAATTTGAGCGGTACCCGAACACTGAATTACACCCGCGGGAGCAGGAGCGATCTCGGGCGCGACTGTTGTGAGAAGAGGAGATCCCTCCGACACTGTCCTGGGAGCCGGCAGTTCTGATCTCTCTTCGACAATAACACCTAATTTGCGGATATTTGCATTGACAAAGTACAGCGTCAGTATTCCTATACGAGGGACGATCTACATTACAAGACTACTCCTTAACATCCGGTTTGTAGTAAAAGAACCTTCAATTGTAAAATCCATAAGAAAAATGCTAAACTGCAAACACTTTATGCCTTTATTTTTGGTGCTAGAGTACTACGAGTAATATGGCATATGTTAGATCCAAAAGCTTTTTAATTTTCATTGAAACTATAAAGTACAAAAGTTTGAGATTGTAGCAAAAAGACCTTTGTAGTAATCTAAATTATATAATCATATTTAACTTTTATGCAAAAACTTTAAATACAATTTAAGAACTACTAACAAGTTGTTTATGTTGATAACATCAAATCTATACCACAGATCTTACAGGAAATAATTTCAGGAAAAATAATAAAACAGTTTATTTAAATATCTTGTAAGATTTTTGTGTTCCACATATTCTGGCAAAATTTGCAATTACAAACCTCACTGCCACAGGTGAAAAAAAACAATTTCCTTAAAAATGATGAACACTTGCATAAAATTACACAAACCTGGTTCAATAAATTAGTTTACTTTTTGTCCTACTTTTAATCACTCAAAAATAATAAAGTAAATATATAAGGACGTACTACCATCATAGGCTTGTGTAGAACTTCAGAGGTGGTGGTGCACAGAATGGCTGAAAGACAGTTTTAGAGAGAAGCAAGGGATTCCAAGAGGGATTCCAGAGATATAAAAACATTTATTTTACGATATTACACGTGTTTAAATTAAATTCTATTTGGAGGTTGCAAAACTATTTTGAAGGGAACGGTTTTTGATGAATTTAAAATACATTTTTATTTTTTGAGACTTGGCCAAGAATGATGATAAATTTGAAATATTTTTATACTCACACTTACTTTTTTATTTTTGTACTAAAATTTTAATTCTTGATTACATAATTATCTCGATTTGAAGATATTACTAATAGCAAGAAGTATAAATTATTGTTTTTAGTTTACCTTATTAAGTACTGTATATACATTTTTAATATTTAAAAGGTAAATTTCGAAACAGTTTTTTATAAATAGAAAATAACAATGTTGCAGAAAATTAACAATCCCTTTTGAATGATTAATAACAAAATTATATGTCTTTTAAATGAGGTATATTTTAAATTTATACGACTACAAGAAAGGTCGTAAATATGTGTGGGATTCAAAATTATTCTTACAGGGCTAAAATCAATATGGCCGCCACTGCTGCTGGATCTTAAAAACAATCTGCAACTTCGCTTCCAGTGTTAAGTACCGATTACTATTACAACCCTCTTTTAAATTAAAAGTATAAGTTCAAGATTTAGATAAACCGTTACACCTCAAAGAGCAATCATATACATTATCCATCCATCTTTCAAAGAACAAAGGGCAATTCACTGTTGCTACATTAGTCCTGCTGGTCCGAGTACTTGAATTGGAAGTGTACACGGATTCTGGGTGTTTAATGTCAAACATCAAGGTCTGCTGACGAAACGTGGAGTGCTGGGGTTCGACCGTCTCGTAAACAATAACAGCCGTGGTATACGTCTGGGAACTGGGAACTGTCAAGGCCTTGCTGATGACACCGGCCATTTCGTCACGGCATTCTATAAACTATCGCAGGTCAGCTTCAGCTGTTAGTGACTTTACTGCTGTTCCAGTTCTGGCGAGGCCACTAAGTGAGCCCTTGGGCAGCTCTCGGCAGCGATTCACTCTTCACACATCGAATCAAACTCACATCGCAGTTCAGCTTCAGCTGTTAGTGACTTTACTGCTGTTCCAGTTCTGGCGAGGCCACTAAGTGAGCCCTTGGGCAACTCTCGGCAGCGATTCACTCCTTAACCATAGAATCACACTTACATCGAATAGTATGTACCATGGTTCGTTAAGGATAAAATAAGCCAACACTATCAACAACACTTCTAGTCTTTTCGAAATAGAAAGCAGCGAGAACTAAGTTGAAGCATAGAAAGAAGGACAAAGAAGTGAGGGAAAGAGCACAAACAAGATAGGAGTTTATGCTCGTATTTACCCATTTGAATTTCTCCAATTCTCACGCTTTGGAATTGATTAATTTTGATTCTTTAGATTAAAAAACAACGACCATTAGTTAACAAATTTAGTATTAGATTACCAATCTCGAATAATGTGCAGATTAATAAATGAATCTTATTTTATAATTTTATTAGACAAAAATAATATAAAAATAGATTTAATTAAAAAAAACACACTAAAAAAAGCCAAAGTATTAAAAATGTTCTACGTATCCATCAGTAGCAGCATGAATAACTAGATGATATTTAAATCCATAAAAAATAATACAACATAGCTGCGTTGATCAAAGTTATAGAGACTCCTAAGAATCCTTTGCGTTCATCTGTGTCACGAGCTATATGAAAGATGAACAAACTCTCCTTCACAAAGAAGAAATTCAATAGGGTTGGATCTGGTGATCGTGGAGGCCAAGAATCAAGACAGTGTCTCGGGGTCCGTGGGCCCAGCGTTGAGGTAGAGTTTCATTGAGAGAATTGGACGTTGTTGTTTCAGTGAGGTGGAGCACCATCCTGTTTGAAAATGAACTCATCAGAGCCATTATGAACGTCCTTTTTCTTTAAGTCTGCAACAATTGAAGATTCCTCATCCACCTACTGAGTTTTTCTAAAAAAAAAAACAAGGGTCCATCCATTTTTTACCAGATAGGCTATGGTGCGAAAAAGTTTCATATTAGAATATGATACTTATACTCGATAATTTAACGAGGATACTGGAGAACATACAGTATGTGCATGTTATGTTAGTTTACTTTACCACTAACATTTAATATTGTTTCATTACAAAAATTAGAAGTTAAGTGGCGGAGAGGACTAACTTCTGTTGTATAGTACATTTATATTTCATTTCAGAATTGACTCTGTTTAAGATATACGAGTATGATTCATTAATAATTCCACTCGTTGAGCACTCTTGAAGTCAACGTATTCCCACATACACCTAAGAGTTTGCACTAATTGCAGTCTTTATAGTTTACACGGAGTCTTAACCCTTGTTTGCTTGGCGTTTCATGAATAGACAATTCTCTGCTTGCGCGGCAAGTATATTTCCCCCAAATATTTTCTATTTTATCAGAAGTGCGAAGATCACTTGGATTGTTAAAATTGCACAAAATATACATTGCCATGAAATTAGCAATACCACATATTTCATGGTAAGGCGGATCAATGCCAAAACGCTTATTAAATGCCGAGATGTTGAACCGAGATCTCTGATTAATCCTTGCAAACTGCAGCACACGTAATGTCTTCTGTTCAGTGTTCGCTATATTATCTTTGATTGAGTGCAAACATAAGAGGAATTGACTGACAATTAGTGGTAATTTTTATTGTCATTAAGAAGTCCGTGTTTTACGGCCCACGATTCAAAACCATTTCCGCCTTAAAACTTATATTTGCTTTTACAGGGGATATGGCCGATACAGCTAAAGATAAAACTATATGGTGTACACATAACAAACGTAAATACATAAACGATCAGTTTTTAAATATAACAAAATTTACTAGTCTTCAAGTGGAGGCTATAGACAAGTAGTATGCAGAAAATAAAAACGAGTTCTGTATTGTAAGAAGTTGCCTAATTCAATTATTATACATATATGTAATTACATGATAAAGTAGCTAATGATATCTATATAGTTTTTATTCTGTATTCCATTATATCATTTCTTAAAATCGAATTTCTGGACTAATTGACTCGTTTACTCTTTGACGGACACAAATCGTATCCTTGTCGGCCGTTCCACGACATCTACCGTCGCTCGGAGTTATTGATATGGCTTTATCAGATACGAGAGAATACCGTAAGCTGGCCCTTACGTGGATATTTGTAATTGGGTTTCGGTTACATAAATATGTACCATTCTGGTCGAGTATCAAGTTCCATTCAAGAGAATAACTGGATGACCTCGCATCTAAATTGATCGTAGAGTTCGGCATTTCCTGTACATCAAATTTTAAATTAAATGTTTTGATTGGATGATTGGACCCACTGTTATACATACGAAATTTCCATGCTGGAACCCGAATGGCATCTTGAATAAGTTTGTTAATGAAGCTAGTGGTCTTTATACTATTGCGTTGTAAAACGATGGGTTAAACATAAAACATCTACAAACTAGAAAATGTGGCAAAAAAACAAGAGCAAAAGTATAACATGTATTTTTAATCAAAAAGGATTTAATTGTTACAGCCCGCTATAATTATATTAAAATAGATTATACATAGTTGTACTAGCCATAATGTTGTGACACATTTAGTGACTTGTATCAACATCGAGAGCCACATATGAGTGGTTTTCTATTGGAAAATTGAATTGCCTCTTGTAATTTGATTTGGATCGTCGGAATTTAATAGAGGGTTCAGCACCATTTACTTTAGGAAAATGAGCATACATCAGCAAGTCAGGAGAAGAACCCTGGAATTATTCCCAATATACACTAAAAGTATTTTCCTAAATCACCCAGTTACAGAGATCTTATTCAGCTTCACAGACAGTATTTCATTAGTGAACAAATATCATCGCATAGTACGAATTAATTTATAACAATCTAAATACTTAATATAGTTCAGTTAAAAATATTGGGCTTAGGTACTTGAGTTTAAGTTGTTTGCTACTGACGTGCTTAACTGATAATTTTTACTATGGAAAACATGCCAGTCTATTATACCATAAATTGTGTGATGATCTATTAAAGCTAAGAATATTAGGCAAATTTCATTACTCATATAAATTTAAAAATATTAATTTTCGACTTATAACACTAGCTTGGAGCTAAAAATTACCATAAAACAAAATTAAACTAAAATCAATATACAACTCTCAACTTAAGCACATTAAGCGTATTTAAGTGAGCGCAGGAGCTTGTTAAGGGTTCGCGACTTGTAATGACTGGTAACTCACTGTGTCCGTGTCCCGCCGAAGATACCATCTGGTCCCATACCATTAAGACTAACAAACCAATTACGAACCGGATAAAACCCAGCTTGTCTCTCAGATTTACGTCCCTTGTAATGGCTATTGTTGTAGAAATTCGCTTAATCGTCCTTGCCGGCCGTTCCACGACATCTACCGTCGCTCGGAGTTATTGATATGGCTTTATCAGATACGGGAAGATACCGTATGCCGGCCCTTACGTGGATATTTGTAACCGGGTTTCGGGAGTTACATAAATATGTACCGTTCTGGTCGTGTATCGAGTTCCATTCCGAGTAAATAACTGGATAACCTCGCATCTAAATCGATCGCAGGGTTCGGCTCTGGGGCAATTATTCTTTCCGGTTTCTACGCGGGACTAGTACGATTTAAATTAGAGCCGATAAAGTTAATTTGATATAAAAATCAATTTTTAAGACCGTATACCAATTGATATTACGTGCAAGAGTATACTTTTCTAATAATTATTTCATAATTAAGATATTGGTAATAATCGAGCCTATACTACACTGTTCCTATTAACAGCTATTACATTTATTCAGAAAAATTTAAGAATCCCATTGTGTCCATTTCCAAGATGAAATGTTTCATGTACTCTCAGAGCAGAGTCTTATTTGAAATATCAGAATCTGAGATTTCATTATTAGTGAGTAAGTCCTTCATATTCATTATACCTGTGTATTTCTCTCACATACTTTTATTTAACAAAGAAGGCGTACACTACACTATGCGCCGCGTAATAGACTTAGCTGAAGTTTCAAATTTTCAACATCACCTTCATTTTTTAGATTTTTCGTGGATAAATAAATTGATATAGAGGCAATTATTGAAAAAGAAACTTTTGCATCTCCTGACAAAAGAAAAATTATGTTAGCCTCCTAAGTGATAGGCTTCATTAACGCTCAGATTAATTCCATGATTAGACGCACTCCTTATCTATGTAGAAATGAAATTTCATGCAAAATTAAAAGTTAACAGATACAACCTGTCTCGAGACACTTGCAACTTAATATATTCAAATTGTTATTTATTAATTTTGGCCTCGTGGCAACTTCATGAATATTTAGTTGTCAACTATTGGTGAGCTAGGTAAAGTCCTAAAACGGAAGAATGCGTTGAAATTACATTTTGTAATCAATTTATGAAATTTACTCTCTACAATATTAGATCACTTTTTTATTTTATCTCAATAAAAACATGGCTCACATTGAAACATATATGATTTTACTCAGTTTGTTTACAACTTGTTTTATTCTGCTGTTCTTTCGTTGCCATTATGGTTACCCATAAAAAATCACTAAATCTCAGCTAAATCCTACGGAGTGACATGCAAGACTATCGAAATGTTTCTAAAGAAAAATGAAGATTCATTAAAACACTGAAGTCTTTATGTCAGCTCGTTTTCGTGAGTACGAACGGACAGACATATAGACAAATATACTAGCATACAGCAATAAAATCTTTCTAGCCTCTTGAGTGATACTTTTCGCCAACGCTCAGCCAACTATTTTCTCCAAAAGATACATAAATATCGAAATCTAGGAACACAAAGCATTAAAGAGTAACTTAAAAAAAATAGGCAGTATAAAATTAAAGTTTAGCCAATAATTAAATTTGGATAGCATAGAGGCAGGAATATTCGATGAATGGAATCAGGCGCTTTAGGGTGTATTAGTATGAATGTTTAATTATAGAGTAATGCATGGGTATTTTTTATAGGATTCTCTCGTCTATGTGTAAACTTAGATGGAATAATGTTAGAATAAGGAAATTGAAATTATAATTTTAATTGATGATATTTTATTTGGAAGATTTTGGCTAATTTCAGTGCTAGTCATTTTTGGAATGTTAGTCAATAATGCCAAAAGTATTTTCAGGTGTTATCAAAAACTGCAGTGCTATTTTTTAGCATTTTGCATACAGTTACTATACAATGTCATAACTTTATTTATTTATGAATTTTTTAAATCTTTTTTTGTACACAAAAGTATATATTATAAATAAATAAACTAAAATCCTTCTTGTACTACCAGAAAACAATGGATAACAACAATAAAATCTAAAATATGTTTAATTTTTAAGTTTGATACTCAAATAATTATAAAAATATCTCACACTCAACAAATTTAATCAATCTAAAAGGAGATTTTATTTTAAACATATTCACTAATTATTATAAAATTATCACCCAAAATAAAAAAACATTATATCATATTTTAACGCTGCTCACTTTTTTATGAGGAACTAAAAGGCATATCTTGATTAGTACATGTCCATTTCCTTTACTGATTTTACTAACTTTCTTATTAGTTGTAATAATTATTATAAAACACTAGGATCGAACAAAAAGAATAGGCCTCAAATGGTTTTGGCCATTTACAAATATTTACATGACAAAAGAAATATCAGTTATACAGTTGTAATTTTACCTAACTTCCTCTTCCTCCACTACTCATCTAAGAGTATTTTCACTTAGTGGGGAACTTGAAACTTTCATAATATTTCAATACTCCCCTACATTACACACCCTATTTGGCTACACATAACCACAACATTCTAACACTGAAGGATTAGACTGACAACAATGGAAACAAAGCGTTTCGGCTACGACGCGCGACGCGACGCTACGACATCATTGATAACGGGCCAACTTGATCGTAAACTTTCGTCATTGTTACTGTTTGATCACCTGTGTTTATGCATATAACATGTTTAACAGAAAATACGTTTATTTTTAATGCTAACTGGTATGAAATACATGTAAAGGTATTATGTATTATATTTTTAATATATGTTCTTAAACAAGTTCGGTTACCCGTACGTCGACAATTTATGCATGTTTTCAAAATGTCTAGATACCCGGACTTTGGAACTAAATGAATGAGTTAACACAAGATATAAAAACATAATGTGTCGTAAGAGGTTCCTCTGAGGTTGCATGCAACATTTCAAATCTGTAGCTCATTTCGTTCTATATAAGTCTTGCAGGTTGGCAGAAAATAATAAAATCAAGAAGTTGAAACAAAAATTCACCATCATAGAACTCATTCATTTAGGAATTAAATTTAATGCAACCTTTACAGCGTACATATGAAACCTTTCTCGACATACGAGTATCTTGTCACATGATATATTCACATTTTTATTCATTAAATGGGGTTTCATATACTTATATGAATTTTAATTAAATAATATCCACAATAACCGTGTAAAAGTATTCACTAAAGCTCAGCGAATGGCATGCACTGAGTGACATGCACCATCAATGAACTCAGTGTCAAACTTCATCCGAAATTTTAAGTCTATGGATCAGTTCGTTTTCAAGATATCGTGCGGACAGACAGACATACATACAGAAATGAAATGTTTTCAGCCCCATGAGTGATATACTTCCCTAAAGCTCAGTCAATCAATAATGTGCTATCAATTATCATTATATTTCCTCTGTCACTTTCAATAGTACTCGGTGGCTATAAGTAAAATATTTCTGGCGTCAATAAATCTCACTGATTTGATCTTACCTCCAGAGTTATACCACGTTAATCTACTCGTGACTTCTCCTGTACAGTGCAGCGAGAAGAATAGTTTAGCACGGCCACCGATAGCCGAGGATCTCATGATAAACTCTTAATTAATAGATACAGAGGGACGTGCAGGTCCAAGTAGGGGACAGCAAGTGTTGGGGTCGTGCTCTTGGAACAAATGGCTGATTAGATATCTGGAGCGTTTCAGCCACAGCTGAGTGAAACTACACCTGAGTCTCCTACCCGTGGCCATCTTGTATTTGTGACATTTCTCTCCAAATTTCTGTCTTAATCTGAACCAGAATAGCTTGGATTCCAAACAATTAATGTAATATAGCCTTTCAGAAGTATAGTCTTTTTTGTTGTAAACCGCCTTTGTGGTAGAAAACTAGCATTTTATAAACTTCGGAATGTTCCGGAGAAAGTCGTCTGATTCAAGCTTTTGGAACGAACCAAACCATACTTTTATTCATATCCAAAAACGCTAAATATTTCAGCATTTAGTTCATAACTTTTACACTCCTCAATGTCTGATATATGACCATTGCTGCTTTGATTCTTTGGAACAGATAGTGGTTCTTCTTCATGTCCTTATCGTCTTGTATATCAAAGAAATCAATTCATTACTCTTTAACCATATATCTATTTTCAATGTATTTCAACCTTTATTCACTATACCTAAAACAACATTGTCAGTATTATAAAATGTTCTTAGAGAATACTCGCCAAATACATGTGTAAGTATTACCATTAAAATTCTTGATTTTATCGTGATAGGGAAGCAAAAGAAGTAATTGTACTGAACTTTCAAATCAAGTAGGACCATCAACACATATTTCCTATCTCGGAAAATATTCTCTGTAATGGGTACAGATAAAAAACTGTGATGGTAACTTCAATTGATATGCAATTCGTGCAGTTAATGTAGAGGATATCTCACCACACCACGGCGAGTGACGTCAGAGTTCCTTGCCGATATCGGCCAATATAACGCCTCACGCGCCGATCGTTGGGCCGATATTCCCGCACCGCTCCGTGGCGAATCCCTCATCGACCTCTATGCCCGATTGTTATCCAGTGATTATGGGGTACCTAGTAGAGCACTGCTTTCATCTCAGTGGAGCCGATCGCAAACATATCAATGCTCTAGGAAATATTTTATTTCATTTCGTAATTTCGTATCGTGGTTCCATATTCTTCTTGGGATTATGTGCTACGTGTTCTGTTTATATATGTGTTTTTGTCTTGTAAACGGTTACGTTAAAACATATGCATTAACATTATAATCAAACTATTCATTTTATCGTTTTCTATTCATCCAATACCATGTTAAGAGAAACATAATTGAGTAGAAAGTTTTTATTTTCTTACTATTGGGGTATTTTAAGTAACTCTAATATAATAAAATAAACTTAGCAGCAAATAATAAATAAGAAATATTTCAAAATAAAAATAAATTAGCACAATTAAAAAAAATTATATTTTCCTCAATAAAAAACATACTAACGTTAATCCTTACTAATGTATATAACATGCGGTTTTGTACTATTAAATTCTGTCTATAATTATTATTTACCTAATCGTAATAATTGAAGTATTTCAGTTAATATGAGTACTAATTGTGCGTTCATAACTCATATACACGTGTGAATGTTAAAAAAAAGAAAATGATATGTTTTCATACTCTAAATTCACTCCATTTATGGCTATCTCCAAGAGACCGAAAGGCAACCTACAATCTAGAAAAAGAATTCTTAACGTATAGAGCATGAAATTATTAATATTACCCTTTGTTTAATATTAGGCCCTACATTCATACTTAGTTGTTTTAGTTACTTACCCCATCGGGTTTCTTAGTATATTTCTACCCACACTATGTCGGAAAAGATTGTTCATTTTATATATACCTTATTACACTGATTATTGTAAATATGTTTACAAAACGTGAATAATGTTTAAAAAAGACTATATATGTGAGTTTGCGTTTGTCTACCTCAAGAAAGCTCTTAATAAACAAAATAAAAATAATTTTGAAGATGCTTCACTGTGTTTTTCTCATATTCTTATCAAAACATTTACTATTTAAAAGTTTAGTTTTAGGATGAATTTCCCCTGATATTTAACCCCAACAATAGGTATGATGTGTAAGTGTATTGAAATCATTGGAAAATAACTTTTAGAGCCTGCTGGATTGCAACTCGTCCTTTGAGTGTTCTCTGTTATGCTTCTTCATGAGACCACCAGATACCTTCAGTGATTAATTCAGTGGTTAATTCAGCGTGCAAGCTCATTATTCAGTATAGCCTTGCGTGTACATCGAGGTCTGCTGAAACCGTTTTCAGAGTTCACAACGTTCACAAGCCGGTATCGCTCAGCTACAAACTGGGGCAGTAAATGCACCCAGACACCATTAATATTATTCAGTATAACCTTTTGTGTACGGCGAGGTTTGCTGAAACCGTCTTGAGGGTTCACAACGTTCACAAGTCGGTATCGCTCAGCTACAAACTGGGGCAGTAAATGCACCCAGATACCATTAATATTATTCAGTATAACCTTTTGTGTACGGCGAGGTTTGCTGAAACCGTCTTGAGGGTTCACAACGTTCACAAGTCGGTATCGCTCAGCTACAAACTGGGGCAGTAAATGCACCCAGATACCATTAATATTATTCAGTATAACCTTTTGTGTACGGCGAGGTTTGCTGAAACCGTCTTGAGGGTTCACAACGTTCACAAGTCGGTATCGCTCAGCTACAAACTGGGGCAGTAAATGCACCCAGACACCAGTAATATTATTCGATACAGGCTCGTAATAATCCCGGTGGCCGCGAGTGGTTCAACTGGTAGCAGTAGTTAATGCCATCGACCCGTCCTTCAGCGGTCTTTAGTGGCTCTCACAGAGCTTCTTCGTCGTAATCGGGATCTGCAGGTCGCCTAGTCATCCTCGTTGTTCCTTTCGCTATGAAACTATAGTTGTGAAGCGAATACTGTAGTCTTGTGGCTCGTTTTTGTCTACTACAGTCTTAATCATTGCAAAAACCGCTGAACGAAATAACACCAGGTTTGTTTTACTCCATGTCTATAAAGCTACAGGTGGTACTTTGGTAATAAAATCGACAATTTCCAGGAATAAGCTATAAAATATATTAGCTGAGCTCTAGTGAAGGCACTTTCTTTCTGGTATGAGACATCTGGAGAACACATTTAGACAGTTTGATAAGATAAGAACATTAGTTAGTGACAAAATAGTACATATTAAACGAACCTGTGAAACGTTACACATCAACAGAAGTACAATATTTAAACGATAATAACGCTTTGTTTATGCAAATTTATTTTGCACGCTAAATAATTTACAACCCCTTAGATTATTTCGGATAAGTTAACTATATAACATTATATGTGATCCGACCGATGTTATGTTACATGATACATGTGTTGTAGCAGAATAAAGTACCCGTAAGGGAATATGGTTAGTCTGAAATAGTTTTTTTCTAAAATATCTTTGTTTCAGTCTAATGTGGCGTGTAACAGGTGACGGTTGGATATAAGAGTCACTGACAAACAACTTCCGATTTACCTGTTTTATAGTACAGGTTTAAAAAGTTTTTTGATCTTAAAAAAATACTCGAAAACTCAGTTTATGACTGCTTAGTTAATCCTCTAAGATATTTCGTAATCTCAAAAGTCGTCATATGGAGCACAAATTTTCTCATTATTATTATTTTCCAAAGTGTAGTGAGTATGTTTTTTCGAAGTTTTTAAGTTTAAATACCAAGAATTACTAAACTGACCAATAAACTCATTACAGCAGACGGGCGTGTAATTAAGAATACAAAATCTTCATATTCGAGAACACGAGAAGTATTTCCATAGTAACACACTCTGTAGATGTATTAGACTGGTCATTTACTACTTACCAGGGAATAAAATATGAGGTAAATGGTTTTATAATATTATGATTTAGCCTTATGTGTATTATAAAGTGTAATACAGCATAAAACAAAACTTCAGTTTCAGTGATACTGGTGAAAATCCATATCGGTTTTACGAAAACAATAAAATTACGAATAAACAAAAGAACACATAGTATGCAAAACGACACTCTGACTCAAACAAAGCTAGGTCTATGTATTTAATTTAATATTAAAAAGATGTTAAGGTCAAAATATCAAATACAATCTGTCTGCCCGTCATCTCGTTTGTGCGATCTGTCTATAGGAACGTCATGGAGACTTGAATATTAGTATTTAGCTACTGTGGTTCAAGGAAGAACTCCTTTTATTTTGGGATGAAATGGTCAAATGGAGGTCCTCCATCTGTCTGTCCGCCTGTGCAATAGCTCATTTTGTACTCAACTATTACCGTTCTGTCAGGTCTTTCGATATTCCTTATACAGGTTTATTATTAATCACTTTTACACATCAATTAACTAAATAATGAATTTGATGGCAATAGGAATAAAGAGTGAATGGTGGCGTATTCTAGTTCTTACCTTAAACCGATTATTTCTTAAAAAACGATTTATATACAGCACCAAGGCTATGGAAATCATATGGATCCTGGAGGTTAAATCTATTTTCTTGCAGTTCTAAAATTTTATCTCTTTACCACGACAAAAGGAGCTGAAATTGCAACCTGCCATGTACTTATTTCAAATAATTGGTTATAAATAATAATGAAACAGTCATAATAAGGTAGTTATCTATATTATGTGGTAAATTATATTCATCTTCCATAAAATGCACTTATACATTCCATCATTTTTTTAATGTCACTTTCAGTGATAAAGTAGACTCCAAAGTTAGATTTAATAGAATGTAAAAACATATCTGAATACTCCAACTGAGAACTAATACAAACTATGGTTTTAAGCGGGCCATGTCATAAACTTACAGCTCAAACCTGTCAGAACGCTAAGTTAGCTTTTATAACAATGTAAGTAAAATACACCCTGATGGATACTCGATGGAGCAGAAATATCATATATGTTAAAATAAAGTATTCACTAACCAACAATAACCGAAGAAGGGTGAAACCAATTTCTCTAGGAAACGATAATAGAGGTATAAGATACACCATTTAGTTAAGGTACAATATATCAAAACTTATCCCTGCATATACTTGTATCAAATAAGTAACAAAATAGCAATCAAAGACAATAAGGGATTAAAAATAATGTTGAGGTTTCTCAATAAAACATTGTTGGAACATTTCACAAGTAATCGGATGTATAAGATTAATTTTAAGACAAGAGCAAACATCATGAAAAACGTAGGCAGGGCACAATCTTCTAAAGTGAACTTTGAATTGGTAAAGAAGAGTTTTCGTAAGTTGGTACAGTGGTATAATGAGCTCGTCGATGAGCCTAAACCATTGTCAAACACTACATTTAAATTAAAGTACGCAACTATGTTGAAATAGTTACTTTAATATAGGGTTAAGTGACAATACTTGTTTTAAAAAACTGATTTCCACAGAAACGCTAACAGTTTTTGGGTTTTATTTTTAACTACTCATTATATTTTATAAGGCTAATTGTTCAAAAATTTACATACATTAAATATTTATACATTTAGTAAATTTATACATTTAAATAAGAATACTCAATATGTAATTTTATTTTAGGTGTCCCGATATAAGGTGTATTTTATAAAATGTAAACCCCTTTTATTTACATGTTTTTAAGTACTGCTTTTTATTTCAAAATCACAAACTTAACAAAAATGTAAAAATCCATTAACATTTTGCAAAGTCCAGAATTTCAAGTCTCCAATTAAAGGTGAAAATCGGGATGGAGAATTTAAATGACTGGAGAATCTTGAGAGAATTTTAGCGTGTGTATAGGCATCCGTTAGTCTCGAAATTAGCGGACTAGTGGGCCGAGATAAGCTTTTATTGCACTAATTATAAACAGTAGGAAAGTTCAGAGCCATTTACAAGTGTGAGATGACGGAATCAGGCTGGTGCTAGAATTCCTCTGGCAAACACTCCCACGTAAACTCGTACCAAAGTGAGAGTTTGGGTAGTCAGAGCAACCTGCAACATTCATTACCTTCTATTGCTTGTCGTACTAGTCATTCCATCTAATCAAATATTTAAATAATTTCTGTTTTAGTTGAAGCGTGTTTTTATAAGAAGAGACCGATCCTGTCTTAAGATTTATTCTGCTCGCCCTCATTGGCCACCAGTGGCCTGTACGAAGATCTTGTCAAACAGAATAAGGGGGAGAGTCGATTCAGTACAAGGTCGATGGTACTGATAAAACGTACAAAGGTCACAGACAGGATTTGAACCTGCGGTATCTCTAACTCAGGTCAAAAGTCCTAGACCTCACCGAAATAGGCATTTCCAACACCCTGGGTGTTGTTATATTTACCCAATGACAGCCACTGATATAGCCTACAGAAAATGTTCATAAAATTTACTAATGGAGTTCTTTGTTACACAATATTACAAACAGATATGATTTCCTTGCACCTTGGTACAATTTTGAAGCTATGTAAATGTTGCCTAATATCCTCTAGTATGGAGTAGAAACCAATGCGTTTTGTCTGGTTAAATATTAAATAATCAGTATAATAGACTTTCACTATCCGAATTCTTTTCTTTCCTCAAACGTTGGAAAAAAAGATAAATAATACAAGACCTGAAATCATAAAGCTGTCTAATAAGTATCTTTCATATTTTAGACATTTTCTGTATCAGAAGTGGATTCAATCTTTTTAAAGTGGTGTATAAGTGTTTATGTCATTCATATCAAAAATAAATTAGTTTTCATATGTACTGTATAAAATACATACAAATATATAAATACTCAAATACAAACAGTTGTAACCAATAGTCACACTTTAGGATGAATTGATGACGTTTAATTAACAAACGTGCTTAGTATGGTGAGGTAAGTAAGAAAGAAAGCTCCTAGCTGAAAACAATAGTTTCAAGACTATCAGAAACTAACTGTCATTGCATAGATGTACATTTCCTTTTGAATGAAAATGTCACCTTCCAAAGACAGATAACGCTGGAAAATGTAAAGAAACAGCAAATTTTTGCTCTCTTAGGCAATTTAATATTATTTTAATGGAATATTATGCCGCACAAAAATTCATAATACCATTATAAATTTATTGTAGTTATAAACAACACATAAAAGATATAAAGGATTTTTTGTATTTCCTGTTCAAATCTTTAATAGGACTAGGTATGTGGCTTGTGTAGTTTATAGGAGGAAACATATTTTCAAAAAGAAACATTATGTAACATAAACGGAGAAGAGTAGATTATTTCCAAGAAATGCCTAATCAATTGACAAATGTCTAGGGTTAATTGTAAGACAGGTCCTTATAGCCGAGAATTCGCCCTTTTGTACATTATGTATACGATACAAATAAAGTAATTTGAATTGAATTGAATTGAATCATGATAAATATGTAAGAACAAATATGGAACGTGGAACATAAATCGAGAGTGCTAAAATTCCGTCCCTTAGAATACACTTTTTCCGTAAAATGAACGTCTTCTAGAATATGAAAAAAACGATAAGGGTTTGTGACGCACGAGTATTTACTAATATTTCATTCACAAATAGCACCCACGGGCGGCGGGTTCATCACAGGTGGAGGAATTCATCGGCTAGTGACTGTAGATAAATAATGGTGGAGGTGTGAGCTTTGAGTTATAGTAGCGTAGAGTATGCAAGATGAACCGATACCGACCAACCGGTAGCCACGATACAGCTGATAACAGACCATTGTCCGCCGTAATTATCAGCTGATCACCACTGCTACCAACATAACGAATCAATAAACAACACCTGGCCTCAGGCTAGCCAATATAAATAAACACATACCAAGCGTCGAGAGGCCGGTAAGGTAGTAACTCTATTAGGCCTAATCTGTTTCTCGTGAAAGGAAAATGACTTGATGAATTAAGTAATTTAGGGGATGTATAGTAATTTTAAACATACAACGTGAATACTGAAATTAACAATCGGAAAATATATCTTAAAATTGAGCCTTCACGTTTCGAGAAATGAAATTAACTCTGTAAAGCCGTAAACCGCACTGTACAGCATGCGTTGCTGTTAAAGTATAACCCGCACATAAATAGTCCGACTGTGAATGGTCAGTTTGAATCCACTACCCAAGACCCTTCGCCCAACACTTTTGCCAGTTTTACGTGTATTAAAGTTATTGATCAGTCTTATAATCTATTGCATGCAATTAACAAACAGCGCAGTTGTTACCTTAAATAAATATATATGTTTAATCGCACGTTACGCAGACAGCATGTGATTCACTCAAACAATAGTGGCCATAGCTACGCCATAGAAGTAGCAGCTGCTGGTTTACAATGATCTGGCAACACCGTCTCAAATATCATTAGACATGTTAACTCAAATGACGTAATTTTTTAATATAAAACAAGCAAAACAATGTCAATAACAACAGTGTATGTTAAGTTATCATTTCTTCAATTTTCATTACAGAACGGAAGTAAAGGGGAAAACTTAAATAAGATAAAAAGTAATAGTATGTATATTCATAATGACACTACTGACACTTGTTAATTTATATGATTTCCCTCGTCGAGTTGGTGGACGTACTCTGAGGTGCTAAAGTGGCACCCTGCACCTGTGGTGATTGTATTTCACGTATTAAATTATACCTGTCCGACTCAGAGTACGCTGAACTGTCAACACCTTAGACAACCAAACATTTGGCCCAAAATTACTAATAGTTTAGAAGTACGCCAGACCATGTGGCGCGCAACAGCCTTCGCAAAATGTCAAACCTATAGCTCATTTGATCCTACGTATAGTCTTAGAACGTTCAGACAAACCTTATGTAGGGACGTGCGCTATTACGGAACTGAAGTAGAAATGAAGTTACATGGCTCTATTAGTGCTTGGAATATAATACATAAAACAGAGAAAGATTGATAGAAACAAAAGAGGAATGGCACCAGACGTCTTATTAATTTCAGAAATGCCAATTTTCAAGTCTGAAAAGTTATTCTCAATTAATTCTTAAGACATCTTGTGGATGGTCATCCTTCGTTAATTCTCAAGTTATTTGTGTTCTAGACTGCAATTCATCAGTCAAACATTCATACCTAAATTAGAATTTTTACAAAGACACTCGTTGTTTTCAACGCCTGTTTATTTACGGTTTCACTGAACTTTAGCTGAATGTAACAATTCCTTTAATTCGACATGAAGTGGACAATTTCTGTAAAATCTAAAGAGTATGTATTTTTTGTTATTTTTCTAGAACAAATATCACCCTATTTTAAAATGTTAAATTAAATTATTTAATCAAACCACACTATGAGGTTATGTGTGTAATCACTTATCAACATTATTACACTTACACTTAGTACGTAACGGTTAATGATACATACACATTACATTTATGTATTAAACAATTTTATAAGGTGCATAAAATTAAAGATGCACGTTGAAAGAAATGTATTTTGAAACACAGTTGGTTTGAATACAGGTATAGCTTAGATATTAGTATATTATTACTTTCGTTTTTAATTTGGAGATGCAGTTATGTAGATTATTGTATAGTTTATTTTGACGATAAGTTTCAGATTTGTAATGTAAAAATACGTTAGAAAATGTGAGGTGAGTAGCAGCTGAAGGGAGTGGCAAGAGACGTTCTGCTGCGCCGGTTTTTGACTCGCAGACACGACCAGCACGCGACCGCCATACGAGCGCAGGAGCCACCGTGAACCTCGCATTCCCCTACCGTACCTCACGGATCTGATAACAGCGAACGATGAATGACTTGTTCTTCTGATGTCAAGATACATTTCTAATTTCAGGTGTGAAAGTCAACCCGTGATACGTGTACGGGTTGAAAATTATTTGTTATGATCGGAGATTTCTCTGCAAACGCGATAAAAATCGCCGGACACAATTTATTGTCGGGCTGATTGGTTCTTATTGTGACCGCCTCAGATAAATCCCAGCAGCAATAAGTTCTTCGGTCTCTTTGTGCGTTTGATTGCCCCGGTAGCTTTATGTGCTACCTCTTCGGGAAGAGGAATTGCCGGTCGCTTCTTGTATTTCAGTTTCCAGATTTTTTATCTGGAGGATGAGTAAGTTATTGAGTTGAAAATCGGTTTAACTGATGATATGGTTGTTGTATTTTCTCTTTTACAGTGATATTACGAGGTGAACTACTAACTATAGTGGTTTATTTATAGATTTTCTGTCATTATTCTCAAGTAGATCGTGGGAAAATCTAAAAAATCTAATGAGCAACTACCATTAACGTATATAATATTAAATTGCGAACTGAATTTACAATGAATACCTGGCAACATATAACCGTAGTTAGGTCAATCATTACTAAAGATAACTAGCTATTGGTTTAGTATAATTCTCCTTGACTCAACACAATTCGTTTTAATATTGATTATTACTAAAATGGTTATCCGAGGCATGTATATTGTGTTGAGTGTTGTGAAATATTTAATCACATGACAGTTATCGTTATCTTTTGTATTTTCACATCTCAAAACTTTGATAACTCGTTATCTTGAAACTTCGCTTAATAAATTTGAAGAATGAACTTTGTTGTAAACTATTTGTAAATATGTAAACTCTTTTACTTTACTCTGTGATGTATTAAACATAAAGATAAAACAGTTCGGTTTCGAAAATTTGACCGACATACAAGTTGTTTACATCCTTAAGTACCAAGTATCTGTAGTAAGTCAAAATAAAAACAATTTAGCATGAGCGCGAACAACTGATACTTGTGAATTGTGGTTGGTTGATAATGGATGACGAACCCATCCAAATATATATAAACAAGCAGCTAAAGTCGGTGTCAAAATTGATTTCCTGCTTAATAGCTGGGAAATCAAAGGCATATCCTTTTTGAAAGACACTAACTACGCTTATCATAACATATGGTGTCTGGATGATATTCCAGTCTCCTGTTAAGTTTTTGAGTTATTGGACTTTTAAGTTAAAAGAGATGTTTTTTTAGTCCATGCAGTCGGTGAGTGAAAGAGGATTTATAAATACTAATGATATAAATGTAATTTATCGACAGCGTTTCTTGTCAAATGTACGGATTAAAGAAATTTTGTTTCAAGACAACTTATGGATTGATAGGCTACATGTTTTACTATCTATAAACGTTTCCTTTCATTTAATTTCATGTCACATTATTGTCAGTTTACTTAATGAATTTCTTTATTCTACGATATTATCTTTACCATCATGATTACTCATAGGACCAATGTTCATTAACGCTCAGCCAAAAGCCATGGAGTAATTAATACCCTTCACTATCACTATCACCTGCATATAAATAAAGCTTCGTACGCAATTTAAGATCTATAGGTTAGTTTGTTCTCTACATCCTGTTGACGGAAATAGTATTTTTTGTCCCTGGGGTAAAAATATTCCAATGATAATGATATATTATTTATATATTGCTGGTTTATGCATTGTACTTAATGTCAATTACCATTTTACTAAGCCAATCTCATCACCAAATTCATAGTTGTAAAAGCTATTAACAAAACAGAACGGAATTGGAGAGATGATTGGTTACTAATAATAGGTTTCTAAGTATAGTTAACAATTAGTGTCTTAAATTAGTTAAATGCTTAGTTAAGGCGACTACCTCACACCGTCTGGGGTAATTACACAGTGGAACCATCAGGTGTGAAAATTGTTTCCGTGCACAAACTAAACTTTCTAAACCGCCCATTGCCTAGATTAATTGAAATCTGGCACCTTATTTAATGTGTGTTATTTTCTCGCTACCGGTATGTCATTAGCTTTAAACATTCCTAAGAATTTATCACGACTTCGACCCTGATCGTTGCTAATTGAAAGTCAAGAGATTGTAAACTTGAGGTCACTAATGAAGTTCCGTGGACTTTTAATTTCTACATTTCTATATTTCTTTAAAAACGTTGTTTCGTTAATATGTTACGAGAGAGTACCGCTCAGTCAAGATTCAGCAAGATATGCATTAATATAAGTTACTATTATTTTTTAAACGAACGTAAGTAAAAATATACATACGGACATAGAGTTCTAAGATTAAACGATGTATTGGCAAAGAATTATTTTGCTTAGTAGTGTGATGTTGTACACAAAGTTTCTTTCTTTATTTCTTTAATCCTCTTAGATGTGAGTGGGAAATTTGTCGTCCTCAAATTATACTACCAAAAAATCATAACACGTGATCTGTAGAGATAGATATGCAAGATGTAATCGAGTTCAAAGAGAACTCTTACTTTACCCTGTAAATGATCTAATCACCGATCTAAATGTGATCTTAAAATCCGAGCCTTTAAGCATGGCCTAATTAGGATTGAGCCAATTGGAGCCTAGAGCAACTTTACACAATAAGCACACAACTTATTTTGTCGTGAAATCAATAGATCAATTTCACATAAGAATGAAGTAATTCGTCAACACGGATAATTTTGTTAGGGGTTGAAATGGAAAGATATAAACTCGAAAGAGTTAAAGTATAAACAGTAATTACATTTTTAACTCATACTTTTCTAATCATGATGCACTTAACTGCTAGACACAACAATTAAAGTTCAATTCGAATCAGGCAACATAAAAACACGGATGTTTTGACTGATAAAAATTATAATATGATAACAATATTAATATTTTTACCCCTTCTGATACCTCCAATTTCGTCCCCTACCAGAAGTAATGCAACTAAAAATCGATTTATTTTTTAGGGGAAAATTCTCTATAGATTTCACGATAAATTAGCTTTTGTGCTTGTAAAATATAAATTGGTTCTTGGCTCCTAGAGTACTGTACAAATTGGAGCCACAAAGAATTGGACCAGATCATAATGCAAAGTTTTTTATAACTTCTAAAATCATGAAATACTGTTATGAGGTAAATGAAAGTATGTGCAACTATGTATGAAGTGAATAAAAACTAAAGCAACACGATGAAATTTGTTTTCAATATGGCATGCTTTCCAGAAAGCTCTAACGCAGGTAATCGTTTTCTCAATTCTAAAACGTGGGAACCGCTTTACCATGTACTATACTGACACAGACAGAGTAAAATTTTTTGAGGTCTCTATTTTAACAGGATGGACCACGAGATATTCGAGACTTATACGGACTGTAACCTAATTCTTGTTTCATATAGGTCGGTGAAATATTATTATGTGTGCATTACAAACAGGAAATAAAGTTAACTATTATAATTCAAAGTGCTAAAGGTGCTATAAGGCTTTAAACTAATAGCCAATATCTCATTTACTAATATTGGAAAAATTTAGTTAGAAAGTTCACAAAGTAGTGAGAATCCCGAAACCCCGAGAAAAAAAATGAAACAACGAACGTTTTAATATTTAACAGTACGAATTATGTATTGCTATCCAAAACTCCCAAAGCAGGATTGATTACAAGGTTTCTCGATGGATTTTGTTCCAAAGGCGTCGTCTTACATCCTCCTCATTCAGCATATTGCAAGAACACTAACAAAAACAATATAAAATATTAGGATACCTCTCATTTTATGTGGTACTTTCATTTTATAGAAAAGTTTGCTATTTTATTTTTTCGTATGAAACATGATTTTTACCCACTTAATATGATATTATACAATCGGTACAATGTAATTTACTTTGTACCATGTATGTAAAACATTAATATATAATAATTAGCGAATTTTAATTTGTTAAGAATTCTGAATAGCATTCTATAGAGAGTCTACAATTCCACTTTGTAGTGGATCTTGTCTTAAACTCCTGAATAGAAAGCTGCTTTAAAATTCTTATTTAAATATAGTTGGTTCTTATATGTAACAAAAGATAAGTAAACCCTGTACCCGTCAATTCTACCAATAATATGTTAGTGAAATATTGAAATTCAGTTTAATACGAGAACTACTGTTTGGCTGTTATACTGGTAAATAAATTTAAACTAATATAACCTACTAAATGTATTATAAATTATAATGTGTTATAAGAAAGAATGGACTTCCGATTTGGCTACTACAAGGACCTGTCATAGCTCCTCAGTTATTCCGAAAAATTCAACCAGCTCTTTGTAAGCGGTAGCGAGTAGTCTGGTGTAAATCTGCCAGTGAATAGTACTGGTATCGCGATCTAAGGACAATAAAGTTGTATATCTTCAGCCTCCTGTGTTCACTGCTGGAGCTTGTATTTGTAACGCCAGGTTGCAGTTTCGTTACTCTATAAGGACACCAAGGGATTCCCGGAACCTGACCTGTTTTTCAGTCCCACTTCATATAATGTTATTCAGATAAGATAAAGAAAGCACGATAAGTATTTATTGAACTATTCATGATTAAATCTTGTAATAGTAAATTACAACGTAATATGCGCGCGTAAAAGGACATACCAACAGTTCAAAGAAGTCGCGAGACCAAAAATACATTCAATCTAATTTGGTCTATAATGGAGATATATATTGCAATAATATATATTATACAAAATATATGTGCCCCAATTTCAGTTAACGTAGTTTTAAACACCTTCAAGGTGATTATGCATGGTGCATTATGATAACTTTTCAAAGGATAAAGAGTTTTTTGTAATATAAATTACTAGCAGTTACCCGCGGCTTCGTAGGCTTTGCACGTGTATAAGGATTGCTGGTTCGAGTGAATTATATTTCCGGTAGAGTTTTTAAAAAGTTGAAATTATAATGTTCGGTTTGCCCTTTTTGCTACGATCAATAAAATATCTCAAAAAGTGTATATTTCTGCTCATTATAATCTTTTTACTTCAATCACTGTTAAGAACAGAGCAAAAAAAGTAATCACATAAGAAAATGAAAAGTTTTAGTCAAAATTTACTTTTAATTGTAACTTTTTTAGCAAGTATTAATATATATATATATATATATATATATATATATATATATATAATACAATATTAATACAGCTTTAACTCTACTGGTTGTCCCACGAGTAACCCAACAAACTTGTCTGGTGGTTTCCTTTTATTGAAGTATTGAAAACAGTTTATGTAAACATTTGTCCGGAAACGCTTTATTAACAAGCTATGGCTAGCGAAAGATTTTCCCCGATTTTCTAGGAAAGGACGGAAATAAAGCGAAACTGATGTTTTTGTGGCGTAAAGATAGTTGTTAAATTTTTCTGGCTTTAAGTAAAATGAACTGTAAAATGGAATAAAATACAGACCTGTAAGACCACCCATTTCTGAGATATCTGAGATACTTTGTTTAGATTTTAAGTACTTTTACTTCATGAAATGTGTAATAAACACGCAAACGTTTTGGCAAAAACTTTTAGAGAATTTAGTTCCAAAGAGTTCCAATTTTATTTCATCCTTTATCCTTTTAAGGCAAAAAAGACTTTCTGGAATATGTGAGTAGTCAAGAAATATACTAAAACGAATAATTATTGTATTATGTAAATTTTAAATTTAACTAAAACAAGGAGACTTGTTCTAGGAGTTTCAGAAAGTCATGTTTATGAGAGTAGTCATAGAAAGGAAAGTTGTGTTTTTGGACCCAAAGTATTTTATGTACAGTGTAGGTGTACACCATGCTGCGTGTTCCGTAACGGCTTCGCTGGGGTTCCTTGCACAATTTCATGTTTCAAAATCAATTCATTAGCTACCAATAATACAAACATGTGTTTGCAAAAAAACTCTGAAAATTATTTAACATTGATTAGTTTTGCGTTATTGAAACCTATCACTTGAAGAGCTGGAATCCGTTGTTTTATGTCGTTCTCTCTATCCATAAACATATAACATAAACATAAAATATCTCGAGAACTAAAATAACAATAGACTTGAAATTTTACATAAAGCTCAGTTCCTAAGACTATTTAAGCAACATCGAGTTAGATGATGTTCCATGTCACTCTACAGAATTTGGCATAGTAGTATTCTATACTAATAATCTATAGTTAGTTTTTTTTTACATTTTTCATGTGAGCATTTATGATTCCCACTAGAAGATTGCTGAATAACAGTTTTTAAACAAACTACAATCTAAAACCTACAATCATTAAAAACATTGTTATCAACATTCAGTAAGTTAGCACAGTTTTTCTTTTGTCTGCTAGAGAGATGTACCTTTTCAGCATTATTCACAGTACATCTGTAGAATGAAATATTACACACTTAATATTATGCACACAACCTTAGCGAATCCTGAAACGCGGCACTTGATGAGGCGTATTCATTTCCTGTGATCATTTAAACTGTAAAACTAAAATTTATTTCATGTGTCCGTTTTGAGAATACAAATAAAGGAACAATGGTATTCATAATATAAAACTATATGTATTTAAATATACATATCACAACTGTACCGAATGGACGAAACACATAGGGTTGGATACCACTGAGGTCGTAATAATGAATACTCGATTTAAAAAGTTTATTTATATGTTCAATTGTGGCAAATAAACACGAAAGCACCACTTCTATATGTTAAACATAAAATAATGTATCGCCACGTTACTGCCAAATAGAGTGATAATGAACTAAATTATATCATAGGAGTGGGCCTAATGGTTCCAATGTTTTATGGTAATTTTGCCTACGAACTTAATAATTGTAAAAATTTACTTCCCTTCACGTTGATGTCAACTCACAAGGGCGGGTGTCAACATCTTGGCTCGACATTGCAGCTGTAGTCGGAAAAAGTGAAGATTATTAAACTATTAAGACTTCTGTCTTAAGGCACTCGAAGATGTAATCAGAGAGTCAGTTGAACTCGCGGACATGGCGCGCGAGATGTTGCTCGGCAGCAAGTTTGTTAGCTACAAAGTTCTCGTGAGAAAAAATTAATAAGTGCCAATTAGGTTATTAATCCGCCAAAAATTTAGTTCCAAGAACACCGGGTGAAACTTATACTAACCAGTAATGAGTAACAGGGTTGCGAAAATACGTATTACATAAAATACAAATAAATAACGGTACAACTCTCTTAAGTAAAGTAGGGCTATCTTAATCGGACATTCCAGCTAGTTACGCAATAAATCAATAGGTCGCACCTGACAGCTATAGTTTTCCAGTTCAAGTAGATTACCGTTCCATTCCAGGCACTGACAGTCAGGCGATAGGGCCGATCGTCTCTGCACGACCCCTGCTATATCGGGCAACTGGCAGGTCACAAAGACGAGCGCGATTACATTGAATCGCCCAGTTTGAAATTAGAGAGCAGTCGGTGTAGCGATTTGTATGCAAGATGAGCTGTTTAGTTGATAAAATAGATCGCTGTCAGAAGGATTTATCTTTGCCCGATTGTGTCGCAGACAGCTTGCCACTGACTGAACTATATAAGCAGTAATATATTCAAAACCTTCTCGTCCACAGTCTGACCTTCTGTGGGGTGCAGCTTTCTAAACACATTAAACATCTACAAAGTGCGGATTTCAATGTGTAACTCCGTTACATTGAACTACTAAAATATGAAAAATATACACTATGATTATTGAGATTGAGTGTATTTATCTTTAGATAAAGTAAAACTAGTTCCAGTAAGTACTCATTGCAAGTCTGTACTGGTTTCTTATAATAATATAATGCTTCAAAAAGCATAAGGTTCACCATGTGTCACTGGGGCTGCTTACTAAATTTTAAATCTATAACTAGTTTCATTCTATATATGTCCTGCGGACATATAGACAGGCAGACAATCATACTGAAAAGAAATCTGTACATCCATCCGCCAGAAAATAGAGAAATTTTGACGAAATATTGAATGATAATTTTCAATGACGCTCGGCCAAACTCCATGGTTGAACATCCAACATTTCACCACTATTAGTGAATAGAACTCATTCATATCTATGTAGAAATGAGATTTTATGCAAAACTTAAAAATTCAAATAATAAAAGTTCCTATGAACTAGTGAGGGTACTACAACGCAAGAGTGCGCTGAAATCAAGTCTTTCCACCAACGTTTAACATTAACTTTCTTCGTTATTATTGTTGTCTATGAATAATAATGTTACATATTAAAATCTCATTTTTATTTATTCTACCCTTTCATCATTGACAAAATGGTTTCCCATAATACCAAACAAATATTAGTACGGAGCCAAATCCCATAGAGTGACATGCACCACCATCGAACTCTTATATAGAAATAAATTTTCGTGCACAATTTTCAAGTTTGTAGGTCAGTTAGTTTATAAAATATAAGGACAGACAGACAAACAGTCTTAAAATGTAGATTTTTGTATGTGTTAATCAATATATTTACGATCAGTGTAATAGAATCTTTATTAGAAGAGTTGTACAGTAAGTCAATCAAATTAAACAAGTTTGTTATTCCGATCATATATCAGTTTGGTTGTTAAATGATTGTTATCTAGTGCATTGAATTAAATTTTAAATTAGTTTATATCAAAAATTTTAAATTTCAATAGCCCCACTAAATAAAATAATTATCAACCGGCTCCGAATTCAACATTTTGTACAGAACCATACGATGTGTTTGTTACGTTTCAGAAATGGCACTTATTATATTTATAATAGTTCACAAGCATAAACGATGTATAGCTGTTTATTTTTCTCGATTTTTTTCTTTTTGCATTTCAAATTAAGAACACTTAGATCTGTTTCGTTAACGAAATCGTTCTTATGTAATAAATTAGCACTGGCAATGTAGTATATTAGAACTCAAAATTTAGATTCAGAAGCAATCGATGTCCTATCCTATCCCATACGGTATGAGAGCAAGAATCGACATCCCTTTCCATCAAGCATATCTTATTCTGCCGTTGAGTCATTCCACCACGACCAGTGCATATTTTTGCAATGCATATGAAATCTAACGTGAATATTATGCCCTATCTATTGCAGTTTAGTTTAGTAAACTATCAATAAATAAACAAATAGATCTCCAATTTATTTCAACAATAAATAACATTTACATTACATTACTTCTAGAATGTGTTTTTTCCAGTTATTCTGTAATATATGTATCTGTGTTATTCCTGTGCTAATCTAACTGTGTTGTGTTACTGTGTATGTGTTCTTGTATTGTGTTTTGATCTAGTTAATAATTAATTTTTCAATTCCTTCCAGTTTAAGTTATATTTATTTAACCGATCATGCATTTGACAACATTTAACACTTAGTAATAAAAAACTTCCATTACCTTACCTCTTTTTATTCTAGGATATCATACCAATGGCAGACCTTAGCACTTTATTTAGTAATAGACTTAAAAGTTATATTAAAGTGTATTACATTTAACATTTTATGTAGCATATATTTGCAGGAAAATAATATAAAATTTAAATTTTGAGTCAAAAATACATTAGTTCAAACTAGAAGTGTTCATACATGTGCAAATCCTGAAATGAGAGCCAATCGCAATTTCTCTAAACCTCTTTCTTACCTGGTAAATCTTGCTTAACCATGATAGTAGGTATATTAAAATCTCAAATTTATTTTGCTGCTGTCAGTTATTTATACACTGTTGTAGTTTAAAATGAGTAAAAACAGTTTCATATGTATTATATAAGTGAATAATACATTATTCTATTAGTTTATTTACAAAAGTCTCTTTTGCAGTTTATAAATAGATACTTACAACGATGTAAACCTTATGGTACTCTGTTATATACAAAAAGGCCCAGGTAATAAGTTTTGTATTCATCTGTCATGCGTGTATTTACGTTTGATTGATATTGAAAGAATGTATTAATATTAAACATTTTATATATAACAAATCTTTGAGTTGATTTGAACTGAACTGAAACATATGACCTAGTATATGATTACTTCTGTTAAACAAATTATAGGACTACATCGACTGATTTCAGGACCCCAAAAGACTGCTTTCAAAATTGTATCAGCCAATTCTGTTAGCAATATTGGTTCTAGTTATATCATAAGCATTAGCACTGTTGATAATGTCAAAACTATAATGACAATACTTGCAGACTTAAACTAGGAGTTTTATTCTATTGTTGGAAATTATTACCCAAAATCCTTCAGAACTTCGTAAAATATAAATAAATAAAATCACTGTCCTCACTTGAGTTACATTATATTTTATCACGCAACGATACTAGGCTATAGAGGCTGAATATTAGTCAAAACCAAAAATTAATAGCCTACAATCAAATAAAATAAACAATGAGATTAATAAGATCACAAAAGTGGTACCAGAGAGAAATGTGTTTGTGTTCGCAGATGATAAGACTGTTATCACTAAACACAAATTTGTTATTCTCATTCTTTATACATCTGTAAAGATAAACAATTCGGCGCGATATTATTAAAAAAAAAACACGATCAGTCGGCATTCAAAGTCAAATAAAGAATTTAAAATATTTCTGAGAATCAAAATCCTTCGTAGAGGAATCCAAAACAGTTACAAAATAGCCGATGGAAGTGAAGTTGAGAGGTGATTTGTATTAGTGTGAACAGTTAACAAATATAGAAAGAAAATTTACCAAAAGGATATTTTTGCTACGGAATCCCACAAACTCTATGAAAAACTCGTGTAAACAAACAAGCCTACCACTGTTTAATAGATTGTTACTTTTTCTATTTAATAATTACCACTGGAAGCCGTTCAATAAAGAATCTACAAATTATTTGAAGCGACAACGTAATAATTGCTGTAACAACATCTTTTTAGTGTGATAAATATTTAAAGTGTTCCTAGCTTATACGTATTGAACATATTTATTTATTCAGATCCGATACTTAAATATAAAAACACAAAGCAAAATATAATTTAAATTCATTTTTTCTGAAAGCCACAAAATTAAATTTTTTGATCCCAAAAAGGACTTAAGGTTTATCACCATCTCCCATTACAAATTTTACCCCACACAAATTTAGTGCTATTCAAATATGAATTAATGAGTCCTTTAATTCGTTACAGATTTTATTCTTTAATACAAAACAATAATTAACTCACTATGATCCTTTTTCGGCTCATATAATTACTAGGAAGAGTCTTATACTTAGATTAAACGTGAATTGTTCAACCTCTTGTGACGCTTTGATGGGCATATTGATAAGCTATCGGGCAGCTTATTGGAAGTAGGACGAAGTCCAAGTAAGGAATAACTTCTAGTATAACTGTATGACAACACTCAAAACTAAATCCAATATACTATGGCTGAAAGTATTTTCAATATTCAGAGTAAAAAATATAGTTTAGATTAATCTGACATTTTAACAAACGAGATTACGAAATTACGTATTACGAAATTTGTTAGTCTGTTATACGCGCTCATTAACTACGAATATATTTTCGTGGAGACAGTGTTATTTTAGAATGATTTAAAATCTCTACTACCAATTTAATTCCGTTTTGTAAACGTAAGGTTTTTACGGAAGGTATTCACTGTATCTTAAATTAGTAGCACCAAAGCAGCGCTAGCCGAGCTCCGTAAAACCCAGCGTTCATCTTTCCGTTTAGCGAGGTCCGGTTATTTATTGCCGGAGAGCATGTGAGGACGTTCAAACTGCGGAGCTTTCGTAACCTTGCCGCGGTACTTTATTGGGATATTTGGGCAAAAAGGTCGTGAAGGTGACCGCGCACAGAATTTCAAGTAACCCGCGAACAGCACCCAGCCTGAGTTATTAATCTGGTAAAACATTCTAATAATTATACATTAACATATATATGAATGTAAAATTAGGTCTAAGTTACGGGTAACGTTTATTTATATCGGACACGCGCGTGCTTATATTGCGCCGCTCATTAATTGATGTTTACAAGCGTTTCTGCCCACGTCTCGGTCCTGCAGACCTTCGCTGATTGTCTCACTTCTCACGCTTAAAGTACCAATTTATCTGTAATAACAGCATTTTATTAGCACAGAGCATAGGTTTATAAAGCATGTGGCATTAAACATTTCCTTTCTGTACCTAGTTATCTATAACTACAATCAATTATATCCCTGTCAATAAGAATGTTTTATCAACTAACAAGACAAATAATTGAACTTGTTCGCTTTTTAACTGTGATAACCAGTTTTTTCCATTTTTCATTTAACACTACTGATTAAAATGTCGAGCTATATCATCTTTTTATTCTTTCATATCCAACTAAATCTATACGTATAAAATGCAAACCCCTCACTCACTCATTCTCCCATCACTAATTCTCCAACTTCCCGATATCCCAGAAGGTTGAAATTTGGCACACATATGCTTTATGACAAATAGAAAAAACCAAAGTATTTTAATAAAAATCAAGCGTCCATAAGGGGTTTAAAAGGGTTTTCAATCGATTCCACATTTCGTTTTTCAACTTATCAACGTCCTAGAAAGATTAAATTGGAGAAACATGCGCTTTATGCCCTCAACAGACATTTAAATTAATTCTCATGAGATCTATCACTACAGGGAATGACTATATTTTTCTTTGTTCAACTTTCCAATGTTCTAGAGAGTTGAGATTAAACGCACACGTCCCTCATAAGTTATAGAAAATCAAACTAAAGTTAATAAAAAAACAAACTCTAGAAGAACTATATTTTTTGTTTTTATAACTTCCCATAGAAGATTGACACAAACACTTTCTTCATCATCTAAATAGAAAAATAAAATCATAATATCCGGTAATAGTCGTTTTGTTATTTTGTAACCGAAGTCGATGGCCATTTTGACCAGATCCACTTTCATTTCAAAGAAGACGAAGGTTATGGGTTACTTATCATGTTTTGGGGAGAAACATATCTATATAGATATAGGCACACTCCACAGATTCCCAGTAAATTAAGTAGCTATCACGCTCTAGTATTCTAAAGCAACGTCTAGTATCATACAATTTTAATAATGGAAAATTTCAGAAGAGTTCAGTTTGCAAATATTTTTTCATAATAATGTCCAAAAAATACCTTTTTAGTCTATTCTAAATTATGTTTTATAGCTCGCTTATCGGTAACCCTTAAATCTATAATTATACCTTATTTATTAAAAACCAAATTTGCAGCCTTGGTTTTGGGACATGGAAATTTAAAAATATTTTAATATTTTACAATGTTTACGAGGAACAACTAGGGAGTTATAGAGTTTACTTCTGACGTGTACCAAAGTGGTAGACTACTACTTTACCTCTCATAAATTTAAATCATAGAAGACCTCAAATTCAGCTATTATTAAAAGTGGCCACAAGTCTTCTTGACACATTCATGACCGAGTTCACCTAGACTCTAAATCCCGCCCGCTGCCGTCAGCAATTTCCAGTTGTAGACCAATTACACCGGGCAGCCGATCTCTATCTGCTACGGCTCGAATAAAGTGCACATCCATGTACAAGTCCTGCCAACTGCTCAGCATGTAATCCCTATAAATCTCTCGCCTAGTGTAGGTCGTCAATAGACGGAGACCCAGTCTATGATTACCAATCACAATTAGACGGCTCAGTGATTTAGTAAACCAACAAGCGGCGACGCCCGCTCTCCAGGTGATGCCTTCCTTCTTCCACTCCGAGTTCCGCCGATTACCACTTCGGACTGCACCGTTGCGTGATCCAATAAATCAAGTCAAGCCGGGATCCTGCTTGTCATTATTCCCTCTCCAGCCTCGCAGACGCCGTTTCCCGTCACCTAATTAGCCACACTTTACTTCGTAACGACATAATTGACATGCTAATCTCCAGTGTTTTCTCTGCTAATGTGTGAGTTTGAAAAATATGAAAGATGTCTGTCTATCTGTTAATAAGTAGTAGACTGTCTATCAAGTTAATGATTGCAACTGTATGTTTATCACAACTAAGCTACGTTCTTTTGTTGCATTGCCCTTAGAACATATTTGTTTACATATTCCTTAGAACATTTTTTAGTTTTTTCACGAATTTTCATGCTAACAAATGGTGATTTGAACAGATTACGGTATTGTTCAAGTTCCTAATGTTACAAAAATATAACTATTACGTTTTCAGTTCTTGATATTTTCTTCTTATTTACAACTGGCCAAGTACCGTTTGTCCTTTCATACGACTTTAGTTAAGACCTAAAGTTACATATTTGGATTAAAGGATTATATTTTAAAATTTAAATAAGTACATTATGTATTTAGAATATGAGTAGTTTGTTATTATTTTTGGGGTATAAAGTTACATTAATTATCGTGTCATTTTAAAATTTGGAGCTGTATTTAGCTATTTAACCTAGAAGCTTGTTGTTAGTAAAAATATTGCAACCTGTTTAAAATTGCTCTTTTCCTAGATTTTAAAACATTTGGTGAAGTGTAATTTAATGATAGTTTAACGTTACTTAATGTTTACCCTCATGTCAACGTTTAGTTTTGAGTTATCGATGAAAAATATAAAAGTCAATAACTTTGATTAGTAATACTCATATGAATATACTTTCTTCTAGTCTGAGCGTTTTCAGTGTTTACTGGGATTTAGGAAACTATGGAAACGAAAGAATAATTTAAATAGTTACCTCCAAGGCCATACATACTACGGAAAATATGACTTGAGAGTAATGGTTTCGGAAAATAAAATCTCATAAAGATATATTACGTAAGTATGTCCATCCCATGTTATCTGTTACTTGTAGTCGAGTAGGTAACACTAAACGGTTCTTTTGAGTAACACGTTAAAAGTAATCTAGTCTAGCAGGTAGAGAAGATTACTGCTCTAGACCATTGAATTAGGAGCTGATTTATTCACAAGATCGGTGGGCCGAATAATCTTATTTGTACCACAACCAGCTAAGCCGACGCGCTCGGCCTAACTCCGATCTATCGAGCCCGCTATAGGTTATACTGATACATGCCGATCCGACACTATACTATTATAATTTAATTTGGTTTATTTATAGGCCCCGAGTATAATACCCATCTAACGCTGACTAATGCTGTATCTTCTAAAGTTACTGGGGTCGTTACTCAAACCGTTATGGAAACACCACTATAACTCCTGTTCGCGCAGCCGTTACTGTTTAACTCTATGATTTCTGGAGACGTTAAAGAGCATTCGTGACCATTTAAAAATTTCATCGGCCCTATTCCGCGTGGTTTACAGGCGAAAGTTGCGACGGAATTGTTGTTTACGTGAGGGCTCAAGGTTTCAATGTGGTGTTTTTAGTATACCGCTCTGTGATATACGATCGGCTGTAGCACCTCGTCTGTAGTCCGCATCAAATTACAGCGTTTTGTGCGAGATTAGGACAAATTAGATTGAATATCTGAAATGAGCTTTTACATGGCTTGTTTACCACATTTTACTCCAAGTCCGTCCTCCAGTATTTACCCCCCGTCCTTCAGAATATTCATTGTACACATTGGATTTGTATATGACATACAATTCCTCTCCCTTTAGTTTCAGGGAACAAAAAGAGCCAAAACCAATAAGGTGATTCATTTTAACAAATAAAAATTCGTATTTTAAATATTTAGATTAGTAAAATCTAAAATTTTGTGAATTGATGATGTTATACTAAAAGTACACTCATTCATGTGTGATGTTTCAATATTTTACGTCAACATTACGATGCTATGTAGTGCTTCCTTAACAAATGTACCGCAGGTAATCCTAGGTGCTCTACGGTAGTATTTTCAACTCAAAATATATATCACTATGTACGATAAGACATCCATTAGTATAAGATGAATTCTATTTTAGTCAATTTGCATACTAAACCCTTATAAAACAAATTAGGAGAATCGGTATTTGGTCAGGTTAATTTTAAAATTTCATCGTTACAGCCATTTCTTTGGATTAAAAGAATTAAAATTAGCATTTTCAATAGAATACCAGGCAAAATAAAATCGGTTACATAGTGCTTATCTTTAAAGTACAATACAATTTTTTAAATTGTATATGTTTTAAGGAAAGGTAAATTTCAGTCACAATTTAACCCTAGATACAAGCTGAACTAGTGGCCAGCTTAATTGTAGCTATATTAAAACAATGTTAAACTTCATGCCCTTTTCCTATCTTATTTTTAGTCGTAGAATAATGGTGGGTGTCTCATTTTAAAGTCATAGTCAATACACATCCAAACGCATTTTTTAATTTTCGAATATTTCATTGGTTACTAGAGAAAAAATCTCAAACTTACTTTTTCTTCATGGTTGAAATAGTAAAAGAGTATGCAATTTCGTCTTTTTTATATAACTAAAACGATGTTTTCCATAACGTTACACTGAAAAAAGGTGAAAGGTTCATGAGGTTTAACGTTGTTCTTATGGGGAAAAACTTAAGATTGTTTTACTGTACAACTCTGTAGTTGACTCTTACGGAAATGTATTTTTTGTACTGTAGACTTTATCATGGAATAATAAAAAATGACTTTATATTTTTCTTGCTTTTAGTAAAGACGCTTAAAGGCTGTGATCAAAAATTTTATAACAAGAAGAATTGCTAACTAAACACCGATTTCACCACTATTGAACTGTTTCCTTTACTCTATTAACCACCAATAAATTAACAGTAATAAAGTTAAACTAAATGTTACTAATAAATTCGTAAATTATTCTATTTGTGTTTTCCCGTTTATCTTCTTTAAATTCCAAGTTCTAATTTCTTGCTCTTGGTGTGCAATTTGAGCACAGTTTTCCTATTTAGAGTTTAACAATCAATATATATCTTTTACCAATATTTTGTCTACCTCAATCCCATGTTTCTTCAACTTGTACTATCAATCTGAGTAACTCGATCTGATATATAGTGTAAATCACGATTTTCCAGTATTTTGTGTAATAGTTTATAACAAGAAGAATTGCTAACTAAACATCGATTTCACCACTATTAAACAGTTTCCTTTACTCTATTAACCACCAATAAACTATTAACCACCAGCACTATTTTTCAGTTTCAAACTGCTGGGTACAACAAACAGAGAGACACCATACAATTGAGAAAGCAATAAAATTTTCATGTCACTAAAAAACTCAAAAACACTATTATACTACATTACTCTCTAAAATGTTCTGCTACCCTAACAATATTAATTTCGTCCATCATGGTGGAATCAATCTCATAACATCCAAAGCAAATGTGCCATTCCTGTAGTTTACGACCGAAAGCAAATTGTCTTCCTACTCTCGCCGAGGAGCAGTGTCGTATTTCTGCAGAGCGAGGGCGAACAATAGTTCATTATCCTTCTGGAACACTGAGACAGGAAAGTTCAAATAGGAATTCATAGCATAAAATAGCATTCATCACTTTCCTTGCATCACTGAAATACATCCAATATTTCATAACATGTGCATGATACAATGAAAACTACTAATGACATTTTCAAATTCTAAATATAGTGAGATTAATGGGGTTACTCTTACATCATAACTTAGAATTATTAATTTTAAAAATCCCTTTTAAATTAGTAATTAGTAATAAATTGTTTCTTTAAGTCCCTACCTCTTCATCCCATAATAAAACTTGAATGAAATTGAAATATTCAAACAAAAACGAAAACAGACAAATTTTATCCTAAACCTGCATGAAAATATAGACATCCGAATTTTACGTGGCAATCTAGGAGTGGCAAACTAATATTAGCGCAGCCTGCATTAAAATAGTCGGATTACATATGAGGCGGTGTTGCCTTATCATTGCTGACCATCAACTGTTCCCTGATGTTGTGAAACTTCAGTAACTGCTGCTAATAGTAGTCACCGTCGGATTATTTAGGCACGAGTTGCTCCAGCAATAACTGTAGCTATCAAGAAATATATATTCTTAACAAGGTTTAAATTTCGTCACACTTTCCATATCGCTTTCAACATTCAATCTTTCTTAAAATACGCACAGGAGTATGTTGGCGTGCCAAGGTGGTAATTAAATATTCTGGCAACTCATCATTAACGATAAAACGTATATATCAGTGGCTAATTTGACTTTGAATGTAGCGTATAAGTCATAATATTTTAAATACATCTTAAACGTGATTTACAACGTCCTAGGTGGTTTAGTGCAGTAATTTGAAGTTGGTATGATGGTTATATGTCATATATAACAACGACCAAAACCTTACGTTGTACCTAGAGTGAAATAGAACAATGGGCAGTTAATGTCAAGCTAATAAACTAGAGATAGTGATAATCATTGTCGGGTACACTATGAGATTGCTAGGTACACTATGTACTCATATTACCACTACTATGTGTGGAAGGAGATCTTGGTGTGAAGATGTATTCTACAGTATTCCTATTCATTGATATAGTTCTTAAGAATGCAGTACTAAGAAAATTCTGTCCAGAATAAATTTTTATTAAATAGTGGGTTTTCAGGCCAAATGAGTGGTGTTACGGGATCAAGATGCTTTTCTACTCAACTCTGTTTTAAATCTCATTAACACTTGAATACTTTAATTCATTTAATATTAATATTAATTTAAATTAATGTTAATTGTAAAATGTAATGTTCAATTTAAAGATTGAGTATCCTATAGGGTTTACAGTTTTCATTAGAGATTTTAAAGACGTCATGAGTATCTCAGACATCGAAGGAGTCAAGGAGGTTAATTCCTCAGAGATATGGTAGTTTTTATATGCGGACAGCCTCTATACATACCCTAGTAGGTCCAAAGTACAGGATTCCTCAAAAGCCGGGGAACATTTTAAAGCTGGAAGCTTTCAGATGACATAATATCTCATAAATTTAAACCCTTTAGATAATTAAAAACCCTCGTCACAATTTTCTAGAGCCTATGAGTTTCTAGGAGCCGCAAGTTTTCAGATCTGAATTACTTATAACAGAGAAATCCCTTAATTCTAGAGTGGTCATAGGCAGAAAGCTTCTAGGGATTGAAGATTCCAGATGCTTTTGCTTTATAGAGATTGTTAATTTCCCATATTTGGTACTTTTCATAGAAAATATCTTAGATAAGCGACAAAAGTACCAGAGGACAGGACTTCCAAAATACAAGTAAATTCAAATTTCCTGAAATTTTCACACGAGTGAACTACTAGCATTAACATTCCATATAAATAAAGCTTGGGAGCGCTAACATTCCGAGAACTAATATAACCTGATATTTTCCAGATACCACAATGTTCCAGAGTCGAAAGTAATCAGAGGTGGGAGTTGAGAGCTTTTAGAAACTAACTAGAGAGAGATTAGAATTTTTACGCGAAGCTTCATATCTATATAGGGAACATAGAGTTTGATAATGGTGCCTGCCCTTTTCACGTGATTCGGCTGATAAGTAACAAAGCTTAACTATTCGTATGGTATCTCAAAAACGAAGCGATATATGGACTTTGGTGCTTTATGATATTGTGTATCTCTTTGTGGGATTCGGCTGAACGGTACCTTGGCATTACTCTCCGCAGGACATCTCGAAACGATTTGATTACTAGGCTTCAAACTGTGCGTGAGACTATTTCTAAATACACAAAGATTGTGACCAACATGTTCTATGCCCTTCCATGGGATATGGCTGAGTGTCATTGAAGCCAGAACACAGGACCGTTTCAAATATTTTCATTATGTCTACCTGATACCGAAAATACTTTTAGATATACCACAGGACAGCTCGAGAAACACACGACCTTTGCACGTAAGTTCTGCGAAGTCTATTACGCGACACGTGGTCTGGCGCTTCCTACTCTGTTATTTTCCACGGTAGATGTAGGTTGGCCTACTTCAACTGAACCTATGTTATTAGACAATGTTTCATCCTCCACCAAATTAATTACAGTTGTTATACATATATCATTTTGGGGTGGATGTACAAATATATGCAATAAAAACACTAACTTAAGGTCACCAGAGTTTACAAACAAACATACAATCCACGAGAAAAAATTTGGCTCATTCTTTAATTTGGAATGCCTGTAGTTTAAAAATAAAATATATGCTATCATACGGTACGAGAAATGCTGGCAATCTGCGGATATAATTTAGTCAAAATAAACTTAAATCGATTCGTTTTTTCATCAGAAAATTAAAGATTTACTCTCAATAAAACCTTTAATAATGTATTTATCTCATAAAATTTGACTTTTATTATTAGAATTTTAATAATTTATTCTTTATTTTAAAAGCGCTATGAAAAACCTGTTTGAGTTTTGTAACAATGCATAGTAATAACGATAGTAAAATATTCTTTATTGATAAAAGAATAATATGGAATGTAAAATAAAGTGTTCATTATGATAAAATTATATGTAAAAGGCTGTCATTCTGGTTGTACATGAAGCGGTTATATCCGTGGATAAGCGGTGATAAAGAAGCGGCCCTGTTGGAATCTGAAGATTCTATGTACTACTGAGAACACAATTGAAAATTTCAAGAGAATTGCCGCAATTTAAAGTTTTAAAATCAGTTATTTGCATTGAAGATATTGAATTTATTTAGTGACATTATTTATAATAATAAATTTACCCACATTTAAGTAGAGAATTACTTTACTTAGCACTAAACTCATTATTACCATAGTTTTCAATCATTATTTTTCATTTTATTCTAGACATGCATAAATAGACGAGTCAGATGAGGGGGGTTTTAGGTGTGACTATTTACACATACGGTCATTGTAACGTACTTCTGGTAACTTAGTAGCGTTTGCATTATTTCCTGGATTAATACAAATAAATATTAGGTTGGTTTGAAAAATCAATTTTAACCACAAATCGAATACATCCTTCCATTATAATCTACTGCCTGTTTAAGGAATTTTGAGTGCTGGGTATGTCGAGAGCTTAATACACAAAGTTCGCCTTTCTAGGCCAGCTGGATGTTTAAAAACAAAAATATATTTTAGAGATTTCAAACCCATTTAAATTTTGCTTTATCTACATGAAAATTGTTTTATTTTGCTGGTAAGATCATAAGATACGTGTGAGTCAAATTTCATCGTTCTACAACATCGGGGAGCTGAAAACCAAATACTATACAGTTCTTCTGATGGAATTATAATAAATTTTATGAATTTTATCTCGATTTTCTACGTAAGCCATGAGGCACAGTTTTGTAAAGTGTAATCTCTTTAGGACATTGGGAAGTTGAGAAAATATAGTTCTAAGGGTTGCAACTACATCTCAATATCTGTAATGGTTGCTGTATATGAAAATGACTCTTTTCTCTATTCAGATCTTGAGGATCTTGTGAGTCAAATTTAATCTTTTCAAGACTTCGGAAAGTTTTAAAAGCAGCATTCTAATAGTTTCAAAATCAGAATAAGGTTTCTTTTACTGGTTGCAATCCCATTTAAACCACTATGGTAGTTTGATCTACATGAAAATGTTCTATTGTTCTACTCAAGTTACGAGGAATACGTGTATCAGATTTAAACTTTTGAGATATCGGGAAAGTTGGAGAATAAGTCATGATTTTGAATGAGTGAGAGATTTGCTTTTTATATATAAAGCATAATTAAAAAAATAAAGGAAAAAACGATTGAGAATTTAAATCATTCAAAATTTACGTAATACATACATACATTTTAATTTATTATAATTCAAATTTAAACTCATTTTCTCTACACTCTCAACATGTATGGTTTAACATCAAACTTAGAGTACACAAAAATTTTTTAATAATAAATTGTAGTAATGGTGGTTTTTATTATGATAGTAGTGAACACCGAAAGTTACTTTTTTAATAATTCACACGCGAATTTCTTAATATAAAACCTAAGGGTTATAAATCACAGGTCTTCAATCAATATTAAGTTAATAATGGCCCCTTATAACCTGGTAGGTGGTGTCGTCAATTATTCAGAGCTGTACGGAGGTAAAACACAATCTCTTCTAAATCTGAACACTCCCTTCAACATTAACCATATTCAACATTCCCCCAAGCCTATCAAGGACCATCGGAATATCTTAGATGATATTATGCTCTTGGAAGATGACATAGCCGGTAGTTTATACCTCCTTTTGATTTCTCAAAATCTCGGATCACTATTACAATAAACAAGTGGATAGAACAAAGTAGAAACTCGCTTACTCGCTTATCAGAAGTTATGGTAATAAGCCGTTAGAATGGCTCTAAGCACCCGAATCCAACGCCCAAAGCAGTGAGTTAGCTGAAGAATACGAGGTAAGGTGCGTCAGTGAGGCAATCGTTACAACACTAGTAATACGCTCTTTGCCCGACAATTGGGCACAAATGATGCTCCTGGACATTGAACTGCCGAACCGGTTCCCCGTATTCCTCCTCCAATGCAAATCGTGAAAGTTCTCCTATTCTCCAGTATTTGGAAAGTCTGACTTAGGATTGCTTAACTAATATTAATTATATTCGTTTGCATGTTGGTTGAGATCATATCAGTAACAAAATAACAAACAAGATAGAATCAAAAAACAATTACAGTTTTTTAGCTTTATGTTTATTCATCAAATGGTTATCCTAACATCCTTATATTTTTTTTGAGTGTACAGTGTTTTTTTTTACCTTGATAAGCTCACTCACTCACTGGTAGAGCAGTAGAATCTTTATATTTCAACATTTCTTTAGCTTTTAGAAAATTTCTAAATTCACAGTTTGGTAATTTACCCACTTCTATAATAAGCGGTCCAAAAGTCGTTCTCCGCATTATTTATATGAGATTTTTTTAAACTAAATACTAAGTTAAAGACATGTAAGGAAGAACAGTATGAATCTGAAAGCTTTACTGAATGGCACACATATATCCTTTAAAGAATGAAAAGTATAATTCTAAAATATCGAGTTAATATTTTTTGACAGTTTTACGGGGACAATATTATGTTGTCATGTTTTAGGACCATGATTATGAGCCTCAATCTTATGCCGTACTCAACCTGCAGATGGGGTAACCTATGGAATTTTGATAGCTGTTAGCCTTTATCTGATATCCAATTAAAAGATTAGTTACGTAATTTAACTAGTTATATATATATATATATATATATATATATATATATATATATATGAGAGAGAGAGAGATTAGAATTTTTACGCGAAGCTTCATATCTATATAGGGAACATAGAGTTTGATAATATATCTAAATCTGTTACCAAGATAACGAAGAAGCATACAGATAGACGGGAAATGTTGCGCTTCGCTAACACTCAGCTAATTTAGCTTTTGGCATTGTTGCTTGAATCGATAACTTGAACACGTCTAGGGATTAGTTATTAATATGTCATCATAAGTCATTTAAAACTGTCAAGTGATAATTTATACAAATTTCCTAGATTTCCCCTCGTGTCTCAAGGATATGCATATTAATTCAGAATCAAAAGGAAATTAACGTCTAAGACTGGTTTATAGAATGAATCTAGAATAATTGGTTAAAGATCTTCTGGCACTCTCATATTGCGAAATAAGCTAAAGAGTTTTCTCTTCCAAAATCATGTATTAATAATTAATACAATGCTCAAATCAATCGTCACAGATATTAAAGTGAGAAATTAAATTATCTTAAAAATTAAACATTTTTTAATATTGCAGTAGTAATTTAAGAATAATTAACATTTACTCAAGGGTTTTACACAATAAATAAATTAGTCTTTTAGCTATTTATCTAACTATATGTATAAAATACAACAATTTACGTTCTAAAAGTCAAATGTTTTTATTTATATAATGTCAATTTGTAATACCACGGGATCAAGCTAATTAAGTTTTACTAAAACAGTGTATTTTAATGGTGACCAAACGTTCTTTATACGGTCAAATCTATTTTATCTGGTAATGCTTTTAACGTCTGTGTGGTTTATCATTAAGATAATTAAATTCCTTGAAGACAATTTTTTTAGTTTTCGATTGCTTTACGTATTAGTATAGACGTTTAAATTTGAGAATAATGGCGGTTTTATTTTTTATAATACATGTTTACTCAATGAAATTACTTTTCACTACAAATAAAAAAATCACGTCACTCCTTCAATCATCTTTTATTTAATTATTGTAAAAATTGCACACCATTTTATTCAGCCATTTCTCTTGGTCTACTTAACGATATTCCAGACACTACCATAATACCTACAATTCATTGTGGAATAACCAATTGAGCAGTCTCTGATTCTCTCATCTTAAAATATTAACCCTCCAAACACATCATATATGCATCACCTCAAGCCTACAGATGAAGATTACATCTTTGTTTAGCATACTGTGTATATTTTGTGCCAATACAACAGTCTATGTCATGACAACTCGTTGATGGACCTTCATCAATACGGATCTTGTGGTGAGATTAGTCAGTCACCACTAAATGATGTGGAAATCCGGGGAATGTGCTTGAAAGATGATCTCACACTTAATGCTATTTAAAAGCTCCGAAGACTTGCCAAGTGTGCTGCAATTGTTACGCTGATGGTATACACAAATCCGTGTATAAATAAAAGTGGAAAATAGTGAGTTCATTTATGTAAATTTGCATATAGGATATTCAAGCTCATCTTAATTGTAAATATATACATTATCAAACGATAATAATATAAAATAATTAAAATAGTATAAAGATTTGATTAATGAGGATTAAAATTGAAAATATATCATCCTTAATAAGTACGTTTAATGCGGTGTTAAATATACGACATGCCTTAGGCATAAGTGAATTATTTATCATCACATTGTGTAATAATTTGAACAGTACTACAGTTTATATGTATATATGAAATTCAAAGCCCTCAACCACCCGTTACTAACTGTCCGATATCCAACATCCCAGGAAGTTAAAATTTTGCACACATATGTCTCATGATTTAGATAAAAACTACAGTATTTATCAAAAAAGATTACCCTCCATAGGGGTTGAAATGAGGTTACAATCCCTGACAGAACAATATTTTTGTTTTTCCTCTCCAATGTTCGTAAAAGATGAAATTTGTCACACTCCTGTCTATACTCTTAACAGAAAAAAATGGATATTTCGTGCAGATATAATCATCCATAGAGGCTGAAATAGAGTACAACCCCTATAGGGGCTATGTAAAACAGAACTATAAGATGCTCAAGACAACATAAATAGTTATTCGTTATTCAATCACTAAGAAGTAGCCTACATTCCAGCATAATTTGATAAGCATACAAATGATTTTTATTGCAAATATTATTTTTCTTTAAAAAAGAACATTCTGTTTAAATGTTTATACGTTAGAACAACATGTAGAGTTTTATAAAAGACGGGCACAAAAATACTTTACTTTATAAATGTTACTTTATCGTTTCCTACCGTCAAAAATTGTATCGTATAATACAGTATGTAGTTGGGAGAGGATCACTAAGTAATAATTGGTAGTTTACAACTTTCTGTGGAATATGATATTGAATATGCTGCTCAGTTATTTCAGCAGATTTCCATTTTATACTTCTAACTAGCACAAATGTTCAATGTCATATTGATATATCGGGGGTGGTTGTGTAGAATCACCACAGCTTAAAATACAACAGAGTGTAAAGTTATAATATGAGATGACATTTTGGTTTATATTTAGATACCAAATAAAAAATAAATTATTAATATTCTTAATTTAAAGAATAATTATATTACTCCATTGCACTGCGAAATCGGTTTTACACATTGCCAATCCATACAAACTAATTCTGAAACATGCCTACCTACGAACAACATACCTGCTCCTGTATATATGGTTCACATAAGTGCCTAGTAAGCAGTCTCTCGCACACCAAAAGGTGTTCAAAAAAGCTGTGAATGCAGTGAATTGGTAATTTTCTTTAATCTTACAGGAAAATCATTGAACATTCTAACAATTTGTGATGCAAGCGCGAAAAAATATTTATTGTTTTATTCTGAAGTCAAAGAAACATGAATTTATACGGCCCGCGTTGCGAACAGAAGTGCTCCTTAGTATGCATTTAGAAATAGTGATGGTCCTTTTAACACGCATCTTATGTATGTTATGTACTTGTGTTCATTCGTTGTCTAATATTTACGGTAAACGTTACTTTTAACCGTACTAAATTTTGGGTTATTCATTATTATAATGCAAATTTAAAATACTTGGTAATTACATCTAAGTTTTTAAGGTCCTGTTTATTATACTATATGTCTAATGATCTTACCTTTATCATTTTAAGGCCTAAAGTTTTTATGAACATCTATTGGAATTATTTGTAAGAAGTCCATAAATTGACTACTATTGTTGCATTTATCAGGCTTCAATTATCATGTTGAATAATCCAGTATCATTTGAATTGTTGCTCCGATTAAGAAAATATATAATATGTTTGGTGAAAAAGCGACTACTTCCGTTCATTGTAATTCACTTACGGTGTAAGGTATTTTCTAGGCATTGTAGTATTTGCATTCTTGCGCCGCCCATGACAATTCAAACATACCAGTACAAAGTTCTGAAAAGTCATTTAACATAATCTACTTCCGGTTTAAGGAATTACCTACACAATTGGAGGCATTGCCTTGTTCCGTTAAATCTACTGTGGTCAAAATCCTGTAATTTTCGTTGTTATCCTGATGATGAAAATATATCATCTGTAGGTAATAAAACCCTACTTTGGTCAAAAAGTGATTATTTCTGGCCTTTTGGATCTACTTCCGGTCTAAGATACGTCCGCTCATGTGCTGGTAGTATGTTAGGAGCACAATACATACGTATGTCAAATTTCATTATTCTAGTACATTAGAAAGTTTAAAAACAAACATATAGTTCCTATAGGGGTAGGCACTCTATTTCAGCCTCTATGGAAGATTATATCTTCATGAACTATCCATTTTTTTCTGTTAAGATTGTATACAGGAGTGTGGCAAATTTCATCTTTTAAGAACACTGGGAGGAGGGAAAAAAAACAAAATAAAACAGCTCTTCCAGGGGCTGTAACCTCATTTCAACCCCTATGGAAGGTAATATTTTTTTAAATACCGTAGATTTTATCTAAATCATGAGGCATATGTGTGCAACATTTTCAAACATTCTGGGATGTCAGATATCGGAGAGTTAGTAAGGCGTGGGTGAGGGCTTTGCCTTTTATATGTACATAGAAACTTATTTTGGTGTCGCTAAAAAATGTATTCATCTGTATGGTTTTTATTTTTAGACAGATATTATTGGGCTTGAAAGTTACAAATATTTTGCTTTACTACACCACGTGTACTACTACCTTTGTGCTTTAAAAACCAATAAATTAAGTTTTTAGAAATTTTTATATTTACCTTCAAATAAGCACAATTCCTACTTTTATGACTATAGTGAAACGAATAAATATACAGATTAGATTAGAAAGTGTGTATAAATTATTTATTTGCGTAGTTATTTATTGTTTGCCTAAACAATGCTTTTGCACATGGTACGGAGAAATCTCTAGGATCAATGTGATGATAATTTTACAGTGGGTAGAGTAAGTAGAAAGTGACGGGAGATTACTCAGAGGCAGATAGACAGACGGACAGGTACAGGAAGCTGCCAGTGGTTAAATCCCCATCAGCAAGTTAACACGGGGCCCAGTCTAAACTAGATCAGTTCGCTGTGCTGCTGTACTCCACGATTAAAACTCGATCATCCGACTTCCGACCAATCAGAAATCCATAAGGGGAGTCTCGACCTGTTTCGGCTATTTAACGACCCTTTGGCAACCCGCCGGGCTCCGAGAGTTACTGTCCGACTGGGGATCACCAAGAGTCGGAACCACCCATAAGTGGATCTCGTCTATTCGTTTATTTTAGTCGTTTACTAAGTAGACCAAACCCAAAGGTGTGTAAAGTACCACTAATATTATAACGAGGTACCTTCCAAAAGTGTGGAACCAAAAAATAGGAATGGAAAAATGTAACATTGTTGTACGGTTTAACTCAAGTTTACTATTTAACTCACCACGCCTGGGTATTGTACTGAATTTGGTTTCAAGGAACAAGAATTTTGGATATCATTGGTACGAAGTAAGGGATATGAGCAAACCAATTAAACATATATTTAACAAGGTAACATTCGTAAATGTTAGTTGGCCCTATGCTATCTTAGACTATACCATAAGATGGCCATTATTAAAATTTTTTGGTAACATCGTACTGAGAGTGGGAGTTGAATTTAACGGAGCCGTTATTGCCGTTTGTGCTTATCGTAGCCACAAACTCTTAGTAAAAATTATAAAGAATAAACTGAACAATATAATATTAACTAATGTCGTTCCAGCCGCTACGCCCGCCGGGTGGTCATATACAGTTGTATAATACCTGGATCTGACTTGAGGATCATCAAGTATTAAGTATTTGGTTGGGATTTAAAAAAATGTTAAAATCATAATTTAACTATCTGAAGACAGCACAGGTTGACTTTTTTTCTTCCCACGAGGAGCTATAGATATTTAAAGTAGGAAAGTTAACCAAGCCAAAATATAAACGGCTGAAGATAAAAATTATTAACAGAATGTACATTAGTCAAGCTTTATTACTGGCACGTTTTGTAATGATTTTGACTCAAATAAACTAACTATTAAGGAAATATATTTTCAGAGTCTTTAGTACTTTTCTTGCAGCAATAAAATGTTCTATAAATTACAAACGTGTCATTCCCGTACTCTTTCATGTACATTCTGAAAAAATATTTATATCCTCACCTTTACTGTTTTAATGTCTGACTATAAGGTGCTCCTTAAATTATACTTCTATTACCCATCATTCCTCGTAAAACGCTAAAAGTTCAAGAGTCGAGAGTAAATTTGCATTGTATAATCCATCATACAACCTGGTGTTTCCACTGAAATAGATAAAGAAATTTTTCCTAAGTAAGAAATTTATCGTAATGTCGTATTTATTACTCGAGTAATAAGATCATTATTATTACTCACCTAGATATGTATTTAGACTTCCGCACTAGAGTAAGGCACACCCTTAGTATAATAAATTATTGAATACCCAAGCCAAATTTGAGTATCATCCGTGTAATAATAAGAAATTAAGAACAGCCATTCGATTCATTGAAACTATCTTGGAGCTCTTAATCATACTATATTAAAATACACTTTTGATATTGAGATTAACTTATAGAGTCACTGAGTCATATTTGGTTAAGATCGGTTCAATGCAAAGAACCATTGGCACACTGGGTCCGGTTGGGTTGAAAAACGAATATAAGCTTTGTTTATACAGGAGTTTTGAAACATTTGGCAAATATTTTACAGAAAATTACCATACAGCAGTTAACACACAGCAGATGGAAGATAAAATTTGATATTTTACACTTTACGTCGTGTGTTGCGCAATTAAACACGTGCCATCAAAAGAATACATAATTCTTCCATAATAAACACCTAAAATATTTCTGTTTTGTTCTAAAGCTGTATTTTGATACTATAAGAATTAATAATACATTGTCGATAGTATGAAATAATTCACGTAGTATCTGAAGAATTTAGTCAGAAACGTTCTTCATATTTTTATTTTAAGATTATATAAACAGTAGGTAAATACTTTCCTGACACCAAAAGACTCTGCTTAAACTCTACCAACATGATGTTAAAGATAAACAACAACAAAATGGATAAAATATTTTATAAAAGTAAGAAGAAATGTCGTAGAAACACTAGAAAATGTTTACTATAAATACGAAAATCTTAGATCAAGTAATACATGGAGGAATGGAACTCAATAAATGACTACTGCATATTTCAAAACGTATGTTATTTATAAAATATTTATACAAAATACGTAATTCACTAACGCAAAGCACACAAAATCAACAAGAAAGCAAACAAAGTATGACTTGAAACTGGCCTTAAAACGTACAGTCTTACATTACAATAAATACCGCCGGATTTATAACTATATACACTTGACTAATATACACACGTATGTTACATAATTGTCCAATACAACGTAACAAAATGATAATAGTAATCACAACATTCCACGTAAACTTGTTTTAAACCATTTATCGGTAGGAAAAAGTAGTTCTCCCTTCATATAAGTCCATCCATGAACGCAGTGTCAATTAAATACGAGCTCGTATATTGAGCTAAGAACACTGGATAAAACTAACAGACACCATCGGGTTACTTCAAAACAAAGTCGCCTTGAATAAAGGGATTTAACTGCTGCAGAGGCACTAATGAATCTCATAAGTCTTACTTAATAATTTATAGATAAAGATATGTAGATATGTAATGTTAAAACTAAATTAAAAAATTGTGGGCCTTTTATGCGTAACTTCAACATAAACATTACTATGAAACGTAAACTAAAATCATTAAAATTTTTCAAAGTGCTTTAAAGGACAAACTATTGAAAAAAATGGTTTTCTGGTACACCCATTTTAAGAATACATAGTGAGTTTAATTATTCACCTAACACAATTTCTGAAATATATTATGAAATAATTCTGGAAATTACTCGTATCCGTTTTAACCACTACATTTTAAATTATATTCAAAGTGAATAAAGCGTAAAACCATACGAGAAAAAAATATAAGGTATTTAATACCTAAATAGTTACATAAATACTTAAAAAAATATATATGTATCAGGAAACACAGGCTTTTGTGATAAATGACGTAAGTTTATCCAGATAAAATAATCAGTTAGCTATGAATAGATTAATATTTTAGTTTTGAAGGGTAATCTATTTTTTTTAATTTATAACAACTAAGTAAAATATTTGGTATAAACCCTACGAGTACCAATACTGGTAGTTTGTAAACACCTATTATTAGTAGGTATATAATTAAACATTGCAGAAAGTTTACTCAATGCAGAGTTGAAGTGATTAAAAACCAGTCTGAACAAACAGGTAGGTGTAACAATAGACTCGCGTGTACAGAGTCTACGTCAGCCGTCGAGCCGGGCATAAACAATAATAAACAACCTGATACTAAAGGTGACGCACTCAACATTGCCACCAGCCGATCTGTTTGATATAGTCACTTCCTCTCCTGATCGGATTGTGGAGCCTCGTGCACGCCGAGTGACTCACTTGCAAGGTCGGCACGAGAATAGCAGTCGGCAGCGAAAGGGTGAAAACGTTCAGTTAAAATTCGCAACCACTAATAAATAATCAAACGTGGTGGCTACAAATAAGCGAGCTTTACGTACGATGAGGGAATTTAATTTTTAAGAGAAATTTTAAACTTTGTATAATACAGTTAACACCATAATTGAGTAAGAACCCCGTGACAGAACATGTACGCCTACAAAGTTATAATAATATTTAAGTAATAGTAAATGTATAGGGTAAATAATATTTCAGACGACGAAACGTATTCCAAAGACTTGAAAAGATCACTTTGCCAAAAATAGCAATGTTATTAATTAAAAATATAGCTTTATAGTTATATAATATAATACAAGTATATTCAATGATCGACTTATTAAACAGGATCAATTCGTAGGAATTAATTGTTTTCGTATCCTTAAATAGCAAAAAGAATATAATACACATCTTTCATAAACCTAGTAGCACCTTAGTAGCAATTCAATACAAATTTTCAATTTGTGGCAAATGTTATTTTCGTAGAATGCTTTATTAAAGAAATAAATTGTGTAAAACTCATGTGTAAAATACAGTACTATAACTCAAAGCTTTGTGATTAGAAGAGCCGGTAGCCACACGTTCTAAATATCGGATTTTAGAAGGGTTTGAGTAGGGCATTTTCAAATACTTTTTGTCACTGTATTCATTCTGTTTGGGACATTCACGCAAATCCTATGACCAAATGGATCGGAATATAGATAGGTCAATAAATAGGCCCACTCCTCCCTAGAAATCAATGAATGGAGATAAAAAATATAAATTTGAAGTTCACACCCGTTATAACATTTCCTCGTGGTGACACACGTTGGTAGGTTACATACAGAGCTCGACAAGCCGTGTGCCACGAACTCCATTCCTATCCATAACCTCTAAAATGGCACGTTGGATTTTAAATTGCCGTAACAAACGACACTTTAACAAACTGAATAAAACATAGAGGCTTTAAAATTGTAGTCTCTTGTCACGCCCATTACCTATCGGCTGACGTGACAAGACGTGTTTTCGTCTACGTCATCGTTTCTCAGTACCCTACCCAATCCGTCCCGTGCGAACCGAAGATGAAAGTGCACAACACAACAACGCGTCTTTTAATTTATCGAGGAGAAACCGCGTGTGTGCCGTACCGCGCGGGAGAAAGCAAGTGAGGACGGCGCGGCGCTGGGGTCGTAAAGGGAGAGCATCTCCCGAGTCACCGGTCGCGGTCGTCTCTCGCCGGAGGCTGCTCCCACCCGTAAAATTCCGATGATTCTGCTCCCCTCCCTCTGCACATATACATGTGGTTCGATTGACTTTCAAACACGTGGGAACCATAGGGATCTCCATGTCGATTCGATTAAGTTCGCCATCGGTCTCTATTGATGTCACAATATTTTAATTTTATCGTCGACTAGTTTAACTAAATTGAGTGGTTCTAAAAATCTAGATAGAGGTTAATAGATTTAATCATCGCTAGCTAATAAAAGTTATAAAACATTTTATATATTTCTATATCGTGTATGACACTAATGTTTAAGCTAATGTTAGTATTGTAATTTGCTTATAGAAAGTTTTGGCACTGTAACAATATTTTCGTTCATTTCGCAACATAAAGTCCTGGCCTTCAAACTTTTAAACCGAAGCACATTTTTACAAGGAATTAAGGTGGAAATTATTTTATACTTGTAGAATTTTAGTTTTTCAGGCCATTTGTATGAATGCGCACGATCTGAATCCTTCAGTATTGAATTGGAAATCCTGACTCATTTGCTAAAATAGAGTACACAACGTGGCGGAATATTTTAGTAGACGCTGTGAGGCAAACGTTATCGTAAAACCCCCTGTGTGGCTCGTCCTATCCCCGCCCCCAGCGCCCGGTTAAAAACCGCACTGTAATTGAACAACCGTCCCTTCAGCCGCGCTTACCCGCTTCATTAACCTTTAGCCACTCGGTGTTTGCGCGTACGTTGCCGTTATAGTGTGTATTACCGGCGAAGATTGGAAACCGATATTCTATTAGGTGGTAGTTACAGCAAACTGGATAGAAAACGTGATAACGGTACGGTTTGCTTTAATAAGGAATATGATGAACGGTTATACGAATAATTTAAAACATCAAGCGTGAAGTGTTCCAGCCTTGGGAATAAATACTGTAATACTTTCCATCACTGACTGCTTATCGATAAAAAATATTGCATAACCAACTGGCGACCGCCCAACAAGTTGTGATATACTTACTGAGTAGATTTAGTCCGCTTAATTTGATGTAAATCTGTTCAACGCGAACTACATTACAATGCTACTACGTAATTATGAAAGCCTTTTACCGACCAAATCGAATTTAAGGTGCCGTGTAGTTTTTGTAAATCTACAGCTGTCAATGAAGAACAATGTTTCGACCAATTTCATTTTAAATGACACGCTTGAATGGCATATTTTCAAATCAAGACATTCGTTTTGGTAGCCAAATAGAGTATGTGGGTTCAATGTCGAATCTAACTCCTTCGCGCTGATAAATAATTCATGTGCCGGTACAGAAGACGATGGAACCGGGGTTATGGATACGCTCGCAACCTGTGAGACACTTTCTACAACGCCTTTGGCATTTGTCAGTGTCGGAGGGGTCAGAGGTAAGACATTACGGCACCCTGTTTCTCTACGTGGGCTGGGCCGGGTTCGATTGATGACCCCTGTTATTTTTGGTATCTCTAGTAATATGATTCACCTGGAATTTTCATTTCGTCGTGATACAACCAGTTTAATGAATAATCTGCTGATTTAGCGGCCAGTAAGTCTCAATATCGCGGGAGTACTTTAAAAAAGAACACGATCCACCACAAGTGAAACTAACATCTGCGCATATTTTATAAAGAAAAACGTTTGAGTTTTCGAGATATCTGGATTACCATCAAGATATAGTTTCACATCAAACACTGCATTGAGTTTCTTTCAGTACTTAATACTATTTGCTATGACTATAATATTATATTATTTTCCTCAAATCTGGTGACATTTTTTATTCGTACATTTGCGATTTATCAGTGTTATCACCTTTGCAAAAAAACTTTAGAGTTTACTTTATCACTACTTTTGCTCACTTGTTGAATTATCGTTATAATATAAAATACATTTTTATTTGCTACAATCATGATTGTTTAAAAAACGGTAAACAAGATTTTTTGGGGCACTATCAGAACATTATACAGTTAAATACTTAACATTGATTTTTAAACATAATTTTCTGTCTCAATCACATGAAATATGGTCTTGTCAGATTATTTAACATCTAAAGATGAGGTTCAACTAACAAAATTCTCTCTTGGTAGTTCCATTGATAATTCTGGTGATCTCTTAGTAAGATCTAGCGGTGTGGTTCTTCCTTCCTTCAGCGTTCCTTCCTCATCATCAGAACGGCGCCTGTGATCTGGCGAGGCGCAGGGTGGCGTCAGAGCAGGCGTCGTTGATGTGGATTTAACGGAGAGGTCTATAGGCTCTTCTTGCTCTAAGGGAATGCCTCCGGGCGCTGGGCTGTAGAGGAGGAGATCTCCGCCGGTCCTATGAGGCCAAGAGGGTGGGGGGATGTGGTCAAGCTGCATAGGATGGCCGGAGGCAGGAGTCAGCCCGGGTCTTGTGGCGGGAAACGGGTAGGAGTGTCTCACTTGGGCTGTAAGGTAAGGCAGGGACAGGATGTTAGGGTTGAGAGGGGATGGGAAGGCGGGGTGTGTGGAGACGCCGAGAGGTGATGAAGGCATCGTGCAAGGTATTTTCTGACTTTGTATACTAGGTGATTCTTTTTCACTAAAGGGTGATGGTGTTTTGTGGGAAGAAGGAGGCCACATGAAGCTCAACACGCTCCCTGACCTTGAAATAGCGTCCTCCTCTACATCTTCCATCGAAGATCCACCAGAATCATCTGTGGACGAATGTCTGTTCTCCTCCTTTTTTATGTCATCTTTCTGTCCGGCGGGGAATCCATTGATCCTCGCTTGCAAGTAATTTTCGGACGTTAGGAGATGACTCGGGTGCCAGAGTCCCGGGTAGAAGCCGCTGCCGTTGCTGCCTAACAGCGCTTGGTTAGGCGTCGCTCCAGAGGAACTCTGCTCTTGCAGCAGACAGTGAATCTTGAACCAGTTGGACCTCCTACCGTAACGAGAACCACTCTTTGACATTCCCACTTGAAGACATTTGCGGAGCCTGCAGGCCTTGCAGGAAGTGCGGTTCTTCTTGTTTATTACACACTCGCCGTTGTTCTTGCACTCGGAAATAGAACTCAGGTTGTTGTACGTCCGCCCAAAGAATGACTGAAACAGAAAAAATTAAGATTACTTTAAAATTGTTGTAAAATTAAAAACATTGAACACTCATCACATTAAAAGGTCGCATATATTAAAAAGAATAATATATAAAGTCATATTTAAGTAAGACCTACCTAATGGATTAATTAGGGTCAATACCCAATTCGAACATGTTATAGTTGGAACGAAGTGATCCAATTTCAATTACATTCGTTCATCTGTACTTTACTATTGATAAAATGAAGATACGATAATAGTAGAAACTACAAACAAAACACGTGTTCAATCTATGAGTTGATGTTCCTTTTATCGCCTTTTGTGCCTTCTTATACGCTATTTCTTTAAAGGTGATTTCATTTCAAACAGACCAGTAATTGTGAAATACATTCAGAGTAATACTGAAGAATATTATCAGCATTTATTTAAGAATACCCATTTGAATACAGTAAATTTGTAAATGAAACAATTCTCTAAGAAAGAGAAACACGACAATCTTAAAACGAATGTGTAATTTATTTTGTTTTATTCAATTGTTATCAACAAATTCTCAAAAAATATCAGATTTCTTCAATCATTGTACAATCTGATTTGTAATCTCTGTTGTATTAGAGCTGATTGTTTGCACGGTTTTTCATACCGCCTTCTCTTGGAAAATTGACTCATCCCCTTATTCACGTCCTGAGAACTTTCTGCACTAACAAGAAAGTACTTGAAACACTAAGTACGTATAAGAAACGTTACGGGGAAAAACGTTGTAAACACGTTCCCAGAACTGAGAGCGGTATAAATCTAACAGAAACCGAGAGTAGAAACAGCCTGATTAGCACCTTCCAATCCGGGAAATGTGCAAATATAACCCGTTCTTCATTGCTGTCTGGTACCGCGCTGTAGTGGAGCCATTGTCCGCCTCACGCTGGGCCTGTTGGCGTAGGAGTCTCAGGCCTGCAAGTGGGTGATAATACCTTTACAACCTGGACTACAAGATCATAGTGCTCGTACTTGACCACCCAAGTCCTACAGGACGATAGGGACGTCCACGCGATCATCTTTGTGTCTATCAGTTACAATTTAGAATTTGTATGTCCTTGTTTATGAAAAAGTTTGGACAAAAACATATCCACGGAGCGGTGTTGATTTATTTTATGGTAGTTTCTTAATGTTCCGTCTAGAATAATGGTTATGAAATATTGCAACGTATTTTAGTAGATTATTACAATCTTTTCTACAAAGGTTAATCTTAAATCAAAATTCAAAATTTATTACAAATGTTAGTTTGTTTAGTAGACCTGAGAACAACTAGGCGTATATTAGGTATGTAATAATTGATTACGCTTGGAAACCACCGGCTCTTCCATATTTTTCTCTCCAGTAACTAATTACTAATTGTTAGCTTACAAGTTTAATTTTAAAACAATAGTTAATGCTCTCCAAGTATTTGGACGTAGACTGACAAACGTAGGTAACGCCTTTTGAAGGCATTAAATAACAGTCATACAATTATTATGTGGTTTATACTAACAATGAACAATCAATCTGGACTATGCCTGTGAAATCAACATCCAAAACTAAGTTCCTGAGTGTTTCCTATTTGGTCTTGGAGCACCAAATCAACTCGGTACTCAGCAGAAACCTCCAACCTCCTACTCTTTCCTTGGAGTTAAGAACATTCATATGGAAAAATCCTATCTTAACAATAAATTGTATAGCGAATCTTGACTGATTTGTACGCACTTGCGTATTATTTTCTAGCAAGAGTCCATAGTTGTAGAATCTATAATACATTTACAAAGACTTTTACCCAAAAGTATTTACGCCCATAATTTTCTGGAACATATACATAATGCTCCAAAAAACCTAAGTTCATTTATACAGGATAAAATACCATTAGACAATTAGGTGAGCGTAAAAAATAAATTAACAAATCTTATCTTTAGACGTTTTGGGATGGGTTCGGGTACACTCAGTCAGACCAGGAATTAACACGTCATGACCTCTGGGAGGCTACGTGTTTACCGAGTGAGCTGTAACTATCGTCAACTGTGAAAGAGCTCAGAGTACATCACTCAATCCTTGTTAGCCTATTTGCACTGACGTAAATAGGAGGATAAATCTATCTGCAGTTCGCAGTAAAACAAAGTTTTATACCTGTTACACTATTTGATGGATAATAAGTAGTGAAGTTCAGTTTACCATAAAGTTTGCTCGTGTCTTATTCTAGCGTCATTAACCACTTTATTGCCATCCAGTTGCCCTACAGGTCAGTGTTTTCTTTTCAGGAATTTACGTTAGTGGTTTCATCCCAGAATGCTTCTAGTTCGTTCCGGGGGATTGTTTATATCTCACACAAACCATTAAAGGTCTTATCAAGGAGTTAATCATTTTCGTATACTCAGTAAATTGAGTTAACGGCAATAAAATTTGAAGAGCAGTAGTAACTGGATTCCGTAAAACTCTTAATGCCTAAGGCAGTATTTTAACATGTATGAACATCTGATGTATAAAAATAACTGGCTGATACAGTAAAACTTATTCAAGGTATATATATATATATACCTTGAATAAGTTTTACTGTATATATATATATATATATATATATATATATATATATATATATATATATATGGTTATAAATGGTTTCCTATATTTTGCAATATCTGCCTTATTTCAATTCGTTATATTAATGCATATTATTGTATATCATATCAAAGGAAAACATGTCGATTAAAAGTACTATTTTTTAAACACGGTTTCGATGTATTAGTGAATATTAAATCCTACAATGTTTCTTGTTATTTTATTTTATTTCAGGCCTACTCCGTCACAAGTAATTGGCTTATATACTTAAAATGCCCTGTTTGATCAAAAGTACCTGCCCACGTTCCCATCATATATTTTCAAAAAAAAATTAAAATTTGTACATATGTTGTTTATTTTTTAAATTTATTTCTGTGGTAATGTTTAAAGTTTTGTTTGATCTCGCAGTTGTAGTGGGGCATGTTGTGAACGAAAAATAGTGTAATAATACATCGGAGTAATAAATGAGATACATCGGAAACTGGTGAGATAAGTTATAAAATGAATAGTTTAGTTCCTAAAAATGTAGATAACTAACACCTTAAGTAATAGATCTTGGTGTCAGGACAATTGAGTAAGTAAACATAAAATAACAGATTTTTCAGTTCTTTCTGTTGGAAAACAAAATGCCAATTATCCAGGACTGTAAAAATTACACTTTATGGGTTTATTTTCATCTCATTAAGGACTTATATGGTTAGTCTTTGATGTAGAAATTGTTGAGTCATGCAATAGCCTACTTTACAGTCTAAGAGTAATATTTTTAAAACAGGGAACACTACAATTAACTGTGTTAAGACTCCCAACATTTGTTTTCTTTTTTAATTTTTAAAGCTTTTAAATATTTATCAATCACACTCTACAGGGTGTTGTGTGAGATCGTGAGAGAACGTTTGAGGAATGTTTTAGATATGAAAATAACTTTTATTTTCTGAGTGAACATTATAAAGATGCACTTGACGCTAAGTGCCTTGAAATAAAACAAATATTATTCAAGCCTTATCAAAAATAAAATTAAAGATTGTTTTTATCAATGCAGGTTTGTAGCATAATTATGACAAATACATGTCAATAAACCTATGAAATTTATTATCACTTTACGCTCGATGAATGGAAGAATTATTACAATACACTTATTATTTTCTACTGTAGTATTTTTTTAAGTGAGAGCTTTATTGCGAGGAAGACACGTAAGGACAAAACGGCGAGAAAACTGAACACATAAGGAGGTAAAAGTACGGTTACATAAAGTTATAATATTTTACCGCTGTGTTCCGCCTCCACCTCGAAGATACGTAAGCATCCCATTAAAGAAACTTTTGATTAAATACAGTCGGTACTAATACGAATAACGTCTATAGAAATGAAATACATACTCTTGTGTCAACCGGAAGAATTCATCTTGAAATTTAGTTATTGAGTTCAGATTGATTGACATTAATTGAAAATGGTTTAACAGACCAATAGGATGACGAAGACATATCGGCTGGGTGCTTGGATTGTAATGAAGTAAAAGCTCAAAGAATATAAGTGAACTATAGAGCGTTTTTCGAAGCGATCGCGTAACCGCGAATAGTAACATTTGACGGGCGTAGACAAGACAACGGACGAAACGGCAGCGTCACGAGGAGAAATCGAGCCCAGGTCAGGAGTGTCAGCTGAGAAATGATGAGTCGTATGTAAACCCGGTCAGCCAATTAACACCAGCGGAGAAAGTGTTACAGATAGTGCTAATCAAGTTAACCAGCGCGGGCGAACACTCGGAGTGAGCCGGTGCGCTATGGGCGATCGGACTGAGCGGAATCAATCATCGTCCGTCGGCGGTGACTCATTTTAAACTGGACCGGTTCTCTGAACTTTAAACCCGATCGAGGTGTTCCCGTTGAGAAATAATAACACCTTGTGAAACCGAATTCCCATGCTCGAATTTAGATCGGTGAAGGGGTCGCCTTTTCGCTGTCGATTTTACGAGGGAAGCGGCGGGGACTTTTATTTCCTCCTGTTTATGTAAATTCAGTTAATGGTCCAAAACATTTTGACACTTTTATGCCGCGGGAAAGGAGGTCCTCCGGTTCAAAGGGCCTTCGTTCGGTGAGATGTAAACGATACTTTTGTAACAGCTATCTTATAGAGTTCCTTTTATTACTGTCGTATATCACGACTATATTGTTATTTGATCTCATAGTACTGAATTTTAACTTCTTTCGGGTTTCATTTCAGTGCGAGAAAGCACAGCGGGGAACCGCAAAACGCTGTAGGCCTAAATACAACAAATTGTTGTTACATCGACACTATCTTTTTATTGATAAAAAATTGCAATAGTTACACATCGAAACGATTCGTCTATTCTGACATTTCCTTCTTTATTACACCTACACAACGCGATAACGAAACCACAACTGACTTCGATTACTCACGAGGCCAGAGTTCATCCCACTTTCCTTTACCGGGTACGAGTTCGTTCTAGGGAACAAATTTGAGTTTCTCTCTGACAGACAGACAGACGTACGGTCGGAGATTTACGACGGAAACGTAAGTTGGAACGTAGTTTAGAAAACAATCGCAGTCTCCGTAGTTGGACGGGCATTGATGGGCCGGTAATGTATGTTAATCCCAGCGTCTGTCGTCTGCATCAGGAAAGTATGTCACGCGTGAGTGCACTATGTCACAGCAGCTACTTTTATGGAAACAGAAGACATTCTGATGACACGAGCTTGTTCAGCCCTGACTTACTGTCGGACTATCACTCGACGCGGACGGAGAATAGGATGAGAGCGGAAGGGAATCTAGAAGTAACTGTCCCTTGTCTCCTTGAGAAATAGTAATTGTCATCCGGTTTGAGGATCGACCCTCAGAGCTGGCTGCAGCGTGAGTGACTGACGATCGGCCTCTCCGTGAAACTCATGTTCTCAATATTGTAAAAACAATAGAGTACAGATAGGTAAATCATTTCATAATAGTTGCCAATAATGTTTGAAAGAGGCAAACGTTGATTTCTTGATGAATTTTGATCATTATGCAATGAAAAGACGAAATAATTTATAATCAAAAGTTTTTCATGCGTATTCTCTAGACGTGGCCTGTGCAGTTTTGTTACAATCTGAGATTGGCTTATATTTAAAGAGGTTTAGGCTAAATATCCCAGTTACTGAGATAAATTTAAAGGATTATATTCGTAGTCATAAACCACGAGAGCTTCAAGGTCTACACTGCGTTATTTATGTAACCCACAGAGATCGCTTGGTTGGGTTTGTCAATTAAAAGGATTTATATCCCAGAAAAAAGTGAACACTCATTACTCATTTTATGGCTTCTGTTATAAGAACCTTGTACTTAAGGACATAAAATGATAGTTCATATGTAAACACAGTATAAAAGCAAGCTATTTTAACGAACAGTCTCAATTTTGTACATTTTTAATTAATTTAATTTAATTTGTAATAAGTCTTCCAACCATATAATTAGTCAGTTGGCAAGTCAATTATGTTGTGATTGTATATACCAGTCTAAGAATGCTGGTGTCATATTACCTGCAATTCTAATGCTTGCTGAGGTTGATATAACACATCTCTCCAAGAATTCACACAAGTACCTTTTCGTGCTTAAATTACGTAAGAATATCATTTGGACTAGTGTAGAGGACGGTCTCCAAATGAAGTCATACAAAATCTCTCTGTAGTATAGTATCATGTAGTATAATCATGAAATATCATATAGTATAAAATAGACTGACTGCATTCCATGACAAGAGTATCACCTACTAAAATTGTCTTCACCCTCAGTGCCACATGCAGGTCAATAACCTACTGAGTAGGCCATCACGTCCACAGTGATCCAGTTACCACCGCCTTAGTATGCTCCCTGTCCACATTATGTAAAGAAGATGGTCGATAACCCAGAGCGGAGTTGTGATGCAAGAGGACGCATGGCGTTATGTCAGCCAGAGCTCACCGTGGACAGCGGACCTTGCCAGGCCTTGCGTCACGGCGCGGCGCAGCGCGTCACAGGAATTGACAAGTGCGGGCCATCGTGACACACTTTTGGGCTCTTAAAACCTCAGTCGGATCCTCCGGTTAGAACTTTTGGCTAAGGACCTTCCTGTGGTTATCAAACTAGGAAACAATTTGTAGTGGATGGATTGAAGAAAAGATCAAAATACCCTATTGGGGTAAAAATTATCCAAGATTAAAATCTGAACATGAAGTTTACAATGGGTTGTGGAAATTTTTGTAATGCTAAAGCTGGAAGTAAAGAAATGAACTTTAAATTACACAATTGGGAGGAAATGCGACATGAATGTTAGATGATGCCCTTAACCGGCGAAAGCGCTTTTAACAAAAAATTAAATTGCGGAAGAAATGAAAATGTCTTTTATATTAAGAATTTTTGAATGTGTCTTCTTTCATGTTGTTTTATTTTAATGGAAATGGTTTTTAATTCGCTTTCAACATTTGTTGGGGAATATTGTAAATTGTATAAAAAATAATTATTTATCATTATTTAATTTATATTCGTAACATATCTACTATTTATTAAAAGATTTAATTTAGCGGCCAATAATGTGAGGATGATGCAGTCCTTTAACATCACCAAATTTTAGAGTGATTTAAAATTGATTTCTGTTGTCAGTCGCGACTATGTTTATTTTTTAAATTGACTTAAACAGGCATTAGGCTAATGGAAACCGGTTGTTTGGCAGCACTGAGACCTGGCTGAGCAGCCGACAAAAGACAGAGATGAGTAAATACACCGGGACGTGCTCAAGGCTGGACCTTCGACTATTGATTACATTTGTGGTTTCTAATGAATCAGAGTCAAAGTATTCAGCGTTAAAACTACTCAAACAATATTCCATAAAAATATTCGTACAATTCAAGACAATTTGTAAGAAATATACGAGTACTTTAGCATTAAAGGAAAAACACATTAAAAAGCTAATGTCGAACAAAACGTATCTCTGATGCATCTGTAAGTTTACTATGAGAAACTTGCTAATGAGATTTCTTTTTGTATACAATATACCTGTTCATAAAAATAACGAGTTACCAAGAGGAAAAAGTGATGGGTGACGAATGACGATAAAATGTTAATGTGATAATTCCATATTGAAATAAAGTGCTAAATTATGGAGGAAATTATGAAAAACAAGTAATAAAATGTTGCAAATGCCACAAGCACGCAACTGGAGTCTCACATTGTGAAAGAAGTTTCCATTAATTTGTAAATTATGTATCATAATAATTCTGTCGTTGTAATAAAATTGTGTTCCTGAATACACCTGTATACACAATTAAATTTCTTCATAAATATGGACACTGGCGTATACAAGGCAAGAAACCTACAGATGTGCTTCTGATTCAGTCCGCATTTGTGCAATAGGTCGCCAAGGCCTTATTGGTAACGGGGACTAAGTATGGCTTTGCTCTGGTATCTGGATCAGATTCTTCGAGATATCTCGTCATCCTCGCGACCTCGGTTTATCTCCTCAATAACATGATATGTCACTAACCGTCCCATCTCTCACGATTTCCAGAATGTCACCTCTCCCTTGCTCTCCGTCAGGAAATCTTTGGTAACATCACCTTTCACAACACTTCTTAAGAATATACTTTGCCAAATAGCCAAAAATTCTTAATAGCCGGAATTATTTCTCTTAAGTATTACAAATATAGCTCAATAAATGTGTTCATTGTGTAAAGAAATAGAATTATCATATTTTTTAAAGAAATATATCCAAGATTCCAATGAGTTAAACATATACATAACATAAACCTTATTTGTTTCAGTTTTTTCATGAGTTAATTTTTTTTAATTTGAAACTGAAATTCGTATTATGTACTTGCCAACAATGTTTATGCCTTCAGACGACATTAACAGTTACGGTACATGACAGTTAAAGTTATTGAGACACCACAATGGAAATTAATTGACGAAAAGTGTTTAAAGTCGGTTTTAAAATTATTGTCACCTTCCCGAAAGAAGTGGAGGCGATCGGACGGGAACCTGTGATGTATTCAGGTCCAGTCCATCGAAATCTCGTAAAGATTTGACGACTGCGGCCCTCTGGACTCCGGATATCAGTATCACTGTTACTGCCGTTTTACTCGACGTTAAGTGTTGACTTTGTAGCCGGACGTGTTTTATACGATGGTGTTTTACGGCGATTCGGTGTTTCCTCCTCGCTCGGTGGGCTTTCTTTCATCGGACCGGACTGGTGGGTTGCTTCTTTTGCATATCTCGTACCGGCTCGATTCTCTCCTGTTGTTATAGGCCTCGACAATATGACGGTTTACGATAATGATTGGTGTTATACAAGATAGCAGTTTGATTTCGGTTGTTTAATATCTGGTTTCACGTTTTCTCCTCAATTAAAGAGTGTTATAGAGAACACGTCACTCCAATATCCCCAATTACCGGTTTACACCAAAGATCACTTCCAACTAGTTGCTTTGATATTTTGTGAATTTCTTACAAAGGAAAGACGAATGAAGATAATGTCGTGGTTGTAAATTTGTTATTTTAAGTAAAATTCGACACATCTTTACAAGAGATTTCGATTTGGTGGTTAATAGTCCTATAAATAAAACGAAGAGATTACGTTTTCACTTTTTACTCAAAGTTCAATTCATGAGCTTCTGGTCGTTTTCTTTTTTATATGCTAAAAACTATTTTTGAAACGAAATAGCGTACATTCCTCCCCCAGACTTGCTTGGAACCTTCGTAAGGCTCTTTATCACCTAAGTGATAAGAGCAGTGGTCAAATTATATACAAAATAAACATAGTTCTAAATCTGGTATCAGTATCTCAACACCAGTTGCAGATTGATTATACTCCACCATTTTGATGTATCTGGCGTGTTCCACACTTATTTACTATAAGGTCATCATATCGTTCATGCAGACAAGAAAGGATGAACACTGAATGGGTCTCTGCGGTGAACAGAAACAAAGGTTGTGGAGATGGAAAGTACTTGAGGTTGCGTGCGGAACTCCGATCGCAGGAAGTTGCCTCATCCTGATCCTGTACTGAAAACCCCTGATGTAACTCTCCTATTGTTCTGCAAGGGACTCCTGAGATGTGGTACGGAATAGAGGTCTAGGGTACGAATCTTCTCGCCAATGCACCGCCGCTCCATTCTCTGTACTTTAGCTTCATATGAAATATTGAATTGGAACTTTGTCCTCGCCATTTTTGTTGCAGTAAAGTAAATTTTTTAAAATCTCATAAGTATATAAAAAGAGTGTATATTTAGAAAAGAAGTTATACAATCCTACATAAAAATTGATTGAAAATAGTTTAGATTTTCATTTAATATAATTTCTCTTAAACTTTAAATTGCCATAGTGATTTCACTGGTTCGCATGATTTCAATCTATAGTAAATGGATTCGTTCTAATAAATTACAATAATGTACAAATTCTGAAGAAAATTTTCTCCATGATGCGTTGATGAAAAAATGCATATTGTGTTATTTATTTCATAATAATTGGAACCAAAATAAAACGGGTTTCATCTAAAAACTGATATTACATTATAAAATATCTCGATGTTTTGTCTCTAAGCATTAAAGTGGTTGTACTTGCAAAACACATTCAATAGTAAGTAATTCATATAAATGTAGTTTAACTAATAGGCAGCGTTGTAAAACAATTTATAAAATTGTTTTGTTGTTTTTGTAAGAAATATAATTCTCGGATAGGATCGAAATTCTCGGAAACAATCAACCAAGATATCTACGCCTACTATCATAAATAAAATAAAAAAATATACAAAATAAAAATAATTCAGTGCTCAAAACCCAGATGTGTATTCTGAACCCAAGAGAATTAATAACACATTGCATGATTTTATACAACGCTTCAGAGGGGAGATTTGAATATTGTGTATAAATTAGTATTTAATTACAACTAACGTGGTGATATTTATTTATACAACTCTATAAACTGATGTTGTAATCTTTTTAAGGTGTGGCACTGCTGAATTAACACGCAATTATCAATGCAGCGTTTCTGAATAAGTTTTGTGCGTACCTAAATTATATTTGAATTATTTTTACTATATTTTCCAAATCGACTTGGTTAATATTTTTATCGAATTTAAATACATTCATGATTTCCTTGAACACTTCTCACACAGACTTTACCTAATTTAAATGGAACTTTATGCGTAGGCCAATTCTAATTTATTCTATTAACTGAGAACTCGAAAGAGGACGTTCACGTTTGGTTTGCAAATGAAAATTTAGAGTGGTTATAAAAGGAACCCACTCCACAGAAATATTATTAACATTGCCATTGTGTGCCGTCTCTTTTCATCGTCCGCCGCGCCTATGCGTACAATAATGCGCTGCCTCTTCAGGCGCGTTGCGCTTGCGCTATGCTTTACCGTGGTTATGTGGAATTATTATTCAGATGGCGTGCGCGTAGCGATGAAGAGTGCGCACCGGGCATGCGCGGAATACCGCTGTGCCCCCGTCGTTTGATGTCCTTCATTAACGATGTTACCGCGTTAACGAGGACAAGCTCGTCTATATCGCGCGGCGTGTGATACGTGCATACGGGTTGGCGGCACAATTTGAGCGGTAAAAACGTAAGGACTCGACTTTCGATCACTCCATTTCCGAGGATAAATCATAACTGGGAGATATTGATATTTATTCCGTCTTAGAGAAGCTTTGGATAATAGAGCTTGGCTGATTTAAAATAGAGTTACATAATTATATGTGTAAAATATATAAGCTTTGCGCATACAGTTTTTTGTGTACCGGTATTGTAGATATTCCTCTAGTCATTTTTTAATTTAAGGTTTTAATTTCAAAAGTAGTTCAGTATTCTTGAGTGAATATTGTAGAATAAATTTATAAATAAAGGAAAAAAACTTAATATCCTTTCGAGGACATAATTTTCCATTGCTTTCTCTATTATCCATAAATAATTTATTTCAGTTTTTATTCAAGCGGTATTCTCAAAGGCTAAGCAGTTATATTATTCATCAAACCAAATATTGACCAAGAATCTATAGTCGTAATTGTTCTGTGGTAAATGCCTGAAACATCACTCACTCACTGTCTTAGATTTAAAGCTGGGAAACAAGCGAAAAGGAGTCAGCCCAGGGGCTAGTAACGCTGTTGTATATTTCTCATTATAATTAGATATCATCCAGTATTGATTAAAATGTTTCCTTAGTTATTATTATTATGGCCGAACTGATTCCTGTGGTGAATTGATGAGTTGGACAATTCACCGTCTCTCAAAGAGATAAAGTATCGGAAAGAGAGCTACAGTGAATTGGGAACGAGTGACCTCCCAAGAAGGCAGCAGGCTCTGTACTACGAGTGTACTGTCACTGTATTGAATTTCACGCGACGAACGGTGCTAATAGTCACTTTCCATTCACCGTAGAGCGCTAATAGTGGTGCAAGATGACCGGCGCGATCTTCCCACGGGCTCGAACCCGCGACCTTCGGCAGTAATTAAACGAGAACATTCACCACCACACCTGTCCCTCTTCTGTTGAGCAAGTCTCGAGCGCGCGCCTCGGCGGTACAAGTGCCTCTGGCATGAATGAGCTTTGCCTTGCATGAATTTGGTTTTCAAAAAAGACTTTTTCTTCATTACTGAAGGTGTGTATTACCCTTTCTTTAACTCTTATGGGTGGTCGTCTATGGTGGATGTTTTTGTGTTTTAATAGCCCAGGAAGGATTAGTATTGTAACATAAATCGTTGGATTTTAAATTCTTCTTGTGTTGGCGTCCTTTAGCGTATGAATTGAAGACCAAGATGTTAAAAGTGCTTCCTTAAGTTGTGTTTGTGTAAGGAAACATCTCTAAATAGGTGCCACCATAGGAGAATATTATGGCGTCGTATTAGCTTTGTGCTTTCGAGACATCAAATTTAAATATTTAACCAATTTTAAAATTTGGTTCTTATTGAAAATTGTCCTATGGCTCCATCGTTTTATTTCCTAAGGATGGGATTTCTCTATGTCAAAAAATACAGGCTGTGTGGTTACACCATTAACACAATTTTAAAATTTGGTTCTTATTGACATTTTTCTTACGGCTCCATCGTTTTATTTCTTATGGAAGGGATATCTCTATGTCAAAATAACCAGACTGTGTGGTTACATCATGCAATTTAGCATTCGCCACATGGAGTGCTTATAGTTTAATCTGCAATGACTAAGTAAATATAAAACCGTTTTTGGAGTTTTTACACATAAAAAATAAACAAACATACATCTACATATGAGAGTGGCAAGAGGCTTTTGATGGAGCACATAACATCTTGTACTCCATTACGCCAAAGCACCAGAAACACTTGTGGCGTCGAATTACAGCAAGGCTAATTGCTACAAAAACACCGTGCATTAGAGTGAATTTTTAACAACAATGAAGAAAGAAAGGTCAGGGGCGAGGGCCGTATTACGTAACGCGCGCCACGGTCTCCACTCGCATTACCGCCGGGCCGCGATGTTTGACAATGTTATTATCCGCCGGAACTGGAGCGCGACGCAGGAACTGCTCTGCCGTGACAGCGCTTCCGGCGTGGGTTGCGTCACGTCCCTAGTCCGCCCGGCGCGCTGAGTCGCTTCAACCGCCACGTGCTGAGTGCCCCTGAAACTATCTTTTTTATCTTCTGGATTTTATTGTTCCAGAAACTCGTAAGACAGATTAAAAAATGTCAGAATATTCTGTGATATTTAAAGTTTCCTACGTTATTTTTTAGAAACGCAATGAGATTTTATCCTACAAAAGCGTTCTTTGAGGATACTACGACAGCGGCAGACACTCTCGTGCTTACTGGATCGTTAAGTTAAGTCAAGGCCATTCACTAAAGCCGCAGTGAAGGTATTAACACATATATGTATTATAATAGTATCTTGACAGTAAATTCATTTAACAGTATTTTAAAGAACCGAAACAGTTGTAGGCTCGTTTTCGACAACAGGTTATCATGACTTGCGTGTATTTTTACTTCCTTAGTTTCAACCTGTGTTTTGTAATAATCCACACTTTTTTTACTAAACATAAATTTAATTCACTTGATTCTGCATTGTACTTGTCTCAGTTCAAACACTCGATCTTGCACATCTGCCAATTTCGACTAGGAATTGCCAAAGTTAGGGAATGTATAAATCAAAGCTTGTATGCTTTCTAATGGAGTATGAGTTCTACCATTTAAATAAATAATGTACTTAACTATATTCTACTTGTAATAATTCAGTTCTATTCTATCCGGCCACTTTTGTACTTAGGAAATGAATAATAGTTTCATAAAATAATAGGTATTGGTTAAGTTAATTGGCTTTAAATGTATTACAACAACTAAAAATAAGTCTATACATGAAATCCTGACATTTTTCAACGAATTTATAAATCACTGGACTGTTAAGCAATATTGTACAAGTTACTGAATATTCTATCACACAGAAACAAGAGCAAAGGTACTTTTAGGACTACGTGGAATGAGAGGTTTACTTAACTTCAGGTCCTAAGTGATGATCTCGGAACTAGTTTGTTTAAAAACAAAATTCAGTGCAGATATAAAAAAATCGAGATGGGAAATCAACTAACTTGAACATCTAACGGTTGAATGCCGACCTTCCGCTAACTGATTTTGTGCTTAACTACGATCTTGACCTTGGGGTTATCTCATCACAGATTAGCCAAGTGATTCGACGAATTCACCGCTATTATTTCAGCGCGCCATTTTAGAACGTTGAGCAGCGCGCATTACCGTTTACAAGGAGATTTATACCAAGGCCATGATTGTCAATGTCTTCACCATCTTGTCTACATCTTTGTTTATACTGCATACCGTTAATTTTAATTTTCCAATCATCAGTCTTTATGGAAATAGCAGTTTTATACGCGTACACTTGTTTTATTACTGAACCGTTATGTATACAGATTGCCTAGCAATGTAACGTCCTTACAAGCACTATAATACATGTTTTTAGAATTTTAAGCATTTCTGTTGTAACATTTATCATATACTTTGAAAGTCAGATAAGGTTATTTACTACAATATTCAACTGAATTTAAAACATTTTACTTACATTTTACAGCAAAACATTATTTTGATATGTAGTTTTAGCAAAAGTTATTATGTTTTTGTCCAAATAATATGCTATATTATTACCTTCATTGGCTGAACATTAGCGAAGGCTACCACCCGAAGAGATGGAAAAATTTAATTTCTTTCTGTCCGCAGGTTATCTAGAAAACTACCTCACCTAAAGATATTGTACATGAAGCTTTATTTCTTTATGAATAACACGGAGTTCGGTGAGGGTGCATGTGACTCCATGGGATTTGGCTGAGCGTTAGTGAATATTTTTACATTGGTCTCATGGGTAATCATTTTTGCGAAGTAGCAGAACAAATACATTTGTAAAGAATTAAAATACCTCATTAGAGATTTTAACATGTGCCATATTGAAACATGAAGCCTAACTATCCCGACACACATAACTTATTTGATTTATTTTGAACTAGTGTAGCCTTGTATTATTTAAACACTGATTTGAAACGCAATTTAATAAACAAAAATATGAATTTAAAGATATCTTGTGGCAAGATATCTTGAGAAAAATTGAAAATCAAATCAAAATCGCATTTATTTGAAAGGACTCGCAAAAATAAAATTAATACTGGAAAATTCGTAGTAATTTATTAGTAATATTAAATTGAAATCACTTTAATGCTTCAAAAATCTTCATTAATACCTAATAATAAAAAACCGTATATTTTTAAGGAAATAAATCCATACATTGAAAATAAGAGAGATAATTAATTATAATACAAAACAAAATCTGTCTTTATCATTATATTTATTTGTTACCTAATTTCTGTTTAATTAAATGAAAGAGAGACCCATTCATCTGTAGGATTTAAATTTTCCGCGAAAGTTAATTTCTACGTACAAAAGAATGAGTTCTATGCTGGTACATGTCCAATCATGTAATTTGGCTGACCGTCGTAGAAGCCTATCACTGAGAAGACTGACACAATTTCCCTTACGTTTTTAGAGTGTGTACAAAGTTTTTTTCCATGTAATAGACGCCATTCTATCTTTGAATAATGCAATGAGTTATAGAGTTGAAATTTTACATTGAGCCTAAGCGAAGCTTTTTACGCGACAAATGATGTAGCGTACTCCTTCCTACTTTATATTTATAGCACCCTATTTATATATTAGCTGAGAATAGACGGAATGCTTTCGCTATATCATTTACTGTATTTAATTGTATGGTAAAAATCATCATCGTCTTATCTTATTTTATATCTATTCTAAAATTAACTAGTGTTCTCCGTCTGTTTCCAACGTATAGGGTCCTGATAGTGACCACTGTTGAAACTTAGTGGTGTATCAAATCTTAGTTAATTTTATCAGATTCAAAGGATCGAGAAAACATCGATATTTTTCTGAAACAAGCTAAGAGGGTAAATGTCTCTTATCAGAGGCATGCTAGAATTTGGAAAATAAAAATCGATTCTGTCACATATCTCGATAATCTGAGAAAGTCGTGCCGACCGCGGCCGCGGCCGGACACCGCGACATCGCACCGTAATGCCTGTAATATCACCCGTTTGTGGACGACCTCCGACCTGCGCCGCGCCGCGCCGTTGTGGGGAAATTATTCGTGTTTTAGGCAAAACGTGAAATTATAGTGCAGGATAACGGACTGGCCGTAATGCGCGGTGCTGTACTATCGTTCATCCCAAGTAGGTATAATAATCGATTGTCTTCGCCCATTAGGCGCATCAGGTCGACATCGACGCATGGCCTTTGGAGCGTTGGAGTCCGCGCCGTGTGAACACGCTCGCCAGGGTTCGTCAGGCCGCGACAGTATTTAAATACAATGCCCGCTCCAGCTCTCTTCTCTTCTTCTCTCCGGTGCCAACGAGAAATGCCAGCGGTTTCACAGTGCCATCATCCTATACTCCCGGGGAAAGGGCAAGAGGCGAGTCCAAGTGTTGGTTTTGGCATGCATAATGTGACCGGCAAGTCGGCGAGGCTCGGGGCAGAACCTTGAAATTAATTCTCTATGCTATGTTTCAAAATATCAATCTAAGTGCATTTGGAATAGAATTATTTCTTAAGGTGGTTTTATGATTAATTCAAAGAAACGTATCAGTAATAAATACAGTACATGAAATTAACCTAGCACACCACAATTCAGGATTAAATATAGTGGTGAGAACTTCTTGATATCGCTATATTATATTAATTTTGTACAGTACATTAAAAATCTATAGTTCTAGTTAGTCTCTCTTTACTTCTCCATTCTTTATTTTGAATTCGTGGCTCAAGAGGAATTGCATAGTATATATAGAGTGTATACAAAATTTAGCAGTCCTAATGGTTTAAAATATAAAAGAGAACAAATTATAGTAAAAGTAAAAGAGCATGTAACTTTAAGATATCAATTAAATGAGCACATTAACGCATTTAATTAGGAAATTCTGCAAAGCGGCGATTAATTTTTAGTCTAAAAATTAGTATAGGGTTGTGAGAAGTAAACTAAAGAAAAGAAGGCTATGAATTTACTAAAAAAACATTTCTTGTCCCTATCTCCCCAAAAAACCTATTTATTAAACCAAGATAAACCTATACACCAAGTTTCAAGTATATGAACTTCCAATCAATATTTATTGTAGACAGACACAGAGTCGACATGTTGTTTTAGAAAGGTGTCGGATTGTAAATAATCCCTAATCTGTTTTGCTTGAATTTTTAGACAAAGCCTTTTTACAGCACTCGTATAAAAGTAAAGTGTATGTTTATTTGTTATCCAATAGTATAATATAAAATATAGGACAACCTTCTAAAAATATTAAAACTTCAAACGGCATAAAATAATTAAAAGAATAAATAATTAGTTGGACTTATATATTTGACACAACACATGTATGAAGAATCAAATTCGAAAATGAATATAATTATTAGTATAAAATTTCAACGTAACTGTTAATAAATAGGGTGGTTACCCAATTACTCAATTTAGAGTAATTTTTATTATCATTTATTAACGAAGTTAACGGAATGGGGTACTCACAGCAAGTATTTCTCATTCGTAACAGGCATTCGAATTTGATAATAATCAATAATGAAGTATATAATTGAATAATCACACCATTCATGAAGAGAAAATTTGAACATTTTTAGACATATATGTGAATTGACATTGTGTGGATCCAAATAGTAATCACTAATGGTTCCAATTCTCATCTTTAAAGGCTTTCCAAAAACATCGTAAACTATATTTTCACTTGTAACAGGATATAATTATTCCCCACATCCAGGTATTGCGAGAGAATATAAATACGTTCATGCATTTGAGATTTGCACTGTATAATCTAATAATATATCTTGTCAATGTTCATTCATAATTTCTCGTACATCCATCCGTCATTTCAAGGTTTCCCAGACCATTTATATCCTTTCAGTTCATTCTTTTTTAAAGACCTTTCACAAAACTGTAGTGACTAAAATGAGTTATCTGGTCCTGAGCTTCCCTTGAATAATTGCACCTCTGTAATCACTAGTAAAAAACTATTCTCATCGAAAATTGGTCAGTTGTCAGAGCGTTAACGAAGACTCTAGCTTGAGTTCTACTTGTCGATTTCTCGTCAACAACCTCAGCTGTAATGTTTAGGTGAATGAAATGGATGAATGTACGTATCCATAACAGAATTTTACATACATACGTGTTCGTTTTTACTACAGTTGAACGTTAATAGTTAACACAAATGAAAATTGAAGGACATTCACGATACTCTATAAAACCCTATATATATATATATATATATATATATATATATATATATATATATATATATAAAATGATGGTTAAAGTTTTGTATAAAGTAAAAAACTCAATATATAGGAATTTATATAAGGAAGATACAATGTTAATGGCATTAATAAAAACAGAATCCATTTAAAATGTTGACTTTCGAAGCTGTTGCTTATGCAAAATACGTGTACAACTTTTTATAGTAGTTATCCTGATAAGGACCTTAACGTAAGGACTTTGTCTTCTGGTGTTGTCCTTGGTCTTTGCTCTTGGGTCGCGCTGAGATTGTCTTCTAATAGACTCATTACAATTTGTTCGACCTTCTCTCCCAGAATCGTGATTATATGATTATTCAGACGACGGACATCTTCCTGGATGACCCCGCTGCCTAATGCAGTCATGTACTTTCCTAACTTGACACACTAAAAACCGACAATAAAACACGTAAATAAATGTTAATTCTGCGTCATCTGACCATATACAGAGTCTGACAGTGGTGACTTTCAGTATCTTTGTCTAGTTGTCTGACGGTGATTTATATATGTATCAAAAAGCCGTCAATAAATGGCATTTGACGAAATTCATTAGATTATAATTTAACTAAAGATTAAATTTAATTTAATACTTGTTAATTTAGCTACAATATGTACAGGTATTATCGTACTGATTTAGCAACTTTTCCTTCTCTATCAATACTTATTCTATATGTTTTGTCTTGTATGAATTGATGTCCGTTTTACTACTAAAGATCCTTATTTTAACTTAACAAAATACTTGTTTTAAGATGAAATATTTTAATTAACTCACCTTACAACCCTCGCAGGTAAACGCCCCGAAGTGGAACCCGGCTGCCGGTTCATTGCAAACTTTGCACTGCTGGTTCATCTGCAACATATTTTAATCATATAAGATTACTGATAAACTCTAAGATATAATCTTAAATATAAACTCATAGTAGTACAATTCGGCTGCTGGTTCACTACATATTTTACTCTGTTGGTTCATCTGGAACATACTGTACATGTGATGTTACTGACAGTCCAAGTTTTAACTCTTACATATGAACGCACAATCCAAATTACAAATTGGAGAAGCTACTACAATGATGTTGCTAACGTATTGGATCTGATTTCATAAACACCTGCACATTTACTTCCACTGCATTTAGTTTACTTATTGTAATTCACTATAGTAATAAACCCATCGGACATTATCGGTCAAGTTTGGTTACTGAAAGACAGGATTTTTAAAAGATCTGAGATTGTCAGTTTTGATTGTGGCGTTTTCATCTGGATAAATTTCAACGTGCTATTCTTAATTAATACTGTGACTGTGATTTTCAGCATGTAATCTCAGTAAATATAATCTGAGCAAATGTTTATAATCAAAACATCCGCTATACATTGAGTTGGAGACATTTTTTGCTATCCAAGACTGTATAAGCCATTCAAACTCTTATTGATCATAATAAAGAAGTTTGCACCACTTAAATAAAATAATAAAAGCTCTTATGTATATATTATGGATCTGTAGCAAAGTAATAGAACGGAAGTTTGCAGATTAAGTTACATGTTATTTGATCATATTATTACTGCTGATGCTTCATCCATAGTGAAATTGTTAAGCACACATGAGCAAGTTTCAAGAATCTATTGAATACTACGTCAAAGCAATGATTCCTTGGCAACCAAAAGGAGTTCGGACTTGAGGGACAATTATAATCCTCCAAGATATCACTAAGATAACCGTTGAGGTGTCAAGATACACGCCACAACACCCCCCTCCCCTCCCGTCCCTTCCACGCCACCACTCCAGGGGTGAGCTTTTCGCAGCCACTCGACCGTATAACATGTTTGTATAGTGTTTCTCTTCAGACGACCCCCGGGTTAAACATACTCGCCATTAATCACAACTGCTATTGTGCTTGGAGTGGACTTTTTATAGTTTCGAGTGGCTGCCGTATGCGGAATTCTCTTTGTCCGGCTGACAAAAAAAATCAGTTCGGGTGTGAAGTGCGATACTTCAGCTGGTGACGGTTTGAGTGTGCTGGCCGGAATATTTTGTCATAGGAGTGTGCCCTTTTATTTTTTGTTCAAGGTATATGGTGTAATCTCAGTGTGGAAAGGCTGAAACTCTGAATGAAGTCCAAGTGTAGATTAAGATAAATGCGCAACAAGTACAACATTGGATTTTATAGCATATTTATCTTATTTGGATTGTGTCGTACTTTTAAGTCGGCAAAGAAACACTTTTTCTTTTTCCACTTTTGGAAATATATGCATGTACATCCTAATAATGCAAACAAGATAGCTAAACTATCCATTCATGTAACCAACTGTAAATTACTATAAACTGCATGCAGTGAGATATTTGGATCAAGTGGGCTTTTTACTTGAAGGTAGTAACGCCTAGGAATAATGTACAATAACTCATACTCGTCCAATTATAAACTAGAGAAGATGTCCTTGTTCGGCCACAAACCAGAGACGGCATGTAAGCTGGACGTGGAGCCGTGTAAAAACGTCAGAAAGATCTCTGGGTACTCCATGCAGCTAACACCAGTCGGACCAGATGTTACGGTGTCGCACCGAGGCTGTACATGTGTGGTCGCCTTATTTATAGCCCCACTTTGCCCGATTAATAACTATCTAGCTCGAACTTTTCTTTCGGCGATTTATTTTTATTAGCACCATTTGTTTCTACCACGCCTGGCCGGTGCTCCGTTGCGCGGGACAAGTACGGCGCGACGCGGCGCGGGTGTGTGACCGAACCAGTCCTTCGCTCTGCCCGTCAAGTCTGGATAGATTGACCCGATATGTCATGTTGAGCTTTTGCAGTGTGTCCGTGTAGCCTAGGCTTTTACAAGTTACATGAATTTTAACAACAAAAAATTAAACCACAATTCATGCATCTTCTAAAAAAAGTCCTGTTGTTTGGTACTGGACACAAGAATTTCTGGTTATCTGTACCCTTCAGAATATGGGTGTCAAATTGCTTTGAAGACATCTGCCTAAATGGAAGATAACGCAGTTTTAAATAACATTTAAAAAATTATTGAAAACTCATTTTGTCAAGAGTATTTTATTCGATTAGAAAACTTTTGGCGTAGGTCTTAGACTCGGTCTTGACGAGGATCATTGTAATCCGTCAAACACTAATAAGATGATTGTTGACCGATGACCGACAAACGCCGTTTAGGTGAAGGTTGATACGTTGCCGCCATATAATAATAAATATGTTTGATGTATAGTTCTGCTAATAACATTTGGGATACGCCACACCAAGGGTCGCATAACATACCTTACAGATATTGAATTGAACATTTCATGTTCATAGTTTGTTTCATTCTTGAACTGGCCTCTCTAGGCCGTAGATAGAAAATCATACAGAAAATTGTTACACCTCCCACGGCAACCAAAAAAGAAATAGTACCAGCCTAATGAGTATTGTGCTGCAATGACTCTCAGTAAAACTCCATGGGGTCTATGTAGTAATTATGTTTCATACAAAATTTTAAGTCTAACGTTGAAATCTTACTCAAGGTATTTTTGCACAAGATACAATCACGTTTTTGTTCATCAAGTTAGGTTTTATAACAGTCTTTGAATAATAAAGGTTCCAGTGAGGTAGGAAGGACAACTACGCAAGGGTAGTCAGAAATGATTTTTCACGGAGACTTTCCTGCATACAAAATATCACATGTTACAATTTTGTACGATTTTACTTAGTTTGTTTACAACTTTATTTATCCTACTATTTTTTTGTTCCCATCATGGTTAATTGGTCTCGTTACCCATAATACCAATGAGAAAATATTTCCTAACGCTCATGTAAAACTAATGGAGTAACATGCTCAATCATCGAGCTCAGTCATATAGAAATGAAGCTTAGTATAAAATTTCAGGTCTATATAGGTCAGTTCGTTTTAGAGATATTGTGTGGACAGACATATCAATATGTTTGATGTATGGTTTTACTAATACAAGGTAATAGTTCGGTTACACCACGTAGTTATTGTTCGAAGAGATTAAAAATTAATAGCCACAGATAAATTTTATATTTGAGGATAATGGTTTACGTCTCTCGGAAAAGCTTAAGTAAACCGGCTTTGATGCAACTACAGTATTTCCATTTGTTGGTTAAAGTAGTAAATTTATCAACATCACGTGGTAATTTCTCTTCTGCCTTTACAAAAGGGCAGTAGCAAGGCCAATAGTGCGATGATACGTCTTTCTTAAGGCGACTTCGACTGGAGCGACGCAAGAAAGGATAATCCTGTGCCAGGTGTTAAGGATCGTCCTGTCTCCCTCCTATGCATCCTGCTGGGATGACGGATTCCTGCAAGTCCTCGCTCTGTCAACGTCAGATCCTATCTAAGCTGTTTGCGATTCCAAATGAACACATTTCCCAAACGAATTGCTTACACTTGTGGAATTTGTCAAATTCACAAATTCCCCTCCGCCGGAGGTATTCCTGTTGTCGTTTGTCTGCGGACAAGCGGCACAAGACATATCGGCGACATTTGTGTTTTGACCGCTATCATTCTGTGAGGTGAAAGCGTGGCCAGATCTAACCCTCAACTGAACTCCAGTCGGGTCAAAGTTTATCTCACTTCTTTATCAGAAATGCGTTTGTCTAGCCGATTTCCTGGAATTATCATAGTAGTTTTGGTGTAGTTTGTGTAAATCGTATGTTTCTTATGTCTTACATAAAATTTACGATTCCCATGTGTTCTTGAATTTGTTGTTTTTAGACTCCATGTGAGTTCATAGAGATTTATAAGCTTTACATGGTCTACATCTTTTAACATGTTTTTACATCTTTCTCAAAAGAAATGTAACTCTATCTGGATAGCTTTTGAAATTTAGTTTTCAATTGTAACTAATAATAATATTTTAACCTGTAAGATTTATCTTAGAAACGTACTTCACAATTGCATCAATTTCAATGTATAAAGAAACTTTTTGTTTTGTTAATTAATGAAATGCATACCATAAATTATTCTGTGGAGACTAATTAACTACAACGATCTCAATGTTCCCTTTTAAAATAAGTACTATGTACTATGTAAATAAACGATATCTATTTTTTGGAAGTTCAACTACATAATGAAAAAATTGAAAAATATCAAAATTAAAGTCATACAACATTTGAGATAGTATTCTTGATTTTAGTTGGAGCATTTAAGAACCAGTGTATATTTTTGATTTGCACTTTGACATTCTACATAACTTCCCTATTCTTATTTATAGCTATAATAAAGGACAAAAGTGCAATTTAGTGGTGTCAGTACAAGACAGCAATTTTTTTCCGTAAGTAGGTATCATATTTTGGTATTAAATATTTTAATGCCCTTCCTGAATAGGTTATATAAAATACAGTCATTCATTACAATATTTTTAATAAAATCTTCGTCTTTTCCCTTAAAATATAATTTTTTTAACCAAACTTGTACCCCTAGATTATAGTTTTGTTATAAGTTTCAAAGCCCATTGAGCAATACAAATTTTCTCATTCTTATTCCTAAAATCTGGTAACCTTTTATAAGAGAGATGGAAGAAATATTTCTGAAATCAGTGCTCGGAGGATACTAAATTTGAGAGTTCTTGCGGAAGATGAGTATGTGATGTTTTCGGCTTCAACATTAAACTTGAATACAGTGCCAGTCTTTGTAGCAACTACAGACATCTACATAGCGCAACCCGTTTTCCACGACAACCCCAAGCTACCTGTTGTGAACAACAGCGACGATCCGAGGGGAACACGACCGACTTCATAAATGCTCATTACACCTAGTTAATAATCGTGCGGACCTGACTATGAATATTTTTCCATCCGGCTGGTACGATTTTTCCACACAATCGCCGCCGCACAAAGCCCCGCGCAGACGGTTGGGCCAGGACACATCTTGCGAGGTTTTTTCTCTCCCGATGAAAAGGCCGGTATCCGACGTGAGTGATAGCAAATATCGCGGTGATTAATCGTGCCGGATCCGCGTGACATCATTTGTCACCCGGAGACTCTGGGAGAATCTGAGACGAGACACGACCCCTGCCCTGGCTGCCTTGCCCCTGCGTCTCACCTCTTATTGTCGCCAGCGCGGGTCGCGAAACCTGAGTATCTACTAGGCAAAACACGAGTACCCCGACAATCCTTTCTCTTCCGAGCCTTATTTGTAAAAATATACCCTACTAAATTATCTTAAATAATCAATGAGACCGAAACAAATTCTGTTGTAAAATTTAACATTATATAAGTGTCATTCTATACTAATTTTAAATATAAATAGCTTCATTGCTTCGTACTTACAACAAATAGTTGAACATGTCTGTAAAATTAAGAGTTCTAAAGAAATAATAAATTGTGCGTGATTTCTTCAGTAACTGGCTCACCCATGAACCAATAGATGTTTGATTTATGCCTCGTTCGAGTTTTGCAAGTGGTTTGACTTCCGCGAGATTAACGACATGGGCCGGTAGTCATTAGTTACACTCAAGGACTGCCCCACATCACATCCAAACCGCATTGACAATTTTGGTTATAGACTAGGTGACTCAATGAACGGGCCCTTATAACGGCCAGACCCTCGGCCCGGCTGACTCTGAGTGAAGAAGCTATTTGTCAAATTAATGAGGCCTCGGACGCGACATTAGTCGGGCCCCGGGTGACAGCGAGACATCGCTCAGAAGTCGTTAGTCGCGAGATCGCCCGGCTTAGTGCAGATCCGAGTAAAACCTTTAAATGCCTTAAACGTGTTCTTAATTAAATAAAAATACCTGTCTAGAACCTGTTAGTAGTTTCAGAAGATTCAATAGGCCTACCACATAAATGACACAAGTGGTATTGACGTGGTAATAAATTATATTATATGTGCTATTCCAACAAAATTAGGAATAACCTAAGAAAACGTAATTTTAAATTAAGCAACTCGAGGGTCCCACCGAAGTTTAATGTCTTAAAAAAGTCAAGTGTTATTAAATTACATACTAAATTTGAATTCTAAAATTTTCTAGTTATTGTAATCAGTGATTCAGATAACTTTCCTTCAGATTACCATCATTTTTGAGGTTGAGTGGTAAAGAGGGCTTAACAACCCTAACTCCGCCTCTTTAATAAATACATTTTTCATTCTTTCATTAATTTTTCATTATTTGCATTTTCATCAGTTGCAATATTACATTATAACTTTAATAAAAATTTAATTATTAAGGAAGATCAGATTGTTACTACCATTAGGAAAATCCACAAACCACAATTTTCTATAACACCAATCCCCTAAATTCCATCCTTATCGAAAAATAACAATAATATTTAATTAACAGCCATAAAGAAACAAGAAATTACTACTTTGCATTTTTTGGAAAATAAGGGGTGACCAAAATGGAGAAATCTGTTCTCGTTACCCCTGAGTCTAGTTAGAAGCGCCACGCAGTACGGGGGTAATGGTATGACAGACGGCCATTATAAGACTGGAATAATCTTTCCAGTTGACCCGTGTCGACGGTCAATTGCACGTATTTATACGTTGCGCAACCGCACGTACACATAGCTCGGTGTCGCCTCGACTAATAACCCCATTATTGACTGCACAGCGATATTTATGTGGTCGGCATTCATCACTCGTATGTGTGGTGTGAAAGTGTTCGCGGGTATTTAAGGTTAACACTGTCGTCCGTCATGTTCCCGCCTGTAATGCCACATACCACTCGTGCACTATATATGATGTCGAACAAAGGCATCTCACTATCATCCGTGGTATTATTACTTAGAAAGTAATCAACCGTTTTTAGTCGTCTTCCACTGTTTGCTTCTCTGATTGCACGTTTTATGTCGCAGTATTTTTTACAACTAGTTCAGCATTTATAGAATTACATGATAATGGTTTGTCAGTGGGTATGAAATGATCAAACTTGATCTTTCTATGATGTTTTATAAAGAAAGTCATATATTGCAGATCAAAGAGGGTTCACGTTGCGCTGGTTTATAACGTCCACTGGTTACAGAAGCAACCGACGTGTTACTTACATCTGGGCAACCCAGGTAATGTTCAAGATATCGTACATCACTAACATTAAACTGTTTAGATCATATGGTAAATGAATAACCTGATCGAGTTTCAGTTTACTATGAAGGGTGATTTTTGGAATGGGCGGAACTCTCCTAGTGTAGGTTAACCTGTGTTGTTAAAACTGAAAGCCTCCCATTCTTCCTAAATAGCACGACTAATATAGTGGCATGGTGATTGTATTTGTCATAGATCTCTGTAAGAGAAGGTTCCACTCTGAAAGAGTCTCTTCGAAAGCCGCGCATAGGTCCGAATAGTACCTTAATCAAAAGCAGTGAGAGGTTTCCTTAGTATTTTGTCGTAACTAAAGAAACATTAGATACAAATTTATTACTCAATTTTTAAATAAGATTGTATAAATTTTGAGTTTAAAATTTGAAATCCTTGAAGTATGACGAAGTAACGAGAAAATAATGACAATAATTCAATAGCCACATAAAAATTTTGGATTTTTTGAAACAACAGTAATACCGAACGGCTCTTGGCGGCTGAAATACATTATTTAAGAGTTGCCCGACGCGCTCGCGCGTTACAATGTTTATTGCACTGAGCCGCGCCGGCCGTCCGTCGTTGTTTTGCTGATCGTAACTCGGTAACCGTTTGTCCCTAATTAATTGGTTCAATCCCGAGAATATCCTGAGCTCTCCGATATCGGGATAATTAATGGTTGGCGTTAAGGTCTGACAAGAACATGTGTTTAAATGATATGTTAAGCAAATAGCGACCTAATTGGCCGCGGTGACCGGTTCTGCGCCTGCTACACATACTGATGCCTTGGCTCTTCGGTTACAGTACATACAACTATAACGATTACACGTTTTGGCGATTTAACAAATAGTTAACATGAATATCCTATAGTTACTTTAATTTGCAATGTTCCAGAATATATCAAAGTTGACAAAAATTAAATTTTAAAGCATTCGATATAGGATATTCCTAATGTTGTAACGATTGCTTGGTTTTGTTTAATAATACACGTTTCATACATATCTATAAGTAGGTAAACATCTGTAGACCTTTTTTCAAACAAGCTACAACCAATATCCGAACCACATATTATAATTGCTTTTTTAAATGAAAAACTGTATATAAAATATAATAAAAGAACAGTAATTTTTACAAGCAGGACTTCGCATAAAGTTTTATAAGCAACTTAGTTACTTCTAGAGCATGTATATCTATCACTATAACTAAAACTAACCTTTATTTGGAACGTTACTGTTTTAAACGCATGAGATGAATGAGTATTTTTACTGAAAACTAGCCGATAAAAAAAAGCTGAATAAATCAACTAGCTAGATTTATATTTGCTCTCCAGCTGTGTCTTTAGACTTTATAAAATAAGTTAAGTACAAATAAACATCTATTTTGTGAAATCTAATACAAATATGTGTACTTTGTTCTTATATTAAGTCGATCTCGTTTGAAAAAAGGAAACTAATTATTTTCTGTTATCTAACCATATATACATTAATGGACAATATTAAGCAGAACGAAAAAATTTAAATCTAATGCGAAGAAGAGGATTCTTGGTAATTGTTAAAGATCAAAACGGCTTGCATCAAATTTGTCATGCGTTCCGCTAGTCAATGCCATACAAATTACAGTGATCTTCTTTGACGACAAACGTAAAATAAATCAAGATGGCGGAGATAGCACGAGGCGCGGGACTGCGGGAAGAGAGCTGGAATTAACTCGGTTAATGTGCCCGGTCGCCAGCTTATTAACGGACATTGAGGAGGAATGATGTTAATATTCGACACATACGGTGTGAACTGAGTTTAAAACAAGTTATTAGGTGAGGGGCGACCACACACGGTGAGCAATAACCCAATTTTCATTTCACTTTCTGATTTTCCGCTCGCGAGTCGCGCGGCCGTTAAGAACGCTAATGTCGAGTCACGGAGGCAGACGTATCAGTCCCAATGACGACCTCTCGGACCTGCACTGAGGCGAATTATAACCAGGCCCTTATGCAAATCCGGCCGACATCTCTATAATTCCCCTAAGCCAGCTTCTGTTATTTTCAAGGTCTATAAAGTTTTATTTCTTTGCGGTCAACTCCTTCCGGGTGCCGAGGGTCTCACCCTTTATTTCCGCCAAGGTGTTATTTATTGCGGACCTGTTTTGTGGGGTAAACGTTGTGAATTAATTCCCCCCGATGTTTATGCGGAAGTTACCCCTTGGAGTTTATGAAGTCTCGTGAGTACATTTACAAGGGTTGTGTTTCCTAATCCAGGCTGAGCTTGACGATACAATCAACTACGCCATAGTACTTGCAGTAAATACTTATATGTGTTAACACAATTTATTAAAAATTTAGAAATTGTAATTTTTAAAATTAAACTGATGAAAAATTTATAAAAATCAATAAATCACATGTTATTTTTCAACATTTTTCCAGTTTCTATTTTCAGCTTTATTTATGTATTCCATTAATGCGTTAATAACTGTATGGTATTCAAAGAATCATCTATCTCATATGCACAAATATTGCAGCAAACTAACAATTTCTGTTGAATGAGACATTTAATTCATTTTTTAAACTTAATTTGCGCGAAAAATGTCTGATAAAAATGTGATAAAACCAATGTTTGGCTACATTTAATTTAATATAAAATAAGGTATGTTGTGAAACACTGCAGTTATAATAGTATTTATAATATAACTCGTCAGATGTAAAACATTCCCAGATGATTTTTCACCTTAATTACAGCAACTCACTTTTTAAACTGATCTCTGCATGAATATATTCTTAGTTGTACAAAAAATACCATAACTGCTGCCCTTATTGCATGAACAACTAATTGCTTAACCTTAAGATATGATGTATCAAAGTTATGTAAAATGGAAGGACACATATACTCATACATTAACTTAATTAATTAATTAAACATGTTAGTGCATAATATTTTATGAATGATTATTGTATGCGATATATTAATATACGTACGACATTCACACTCATATTCAAAAAAGTAAACTATAAAAAACTACAAAATCAAAACTCATATCACTACGAAATATAGCCTAACACAAATAGATCAACGTATCTATAAACCAACTTTATCATATAACATTATTCATTTTTAGAGGACCTTTTTTTATAAAAACACTATGGAAAACAACAAAGCAATGTCAGCATTAGTCAGTCATGTGCCTAAGCAGCTGTGTGATATTCTAAAATACAGTTTTTACTCCTACAAACTGAGGAGTTATACAGAGACGAATAAATTTAAACCAAATGACAGGGTTACCGGTCTGAAACATTTAAACTGTTAATGCTGAATCTCTAAACGTGTTAAATTAAATAGGGGAAGGAGACCTGTACTCGAATTCTGTATTTATTAAACATCTTAAATAAAACACTTATTGATCAATTATTTGATTAAATTTAGCTAAAGAATAGGGTAGAGTTTATTACATTTCGTATCGTTTTTACTTATAAAATACATTTTCTCCTATATTTGATCACTGATCTCTATTCGTTCAGAGTCTGTTATAATAAACTTGTTCGGAATAACGAACAATTACAGAACAACACAAAAAATTTGCGAAATTCATAAAAAAAATGGTTTTAAACATTATAAAGTTGAATATGAAACAATTCAGTTTGGAATGCTAGGATCTCTCCTTTATCATTTCTTTGTGAAGTTTCTGGTTTTTGGGTTAATGAGAACTAAATCTCAACTAAATGTTCTAATTGTAAGCTTCTAACAATTTTATACTGTATAGAATTGTAGTGTTTATTATTTTTTACATAGCCGTCAACAAGCACAGAAATAGGGGGATATTTAAAGACGATGGGGGGGAAGGAACGATAGAAGCGCTGGTTCAAGCTTCCATTCATTACCTATGGGACTAGATTAATGAATTGTCCACCATCTGTGCAATTGCTACGGTGAATTATTCTCGCAATTGTACGTTTGGAATTGAACTAACTATCTAAGTTGGCTAGAGTAACGAAGAGGGTGCCACACAAACAAGCGGCTAAGTCATGATTGTCCTGGCTACGTGTTAAATCCGCAAGTTAGCAAGACAAATAACTATATTTGAAATTGTAATCGTGGCTAGGTATTTGTCAGCTGGTTGGCAAATCTCCATGCCGTCTGTTCTGAGGTTTCCCGGCCCATCCATAACCCGGTGATACCCTAAGCCCGAGTCTAATTGCGGGACTACTGCGAGAACCGTCGCCCGCCGCGCGCTACTGGAAGCCTCTGGAGAAATATCACTGGAAGCTACTGGAGAAATATCACGCGCGCTTTGGGAACTGTCAGGCATTACCTGAAATATATATTTACATCAACATCCTGCTTAGGAGTGACTGGGTTGGGCCGAACTGGTTCCCCGCCATTCATGAGTCGACCGTGTTCCGTGGGTTTATGATTTTCGAGGATCGTTCCTTCAAAGGCTGCGTCATTATTCCTGATTATTGTTAGCCTCCTCGGAACCATTTATAGTGGCATACTACCTTGAAATATGTAACTGAAGGTAGATTAATTTATACATTTGGTTTAGTTCTAAATTTGTTATTATAGGTCAGGTATGGTAGTGCGGTCGAATACCGTACAAATTATTGTCAGTATAAAATAGGAATAAATTATTTCTAAACAGTGCATGCAAATATCGTAGAAGCTAGGTTATTCTATATACTTTCAGTAAAAAAACTATTTTCATTTAATGTTTTTTAAGTACTTTACAGTTAAAACACTTGTTTAGTTCGTTATGCCAGAAGTACATCCATATAAAACTGCATCCAATGGCTCATTAAATAAGGGTCATTTTATAAAGAAAGTGTCAAGGAATTGATTTTATCTTCAATATGATAATTTGAAAATTTATTTTTAGTTCTTTTATAATTTTGTTTTGTGTGTGAACAACACAGGTATCACCTGTATTATCAGTTATTTTTTATGGCAACAGGCAGACAAGGACGAGAGCTCCGGACCGTTAAGACAGCTCTTCGGCGGAGATCCGGTAGGTGGATTCAGCGATAATTAATAATTACAATAGCGATACAGATTACAGGATTGGACCGATTTGTGTGGTCGATAGACTAGGGCGCAAATTAATTAAAGTCGAGCCACAAATTAAACCTGTGAGCGGAGATTAATTCGTACCCGGGGTTAATTAGAGGATGGATTCGGTGAAGAGTAAGTCCGGGGTTATTGGTGGGAGAGGCGGGACGGAGGCGCAGAGTCGGGCGACGTGTGGGGCAAGTGTCGCAATAGTTCGCGCCTGAGCAGGACTAAACATTGGTCACACACCATAACACCCCTCCCCCTAAGTAAATTATTTATGTAGCATATACTTGAAAATATGTCTAGCTGAAAATAATGCCAAAATAAAACTCAAAACAAGCTCGTCATGTTAGGATACTCGAATAGTATAATAGCCGTACTTCACCAGCAATGAAATATCTTATTAAAAGCGTGGAGATTTTAAACAAACAAAATTATCCACAATAATAAAATTACTGTAATAACTTTATAAGAAGAGGAATGAATACTACTGAAGAATTTGAATATACTATACTAGTTCTAAAATACTGTTTTCTGTTTATTAATTAAATTTGAAGAAAACACAAAATAAAATTATATATTTTGGCACAGTGGCAGAAGGTTATTTTGTAAGTTGAAATAAGTTATGTCAAAATATCTCGTATAATCTTACATTTGACAATGTTTGTAAAAGTATAAATGTAGAAGATTAAAACCGTTTACTGTCTTAATATTTTAGGAGTTTTACAACTAGTTCATGAATTATAAATCATTTGATAACAATAACTTTTATTTCACAAAATCTTAGAAATATGTTTGTATTTCATACTCTTTGTTACATACGACGTTATTCACTAGCTAGTGGTACTGTATTCCTAAAATGGTCTAAAACTGGATCCTAATGGTCATGACAGATGTTTTTGTCACCGGCAAAGTTGGAAAAATTGCATAAATATCCATCCTAAGTATCTTTTACTTAGTTTCACTCATTAAAACATAACAAAGCATATCCAGCGTATTGGTTAGCCCTCTATATTAAACACAGTTTAAAACACCCCTTGTTTCTGTATACATAAGTCAAGTTCCAAGTCAAAGTTGAAATGTTAATTGAAATGCTAATTATAAATAATTCGTAAATAATATTGTATCTCGAAATTATTTTGGTGCCATAATTTATTGTAGGTATACACGTAGTTGTAATTTTATTACGTATCTTTGGTATGAAATGAAATAATTTAATTGATTTTGCATTTGAACACGGGTGCGAAGTGTATTCTGACATAGCACACAAGCTTTACTGACTAGTACAACCGCACAATAACAGGTGCGGGAGGAAGCAGGATTCTCCGGCAGATTTATCGTTTATTTCGTCCCAGGTCGGAGGTCACTGAACCTCAATGTAGGCCGTGATTTATGCCAGCGGTCGCAGGTCGCAGGTACTCCTATTGCTCTAATGGTTCCACACACGACGCCGTGTTACTGGCCAATTAATGCAGCTTTTCTCTATCTAGACCCGGAGATAGCTGTTGGAAAATGAACAAGATGTGGCTACTCTGATTGCAATAGCTTTCAAGTAAATTAATTGACAAAATGAACCATACACTTTCTTTATATTAGTTCAAACAATTTACCTACATTTTATCTAAAAAGTTGGCAATACTAATTGTAGATAATAAAAATTCTAAGAAACAGAAAATATTTCTATCATGAAGTATGAAAGTAACTCATTTTACATCAGCGTTAAGTTAGAAAAGTACAACCTACAAAAGTAAAGTAACGTGCTAGGAACTACTTTACAAGAAAAATAATGTAATCCATTTGTAATCCTTTCCAAAAATTAGGTGCCAGTGATATAGGTCTAAAGTTGAACAAACTAGCACAAGTACCACCGTTTCTAATCAGAACTATTCCACGAACTGAAGCCCCATTGTTCAGCATCCGGAACTGCGCTATACTTGTTATCGGCATCTACTTCTATGCTAACCCATCAATGACCTCTGGACTACCGTGAACGGTCGCGGGACCGTTGCGCGCGTTTACAACCGAACATGCCTGTTCATATTCAACACGTATACCATTGATGTCCTTCCCTTCAGTGTTGCTCACGCGCTCGTCTTTCTCCTACTGTATTCTCATTTACTTCGTTACGGAGTAACACATGTTCCACGTTTGGCGGACATGGAATCAATTTCCTTCACGTTTTCATCCGCCAATATACAGTCGATTTGGTTATCTTTTGTCCAGAGGTCTGTGCATTTGGAAACCTTGGTCACTCAAATTGTAAGCCTTATAATACGGAGAATTGACTAATTTTATAGCTTATGGGTAAAATGTGTCAGATATTTGTTTGGTGATTGTTATTTATTATAAAATCACGCACATAAGTATTAAATATTATCCAGAGTTTGCAATTATTTGTCAAAATTGGGATTTATTAACATGTGAGGCTAATGAATCTCACATTTTATATATGCATTTATAACAATTTATAAAACATATCAGATAACATGGCATCGCAAAGACTATCATTGTAAATATTCGTTGTAAATATCATTGAAGTAAAACGTTTATGTGTTAGGTACACACAAATAAAAAAAGTGTACGTTTTATAACAACGATCAAATAATAAAAGTTTACATTTTGACGTGACAACGTCTTAAATTAGGTTGCGGCTCGGAGTCACTCATGAAAAAGTGTAACGCCCGGTAACGTTACGATGCCCGTCCAGTGGGTCCGCCGCACGGGATCCGCACGGGATAAAGCAGATAACTGTGGGTCCGCCGTACGGGATAAAGCAGATAACTATGTTTATTCGTGAAAATGTGGAGTGCTTAGATTCGCCATTTACAACAACTACAACAATAAAGGTAAATAATTGTACACTGATATTTCATTATCGTAAACTATGATTGATTGATTAATTGTTAGATTGACACAAAAGTTGAGAAACTGAGTTTATAGGTTATGTCATACTATTGACAAATGTACAACAATAAAGGTAAATAATTGTACACTGATATTTCATTATCGTAAACTATGATTGATTGATTAATTGTTAGATTGACACAAAAGTTGAGAAACTGAGTTTATAGGTTATGTCATACTATTGACAAATGTTGATAGTGTTAAGTAAATTATTAGTTTAAATCACTCTGCAATCAATCGTAATTCAGTCGATTGAGAAGAAACAGCGCGTATTGCTAGTCAAACATTTAAAATAACAAATTATAACCTCTAACCTGTCATAACAGTGCGACCAAAACAAACGAACTAAACCGACCAATCACCACGCGCGGAATTAGAATTTAACTGTGTTTAGCAAGAATTTCAAATTCCAATTTTAGTAAATGTTTTATTCAACTTTACCATTTACAATAACAAATTTTAATTAATTTCAAATTATGTACAATGTTTTAGTAAACAAAATATATTTCTATAGTTAAAATTTGTGCAATTCTTATTTTCATTCAATTCCTTGTTCCTATTGTACAATTTAATAATATTCATATCAATAAATATTCTACCGAGAAAAAGACGTTATCACGTAAAATCTTCGCCCGTAAAACCGACTTTACAGGCAATCATAATTTTTTTTTAATCCAGTTACACCGACTTATGGTCACATTGAAAAGTTTATACCATTGTATTACGAAACTTGCGATAGGAAGCATTTTCAACATCAACGGAATGTTGCTGAGAGCATTCAAGGACTGAAGCAGTAACTAGTTTTGCATGCTTCTTATCTCCTCTATTCTTTATACAAAGAAACTGCAACGAACTGTGTACATATAACTATCTCCCTCGAATTTAAGCTCTTTTCACCTCATAATTTATTTCAAAGTAGAACCGCAGCATTAGACATGGCTTTCAAATTTTTCATATTTACTCTTTTTTACTATTTATCGCTTAGGCTTTCCTTCCCTGTCCTGAAATATTTATTGAAATTTTTCCAAAGCCAATGGAACTGTATCTGTATAAGTAACCAGGGTAGGGCCGTCCTACGTGACATAATACGTGACAACAGATTTGTGTTTATGTGATTTTTTTTAGTTTTTTAGATTAATGTAATATCATAAAGAAAGTAATTTGTATACATAGTTATTTATGCTAAGAAAAAGCCATATAATTTGAACTTTGACAGTTTACACTACAAATTCCTTCAACCTTGAGTATTGCCTGCTAAGAATCGAGCTTTGCAGATCGAGATTGATAAATTGCTCTAGTCTTTTTAGTACCAAACAGTTAGAATAGTAACTCTGTCCAAAGCTACATACTCTGGACATAAGGTACGCTTTCATGACATCTAAAAGGGACGTATCCGATGCGACACGGCCACAAAAATTAATGGGGACCGATTTTCTCTGATTAGCATAAATTTACAAAACCGCATGTTCCTGGAATCGAGAAGGACGATATACGCTGAACGCTGGGACACCACTTAAACTCACATTTGGCGAGGTCGGCAATGATTTAAAAGGAAGATACAAAAGGTGCGGGGGTCACAGGGCAGGTTCATCTACATAAGGCTTGCTTGACATAACGGCTCAACCGGGAGACAGACAGACAGACAGATGTCTCGGGCGCCTGAGTTAGTCTTCTCTGGGCGATGAAGTAACATGTGATAGATGTGTAAACAGGTTTGACCCGGTTGCTCGTTTTGGTAATCCTCTTGTTCTTCAAGGAATCTTCACGTCAATAGTACATACCGTTGCATGGATTTGAAATCCCGAAACCATAAGAGTTAGGGAATGATAAATTTTCTTGTCTCCTATTTTTTTTGAAATTATGGAACCGCACCTTGAAATATATTGCTATAACTACATGTGTTTAAGAGCTATCGTAAATTATTTGATTTCATTGGTGGCAATTCACGCAAATGTTCTAGTTCTAACATCTTGACGAAACACTTTTAAGTAAAGAAAAGGTTTTAAGTTACAAAAAAACCCTTGAAATAAAGGTATTACAGTATTTAAGGTCCTTTCCAAGTCGGGATTTAACTTTTTAATTAAGAAATTTTTTTATATTCGAGGAGTAACTTATATTTCTATAACAAATGATACAAAAATTGTATCAGACACATTATCACACCTCCTCAAAAATAGATGACGCCATTAGAACCATACATATTTCCAAGAAAGATACAGCATATTCCGTAAGAGGTTGGCCTAAGTTCAAAAAAGTATCACCGAGATTTGAGAAGCTTGCCGAGGGAATGTGCAAGCGCCAAGACTAAATGCAATGATTGCTTATGGATATTGTACAAGACTGTAGGTGAGGCTCATCAACTGTCCATGCACATCCATCTTGTATAGGCGTTGTGTTAAAAGGCGAGATTTATGTGACAACTTTCTTCTGCCGGTTGCAGCTTATGTAATATCGTCTGATATTTATTTATAGGAGATGTGCCAACTGTTTGTGTGCATTTTTCTGTTGTTGCTTCATTGCACTCTGTGGGTACAAATGAGTTCTGTTTGTGTACAATTAAAGGCCTTGTTTCATTCTTTACTAAACTGATTCAACCGTGTTTGGTTCTCAGATTATGGTGGATTCCTTGGCGTGTACGTAATAGCTGTTGACAGTGATTGCTCACTTATTTATTTACAGTGTAACTAGTGAAATTTTAGCAACTTTTTAAAATTAAATTCCGCAAACACATGAGTGCCAGTAAACGCTAGTGTGTTTGTAACTGTAGTTACGCAGTCAAATCGTAAATTTATTGTAGTTTGTAACTTTAAACCAAGAGGGTTGAAGTTTTAAATGAATATACAAATATATTACATATACCTGCGTATTGAGGACACCCTGTTGCGTAATGTTACGTTAAATCTAGCGTAACTCATTCATCACTCAGAGATGAAACGTATCCATTATTATTTAAGGTGTAAATCAGTTCAATTAATGTCAGATTAGGTTTCAAATGTGTATCAATCTAAACATTTGTATTAATGTATTAATTGTCCATATGTGTGCCTTATAATAAACACATATCAAAACGGTAATGCGAAAGTACTTGAAACTTGGCACATATGTTAAGCTGATGAAAGGGGTTAACCACAACATTAAATAATTAAATAATAATAAGACTTTCTGTTTCGAAATAGTGGCATTTAAAATTTACAAAACTATAAAATTTCGAAATCCATTAATTAATTGAACATTAATTCTATAAGAGTAATGATGTGCTTTAAATTTAATGAAAAATCCAAATTTTCCTATTTGTGAAACTATACGAAAACTGCCTTTTGAATGCCACTCCGTTATGCATTTGTACATTTAACAAACAAAATGTTTTATAATAAATGAAGTTTTGTAACAAAATTGACAGTTAATAGTAAGAAACAGTAGCTATATTCATATAAATCAATGAGAAGTAAACACAATTAATTTACTGTAACTATTCGATCACTTAACAAATCACAGTGCAGAGGTTCCGTGTAGCGCCGTCAAAATGGGAACGCAATCCCCGCAGTGCACTCTCATTTACAGCTTCGAATACCAGCATTTTGTTTCGCGCTTTTGTCTTCAACTCACTATAAATGATGATTCACCAGATGACTCGTGGTATGAGGCTACGCCCCCCTGGTGGCCCATGCAGAACAGGGTCGGTGACTAATCCGGAGCACAGGGACCGCAAGAATGTCATCCAAAGAATGACACCGACGCGTGGTCTGACCCATTTGTTTCGGGCTTCCCCATTGCGATATTTAGTAGCTCATCCGGTACTGATGAGTTAGAAAATCGTGACAATAAATTCGTGACGTTTAACCTATCACTTACATTACAACCGAGCATCTTGATTTTGCTATGCCTCTTGATATTGAGTTACATAATATATTTTATGTAGCTCATATTTTACTCGAAAATTAACTCCTTTGCCTCTTGTTTCCGTGTCAATAAGACAAAACCTTAAAATATTTATACAAAATAGAAACAAAGTTTTCTTATATCAAGTTCTCAGAAACTTCCTATATATCACAAATTTGTTATATTTTAGAACCACACTTTCTCAATAAGAATAGTATTAAATAAACAACAACCAATACGTAAAAATTTGGTATCCAATCGAAAAAATTACATTAAACTATGTATATTAACAGAAACCTAGATGTACCTATTTTGTTAACAATAACCGTTGCTACTATTAAGCATTTAGTAGTATAAAGAAACGATATACGCAGACGATGCAGATAAAAACACAATTTGGTAATAAATAAATACAAAATCACATGGGCACGAGGAAAAATACAAGCTGACTTTTCCTATCCACCTGGTGAAATAAAAAACATCCATTGACTTCATTAAAAAATATGGTCGCAGGAGTTCTGTTTCAACAGACGATTCTTCTAACATTGACATTAAACTATTTAATGAGTCAAATACGCGCAGAATCAGACACGTTGTTAGTTATGTAGACGAGGTGTTTTTCATTAATCTCTGGTATTGATTCTGCCTTTTCTTGTTTACGGGATTGTGAAAGAAAGAATATTCTCTGATCTATGTAAGTAATTGGTATTGTAGATTGGTCATCTTACTCGTCCACTTTAGTGGTCCTGGACGTGCGTGTGTGTATACCCTCAGTCTTTCTGGGTTAATATCTCCGGCATTTATCCTCCAAAACGAGAAAGTTCGATCCCGAGTTCAGAACTGGACCTCCCGAAAATACCCATGAGCAGGAGGCATACCATATAGAGTGGGCAGTAAGGGTTTTGGTAGGAACCTGACCCTAATTCAGAATTGATGGATTGAAGTCTAAGTACTCAGTGGGTGCTGATGGACATCAGTCCTAGCATAATTAGCCAGAATTGTAATCTGGTTATTCCTGTTTCTTAGTTATTTACAGAATAAGGGTTCTCAAAGTACATGATCAAGATAGTATGCATCCTGACGATTGGAGGCATTAAACACAGCTGATCTGACGAGCGAGGTTAGTTGACTCTTCCGAGGTTAAGAGTCGAGAAGCAGCGTAACCTAAGCGATCTTCGTCGCCCCTAGTATCAACTCAACTCAGAATACAAATGAAACAAACTGTACACGAAGACTATCAGGCCACCCAGGCGGCTGTAACTCATGCTGTCTAAGGGATTTTACGCCAGAGAGGTAATCAATTTCCGCTTACAGTTCGAGTGGGATCCGGCACATGTGAATCTGCCCGGCAATGAGCAATGCATTAGGGTACAATAAATCGCACTGCAAAAGAGTCCTGACTCTGATAGCTTTCGAATTGTAGCTTGTTTTCGGGTTTTCCTGTGGGGGTAGGCTATTTGACATTACGGATGTACTTACCCAAATAAAGATGATGAAGTACGTGTTTAACTGTACTCAGTGAAAAGTATCAATATAAAAAGGCAAACATTAAAATAGTTTAAAAATGTAATGTAGGAGAGATCAATATAAGTGCGATGAAGACAAAATATACATCAATATTTGGCCTTTAAAGATTCAAAAACAAGACTACCTTTATAAGAAATTCGAGTAGTGAATTATCTGAACAATAGCTAATAAGAATGATAATAAAAATATAAACTGTAAATATCGTTGTGATGAGGCTGAAAGTAATAAAAACAATAACTTCTGCCTAAAAATATAAAATAAAACATGGCATTGGAGACAGTTTAGAGAAAAACGTGAATTAATATCATAATAGTCTAAACTATTAATCAATCATTTAACTTCCATGTTACGTTTGTATTAGAATTCTGCATTCTGACATTTGGTTGGTTTAAAATATTTTAGAAGGCCTTGAATGAAAAAATAGCGATGAAATCAATATTGCCTTTTAAGATTCAAAAACAAGACTAGCTTGTTAAGAATCTCGAGTAGTATATTAACTGAGCAATAGCTATTAAGAATGGCAATAACGATATAAACGGTGGAACTCTGTATTCCGACATTTGGTTAGGATAGTTTAGAAAGCCTTTCATATATGAATAATTTTTAGCTTAAACTACTGTTTTACCGTTATAAATAACTTCCCGGTGTGTTTCAAAAGCCCACATTTTACATCAATTAGGCTATGATAAACGTCAGGGGAGTGTAAGAATATGTGGTTTCACTTTTCCTATAAAGACTTATAGGAGCTACTTTAAAATGATGTAACTTTTTTATAAGAATTAGACCCGCTCCATTTTTTGTTCAAATACTTCTTTAAAAATATATTGGATTTGCTGGACATAAAAATATTTGAACACATGACTCACGTGTAATAAGAGAGATCAATTTTCAATCAAAATCTCTAAATAGTTTTGATCGTTCCTCATACATAATTTTCACTTCTTAACTAAAAATAAAAATCAGTAATATGTAAGTTTAAGCTAGTTATATGTTCCTTAAGACATATTTTTAAACAGTTCTAGGGAACCAAGATGTCCTTCATGATATTTTTACTTACTCGTGATTATAGAGAGATTACTACGTGTATGTAAAATTTGATGTTTTTAAGTTATGGAATGAATAAGTAGGAATAAATTTGCGGGATAAATAAATTCAAATGTAATTTACAGTAATGTCATCAGATTAATTATTTACTGTCATCGGTGTGAAAATATTTTTTTTAATTAACCGAGCTACTATGTGTTTTTTAGGTATATTTTTCTTACCATAAAAGCAGAAAAACGTTCATTCCATTGTAATTAAGTCATTTAAAACTTAACAAATCTCACTGAGAACCTAATGACGTCAAAACCTCCTGTAGGCGTTTTTTGGTAACTAAATATTTATATACTGTAGGAGTCCAAAACTGGGTTGGTAGTACGACAGAATTTTATAACCTAAAATCAATAATATTAATATTTATTTTAATCGTGATTAATACGTTATCACCCGCATCATTTAAAAGGTAATCGTAAAGTCGCATCCTGCATACATATTTTACCTTTGTAGATCTAATGATGTTTGCTAACTTCTAAAATAAGTTTTTTTCTGTAAATAAAGAGTATAAACTATGTTTATTTCTCTTAATGGAATATAAAATTGTTAAGGGTGACGTTTTATAAAATTGTATAAGATCAAGCGCTTCAAGAAGACAGGGGGAAATAAGTTTAAATAAAGTTTTATAAGAATCTGTGTTATTGTTTTGTTACTTGAAAATGACCGTCTTGTAATACATAGAAAATATAAGCGACTAACTAAAAAGTAGAATATAGAGTATACTAGTTTACTACAAAATGTTTGTTATAGTGATTTTATAGTAAACAAATCAAATGCAAAAACCCTAGTTTTTTATCATTAATAATGTGTATTAAATTAAATCGCTTAAACATTTTGACTGATAATATATTTTAAGATGGGTGACTGTTACTGTTAATACTTTAATAAATATAGAAGATGGAAAAAAGAAGAAAACAATGCACATCAAAGGCTTGTAAATTCAAACTCCGGCCCAAAATATCACGCATCTAGTGAAGATGGAAGAATACAAGGAGAAATGTTGGTCCTATGTTACTCAACACTCAGCTTTCACTACAAGGATGTAAATCTCGTTAAGTGAAGTATCGGAGGAGCGAACTGGACCAAGATCTAAATGTCAGTCTGGGAGGCGACTGTGCTGTAGGAAGATGTCTCTGAGAGTCCGGTGACACAACCACGAGCTCAGGACCGGGCGTGGAGTCGGGGGCACGCGGCAGTCGCAGGTTTTATGTGGACATCCCGCACTACTCTTCCGCCAAGTTATCACCCGGGCCCAAACCAGAAGTACGGCCGATTGTGATTCTTTATGAAGCTTCTTCATTTTGGGCTTTCTACTACATCTATTTCATTTTAAGGCTTCATAAAGGCCGCCATAAACATCACCCGAGTTGTTAATGGCCTGTATTATGTTTCTTCAAATACCTCGACAAATTTCCGTTCTTTACGGTGCACATTAAGGATTCCGCCGTTTTAATTCCCGGACATCTGAGCCAGTCGTGCGTCCTCCCGCCGCCGCCGCTAGCTTTAGAGGCTTTCGCCCTAGAGCTAAGTGGGAGTTAAAATAAACTTTTAATAGGCGTGATCTTCCGTTTTAATGGCTCCCGTGGCGGCAATTTCAAATTCGTAGATTATTTTTGCCTCACCTTATAACACCAAATCCACTATTGGCTTGTGAAATCCTAAATGTTGTTTTGAGGTACGTTTACAGAGTTTAAAAGAGTCCAGATGAATAATTTAAATAGAGAGAAGTAATGCAATTAAAAAAATACAAATATAATACTTTGGCAGTTCCTTCATTTAAATACAGCTGTTGAAAATGTCTTTGTAAACTTCTTCTTGAATTGAACACAGTTATGAATTTAAATAAGGTAAAATAATGATTTAGTTATAACTTTTCACTGAATGTACTGTTCGTACAATATAACTTTATATTAATAATATGTGAGTATAACCTGCTTAAATGTTAATTAAAACAATTTAAATGTTATAAATTATATGTCTTAATATTTTACGTAACTTTGTCAACATTTCACAATATTTTGATTATCGTTAACATATTATGAAGGGAGACGCCCAGACTGTCCTGTACACATTGTACACTGGACTAAGAGAACTTTCTAACCAAAACCAATAGGAAAGGTAACAAGCTGTTTACGGAAACCAGAGGATAACCACGCATCAGTCAAGAAAAATATATATTAGAAAATAAATATAAACTTATTTTTCTGTTCACACAATTAGAATATTTCAAGAAAATGTGAAAGAATACACATTACACTGGAGCATATATATTACTTCGCCATCCGTTAAGTAAGCATAAACTAATATAGTGAAATAAAAAGGAGTAATAAAACTAGGTAATTCTAGGTATTATCCGCAATTTCGAGCGAACTCCCCACCATATACTGCTATAGAAACATTATTAATAGCCCATTCTTTAACATCAAGCAATTCCAAGTCGAGTTTATAACACCAATTCCACACCATTGCATGTCTATTTTAAGGCCTTGTGTGTTAGTTGAAGCCTGGTAGTTTCCATTAGATATGGAAGTGAATTCTTAACCTATTAAAACCAGAACACATCTTTAATGTAAGAATGGCCTTAGCCGTTCCTTAGAAACCGATAAGATTAAATGCTTGTGAGAGGTGTACAGCATTTTATTCCTTTATTTCTAAATATCAATAGTTTTTTTACACAGACTAAAATGATTAGGCGGAGTCTTCTGACGTCCTGGACAAATATTTCACAGTGATAATGTAAATAATTACAATGAACTGTAAAATGACAGTCCTGTATTATAAGATTTCAGTAGTCAGTATTTAGATGCTTTGAAGGCCGATGGGTCATACCTATTCAACAGTTTGCACCTTCTAGTTAACTTATCATCTGCGAAAATTGTCACGTTGGTGGTTTATTAGTTTCTAAGATTACTTCATGACTCACACAGGTTTGGGTTTTTCATGCTATGTTAAGATAGTATTTTATCGATTACTTTTTATTTAGATTTTTATAAGGCCTGATTTTGAACGTTTTACTTATATTTATTCAGCTAAATACCATTTCAGAACCATGGCAAAAAGACAAACCAAATATTCCTCAAAAATTATATTTCCGGTATGATGACCATTGGTAGGCTATAGTATAATGACATTTTATGATTTTATAACATTTTAAAATGACTCATTAGATAGATTAGAGTACATAAAGTATTTTATAGCCATAGTTTTATGAAAATATCTTTTGTATATTTACAGAATACAGTACAGCATACGAGATATAATTGAATAATTTAAATTTTGAAGACTCTTGTTTTCTTGCTACATTTTTAAAACTTAGATTATACAACCGTAAAAACAAAAATGGAAATCGTATTTTTTTAAGATATTTATAATGTTTTGTTTTTGTAATAACTTTTATTAATTTCTTAAAGCTGTTATTAGCATATGAGCCGCAGTCATCATAATTGTATATTTTGTATTATAAAGCATCACAATTTAACACTATTAATGCATCTTCAGTTTGATATTTGAAGAGAACAGACTTACTTATAATTCATTTTTCTTCAGACCGTCACTTTACAGATATTGTTTATGCAAGACTATATAATCATGATATATCAATAATCTCAAGGTAAGTGTCAAAGAAATATAATCAGCTATATATTATAAGTAACTGGAAATGTACCACCATTGCATAAAATATGATCAGTTGATTAAATAGAATAGTAAATTTTCAATTGATGATAGATTTCTTTAAAAATGTATAAGGTTTGCGTGTTAACCATATTTATCTGGAAAATTTGAACTATATCTTGTTAGCTTTGGTTTGTATTAAATAAGGCACTTTTCATAAAATGTTGGTGTAATAATAATTTAGAAACTAGATTTGGTAAAACATAAATCACTAATCTCCTATGATATTAAAACAACAAGTATAGAGTACTATATAATTTAGCATTAAAAATAAAATAATTGTAATCTCACCATTAACTGCACTAAGAAACTGAACAATATAAAGCTACATTCGGTGGAGAAACTAAAAAAAGGCATTGCAATCTAATTCACATACCATTTCTCGTTTAGACGCACAAATGGTAACAGAACGGACGAAGCAGCACGATCACTGGTAAAGTACGGAGACCCCTTCGTACACGTTACCTCCTTCTTCACTGCTGGACAAGTACAAAATATTTTACTCGAAAAATAACAAATCTACTTACTAATATCCGTTTTACTGCGTCCATTAACAATTAAATGGGTTATTTACAAATGTTTCGATGAATGTACTCTTCTATGGATCGATTCTCAGAAACATCGATGTACATATAAAATTAAGAATAAAACATGGATTTTGAAAATCCTATGAACATTATATGGATCACCCATTTGCTATCATATAGCATTAAAGTCTTGTTGTAGACTAATAACCAACAAACTTGTATATGTCCAACTGACACTACATGATATGATCACTAATGAAAAGTGACACATCAAGTATCTTCTAACCGTCCAGTGTCTGAATTCTTATAACTATACATATAACCTTAGTAGACTAATTTAGTAATATCTTATATTAAAATTTGTTGTATTTTAATGGTAGTTTCTTAAGGGCCTAACTAGCATTTAAGGAAAGATTTAAAGTATTTATTTTTGTAAATTAATTTCAATGATAATATTACTTAATAATAGGTTAGATAATTCATAAACTAGAAATATCGCTCACTTCCCGAAATACAATCACAGCTCATTTTGCTCGTTTGTCTATGCGGTCAAAAATATATTTTGTTTCATTTTTTTTATTTGTATAATCTAGGTTAAGATATTTTGAAGTGTCGTTTGCAATTCACTTTGTATATAGCTAACTACAATAAAGAACTATTATTAACATTTAAATTCTGCAGGATATACAGAAATGACAGACAAAAAGGAACTAATTTCAACATGTGATATAATCATTAATATCATAACAGCCGTTTATTACTGTAGGTGCAAATTAAGAATTTTGTGTACGAAAAAAGGTAATTTATTTTGGTTGTTCAGGACGTACAAATGTTCAAGTTATACAGTTTGGGATAATATAACAACTAAAATAAGATACAATAGTATATATTTGTTATTACAATAGTATGTATTTTATTTCCTATTATAGAGCTTTTAAAATTCATTTATAGATACCACAAATTACTGTTTTCATGTATAAAAATACCCTATCATCAATGATTGCACAAATGTACACAGTAAATTTAATTTTTAATTATTAAACAATACTGTAATCAAAAATCATGGTAAAGTCTATTAAATTTTATTTCGCATTATAAAGGCATTGAAATGCAAAAATCAATTTAAACACTGAATATATTATTTTAATTCTTAAACATGGAAATACCTGTAGCATGGAAATGAATGCCTTATTACACAATTGATAAGAGGCATTTCTACCTTTGAGCGTAGAAATATGGTGAAGAATTTCTGATTATTATTATTATTATCAATTAAGATTAATTAAATTTTCGAACCTTAATATATTTTTAATTTGTAAATAAATGCGTTTATACAGTATGGTATTAAATATAATAGGTTACTTTGTTATATTTTAGTGTTAATGTTTTTAGTGAATGTATAAACATTCTAATGTGTCTATATTATACAAAAGCATATTTTAAAGTCTATAATGTCTTATAATTTAATTTTAACACGCTAAATATTTTGTTCGGAAGACAAAAAGAATACACTAATTTAAATACGTAAAAATTTGTCGGATTAAACGTGTACGATATAATATATTCTACATACGATTTTTAATATTCATTTAACCATAAAATGAACATACATTCGGCATCCTTGGTTCGTTAGAAATTAAGGAAACTTACTAACTATTTATTACGAATAACATTGTATTAAATTGCCGATTTTATCCGTGTAATTAGTCATTTGTTAATAAACAGCAGTACCAAAGTAATTTTTTATACATTGCTCAAGCAATGTAACTTCTCAGATATTTGAGAAAATTTTAATATATAACAAAAATGATGTGCTTTTGTAAATTACAATATTTGGAACCTAACCTTAACAGCTAATGTGCTCGTAATGTTTTGCCAATCATTTTTGTACGAGGAAACTAATGATTTAAAACACCACAGCAATATGCAATTAAATTAATACGTCATTATGTCATTTTATGCTGCAGTTATTTGAAAATATTACAATACAAGTCCAAAAGCTCATCATCTAAGTTACACGTAGACATAGGTTACAATAAACGTTCACTCTATAAATATTCAATAAGATGATAAACCTGATTAAGTATTTACTGTCTTACTACTAACTTTACAAGTGAATGGAATTATTTTCTTTTCAAATAAGAAGACATTTATAGATATGCATTTATAGATAAACAGCTGATAATCAAAGTCATTTATATCTGCAACGATGGTTTGTATATTAGTATAAACTTATATTTATGTTCTAAATATTATAAGAATTTATAACCATAAATCCTCAGTAAGAATTAAATAGTAGTTTAAAAATTAAAAAAATGTACGTAAAATAGTATGTAATTTTTAGGATATTTAGATTGAACTAATGTGAAGAAGTATTTAATATAAACAGTTTAATCGATGAACACAATACTTTATTTAGAATTTAATATGGAATCAATGTTCTTATCTATTGTGTACTATAATATTTAACAATTAAATAATATTAGATAAATTACCTTAAATAAGTCAGGTTGATAAGTCTTCTGGAGTACGGATGCCCCTGCAGCGCTGAAGATCAGAACGAAGCTAAGAGAATCATTTCAACCAACAAAGTCCGGGCAGGAACCTGATCCGACCTCAGTGTTAGCAATGAGCTGTCGTCATACCGCTGTATTTTGGAACAATTGTTCTAATGACTGTGGCACAATGGTCGGAGAACAAAAAGCAATTCTTCGGTTACAGAACAAATAGACCATCTGCATTCGCTATTCTTTCGGTGACACTGTTTCCGTAATGTGGACAATTGTTAGCATTTTAATTTGGGCCACTCACAAGGGCATTGCGGCTTCTTTATTTTGAAATCCAAATATTGGAGCTATAAAATTTTAGCTAGGGTAGCAGACACATAAGTGGAGGAAACCAACAAAATAAATCACCGTCAATAAGCACAGCTATGAAACATTACGCACTTAGTATTTCTTACAAGAGTCCAAGTCCAACAACTCACGGAGGGCGGGATGATTTCAATATTTATGTAAATAATGTTTGTTTAACTCACTAGATAAGACGAAAACAACTAAATCCACAGGCACGTCCTCCACTGTTCTTGTTCCACTTGCCGTGATCCAAATGCACTTTCTTCTTGAAGACGACACTATGAAAGTCACTGGAGCCGCACACCACCGGCAGATCTGCCACGCCTCTGTGACCCTGTGCCCTGACGACACGATGCTCCCCTGTCTAAGTCTTAGCGAAGACTATCAGCGGCGCGTCAGGTGAGGGGAGTGGTGAGCTCCCGTGGAGGGGATGCTATTGAGGTCAGGTGAGACCTGACCAATAGAAACCCGTAGAGGCCCCCTCCCGTTGCCACGCCCCCCCACCTGAGGGGCACCTGTTGAGGATGAGCAGAGCGCATTCCAGTGCGAGGCCGCGTGTCGAGAGGCCGTGCGTCTTCTGGCAAACCGACCATTGCAGTCTCTGATATTGCAGCTCCGCATGCGTTCCTGCAATGATGCTGACAAGGCGTTTAGCATCAGTATTCTGTAATATGTTACAGCTTCATTGTTTTTATAGGCACTTTAATTCCCTTTACAAAGGCTAATCACGTCCTAGACTAATGTTGCTATAGACTTTGTCACTCTTTCTACGTTTTAAAACTGAGAAAGTTATACTGTTAAGTAACTTTAAAAATACTCTCACGATTAAAAAAAGCTAGTAACTCCTAATTTGCAGACGATTAAATATGTGTACGCCCTAGTCTTAGTTATTATTATATGAATGAATAAAAAATACAGTCATACCTAAACATTAATCTTGCTATCTTATTATGAAATTATAAGGTGAAAGTCCTATCGTTAAACCGTACGGCTAAGCGTTTTTAAAGAAACCAAACTAAATCTTTCAAGTATTAAGTGTTTTTTTAAAGAAATGCAATACTTCGAACTATCTCGCATATATTGTAACTGCCTGACTATACGACTATTTAATGTGTTATTTAACTGTAGCAAGATTATATCATTGCATGTATATAAGTTTAGAATGGTTAAGAGGTTCAATCGCTGTAGTAAAAGTACAATCAGTCGATAGTTGCAAATATTGTATAAACCTAGATTACTATAAGCATTAAACCTGTGTTGGGTATAACACTATAAAGTTGTAAAGTTTGTTAAAAATCTATTGAATACATACACTACGTAGTTATTTAAATATGCTTAATATCCCAAAACAATGTTTAAGAGCTAAAAATCACAAAGTTGATTGCACTATACCTTGATTGTGTATATGAGAATGACCTTTAATGAAGAGCAGCACAGTATGGTGAAAGGAACCATTTATATTTTCTCGTGTTCATAATTAAGTTGTATTTCCACATCATCACAAGCCTCAGGAAAGAGCTGGCAAGTTTAGTACGCGAGAGAAACATAACTATCACTGCTGTTCCCATGCGATGTGGTACAGCACCGTCCAACCGATTCTGACAACTTCCACGTTCGGGTAAATACGTTAATAAGTTGTTAATTGCTTCTCAAAGGAGGCCTGGACCGAGGGGAACTCATTCGGTTTTCCTATCTCGCTTCCTGCACCGGCTGGTAGCGAGCCAGACCTGACTCCAACGCGCTGAAAAAATATGATGCAATGGGTAAAGAATTAGCTGAAAATATTAAATACACTACATCTCTTTGTTCTGAAATTTCCCATTTACTTTAATAAACCCAATCAACCAGATTAATATCTTTCAACTTTAAAGGTTTAAAATATTAGTTACTGTAACATGCAGCATACAACAGACATCAGATTTTGTTCTCTTCGCCAGTTTGGGGTGTACATACAAGAAAATATCTAAGATCAGTAAAAATTACAATTCAATAATTCATTCATTTTAAGCTCAGTTTAGAAACCAAAGTACACAGTAAACCTTTACAATGTTATTCAACCTTATTTTTAAGGTTTAGAAGTCTAAAACGTTGTTCAGTGTGATGAGCTTTACAATATGGATCAACAACTGTTATAAAATTGATCATAGTTCAAAGGAATACTTTTAAAGTACATACGTTTAGGCATTTTGGGACTTATTCAAAACTTTCTTAAATGTTTGAGAAATTTTAAAATAACTTTCCAAACTAGTAATCCTAATTATTTGTCTAAACATATAAGATAGGTATTTATAAAACTAGCCATAAAAGTACAAAGTACAAATGGACTTGTAATGCTTAGTTATGGATTTAGAATTTACAGGATATAAGGAATCAAAAATTCAAGATTACATATTTTTGAAACACGATTCTTTACACTAAAAAGATTATCTTACATTAGAATATAACAAAAGCTGCAATAAGTTACCTCCATGGCTAAAACCCAAATATATTCAATATTTTCGGAAAATAAGCGGTATTCACTGAGGATAAAATTAAAGTGATTATCTTCAATGTGTATATAAAACATCACCGGGATTAAAGAAACATATTCTCCAAGATCAACTGTTAACGAAAGAGCCACACAGAAAACAGTTAATAAATCAAAGTCATCAATGCTATTGAATTCATCACAGTTATGTTACATACGATCTGGAGTTGGGGCCAAAGGTCGTGAAACCAGGGGAGTAAAGCGACTTGATCATAAAACCGGGTAAGGATATCTTCTGATATGTTTAATAATTTTACACATGAGTGGAAATTTCTGTACTGGAAAGTCATCTACGAAGAAAGTCATCTATAAACTCTTGGAATGTTTTACGTTTTTAAGTATAAGTGTAAATTTCTAAATTGGAAAGTCATCAGCGCAGAATGTTTGTAAACTCTCAGAAGCTTATTTTGTAGGCTAAATTATAACTTTTAACGATACAGCTTGTTTATCCTGTAAAACAGTCTTTTGTTGGGAGGTTCAGTTCATAAATGCTCTTAATTTGGTGTGAATAAACACATGTTAAAATTAGAAATATGATGTTATTTTGTTATTTGTAGTAAGGTTGGAATAATCGAATATATACCTTGTTTATTCATTATTGTTCAGCAAACTGTTATTACACAAGCCAATTCTAAAATTAAAATTGAGTAACGGCAAAGTAAAATGATTATAGATTAAGAAACACATTTGACTAAATTATCTTACCAGAAACAAATACGCTTGTTAGAAATATTATCCCCATTATATTACCCCCTTTAAATGTTTTCGGAGACATGGAAAATATATTACGGTACAATACAATACAAGTAAACAGTATAAATAGTCTTTTATATGTATTTGTTACCTCTATGTTTGTTCAATCTAGTTTCAATTTCAGTTTAAACGTCTATGAACGAGCATCATTCAAACTGCAATCCAAACTGCTGCTGTTATTTACGAAATAGAACTTCTATAAAAACCATCTATTTATTCCATCTCATACTGGTCCTAACATTTGTGTAGAATCTTTTCTTGAAAGAACCATCGGTTAATGTGATGAAGATCTTTAATGTTACGTCTCCTCATAGCATGGACGCTACTGAAGGATTCAGATGTGTACTAAAGTGTTGAATAAGAGATGTTAAATGGATATCAGCCAACTCTGTGATTAACTGTCTCGAAGCGAACTGCGTAATATTTTACACTACAACGAACAAAAACGGAAGATAAAAGGTATAAGCTACAAACAGGTTCTAAATATGGGAAGATAGGAGTTATGAGAAAGGTTCTTATACCCAAATATGGACAAAGTTTTTCATCCAACGCCAACACGTGAGATAAATTAACGCACCAGTGATATTGTACAACCACAAACAATCTGGAGTCCACCTTGTTTTGAGTAGTCGATAAAAGTCCCCAAAAACGTGTGCAACAAATTCGACACTAAGTCGTTTGATAAGTAGTGTTCACCACAAACTTTTTGAAACTCACATCTTGAGGTTATTTATATATATATATATATATATATATATATATGTGTGTGTGTGTGTGTATGTGTGTGTGTGTGTGTGTGTGTGTGTGTGTGTGTGTGTGTGTGTGTGTGTGTGTGTGTGTGTGTGTGTGTGTGTGTGTGTGTGTGTGTGTGTGTGTGTGTGTGTGTGTGTGTGTGTGTGTGTGTGTGTGTGTGTGTGTGTGTGTGTGTGTGTGTGTGTGTGTGTGTGTGTGTGTGAACTCCTTTCCCACTTGAATATTGACCACACAGACCATCGCATCTTCATATAGCTGGCTTTACACGTTTCATCAACCCCAGACAGACCCCGGCACGTTGACTGTTGAGTACACAATTTACATTACCTTCCCTATCTTTGAACCACTACATAGCAATGTAAACCGTAGTAGAAACATTATCATGTTACTTAATATTCTTACTTATTACGGTTTTTGGAATACTCATATTAAATGATATCCCTTTCTTTGGATCATTTTACATAACATTCTTGTTCAAAGTCTAGGACAAAGATAAGAAGGTATATTTCCAAGTATGTTACCAGGGCAGGTAATAACAAATAATGAGTTCAATCGAAAAGCCTTAACAAAGTCAAAATTATACATAAAAAATAGTTTTACTGTTTTAGATATAAATGAATTCATTTAATACGTAACTAAACTAAAGTTACTGGTTTTCGGGATAAAAAAATAACTGTTTAGAATACAAACACCTCCAAGGGGTTTCAAGTAAGGCTGTTTCATAAGAACCAAAAGTAATCACTTAGGTTACAACTTCTTTTTCCCTCAAAGCCTTCCAGGGAGAAGAGAACAAAAGGCTACGTTTTTCTTCTAAATTGCAGAAACCAATGTTCTTAATCAGAACGCTTTATCCAGTGAGAATAACAAGAAGCCTCTGAGCAGAGCTAGAGCGGTAGAGCACCGCCAGGTTGCAGCGGCCGTCTCCTGCGTCTGGCCCGTGATTAATGAGCGACCCGGGAACACCGAGTTGTAATTGGGTGAGAAGAAATTAGATCTGGAGAGACGAGCTGACAGGTTTAATTCATGAGGTCTGAACATTAGTGGAGATTTGATGGTGCGGACCTTGGAGGACAAGGGTGGTAACACAACAACCCCAAATCAAGAAACAGTTAAATCAATTTAGGTCAGTTCATCAATAGCACCAATCCCCTTTGAAGAGGTTTACGTTATCGAAAAATACTACAGGGCAATACTTATAGACTGTAAACTTAGGTGCCACCAAAACTGAGTGAGAAATTATGGAAACTGCTAACAATTAATTACTATAGACTGTATGAACCAAAAATTCTCATAAACTTTTTCCCTCCGGGTAAATCCATCTCTTGTAAATAAGGTTTTCTGTAAGAAATTACAGATCTAAGCCTTTGAAACGTTACTTTCTATAGAAGATTTTATAAAATAATTGATTAACTTATATTGTCTTAAAAGTAATATAGTTGAATGAAATTGTTCTTCAACTTTAGAAATTGAGCTACTTTACTTGCACTATAGAATCATTGCTCGATTACAGAGTACATATTAAAGAGATTATAACAGGTGACGTGTAAATAATCTTAGAGTACATTAGAAATCGCAGCACAATATACTCGAAGTATTAGGTTTGCCTCTACCAAATTTAATAATTCGTAATATTTTTTCCAGGTTACTATTATGCTGTGCACATAATAGGAGGAAAAGCGTGCACACATTTGAATGTTCAGCTGACATAACTGTTACTTGGTGAGTCTCGGTTCATTATTGACTCTATGAATTTTTCTATCTGGTTAGGCTCCCTTGTAAAGCCTGCAGGAGATTTTCACACACTCCGAAAACGTAAAACGAGGAACTCCCTAACCACGACAACTTACAGCGGCCGGGTGTAAAGCCGTTGTCGGGACCCGAATCACAAACCGATTACAAAAGATTCCCCCGGCGCTCAGCACTAAATCAAAAAGGTGCCGATAGAAACTTAATGAAACGTGCGAAATTGAAGTGGAATCCAGTGAACCGAAGTCTCTAATTCAAAATATTGTGACTAGAGTTGCGATTTATGGACAGGACAGTGACGGTCTTTGTGAACAATTCGACAAGGCGGGCCGTGCAGTAGCTGCGGAGACAGCTGGCCCTACACTACACACATTGTCATGGCTGTGGATTTATTAACTATCTGACGTCAAGGGCTGTTGGGGTGTCAATAATAGGTGATCAATGTAAGAACTATGGATTGTTTGCGGTTCATACAGGAGTATATTTGCATTTGTTTGGGGAGAAATCATGCCATACTCATGAATTGAAAATGAGGTGTCTTGTTTTACCAATAAACTGTTTTATGCCCCTCATAACTCAATATTGCGTTTGTTTTCTCCAGCCCATAAAGCACTCAAAAGTAAAATAATTTGAATGTTGTAACACACCACACGCTAAGAACACTAACTCATGATTCTAACAATTAGGCGAGTTGATATCGTTAAAGAAAATAAATTTAACATTGCCACAAAAATAAAATGTGAAACTGTGCAGCCTTAAATGGATATTGCATTGGGGTACTATATTTTAAATAGTTAAATAATATAGCTAATTCTCTATTCCTCGTACTTTGAGTCCTCTTCAAATTGTAGGACTTTTGGCTCCTAATGGTTACCAAGCGCTGCAGCAGTCTTTTTCGCCGCCCCAAAATATCCACAATAGTGGTGGTTTTGATAGTACACGGTCCAACCTAAGAGTTGCTGGAATCTTTAAGTGGGTGATTACCTATCAACTCCGTAAGTGTCAGTTCTAAGGACTTACGTTGGCAATGGACTCTTTCTGGATTCTCTGTTAAATAAGGAATCCGGTGGGCCTAAATTCTACAAAGTGGGTAGTACTAAAAATTGTGATCCGGTAACGCCATCTTACTAGTAAATACCACAAGATGTCCAAATTCCATGTGATTGGGATGAGTAGGTATATTCAGATGCACAGGATTGCCTAATCTACAAGCTGCCCTCGTGGACAAAATTAGAGATTGCCCTGAGTGACGTCGATATTCGAGTTACTCTTGTGTTACTGTAATTAGTTGCTGCATACAATCAGTAAGATGCCGAAGTTGTGGTTTAGAAGTCTAAGATAAGCTTCGCAGGTGTCTTAATACACCTATTTAAGGCACTAATAATGAACTGTCTTCTGTAAGATCAATAGTTCTTAACATAAGACAAGACTACGGTGGGCTATTAAATTTATAATAAAGATCAATCATCCCATAAAAATCACTCTGTCTTTCCAACAATATTCAACATAAACAAAAATCAGAGTTTTGAGCATGGTTTCATTTGCATGACGATGCCACCTTACTCTCTTGCGAAATGGAAATTGGGAACTTGCTCTTTTGAAATATCTCAAATACTTGTCCTTCGTTTGGATGGATTGGAGCAATGCGCCAAGAGGACAGAATTTAACCAATGCGCTTTATGGGATGCCACCGAGTGAGCACGCTGTTGGAGGAATATGTCCTGAAGATCGCGGATGTAGGTAGGCCTGGACATTCCAGGAGGTCTTGTCCAGTCCGAGGATGCGCACGAACCAGCCTTAAATTGGTCATTCCTTTTTCGTCCACATACAAGTTATAGGACACGTTGATTCCCTGACCAAACAGGCCGCTTTCAATGGACGACACACACAAACACGCTCACACGCACGCACTATTTATACGACTCCATTAGACGGGGAAATTCGCCGGTGACCTCGGCGACCCCCGTGACACACTTTGTAATTAGCATCGTCCATGGACCTTCCCGTTTCTGTAAACGGCTGGACAACACTTTATTAAGCTGTTAATTTCACGCCTCTTCTGTTATTTACAAATAAAGCCAGTAACGAAGTGAAGGTATGAAAGTACTGAACCGGATCAATTAGAAATGGTTCCGGCAATACTACTTACAATTCTATCAGCGCTTTCCTCTCACGCATACATTACGCAGTTACTAGTAGATTGTTGTGATAGAACAGAACTTTGATTAGTCGCAACAACTATTACAAGGAAGTTTTAACAGTATCTGTACTAACTCTTGTATTTGAATCCGTTAACGGTACAACTTACAAATGTTAGAAATATAAAACTTTCTTACTTAGTTGGGCTGCCCTTTTCCATGCCTTTTCGCCACCAAAGTAAGCACAGGCACTAACACGAATTTCAAACTCCGTAGCTGGATAGTATTGTTTGTCCGAGCGCATCATAACACCACAGTAATTCAATATTAAAATTTCTTCACATCTTCTCCAAAAATCGCAACGATAGTTCCCCAAAAAATGCATAGTACCTATTTCCTGCAGATTTCAATAAAATGTTTTCCTAACAACTCAAATCCACATTGCAAATACTATTCACAATATATTTCTGTTATTGAAAAACAAAATACGAAAATATGAGTAAAAATTAAAAGTATTTAAATAAACCTAGACATTCATAAAAAAAAATATTTTTCAGTATTATTTATGAAATAATGTTTTATTTCATTTGGGCACAAAGCAGTATAACTATTAACAAATAACTGTGTAAAGACAAGCTGTTTGTCCCCGTATTGTTATATTCAATATCCTACTGTCCGTTCTTAAGTACTAATTTTAGTTTTTAGCAATTCCATCAGAAATTCTTATTAAATAGAAAAAGTTCATCCTATACACAGTACTAAATTATTATGGTACAAGTAAAAATACTCATTAAAAACTTTAATTTGTATAGTAATAATTTAAGTTTAGTTAAAACAAATATTTGTGCAACCCCCGTAACTTTAAAAACTTCTATTTACTTTTTATTGCACACTTTTCGATCTGAAAGATCTTCCTTTAGAGTAACAGCAAAACGTAGTTCGATCCTATGAAGCTTTAAAGACACATAACGGACAACCATAAACCTTTTAGTAAACCGCATAAGTTAACAACAAAGTTAAGGGCCTCAAATTCAAATTATGTGTTATTTCTGTGTAACATTATTAAAACTGTGAATGTATATTTTGATAATTATTTATATTTTTTTCAATATGTAAGCTTAACAGTTTCTAACTGTGATTTATTTTGTTAATTACAAGTCATAAAATCTTTAAAATTACTTAAAACCAGTTTCTAAAATTTATTTCATAAATGTAAGTTACCTTATATCAGTAGTTATTATGTTTTTATAGATTTATCTCCAACTCTTGTAAAACTTATTAATTTTATAATTTTCTTAGAACTAATGGTTAACCTTAACATCAGTGATACATTGTTTTACAATAATGAGACAGTCAAATATGATCAAGTTCCCGTATATAACACATATACAATAAAAACCTATTAAATCGTAAAACCTTTACTGAACAAGATAAATTTAACCTTGAGTTGAGATTTACAATCTAAAGTACACAGTGTACCCGAAAATGTCTTTATTATTAATGTAGTCTTTGTTATTAATGTAGTCTTTGTTATTAATGGCGAATTAATGTAGTTGCAACCAAAGAAAGACACTATTATATAATACTATGAATAATAGTTGGATTACATAAACTCAAAATATAAGTTAACTCATTCGAATGTTATCGTTTATACAGAAGTAAACATACAATACAGAAGTGCGATTTCGTCTACAACTTGTGGACTTCACTAAAAACCCAGCCAATTGAACTTTGTATTGGCTGATCTGAAATATAGATACGTTTTAAGTGCGCTCCGCCATAATTAATTATAAGCAATAAATTTATCAAAATATTTCCTTGTACATGAACAATGTTATATATTGTTTTGAAAAATTACCTACCAAAACTGTGAGGATATGAATTTTAGTTTCGGGTAAAATTATATATGCTCGTAATTACGTTACAAGTATAGGATGGGATTTCATAAAATTCGTTATTTTATTATATTTTTTGTATTGCTACAAAAACAATTTATTCCTTTAAATAAAATGTCAAATAGCCTATTGCTTTTATGTGGAATAATTCCATTATTGCAATTCACTTTTTGCTAAAAGCACCAGGGACTATTTATTTCTTATTACCAGTAATTGCCATTTTAAGCCCTACAGATTTTATTTGGTGCCAACACGCAATTAAAAGCATTAGAACCGATATAGTAGCCTAACTTACATGCTGGAAACATTCAATTTGTGTCAAAGCATTGAAATAAATTTGTTTCATAATATTATTGTTAGGGTACAATGTCAATGATTTACATATAGTAATAACAACCCACGTTGTCAGTTCAAGCATTTTATTTAAAGTCAATAAATGTCGTTATCCAACTGTAGACCTAAAGCTAGCTTTCCTCATTGGGCGGTGGGCCGAGCCGCGAAGCGCAAGTCACCGGATCTGCATCACACATGCCCCATTTTCCGCTTACTAATAATACCTGACGTAACTTATGGTAATTTCCGGGTAAGGAGGAAACACAGCATTCCCTGCAGATCCTGTTCCCACCGTGGCGGCAACGCCGGCTCCTAGTGGGATATGAGTCACCTCGCGTGAGGATCTCGCGTCGCCTCAGCCGCCAAGCCACCGTGCCGCTACTCTTGTGCAATCGCTCTCGGCGACTCTCGCGCGAGCAAACATACAAACAAACAAATAAACACGCCAAACAGGGAAAGTCACGAAGTAGCCGCATTCTGTCAGTGCGATCCACACTTTTGCCGCTCAATGGATTTCGATATCCTTCCATGTTCTTCCTTATGTAACAGTTTTCACAGAAATCGGTCTTTTACGCCGGATATTGAATATTTGCAAAATACTCGTAATCTGCGTACTTCGTTATGTTATAGTGTTTGTGTATTTGAGCACGTGATCAACTTTTTATTTTAAGGTATAATTTTGTAAATGTTGATTCAACAGTTGTATAGATTGAAGTTCCGATAGGTTATATAAACATAAAGCATCTATGGTGGGAAGGGTTGATTTAATACCAATGTTGAGTTTAGCTCCAGTTAACTTTCCTCTTACATGCAGCATCTGAAATCTGATGCTGTTGCAGACTTGACTCCTGAAATCTGAAGTCATGTTCGTCTGAAGGGATTCAACAACAGTCGGCGACGAAGATCGAAGAAGCTCAAGACGAATCCCCCAGCATCGTTTCCACATCAGACACACCCAAACTACAAAAAGTAGTGCGATCTAGGAGAAAAAGTATTCTCATCTATTCAGGTGCACAATTGGTCATATATTTTTAAAAGTAGCCAACTTTAAGTTACTACTTTATAAATACTACTTAAACTTACTAACTTAAATTACTAATATAATTTCTCTAGACTAAAACAAGAATAATATGTTTTTACAACTTCCATCTTTTCTAATCCTTCCATGGTTAGGGACCTTTTTACACATTTCCAATACAGAATCAATACTCCAGATATGCAAAATATAACCAGTAAAATATTCTTACGTATTCCTATTTTGGCTTAATGATTGCTTTTATTGTATGTATTGTTTATAAAGGATGTAAATATGTCTAAGATTTTACTAATTATGTTGTTTTATGTATAATAGCTTCAACTCTAAACCATCATCGGCATAACATGTAGCGTAAGCACTTCTGAACAAGCCATTACATTGTTTCATGTATTAGTGTTCAATGTCATGAGTATCGCTACACGCTCTGTGTTACCAGGAGGGCGATACAAAGCTTGGTTTATTTAAGGACACATAACCCCTTAAGAGTAATGTTGTAAATAATTTTCATAATTATTATAATAAATATTTTAAACCAATTAAATCTATTAAATCTCCTCCTCCAATGTGTTGGGTTTAGACAAATAGAAATTTGTATGAAACATCCCCACAAAGTGTTGATAGATGTAAGTGTGTGAATAATTTAAATGAAGATACAAGCAATTTAATAAGAAAATAAACAATGTACGACAAAAATGCGAAATTCATTAGAGTATCACAGAATGCTGGCGGTACTGAGGAGGAATCCAGGATGACACTTGACTCGTGCGCGGCGCGGCGTCTCGAGGCTTGGCCAGTGCCGAATCTCTGAGACCCCGCCCCGACTGGGGGTCAGGTCAAAAATGTAGCGTCATCTTCGAAAATTCCTGACGCGACTGTGAGCGCCCGTGCCGTTGTAATTACCAAGGTTTCAAGTGTCGGCCACCCGGCCGTTCCCCGTGAAATATCGTCATTTTCAGAAAGAGTTCCACCGCTATCCTAGGACCCGATGTTCTTCACCCGTTATAACGCCCGCCACCAAATACCGAAACAAGATTTCCTTCCTGCTTATGTTTTTATACTCGAATACTAGGCATATTTTCTAATTTTAATGATCTTACCGAAGTTGTGTAGTGTTTGTTGCAAATATTCTTTTTGCTCTAAGGCGAAATACGATTTTTAAGAAAATGCTTTGAGTGCTCTCCCCCCATTACTTTCAAAAAATGTTCTTCATGGTACTTTGGATAATCTATGTTTGTTTCATGAGAATACTAATCAGTATGTAAGTATTAAAGGTTGAATTGTCATATTACTCCCGTACTGATTCCTTTTGTAATGGTTTTACAAAAATAAATATAGTGAATATTTATATTAAACTGAAGTTAGCTATATAAAACTTCATCACTAGCATCTTAACTCGTGCATAGAAGCGAAAACAGTCGTAATCAGCATAACAAGCGGATTTTCCAAGGCTATTTGCCGTCAAGATTTGTTCCAACTTCACACAACTTTGAGCTTGTTTGTATAATTTTAAGTTTAACTTTAACAATTCCAAAGTGGTTCCAGGAATGGGAATATCTTCTTATAACAAGATCATATGTTAGGAGTTTGTGGAATGTAGTACTTAAAAAGAGTTGGATTTAAAGCTCTTATTAAAATAAAGTGGAATTTTATACAATGTCAGAAGTAAATATCTTTAAGTGGTTGTTGGTAGGAAAAGCATTCAAACGCATTTTAGTAGTTTAGAATATTTTTATTAGTTATTCAAGAAAAATATAAAACCTTTTTATAACTCATTCCTTGAATATTAAAAACCTATAAACTTTACAAGAAACTCTAAAATTATTTGGATGTGTTTTTATCATATATTTCAAATAAGACACCTCCCATATTTAACGGTCAAACATAAGGCGTACATTATTTTAGTAATATCAAACCCGGGGTTTTCAACAACAACAGCTTGAATGAACTCAAAATTATTAGATCCGTGGTTTACCAATCGTGAAAAGTGTTTGCAACCCAAAAATGTAAATTTAGACGAGTCGTCGAGGTAATGTTCTTCTTCACTCTCAGAGTATACTTTCACCCGACGTGCCGTCCTGCAAATCAACAGGAGACATCCATGACAGTGGTCAAGACACGAACAGCCGCGCCGTAAGTTGTCAATACTTTACACATCTCTTGCGGAATTCACTGCTTTCACCAGCTAATTTGTTTGTCACTGATAGGTGATTATTGATTGTCCAAAATTGTATACCTTATTAGTAAATTAAAGTACGAAAACATATTTTTAATTTGGAACCGCCCATCATTTATTCTTACAATCCTTCACTACACCAGTCATCACATTGTAAACCTTTTTCTGTGATGTTTGGAGAGATAAATTTAGTTAGTAAATTAATAGACTGATTTTAGTATTGCTTGATCACTATTGTTGTAAACGTATGCTATACCATGGCATAGTTTATTCCGATTGTTTATGACAATTCATCGTTGTAACGACATAAACATTCCAACATGCAGGAACAACATAAATTACTGTTAAAATACATGATTATATAAGTTACTGTTCTGGCCTAGCCTTTTATAATAGAAATATAATGTCAAGTTATATTCTTTTAACTATTATTTATACGTCTTACAAATTTAGGGTTCTATGATTGTAATATTCATTAATAAGAAGTGGTTTTATGAGCATGAAGACAAGTATATTAGATACCAAGATGCCAATACAAACATTTATAGCGGAGAACAGGTGGTGGTAACTTGAACGCCGGGTAGAACCGATGTCTCCCGTTAGACTTGCATTAGCGTCTAGCAAGACTCCCCATTGAATGGACTTAACACGCATCAGATAGGATCAAAATTATTAAGCGAGGAGGTATTCGCTAGCCCCTGGTTTAGAGCTTCCTGAGCGGGTACAAGCGGATCGTGACGGCTGGGACCCAGACTTATGCCCGCTAGACCATATCAGCCCGCAGTCCGGCCCAGAGACGGTACTGTTCTTGTCCTCGGCTGTGTACTAAATCACGGAGAACCGTATAAACAGTCCAATCCGAGAAGTGATCATCTTCAGTTTCGATAGTTCTGCAAGACACGTTCTTGACAATAATGATTCGGTCCAACGCTTTAAAAATGTTAAGCTATAAATAAGTGTTTTTAGTTAGATTAAAGTCAAATAGAACTATGATTAAATATTATTTTCAAAATAAAAGTAAATAGTGTTAGTTCTAGGTTAAAAACTAAAAAAAACATAGTTACATTACACAAGTAGTTACACAAATACTTATGTTGTTATGTTGAATATATTTTTGAAAAAGAGGTTCGTATTACTGTAGGGTAAGAATGTATGGAAGGTTTGTGAGAGCCTACATACACAATACATAAGAACAAAAGTAAGACTAATAACTAAGCAAACTTTTAATTTGTAAAGTATGATGCACTTTTTAAAAGGCAAAAACCATTTATGAATTTTTAATACACCCGAAAAAATTATAAACTACATTACCTTTTATAAAATTGAATAAAAAATACAATATATTATTGTATCATTTAAGGTTGCTTTGTGGTGGCAATAAGCAAATTCTCATGGAAAACAATTCACTATATCAGTATATTGCCCATAATTATGCTTTTTCTTTTTAAAGAGTTTATGTGATTAGAGCAAATTCCACAATTTATAGTTTTCTAGATATTAAACGTGACTACGGAATGTTTAACCATAAACGTGGTACCGAAATTAACCATGAAATGAATCTTCTACTATTGGCTGGAAGGCTACTAGGAGTAGCTCTTTTTTAAAGACTGTAATGCACGTAGTTTTCTAAAAACGTTGCTAGACGGACGCTGGAGTTGTAAAAGACAAAAAAGCGGCGACTAGAACTAAACGTAATACACTACAACCATCAAAGCTGATGATTACTTCATGACCATCTTTAGAACGACTTCCCTACACACGACCTAGAGCCAGTTTTCCTGGTGCGGCAGCTCTGATTACGTGCGCTTCTTGCTAATCATCTGAATCTCTCTGCTGCTGACTGCAACTACCGATATATCCTCTCCCGACTCCGTACGCTGTGAAGGCTGGGACCTATCGGTCATCGAGGATCTTCATCTCGTAGGGCGAGAAGGAGTGGAGAAATGATGCTTTGAAATCGCGGAATAGCACTGTGGCACTTTTGATGCTTGTTATATTCTCTTCTCATTGGATGTACAAACGCTTATTACACATCAGTTATATATTACGTAGGTATTATTATTAAATAAGTGATTGCTCTTAAAATATTTTATTTTCAAACAAAATCAATAATAACATTGTGCTATTCAAGTAAAAAACTGATTTTGGGAATGCGGTTTATGAACATATGTAATTAACTTTAACGAGAGAATATATAAATTACTAGAGGGGGCTAGGTTTTTACGGACTTTTACGTCTCCGGTAACATACTCAGCAAACAAAGCCACACCACGTGTTACGTAACAGGGATCTGTGAGGTTCAATGATAAACTTCAAGACTATAACTAGTTTCATTATTGACCTATAGAGCGACAGACAATTATACGGCAAAGAAACGTTTACAATCTTTGGTATGAAATAGAGAAATTAAGTCAGCCTACTAAATGCTTTAACGACGCTCAGCTAAATTCCTTAATTAGACATACAACATTATATTCACGTTCTTAATTATATATTTCTATGCAAAATTTTAAGTCTAAAAGTTAAATCTTTATCGAAATATCTTTTCCACGTTATACATTGATACATATTTGTGCATTGAGTTGTTTCATATCAGTGTTTAAATTATTACGTCTAAACATTAAGTTGCCATAAAATGACGTTAAATGTATTGGCTTAATTAGGCTATATATGATAATATTTCACATGTTAAAATATATTTTGAGTATACTTAATTTATTATAATTTAAAATAATTTTCATTCTACAAATTTTCTCGTTGCCATCACGGTTACCCATAACACCAATGTAAAAATATTCGCTAACGCTCAGTCAAATCCCACAGAGTAAAATGCACAAACATCAAACTCGTCATTGGTCCTTGTATATAACTGAAGTTTTATGCAAAATTTAAAGTCTACATTATTGTTCGTTCTCAAACAGCCGTGTTGACATACGAGTATAAACAGACGAACAAATAGACAGAAGTTATATATCTCTTGTTCTTTGAGTGTTATGCTTCACTAACGCTTAGCCAATTTATACTGATGTTTATGCTAGAGAATATCTGTGTATGCAGAATATTTCTGAATCCATGTATAACATATTATAAATACAAATTAAGATATCTTGGTGGATTAGGATTGGTAAACACTTTATTTGGAATAATTGCAATACTTCAAAATTGGCTTAGAGAAAGTATAAACTCTGAATTAAACTTAATTAATTATTAAAACTTTATACGATGTACTATCAAAGTATTTTTATGTATTTAAACACACGTGTTAACAACATTTATATATGGTTTTACAATTTAAAAACATATTATGTACATTGCGGAAAATACAGTCGATACATGTATATGTGAAACAATAGCACATACTGCTTCCTGACGTTATATGCTCCTGGGTCAAAAATACCAAACGATAGTTTTATGTCTAGAGTAAATTAGTGTATTCTTGAGAACGTTAATGGATTGCTTTGGTATGTTTCTAAATAGTTCTTTTAGTGTTTTATGTTGTTTTGTGCTTAAATAGTTAAATTATTTATATTTGAACCATACAAATTAATTTTAAAGCTGCAATATACGCTACCCAATAAAAATCACTTAACATGTCTTTGAATAATACATTACACTACTTGATACATTTAACTTGATACAATTACAATTACAATTCTTAAAAAATAAAAATTTTCTCCATTTTATAAAGCCAATATTGCAAATACGTTGGTGTGAAGGAGTGCCTGTATAATATTGCCAACCCAAGGCGCCCAATGCTCGCGGCCCGGCTCGGCGAAGCGACACGACGGGCCGAAGATGCAGCGATGGCCCAATTAATATTCGGCCTGGTGTCGGGCCCCCCGGAGCGGATAAGAATGCCCCCACATTCCTCCATCGGCGGGCATAAACCTCCAGAACCCGGCCCCTATAAATCACCACAATAAAACCGACGCTCCGATAGGACACAAAGCTTGAGTTTTTCTCTTTTCTAAAACGTAACACGAAACTGAATTATCAGATACAGTATATCAGTGGAATTACTTCCAAACTCTTCTGGATTCTTTAAAAAGCAGTAAAGTTCGAACCGCGGGACACCTCGAGCCAGTATTAAATTTTAACGGTATAGCACTAAGTTTACAGCATATTTGTGACCGTTCGTGGCACCTCGAACCGTATATAAAATATGCAGTATTAATAAAACATTAGCCGGATCCCGGGCGACCTTCGACTCGTGCGATCTCTGGAGCGATCTGGAGGCGAGATCTGGTTTATCGCTTGCAACGGGATTACCTGGGTGACCCCTGAGCCTCTGCTGGCCCGACCTTTACCATGCATTGCTTTCATGTGAAACATTAGCACACCGCATTGAAGCCAATAGTTCCCTTTCTTACAACATTGGGTTGGTATTGTAGTTGAACATTGTATACAACTAACATAAAAGTTATTTTAAGAACAATATTCACTGTACACTGATCCCAACGCAACACTGAACTATCATTGCGATTACAATAATACAAAGCACATTGAAACAGATCCGATCCATAATCGATATACATCTCGTTAAAAATAGCTACAGTGCTTATGACATCGTTATCGGTAACCCAGACCAGCTGCTGGAGCCCACTCGGCGGTACCCAGTAGGCCCTCTGGCTCTCGGCCAATAGTATTGTCTCACGCTCCATCTCCAGATAGTGCGATCAAGGTTGAGGCCACGTCATCATCTATTTGCATAGAAGACTTCCTGCCGGCTGACGAGGTCTGCTGCAAGGGTGTCATGAGTCATCGAGTGACCGGGGCACCATTGATTGCAGCCGTCGTCATCTATAGGAAGCGATGATGACTGAAGCAGCATAAACCATAAAGTGGCTCCATTTATTGCCTCGCTGTTTGTTTGTAATCATCGGCAAAGTCGTATCATGGTGGTATTCGTACCCATAAATCAACGCAATCGCTGACTGGAAAGGATAAAGTTTTCTTCTTCCAAGATGGGATGAGTTAGAGGTGCGATATATTTAGTTCACGTTAAAAAAAATACGCTTATAACTGAGGAAAACGAAGAAGATTACTGCAAACTAACATGTATTGTTAAGTAATATAAGTTTTGTAGTACAAGTATAAGGGATGAAAAGATCTCATTCGATTCTAATATCGGGGCGGGAATCTGAATCAAACATTTAGACTCAAAGAAGAGCAAATATATACAATGTATATATTTTAATGACGTACAATAATTAACATCGTTTTAAGTTAACTAAAATTGGAACGAAAGAAAAAATGGACATTAAAACATTTATTCCTTCCACTGTGACAGAGTCAGGTTTACCAACTGGGGAAGTGAAGACTAGAGGTTTGCAAAATGTGTCTAGTTAGAATGCTTTTTTAGCTTTGGATCTACTTCTCAGTAAGACTAAAAATATGTACAGGAATATTGTGCTAGGAATTGTGGTTTATTGCAGTATGTTACTACAATCACAGATAGTAATATGGGGAGGTACAGTTAGAAGACCGCCATGTAACTTTCTGCGGGACGGCTCAATTTCAATACTGCTAGGGCAGATTTAAAGAAAATAAGAATACTGAGCTAATACCCTTTAAAGTAAAAATTAAACCTTCAGCTATCTTTACAGTAGTTACGAGCTTTTTATATGCAAGTGCCTGTTCACATTAGTTGATTAGGTTCTAAAATAATTGAGTGATAGGTATTTATTATTCGTATAACAATTTACTTTTCGTAGGATGATTCTGAGAGTCCAAAATACAATATGATCCTGATGACACCTGGTTTTATTTGCCTATTCCTTTTATTAGTGAAGGTCTGCAGCGTTGTTATCATGCCGGAGTGTCGTATCCTTCTGAGATGATCTTTTGGAAAGGAGCCTACAAATGTTTGGAGAATAGCTCAATGATGTGGCCAATTGGTGGGATGAAAGTCACAACTAGTGCTCCAAGAAGTCGCAGACGGCGGAGGACTCGAGGTGGTGGGAAGGTGTGCGACCGTGTGTCCCTTGGCACCCAGTCACAGGTCACTAATAGCGGACGCCACATTACCGTGATGTACACCGCCGACCTTTGACCCAGGTGTTATTGGTGCTGACCGTGCGGCCTCAGCCGTGTCCACAGCCTGCACAGTCGGTTTGTCTTGGTCACCATTGCTCCGGGGAGTGCAATGGCTCGTAAATCACCTGCAAAGCGAATAGTCCAAGCGTACACTTGTTATAATGGGTCGTTGTAAAATTATCCACTCCAGCTTCCACTTCATGGAACTCGATACATTGATCTTTAAGGGCATTTCTGAGCTATTGCGGGATCAAATTCAATACGGTCTATACTTTTGAATAAGCCTTCAAATACCAAGAGGTGACTAAATAAAATACAACCAGACATCTCAAATATGAATCGATTTCACAGCAAGCACCTCGAGCGATCTGGGCATCGGCGTGACCCAAATAGTCAAATGGGTTGCATAGAGCAAATCATTGGCGACGCTAGGAAATAAAGGACTTGAAAATAACTTGAGCCTGCACCACCAAATTTCCGATCAAAAATAAAGATGCCTTAAATATCCGGTTGACGACATAGGGATAGGGAATAATTACCGGTGTACTGTAGCATGTCTGGCCGGCCGTGGCGATAAGATGCGGCACGTGAACTTTGCATCTCTCATCGCTTATTGCGGCATCAATTCATGTTGCGTCTAGTTGTTTCTACTTCACTACCTTGATGTGCTAGAAAGCAGTTTCAAGAGTAAAAAACGTATTGAGTCTATCATGTAATTGCTCAGAACTACTATTTCATGAAATATCAACTATTTGTTTCCCAAACGTGTGCAATTGGTTGATTTGCAATGATACATCTCAAGATAATAGATTGTCAATTTTATAAAGCGTAATAATTTTTACTCTTTTAAGATTAAAGAGGATAGAAAAATATCTCAGATTATATATTGGATGGTAATTAAATAATGTTTATTTTGGTTGTCTTGTAGGTAACAAATTTATATTTTTCCTTTATAAACTCGCTTCACTTAATTATCAAATGTTATGAGTTTGAACGATAATATTTCGCCCTTTAAAGATCTTACATGCTGTTCCAATGAAGCACTCTGACATACCGAGATCTGTATTAAATCTGAAATGATCTGGTACCGTCTGGCTGGGACAGGAAAGATGCATCAGGTCAACCCATACAATAAAAGGTAATGTGAACAAAACGTGTTTCAGCTTAAGCAATAGCGTCTCCGGTCACCGCGGTTGGAATCAGCTGATTGGAAAAATTCAACAATACATGTGTTCAGGGTAGTGGATCTTGCTGGCAGATCTCTTGTTACTTACATCTTATCATGACCTAACTCAGTCACCACGCGGAAATGTCATTAATTCTTTTGTGTCGGCAGCTTCCTTAATTTTCCAGGCTCATTTGGAATTACCCTTTGGTAAATCACAGGTCTGCAAAACCCATCTGTAAACATATGCATTTACATCCTTCTTCATGACGAACTAGTGTTTCTGGTGGATAAGATCTGAAATTATAAATAATTTGATCTAAAAGTATTCCCTGCTATTCTAAAAATAAGTCTGTGAGATAATTTTCCATTTCATACCGCCATATTTTCCTCCTACTTATCAACACGTAAATTGATAAAAAGTAATAAATAAAAGATATTCTCGTATACTGAACGGGTGTGACAGAGGAGATCGGTTTAAGAGATTATTACCAAATGTATATTCATATAACAATATTAACAGAAATAATCTAAAGTTTGTACGCGGTGATAAAACAAAATAATTCTGTAACAATGAATTTGAAAAGCGATCTTTTAGATATGTTGGCTGATGAGTACCATATCGTAAGAACCCATATTTTACCAGTGTTTGGGGAATTTTATAATTAATACGTAACTAAGCAAACTCCTTGATGCTTGTAATGGGCAGATAAGTATCGGGGCCACCCTATGAGGTTAAGTTAGTTGTAATCACCAAGTAAATTTCAGTAATGCCAGTAAAATTCTTATATAGCAAAGAACCCTGAACTATAGTGTAGATGATAACTATTTAAATACTAAGATCAGATACCCTGTTAGCTGAGGCCTGTAATTACAATGCAATAAAGCTCTCTCGGCAGTGACAATGGAACGGTTACATGACACTTCACTATACTATGTTAAGAACGCTGTTATTGTATGTATTAGTACTCATAAGACATCAAAGATGAAATAGATTATTCAATAACGGATTGAAACCCAATACCTGTTAACGATTACTATAGACACGCGTTATTCGGTAACTTGTACATTTATAAAAAACGTTACAGTTTGAAGACTCAAATGTAAATCAGTAGATCAAGTCCTCATGCGATAGCTTGAGTGACCTTGGTGGTTGCAGAATAGCCAAGAGTTTCATAACGCGAGGCGCCGCGCTGCCGTTTGACCGAGGATCATGGTCATTAAACAGTCATGACGTAGCAGAACTTCAGAAGTAAGAAAGAAAGGCTAATGTAGTGATGAAATGTAAGAGATGGCCTTACGTCACTGCCACCTTCAACTTGTATATCCGTGAATATTTTATCCAAGGAATGATATTATGATTTCAAAGTCTAATGCTGTAAACGCAATAGATAAAAGTTTGTGATTGCTGAGGTTTCTTAATTCTGAAATGGTTCTCAACTGCAAAGCAACTAACAGTTTTAAGATAAATGATCTTGAGTAGAAAAATATTTTTAAATAATCACTCCGTAACAAGGAGAATATTCTACTCGTTTATTTATGTTTTATAATTTTATTAAATATATGACTTATTTTTACTAAAGCAATCATTCTTTGCTAGTTAATCGGTATAAAAACCTTGGGAAAACAATTCCCTAGCATTAGTTACATTGTCAGCCAGATTGTAATAGCAAACAGGTTTTAACAATTAACCTATAACGATAACATGAAGTGGTTGCCTTTTACAGTTAGCATAATTTAATCACTTGAGACGTTTGTATACTCAAGTGAGTGCGTGAAGATATGATTGAAGATAGGTTAACATTTATTGTATTCGATTATGAAGATGAAATTAAATGATTGAAGAATATACAATGATATAACGTTAATAAGAATTCATTTATAAAATACGGTGATGTTGCTGTGCTTGTATTCTTGGGAACAATGAAGGACTAACCAATTCTTTGGCAGAAATCAGAATACTAGAATAGTCAGGTTTAAAACTGAGCAAGCATAGTGCAATTTACAGTGATCGAAAAATAAATAAAGTCACAAATAAACTGAAACGGTTGAATTAAAATTAAATTAGTTATCATTTACACATCCTTTAAGATTTAGAGTTATTATCCATGATAATAAGTAAGCTTTCAATTGATTTGGATTTTGCTGGCTCACTGCTCTCAAGAATCCTGCTAAATAACTGTTCTCTAGTTTAGTTGACATGTATCCAAATGTGGACGCTATCTGCTGCCGAAGCGATAAGTACGTATTGTCTCTTGTCCCACAAGGATGTATTGTTCTTGCCCTGGATCAGTTGAAAGTACGAGTATATTACTACTTCATAGACATTGAGGCAGAGCAAAGGCAACAGTCACAACGCTCTAACGAGCCCTATACCCTGCCATAAATGAGAAATATTGCATCCAAATAACCCATTATTTGTTGTTGTGATATGAAAATATATCATTGTTTAATACAGATTAATTAAAGGTTTATCACTAAACCTTGTAAGTATTTTACTATCCTGAACCTTTGAGTACTAAAACCACTCATAAAACGTTGTTTAATTTAATATTTAACTAATTTGTTTTGTGCGTTTAAAAACATATACTTTCAACTAATGCCCATTAGCAAAGTAAAATGAGAAGAGAATATATAAAACGTTACGTCATGCCAATGACATTTCCTGAATCAGTGGTGCCGATAAACCAAAACGTGCTCTTCCACTTCTTTTTTATCCTCGAAGACCGACAAAATACAACTGCTGTCCGAACGTAGCCCAACATCAGTGTTCAATTCGATAAAACTCGAGCAATGGCAATAAAAATAAAGCACTCAGATAAGAACTCCGACACCCTTTCCTCCTCCCACTTGGAATTTCAGACGAGAGATCTTGATGGTTTTATTGTTATATTATCTTTAGAGCGAATTAACCGGGTCGAGTTTATGTGGGTACGGGTTTAGTGCGACCTAAAGGGCGTTGTAATTTATCATAGGTGTCTACCACGTGGGGGGCCCTCGGCTTTACAGTCATATTACACCTTGTCATCCCAGGACCTGGTGTTATTTTTGATATTGATTGTTTTACAACGGCTATCTGGTTTATGGTTCATGTAAAAGAGATCCTGAACACTTTCAACCTATTTCCTGTTGGGCAGGGAACGATTTTATGAGCAATGAAATGTTTAAAATGGTACGTACCTCTTGGATTTGTTGCTATGAATTCTTAGTTTATAGATTAATATTCTAGAATATACTATCTGCTTTGCTTAAAGAATATTCTCCAAAGAAAGTATTTACCTTTATGAAAATAATAAGAAAATTAAAAAAAAAGAAATCTTTAGGTACAGATCTAATAATAATTTATATAGTATTTATGGTTTATATATATATATATATATATATATATATATATATATATATATATATATATATATATATATTACATATACTTTCCATGTTTTTATTTAGTAATTAGCAATACATAAGGACATATACAGTACATAAGCAGGTGGTATTCGTAACGGCCTGTTGTCAAATTTATTGTTCGTTGATATTTATTATGTAAATTTCTGTTAGAAATGTATCTACATTTTTTAGTACAGCAGTGTGTATTTTTATTTTTATGAATAAATTAAGGATGCAATTATATTTGTAGCGCAGGGCTATGCAATAATATCGTAACCTTTAATAAAAATGTACTGGTAAGATTATTGAGAACACAATTGTTCCTTCATTAAATATCAGACACATCGGGAAAACTTCACACTATTGGAGCTTACGTATAATAAAAAGTATTGTTTTTTTTTTACATAAGTAAGAAACCTTAACGCCAATTTTAAATTATTATGAGAAGAGAGCATTAAGAATTTCCAACTTAAAGTTTTAATCTGGAAAATTTTGATTATTAAAATGAGAAAGAAATTGATATAATTTGCAGAGCTTTATACCGAGAGTAAAGTCATTATTTGTTTACAAGTATCTGTATTACTGTTATAATTGGATAATGTGAAATATTTGAAAGCATGTTTTAATAAAAACGATAGATGGGTACAATAATTCATTAACTGTGTTGACCACAAAATAACAACATAGTAAACAGCTGGTAACACAAACAAATCGACATAAACAACATGTAATCGTAAACATGTTTATATCAATATTAACAGCTGGTAAACACAAACATCTTCTAATATTGATAATATGGTATTAAATCAGTGACACCAGAGAAGAATACTGTCAACTGTATATCTATCTACTCTCTCTTTTTATTTTAGAGGGTAAATCTTTTGGTCTAAATGTCGAGTTCACATAAGTCCGTTGTCTATATTAATTTTATTCTTAGTACCTTACATTTTAGCAACTATTTTTCCTATTTAAATTTTTCTTTAGAAACATAATTCCTGGCCTTTACCCTTTTCCTAAAACAGAGCACTCTTTTAACATAGTCTGATTTATCACTGTACTACCTTCGTTATTTTTATCTTCATCTGCAATGACATTTAACTTTCACCGTATATATCAGCTAGCATCAATTTCAGGCCGAAATATAGTTGTAGTTTGGAGTTTTATAAGCTATCCCGCAAACTTGCTAATTTTAGATAACTCATCTCGATCGTCCTCTGTGGAAATTTATGTGTGAATTTCAGTCTAAAAAGAGTTCAGACTGTCCATTGTTAGACAGGTGGTATTATGCACAAGTTCTATGAAATATCTCATGCTCTTTCAAGACGTTTCTAAAATTGAACCTATAAATTGGGTTCCTTTCTTTGTTACAATTATTAAAGAAAGACCAAAAATAAAAAATTATACATGTTATATTGTACTTTTTATAAACCATTATGAATTTTCAGTTTTCGTCTAAATTTATTCCAACCTCTTTGTCAGAAATTAATTTCCGTTAATATATCCCATTAAGTCCATACGATTGTTCAGCAGGAATGTTTAGCAACGGAGAACGTGATCTTTACGCGGACCCATTTAATTTTTTTCCCATTTCTTAAAATTTTTTTTAAAAAGATCTATGATTTTCGAATCCATTATCTTCCAGTATTAACAAATAGCTCCTAACCGTAGTTTTGTGTTTTACATTACTATGTGTCAATATGAAGTTTTTTACGTACTTTATTTTGAAGAGAATTTAGCATCGCTACTCTGCTCCCTCGGTGTAGAGTAAACTCTTTGCTACTAAATCCCACTTTCTCACAATCATCTCTCTTTTTGAATGTACTTACCAGTTTTAGAAGTTACAGCCAACTCTTTCTTTGAGTGTTTTAGAATTGTGTCTTTACTGAGTGGTGACACAGCTATCTGGTTTATCTGATACTTTATGTACAGAGCAACACATCTCCTAATTTTTTTGGTTGAAATATTGGTAGAAAACCTGCTTTGGAATCGTCCGATGTTCTTTTGTATTCTATGCAACAATAACACCTACCAGAAAAAGAGCAGAATTAAACAAAAATGTGGCTGACGCTGCAGGTAGGAAGTTCATAGAATGGAATATTGAGACAACTGGTTTATGGTTATCTTCTGTAACCATAAATATATTTTCGACCTTGATAACCTGAAAATATAGTTTTAATCCAATAAGAATGAGTCTTTTATATTTGTCGAGTTGGCTGTCCTGTATTTTAATTCTGGTTACTGATCCGGACGCATGTCTTGTCTTTGTGTCCAAAACTATTAGACTACACGTCAGTTGACAGGATATAAAGCAATTTCGGATATTATATAAGATTTTCATTCACTGCAATGGTAGTTCACATTCTTTAGTAGATTCAAATGTTTTAATTTTTCAAACTGAATTTAAGTAATTTACATCACATAGGTATAGTTTAATATATACCGTTATTTAAAAATCGAATAGTGTATCTCTTTGTGCTAGTGTATGCATTACTCAAACACACAAAAACTTCTGGACTGACAATATTAACATTTTACATAGACATGTTTTTGGTTCCTGGGCATTATATTGGTTCCCTCTGAACTACGCCCTACTGGTCTTGATAATAAGATCTTTGACTTAACTAGAAATTAGTAAATGTTTGTAAACATAATGGTTGTGATAAACAATCATATGTTTAGTTAATTTGATTACCAATTATTTTTTATTATTTAATTATAAAGTCATTACGTTTCTAGTATTTAAAAGCATAGAATGAGCTTAAAAGTAACAACACTTCTTATTTTAACACTCTCTGTAATCACTGATTAGCACTGTTATTTTTTTATCTGGTTATCCAGAGAGTAAAATGAGAAATTTTATTAAAAAAATACTTTTAAGTATAAATGTTAGCAAATATTAAGTATACAATGCTCGGTAATTAGCGTATTGTAGATATCAAAGATACAATTACTATATAACTTTTGGTACATATTAAAAAACGTTTGTAAAAATTGTCTTAGTTGTTTTGTGACTGATCTAAGCATTTTATACAGATTCATCAATGCCACAAAAAATACTCCATACCGGATTAACCAAAAACAGATAGTTATACAGTATTAACTGAAAGAAGCTTCTCAGACCTGAGTACGTATATATGTTCTTATTAAGAGCATCAACAAAAAATCAACTTCTCGTTCAGATAGTTATACAGTATTAACTGAAATAAGCTTTCCAGACCTGAGTACGAATATATGTTCTTATTCAGAGCATCAACGAAATATCAACTTCTCGCTCAAAATTAAATAGAGACCCCTTATTCATTACATCAGGAGTGAGTTAACTAAAAAGGTAATATATTCAGTATTAGGATTTTCACGCTGGCCTACGTTAGTTTAATTGTTATTGAACTCTTTTATCATGAAATATTGGCGAGAAATTCTAGTTATTTCACGGTACTGTTTCACTCTTGAGGGCCCAAAAACACTTGAAACTTAAATCTAAAATGGATCAAAAGTTTGGAATATTTTTCAGTGATTATCCTAACCCGGAATGTTTATGACGTAATTTAAATGGAACATTTTCCTGTTTTTTTTTTTTTCAGAAGATATTGTGGGCGGAGCCGCTGGTAACTGCGGTGTTAAATATTATGAGTAAATAATGCCAAAGTAAAAGACTTTACTGTTAAATGATATCAATAGATGACATAAGGTATTACAATCAGCTTTGTAGCAATATTCAAATGTAAAATATCTATCAATCTTTGCCTTTAAACACACTTATTTCCAACACGACAACTATTGTAGGTTAAAATATATCAGAAGAAAATTAAAATTTGTTTTACAATTGACAAAAGAAAAGGTTTGCATACATAATTGGGATTTGAGGTCCTTATAACTAAACCTAGGTGCCTATATTATATGTTTTGAAAAAGGTTTACTATCACGTCAACATTCCTGACTAATGTGAATATTCATGCTTTTAATTTCTACAGATTCTCAAAATATAATGTATGGGCTCAACGAATTTTCTTCCAGTCATTCCAGAATATTTCATAGTAACACCCATGTGTTTACTATGAAATCTAGGGCAGCTTCCAATTCCAGCAGTTTCACGTCACGATCTTGTGTACTGTGTTATCAAGGTCAAAGTTCCAAAGTCAAAAGTAAAATTTATTAAATACAGAGATTTTTAAAGTATGGACGAAGCCTCTTTTATGTATGATGTTTATTCGACCCCATGGCAGAATCTACAGACATTGCAATCTGTAGATGACATGGTTGAAGCTTTTAACACCACCATTCTGGGGCTATACGATAAACATGCACCAGTTGTTACCAAACGCATAACAAAGCGGCGTCCAGTGCCTTGGATCACGTGTGAAATTCTTAGCTTGATGGCTCAACGTGATTCCCTGTATAGGAGAGCTCGTCGAGCTAGTGACCCCGTTTTAATAGTTCAATATCGACAAATTAGAAATAGAGTTAAACAACTTCTACGAAATTCCAGATTGAGATACACGCGTAAACTGTTTGAAAAGAAACAGTCATCTAGCGATTTTGTGGCGCAATGTTAGGAAACTTGGTTTGGGCAAAAGACCGCGCTTCTCCTCCGATCCAATTACCCTTAAATGATATCTTAATGACTATTTGTTTCATGTTGTCAGACTGTCAATATAAACCAAGTTACGGATTATGCTAAAGAACTTCTAAATATGCCTATCAATCGGCACAAAATATGACAAATTTACTTTCAAACCTGTAATACAATCAGACGTTTTGAAAGCCATTCGCCGTATTGCAGTAATGCTGAAGTGTCTGACGGCATAAAAATTCAATTAATAAAAAACATTCTTTTTGCAACCCTCCCAATAATCACATACATTTTCAACATGTCACTGAGACAGGGTATTTTCCCTTCACTTTGGAAGTCTGCTATTGTCCGCCCATTGAACAAGACCTCAGTTCCAACATCTTGCCAAGAATTCAGACCAATTAGTATTCTGCCTGCTCTATCCAAGGGCCTTGAAAAAATTGAATCATTTACAATCCGGATTTCGAACAGGACATAGTACTGAAACTGCTTTACCGAAAGTCACTGACGATATACGATTCGCAATGACCAAAAAACTAAGCACAATACTGACACTCTTGATTTTTCAAAGGCTTTTGATTGTGTAAACTACAGACTACTCTTGGCTAAATTGAGAATAATTGGTTTTTCAGAAAATGTCCTACAATGGCTGAGGTCTTATCTGTCTGGCAGAAGGCAGAGTGTACAAGTAGGTGACATAACATCCGACTGGCTGAGTGTTGAGTGTGGTGTTCCTCAAGGTTCCATACTTGGTCCTCTCTTGTTTGTGTTGTACGTTAATGACTTTGAGCACGGTACTGGTACACTGCAAATCCCACATGTATGCTGATGACCTCCAGATATATGTCCACGTTAACACACACCAAAATCGATGATGGCATTACCATGATCAACTCTGACATAAAAAATGTACTGGGACTGGACTAGTAAACACGGACTTAAAACTAAACCACGACAAAACTAAACCAATTGTCATATCTCATTACCGCTCTCTCGATCTTTGATCGATTTTTACATCTATACGTAACGTTACTGTGAATGGAACTGTACTACCTTATTTACGATAAAGTTAGGAACTTAGGGCTGACAATAAACTGTACTCTTAGCTGGACTGATGCAGTGACAGAGACCTGTAAGAAAGTTTTTGCATCAATGCATTCACTGAAAAAGCTGCAGAGGTTTTTGCCACTTCACATAAAAACTGTTGTTGGTTAAAGTACTCATACTGCCTCACTTTTCTTACTGTAACAGTGTGATGAACGACATGACTGTGGCTTTGGGTGAAAAACTCCCAGAGAACCCAAAATTATTGTATGAGATATGCATTTGATCTCAGGAGAGATGAACATATAACACCCTATTATATTAATTCAAAGATTTTGAAGTTGAATGACCTCAGATCAATAAAAATCTTAACATTGGGTCCATTCAATTTTAAATTCTGGCTTTCCAAATTATTTCTTAAACGATTTCCAATTTGTCTCTCAAAGTGGTGTGGATAGAACTCGCTCTGGTTCGTCTGTGCTCCGCATGCCGTTGCACAGAACTGCTGTATATGACAAGTTCTTTTGTAGTAACCGGCATGTCGTCTGTGGAATTCCCTTCCTCGTAGTATAACATCCTTGGAGAGTCGTCCTCGGTTCGTGGCGTCGCTGAGAGAGCACTATCTGGGGCGGATGGTTGGGGCGGGGTCGGCATAGGTCTCTTCGCTGCGGTTGCACTGGCATGAGTAGAGTGTGAGATGTGTGAGTGGTTTTGAGTTGTGTTTTCTTATATGCATTATATACAAGTACATGTTATTATTTTGCGTGTGAGTATGTGATTATAAATATTTTTTATATACCTTTTTATCGTTATACATTTTTTATTTTTTATTCTTAAATAAAGTTGTACTTTTTGTTCATATTGAAAATGTTTACAATACAATATTTAGTTTTATTATTATTTAGAAATGCAAATATTTTGTTCTAGTTTGTATATGAGGTTAAATGTAAGAAAGGGCCATGAGGCCCTAATTTCGCCCTCAAATAAAGAAATATTTCATTTCATTTCATTTCATTTCATGTGACCAGGATCTCCGAAGTCGGTAGGTCACTGCACAAGAGACAAGTTCTCTGGCTGGAGCACAACCGCTGGGGAATGCGGTTTGTGGTAGTGTGGATTTTTTCAATTACAACATTGTGGTATTCAATTTATCTGTATCACAACACAAGTGGTTAACCGATTATTCTTAATTTGTGGAGCTTTCGCACATATGTTTCTCTTTCTACTATAAGCAATTCGAACTGATTTTTTATTTATTGTTTAACTATTATTAATTTACATTTCGTTGATATATATATTTACTGGAGTTTACTAAAACTGTCACTAGCATACAATATCTTATAACATACACGTATAATAACATTATCTTATCTCCGACTTATCTACTAGCATGATAATCTATTTATTTGTTTAGTTGTTACCCATTTATGGTTATTGTTTATAGTGTATGCTATACTCGTTTAGCATTGGTGTTTACATCCTTAATAAATGTGGATAATACTATTTGTCCTTTTCTACTATTTTTCTAGCGTTAAAATTAATTTTATTCATTGACTTTAATTTTCTCACCTTGTGGCTGATGCTATTTAGTTATAATATAATTAATTAAATAAATCTAGGATTGAAAATATGTTTTGTTTTGGATAGATTACATAAGTAAAAATCTTATATTTAACGTTTTTATGAGTAATGCAATATTAATGGATTGTTTTTTGGACTACTACAAGTTTAGAGGAAACCCTGTCATGTACTTTATTAACTGGCAATTCAAATTAAAGCATAAGCTGTTTAGTGGATAAAAACAGAACAATAAACTGTATTTCTTAGCATTCTAAATATATTTACACATGAAATGTAAATAAAAAGCAAATAGTATTATTTCTAGCTGATACTGGTGATTATTAGTTTGTTCATTGTCATACAAACATAAAGTTTGACAGGAAACTGAATTCTCTTTAAAGTGAACGTGATAGTCTGAAATTATTCCAGAAATGCGTGATAAAATGGTTAAAATGATACTTTCGCCAGTTTGTCACCCTGTGAATATAACCTCCGCAATTGTTATTTTGTGCCAAGTCTTAACTTAGAGTCTTAAGGTATTGCACAGTTTATGGAGTAAGGGATAGCAACAAACCGCCCATTTTATATCATAAGAACCAACCAATGCTAAACCTCAATAGATAAGTCCTTAGATGAATAAAAAATTACACATTTAGAAATTGTATAGTTGGATAGAAACTTTACCAAAAGTTTGCAATACTCCACTTATGATGGCTATAAAGATATATTGACACAGTCTTGCAGGTTTCAAAATCTCTTAAGGATGTCCTCTACAATATGATTTCATGTAGTGTTATAATGATGCAGTGAGTGATATCTAACTTATACAATTAACAAATTTATACTGAACTCCATAAATCTACATCACTATCTGTGCTAATGCCGCGAAAACCGCTCACCTAAACGATCACAGCCCATTTATGTAATGGTGACAAGGGATGATGACAAATGGTGTGTGTCACCCCGTTTGACACGTGATCCCATATTGTGTGGCAAGCGTGACGTCATCGCATTGCTAAACTCTGATTGGTTCTCCTGTCACTCGCTGATTGGTCAACTAATGAAATCAGTTCCATCAATCAGCCGGCCTCTTTACCATGTATTAATGATGCCTAATTCAACACCATGGGTTGAAGTAGGTTTCCCGCTCAGAAGATCAATAGAGCGCCCTGGCGGCCAATTAGTTTTCCGTGAGAAATTGCCCCGGATATTTGCTGTACTCTGTGTCTGACAAGTGAAATGTTAGCCGGTAAAATATCTTAAGGCCTTCATAAAACAGCTGTTATCTACAGTTTCCGGTAGATAATTTGCATAACCGGGAATGGTGATAAAATTACATATACATCTCGCATTTGTAGAAAGGATTAACGTGCGCAAAGTTGTTCTAATTACATGGTGGGTAAGAAACACTGGCATTACTTAATGAGTAATTTTCCAAGGTAGCTTTATAGTTGGTGACTGGAATAAAAATTAGATTTAGTTAACTAATTAAGCTGTATAAAAAGTAAACTTTATGTACGTTTTTATATAATGTACTAGCGGGCCCGGCGCGCTTTGCTGCGCATTTCAATAATTTTTTGCAAAAGTTGCCCGCGGCTTCGCACGCAATTTCCCGTTGAAAACAGTACACTATATTCACTTATTCTTTTTCTATCACATTCTAAACATTGCTGAGATAATTGATAGTCGTTCCATCGTGAGCCTCTTGGGCGTATTATGAAGGTATGTACCATATTCCTGCCTCTATCTAGCTGTTACCCACGGCTTCGCACGCAAATCTTAAGAACCGAAGTCCTTATATTACTTAGTAAATTTTTTTTTTTACTATAATAAATTTTAGATTAAATTAGTTATATCTCCGATGCCACGATTGAGCTTGCTTTGTTGTCTCGATCGAGAGAATATGTACACACGGAGTTTTGAGAACCATACTTCTGTCAAAAAAAAACAACTAAGGTTGATTTTATAACATTCTTTATATTTGTAGTCAACGTAAAATAGTAATTATGATATCTGCATTACTCTTCTGATCAAGCATGAGCATGGTTTATATTAAATAAATATTGCAGTTAAAGGTGAATTTTTACGTCAAATTTGAATTGTATTATCTGGATAGTAAAGTCTATGTTTAACAGTGATTGCAAAAACAGTTTAAACAAAATTTGTCGTTTCTCTTAAGCTTACTCTATGCTTTAAAACTATAAGTGTAATATATGTTTACAACTAACAGCTGATTAAAAATTTGAAAAGACGTTAACATATGTTTGCTGCTGCAATGCATTTCTTATGGGTATTTCTGTAACCAGTGGGGCGGAATCCTGAATCGGGAAAGGGATGGGCATAGCTTATAAACCTTCTCCGTGGAAAAATACATATACGTACAAATTTTCATCATGATCGGTCCAATAGTTCACGATTCCATAAAGGACAAACATACAAACATTCATTTTTATATATATAGATTTTCTCCTACCAATATCTTGTTTTTAACATTTTATAAAATAAATGTAAAAAGGGAAAGCTATATAAACATATGATTTATAATTTTTGAAACTTCTTTAGGGTCGATATTTAAAACAACATATAATGTTTCCCCTTTAAAATAGCTTTAAAATAGAAGAAGAATATCAGAATTGCAGTATGATTCAGAGATTAGCTTATTGTTTAGAAATATACTATTCATAAAGGTTTTCATATTGGATAATTAAGTCTGAAAAATTAAAACCTGTATATATTTTTTTATTTTGGTCCACAACTATCTGTTTGCTGGCTATAAGTCTTTCATGCACAAAGAAAACGTTGAAAAAAAACCAACCGTTACATTCTAACAGCATGTTTGAGTAATTATCATCAAACATTACTTTACTATAACGATAATGAAGCTAAAGTTAGAAACTATCAGTATTTAAAGACGATCATTGCAGTTTTACAGTTTTGTATTCATCCATAAATCATATTGTCCTACCAATACTATAAAAGTGTAAGTTTATATGTACAAATGATTTTTCTTACAATATACAAAAACTGATGAACCGGTGAAGTTTTACTTTTGTATTAACGTACAATAAATAGTAAAATAACACATAGGCCTATTTACATTTATAAATTACTCTAGAGCTCCGCCTTCTGGGTTTTAAATTGTACATTTAAATGCATGAAGTGTAAAATGCTGATAGAGGTTTATTTGTTATTTATGAAATATTGTTAATAATTCCATACATCATACTCCACAAGTGTTATGCTCTATGTTAACCAATTATAATTATATCTTTGAGCTCAAGTAAGAAAATTGTAGGGTTCACTAAAAGCGTACTTCGAAATACAGATTTAAAAAAATAATCAGTATGATTGGTAATCAGTTACAAAGACTGGACTGAAAGATAAAAGTCAAAAGTATTATCTAACTTTTATTTGGGGTATTAAATACAGCTAAAATCCCAACTTAAATCTAAAAATTCTGAATACGTGCAATCGAAATTGGCTTTTCTGAGATTTCGGCACGGCATATATATATATATATATATATATATATATATATATATATATATATATATATATATAGCAGCCGAAGGAAAATAAAATTGAACCAAAGAAGTAAGTATATAACGAACCAAGGCTAGATTCCGTGAAAACAGTCGAGCGCTCTGAGCCCTTGTACAATGAATCGAGCATACAGAATATACCATTAAACAAAAAGTAAAATTTATGAAGGCTGAGGAAAATACTGAAAGCATCAAGCCCTTGTTGCAGAGAAGAGATATACCGATTAAGTAAACATGTATTTGTTTCCATTAGTTGAAGACTATGACAGTAAGATAATATAGTAAAAGGCAAAAGAATATGTCGCATTGCATAGGTTTTCAAGGTATGCATACATTTGAAGAATTAAAGCGCGAATTAAGAATTGGCTTCGTGGTTGAATCTTTAATGTTATACAGTAAATACAAATCTTTGAATGTTTGTGACTATATGATTAAAATTCTTTTATGTAAGATTTTAATGACATTTTATATGAACCTTCCGAATGGATTTTATGTACCTATGAACAATTCAACGTTATTACATTGGTTCAAATATTACGACATGGCTATGGATTCCGATTTCAGTATCCACCCATTTGTTTAGCCAAATGCAAAGTAAATGTCTGCATACGGCGCCCATGTTTTACTGTAGAGAATTATTTGAACCGTCAAGTATCATCATTTATGTATTCATTACAGTATTTATTAAATAAATAAATACAAATAATCCACTTTTATCTTAGGTGTGAACTGTGTTTCAATGTGATAAATTTGAGACCCGAATTTATGAGGGGTTTAGTATGTTTTATACCTTTCTTCAGGAGACGCCAGGACAGCTTTTAAAATCTATATAGTTTCCTTTTTAGTAAATCAGGAAAACATCTGCTCCGACAAAAGCCAATTGCACATAACTTAAAGTTTTGAGAATAATCACACCGAGTATTAATGATCTGTTTCAAGATAATTAGTTGAAAATGTTGTCTATAGACTATCTTAGAATAGTCTTATAAAGTCACTCAGTACGGTGAAAGGTGTCGGGATATGTACACGTTTTACCTTACCAGACGAGGATCTTAGCACGATAATTACCGTAATGTCACAGTTCCTCATGGGAATTTGCCAACTTCATTGAATGGCCGGTTTTAGTACTCGACGAGATAGTAACTCTTTCACTTGACTTTTCTCATAAATAGCTCGTTTTGAGCTAGTTGTGGCTCCATTCATTGCAATTACGGACAGAGAAACGCTTTGTTATTCAGTGTTGCAATCGGTTTATTTATTTCTAACGCATGCTATTAGTGTAACACAGGTTTCATCGACCTTCTGCTTTAAAATATAATGAATTCCGGAGATTTGGTTAAAAGTGCATATTATTTTAAATGCAGGCTGACCCAAAAAGGTCTCTCACATTTTATAAGTTAATAAAACACAAACTATTACAGATAAAAATTATTTATAAAAAATATTAAATGGTTTTGATAACAATTTTGGATTTTTGCGTGTTTAAAAATATGTCAAACTATAATGGATGCCACTATAATTGTCGATACACAATAAAAGGCGATGTTTAAAAGCTGTTATCACGTGATGTACCATGCCTTGTGAAATTGCTGTATCTCCTCTTGAGTAGCTGTCTTCAGGTCTTCTAGATTGTGAGGCTTATGTCTATACACCTTAGGCTTTATGGAACCCCTCAGGAATAATCATTAGGTGTGATATCTGGGAAATGTCAACATAAGCCAGGAAACGATCTGCTTCACAAGAACCAGTTGTACACAACATTTTACAAGTTTTATACCCACTTTTATAAAATACCCAATTCTTCACTTTTATAAAGATTAATTCTCCAGCCAGTTAATGAAATCATTCAGGACAATTAGTTGAAAATTATAAATTTGAAAATTATATAAAGTTGAAAAATGTAAAGTACCTTAGTATATCTTATAAAACTCAATTTATACGGTGAAAGATGTGGTGGTAGGAGGACGATTTAGCTCAACAGACTTGGTTGTTTGTATGATAATTACAGTAATAGCAGAGTTTCCTTATGGGAATTTGCCAACAACTATAAATAACCGGGTTTAGAACTCGACAAGCCTGTGGCACGTTTGACTTTTCCCATGAACAGCTGATTTTGAACCAGTTGTGACTCACTGCGTGGACTTACTCCATGATTGTACGCAACTGTGCACGGGGAAACGATATGTTGTTTATTACTGGACATGCTTGATTTATAGTGCTATTTGTGTAAAATCGGTTTCACATATTTAATAATTAATATGGAAGTACTGTACTATGTATTTTGCATTACGCTTCATAAAGTATAATTTAACAAAATGAAATACATAACATAATTAAAGACATAAAATACAAACAGATAAATAAATTAATAAACACTATACATTTTTAAATGCAAAACATATCTTTAAACTGTGATGTGTTGAGTATTCAATTCACATGTTATAAATTAATTACCAAAGATTCAATCCATAGTGCAATTTTGATTTTGTGACTATTTGACATGATTGTTCTAAATGTCTTAATGTTGATATGTTTGAATTATTTTTAAATTGTTCATATTGCCTTTACTTTATATAAATTTTCAAAATATTGGTTGAGTGTTTTACCATGGTACTAATGATTTTGTTTCATCATTATGCTTGTAATCACAACTGTGAAATGTCATGCTTATTCTTCTTCATTCTATTATAGATGATTTTTTGTAGAACCAATACAATCTTTCGGGCACTTTAAAATTGGATTCCATACACCAAGTTTCTCGTATCCAAATAAACAGTGATTTTGTAAAATATTTTGTAGATTTTTGTATTCTCTTGACTCTTCTATTTGATTACATGCCATGCATCATTATTTGTTATATGGACGTTTTCCTTTGAATTTCGTTGCCACATCAGAATCAGTCAGTAATTTTGGTTATGATAATGTCGTGTTCTTGTACATAGTAACATAAATAATTCATAAGGAATTAATAAATCTTCCAGAAAAAGTAATGCTCAGTAATTGTTTACTATCAAACACACAAATAGAAAATTGTAACTAATAATTTTTGATTACGAATAGTTTATATATATATATATATATATATATATATATATATATGACTACTATAATATGTCTTAACTCTATCATAAAAAAATACAAGAAATGAAAGGCTCCTAAACGTTGACAAAACATTTGCTAAAACAATATGTTTTGATTGGTAGAGTAGTTACAGTGTTTTACAAGAGTCTTTCAACAACAAATTTTACATAGTTCTCAAAAAAGACCTATCTATCTGAAACGTATGTCTCTTATTCTTTGTAGCTCCAATACTAATAATAAAGTCTCATCTGTTGCTCATTTATGTAATATGCTACAAACTCTGTAATACATCTCATGGGAAACACGTGAAACCAATTTAGAGGAAATTAATATTTATAAAAGTTACACTATCACACACCATTGCGGTTTTTAAACTCATAGAGGCTTAAAATCCATTTATTCATTATCTTTTACTTATGTAACTAATGAGAAATAACTGAAAAGGCGAGTTATAACATAAAAACAACTTTATTATTGACTTGAAAATATGATAAAGTTATTTTGGTTTAGTTGCAAACCTAAAAACTAGTTAAATATTCACGTTGAATATCCGAATTTCACGTTTCTGTTTACACGTTTCATCTAAAATTGGTTTTTTAGAAACCTTAAAGATTAATTATATTACTTACCATAAATCTGCTGTGATTTCGATAAATAATTTTGACAGATGATAACGTTTGGCGAAATTTAACATTTTTGTAAGTTAAGCCGGCAGTAAACAATATCCTTTGACATGAGACACTGATTTCAACCGCCATAAAGAACCTCAAAGACGAATGGCCAAGATAAAAGAAAGCCAGATTTGGCACGTGAAGTTGGCAGCAGTGTCCTCTAGTAATATAAATGACTCGCTTGTTTAATTGTATGAACAACACTATTCTATTACACAACGATAGTACCATGTTACACTGTTGTCTGTTAAGTACAGGATGTACAAGTACATTAATGACGAGAGTGTGCGGTAAAGACTGTTGTTAAAAGTTATGCTCGCGCATATCTAACTGTTAGTACGTGAGCTGTACTTGTGTTGCACAGATCAGTGTAATTGTACTCTTTGAAGGTTACTACAGGACTTAAGCCGCCACAGAGTCTGAGGCTTGCAATATTTAATCAGTTTATTTTTATTATTTTCTTTTCCTTAGAGCTGAGAATTTCAGAATGTTACGTGATAAGAGAGTGTGCATGTACACTCGCGAGACTTTATATACATTCTTAAATATACGCAACTACAGACAGTCAGTCAATTACTAACGGTACATAAGTTAAATATAAGACAAGGTAAGAGCCAAATGGGGCAATCCGTATCCCCGATCCCACAACAATATGGCCACCATGAGCTAACTAGTCATATTCTAGTAACACGTGCACTTACGGTATCGGCAGTTTGAAATAAATATGACATAATATTTCCCTGTGCATTAGTATAAATATTATTTTAGGATGAGTAAAATAATTTGGCAACCTGAGCCCCACTAGATGAAAGAAAATACAGTGTGACTGCCGGGAACTGGACGTATTTTAAATGAATAGTACAACCTTATTTTATATAGTAAAATTATTTAATTGTGGAATATATATTGGTGAAAACATACCATTTCAAAAAACATATGTTTTATGGAACCTTTTATCCTAGTTTGGGTTTATTTCTTAAAGATGATATCATGCACGTGATGGCCGTTAACCTGGATACAGGTTTCCAACCTCTGGAGAAAATCATTACGCACTCTCATCAACATGTCTTGTCCAATCAAATTCACCTCTTCGGTGATTGCATCTTTCAGCTGCAATAATGTTCGTGGTTTGTGAACATAGACACGAGCTTTCAAATACCCCCATAAGAAATAGTCACAGGGCGACAAATCTGGTGACCTCGGTGGCCACGGCACGTCACCAAAACGTGAAATCAACTTGCCAGGGAACATCTTCTACACAACTCGCATCGATGCAGCGGCAGTATGCGCTGTAGCCCCATCTTGTTGGAAGTAAACATTTTTCACGTTTATTCCTCGCCTCCGAAGTTGTAGCTTGAGATATGTTTCCAACATGTGAACATAGCGTGCAGAATTCACTGTCACTGTGACTCCATTTTCCTCAAAAAAATACGGACCAATTATCCCAAAGTGGCCTACAGCACACCAAACCGTTACTTTTGGGGAGTGGAGTGGTTTTTCATGAAAGTTACATGGATTTTCAGGAGCCCAATATCGTAAGTTTTGTTTGTTCACTGAACCGTTTAAGTGGAAGTGAGCTTCGTCGCTCATTAACATCATTACATCAGGATTATCAGTAAACAACACCTGCATACGTACTGCGAAATCTTCTCTTTGTCCATAGTCCCTCTCTTTCAGTTGCTGTACCACCTGTATTTTATAGGGATGAAATTTCAAATCTGATTTTAAAATTATTCTGACAGAATCGCGCTTCATGCGTAGCTCTTGTGCGTGTCTTCGTGCAGAGCGACCCGGGCTCCTCATCAAAGCAGTTCTCACTCTAGCGATGTTGTCTGGTGTTCTCACTGTTCTTGGTGGACCGGGTGGCTTTTTCTTTGATACTGTTCCTGTTGTTCTGAACTTGTGCACCCATCTTAGCAATGTATTCCGGCTTGGAACCGTGTCATTTCGCGCAATATTAAAGTGGCGTCGGAAGATACGCTGTGTTTTGATAACGGATTCGCCATTTTTAATAAATGTGTCATATGCAAAAACACGATGCTGAACTGACCACTGATCCATCGTGACTAAAATGGTAAAGCTCACTCAAAACAATGACATAACCTCAATCTCCCTAGAACGTGTAACAACAATGTAACAGCTGTTGCAAATTCGTCCGGTTCCCGGCAGTCACCCTGTATTTAAAACTAAACAAAATATTATTATTTACTAATTTGCTCATTAAAATTAATATTTTAAAAATAAGCATGGTTAAGCCCACTCTATAAGAAAAGTTCATAAACGGCTTTTGTAGTAAATTTTAGAATAATTTTAGTTAAATTTTCACCTCTCGGTATGTTATTGAAGAACATAAAAATAATTTATTGGATAAAAATACCCTCAATACTGTATAAAAAAATGGCAGACAAAAGATAAACCTAAGAAATAGGTACTATTGATTGTTTGGCAGTGGTTTCCAGCCTCCTTCATATTCTGTCAAGTTCACAAACCGAAAAAATTTAAACTTTTAAATATTTCGTGTTTTCAAACTTTCAATAATGGACATCAAAATTCTCTTCAACAAACTTTTGTTATGACATTCTATCTTCGATCTTATTTTTTTTTTTATTGAAATCACATTAAGACAAAAATAAGTGCTTTATAAATTGGTATTATCAAGATAACCACGGAGGTCTGATACTGTAAAGAAATACTTTTTCAATGTACGTTGGACCTACTTATCTAAAATATGGCCAAAGATCTTAGATAGGTTCTTTAAAAGCACTATATGTACCAGTTTGCGAAGAAAACAAGAGCAGTAACTTCCAGAGTAAAAGTATTGTTATACATAGTTGGCACCATGCTCAATAAAGGGTTCTTGCACCCTACGTAATCAGGATTGTCAGTTATAAGAAAATCCCAAACACCTATTTTGAGAATTTAATGACCAACACAAATTAATTTTGGTGACCGCGACCATAGATCATTATTATTGAAAGAATTATTTCGACATAACTTTTTTCCCCTACAGGCATTTCTGAAATACAGTCTTTTTGGAAAATTTTCTGTACATTGGCTTGATTTTTTTCCCCCATAAGTTCTAAAGTGAGTTAAGAGCAGCATAGCCGATATAAAATATCAAACATTTCAAAAGGTATATTAGTATAACAATAAAAAATAGAAACATAGACCATGTGCAATTTTATAGTGTATAATTTATTTTTGTAGCTTAATAAATTGAAATACACGTGTATTATTTATATATCACAGTATAAAACAACAAAAAAACAACAAAATTATAACATCAGAAAGTGACTCCCCAAGTCTGGTCATCTGCCATTATCATGTGTGACAAAAAACACACACACACACACACACACACATATATATATATATATATATATATATATATATATATATATATATATATATATAAACACTGATGACAGCTATAAATAACCCAGTTCAGGGCAATAAAATTATTTTCTTAAGGTTTAAATATTAAATAAAACAATTACCATAATCAAACTGGGATTATGTTCCTAGTATTTCATCTTTAGTACAACACAGTCATCAATTCATATCTGAAACTACACGACTACCGGTATATTCCAGTATCATACTTATGTTCAGGAGTAATTGAGACATGTTTCCCTTAACACTATCAAATCTTGTGGGAAACCCCGGTTCGTGTAACCGGCCGGATAAAGACCTACGTTCGTGGCTGATAGTGCCATAATCCTCAAGTGGAGTCGAGATCCGCACGAGGGCGATACTAGCGGACATAATCGCAAATAACTTACTCTGCTTCGTGATCTTCTGATGTTTTGGCATTTCGATAAACGTGGTGGAAACACGAAAGTCACTTGCAGGGGCACTTTTACTGTGGGAGCTCTAGGTATCGGGGTGATCCCGTTCTGCACTTACCACTGGGATACTCTGCGACACTCCTCTATTACCTCAGTAGAGGCGATGTATTGTGAAGTACGTGATTCGTGAATTCTGAACTTAGAGCGATTGGAAGGACCAATTTCTTTTAACCATGGGTAAAGTTGGGATAGCAACCCATAAATCACATCTTTTAAGGAGTTAGCACATTCACCCGCAAGTGAGAGATCCGAGTTCGAGCCACGGCGGAGCAGGTACTTTTTGTGATACAATGTGATTGTGATATATATATATATATATATATATATATATATATATATATATATATGATATATATATATATATATATATATATATTATTGGGAATATTGTTTATTTATTTATACGGCAATGAACTATTTCACATACGTATTTTATATTAATTGAGCTAAGTAGAAAAAAATTCGAAAAAAAGACAAAATAACAATTAAAATCATAAAAATAATAAATAACAGAGAAAAATAACACAACTAAAACTATTGTAATCTATCAACAACAGCAACAATCACAAGTGTATATAAATAAATATATGTGTAATAAAAATAACAGCAATAATAATAATAAGTATGGAATAACAACGATGATAGTAATAGACATAAAAATTTTGTGGAAATTTGTTATTACGATCAATGTAATAACAATAGTAATTTTGTAATAATAATAATAAGGTAAAAAAACAAAAAGAATGAAAATAGTGATAATAATATTATAATATTAATTTGTAACAACTAAAGTGATAACAGCAATGATCGTAATAATAGTAAAATTACCTTGTAACAAACATAAATAAGTAACTGTTAGAAATAGGTCAGTTAATTAGTTGAATTAGTTATTTACGGTATTTTCAGCAGTAGAATCGTGTCATCCACAAACATTAGTAATAGTAGTAACAGTAGTCTTCAAGATACATATTAATGATCGTTAAAATAGAAAGAAAAATATCGAGTGCCGAGACTTGAGTTACACTCCGATAGCTTGACAGGGATCTGAACTGAATCCTTTTGTTGTTCTGAGTACATTTGTCTTAGTTCTACAATTTTTATTTTCCTTCGACTTAGCTTTTTGACCGGCTTGATCTATTATGCCCAATTTGAACAGCTTGGACTGGATTAAATCAAACACCTCAGTGAAATCTGGCATAGTACTCGTAGTTGTTACCAAGTGTGTTGTCCAACATTGTTAATAATAAATCAACTGATTTAAAAATTGTTTTCTTAGTAGATTTATCTTTAAAAAAACTAAGTGGTAAGAATTAAAATTAATTGCAGTATTATCGCTCATGTAACAAGTATGACCTGTGTGTGTCAAAATGACTTATATCGAGCTATTTGGACAACTTAAAACATTTTTCATATGAAATTTATCATAAATTACCATAAATGACACTCATAAAAGTAATGTGTGTCCAATGAAAGGATCGGTGGATACAAGTAAGTTGAATTGATGGTATACTACTGCCATTACATAAATATTATCCGCTAAGTTAAAGTGAAACATCTCAATTACAGGCATTAAAGATATTTTCTCTTTTTGTAAATACAAAACTGAAATTTAATTATTCGTCTGGCATAGAAACAATTTAAATCTATAAATATATTACCACTTTTAAATAAACTATGATTGCTAAGAAACTTAGTAAGAATCTAATAAACTAATTGGTAACATTAACAGTTATAATAACGAGAAATGCCTCACTACAAATACGTTAAGGATGACTGTTTTGGTTTTTAATGAAAAATGTTTTAAAGGTCAAACGTTTAGAATGATACGATTACTTTGTGAAGAATTAAATCTGATGAGAAACGAAAATGACTACAAGCATTGTCGCAAAATTGTTTTGCCAAAAATCCAGACAGTTCTAAATGGGAGTAAAAATGCCGTGCTCTAATGGTAAATTAACCGTTTAATGCCCACATTTGTTCATAGAAATATTTATTTTCATATAAAAGATATATAAAATAATATTAAGGCATAGTACAGTTTTTCAAAACTGTATAAGATAAAATGGGTTAAGTCTTGTACCCAGAATCAGTCGGTAGTATTCGATAATGATATCATAGGTCCTGTCAGTGGTAGTTCTTAGGTCTGGCCGTTGGATCGTGCTGTGAATAGTGTTCCAGTGAGACAGTATATGATCTCATCAGTTCTATTATAAAGACAACGTAAACTGTATTGTTACTTTACTACTTTTTTTACGTTTTATTATTTACGTTATTACTTTTATCGTGAAAATCAACAGTTTCTATTGAGTTTTTGACATTTAAATCGACCATTAAATCATATTATTAACGATGGACATGTTACATTTTCTAATAATTTAAAATATTCTAGCTTTAAGAAAATATAAATGAGTGTGCGTAATGTTTATACACATTTAAGCGACATTATGGAACAAAATTGCACTGGTAAAAAGTCAAAAGACAAAAACCCCTTACTTTTTAACATAATATTGAGTTTTTCAGAGGAAAATAAACACTTTTCTCAGCTACAATATTTTATATCACTTATAACAGAATATTTTTATTTTTATGATATTTTTTATTATTTGTCCAATCAGCAGTTAGAATACACATTGTAACTTAATGTATAAAGTTAATCAAAGCAGTAGTTATTGAGTACTGCAACGCTCATACAAGAATATTGATACAAATTACAGTATCTAAATCAATATATCGTCTGATTTCAAACAGTCATCTCTTTATCTCTCTCCATCATAGCACAGCTGGTTTATATTATAAATGAAAACTAAGTTTTTATACAACGTTTCGGAAGTAAGTATGAGAACATTATTTTTACTAATCAGCCACCTTAAAATTACGTCATATTTACACCGCCAACTACAAAACACTTTTGCACCAAATTTAAATCAACTCGATATTGATGTATTATTTATCACAGTATGGCCCAACGCGGCTCTAAGTGCCGCTTACGATAATAATGGGATCAAAAAGTAAGTGTAAGTTAATTGGTACTGAATTTACTATTTTATGGTGAATTTGTATAAAATAAAAAATATTGTTCATTAGACTAGTCCTAAAATAATAATTTATATATATATATATTTTATATATATATATATATATATATATATATATATATATATATATATAGACTCCCGGCGGAGCAAGTACTTTTTGTGATTCAATGTTTATTGAATTTATATATATATATATATATATATATATATATATATATATAATTTCAATAAACATTGAATCACAAAAAGTACTTGCTCCGCCGGGAGTCTATATATATATATATATTATATTTATATATATATATATATATATATATAAAATATATATATATATAAATTATTATTTTAGGACTAGTCTAATGAACAATATTTTTTATTTTATACAAATTCACTATAAATAGTAAATTCAGTACCAATTAACTTACACTTACTTTTTGATCCCATTATTATCGTAAGCGGCACTTAGAGCCGCGTTGGGCCATACTGTGATAAATAATAAATCAACATCGAGTTGATTTAAATTTGGTGCAAAAGTGTTTTGTAGTTGGCGGTGTAAAATATGACGTAATTGTAAGGTGGCTGATTAGTAAAAATAATGTTCTCATACTTACTTCCGAAACGTTTGTATAAAAAACTTCATATAATATAAACCAGCTGTGCTAAGATGGAGAGAGATAAAGAGATGACTGTTTGAAATCAGACGATATATTGATTTAGATACTGTAATTTGTATCAATATTCTTGTATGAGCGTTGCAGTACTTAATAACTACTGCTTTGATTAACTTTATACATTAAGTTACAAATTGTATTCTAACTGCTGATTGGACAAATAAAAAAAAATATCACAAAAAATAAAAATATTCTGTTATAAGTGATATAAAATATTGTAGCTGTGAAAAGTGTTTATTTTTCCTCTGAAAAAAAACTCAATATTATGTTAAAAAGTAAGGGGTTTTTTGTCTTTTGACTTTTTACCAGTGCAATTTTGTTCCATAATGTCGCTTAAATGTGTATAAAAATTACGCACACTCATTTTTTATTTTCTTAAAGCTAGAATATTTTAAATTATTAGAAAATGTAACATGTCCATCGTTAATAATATGATTTAATGGTCGATTTAAATGTCAAAAACTCAATAGAAACTGTTGATTTTCACGATAAAAGTAATAACGTAAATAATAAAACGTAAAAAAGTAGTAAAGTAACAATACAGTTTACGTTGTCTTTATAATAGAACTGATGAGATCATATATACTGTCTCACTGGAACACTATTCACAGCACGATCCAACGGCCAGACCTAAGAACTACCACTGACAGGACCTATGATATCATTATCGAATACTACCGACTGATTCTGGGTACAAGACTTAACCCATTTTATCTTATACAGTTTTGAAAAAACTGTACTATGCCTTAATATTATTTTATATATCTTTTATATGAAAATAAATATTTCTATGAACAAATGTGGGCATTAAACGGTTAATTTACCATTAGAGGTATTTTTACTCCCATTTAGAACTGTCTGGATTTTTGGCAAAACAATTTTGAGACAATGCTTGTAGTCATTTTCGTTTTCTCATCAGATTTAATTCTTCACAAAGTAATCGTATCATTCTAAACATTTGACCTTTAAAAATATTTTTCATTAAAAACCAAAACAGTCATCCTTAACGTATTTGTAGTGAGGCATTTCTCGATATTATAACTGTTAATGTTACCAATTAGTTTATTAGATTCTTACTAAGTTTCTTAGCAATCATAGTTTATTTAAAAGTGGAAATATATTTATAGATTTAAATTGTTTTCTATGCCAGACGAATAATTAAATTTCAGTTTTGTATTTACAAAAGTAGAAAATATCTTTAATGCCTGTAATTGAGATGTTTCAACTTAACTTAGCGGATAATATTTATGTAATGGCAGTAGTATACAATCAATTCAACTTACTTGTATCCACGATACTTTCATTGGACACACATTACTTTTATGAGTGTCATTTATGGTAATTTATGATAAATTTCATATGAAAAATGTTTTTAAGTTGTCCAAATAGCTCGATTATAAGTCATTTTGACACACAGGTCATACTTGTTACATGAGCGATAATACTGCAATTAATTTTTAATTCTTACCACTTAGTTTTTTTAAAGATAGATCTACTAAGAAAACAATTTTTAAATCAGTTGATTTATTATTAACAATGTTGGACAACACACTTGGTAGCAACTACGAGTGCTATGCCAGATTTCACTAAGGTGTTTGATTTAATCCAGTCCAAGCTGTTTCAAATTGGGCCATAATAGATCAAGCCGGTCAAAAAGCTAAGTCGAAGGAAAATAAAAAATTGTAGAACTAAGACAAATGTACTCAAGAACAACAAAAGGATTCATTTCAGAATTCCCTGTCAAGCTATCGGAGTGTAACTCAAGTCTCGGCACTCGATATTGTTCTTTCTATTTTAACGATCAACGATATGTATCTTGAAGACTACTGCTACTACTATTACTAATGTTTGTGGATGACACGATTCTACTGCTGAAAATACCGTAAATAACTAATTCAACTAATTAACTGACCTATTTCTAACAGTTACTTATTTATGTTTGTTACAAGGTAATTTTACTATTATTACGATCATTGCTGTTATCACTTTAGTTGTTACAAAATTAATATTATAATATTATTATCACTATTTTCATTCTTTTTGTTTTTTATACCTTATTATTATTATTACAAAATTACTATTGTTATTACATTGATCGTAATAACAAATTTCCACAAAATTTTTATGTCTATTACTATCCATCGTTGTTATTCCATACTTATTATTATTATTGCTGTTATTTTTATTACACATATTTTATTTATATACACTTGTGATTGTTGCTGTTGTCGATAGATTACAATAGTTTTAGTTGTGTTGTTTTTCTCTGTTATTTATTATTTTTATGATTTTAATTGCTATTTTGTCTTTTTTTCGAATTTTTTTCTACTTAGCTCAATTAATATAAAATACGTATGTGAAATAGTTCATTGCCGTATAAATAAATAAGAAATATTCCCAATAATATATATATATATCATTATATATATATCACAATCACATTGTATCACAAAAAGTACCTGCTCCGCCGTGGCTCGAACTCGGATCTCTCACTTGCGGGTGAATGTGCTAACTCCTTAAAAGATGTGATTTATGGTTGCTATTCCCAACTTTACCTATGGTTAAAGAAATTGGGTCCTTCCAATCGCTCTAAGTTCAGAATTCACGAATCACGTACTTCACAATACATCGCCTCTACTGAGGTAATAGAGGAGTGTCGCAGAGTATCCCAGTGGTAAGTGCAGAACGGGATCACCCCGATACCTAGAGCTCCCACAGTAAAAGTGCCCCTGCAAGTGACTTTCGTGTTTCCACCACGTTTATCGAAATGCCAAAACATCAGAAGATCACGAAGCAGAGTAAGTTATTTGCGATTATGTCCGCTAGTATCGCCCTCGTGCGGATCTCGACTCCACTTGAGGATTATGGCACTATCAGCCACGAACGTTAGGTCTTTATCCGGCCGGTTACACGAACCGGGGTTTCCCACAAGATTTGATAGTGTTAAGGGAAACATGTCTCAATTACTCCTGAACATAAGTATGATACTGGAATATACCGGTAGTCGTGTAGTTTCAGATATGAATTGATGACTGTGTTGTACTAAAGATGAAATACTAGGAACATAATCCCAGTTTGATTATGGTAATTGTTTTATTTAATATTTAAACCTTAAGAAAATAATTTTATTGCCCTGAACTGGGTTATTTATAGCTGTCATCAGTGTTATATATATGTTTTTGTCACACATGATAATGGCAGATGACCAGACTTGGGGAGTCACTTTCTGATGTTATAATTTTGTTGTGTTTTGTTTGTTTTATACTGTGATATATAAATAAATACACGTGTATTTCAATTTATTAAGAGCTACAAAAATAAATTATACACTATAAAATTGCACATGGTCTATGTTTCTATTTTTTATTGTTATACTAATATACCTTTTGAAATGTTTAATATTTTATATCGGCTATGCTGCTCTTAACTCTCACTTTAGAACTTATGGGGGGGAAAAAATCAAGCCAATTGTACAGAAAATTTTCCAAAAAGACTGTATTTCAGAAATGCCTGTAGGGGAAAAAAAGTTATGTCGAAATAATTCTTTCAATAATAATGATCTGTGGTCGCGGTCATCAAAATTAATTTGTGTTGGTCATTAAATTCTCAAAATAGGTGTTTGGGATTTTCTTATAACTGACAATCCTGATTACGTAGGGTGCAAGAACCCTTTATTGAGCATGGTGCCAACTATGTATACACAATAATTTTACTCTGGAAGTTACTGCTCTTGTTTTCTTCGCAAACTGGTACATATAGTGCTTTTAAAGAACCTATCTAAGATCTTTGGCCATATTTTAGATAAGTAGGTCCAACGTACATTGAAAAAGTATTTCTTTACAGTATCAGACCTCCGTGGTTATCTTGATAATACCAATTTATAAAGCACTTATTTTTGTCTTAATGTGATTTCAATAAAAAAAAAATAAGATCGAAGATAGAATGTCATAACAAAAGTTTGTTGAATATTATATATATATATATTTATATATAATATATATATATATATATATATATATATATATATATAATTTCAATAAACATTGAATTAACAATGAATAAACATAATTTATTGACAATGATATTGATATATATATATATATCAATATCATTGTCAATAAACTTTGAGCAATAGACAAAAAGTTACGATTCGTATTGGAATAAACAAGTTAGGATTGGTATTGATTCCTATGTTTACGACATTAAAGTAAATGAAAAAGTTTTGGACATTACGAGCGGGATTGAGTTATTAGAAGAGTACGGTTTGCTGGTAAAACCATTTGAACGTTTTGGAAGTTGGAACAGCGTTAGGATTAAGACCACCGAAAGTAGATGGAGAAATAAGGTGGGCTATAGACAAATTACTTGACCCTTTGGAAGATATAAAAACAAAGAGAGACAATTTTAATTGTGTGGAGAGTTAATTGGACCATTTTCCTGTAGCAAGTTGGCTCCGGCTTCTTGTAGCTTTGTTAAGAGATATCTGCCTGAAATAGGATGGGAGGATAAATTTGAGAAACAAGCCTGAGATATCTCGTTACTCAAAGTATGGTCAACATACCACACTGTCTGTCCACCTCCCAGAGTTTAACCCTTTATATAATCTAAGATAAACTTAATTTGTCCAACGCTTTGAGCGCCGTCTTGGTCAACTCGCGGTTCATAGTTGTGACGCATACAGCTTTAATTTGTTTGTTTTTGCTGTAGTCATCCCATGTTAAATAGCAATAAAAATTGATGTGGCTAGCAAGAAATAGACAGACGTAACAGCTTTCTCCTCCTAGAAGATATAGTGGCTATACTGCAGGCTATTTCAAAATCCATTTGTCATATATATATGTTTTCCACAAAATGATCCTCTTTTTGGGTATATAGATAATATTCATGGTGAAGGCTTGTTAGTAGAAGGAAAACTAGGAAAGGATGATGAGAAAAGTTTCTTTGTAATATATCCGATTCCCACATATGTCACAGTACCTGACCCCATTAGCCACCAGTTTTGATTATTGCCTTGTTCTACCTATACGTGTTATCCATATGAACATACAGGAGAATCCGCATCCCGATTCCCCGAACAAATTATAAATGAAGTCAAATCATTAAAACCCCAAGAAGTTACGGTTGAAAATTGGCAGTTTCATAACATTACTCGATCATGTGATCCTATACATTCATGTGATCAATGATGCTATAGATTTTTCTGGAACGTTAATAATGTTTAATGGTCCAAAGAAAGATACACAACAAACTAAATCAGTACTCTAAGTTGAAACGCTATTTTCAAATTTCTAACAACAGCAATTGTTAATAAACAAATGTCAAAGACAACCATTTTTAGTATAAATTAAGATAAGCATTTTACAATTTTATATTAACTCATACAAATTTAGTTTGATACAAACATAGTAATAGTACAATTATAAAAGAATCTGTTATGAGTACTGTTCTAGTGTTGTACAGTTTTGTACCGAATTGCTGTATACAAACATACAACGGTATTGATATTGCAATATTCAACAGATTTCTCATAATACGAATACATTCGCGTTGTAGCAGATTGAAGGATATGGAAGAGATGGGTGGGTGTAGCACGATCCGAAGACAAAGTAGACCACTATAAAGCGCAGAGGAGCTGATAGAGATAGAGAGTGCCGCTATTAGGAAATGATGGCAGGCGAGGATGATGTGACCACCGTCGTTATCCTAGAGAAAGGACAAGGATGCAGGATGGGCGGTGGAGAAAGGATTCTTCAGTCGGCGCCTAAGGACTGGACGCCCACGCCAGCTTAAAGTCACTAATTATAGGCAACATTAAACACGGGTTCACGAGATCAAACTATATAATTTTGCAATAATAAAGAGAATTTATGTTTAAGAGCTGGATAGATATAAATAAATCCCTGCCCTCGAGAGAGTTTGACCCTGGAGTCTGTCAACTACACTAATTTATTATACGTTGCATAATTTCATTTACTTCCACAATAATTAAATTTATGAAATCAGACCAAATCTACATTGTATTTTATAAGTGTTGGATTTTTACTTTCATCCTTGCTGCTTCTGTCAAAGTTATAAAAAGATTTCTTAGAATTTTTGTAAGCTTAAAGAATGAAATTGTCATTTGTTTCATGAGAATATTGAGGTATTTTGACCTATTGCAAATAGCAGCTGATTTGTAAGTGATATTTAATTATCAAGTATATTGATTTATATACTTCTTACTCGAATGTTATGTGTACAAAATGAATATTTCCACAGAGAGTTCTTTTACGGCCTCTACTAATTAAAGCATAGGGAGATAGTGCTATGGATTGAGCTATGCTGTGTTGATTACCCTAGTATTGTAACATAACGGATGTGTCAAAAACTGTCTTTGAAAAATGTAACAGCAAGCGGATATATCCTCAACTGTCCGCGATGCTTTTTCACACATTTTTCACACGAATTTTGCAACATGGCTGGATCATTTATATTGTTAGAGAACAGTATCCATGATGCAATATCGATACTTAATGGATGTATCGAAAAGTCGGAGCAAAACTTTATAGTTTATTTCTTTATGCAAAACTGTTTCACACGTATTTATCACAAGTAATTTACAAAAATATTTCAAATGTTCTTGAAACATGAGCTGAATGATTATTATTGAGGTTTTTGTGTTGGCAGCACTGCAGTCTTATTCCGCAAGTCTTTTTGCCAGTAAAAATGCAAAAACATTTTTGTTGCAAATTTACTATCACACTCCTAGACTTATATAAAAGTGTGTCAAAAAAAAAAACGTGCATAAATAAAAAAAAACTTTTGCCTCTATCTAAAAATTTTTTTGTATTTTGCCGATTTAGGCTTAAAACTATGATTTTATCTAGAACAATTACAAACCATTGATTATTAATTCTTACAATATTATTGATTATTAAGGTAATAATCGTTCATAGCCGTATCAAGGATGACCTAATGGGTGGGGGGTTGCCACTAAAACTTTTCCGTACCTTCCAGTCACGCTGAGATACGGAAGCACCCCCCCCCCAACCCGGTATACTCGTATGTTAAATGCTAATACAATTTACAAAAACTTTTTAAGTTTGACAGGCAGCCGTCTGCCAATATTATTCTTATTACTTTATGCACTACAAACCGACAATAACATAAGCGAAAATATACCCTTTTGGAGACCGCCGATAACAAAAAAGAATTTCATGAAAATTACGCTGAATTAATAAGAATAACAGAGACTTAGGAAAATGTCTTTAAGAAATATAAGACAAGTCCTCCACCTAGAATTTATACATTCTAATTTGAGCTTCCAGGATACATATCTTTTATATATTTTTTTACATGAAAGTATGGGCGTGTATTTGCTTTACGTAATTAATATGTATTTAGATTTAAATGTTTCATTTTTATTTCGAACCTTGTCAATCCCGATAAAAATATTGGGACATAAATTGATATGTATTTTTTTATATAGGTTATATTATCCGTGTATACAACTACACAAATTTTGAGACATGAGAATAGTAATTGTTTCTTTTTACCGCAGCTGAGCGGATGACGTTCACTGCGTGCATTGCACATAGACTTTAGACATGAACTTTAAGTTAGATATTATTTACAGAGAACGATTTTCGTTATTTTGGTTCTGTAATTGTGGGTTTTCATACACGAAGTGTGACATAAACACATTATAGTGATCGGTTAATAAATATCGTAATAATTGATGAAAGAACAAGCCTGTAAATCGGCAAAAAATATATATATTTTTATTTCTTTTTAAATTTTAATGTTATCATACTAATGATGATAAAGACTATTGCTATATTAGACATTCTTTTGGGTTACAGCTTTAGACAAACCATTGCAGGCACCAACCTGAGATCTGACAGTGGAGCGCGGTGTAGAACATGAAAATTGGAATAAAGTGTTCAGTGAAAGAGATGTTAAAAGACAAATGAAAATTTTTATATTCAAAGTTTTTGAATAAAAACATTTAAATTAACAGACGAGAACTTCAAGATGCTTATATTTTATACATCAATGGCTGAAAAATTAATAGTTTTGATAAATTAAAGAAGTTTTAACATAAACATTATTGCTATTGCAAAAATGTTATCAAGCTAGAGGCTTGATTGTTGCTATTAAATTATAAAGCCTTTTAAATTATAAATTATTTATTTTTATATTTTATTCCTGAAATTTATGTAAACAAAACATGTTTTAGTGTGTAAAATAAAACATTACAACATTACCAACTTCTACTCAGATAGTAATTAAAAGACCATAATCTTTCTTTACTTTGACTGTGAGTTTTGGTGAAAATTTTATTAAAATAAACGAAATGGGTTATTACATAACCTCAGATGTATCAGAAGTTCACCACCAAAGGGTTGAAAGTTCATTATTTTATTTTTATATATAGGTCAACTAAACACGTTTTGATAATCTAATTTTATATGCGTCTTACAAAATTTTGGTTGAACAATACCGTAGAAGTGTAACAGTAACAGGAAATATAATTTAATCACTTTTAGGAATTATAATATTTTTAAATGGGAAAAAACAGCAATCTAGACGTTTTGAACTGTTATAGTATTTTTGTTAGCAAACACTATCGGCATTCGTTAATAACACGTCACTAATACATGACTAGCGCCAACAACGACAGCGTTGAGAACTACCTGTACGTTAAGGTTATAATAATTAGCCGTTCAAAGAGATGACTGGAAGACTTTCATAGCCATTGCTCGCTGTCGCTTTCGCCCAAAGCGCGGGAAGTGAAGTATGTATTATATTTTTAACCCCCCCCCCCAGGTCGCAAACGGACTCGTAATTCTGAAAAATGAGTATGAGTCTTGTGTTCTACTATATGTCAGCTGTTATAATAAAAATATAAAAACAAAACTGAACGATGATATATTGTTCGACTACAAGTATAATACTTTCAGTTTAAGGTAAGAGAAAATATACCTTGAATATTTGTATCAAAGGGGGGGGGGGGTTTGCAACCTCCCAATCCCCTCCCCCCTAGATACGCCTCTGGAATCGTTAAACTAAGAGGCCTACTACTCGTACAACCAAAAAGCGTCTACATCCAAGCTTCTATTTCAATTCAAGAATTAGAGCTAGAATGAAAAATGTTTTGGGTGTCATGCTGTTCGACAGATCTACATTGATGCTAAGTCTCCTTGACATATGTTACATTTTCGGTTTTATGTTCGACATACTATCTCGGTTTTCGAGAGTATGTGTGGAAAAACCAATTTGTCACACACACTTTGCACACAAACACATAAAATTATTAAACAGTCCAGTTTATTCTCTCCCTTCAATTCATGTTCGTTACATATTCTATTTCCTTGGTTTAGTCAAGGCATTAATCAATATTTGTATACCTACTCAGTATTACAAGCCTCATCAGTGAGAAACAGATGCGGTATCCCCTTAACGATTTTCTTTCATAAGAAGTTGTATACAGTGCCTGGTGTATTGCTTTGTGGTTTCATTTGATATGGTCACAGGTCCGTTCAGATACTGTAAATATGCAGTCCCACAAAGTGAACAATGTCATAGGAAACCCATTTTTAGGAAAATAAAATCAAATTGAAATTCCATCAAATAAATATGTAGTTATCTAACCTGTAAGTTATCATAAAATAAATTTAATTGTAACATGTCATAAAAATAAAGACAAGCCAGTCATATGTTATAAAAGTGGTAGCAAACGCTACCATTCGACGGACTGGAAAAATTTCATTTCAGTCTGTCTATTAGTCTGTTTGTCCGCACGATATCTGTAGACTAGAAATTGTGCACCAACCTCATTTCTACGTGACTAACACTGAGTGAATGATGCTTGTCGCAAAATAGGATTTGGCTGAGCGTCAGCGAAACTTTTACATTGGTATTATAGCTAACCATGTACATCCATACGTGATTTTTACATGTGACATATTACCGCATGAAGCCTTACTATCCCAACACGTATAACATAGTTTTATGGTTACTTGGTGAGCAGGCTTATTATTTACAAATTGATATGATGCTCAATTTAATCCGTAAATGTTCATGTAACATGTTCCAAGAAACAAGAAAGGTTTCATCTTTAGACTTTACATTTTGTATTAAACTACATCTTTACATAGACAATAATTTGGCTGAGCGTCGTTGAAGCCTATCACTCAGTAGATTGTGTTCTGCGGTTAGATATACAGACAATTATACAAAAAGGGAGAAGACAAAAATATAACGCAATATAAAAGTGATTCTTGTAGAAATGAATTTTCATACATCATTTGAAGTATATATAAATAAATCTTTCTCGACATATTTCGTCACATGATACATTCAGAGTGTTATATCAGAATCATATCTGTGTTTAAATTATAAAGGTCTACACACTAAGTTGCTATGAAATTATGATGCATTTGTTGGGAGAGTAGAGCTCATGAGTTAATAGTTGACATGTTTGAACTTTAATGGTTGTATTGAGTTGGTTTTACATTTTTTTTATTTTGCTATTTTTACATTGCCGTCATTGATACTCATAAGATTTATGTAAAAATATTCACTGACGCTCAGCCAAATGAAACGGAGTGATAAGCACCATCACAGAACTCATATATAATTGTTTGTTCCACACATAGAAAATAAATTTTGTTCACAATTTCAAGCTTATAGATCAGTTTGTTTCCGAGATGTCGTGGGGACAGATATACAACAGGTAAATAGATAAACAGACAGACATGAAATTGTTTTAGGTCCACGATTGAAATGCTTCGCTAAAGTTCAGCCCATTCGCTATTCCATTGAATAAGGTACAGGCTTAGAATTTTTCATTGTACCTGAGCTAAGCCTGTTATATGGCACGTTGTGTGCCCTTCTCCTACTTTGTATATTATAATCAGTACCAAAGTTCATGAGTCCAGCGCCAACAGAATTATCTCGCTTAAATATAAAAAGGCTTTAATAACATCAGACGCTGTATAAACAACTTACAAAACGTATTTATTGTAATTTTACGTTTCTCAATTTCAATACGAATTTACATTTGATATCTAGTTTTGTGTTAAATATGAAATTATTGTAAAATATGTTAGTCAAAATATGAATATATTTTATGTGTTTCATAAAATACCAATCGAGTTTGGTAGGGTGTAACGCAAATTTAGATTTTTCTTCTATATACCTCTCTCAAGATTTTATAATTTATGAAAAATGTACGTATATTAATATAATATTAGTAAAATGTTCTGTGATCACATTGGATTCTTTTCTGCATACTATTGCTATTGCAGTAACTCTTATAACCCTGTAGAGTAGCAAAAGTTCTATTTTCCATTCCTCATCAGATGATTTTCAGCCTAATTATTTTCAGATAATTGTATAGCGGTTGTCAAATTTCCTCACCATGTGGCAATAAAAATATATTACTCAGTATATTCGGATTTACACGATTCCAATAAAATTTACTATCGTGATAATTTAAAGACAATAGTAAAAATGTCCAGGCACCCATACAGATTAGCTCTGGATTGACATCCGACTATAAAAATACATCTAGAGAGGTAGGCAGGTCCCGACTCTAAAGAGCCGCATCTTCAAGAAACTTAAGGAGCCACTAAAATAAATATTACCTCGTAAATACCTGAATCGTTACTAAAGTCCTGGGAGTCAATAAGGGTGAAGGTCAGTAACTAACTGGAGTCCTGGACTGACAAGTCCAGCTAGAGACGGTGAGACCAGAGTTAATTGGTTGGCAAGGTCAATCTCATATTGCAGGCCACTAGCCACTGCATGTTTATTTCTATAAATATCCACTCTAGAGCAATAAACTATGAAGTATCCTGTTAGAGTCCGGTCTTAGTCAGTTCCGGTATTTCGCGTTGGCATTTCCGTCAATGATTTTTCTGGGTTATAGTGGACTTATATACGGTCTACTTTAAAGGTATCGCAATAGGTTTTCAACTAGTTCTGGTTTTGTATTACAGAGAATCGATGAATTTGTCAAGTTTTGGTTTGCTATTTAAGAACATTAATACTTTCAAAAGTTTCAGTACCTTATTATTGTGTTTATCGCAATCATTTTATAGTAACTTAGTGCGTAGGTGTTTACAATTTAAACACTGATATGACTCCCTTATATCACTCTGAATGTATCATGTGACAAAATATGTCGAAAAATATTTATTTAGATAGACTTTAAATGTTGAATGAAACTGCATTTCTACAAGTATGTGTTCTATGATGCGTTATTTTTGTGTTTACTCCTTTTTTGTATGATTGTATGTCTATCTGACCGCAGGACATATCGAGGATGGAATGAGATGTAGATTTGAAAACTCATGCGGCGAAGCCTGTTACGACGTGGCGTACTTCTACGTTGTTATTGACAGATAACCATACGCCAAAAGAAGTATTACATATCTTTACATCTCCCAGCAAACAAAAGAAAAATTGTATTAACCTACTGAGTGATAGGCTTCAACGACGCTCAGCCACATTTTTGTCTATGTAAAAATAAAGTTTCAGGCAAAATGTTAACTGTACAGATGAAATCTTTCTTGAGAATCTTTGAAGTGTTTGAATCTGTTTACGACCGTTTGGTTTATTTATGAATGTTTCCAAATGCTCTGCGTACAAAAGTACAATTGTTTCATAGCCACTATGATTTACTGCGTTTCAGATCTAACTACAGATATGTCTGTAATAGTTATTCAGTATGATTAAAATCAGCATTAAAAGCATTGTGTCTTTCGTGTGTTTCCATGATTGCATTGCTAAACTTTCAAAATTGCTTTTAGTGATTCCATAAAATAAGGTAAATTATATTCCTTATTTTAGTCCTCAGCACGTAATATTCACCAAAACTCATCATAATCCAATAAGTGATTGCAATTCCGCTTTGCGAACGTTTCTGTGATCAGTTATTAATATATGGTAAAATGGCATGAACATATTATAAAATTCTACAGCTTGTTAAGATGTCAAAAGTGACAAGATAACGTAATCTGTGGTTAAAATCCACTACGAGATTCACGTATATAGAAATGTATAATATTATATACCAGACATAATAGCGCCTATCTAAGGTTGAGAGTGTCACTCAATAACGTAAAACTACTAGACCGATTGTACTTAAATTTTACATGGACATTCGCAGGGTCCCTAGTTAACATGTAGGTCTAATCCTATTGAGCTACACTCTTATTGAAAACTCCCTTTTTGGCTTAATCAGCAGAGAGAAAATGATTTTTTTAATCACATGTCAAAGTCAAGAATAGAAATATAATAATTGATGCAGATGTAAACAGATGTTTCATCTGTTTCATCAAGTCAGTTACACATTACATATTCCACGTTACGTGCAGAAGCTTTTCTTTGCCTGGGGGTCTTTAATAGCATTTTAATCAGCTACGATAAATTGCCATTATTATACTTACTTTATAAGTGAAGTTATCTGTAAAGCTAAGGACAAAATTGTTCAAGTTGTTTACTGAAATTGTTGGAGCTATTCAATAAATATAATGAAACATAGAAGAGAAATTGGAAAATTTTAAAGCCAGATATAGATTTATATTTTTACTCTTCGACTTCAGAGCTCCATCTTTAATCTTAAATATAAAATAAATCTATAAAAAGATATCTTTAAGTGAAAATCATTGATGTCAAGATTAAATGGAATGATATTTAAAAAGAATATGGTCATAGTCTATCTGTTTTTCAAAATTCAATTGCGTTTAAAACCACACATATATAATAAATTATACATATATATATATAAAAGTACAGTATATATATATATATATATATATATATATATATACATATACATATGTGTGTGTGTGTGTGTGTGTGTGTGTGTGTGTGTGTGTGTGTGTGTGTGTGTGTGTGTGTGTGTGTGTGTGTGTGTGTGTGTGTGTGTGTGTGTGTGTGTGTGTGTGTGTGTAATAAAGTTAGTGTATAGTAAAATTAAAATAATAAGGATTTAAATAAATTTCTAATCTACATAAATATAGCAGGTACTACTTTAAATTAGCTGAAGACCTTTCAATTGTAGCAAATAATAATGACTATCATTAATTTATCTGCGGAAAGTTGGAAATCTTGAACAACATTGCAGTTTTCATGCATATGAAAAGTAGTGTGTTATCCAAGCAAAAGTCAATGTTTTTTAATCTTGCTGCATATTATAGGTACTGTATGAAAGGAATAATCGTGCAATATATCATATTCACAAGCGGGCATAACGAGAAAAAGCTAACAGTTTATTTTTACTATTTGGAAGAAAACCATTGTCTTAATCCTTAAATCCAGCTTTATTTTACATATGGGCAAAAGAGAAACTACCGTGCAAAATTATAGCTTCATAGGCATTGTAATTCTGAATATTTTAAATATTTTCTTTAAGTTTTTTTCTCTTATTTAAAAAAGTTCTGTTTATAAAATTAACGCAAATTTAAAAATTAGAGTGTTTCTGGCCCTTTTGATCCGTGTCTTGCAGTAATAATACTGCAATGTACAAAGATTTTTTATGTTTTTTCCCATAGAGCCACATTTTCCAATATATGTATGAGATCAATCAAATAAATAATTATACTTAATAGTAACTAAAGTAGCGTAATTGAGTCTGTCAAAAGTTACCAATAAATTGACCAAAATCGAACCAATAATTACATTAGAGATTTATAGAATATACAAACTTATTTCGTATGTACTGCATGTAAAGAACCGCAATGGCAGATTTAAGCACCACATGCATTGCGTTCTTCATTTTGGAAAAGATGGATACGTCTCATCATTGAACAATAAGGCATAGCCAAGTGTAGCGACAACAGTATTTCTATGTTCAGTTGTATACAAATTACAGACAATACTTTTCTGTCTGCGTAAAAATGGGGCAGTTGGTAAGTTGGGATTTAGATTTTTATATAATACATCTCTTTATACAAATTATATAGCATTAAAATCTCTTAGTACACCAATTACTTTCGGAACTGGTGCCATATATTTACCAATTCAAAGCCTATTCCAACCGATGCTTCAATTAGTCATACATTCCATCGGTCGATGTAGGACTACGGAGTACTTCGAAATGGGCTGCGATCGAGGAGTAATTGTTATTTATTATAATTGCCCTCTATCGGGAGGCAGATGGGCCATCTAAATGCAATCACTACCCAAATCCAATCGGCCAATTTTGACCTTTACAGGGCCAGCTGGCGGGCCGACGCGACGTTGGTGGCAGGAACGTTGCCGCACCAACATTTGAGATCTACCAACTCTATTACTCTGGCAATAAATTAAACAGCTGATTACTATTTCCAAATTGGTAACTTCTCGTTGCGTAACTACCGTGTTTAATTGCCCGGCGAAGATCTTCAGGCCGGGATTGAGACCGCAGGGTATCGGGTATCCTGAAAGGATTAAGGGACGAATTTCATAATTACGGCTAATACAGACATCTGAGAGAACATCGCCGGTTAGATCTGCCTTGATGTTTCTATTTGCGTATCAATCCTAGAAAACGACTTCCATTAGATGGTTTATTGCTATGAGTGATAAAATAGGAAATGAGTTAGGTTGGCCTGTCTAATGGATTGGTTTGTTTTGAAATATTTAGTATGTGCGTAATTGTTGGTTTTGGTTATTTAAAAGGAAAATTATATTTTGTACACATATAATCAAACAAATTGAAACTCTCTGAGAACAACTTAATTGCTGTTTTCTATCTGGTCTACAACATTGAATCTACGATCTCGTATAATATTAAACGAATCAATTAACTTTGGTAGGGTGGTTCTAGATAAATCTATTATTTTATATACATGTTTGGAACACATCCCCTTACAGTTCTTACATTCTATATGTGAACTTAAAATACATGCGACTACAGGGCTCTGCTCCACGGGCTTCCAAAGTTCCTATGTTAATCTTATGATAATATTTTTTTACGTTTAAAGTGGCTTATTACTAAAACTCATATATTACGCAGTTAATCTCAACCCATTAACTAAACGAACATCAGCTTATTTTGTTATAAAAACTAAATAACATTTGAAAATCAAAATTTCCCCTTTTTACAATTTGTTTTAGGAAAATTATTAAAAACATATCAGTGCTCTGTGTACAGGTACTGTTTAAGGATAAGGCCTACGGTTAGATAAGGGGATAATTTAGCTACAGTAAAATATAAATTAATAAGTAAGATCACACAGAGTAAAATTTTAAAAGAATTATCAAATGCTAGTGCTATCACTGGTTGAGTTTAATTCTAAAGCACTGCTCATAATTCACAATATTTATAGTATTGTATAAAAATCAAATAACGTAGCTATAGTTGGAAGGGTTGATTCAATTGATCTTTGAGTTTAGCTCTAGTTCACCTTCCTTTCATTGCAGCGTCTGGTATCTGTCATTGTCTCAGACTTGAGTGTACCTGATGAGACGACGAGACTACCACTTCACATATTTATAGGTGTCTCTGATGTCGAAACAATGTAGATGTTCCGTTTTGAGCTTCTTCGTCACGAATTTCTTAGGATCTTTCCAGACGATCGTGACTCCAGATTCCAGAAGTCAAGTATGGGACAGTGTCAGATACCAGACACTGTAATGAAAGGAAGGTGAACTGGAGCTAAACTCAAAATTCAAAAAGAAAATGATATCTCTTTGTGAGTTTGTGTGTATTACTTAATCAAATAAACCTATTGAACCGACTGTACTGAACGATTACATATACATTCTCAGAGTCCCTTGTTAACATATAGGCTTATTACTATTTCGAAAATCCCTCCGGGCTACGCCCACCTAGCCTCTAAAGTTGCGAAGTATCCCATCTTTGTCTATTTAAAGTTAGGTCCCATAAGACATACATTATAGCTAAAACATGTTATTAATTAAAAGATCCTGTTAGATGTAATCAACTGTACTGTGTAAATTGCTTATGGCAGCACAACCATACGTTTAATGAATTTAACCATATTTTAAATATGTTAACATTTATAGTCTTAATTAGTACTACAGAAATATCTCTGAATGTATCTGAAAATAGTGGTTTTATGTTTTTACACTGTATACATAAAAAGTGTATGAAATGTATTTATTTAAAACAAAAATCTAGTTTTCTTAAGTAAAATATTAGTACAGTGAAAAACGTCAGTTAATAAAATTGTATTAAAAATAAAGTAAAGTATTTTTCATAAAGTAAAAAATAATTAAACTAATTAGCATTAATTTTGCATGAAGCTTCATTTCTACATAGGCAAAATTGCGTTCTTTGATGTTTATTTGGGTGTGGCTAAGTGTTAGTGAACATGTTTACAATGGTCTTATTGTTAACGATTAATCCAGCAATAAATTTACAGAATAAATAAATTTACAAACAAACTATGTACACTCGAATGAAATGTCAACATGCGACATAGTATAACAGACTTTATTAAGACTTTACATTAAGAAGGGCAATCTCAGAAAAGCAAGTTACGCGACATCTGAAGTGACACACAGGCAACGTCTACCTTGTTGGTTTAGCGTTAGCAAACCATCACTTGAACAGCTGAAAGATTTCATTTCTATCATTCTGTATATCTATTTGTTCACGTATTATATCGAGAACGAACTGACTGTAGTGTACATCAGTGTAAGTGTATATTTCTCTGAATTTTAACGTTTCAGATGGGGAATTTTCTCAAAAATCTACGTTTAAAAAGGAAAGATTAAGTTTTTGTAGGAAAAATTTGCACCGATTATTCATGGATTATATAAATACTGAAGGCCTTTTAATCATTCAGATCCCCTATTTACTTACGGAGTAAGAATTTGTGAATCAGATAAACTGAATTTGTGTTTATAAATTAGTGTACTGAAGGGAATTTTGGAGTTAGATGAATTTTTGAAAATGTCCAAAAAGTAGTGCAAGTATGGTCGAGGAGTGTAATATTCTTTTTGATCTACTAACTGCATTGATACAAATCTGAGCAAGTAAATTCAAATATCCAGAAAGGCTTTTGAAATATTTCCTTGGTAAACCAAAGTTACAATCGTAAACACAATGTCAGCAGGTTCTCTCTCAATCCTGCAATCGTATCCCTCTTTATGCACTTTAAAGTCAATTAAATCTATACCTGAATAAGGCCAAGCCATATGTAGGAATGCTTTTCGCAATTCAACAATTTAAAATACGTTAACAAGCATAATCTCATTTTCGTAGCTCAGTCATCAAAAGCTCGGAATGTTCAGTACAACTACAGAAATTTGAGATGATTTGGAAGAAAAGTAATCACAAAATATTGAAAATGGATGTCTTTTGAATCCTTTGGTTGGAGTATGGTGAATCTATTTTTTCAGATTAAGCCCTTCATTGAATATTGTAGTTTAATGAAGATTTTTTTAAGGTGTTGGTTTTGGTTCTTCTGTTACTTGCCACTACAGTATTGTATTTAAATATTTTATACAATAAGAATTAGTCATCTTGTTTAACATCAATAACATCATTCCGTCTTGTAGAGTTAATATTGTAAAATAACAGTATGAAATTAAAATAACTATGACTGCAGCTATTATGTAACCGAAGACGTGTTGCCGTGTAGAAAAGAGCATGAGCTTGTGCATGACTGGCCGACATGACCACAACAATTATCAGTGATATCGGGTAGCCTGACGAAGGTTGAGTCGTGTCTAGGGGAAACCCTTCCCGGATCTGAGGCACATCTTCCGCCTGCAGCGACCTTGTAACACTGACTTGTCCGCGGTCAGTTGCCCAACAGCTACTAAACACTCTACGGTGCTAATTGGGCAGTAAATGCTAAATGTTAGAGTTTAGACAGATGAGAGATAATGGATTTTTAGATTGTGAAATAAACCCACAAATATTGCTCAAATGTTATCAACGCAATTAATACAAATTATGACTAGTCTCTACTCACAAGTTACAATTAGTGACCTACAATCCTTAGAGGAGGAACTTGAAAAGAATGATTTGTCTTCTTAATTTTAACGTTTTATATAATTATTGCCTCGTCAATTGTTATAATACCTTAACATAAACCAAATACTAAGAGCAATTGAAACTTCTATTATTTAATTGATTTTACGCTTAGTACAGTAACTTACCTATACCTAAAGAAGTAAAAAATATTGTGTGTATATTAAAATTATGTTTTAGATTAAGGTTTTGTTAGTTTAAATTTATCCCGATTAAGGGATTGCTTTCCTAACAATAGTCCTTCTTCCTATTCCTACATATTTGGTTCGGTAAGTTCTTCGGGAATTCCACGATAAAGGAAGAATGGTTTGTGATATTTTGCCTTAGCAATATGGAGATTCCTCTAACCCTTGACATATTTGGGTGGTATTTCCTGACAAGGAAGCATCTATCCTCAATTTATTGTCTTAGTGACAAGCAAAAATCTCAACTTAACGCTATTTCCTTGTTTTAAACAAACAGCAAGCATTGAACACTAGCCAACGATTATCAGAGAGAGATCTGTGCACATTAATTGTTTTTCCTTCCACAATGAGCTACTGTTAAATTCTACAGCTTTTCATCGCTTATCCTTATAATATTAAATAATCAAGGTAAGATCACTTCTGATTGTGTAGTGATGAAAAGGATACAGAATTTGGATGATTTTTGAGAAACAAAATGACGCGGAGGAGGTCCTGAGTTACTGTGAGGTAAGTGTGTCAGGACCGCTATTGTCGTGTCGGGCGTAGGGTGCTCCCGCAGTATCTGATCATGTCCGGCCTAACTTAGGGTGGACAAGTGCCACAAACCTTAGCTGAGATACGAGCTCACTCCTTACTCCACACTCACGTCTCTACAACAGGGTTATCACTTGTGTTAATTACTGTTCACTACCTCTGTAACCTCTCCTGTCACTGTTATTTATTACTTCAGCTTCTCAACTTTGATTTTTCCAAGACACCCGCTTAAAACTGGGCAGGAGGTGTTTTTATTTCTTTAGTTCGATAGAAAAGCTACTAGCAACTAGAATGGCTTTACACAAGTTGAGATGCAATAATGTGACACATTCTGGCTTACTTTAAGATGCATCTTCCATATCTCTGTGCTCGATTGATTTATAACCACTAGCAATTTAGTCGTTACATACAATGTAATCAAATAGGCTTTCATTATTTACATTTTTAATGGATTTTGCACTGTGGAACGAAGAGTAGCTTGTGAACAAATACTATCGAGATTGGACCAAGCGTATTTCATCATTTCGGGAAAAGAGTATTTTGTTATGAGTGAATTTTGGTGCAATCTAAGTTTAATTTAAACTACATTTTATATCGTAGCATAGAGGTACTTCGAGACCTACTTCAATTTTCATAGTTTATTAGATTCATGATGTCTTAATTTACAGTTTTAATATTTATTGGTGACAAATGTTGAGTGACATTTTATTGTGAATATGTAATATGAAAATATCAGGACAGAAAGCTTTAATCTATCTCTGCTAAAGCTCTCTCATTCATGACTAACAGTTACTATCTCAGAAAAGTTAAATTTGTTACTTGCATGACTCATGACTTCAAAGGAAAAAGTAAAACAATTTCGTGAATATCAAACATCTATATGGGTTGAAATATGGTTCCAACTCATAGAAGAATATTATTATACTTCCCTGAAGTCCTAGAAAGATGAAACTTAACACACGTTTTTGTGCTTTCTAAAGAAACTCACATTTTTCATGTACAACATCAACTACCCGCAGAGTTCGAAATGGAGTTACAGCCCCTAAGAAGACAATATTTCTTTATAAATTTCTTGATGGCCTAGAACGATTAAATTTTAAATACATGTGTTTTATGTTCGCAACAGAAAGTAAAGAAAGATCTTTCAAAACCATTAACCTTCCTTATGGTCTGAAATAAGGTTGCACGCGCTAGAAGAATTATATTTGTTTTTCAACTTCCCGATGCCCTATTAAAGTGAAATTTGGCAAAGATTTGAATTATACTATAGAATTTTGGTGACATAAATACTTTATACCATAAGTAGATTGTAATGGCCGGAGGTAGACGATTTTTTACCAAAGAAGACATTTCAGACTTATGAATGTATACCTATTCTTGACCGGGATAAGACAAGCGCTATTGCGGCACTGGAATACTTTTGACAGGGAATAGATTAAAATGGTCGGAAATATTAGTTTTTTGGCCAAATTAGATTTTTCAGACCAACCTATTTACATACCTACAATCTGGCCTAAAATAGCTCAATTGTTATTGAAATTCTTAGGCAATCCATTAAAATATTACGAAATATTGCAGATAAATGTGTGTATTTAATTCGTTTCACTCTCAGACTGCAGGTCTTCAAAACATTGCTCTTTAAACGAAAAGTTCAATTATTCCGAATTGAACAAGGGAATTAGAATATATTTCAGTGCTCGTATTTTATTTTCAGGATTTCTAGTTATGCCATTTAAAACATATAATTATGCCTATGACGTACCTCTAATTCAATAGTGCCCAAAGCCGTTGTTAACTGCTAGTTAACATATAAAATACAATGATTTCGTGGATTAATTTTTAGTTAATAAACCCTGGTAAAAGAGTGATCCATTAAAACATTTTGTGGTCACGTTTAAAAGTGTATCTCTGTGTTTCGTATTAAGTGTGTTTTAAATTATTTATGATAGCCATTGGTTTAAGTGATTATTTACGTTTCCTTTATAAAATACTACCTTCCTCTAGGTTAATTTTTGCATCAGATTTCGGTGTGGTACTCCATTTCTAAACCCAAAAATATCAATTAAAAGTATTTTTCAAATGTTGTTACTATAATACACGTCACTGTTGAACGTAAGAACAAAATTAATTGTGAAACGATTTTTTGAGTGATAGGGCAGAGTTTTACCGATAGATAGGATAGAAGGATAGGTAGATATAATTGATGAAATTATATTGACTATAAACTTATTAAGGAACAAACATCTGATATTTTCCCCTTATTTCATAGTGGAGAGAATCAAAAGCAAGAGGTGAAACTCGATCCTATTCAAAGTTTTCATCCAATAAAAACATGAAATGGTGTGAGAAAGTGACGATATGCAATCGGGTTCCAAGTACGGTCTGGACACCAACAATTCTTGGGAATAAACAAGTACTTTCTGAATGAGCCCAGGAATGTAATCTTTATTGCTCCAGTATACAACCGGTCTGATGGTCAATGAAGTTTCTCGCTATTCTGTATCTTCAAATCTTTGCGACATGTTGCCTTAAAAGGATTTTTGACGAAGTACCCTTCATGCTCCCGCGATACCAGTGATGGTTATAACATGATCCAGTGCATCGTCTGATACCGAGAATCTTGTACCTTCACTTGGCTGGATGATGTAAAACCTATCTGCCTCCTGGGAAAGTTTCACGTCGCGCTAACCTCCTTTACGAGCAAAATCGTAACGTTTTACTGCCTGACCAAATGAAATTGGCATTTCATCCGTTTATGTGGGAGCTGGCATTACAAGTACGATACTATTGTTGCTATACTAAGGAATAAGTAATTCGCTTGAAATTGTTTTGTCGGATGGCAAGTATTTCAAGTTGGTATGGTATATGGTGCTTAGTTAGATTATTTCGCTTCGTTACACATATTTTATAGAATAATGGGTAAAGTTGTATATTTTCCCAGGAATATTAAAACACATATTGGAACCAAAATAAATATGTTCAACGACACATCATTTATACCCTGACCACTTGATAGACTCCTAGAAAGCAGAAATGTCAGCTAGAAGTGTTGGTTGTAGATAGGCAAGAAATTAATAGAAATTTGTGGTATTTTTTTTTTTTTTTAATTTGTACAATTATTGCAAATTATGGTTATGTTTGTTTGTTTGGATATATTTCGTAATTTAAGGGAGTTTTATCGTGAATATCTCCGATTATCAATGCATGCTGTGAAAGACAATTTCAGAGAGCAAACAAACACAGTAAGCCCACTTAACTACAGCTTAATTGCATACAGAATATTTAAAAATTGTTAGTATAGATTTCATTAATGTCATAAATCTGCAAAAATAACCTAACTTAACTTCCTACGTCTTTCTTATGTACATGCAACCAAGTAAACATGTGTGTTATAACACATAAGTATAGATTTTCCTTGCGAATTAACGTCCTTATGATGTAATGGCCCTTTAAAATTAACGTACCGTAACTAATAAAGTAACAAGCATTGATTAGCTGCCAGTAACGGGATATATTAAGTGTGGATACAGAGTGATTTCATTATTTAATGACTACACTATATGGCCCATGGGTGACGTCTTGTGGGAAAAAACCTCCTCCAATTGCGTATTGGGATGTCTATGCAAATTATAAAAACTTTAATTGGAAATCTTATTTATTCCATTTTGTAAACCATCTGACTTTCCTTTCTCAACTAAATGACAGAAAAATCACTGACAATCTGGTTGTAACTTGGAACCTTTGGAAGTTCAACCAGCTCACAGCTGCTCAACAGTTCACCGTCATGGGCCCCTTTACGGTTTGCCTTACTTTCAGCCCAGTTTCACGATCTCCAGAAGTACCGCATACATTTTAGGGCATGAGGACCCTGAACAGTTAATATTTGTCAGGATAGTGTTATTTGTTTCAGCATAACCAAAGTTGGATCATGAAGTTTTCCATGCTTGCTTTAACATAGCAAGAGAGTTTGATGGATTAAGATGAATGCCATGTTCAAGTAATCCAAATCTTGGTTTTTGTAGGCAACCGTTCAAAGCTTACTTTTACAAAAGAAAAGGTTTTTTCAGTGAGATATTGAATAATCCAAAATTCACGAGTAATGGTAAGGAGAGGAAAGAAAGAGAGACTTCCAATATCATGCCCTGTCCGTGGTAAAATGTTTTAAGTGCTCAATAGGCACTTTAATCATCATAGATAATATTTTTAATACCACAAGCTATTCATGAGTTAAGATACTTCATCCTTGATAAGAATTTGAAAAACTGACTTGTGTTTTGCATAGGATTATACGCAAGTAAACAATACAATCAATATTAAGTTAGCAGCAATCAAACTTAAGCCACTTGGCTGTTTGGGAAACAAGAATTTTAATTAATGTGCCTAATTCAATCATTCATATACGGGTGATTCAAAACTCGCTGCAAGTTTTAAATTAACGTTATCTGGGCAAAAAACAAATAAAAGTTATGTTGAAGTCGTCCAAAAGTCTCCAATTATACATCACTCGCCATCGTTTCTTTATACTTTTAACTCTGCATATATTTGTTAAATTTTTAAATATTATTTTATTTTCTATTAATAATACTTAACGGCAGATATTTATGTACATAGTCACACGTAAAAAGGTTCGACTGATTGAGCACTTTAGTTTTTATTTTTTATTTAGTTAGAAATGATCAAACTGGTTATAGAAATTGATAAATAGTAACTAACTAACTAACTAGTAAATACTTGTTTACTGAGCACAGACGAATATGGATGCTACGAATCTCAATCGTTAACTAGAAACATAGTAGTTAATAAAATAAAATTATCTATACGAGTTGACAATGTAGTAACTAACTCGTAAACAAACATGTTTACTACCCTTAGACCATATTATGACCATATATCAGAAGAGAGTGAGTGTGTGGAGTAGTAAGATTAAAGATTTCTATACCTTGATAGGTTTTTATACCTTAACTATATTGCGCAGACATAAAAACGTTAAAAGGATATGTGTATTTAGCGTATCAATAACCGCTTTAACAAACCTTGAAAAGTAAACGTAGCTCGTGCACTTTCCACTCTTACTTTAGGAACAAAATTCAATGAAAGAGATACCAGAAACTTTGCAGTACTACAAGACGAACTAGAATATTAGAACGGGGAGCTGCAAAATAAAACGTTACATCTCTAGACACGTTTTTGCGTCTTTCCATCGCACCCAATAATTTTGTGCCAGTGCGCGGCGGATTGGCTCTTATCAGAACACAACAAAGGTCTCTCCTCGAAATTGCGCCGAGATCGCGGAACTAAATCAGGCCAGGTTTACGAGCCGGTCCGATCAGATAGAGTGTTACCGTTTGCCGTGCAGTACCACTCTCCCGACACCTAGCATTAGCTGTGCGCACGATCCGCAATGACACGCCACTCCGGGAATCAATTCTCAGCCACCCCGCTAAGCGCCGTGCCGTAGATCCAGTGCGGATAGACGAGATTGGCGCTGAATTATTTTATAATTCGTGTAATAAGAGGGAGTCGGTGTGAAGAGGAGATCGGACGATTGTTTACAATCGTGTACTGGAAAATTTAGACCGGTCGGTGCGGTGTTTCAAGGGCCCACCTACACAGCTGCGCTGATACCACACTCAGAGTCCTGCATCTTCTCTAGAGAAACCAAAGAAGTGTGTGTGATAAACCACATTAATTTACTTAAAAACAAGGCAAGTTGTGTTTTACATTGTCAAAAACATAAATAAAATTGACGTAAGAAAGAAAGCGATGTGAAAGGAAAGGGGTAAGATAGACTAGTGTGACATAAATTATAAATGCGAAAGTTTGTAAAGATATTTTGGTGTTTGATAATCAATCACGCAAAACCTAGTGGACACATGTTTACATCAGTCAGACCTAGAAATTAAATGGCAGCGTGGCGAATTCAAACCTAATTCTTGATTTTTGAATGTGCATTAAAGGGTACATAAATTTGATTTTCTCAGACATTGTAAGATGTCATGGGAGGCATTAAGATTATTCAACATTATATTTGTCCGTGAATACGGTTTAAATAAACAATGAGTTCATAACTATAGCAAATGGAATAACAAATGCACCATACACTAAATGCAATTTTGATGACTGGGGACAACGCGTTCCCTTATGCGAGATACGATTCTGATTATGTATATAGATTAATTTAATGCCTTGACTTAACCAAGTAAATAAAATGGTATGGTGAAAATAGACTGGAAAGCAACAACACATGTTATGTTTATAGATATTCATTCTTTCGAAAAATGAATACCGAGGTTACAAAGGTGAGGAAGTGTTTGAGGTTAGGGAACCCCGGGATGGTTTTGCACCTTTTGAACCTTTTTAACTAAGTAAGCCTCTATGATGTCTGGCTTAGGCTCTAAGATCAGGCGAACCCCCCTCCCCCCATACTGTACCCAATCTGAATGTCAGACCGGTCAGCAGCAGGCGCAACTTAATGTGCGCCGAACCACCCCCAAAACACAGGCAGTCCGATGAGCCGTGTCCTCGGCAGATCCTCCCTCCCCCTAGGTCGCAGCATGGTCCTTTTCCGGTCACCAACCGGCACTACTACGACCAAAGGGATTTTCGCCGGCTGACAGGGCAGCCAGGTAATTGCTGGCTAAGCTGACCCGGGCCCCTGTAGCATCCTGTTAGTAGCATCCTCAAAGAAGCAGAAAAATCAATAAACCAAATTGAATTGCCCTAAAAACTTGAGGTTAAGTAGAATAGAGAATCGACATAACCAGTATTATCAGTAAAGTATCAGGATTCACGTCAGTCGAGTCTCACTGGAACACTGGAGATTCCAGCATGCTCTCATGATGATTCCACAAGATCTGAGATTGATAGATTGTGCAAGAGTTGCAAGAGATTCTGAGAAGTCCAACACCTCAAGATTCTGTTGACTCTCTTGCTAACGTGGCTCAGAAGTTGGGTGCGTCTAAAAAGCCTAATCTCAGAATGGGTCACCGAAAAAAGGCCATTAGACCATGCTCTGTGAGAGAGGTGGAGAGTGGGACCCGGCCAAATGATGAATAGACCAAAATAGGAAAAGACTTAAGACGCCCTAGAAGCGATCAGGCCATATCTAAAGTACACTTGTGGAGCTCTAGGCTATAAAATGCTGTATGGTCGACATTGTGTTACGAAACACATCCGAGAAAATCAAGTGAGCCCTAATTCCACCACCTGAAAAGCTGGAATGAATAAGAACAAAATAAATAGCGCAAAAAGTAAATTTTAAATCTGTTTGGATAAAATACAGTTAAACGTAAAGTATAAATTCATAATATAGTAATTTGAAGGACCTATAACGTTAAAAATCCTTTCGTCGATGTAAAATCTGGAATGTACTTGGTTGCAGGCATGTCGAATATTCTCAGCTACTAATAAATCAGTTGCTTAGCTATCGCGGCTGCACACTTGTAGATTTGCTACGTTAACTACCTCGACCTTGATGTCACCTGCTATTAGTATCAATAAGGAAGAAGTTACCGGTGGATGGCAAGGTCGGGTCGGGGTGGGAGGGCCACACATAAGGCAGTTGCCGTTTTGCGTGCCACCTCTGAAGGCCGTACATAATCCAAATGTTTAGAAGTGCACGATCTCTTGCCTACTCGAATTACTTGAGAACCTACGCTTCCATCTTTCCGTGCTCCCGGCTGTATAACTGTCTTACTTTCAGATATTACCATGAGAAACTCTCGTCTGTGCTGACATAAACATGGTCTTGAAGGACTGAATAATAATAGATTTTACATTAGACTTGAAGTCTAGTCAAAGTGAGGTCAGTTTTGACAAAATCTTCAGTGCCTGTGTTCGTCATAATGAGATAAACAGGACTATTGCATCAGCAAACAAATCATTCCCATAGCCATAATGTTTAAGGAAAAACGTTATCTATGACATTTTCCATTTGCCGGTTATATTTTCCTTAAGATCAGGAAATATACGAGAAAATTTGGCTCATTGTGTCAGAGTACTTATTTTTATACTTATGTATATAAACAAGCTATCAGCTCTCAAAGGCTGGCTGAAAAGAAAGTAAAAACTTTTCTGAAAGTTTTTATGAGATATTTTATCCCAAATTATAAGATATAGACTTTATCCCTGATTCAGTGTTTACATTTTAGTAAGTGGGGAAGGTGAGATGTGACTCAACATTTTTAAATTAGACTAATATAAATGTTTAATACTAAATAATATTTATGTACAAGAGAGGAGAACATCACACCACGTGTCACGTAACAGTAAAATACATATGCTCATGTTATTCTTGAGTTGTGCTGCAGACAAAAATCGGATAGGAAAGAAATGTTTATTTCCTCAGACTGAGAGAAGGGAACTTTTGCTAGCCTACTCAGTGGCATACTTCAATGACGGTCAATCAGATTCCATGGATGGACATTTGCCTTCATCAAACTCATTCTTTCCTTTGTAGAAATGAAGTTTCATGCAACGTTTAAAGTCTACAGATGAAATATCTGAGCAGAGCTAAACCCAGCGGGAACTATAACATTTCATAAACTAAAACATTTCAGTACAAACATTTAAGAGTACAAAACTACTTAAGAACAAACTGATAACTGATGAAGACCAACTTTTAATCAAACCTTTAGACTTGCATTGCGTGCCGAAAATGATTTGAGCAGTCAGTGTTATGAACTACTGTAAATGTTTTAACAGAAAGGAGTGACCTGTTAGGAAAAGAATTTTCCATACACACTTCCAACCTCTTTAGCATTATATTCAGCAAATAAATACACGTAATGAGTGTCCTAGTCGTCTACAGAACTTATTATGCACCTGTTATTGAAATGCATCAAGAAACAACAGAAGTCTATTTAATGATTGTTTGAAAAGTTACTTGATTAAAGCCTCAGCTTATTTAATAATAAGACTCAACGGTTTTTGAATGTTTCATGCTTGCTCGAAAGGACGAAAAATGACCGTGGAATGGTACACAAACATCACTTTAAATGATATGTTTCTTATTTGATTAAAAAAACATGTTTCGTAATTTACATTAAAAACACTAACTTTTATCTTTCTTTGTATTTTCATCCAACTGTTCCTTTTAATGTATTTAAATTTTTTAAATGTTTGAGAAGACTAAAATAAGTAAAGGAAATTAAACAAAGCTTTGTATTAGTAGGCAATACAAATTTAAAGGGTTAATTAAAATATATTCTTAATGAGTACAGTAATAAAACAAAATATATTTCTGTAAATCATCAAATTAAATTCATCTAATGAAAGTTTTTGACGACTTAGAAAGTGGTTCATATTTGAGTTCATCTTATTTAATTATTTAATTTTGTAGTTCACCTGTGTTTAGCTGGGCACAGCCATTTCTGAACATTAAAGAAATAACAACAGAGAATGTATTGCCATTTTACCAATACGTACCTCCAAAAACAAAAACGTTTTTAAAAATTTCAATGCAAAGTTCATGAGTTTAAAAAAGTCATATTGAAAATAACAGGATGCATTCCATTATAGCAGTAAAAGTGCGTGGACTTTGATTCCATACCGTAAAATCACTCACCCGGTAATCACTCCCGGCGAAGAAAAGTCGAAAAGGAGTGAAACCAATTCTCCATCGGAAATGAGAGAAGTAGGAAATGAGTAACTGGAGTGCTGCTGTATAATCTGAGACAATTAGAAGAGTTACAGTTTAGAGGTGGCGGGCGCACAGAAGCCGGGCGACGCGACGTACTGACTCCGCCGAGAGATGAGCTAGCTCTTGGGTAATGTCCATTGCGGTTTGGGAAATTTAATCAAAACCGATACGTGTTCAGATTTCATTCCGACCGATCCCCGGTATAATCGCAGCCGACGTCGCCGATGAAACGGAATCCAGTTCTCTTTGTTTACCGAGACTCGCCCCTTTGTTCCCTCGGGGGGCTCGGTGTAGTGCGGTTTACGATGAGAATGGGCTTGATTGGAATTGCACGAAATTACGGAGAGAAGTGGCCAACAATTTGTGGGCTACGGCGGCTCAAATTAGATTAGTTCTGGACAAATCCACGCGATAGACGCGGCCCGCCGGCCACTGATCCGAAAAATGAAATTCAATTTCGTCTGTGTGTTCTCTTGTGGCCACTGCGTTTGTTTTCAATTTGTTCGCTCGGACAGTTCTTTACGGTCGATTTGGAATCGAACGTGCCCTGTATCGAGTTTGACTCCCGATCTTCTCAGGTCGGGATGTGATAGTGCAAGGATAATATTTAGACCACGTTAAATGTTTTTAAGCATGAAATGTCTTTGTTCTTGGCTGATATTTAATAGTGGGTTTAGGTATACACTTTAAATTGACTTAATTATTAGTAAAACGCTATTAATAAGTAACATTTTTAATGTACTAAAGTAGTGTCATTGTCATAATAAAATCACTCTCTCGCGCTCTTGTCATTACGGCGACTCCATTCTCATAAACGCGTTTTTCGGGTGTGTTAAACTTGCGCTTTCCGAAAAACTGGCTTAGGCTGTGACTTATGTACGCATGGCCACGCTTCGCTCTATACTCCCGTGCTACTCTGGATTGTTCGTGAATGTATTTTTGTAAGTATCTCCATGGAAATTTAAAATCAAGCAAAGATGTCAATTACGAAAATCAAACCACGAATAAGTGTTCGCAGACTGATAAAATATTTTAATAATGAGCAGGAAATATAACAGTGGTTAAGATTATACCAATTTCATGTCATAAATGAAATTAAATTAAGTTTAATAGTTAAATGATTTATTTATTGGGAATTTTCACATTATATCAGTGTTGCAGTGAGAGCAACAAAGAGATTAAAGCTTAACGATATTTATAGACCAATTCAGTGATGAACAAAAGACTAGTTTCCGGACCTGAAATCTGATGCTGTTGCAGACTTTACTAAAGGGATCCAAAACTATTAGTAAAGATGAACCAAGAAGTAAAAAAAAAAACGATTCCCCCGCATTTTTTCGACACCAGAGACACCCAGACTACAAAACTTAGTGCATTCTAGGTGAAGAGCCATTCTCAATTGTGCACCTAATATGTATGATATGATTATATATGAGATATTCAGTCAATATGCGGGAGTATATTTAATCCAGAATTAAGGGTAATCTACTTGTCTGGTCAATTTTAAAGAAATATAATTTAAAAACTTACTATCGATGAACTCTTGGTCCGATTAATCTGTAGAATGACCATAAAATAGAATCAAAATGTACTGTAGAAAACGGGATTTATGATTTTCCGTCAATGTTTGCTAAATACTAGCTTTACTTCAGGGAGAACCTCAATGAAATTAATTTATTGACATATAATACAGCTCTGCAATGGTGGGAAGGGTTGAGTTCAATGGGAGCGTTGATTTTAACTTCATTTTGGTGCAGCATCTGACATCTACAACCGTTAAAGACTTGACTTCAGGAATCTAGAGTCTACGTCTGTCTGAAGGAATCCACCAAGACTGAAAAATTTGAGTACTTACTACTATTTATGATTTTGGAAATATACTTGTTTATGTTGTAGATGGAGCTTATATTGGTACTGATAACTTACTTATATGATGTGTCTGAAGAAGATATCCTTGATATCGAAAGGCCTCACAAAATAATAAAAGTATTAAATATTGGTTTTACGTTTTCATATAAGTAAATACTTGTTTATATTTATTTAGTTGTTTTCTGTCATCCAGAAACTTAAAAGCGTATTCAATTGAATCCAGGAAATAAGGTCTAAAATATTTACGGATTCGACATCTTTACCAATGCAGCAAAGTTTAGATCTTCCGTCTAAAACGTTGAAGTATCTAAAGACTAATACAGAACGCCAGGTCGAGTGAATTAGCAAGGCAACACAACAAAATTTGAGTCACACAACAAAAAACGTTTGCAAATGAGCCCCACTCATTTTTATAGATAGTACAATTGAATAAATTATACATACTGTACTGTTACAGTTAGTAAAACTTGTTATTTTTTATTGTTAAAATATCTATTTTTTCATATAAAAATTTTTAATTTGAAAATACTTATTTAAAAAAAGCTCTAAACATTTTGGATTAAATTTAAACCATTTATAATCTCTGTCAGGAATAACATTGTACATATCATACGGAATCTAATGGATAAGAACGACTAACAGATTAAAAATCTCCGAAAATAATTACTCAGTATTAAGATATATTGTATTTGAACCCTGATATGCATTTTATTACATTTTAGTGACATTAAACGGATGAATTTAAATCGTCAATATTTCTAGAAAATCTGTTTTATATATCAATAATTTTCAAAATCATAAAATCTTATGGGTGTTGGCGTTAGAAATAAAGTAATATAAAGGTTGAAATATTATAAAACCTTCTGCGTGCAAATTACCGCTTTAGTTTTGATTTTGAATTATCTGCAAGTAGAAGTAAGGACGCGAAATGCAGACCGAATACATTTATCTTATCAGTATCGTATAAATGGCACGTTTAGACAATAGTTATCTCTTAAACTACCTCTATAGAGAGTAGAGAGATAAATAATAATTGCTTACCCTTAAAATAGTCTATTACAATAATTGGACTAAACTATTATTTGACAAACTACAAACCCGACAATTATACTATTTATAAAATTAAAGCAAACTATAAGTTCTCAAATGAGACGAGAGTAAGTCATTAGGTCAGACAGTGCCTACACGTATTGTTCAGTTGCAACAACATCATCTGGTGAACCGCCTGTCAGGTGTCGCTCCACAAATAAAATTATAGTTCCCACGCAATGATTAATGACTGTTGGAATTATGTCGCTATGTAATAAGTTGAGGTCCATCCATCTTTGTTCCCGCCAAATATCAGGCAATTAAACCGACTTAGCCCTGCTTTACGCTCGGTCCGAATTCTGCCAGAGCTTGTGATTAATGCCTTTTGATTGCGCATGAGGAGGTTTACATGTTGAGAGTTGCTGATTAGACAGACTCTTTTCATGGATATCAAGCCCGGTTCGGCCATATCGGCTTCTCGTCGTTTGTCCCGTAGAGAGATTTCGTTAAGCGTTTATAGAACTCGTCAGTGGTTAAATATTCTTGTACCGTTGTTGAGGAATTGTTTTCCTAGAAGTAGAGTAATGGGGCAAGTGAATCATCGTAATTTAATTGCATATAGATTACAAGATTTTCTTCATCTCATAAAGTTGAAATCTTTTTATATTCTGGTCTTTACTCTTGGAGGCTTAGGAGAATGAATACTAAGGTTTCGCCATTTCAGTTGTACGGATTTTAAGTGGCGCGAAATGAGAAAGAGGAGATATGAGGATGAGAGTTAGCTCTTCATTCCATTCCATGAAGAAGAGTCAAGTAAATATATTTGTAAAGAACTAAATTTCAAAATATAGAGAAACAGCCAGAGCCTCTAGCCTTTGTATAATCTGCTCTCACTTCTGTTGTCTTTCCTGTTTCTGAAAAATATAAAATATTTATACTAATAGTTATTGCTACTGTGGCGTACCACAAAGTGATGCAATATTCCCTTTGATTTCCTCGTCTACAGAACTGAATCTTTCAAATCTAATAAATGAACAAGTAATTTAATCTGTAATGACACTCAATTTGCAATGTTTACACGAGTATCTGAACATCCTCTGCAACTGTTCTAGACGAACACAAAAGAAGTCGTGAACTCGTCATTTTGTGGATTGTCCTGCCCGGAGCAGACAGGAGCTCTTGTGAACGGACCATTACGACAAAATGAGCCCGGCCCCTATCATTACCCTAATACATACAGACGGACAGACAGACAGACCGGCCGGCGCTCGTTCCATACAGCACAGTCTACTCTGACCCCGTGATGATTGGCCTACTCTCTGTTTGTTGGTCCATCGCGTACACGTCTTCGGTTCACACAGATAGGCGCGGCCGCGGCGCGTCGTTGCGGTCGTGAGGTGTGTTCTGGGTTCGAAGCAAACGAAAAGGAAAAGTGTTTGTTCTCAAGAACGACTGGACGAGTGGCTTCTATTTGAGATAGTCGGTTTGATATATCATGCGGAAAAACTAAATTAGATATAATTTACGTTTTGCCTCATTGGTATTTTTGATATTTTAAAACTGAGGTATTGTTTTACTGTTCACAAATAAAAGGTTAAGTACTATCATTCTTTGGTATAGCTTTGTTTTCAGTTAATCTGTTTATGCAAATTTATGTTTGAGCCACATACAACCATGCAATAGAATATCACAAAAGCATTATTAATTTTGTAATTTTGGTGGTTCTGCTGCAAAGTAACAGCTTTTCATTTCAAAAAGGACGTACACGACGTTTCCACAACAGTTAAACAATGGAACATTGTAAATAAATGAACGCATTGAAATTCATTTTTTAGCTGTTATTTGTTTATTTTCTAAACTGTTACCTGTTAGATTGGATATGCAAGATTGGATATTCGGACTATACTTGTAATAAGTTTCATATCTAAAATAAGTTATTTTTGTAAAATTAGTGCTTTATCAAATTTTAAGGCCACCATTTTAAAGATAATTTGCAAATTATTCTAAACTTTTTATTTTTAGATACCGTCTAGAGAAAGACGTTTACAAAATTAAGCTAAAAGTTTATGAATTAATTTTAAAACAATGATTAAAAAAAACATTTAATCAGCCAGACTGTGAATGTAAAGCAATAGATCATTGGTTGAATTTAGTTTGTGCCTCCACTTAGTCCATGGAACAATTTCCTAATGTTTTAATAAGTCTTAAACACAAAAAAAAAACTGTCTGAAAACGAAATTTAAAATAAAATAATTTCAATTTAACAACATAAATACGTTATTATGTTTACATTTGTGGCCGTTTGTTTTTCTAATTGTTGACATACTATTAAATGTCCAGTATTTAATGAAGAAGTTTGAAGTCATTATATTTTATCTTAACCATTATAAATCGGGCTAACAATACAAGGATTCACATATGGATATGTACAACCATATTTTTAATATTAATCTACAGAGAATTAGTATATTTCTGTATTTAAAATGTTTATTGGTTATGACTTACACAATAGCCTCTTAAAGAGTTTATAGACTTTTCTTGACATTGGTATTTTCCGTGTGATAGAAATTGATTATCAGACGTGTTTGTTTTTGGTGTAGGTCAAAAACCATTTCGGGTGGGGTATCAAAAGGGTTAAAAATTATTTTTGTCTGAGGTCTTATTTTTTGGCACTGTCAAAAACCAACATTGACATGTAAAAATAAATGTTAAATCATCGTCACCTAGCTAGATTCAGATCCTTAAAGTGACGACTTTCAGTTCTTTTCCTAGTTTTATAATAATGATATAACTGTTGTTTCTGTGTCTGACAGCCGATTTTAAGTGTATATGTGCGTAGACATATAACTCTTTCGTTGCCAACCCAATTTAATAAACTCCAAAACTACCATGGCTGACGATCGTTCTTTTGTTAGGAAAACTTTCTCTATCGATTCCGAAAAAACCATGCTTATGCAGTGCAATCCTAAACTTTTTGTCGGAGAGCTTCTCTTCTAGATTTCTGGTGGAATTATAAAAAAGTTTAATGAGTCCCTACTTAGAATAATACACTTAGTCAAGGAACCGATTCGGGTCAGATGTCATGTCCTCCAGCGTTAACCCCTAGCTTTACCCCTGAAGGCGTGTACAGAGTCTATTTGAAAAGGTAATTCAAGTTTTCAGAATTTCACTAGCGGATGCTAGATCGGGTCGTAGAATGCGGTAGTTTGCCTTATTCGCACACAATGATGGGAGAGTATTAGGCCTACTTGTCTCACTTTGCATAGTGGCGCTACCTGCTCACCAGCTACTGTACTACTGGCTCTTCCCTTGCCGTTGACCTCTTCTCTATTATCCTGTCTCTCTCTGTCTCTCCCTCTCTCTCGCTCTCCGTAGATTTTCACTCCTTCGACATACTGTGCAATAGGAATGAGACTTGGAAATGTATTGGTCAGAAATTTTCTCTTTAAACGCTAGAGAACATCGCGACTGTAGAATTACATACTTAAAAATGTCAAACATTACGTGCTCTTTCTCTAATTTGTCTGCCATCGGAAGTAAATTAGACGTTGTCAAGAAGGTAGCATATCACAAATGTAAAGCGCCACACTGTAAATTATGCCGAGTAAGTGTTGAAAGTAGAAATAATATGATTATTCCGCAGTACTGAAATTGTTGTACTGAAGAATTAGAAATGAGTGACACCCAAAAGCTTTTGAAATGATAGACCGAATTGAAAATAGCATCACTTATACTGACTATGCAACTTATTTTAAGTGAGTTTTAGGCTAACATCTCCAGTTCGAAGACGGATCTCCACAGTGAAACCTATATAAAAGGTCCACACCTAAAAACCGCAGGAAAAAACCAAATATATAAAAAGATGCTTGGGTATTGTATTTCGTGCCGGATGGCATTGATGTCCTCTGCACGACCAAATTTGGATGTCTGAGTTGGTGTATTGGTGGTTACATTATTACCAATATTTTGATATTTTGTGAACCAAAACGTCTAGAACACACTCATATTGCTTTTTTTACCAAAAACACCTTTAAATACATACCTTACAGACCACAATAAAAATTGTATAGCTTATTTAAAGTCTGATTTACCTCTACTTTATAAATATTTTCCTACTTGCGGCTACAATGTCTCTCGAGTATCTTTGACACTATTCAGAAAATACAGATTAGTGCTGTAAGTTGTTTTAACATAAGAAGACAAGATAATTGGACCACCTGTCATGTTGCTGCCAATCTGTTTCTGCTACTCGGCTAACTGAATGACGAAGGATAGACAACGCGAGTACAAATTTGCAAATACTAATTTTCGGAAGAGGGGAAGCTCCATATGGAACTCGACAAGTTAAACCAAACTTACAAAGCGTATACCAGTCCGTAAAACTTGTGTGAAGTTGTATTGGCGAAATTTAAAGTAAAAGCAAATAAGTAATAAACTAAATTCAAGGTAAATATTCATATCAACTCTTACAAATTATGAAACGTACTCTTTTATTATCAATAGCCTAATTTGTACTCGAAAGGATACCTTTACAGCAAAATTGTGTAATAATTTGAAATTTCATATTTCAAGTAACAGCCTGGATTTCAATGCAACGAGTGCGGTTTGAATACTGATCGCTGTGGATTTTAATTAGTATTAATATTGCTTGCTTATGCTATTAATTAAAAGTAATAATTACTAACACAAAATTTGTTGCAGTGAATTTTGACATTAAAAAAGAAAATGCATTATTTTGTATCTAAATCCATTATTGCACTGCAGTAGAGACTTTGTTGAGACTTTTTAACTTTGCAGTGTAAAAGTTTTAAGTTGTAGTCATAATAGATTTATCAGCACATAAGCTACGGTTACAGTTACAAGCTTCAAATCAATTTCAATGTTCGCATACCCCAACAAGTGCCTAAAGTCTCCAAAAACATTGTAAGATAAAAGTCTAAATATTTTAAAAACAATTTGTAAATTTGTTTAATCAAATTTGAAAAAGTCTTGCATAGTCTATGGTTGATGCATATGCTTAAATTTTTTATTTTTACAACAAGGAAACAGCAACACAAACTTTACATATTGATATCACTAATGGTGTTATATAATGAAAAATATACAGTACTTTATTTTATTTATAGCATAAAGTTATGAACATTAAATTGTCAATATATATATACGATAATCGTAACAAATTACATTTGTGAAAACAATTTATAGGAATTACAAACTCAATGTAAAAAAAAAATTGACATGTAACTTTGTAACAATGTATCACTCATCAAAAAGTTCCCCCACTCAATCTCCCAAGAACAAGAACTTAATGCTAAAGGATGAGAACCCTTTTCGACACTGATCGAGCGTCAGAACTCATTATCCTCGGCCCATATCCTAAACAAGATTTAATAATAGCAAAATAAATAGCTTTTTGCAAGAAAACAATGCGAAATTAAAAAATTTGGTATATGACATTTGTTGATCACAAAGATTGGCAAATCTGATTAGTACGCTATCGCCATCATCGCCTAAAATCACCGTTAATGTTTATAGCACATTATTTAGGGGTTGCTTTTTCATACAAACATGGCTCTGCCAGACATTTTTGCTAAATATTATAAAATCAATAGGTAAAGTGTTGTTAAATAAAGATATATATAAAATCTCCATACACACATACACAAACGCGCGCGCGCGTTTGTGTGTGTGTGTATGGAGATTTCTTTATATTAGAAAAGTTTAGACCGAAAAATAAACAAAGGTTATTCATTCAATATCCTTAATCTGATCCAAGAAGAAATTATTGAAATATCGTCTGCATACAAAACGAACTCTGTATAGAAATTGAATATTATACATACATAGTATGTACAGAGATCTTAAAAACATACAAACTGGTCCGTGTATCGATATCTGTGACCTACCAAACTCAACCTGGACCCATGATGTTCCTGCTATCTCCACACATCATCCCACTATGTGTTTGTTAAGTATTGTTTCAGGAAACAGGATTTTTCCGGACATTTGCCATAGTTCAGTGAAACAAGAAATCAGTAACACTACGTTCGAGATCTGCAATCTGACCTCTTCTTCAGGTAAAGAACTAACCTAATACATAATTACAAACTAGGTTAAAATAAACAAATCTTACCAAAGCGTTGTGGCACGCCTGACAGGAATCACAACCTGCATGTTGTTTGTCAACTTCACTAACTCTATAAACATGCACTTAATAAAAAAACTATACAAATCACTAATCATTAAAACTTAACTACGGAATATAGGTCACAATACGTCTTCATTCGTCTACTAACCACCTACGACTGAACAGAGGGACTAGCCAATGGTAATCGTCACGGCAGGCTAAAACAAGATGGAAACGTAGTGTTACTGATTTCTTGTTTCTCTGAACAATGGCAAAAGTCCGGAAAAATCCTGTTTCCTTCACAATCCTTCCATCGTCAAAAATAACCTTCAAACAAATTATTGTTTCAGGTGCAAAATCTTCTTTATAAAAGTACGGGGTAGCACAAATTCATTTGCCAAATCTATCACCGTCTCGACTAATTTTTGTGTCTTGTTCAGTCAAAGATAACATTCTATATGAAAGGGCCAAGAGCTTCATTAATTGATCTGCTTTTAAGAAACCCAACTTATAAATAAAATAAAATATTGTTATAATTTAACAAAGTCAAGAGAGATCTTCAAATATCACATAGTTTATTTCAACACGATATCAAGGAAATTATAATAGTTAACTGACTAAACATTACTACCCTTGAAAATGGATCGTCAGTACTCCTTTAAATGATGCTTTAAACGATCCTTGATGAAAAGAGGCTGAAATACATTTGATCAAAATTTTATGTTTTTAGTCTAAACAAGGGTTTATTATCTTACTCCAAACACAACCTAGACCCGATAAAGCTTTGCTTTTTAATGATTGGATGGAATTGATATCCTCTAAACGGTGAAAGATCCCTTGTCAAAAGGTACTCCTGTTGGATTGCAGATAGGAGCAAATCCGGCCATCTATGGTTCGTTTCATTCCCTTAACCTTAAAAAACGAGCATTGAAAACTGCAAAAGGAGTACAATTTATTACACTGCTATTATCACCACCATATACCTGCGTACAAGGTTTTCACGGGGATTTTGAGACAACGCTGTCACTCAGACGGACCGCGAAGCATCGTGCCAATCAGAACGATAACGGTAAGGAGACTAATTAAGTCACGTGGTTACTCAACTAATGATTGGCACCATTTAAGGCAATGCCATTAACAGAGATCTCACTGTCACTGTCTGCACCCTGAGATCATTCGCAGCCAGGAGAGTGGTTAATTAGGTCCTGAGACTACCGAGTCATCTTTGTGGCCAAATAACGTTCGGGTGGCTGTCTCATCTGAGACAGGTAAAAGATAGTTGGCCTTCTCATACCGGAATATCTCAACAATTACAGAAGCTAGAATATTTCTTATATGATCAAAATAAATACTCCATTCTTCCCAAAGAATTGCTCTACATAGACGTGCTTATTCCGATTTAGCTCAATAAATAAGGTATACGGTATTTTTACGAATAAAACGTTTAAGTAACAATAGTCTTACACAAATGGAGCGCCCCGAAAAACGATGGCGAGTTTTTTAAAGATTTGGATAACAAACCATATTTTCTGCTTATACTTACCTACAGACTGAGTTCAAACTGGATGATGTAAGATAATAAGAGTTGAAAAATTTAAATATTTTTTTAAGATAAAGATATTTTTTTAAGTAGAGTGTAAATATTTTTAAGTTTCCTGATGCAGTATAAGAGTGTTGTAAAACCGCGTTTTTAGAATATCTCTTCATTTGTATGTACGTAGCTTCTTATAACCAAAAGGTTTTTGGTAATTCCAATTTAATGTTAAAATTCTTTGTTCTAGATAAATGTTAATTATAACTACTTGTTACATTCTCTTTTTATACACGCAGGATTTTCATAAATTACTACATCAAAAATCACCATATGATATTAAGGTGAAAATAATTAAGAAATGTCATATAACGCAAGGATCTACAGAAGCGAAATTAAGGTCTTTTAAATGCATATTTATTACCATAACGTACTGGTAATATTGAAAATTCATTCAGAGTGACAAATATTTAAAAATTGTTTTATAAAATTTCACAAAATCCAATTTAAGAACAACAAATTGAACTTAAAAATGATCGTATACAAAAATACCGTAAAATGGTGAAATGCTACATTTATTAACCTAAGGTCATTGATAACTGAAAAAATACGTATGTTATTGTCATATTGACGGGGAATTACGTGTAATTTAACTTTAAAATTTAATTTTTCCAATTATTTGTGATCCAATCGTGAAAATATGGTATTTACAATTGACTTGTATATGGACAACAAAATTTGTTAAATCTCTGGATATTTTGAAATTTGGCATGGCAATTTTTTTTAACTTAATGTAATTGGAGGTTATACAATTCCTAAGCTAATCTACAACTTCAAAGAAAAACACATGCAGACAGAAAACTAAGCAAAACAGAACCATACATTGTATCACTGTTTTGTTAGTGTTTACGAAGATGGGTATGTGTCCAAGAAACCATAACTTATATCAGGAATGCATTGTAACCGGTTTAAAGGAGGTTAGCCATGAATCCTGTGTTATTTTGTGTGAAATCGCACATAACATTTATTCCACTACACTCTCAGGGAAAGGTCAAACAAGTCACCTGTAACTTCTAAGGTGACTTGGGGTGACGATATGGTGAAGGGAGAGAGGATACGCTTAGGTGGTCTCTGCCGCGGAAACCGAAGATAATCAACAGTTTCCTGACAATCGTAATCACTCGGTAGCTGATTACAGGGTTGTGTTTCCGCTAAGGGAGGGTTCGGGTTCCAATCACACTCGTTAAATACTTGGTGGAGAAGTGGGGTTGTTTCCTGTCTTGTTTGGGTGGTATACGGACGTTTGCTTTTGAAAGGATTTATTAACTTTAAAATGTATTGCGTTGTTCAGAGCTTTAATGTAAAGAAGCGATCCATTAATATATAGGTAGAACCTTGCTATATCACATTCAGTAACATAAGTATTATTGTAATTTATCTCAGAATATTCCTTTTACAAACATCGTGAGATATATCCTAGCCTCTCAACCTATTTCTTATCGCCCTTATCGTGGATGCCATCGATGTTTGGTTGGTTATTTTGGGTTTAATTCAGCCGTTACAGTGTTTTCCTGTAAATACCAAAAATATGGAAACACAATTCTTTGCCACTTCATGACGAATTATAGGCATTTGAAGTTTGGTAAATGTTGTAACCAGACCTACAGAAAAACCTCTGAAGCTATGGAAGGATATGTGTGTTTTTACACGATGTATAATGAAATATTAATGAAGGTATGTTTGTACATACAATGCGTCATGTTCTCAGTCATATTCCCCATATTATATCGCAGGCTACTGTAAAAATTTCATATCTTTATAAATTTTGTATAGTCCTTGATTTCAAGCTGTTACAAAGAATTACTTATTAATTTTCCATGTAGACAAGTAGCTATCATTACATCTCAGTTTGATTCATCAGTGTTAGATCCTCAAGATCATAGTAAATGTGAAGAGTGCATTTAATTTTAAGATCAAAAACTGAATAGATACTGTCATTCGATAAAATAAACGACAGGGTATTACAAAACCACAAATTCTAATGATAAGACTAAGTTTTAATGTTTTCTTCGACTATAAAAATATTATATCGAAATATAAAAATTGATACGTGCTTTCAAAAATTATTTCATAAAACTACGTTAAATATTGGAAGGGAGTAAAAGAGTATTTTCACAACTTGAATAATTCAGCTGTTTTCCTAACGTTGAATTTGTAAAATTATCCGTGTACTCGGAAAGCTGAAATCAATGTCTGAGCAGTAGTTGAACTTCCGATCCGACCCCATTAGCGACAGGAAACTGCGACCGTTTAGCGTGGAACATCCAGAAAGCCGGAGGACAATTACTACCGGGCCGAGAGGGGATCAACCCACTCATCTAAAACCCGGCCATCAATTAAAGGTAATCGCGGAAAGAGGGAAATTGCTGCCGATGCCCAGAGCCCTGAGCGTCGTAGGATTACATACTTCTGGAAATGGCAGTAGAGACTGGACGTAGTGAATGAAACAATTAGGTGGTGCCAGTGTAAACAGTCAGTGCGCACGCGCGTGTGGTCCCCTTCTCATTAGGCCTAAATCACGACCCAATTACGCAGCACGTTGCCCAGCCATTGATCCAGTTAGCTGCTATTGTCGGGGGCGGGTACCCGCCGCGGTGATCTCGTTTACCGTCGTGCCCTTCTGTTATTATTTGGCTCGGTCGGGCTCGTTTGGACGCGTTTGATAAGCAGATGGCATCGGTCAATTTGGGACACAATGGGGAACCCGCGGTGGTCTCTAAGTGTTCCTTATTAGTATCTGTCAGTGAGGTCTGTCGAGTAAAGGTGGTCCTTTCACTGTTATTTCTAAATTATTTTGTTCCGAATACCTGTACTTATTGGTTAATGTGGTTCTGTTGATTTTTGGTTCGGAAAATATATTTTTATTTAAATTAATATCCTTTTAAGTATCTTTATTAAAGAGAGAAAATGTAGAGAAATGTATCACTTCATGAGGAATTGCAGACATTTTAAATACGAAATGTAGTTAATTGTATAACTAGCTTGAAGGAGTGAAGCGTTTAATTAATTTATCATGTAGGAGAGTTATATATTTTTAATTGAATATAATGCAAGAAAACTAAAATTTTCAAGGAATTTTTAATAAATATAATAAAAATCTCTTACTTTGATCATATTAGAACATGAATTTGTTAAATGAGCGTCAATCCATTTTCTGTGAAATTAATCTTTATTAGTCTTAGAAATGTTATACATTTAAATACATTCAAAGGGCTTCAAAAACATTATTATTCCCATAGATTTTACAGCCACATTTATATTTTGGATTTTGTTAAAGGAGGCCCAATTTAGAATTGTTGGCGTTTTAACAAAACGCAGCGGGATTTTGCCTGCAAGCTGGTTTTTAGCACAAAGAAGAGTACTGGTTCCAATGACTTATATTACGTATTGCCCATTTAACAATCTATGGTTTGAAAAAAGAAACGTTCTTCATATCATGGAAACCAATACTCCTCTATGTGCTCCAAATCAGTTTGCATACTCAAGAGGCAAAATCCTGGCTGAAAGATGGAAAGATACAATTAGAAAGTCACTACAGTATGTACCAGCCAAACACTTTGAGTGTTGTAATGGAATATTTGAAGGTCCATGTGGCGATGTAGATGAAAAAGATTTAACTCTATAAAAGTGATAAAGCTAAGACTACTTAACGGGATTTTAAGTTTATAACTAAAAATTGTGTTCAAAATGACAATGTCTTGTTTCTTAAATGATATTATTATATTTTAACTACTATAAGAAAGTGTGCATTAATTCGTTCTGAATTATTTATAAAAAATAAAAAAAAACTATTCTAATCTCATTTATTGTTGAATTTTGTTTATAAAGGGATCAATCCACAACATAAGAAATTTTTTTTTACACCACAAAATTTTGTTTCTTAACAAAAGTGTTATACAGAAGTGTAGGAACATCATAAAGCTATATAAAACATGCTACATACAAAACACTTTGCTTCCTTCAAATACTTTTTTGTTGTTTTAGAAGTTTAGATTTAAGAGCTCATGTCCTTTTGACAGATCCCTATACTTTCCAATCTAAAATGTTTTTCTGGTTTTACATTTATATAATAATCATTAAAAACACAAATACCAATATACATTCAATTTGGAATTTAATTTTGTGACAGATAAAATAGAATATTTACTTAGGATATCTAATTAAAGAATATCAGGGAAATGTTTTCAAATATTTTTTTTAAAAATATGAAAGAAAAGAAAACTTATTACTTATTAGTAGAAATTGAGCACTATCAATAAATAGTCTGGAAAAAAATTTAATAAAAGTCGCTACACATGCAAATACGAGATAATAACAAGAAAAAAATTGAACATTAATTCATGGCGTAGTAATATTTGTAATATTTCATTTATTTAAAAACACAATTTCAATAATCAGTGGTAGATAAAACAGAAACAAAGCTCACATATACAAATATATATGTATGTATACCTGAACTTTAATTCTATTTCTAAATAAATAATGATCATCATACATAATATTTTAAACGTAAACAATTCTACCTCGAAAAGTTTTTCCTTAAGGATATCAGTACACCTCACATATTTGTCCTGACTTGTGAAAAAAACTATTTGTTGGTTAAGCGATATCAAAGGCCATCAGTTATTGAAATTTTGCATGAAGCTTCATTTATACATATGTGTGTTATGGTTGTGTGATTTGGCAGAACGTTAGCGAAGCATTTTAGTTAGGGAGATATCTCAAGAAAGGGTTGAGCTACAGACTTAAAGTTTTGCGATATACTTAGTTTTTACTTGAGCAAAATAACCCTTATATAAATAGAGAGGACAACATAATATTAGATCACGTACATAATACATTTTTTATCACCTACATAGAAGGTCCATAATTATCTTAAGTAAGTTGAATATATATGCTTGAAATTTATTTATTACCATACCGCAATTTCAAAACCATCCAAATAAGAAACGGTGAAAATTTCTTAAAGCTGGGTAATCTTTCTAAGTAGGTAGCTTTTCTTAAAGCTTCATACTCTTCAGAAAGTATTCAGTATTCCCTGTATATGAAAGTATTGGTCACCTTTATTTCTGTTACAAAAGCAAGTTTTCACTCGCAAGGTTACTTAAGTCTTTATTGACACCATTACAATTTCGATGAGCTAACCTGCAGTAGAATTATGTTCACAGTTGATTTACTGTATTTGATCATGCTACTTTGCCATACCCGTTATTGCGACCTCGGTATTCTGAACAAATTAAAATAATAAACCAAAAACAATAAGTAATGGTTTGGGATTCCTGACGTGTACAGTAAACATAACTCACGGACGTCTCCACTGGCAGTGACCCTCTTTATTGCTTGTGATTCTGTAACAACCCGCAGTAAAACCCGCCCGGACACACGCTGTGAATCCAGATCGGCGCGAAGACAAAGCCTCCCGGATCCGCCTCGGCTATAAAATCCGACTCCGAGAGTGATATAAGTTTCCAGATTTTTTACCGATCCCGAGGCATCAAAACTATAATCACGTCAGACCGAGGGCAGCCCCATAAAGAGAGCGAAGGTTGACGGTGCTTTTGTGATCGCATAACTGGGACATATTTCAGGTCGGCTATCATAGCAACTAATGGATCCACCTGCACCCTCCAGCATACCTGTGGATCAAAGTCACCCCCACCCCCACCCGTGAGAACTGTAACGCGACCTGTGATGTCAACGGCAAAAACTGATCCACACGAGGAATGCACCATTGCTTTATCATCTTGCACCTGACCTGTCAGGGCAGTCTAGATTTTAAAAGTCATTCTGTGCTTATATTTTACTCGCTGTTGACACTGTAAGTAGACTTTATCAATTAAAACTTCTTAGAAGATCTTAATAAATGGGTTAATAATATGGGTAAATTAGTTAATTCCTAAATGTTATAGATGACGAGTTATAGTTTGAAAACACAAGAGAGGAAGGAAATATTAACCAAGTCGAAGTTACAAAATGTGTCATCAACAAACTTCAAACTCCAATGAGGAGAGGTTAATGGGTGAATGACAACTCGGTAAACATTTATAATTGCATAACAAATCCCTAAAATGTATTCTTACCTTAATGGAAAACGCCCTTGAAACCATCATAGAAGACGTGAATATTACATAAACCATCTTGATCCTGCACCAAATGATTCTGCTGAGTTGATGAAGTCACTGGTCATTACTCACAGCGATTACGCATAATTACAACATCTTGTCACTCTTGTCAAGTTTGCTCAAAGTGACTAATGTTCGCTGTTAGCTGAGTTCTAGTAAATGAAGTCATCGAATCAGTATGAGTTCATAGGCGTTCTTAAAGTTTGTGGTCGAAGAGGATCATCATGATGCAACTTTTATATTACTAAGATACAGGTAAATCCGAATTAGCAGTAAATACAGATTGTCTTGATTAAAGTCTCCAATACTAAAAATCATCGATTTAGACCAAAAGGTTTTTTAATGGCAAGAATGATAATTTAACATTTCTTAATTTTATGACTATAAAGAAAAAATAAAAATTTGTCCATAACGAGACTCATAATGATAGTATTCCAAGATTATATGTGAGTTGCGTTCAGCTATTGCTTCGAAAAAAGTAAATAATAAGAATATTTTTGTATACATAACTGACAAAAGTATTAAATATAAAACAAAAATCAACCTAAATAAACCCAAACCTACCTCTAAACACGTATGTATATTTTTAAGATGTGTGTGTTTATGTTTGTTGTTTAACACTAATTTAAAGAAAGCAGTTTGAAAAACCTTTCAAAATAAAAAAAACATTAGTTTCAAAACAAGAAATTACACATTTAAATTAATTGAAAAAAGTAAAAATATATACCAAAAAGGTATATAAAAAACAATAGAGTTTACAAAATTATCTAAAGTGACTGTGACATGTGTTGTATTGGACAAGCGTGTACGAGTTTTGGAAGATTTCACGACTTACAAACGCACTAAGAAAACTTATATCTACAATCAATTCATATTTTCATGAACTTGTATTAGAAACATCAACATTTACTATGCAAGTACTTTCTACGTCTTAACTACGTCTAGTATTTTCTTACATATTTTTAATACATTATAGGAACTATTAGTGCTTTAAAACTATAACTAGTTCTCATTTTTGTGACAATATGATATGTTAAAAAAAGTTATGAGTACATGATACTTAAACATAAGTGGCAAATATTCAAGTTACTTTACTGAATATTGCGATAGTTATTTGCTTTTTACTTCGGTCCCAAGAGTACAAGGTAGGATTACACCATACAACATGTTGGGCGACAAGCTTCACTGTGGTTGAATGTAAAATTTCAAGTATATAGCTAGTTTCATTAGCTACATCTCTCACTACGTCACAGGTTGAAATGATCTCGTATTTGTACTCAATAGTTTACAAAATGTATTTATTCTACGAATCCTCAATGCCATCATGTTTCCCTGTAAGACCAATGTAAAATATTGGCTAACGGTCATCCAAATCCCATGGAGTGACATGCGCCTCATCAAAAACTAAATATTGCTCCTTGTATAAAATATACAGCTCCATGAAAAATTTCAAGTCTACATTACTGTTCGTTTTCGAGATGTCGTGCAGAAAGATAAACTTACAGATGGACAGATTCATGTCCATATAGAAGCTTTTTCCAGTCCCTCAAGGTATAAGCTTCGCTAACACTCAGCCAATAACGACGGAACTGCAAGAGTGCATGTAATTGCCACGTTATGCCTTACAAAGCAAAATATATTGCATTAAATTTGGCACAAGCCTCAGTGCGTGCTACGAACTTCAAAAAGCTTGTTAGTTCATCAGTCCTTGCGCCAATACTGAAAGTGATTTTTGTCTTTTATAAAAACATCCGCACTGCAGTGTAAGGACACGTTTACAATTGTTTAGCTTTTCCTCATATTATGTACTACGCTGGATTAAAACGTTATAAATCATTACATATGCTAAAAGAAACCATCATTATGATTGTCAAACTATATAGTGGAATATATTACACAAGACATTCAATTCACCCCCAAAAGTAGATTCAGATAACGGAACGAATGAAGTGGCAGTGATTGGGATAACAAATGAACCCAAGCGGCTCGGAGCGGTGTTGTGGTGGTGTAACAGAGTACATCTGTGGCCAAGGGCCTATCTAACATCTAGGGGTGCAGCGGCAGAGGCTTGCCCACTGTACAAGAGATGACAAATGTGATACCGATACCCCAGGTGGCCTGATCCCTCGGATAGGCGGGCAGCTCAACCATTTTTTGCCCTGCGTGATTTGCAATAGTAGGCCCTGATTTTTGGGGTGGTATCAAATCTGACAGACTTCTCTCGTGTCCTTTTTTAGATCCCGTTTCTTTCTTCTTGATTAGGGTCAGCAGCAAGTGATCTGGAATGGTAAAATACTGCCATTCTGCTGGATTAGCGCTAAACTTCTCCAGTTCAAAATCTATTGGAATGATAAGGTTCCTTGGAACTTTAAACGAGGTCTAAGTGAATTTCATATTTAAAGCTTCAATAATATGAATTATTTTCTCATTGATTTATTAGTGAAAGTCTGCTTAAAAAATATTTAAAAAATGATGAATTTATTTTGAATAACAAAATGAAATCGGTCATTCATACAAATTAACAAGGTTTAAAATAGTTAATTCTATTTAAAACTAGTTATGTATTTCTTTGTAATCTATAGTTAGGGGTTTTAATTGCATAATATTGTTAATCCTGTTTAAAATGTAATTGGGCATGTAAAATTTAACAATAATGTACAGCAAAAACTATTCATTAAATATTTGTTCTTTGAAAATGTAGACGAAACGGGTTGAAGTAAAAACCACCCTTTATCTTAAAACGTTCATACGGCTCGTTATTTTATTATTTTAGTGTATGGGACTGAAAAATATAACATATTGTTCAAAGAAGTAAAGTTTTATCTTAAGAAATCCATTCCTGAACTATTCTAAAAGTTCAAACTAATTTCGTTTGTTGAAAAATTGACTTTTCTTACTTTCTCTTCAAAACTTTTGGATGAAAGTTTTATATTTCTACTTTGAGTTGTGACTACTACAAAAAATATTAACACTCTTATCTGTAGTTTGGTTTTACCTTCGCTTCCCCACCTTGAGGAACTGTTTTACTTTTCTTCGGAATGGAAATATACCGGGATTTGAGATTCTTTCCAAAAATGCTCGATACCTAGTCTAAGTAATTCTTCAAAGATCAAAGCAAGGAATGTAAGATTTTGGCTTCAACGCCTCTTCCGAGGCTATTAAACGACTACACAGATCCTGCTCTTGTCTATCAAGATGAAAGCATCAGATGACCATCGGGGTGTTTTGGACGGCGTACAAAAAGTCACCTCTGTTATATACAGGGTAATGCGTGGAAAGTCACGGGTAACAGCTAGTAATAAATTATCCTACGCGACCACACATCTCACCCAGATGGCGAAGTTAAGTGCCCAGTAATCCTCGACTTCTCATCCTCTGCACTCCTAATTCCTAGCGCCTACCTCCTCCTAGGAGTGGCCCATTTGGCAAACGCTGCCGGGATGTTTTATACGGGCCCGTAGATCCGCGAGATAGTCCGCTAGTTGCCGATAAAGCAGTTCAGGACTAGTTGATTGAAATTGGAACGCATATTAACACCTGCCACCGGGATAGTGCAGATCCTACGATATCGGAGTGTTACGATTATAGATCCAGATTCCAGTCCATGCTGGCTGCAATGGTTTTATATCAGGTGATAAACAAGTAGGTCTTTCAATTAATTGTTGAAGAGTTGCCGATGAATGTAGGATTGGCTTGTGTCAACTAGGTATATACGACTTTTAAATGATACATTCTCCGCACTAAATCTTAATTCTTAATAAAAATAACTGACATGAACAATAATTCTACTTATAATCAAGATTAATTTAATTTTATAGAGTTTTACAATATTTCAAGCCATTACAATTTTAGTTTTATCACTTTATATTGAAATATATTATTTATGAAGGTCATAAATATGCATTTACATTTACACTAGTTTAAAAGTTCTCAACTTCGCCGATTTTAACTCTAAGGAAGCAAACCTTAATCCCCATTCCGATATTCATGACACATAGTCTATGCAATATGCCGCGGACCTGTGAACATACTCGTATTACCTTATACAGATTGATATCAGACTTGGTATGGGAATAGCCTAGTCCTTGTTCGAACCTCAGATAAATTCGAAAAATAGTCTCAGTATATGTAAATTTTTAAGGTTCTGAATCTATTCACACATTTGGTCCAAAATGTTGGAAACGGGTAATATTGTGTGGAGGAAAATAATGATGTAGAAAGTTTATGCGATTTCTTTTATTTAACACACTGTTAAATTGATTTTATTACAATTTCGGATGGGTATAATCAACTTAGGAAGAACACGGAGAGAGTTTTACAGTTCTACATCCACCCACAACAACTCTACAACCTTTCGTTATCCAAAACTTTATTGGCCGAGATTTAGCAAAGCCTATCACTCGTGGAGCAGGAAAGATTTCAGTTCTGTTTTTCTGCCTGTCTGTATGTCTTTCCGCACGATATCTCTAAAATAAACTGACCTATAGACTTGAAAGTGTACATGAAGTTTTATTTCTAGATGTGGAACACTGAATTCGATAATGGTGTATACGACTCCATGGCGTGTAGCTGAGCGTTAGCGAATATTTCAACATTGGTCATATTGGTAAATATGATGGCAGCGAGAGAATTAAGAGTAAATAAATTTTGAAACAAACTGCATACACCTATAACAGATTCAAACATGTGACAAACTGTTACTTGTAGTGTAAATATTACAACATATACCACATTATTTTATAGTGAGTTGGTGTGAATACTATTATTATTTGTACACTTATATGGAAACCAAGCACCCTGTAGATAGAGATGTCAAGATAGATTCCATATGTAGAATTAAAGTGTTGCTTTAAAATTAACTGATAATCGTCCGGTGTAAAACCCATGTTGGGGTTCAGGCAGGATATTTTAATGTACAACTAGACATTGTCCAAGACGAAGGATTCAAACACTTCAGCTAAAGTATTCTGTAAAGCTATTGACGTATAGTTCGTTACCGCCTCAGAGCCATCTGACTTAAACATTGACACCACAAAACCTTTATTGAGGATATTTATAAATATTATCTTGGAGAGAATTTTATTGAAAAGTCCCGTGCAATTGTATAGCATCCAAGCTTGAGTACTGAAGGTGGTTTACCATCGGGCCAATATACTTTTGAGGCATCCAGTTTAACCAATTTGAACAAGACTTCATCAAGTGTTATAAAGCAATTAGATAAGACGTCGTGCACATAATAATTGTACTTAGAAAGTTCTACATAAGCAGCTGCAAAAAAGGAAGCGACAAAGTAAGCGAAAATTCACACTTTTATGATCATCAGTAGTGCTTCCACTGTAAGTCAACTTACTTGGAATACTGGAAGATCTGTTTAATTTGTTAACATAACTCCAGAATATACTCGTAATTTGGTTTGCGGGAAGAACGGTCTCAACGTAATAGAAATAACCCATGTAACAGGAATCACTAAGCTCCCCGCATCTTTGCCTCAATGTCTGAAAGTTTAAGGGATGATATTCAGCCTTACAACTGTTACAAGGCACAGAGTTCAAGGCAGTTTTGTACAATCTGACAAGTTTTCTTCTTTACGATTAGTCTATTATCTCCACTAAACCAACTGAGAAATCTAGTATTACCTAAATGTCTCATAGTCGTATAATTGCTGACTAGTGTGCCCAGGATACTACAAAACTCCGCAAAATCTTTTTCAATATACATAAGCTAGAACGGGAAGACAAAGTATCATACAAAGAATTTAGTATACAACATCACACCTTCTGTAATCAGGAACAAAGTTATTTTATTCATACCTACTCTGATTAGCATGAGTGGTAGCGATGAACAGAGAGCAGGAAGATCAACATCCGCTGGAACGAGCATATCTATGGTGGGTATACAACCATTTAATGAACAGTAGGAACAACCCAGGTTCAATATTGTTCCTCCAATATTGGAGAAGATTGAAGAGGTCGGACGATTCTCTAAAGATACCTCATCGAAGAAACACTATAGTCAGGGGAAGTCCAGTTTACATTGGGAAGATTGAAATCGCCAATTAACGTTCCAGAGCCGTCTCCATGGTGAGATAACATAACTTCATCAAAAATGCCATAGTAGAGCATGTACGTTGCAGAGGGTGAAGAGGGTGGAAAATATACAACACTAAAGACATGTTTAAATAAGAACACCCCTACCGCTAGATATTTGTACTAGCTTAGGCAGACCTGTCCATCCGACTTTGTAGGAGGAAAATCCAAGTTCAGTATTTTAAATTTCAGAGGAAAGGTTACTCTCCGTGAGGTATATCATATTATAAATACAGGAAAACAGAGATTTTTTCAATATGTCAATCATTGTGCAGAGCTTTTTTTAATTCTGACATTACAATAAGACGTTTGGTTGACAGTTGAATTTAACTAGTTTTCTTTTGCTTACAATTTTACTAGCTGTTAATTAGAATATTGGTGTGTGTCGACAAAGAAATAAAATTTATTAAGGAGGAATAGGAGACGTTCTAACTTTCTCTAACGTTTAAATGTGCCAGTTTAACATTCCTTAAATTTATTGGATTTAAATTTGGTTGAAGAAATTTTAGAAATAATTCAGGTTACTGATAAACATATGCAGATAGTGGTCTCTCAGAATTTTGGTGAACAATATCAAACCAATTACTACTTATTTCTACTAGTAAAAGAGTTATTGTTTTGCCAATATAATCTATGTGACAAATTTTACTGGTATTTATAGATATACACATTGAACTAAGCAGCCTAATACGGTCAAAGAGCATCCATTTCCCGTGCTCATATTCCACTCAGGAACAAGGGGCAAACTGAAAGATCCTAACTACATTACTATTCAATGGACTTACATTGGTGGAACATATCTTCACAGTGGGTACTTACATGACCCGAATTTTCAAACTGTCTTGATATACTCAAAGTATTTCCGAATAATTGCATTGCATCAAAAAGGAAATATGTACATTCTCTGAGGGATACTCGGCTGGGTGCTTCTGTTTTTAAATTATATTTAAATGTTCTCGCTGTCCAATCCCTGTTCTCTATATCATCCTTTTTGCTTGGGCCAGTCTTAAAATTATATCAATATTTATAAACCTAATCAGAATCATATCCCTTATTACTGAAAACAGGATATAAAATAATATAAAATTCTTCTTCCGGTCTAATATAAAATTAAATTAGTGACTGATGTATTGCTTGAGATTTTATTTTCTATGGTCACGTGCCTACTACACTCGATTGTTATCTCGAATGTTAGTTACGAACCTAACCTAATCTGAGCACCTAACCTGGTTCATTGGATCATGTATTGCCCGATCCATTCGTTTTTATTCCTTGACATATTGTAAAGAGATCCTACAATGTCAAACAAAACCAATTTCGAGTACCCTATATATACAATTTTATCCATTAAATAAACATTAAAAGTAACTAATTGATTAGAACTCTCCATTACTGCTGTCTATAATAAAGTTAAATAGTCTCACTTGTCGCAATGCATTACACAACTGATATTTATTCATTCGAACATGTACAAAGTATTGGGATACAAGGCAGCATGTTGCGTTCTGTGATTCGATCACGTGTAATAAATATTGCCTATCTTTACAGTGATTAAATTTACATTAAAATACTGGGTGGTGCATTGGAATACAAATATTCCTAAGTTTTATTTTGTTATCAAAGTAATGTACATGTCAAACTGAATTAGAATATCTTTTGGGAAAGTAACTATCGAAGACAAACATTAACAATCTGCTAAGCCAGAAGTGGTAAAATCTCTTTATATACATTTCTAATTTACCCAGAGTACCTCAGAATAACATCTGGGACACTTATCCATCGGCAGTGAACACCTAAAGGTCGATGGTTTAACCACAGTAAACATCAGATGAAGTGAAATCAGCCGATAGCCAATATGCATTAATAAGCATTAATACAAACTACATTTTCGTGAAAGCATTTGATGCATATAAAATAAAGAAATACATTTATAGACACTTTAGTATGGGTAGGGATGAAGATAAGAGTGTATCAAAAGAGTAAAAATTACTAAACGATAATTTTCTTCATAATAAATATTTTTAAGCGGTATACTTGGTCCTTGCCACCCAGTTACGTCAGAGTCAGTCAACGAGGTAACGAGTCTAAAAGTCTTAGTGGCTGACGATCATTTATCTTATATTTACTTGTGAGACGATTGATTGAAGTTTTGGTAAAACTAAAATTATTTACATATATATTGCAAAAGGGATTTGTTTCATATTTTTATTCTTTATTAAATCATTTCAGAACCAACCTATTTCCCTTAGACCATATTTCGTTTCCTTATTTCGGTCGCCACCAGAACTTCCATAACAAATAATCAAATTGACTCAAATCATTTACTTGAAACCTATAGTATGCATTGCATAGCAAACTTCTTTTGTTAAATCTAATATTTTTTCTCTTCCCGTAGCAAATCCACATTATATCACGCCCCATTTATCGCCCTGCCAATTAAAAATAACTTCCATCGCTAACTATTGAAATCAAGAATAAAATTAAACCCCCAGTTCTGTTATACAATTAAATAGCAATAACTGCAATGGAACTGTATATTATTATGAATGTACTTGACGCATGCATGCAATGTAATAATTGTTGACGCAATAAAGATTATTATTATTATCGCTGGAGTCACCTTCCTCATTGCGTGGTTTTCCAGTCAAATTCAGAAAATTGGCCAACACTGTAAAAAGCGTCTAACGCCAAGCAGAATTTGAGGCGAGTTAAAACACCTTGGGTGTTGAGGCATTTTAATTGAGCTTGGTAATCTGTTTATAAAATGAACACCTGTCTGTGAAGCCAAATGTTTATAAACCACAGTCTCTGCGTCTTCGTACGGTAGTTATCTCTGCTTCTTGCGTTATATTCATGGTTAAGGTACATTTACACATTAGGGTTAGACAAAAAATATTAGGGTATTTGTAGATAAAGAGGTATGGCAAAGTCGAAATTGACCATTTATATACTCTACTGCACGATTCTCTGAAGGTCAAATTTGCGATAATGCTAATAGGTATTTTTGGAATCGATATTTTTAGTGGCAATGCCTGTATGGATTAATCGAAAGTTAGCTTGTTTGCTTATACGATGTGATTGTTTCTCGGCTTTAGAATTACATTAAAAGCCATACTACTCAGTGGCGTAGCAAAGGGGGGGGGGCGAGGACGGGCCGCACCGGGTGTCACCTTTTTTGGGGTGACACCTACCCGGTCTCTAAACTTTACTAACAATGTACAAACAAACAAAAAATAAATCGCTAGCACAAAAATTTCTTTTCCGGGGATTCCTCCACTAGCACTAGCTCAGCTCTATGTATAATTCAGGGAATTCCCGCAAAAGAGCCTGACGCTGTCGTGGGGGATTCCCTGTCCCATACTCGTGATCTTTGACGTTTCAGTTGCAATATTTCTCATTTGTTTCGTGAAGTGTGTTGTGTTTGGTTGGCGTGAATTGTTAAAAGTGTATTATTCTATAGTGATAGATAATAATAATAAAAAAAAACAAATATATTATATCCATGACCTTTATCATATAAATGTTTTATACTTTTTTATGCTTTTTACTTTCGATGAGGTGACACCACCAACTTCCGCACCGGGTGCCATCCAAGGTAGCTACGCCACTGATACTACTGTACTGGTTTTCTATTATAATATGTGCGACGTTTTATTAGAAAATTACAGTTTTTAAATTGAACTTAAATTGAACTGTTTTAAGCCGAGCATTTTGTATTAATGTTTTTATTTCGTAAAACCAAGACTAAACATAATTCTAAAACTTTGTCAATGTAGCTCAACCACAATCACGGTAAAGTCGCCTGACTTATTTATGAAGAAAATGAAAGAATAAGATTACGTATGAAGTCTGCGCAATCAGGCACCCACTGTGACGCCGTCGCGACAAGGCGGTCCTCACCCATTATTGTAATCAGAGACCAACTACTGGTGCTGTTAATAGTATCAAGTTTTTGTCGGTCTCTGGCCGCTGCGCTGCGCTGCCCGACGCCCGCCGCCAGGCCCGTACGTGCCGCTAAACGCCGCCTTTGAGTCCCCGGTAGCCGCCAAATATTTGTTCAGTACCGCAGACGTTTCCGGGGAAGGATCCGGCCTCCCAATTTGTCGGTGTAATTGAATCCGGGATCGGTCAACTACCCCAGGAAATCTATCAGGAAATCGCTACCCTCGACTTTTTGTGGAAAATGTAATGGTTTGTTCTAATAAGTTTAAAATTTACCGGATGTCGTTCCGTGTGTCCAGCCCCAGAATCCGATAATCTGTTCTTTTCTGAGTGTATGTATACAAAGTCATAGACGTGCCCTTCATTGTAGGTTAGTTAAGGGACTTTAATCCCTATTGAATCACTCAATATATTTTGTATACATTTAAAGATTTAAGTAACGTTTTAAAATTGAGACCAGTCTCATCTTTGAACGTCTCAGTTGCGAAGTGTATGTGTTCTGAAAAATTAAATGTATCAAGCGTGTTATCCTCCATTTTACACAGTTCATTGTTTGTATATCAGGAATATTAAACCTAAATCCTTTTGTGGCTTTTATGCGGTGACTGTCAAAAATACAAAAATGATTTATCTTAAGAATTTTTTTTAATACACGATGTTATAAAAAAGTAATACGTATTGAACAAAACATCTCCCTTAAAATACTAAACTTAGTATTTTGTTATTTCCTGTTTATTGTAGTAGATAATAATTGTATGTGTGGGGGCATCGCAGTCTTTTCCACCAATAAGCATAGTATTTTACTTATACCGGGTGAGTTTTTTAAAGTGATCCAATAGCTAACTTTTTAATTACACGACTTAGCACCACACTTTAAATTTGGAACTTGCTCAATTTTAAGTTTCACTCAGGGATACACTTTCAAATTTTTTGAAGATGGCCACCATTTTCCAATATGGCGGCCAACTTTAAAATCTTTTATGGAACACCCTGTATTTTATGTTGTTTTTAGATTCTACTCTACAAAATAAGACATTTTTGCTTTTGAGAGTTTTTCAATATCTCTAATGGTTCAGGAGCTACGTGGACTGGAAGTTTTCATCATTGTTTCCATTATGGCGGCCAACTTTAAAATCTTGTATGGAACACCCTGTATTTTATGTTATTTTCAGATTCTACTCTACAAAATAAGACATTTTTGCTCTTAAAAGTTTTTCAATATCTCTAATGGTTCAGGAGCTACGTGGACTGTAAGTTTTCATCATCAGTGGTTCATCATCATCATCAGCTTCCAGTCCACGTAGCTCCTGAACCATTAGAGATATTGAAAAACTCTCAAAAGATACTACAAAGCCGAAACATTTATTTCGATCACGCAACACCACTCTTGTCCCATCATCAGGATCATATTAAAAGTTTTAATTTGTTCTATTACAATATTGTTTTCTCACGCTCATTACTGTGTAGATGTAAGGGTAGTTGAAGCGTTATCGATAGCTTAAGTCTATGTTTGAAAATTATCTGAGTCTAGGTTTAAGGTTGAGTTCTTGATTCTAGGTTAGATTTAAGGACATTTTTCTAGATGTTTAGAAGTTAAGTTTTAGGTCCGATCTACAAAATGATACTAGGTTTGAGGCTAAGTTTGGGATGTTACGAGTTGCGGTTAATCGATGGATTGAGCCTACATTTGAAGATAATCTAGACAATAAATTAATTTTTTGAAAGGATTTTGTATCAAACTGGTTTAGAAACTACAAATAAAACCCTTCTTGTTGTTATTAATTCCAAGATCTACCTCGTATATTATTTTTCATTGGCTTAGAAAACTGGCTAGCAAACCCACCAATACTTGTAACGATCTAATTAATCTTATATCTCTCATCCAGCAATTTAAATGACAGATATAAAACCACCACTCCCACAGATTAAAATTTTATATTTTAAAAGATGTTTACTTATTTTATGTACTTGAAGAACTAAATGAATAATATGATAATAATATCATGTCTGCCATTGTTTAAATCATAAGTATGGTGACTGAAATAAAAGTGTAATACGATTCTGTTCCTGAATAGTTTTAAGAGTGCACTATAAAGAAGACAAAGAACCGCAAAGTGTCCAAGTACAAATAAAAAGACGCGAGTAATCTAGTGGCTCAGCCTAGGCGCCCGCGGCTGCCTCGTAGGCTGTTGGTAATTCTGAAACCATAATCTGTAATTTCCTCAGATTAAATTCCCGCGTTGCTCCGGGCTCCCTAGATGTGTGGCACCGCTCTGACCGCAACAAATAATTAAATAATTTATTGTTACCTTTGGTCTGTTTTCGAATCTCATCTCGCTGCGACCGGGAGCCGAGATGGTTTAACCCCTGTGTTTACAGCGACTAATCCAATCAATGGGAGGCACGCACGCACGCACTACGACGTGCACACCGAGCTGCGATGGATTCAATTTCTATCTGTTTGCAGTGGAATTCGGTTCCGAACCGAATCGAGGACTGCAGTCGAACAGGGCGCCTCACGAGTTGGCGTTACCATGTTTATCAGTGCCTCAACAGGAACAACCCCAAAATATCACAATTACTTCACTTAATACAAGTCCTGTGCTTTATTAACTGACATTGCCTAACTGACTATAGTTGTCAATATGAACCCTTTAAGTATCAAGCGCAAAAGTGTGGACCATCAACTCATCTTTAAGTGCTGTAAGATAACTATCTGGTACTCAAGTAATAAATGGTTATTTGTTGCTTATTAAGTTATTTGGTCGTGATAGGTTATTAGATTATTTTAGTGGTTACTGTTTGAACAAATATATTAATACAAATTTGTTTTGATAGTTAATAATTCTAAGGAAGGCGATCTGTTTTTATGGAATATTGTTTTTATATTTTAAAGTTAAAATTTCGTCCTGATTGAAATATGTTTCAAAATGTTGCTTGAAACGCCTAAAGATCCTTTGGGAATTATCAAAGAGAATTATCCAAACCAAAAACTGATCACACCACCTTAAGCGTACTGTTGGTGTAGAAACATTACCTAAGGTACTTTGTTTGAAGATTATTTTTGACGATGGAAGGATTGTGAATGAAAAAGGGCGTTTCCGGACATTTGCCATCGTTCAGTGAAACAACAAATCAGTAACACTACGTTTCGAGATCTGCAAGCTGATCTTTTCTTAAAGTAAATAACTAACCTAATACATAATTACAAACTTTGTTAAAATAAACAAATCATAACAAAGCGTTGTGACACGCCTAAGTCAGGAATCACAACCACCATGTTGTGTGTCAGCTTCACTAACTCTAAAAAATGCACTTAATAACTATAAACAACTCTAATCATTAAAACTGAACTACAGAAGAACCTAAGGTAAGCTATGTAAGGAAAAACATGTCTTTATACAGTTTAGTTCAGACATCCATGAAGGGACACGGTAATGATGTTAACACATGATCAAATATTCAGGTCCATAATTATAATTTTATAAGTATTTGCCATTGAAATTTAACGTGGTCTAAAGCAAAACCAGAATTACTATCACAGTTCACAATTTGAGGATTTAGCATTTTTCATTACCAAGTGGCACGGTAACCCAAAGGCTACCGAGACGTATCCCAGAGTCGGCATCACGATTGTGGAATACCAGAAGAAATAATCGGTACTAAAGGCGAGATATTGAAGCTCAACACCTCCAAGTGATAGCGTAATAGCAAGAAGTTGAGCACGATAGCGTTTTGTTATGAAGTCATTATTCATAACGACGCAGGTCCATAGAGCTCTAATGGTCTTTGCACCATGAGGTGCCGTGGCCATTGACGCCTGTTACCTTCATAAATATTTACCAGCCCTGGAGCGATTGGTGCCAATGATCAATTACTAGATAATGAGAGGGTTTTGGAGACATAACCTGATGAGTTGTCGTTCCATTACTGGATACATTACCAGGCCGTGCAGCCACCGGCCTTCAATCTTGCAAAACTGGCTGATGATGGCGGTCCCAACGCTTTGACCCAACTTGTTTGGGGCTATGCCTAGGATTCCAGAAAACGCTTGTACTTTTATAACGCTCAGGATATTCCAAAAGATTAATTACTTCGTATACGGTGAAAAACTCTCATACATTTTTAACTATTTTATTTCATAAAATTAAACATTTAAATACACAGCTCTTGGCATCACACCAGAGACATTTTCTCACTGTGGTGACGTTACTTTCACCTATACCACTCCTTGTTCACAACACAATTAATTGTCACAAACTATTGCTGTTTTAACTCTTCTTGATAATTGAGTAGTTAATCTGTTGATCAACATGTTTGGACCTCTCAAGCAAACGCAGTCTCTCTGTAAAACTTCAAAATCCAACGACCGATAAATATAACTGAACCTCAGTCAATTACAGATAAAATTATAATTTTTAAATTAGTAGGCAATGTTATTGGAAACTATATCTTGGATTGTGAACTGATTTGTGTATTCAAATAACCGATGGGAATTTGTATTTTATATAATAACTTATGATAATGAGCGTAATATTTTTCCTTTACAATATTTATATACCGTAAATGTACAGAGAACTACATAATAAACCAAAATATATCTTTACAGTTAAATACTAACATTCAGTATTTAGTAATACAACGAGAATTATGGGAATCCACTCTAGTTAACAAAGACTATTTGCATGTTTAGTGTTTATTAGTACTTTTAGCTCTATAAAGATGTATAAAATAAATACTATTTCAACTACAGTCTAAAGATAATAATAAGTATGTATAATAGAGTTAAACATTTTGTATCGTATTATTTTTACCTTCTGAAGTAGTAGTGAATAGTCTTACATGAATTAATTTTTATCTGGGGTTGATAATGGCTTATCTCAAAATGTTTGGGTAGTATCTGTCACAAAGTACTATAAATTAGAGGTTTTTAATATCATAACAGGAACCATTGGATCTGTAAGCGGAAAAGATCAGGAAGCGTGGACAAACTTTTAGATCGGTATGAAGATTTTCAAAAATCTAGTTACGGATTATAGCTTAAAAATGTAGAAACCAAGAACCAAATTTCCCTTTTCTTAAATTCCACTAAATTTTTTTTAAGTCAACAAAGGAATTTCCAATATCCAAGAAGAAAGTTGATCTTCAGCCGTGATACATTTTAGAACATGGAAAGGGCAGGGTATCATAGGGTAAAATAAATCAAGGAATAAAATTTTATAGGTATTATCGCCTATTTCTGACTTAAACCAAAAGGAATTTCTTAGAATTGAGCTGTAAAATATAACTTTTACCCTTGCGAATTTATAGATATCATAATACAAAAGAAATTACACCTCAGTTATTGGACTTCATAGAGAAAACATAGAGTGTGCTACAATTTTATGAAAATTTAAAAGTGTCGGAAATAAAGTGTATGTATGCATAGTGTTTATAAAACCCTTCAGGACTATTGGTTATGATTTCCTACTTAAAAAGCGTAGTGCAGTTAAACTATTTTTTATGTGTCTATCTACCGGTCAGCATGTATTTCTTAACTGCCAATAACTCGTAACTTAATAATTATTTTCAGCTAATCAAAAGGAAATATACAAAAATTGGGTGGATATTATTAATTTCCTTTCCCAATAACAGCATTTAAAATTTTTTTAAACTAAATACCTTGAAAACCATTAGTCTTACGACAGTTTTGCAAGAATTCTGTTTTATTGTAAATAAAAAGATAAATACAACGATATTTTAGGTTTTTAATTGGTCGGTGTACGTTATTTCTTACAGATAGAAAATATGCTCTTAATTCCTAAAGCTGATTCTGTAAATACAATTATTTTACCACAATCAACAACTGCTTGTAATTACAATATACAATTTTCATCCAGCAAAAACTTATTACGTTGATCCAGACATTTATTACATTGGTATAGGTAACATCGGTTCACTACCAGTTACATTTATACACATAATTACACTACATTTATAAACATAATTTTTTTATTTGTTGTCACCATGCAAAGTCCATGATTTCAGAACCGTATTGACAGTGTATGTTTATAACTACTATTTATATTCAATCTTATAAAGGTTAAAGGTTTATGAATTTTTGAAAGTGTCACGAATATATACACACTGAGAACTATTAAACAGTTATTATCAGTCTTGTGCAGATTTTACCTTCATAAGTAATAACGTATCTTCCCTTATTTCCGTTATTATTAGACAATAGAAGTGCATAAAATGTACCTGTGTTTTGTTTTTGATAGAGATGATGTTTTTACCTTATACTCGTATAATTATAAACAACCACCTGACCTAAATAATAGTTGCATCAGCAACATATATAAATATTAAGTTTTTAGCCAAATAGTTACTTTCTTGTAGCATATATAAATATTATTTTCACTAAAAAACAGAACATTTCCGATTTCAATTTTCATTTAACCTCACGTGATATGGCCAAGTATCTTGCCCACAGTATATCTCACCCACATGTTAGTTGGTTAATTTAATTAAAGTCTAACATTAAGATAGCGATGTTTATCTAAGAGCTAACTGATTACATAATAAGATTAAGTATAGAATAAACAAGGTGAAAACAAGTTCTATTCTTTAAATTTTCTACTTATAAAATAATTTATTTTAGATTTGTCCTCTAGGCGGATTTTCTTTGTAAACTTACATTATGTAAACTAACACACGTATAAAAATAAAATATATTTCAAATTAATAAATGTGTTTTTTTAACCGTCTTACATTTTACGTTACATGTTTTTAAATTATCAATTTCAAATTCTCTTGCCAAATATTTATATAGAGAAACTTTTTATATATGTACATTGTCAGTGTCAAAATACGTTAACATGTTACTTAAATCTCCTCTTAACTATTTAGCTCGCCTTCCCGGTGTATAGAAAATTATCTGGGTGATTTAAAAAAATTATAAATTGTATTATTAACACGATACACGACCCGATAATAGGTCGGGACCGTTACCAGCAACGTGGAACAGCTTCCGGCCTCATTTTTGTTTATGTGTTGCAAATAATTCCTGTATATTAAATCTGGAATCAGTCTACTCAATCCTCATGGACTTTCCTCTTATCGAAAAAAGTGTTAACTCCAGTAATACCAGTTTCCGGACAGCCGTCAGATTCCGCACTAATCATATGCATCTGAATATTTAGTTTGCCAACTACACTAACTTCTTCGATTATAATCCGGTTTTGCTGTAAAAATTAGCAATCAATGAATAAATTGGAACAACATTTAAACCAATACGATTAAGCTGAACTAACTTAAGTTTTTTATTTCAAGGTATTTTCCTATTTAAATCCTTTCAAATATGTAATACAAATTCCTGTCAATGACACTGAACATCTTTAAATACCTTATAAAAAAACACCACAGAAATAATTATAACAAGTAAAATTCAACTGTATTTCCACAAATATTTAACATATTTCCTGCACCAAATATCAGCAGTTTAGTTTTTATATCTCGGTTAAAATTATAAAGCACCTTCTAATTATTTTAAAATCATATTTATTGTAGTTTTAAACAAAAGGAATGAAAAATTATCACTCTACTGAGTTGAGCTTAGAATAAAATTTACTCTTTGTAAAATAGTGTGTATTTTTCATTTATAATAAGTATATAAATCCTTAAATGACATACAAAGTGTTATCAAAAAACAATAGTAGGTTCAGATTAGCTTTTTGGTGAAGCCGATTTGGATTTAGTTTCATATGTTTCTTCTTCTGATGGTTACTGGTTACGGAATGGGATTTTATTACAAAATTGATTTTAATCCTGTTAAAATGTTGAATGATGCGCAAAACAATAGTAATAAAAAATATTTCCAATCATTCCCTGTAATGAAGATCCTAATATTTTCATTAATCTATCAGTCTAAACCGAAGTGAATGTGTAAACCGTGGCACATTAAATTAAATATTAAATTTTAATTCACTTTAATTTATAAGAAGAAAAGAATGTAATAGAAGTTACAGCATGCAAGCAAGAAACAAGTTACAGCAAAATAATTACGAAGGAGGTACCGTTAAGTATTAGTTTATCTAAGGTAGTTTCTACTTAAACATTTACATCCACAGCCTTTGACCTTTACAATCGTGTGTTATACTTGACACTTACACCCAGTTCCATTCGAAAGCCAGTCCGCTCGCTGGCTGTGGCCAACAAACAAGAAAATTGTTTTATTTTTGGAATGGAGTATTTTTGAAATTAAATATCGTGACTAGAGTTCCCTTTCACGTTGGGTACCGATTTCTGTCCTCGGTTTTCATCCACAAGTGCGGTTTAAAAATCGGCCTCCCACGTGAGTTCTTGGCGATTTTCATATTTCAGAAGAATAAAAAACTATGTATTTTCACGGTTAGAAATGTGCACGAAATTTACGATAGGTAACCAAAGTCTCTTATAAGTCCAAATTAAAATGTTCTTTAGGCATACTAATTGTCTTCTTGAAGAGACCAAGTTTGAGTAGTTCAGTCTAGAGAGTACGTTATGAAAAGTTGCTCAGACACTAATCTGGCATCCGCATGTGCCGTACCAACGTGGCATGGACAAAAAGGATTATGAAAGGACGGGGAAACAAGGACAAAAAGTAACTCCCGAGGCACGACACCACGCGATATAGGACAGTTGACATTCTGGCTGTGGAAAGCGTGGACAGCAGTAGCGGTAGTGATGTGAGACAGATGAAAGCAGAGTGGGGTGTGAAGAAGTTGTGTCCCGACATTTAATGATAATCATCACGCCAGCGCTGGGCTGATGAAGATTGAAGAGGTCGCTGACTGGAGACTTGCGGTGAGAAGTTCTCCCCCCCCCCCTTGCACCAACCCGCCCAGCATTATCTTCTCTTAACTCATGTCAAAACAATGGACCAGATCTGCTGTCCTGAAGATCTTGAAAATATCCTACATGTAGTGAGGTGATTTGAACAATAATGTTAACTTAACAGTATTTTAGAATTTTTTTTTCTTATTCTATTATATTGTATTCTACAATCCATAAAAAAATTCCAAAAATTTATATTTGTTCTGTTGTGAATTATATTAACACCTTCAATTTGGCTCTATAGTGATTGGATAGCGAAGATATATATGCTCGTAAGACAGCAAGCCCACTGTCGCGCAGATAAAAACATTCAGACAACATGCCGTAAAATAAACAGGCTAATCTCTATAATCTATATTTTTTATAGATTTGTCTCTAGTTTTATTACAGTGATGAGACTCATGTCCTTTGAATTTACTTTCTTGTGACAGATTAGTAAAATGACAAATGTATTAAGATATAAGATAAAACTTGAAAGTAACATATTCAAATAATCCTAAAAAATGTTTTATTGGTAGGAATAATTTTAGATATCTTTTAGTACTTTTAATGTTTTGTTTGTTGTACTACTGTACAATAAGTGTTCAGCTATAATCAAGTAGTTAAACCGGGAATCTCTATCAATAATCTGCTCACGTTCGTCTTAGATTTTGGTCGGTAGAGTGAAAGGTTTAGATTTATATTCTTCATTTGATGACTATATTACAATATATACAAGCGCCTCAATTATTTTTGCATTTAAAATTATGATAACCAAACATAAGTTTTATATTATAAGGCATTTCACTATTTCCAGTTTGGTAAAATATTTTTATTTATATAATTTTAAAATGACTGTGGGCACATTCCCGCACTTTTGAATACTAGCAATAGTTTACAAATTTCAAATTTAGACATCTGTGAGGAAAATGTCCAAGTGTGATACTGTGACACACATACTGTACAATTCATGTGTTGGTTATAGCAATAGTTTACAAATTTCAAATTTAGACATCGGTACATCTGTGAGGAAAATGTCCAAGTGTGATACTGTGACACACATACTGTACAATTCATGTGTTGGTTATAGCAATAGTTTACAAATTTCAAATTTAGACATCGGTACATCTGTGAGGAAAATGTCCAAGTGTGATACTGTGACACACATACTGTACAATTCATGTGTTGGTTATAGCAATAGTTTACAAATTTCAAATTTAGACATCGGTACACCTGTGAGGAAAATGTCCAAGTGTGATACTGTGACACACATACTGTACAATCCATGTGTTGGTTATAGCAATAGTTTACAAATTTCAAATTTAGACATCGGTACATCTGTGAGGAAAATGTCCAAGTGTGATACTGTGACACACATACTGTACAATTCATGTGTTGGTTATAGCAATAATTTACAAATTTCAAATTTAGACATCGGTACATCTGTGAGGAAAATGTCCAAGTGTGATACTGTGACACACATACTGTACAATTCATGTGTTGGTTATAGCAATAGTTTACAAATTTCAAATTTAGACATCGGTACATCTGTGAGGAAAATGTCCAAGTGTGATACTGTGACACACATACTGTACAATTCATGTGTTGGTTATAGCAATAGTTTACAAATTTCAAATTTAGACATCGGTACACCTGTGAGGAAAATGTCCAAGTGTGATACTGTGACACACATACTGTACAATTCATGTGTTGGTTATAGCAATAGTTTACAAATTTCAAATTTAGACATCGGTACATCTGTGAGGAAAATGTCCAAGTGTGATACTGTGACACACATACTGTACAATTCATGTGTTGGTTATAGCAATAGTTTACAAATTTCAAATTTAGACATCGGTACATCTGTGAGGAAAATGTCCAAGTGTGATACTGTGACACACATACTGTACAATTCATGTGTTGGTTATAGCAATAGTTTACAAATTTCAAATTTAGACATCGGTACATCCTGTGAGGAAAATGTCCAAGTGTGATACTGTGACACACATACTGTACAATTCATGTGTTGGTTACGTTCTTCTCTTAATAAACATGGAAGTGTATAGGTATATATTGGGGGATACTTAATGCAGCAATGCCCCAAGCTACAAGTTTGGCTTGAGTCTTGGTTTATATGCATATCCTTCATAATATCAAGTCGTATTTTGTTTTCATGTACTGTTTTCATTATAACAGATAAATTAGCATTCCAAATCCATCAGTCTCTGATAACAATACGTTACCGGTCCATTCATTAGATAATTCATAGGTTCACAATTACAAAAAACCAGATTTTTATTTAAGAACTCATTACTAAGAACAAATATATTGTCAGCTCCTGACAAATATATTTATACATACTCGAACTCACACCAAATATCCAAATATCTGTAATGACGAAAAAAATTAATGCACTGCCATATCTTAAAATTTAAGATTTATTCAGACTAACCATAACCATTTCTTATATTATATATCAAGATTATGTGCTCACTGCAACTTACAATAACCATTGGCCTGCCAACTGGAGGGCAGTCACATAAACAGAGCAAGGTCCAGAGATCAGGGCCACACGTACTCTTATTTGGTCCGGGCGTTAATTACTAAACCAGATATATCATGCAAGGGACGTCCCTCCACTTTTAATTGGAACACATTTCAATTTGCCCTCATATTTCCTGATGGAGGTTAAAAAATTAATTACACATCGCAGTACATCTCAATTCGACAGAGTAATTAGTTTTGGCTGTCATAAGGTTGTGTCTAAATGAAGAATCGAATTTGAAACGAGGGCGTAAATAAGTTGTTCTTTTGTACATGTTGAAGTTTAATCTTGTTTTGTTTCGCTTAAGTGATAAAATATTGTTCCAAACAAATTGGACAATGTTATCATAATTTTAAAATATATCTTTAAATTTTCCATACCCAAGCGAGGATTTTCTGACGCTTCAACTTAAATAAGCAAAATTATTTTAAACTAATTGCTTAGAAGCATGCAAAAATTCGATACTTCAAATTGAGGACTAAAATTCAAAAACCAATTTCTTCTTTTGGCAATGATGTTTTTAGTGACAAATCTCAGTAAATTGCGTTAAGACAGTCATCCAAGTTTTAAGTATGGCACTTACACGTTTTTATTTAAAATTTACTATAAAATAGGTTTCAGTTTGTCCAACGTACAAAATTTACTATGGACTTACTTACACTTGTTCTGTCAAGTAAAACCTTCATATTTTACTGAGCTTTATGAACAGGTCAGAGAAGTTCCACAGCCCTAACCTTGAATATAATTCTAGAGTTAGATTATTACGGCCTATATATTTTCATTGGTTTTTAACTCAACAACTTCTTGTACACAATATTTCTTAACACTACTTAGTTAACTCAAACAACACTATAATGCAGTACTTTTTTTTAATAACTCTCTTCATATTAAAAAACCATTACCATTTTCTTTCTACGATTCTACATCTGCCAGTTGAACAAGTGTATAAAGCACTCAGATCTGTGAGCAAACAGACCGCTCTGCCCCTGTAGGTCGGGGAGACGAAGTGGAGCGACCAACCCAGAAACCGAAGTCGGCCCTCAAGAGCTGGGGGAGAGCAGAGCACACAGTTTAATATACCGGAGCGCGTTTGTTCACACGAAGAACAAATAATTGTTATGTAAACCGAGGCGGAGACCTATGCATAATGTAGGGCCAGAGCAGGCCCGGTCGGCCCGGCGTGGCGGGCGAGGCGAATTGTGACCGGGCCCTAATTAAATACGTCACACACTCGAGTACATTCTCTATGCTTCTCAAGAGACAATCGTTCCATTCAGATGTGGTTGCTGATTAATTGGTCTGTCTGGACTCGAGTGTTCGTCCCGTGTTGTTGAGATCGCATCTCTTCAAGTGAACTTCACTTGAGCCTTGGATACCTGAAATCAAACACCGATTTAAGACTAACACACTGACTTCGATAGATGCGATATTGCATAAGGCTCAGAAACTATACTCAATTCAGTCATTATAAACCCGCAGTGAAGGTGTTAATAACATACTTAATAGCTAGATAGTTATTGTATAATAATTTAACTACGTGTATTTAATAGCTAAACAGTTATTGTACAGTAGTTTAACTACAACCTTCAACTTAGCGTTATCTTCGAGTAATTTATAGCGTTGTATTTATTAGTTCTATCCTTTTTGATGAAAAAACACATCTTCCTTATAAAGATTAGAGTTTTAAATATTACCATCAATTCGTTACATTATTAGAATAAGCTATAAATTGATTAGTTGGTAAAGAAAACATTTATCTTGGTTTAATAATACAATACCACAATTGAAACTAAATATTTAAAGATTTAAATAATACGAATAAAATTAGGCTTAAGTAAAAAAAACCGGAAATTAAAATAGTCACACCGTCTAAGAATTTTATTTTATACAACATGAGTAATTTTTGACGGCACTGTTTTATACAAACTCAATTAAAGTTTTAAACACTTCAGTATTTTATGCCTGTATTAACAAAGTTGCTTATTTCGCACGAAACATGTAAATCCTGCACCCTTTATATAACAAAATTAACAAGGAAACATAGTAACTATATACTCGTAGAGAATTTATTTAAGGTTAGTCAAGAACTTTGACTGATGTATACGTATTCGAGATAACCCTTAATCATTTTGATTAATTTGGATACAAAACACGAATATTTTTATCAATTTTATTTTTGTATAGATTTATCTGTAGTTTTATTACAGTGTTGAGATTCATATCCCTTTGTTATTATATAATGGAACAGTATCGTAGAAAGGTTAATAAAATCAAAAAAGCTGCTTATTTTTTACCCAAATGTTACGTACACTGAAGGGATCTTGGAAACATAATAAATATAGCAAAGCTTAAACGGCACAAATTGTGCGTAATAACAAAGCTAACAAATCTATGTGGATAAGTTAATTATTGTTTGTGTCGTTCACTCGCTGACCTCAATAACTAACTGTTTTAGGTAAAACTTTTCAAACTCTTCAAACTGCTCTCTTATAGGACGTTTTTATGAGAAATTTAGTAGGCATGTTGTGTATGGTTAAAGTCACATTTTAAAATGCAATGACTTACTTTTCATCCAAGCAAAAGAAATTTCTAATAATTTCAAAAATACCATCCATACATATTTCCTTGTGGGTTTCGTCAATAATTCATAAATCCCGTTATTTGTCTGATTGTCTGAAGGGAATAAATTGTTATTATAATATTAGGATAGGTTGGTAAACCTAACTGATTTTCACTGCACGTAGTGTTGGAATCAGCTATTTAGTAAAACACAGAAATCACATGAAAAGGTGGGCCTAAAAATGACTTTTACTGACTTTCTTGTGAATGATTACCACAATAACAAATGTATATAAGATTATAATGTATGATACAGATTGAAACTAACATATTCAAATAATCCTAAAGCCTTTTTATTGGTGACAATAGTTTTAGATAACTTTCAGTATTCTAGAAAGATTAATTAACTTAATAAAGTAAAATTTAGCTATATACAATTTTATTCGCATTGCGTCCGACCAAGAGAAACTCTACTGAACAAACCATATAATCAACTTAATAAATCAGTTTTAAGTAAAATATTAACAATCGTCTCTTTAGTAATCATTATTAGTAAACAATGCCGTAGAAATTCAATCGCCAATATTCATAAGCCGCGGTGAAAGCCTGCCGCCGATGATCTTATATTCCATTGTGACAGAGCGGGAGCACCGGTATTAGGAGACGTAAAACCGCGGATAGCAGACAAAGGAGGGTAAAAGTCTAGGGGATAATTGTACGTGCATAAAATCTGGATCATGTAAGGCGACTTTCTAAAACAAACACAGAGGCCGATTACGGTGGCGAATGGCGGGCAACCGGGGCCAGAAGACGATAGGATGGCCGGGTAATTATTGGTCTGAACCCTCATTACGGGGCAATTGCGGTACAGACTGTCCGTAAAATGAAAACCACAATAGCTACCGGGCAGCGACAACGGGGTACATTTGGTTTCACGGTCAATTCTAGTGAACAGTAAAGTTCAACAGCCGTATTGTCGGCAAATGTTAATTACCCTTTATGATTGTATAATGTTACCGAAGTCGTGCCTGGGTAATGTTTTCCAATAGCGCGTATTGCATTGCAGCACATGCTACTCCTTGCTCTCGACCCGGACAATTGCACAACTCGTGTTTCAACCACGGATCATGCATGATCAATCACATACTCCAGATCATGTATTATCAGTTCCTAACAACAGATCATACATGATTGATTACATACTACGTATTATGCATGAGAAATCACTGAAGCGGTCCATCCATTGTCAATCAATTACGACAGATCATGCATGATTAATGACTTACAACGGATCATCCATGATCAGTCACTTACATTGGGTGATTTATTATCAATCCCTAACAATAGATCATGCATGATTGATTATTTACTACGCATTATGCATGGGGGATCACTAACAGCGTGCTATCCATGATTAATCAACTAGCTCAGATCATGCATGATTAATCACTTACAACGGATCATGCATGATCACTCACTTACATTGGATAATTTATTATTAGTCCCTAATAACAGAGCATGCATGATCAATTACTTACTAAATGTTGTGCATGAGAAGTCGTTGACAACGGACCATCCATGATCAATAAATTACGAGAAATCATGCATGATTAACCGCTTACAACGGATAATGCATTATCAATCTCTTACAACGGACCGGGCATGAACAATATCAATAAGTTTTCGAATTCTCCGGGTAATGTAACTGAATGATTGACTGAGGGTATTTAGATTTCGCTACGAAACCTTTTTAAAAGCATTATGAGTTTCGTTAGTATTAAAGACTTGACAATATTGCTCACAATCGAAATTATGTTTAATGGGTTTCCTCAGCTTGTAACTATTATTCTCCAATAACAGTATTCACGATTCGTATAGCACTAACTAGATAACAACAATATTATTATTATTACTCCTTTCTTGTATGTATTCTCCCCTCCTTAATATCGTAGATAACAACAATCTTATTTTTATTATTACTCCTTTCTTTTGTATTATTCCCTCCTTCGTCTATGTACGTGTTTACCCTAAGAAATAATACGTTGTGCCTATAACTATGTAGAGAAATGCGCGTGAGGAAAAAGGTTTAGAGTAATAAGTATAATAATTACAAAGAAACATTTACTACAGTATTTAGGCCCAACTTCTGAATTGTATTAAAAGAAATAGATTCCCATTGCTTTATACTTAAATGAAAAGGTTAACTTATAATACTTCAAATCAAACATTACATCTCTAACAAAATATTTTGAGGTTGTTAGCTATAAAATTCAGCTAATCATTGATAAAAAATATTTTCCTAGTGCGTGGAACTAACATTTCTTAGTTTTTATTCAATAAAAGTTTTTTGAAAATTTGTATCTAAACCTAGATGATAAACGAATGGTGAATAATATAAATTGATGAATTTGAATATTATTTAATGGAACTAAACTACAAAAGTAGTATTGAAAAAAGATTTTCTAAAAAATGTCTTAAGGCACAAATGTTCATTATCGATGTTAATAAAACATACTTATTTTAAGCTCGGTCATTGGTGCACGTTAATGAGGCTCAAATCCATCCTCTTCTCAAAGAAAAATAGGAAAACGAATGCAGTACTGTGAATTTCATAAGAATATAAAAACAGCCTACCGTGATAGTAGGAAGTAATTGTAGCCATAATTCTGTCAAAAAGTTCATTAAAATAGCATATTTTCCATACAAGCACTTGTTCTGAATGCCTCAATATATATCTTTAAATACAAATTGTAATAAGAGATACTAAATTGCAACACTAAGAAATTATTTTTAAATGTTATTTTTCTTATAAATGTAGGACTAATACAATCAAACAAATAAAAACTTTTGCATGAGACGAATATAGGTTATTTTGAAGATACACCGGATTCTTAGTGAACTGTGCATACTAGAAAAACTCTCTTCTCTTAGTAATAATTAAAATGTATTTATTTCCTTTCCCATACGCACAGCCAATTATGGGAAACAGGCCTTTCACTTAGCTGTCGCCATAAGTAATGCTGCAAACTCAGAATGGGCACCAAAACGGAAAACCAGGTCCAACAACACAAGTTACGTAGAACAGATTTCAATTGATGTTTAGCAAGTTGAACTGATTGAAACATTCCGTTTTTGTTTCCCGCGTCGTCTCGTCTGTTTTCACGCTCGAGATTGCCTCAGTGTTGACAGTAACGAGCGTTTGTCTGCGACAGTTGTCTCAGACAACTTGTCTGTTGTCATGGAGATTCACTCGTTTGTTGTCTTCGGTCCAGACTCCTCTATGGCTCTTGGTCTCTCGCCTGATTGTCTCTAATCAATCAATATTCCCACTGTTATGACGTGTATGGCGCCTCCGTTTCGTGCCCTGCGTATTAATTACCTCGCGTTGCAACCTCTACACGTCTCTTTGGACTACCTTCCAAGAAGCAGCATTTGATCTAATTTTTTACCTCTAAATAATGATGTGCTTATTTATCCACCTTAGCCTCTGCTCTGTAACGTGAGGCACTGCTCCAAAACATATATCTAAGATGAACCCTTACAGAGCGTTTGACTCATTATTTCCACATATTTCACTGATTTGCTTTACTTATGCAGTTTATGTCAGAAACAGTGTAAAAAACTTACTGAATCTTGGCGGTAAAATAGGTTGTTTAGTGAATTTCGTTTGGCCATTTACCTATGAAATAGTTTTCTTTCCACACCATAAGTGAATAAATTGCCGTCCAACTGAACCTAAAATATTCATAATGATTATCGTATGAGCTTTGACTTATGTCTTCAATTTACTGCGAGCACGTTTAAGCTGTTAGGAGGTTACGGTGATAGAAACAATCAACACTCCTTGTGAGAAATAGTTTTCTTTCCACACCATAAGTGAATAAATTGCCGTCCAACTGAACCTAAAATATTCATAATGATTATCGTATGAGCTTTGACTTATGTCTTCAATTTACTGCGAGCACGTTTAAGCTGTTAGGAGGTTACGGTGATAGAAACAATCAACACTCCTTGTGAGAAATAGTTTTCTTTCCACACCATAAGTGAATAAATTGCCGTCCAACTGAACCTAAAATATTCATAATGATTATCGTATGAGCTTTGACTTATGTCTTCAGTTTACTGCGAGCACGTTTAAGCTGTTAGGAGGTTACGGTGATAGAAACAATCAACACTCCTTGTGAGAAATAGTTTTCTTTCCACACCATAAGTGAATAAATTGCCGTCCAACTGAACCTAAAATATTCATAATGATTATCGTATGAGCTTTGACTTATGTCTTCAGTTTACTGCGAGCACGTTTAAGCTGTTAGGAGGTTACGGTGATAGAAACAATCAACACTCCTTGTGAGAAATAGTTTTCTTTCCACACCATAAGTGAATAAATTGCCGTCCAACTGAACCTAAAATATTCATAATGATTATCGTATGAGCTTTGACTTATGTCTTCAGTTTACTGCGAGCACGTTTAAGCTGTTAGGAGGTTACGGTGATAGAAACAATCAACACTCCTTGTGAGAAATAGTTTTCTTTCCACACCATAAGTGAATAAATTGCCGTCCAACTGAACCTAAAATATTCATAATGATTATCGTATGAGCTTTGACTTATGTCTTCAGTTTACTGCGAGCACGTTTAAGCTGTTAGGAGGTTACGGTGATAGAAACAATCAACACTCCTTGTGAGAAATAGTTTTTCTTTCCACACCATAAGTGAATAAATTGCCGTCCAACTGAACCTAAAATATTCATAATGATTATCGTATGAGCTTTGACTTATGTCTTCAGTTTACTGCGAGCACGTTTAAGCTGTTAGGAGGTTACGGTGATAGAAACAATCAACACTCCTTGTGAGAAATAGTTTTCTTTCCACACCATAAGTGAATAAATTGCCGTCCAACTGAACCTAAAATATTCATAATGATTATCGTATGAGCTTTGACTTATGTCTTCAGTTTACTGCGAGCACGTTTAAGCTGTTAGGAGGTTACGGTGATAGAAACAATCAACACTCCTTGTGAGAAATAGTTTTCTTTCCACACCATAAGTGAATAAATTGCCGTCCAACTGAACCTAAAATATTCATAATGATTATCGTATGAGCTTTGACTTATGTCTTCAATTTACTGCGAGCACGTTTAAGCTGTTAGGAGGTTACGGTGATAGAAACAATCAACACTCCTTGTGAGAAATAGTTTAGTGATCCACCATAAGGAAAGTAAGATTCCATTAGGCGGGGAAATACTTAAGCGTGGACACAGCGGTTGGACTATACTAGACATTCTGGTCACTTTAGAGAAGTTAGATCGATAATATCCAACATAGAATATCCAAAGTAGAATTTGGCAATTCAGCTACGAAATGTGAATTGATATATCAAAACATCCTAGTAACATACCAAATACACTGTCAAGAAAATTATTTACTCCAAAATAGTAGCGTTTTGGGTATAAATATAAGTACAGTGAAGTTTTAGTTGAACAAATATTAAAATAATCAAATTTTGTATGAGAACTTTGGAAAATCAAAATCAAATCTACATGTAACTGCAATTAAAACTTAACTACAACTATAATTATTTAAATTTTATTTGAATTGAATAGTTAAACAATCTAAATACTAAATCACACATGCCGTTTAATTCTAGAAACTTAATCATGGTTATATGCAATTGTTCGAGCCAGTCGTAAATGTACATGATGAAATTGAAATCTGAGTACAAGCATCAAGAAGAAATATGTTTAAACATTAAAAATTAAAAAATGATGTCATAAGTTGACAAAGGAATACTGCAGCTTTAAATATGACAAAGAGAAAGAAACAAAACAGTATCCGAAAGAGGCCAGGAAAAGGTAGCGAGGAAATAGTGATACGACATAAGCTATTCACTGACAAAACTTGGCAGATGATAATGTAACAGTTTCAATATAAAAACCTTTTGGTCGTACAGTGAATGGAAATTTGATATTTAGACTGACCATATACGATAGCATTACAACTCTGAATAAAGCATTTTACTGACTATACACAGTTTTACAATGGACATTATTTTATTTATGATACATTTCCAGAGAAAACTATTTTTGATTAAAATCGAATTGCATCCTTCTGTAATTAGATTTCATATGGAGTGCTTAATTATAACCAATACAACTTCAAAACCCTATAAAACGTTAGTTAAAATGAACGCTTGCACAAAAACGTTTTCCGGCGGGTTTTCACTTTGCATAAATCGCTTGCAAATCCATTTGTGTGTAAATAATCTCAAACTTGTGTTTATAGTTCACAATAACATGACCAAAATGTTGTCTAATATGTCTTTTATCTTCTATATTTGTGAGAATCATATACTACTTCCATCACTACTTCCTTCTCAAACAAATATTCATAGTATAAGAGACTATAGTATTTTCCTTTGAATGAACCATTGATAAACTGGATTTGTAAAGTGCTCTACAAACAGTACAAAAACAAATAGCGTATAAAAATAAATACTTTTTTATATTCTTAAAATATTTGGAGGCAATTCTGATTGTGATATAAAATACCTGCATCAGAATGGGGAAATGACTGTAGTATACATTAAAAATGAGCATTATGCTGTAATAGAACAAAAACCAAGATTATGTTGATAATTGTATGGCAAGTGACGTCACGTGTGGCGAGCGGTTGTGTAACCGCTGCTGACTACGCGGATACGGCTGCGACCGGCTGGCTAGGCGATGCGATGCGATGCACATATCAATTATAATAAATCCCTGTATTCATTAGAAGGACTGCGGACGCGACATTAGTGCCGGGTATGATCCTATCGTCGACACATCGCGGAGATATTGAGGACTCCAATCAGTGGAAATTGAATCCCGCAGTGACATTATAATATTATCTTGTCCGCATGCAAATGTCCACGGCTACACAATACCATTATCATAATTACGGCAACTGCCACACCGCGCGGTCGCTTCGCTCGCTGAGACAAACCCTCCTAAATGCCGCAATAAATCCTCGCGACACAAGTAACCAGATTGTGACGGGACGCTGTGACGAAATGAGCGCCTCGGGTTCTCACGGGAGACGAGCCGGTGTTCGGTAAACATTTTCATCCTGTTCGACACACGGATTACACCTTGTAACTGTGCTCACTGAAATCCCGTTAACACTTACACAGTTTGAGTCTTTATCAATGGAAGGATTGGTGAAACACGGCAGCTTATGTGTAACATTTCTTAATAAATCTGTATCGCCTTATTTTAAAATAGAATTCCCATCGGCGTAATATTATTTTTACAGTAAATTATATTAATATTTTATACCAATATAAATAAATATTTTACCAATTTAAATGAACAATTATCACTTTGGATATATTAGTGTGATCGCGTCATTTCTTGCTAAAGATATTATAGGAATTAAAATTGACATTAATTTAATCTTAATTCGTGTTATTGTTAAAAATTAATCTAGGTAATTTGCAACAGAGAAGGTATTAAAAAAGCCAATTTGTGGGTTATTATACAGTCAACTAGTAAAATTTCTTGCTGGTAGTTTACAATTAATACTCACATTCTCCCGCTAAGGTTTTGTACTTACATGGGCCTTTCCAGCTAATAAAGATATTAAAGCTTGTCATCTACACTATTACGTATCATAATTTCTTAAATGATTTAAAATGCTTTGTCAAAAGACTCATATACAAGCAAGAGCTTTAAACTAAAAATGCTTGATGTACACTAAAATTGTTTATACAGTAACCGGTCAATATTGAGCTAGTACATAGTCAACAGTTACTCGTTGATACTTATAATAATGGGACCTACTATAGTAAGTCCAAAAAGAGATTGAATTTTGGTAAATAATTATTGAATACTTTTTTCCATTAAAAATATACAAGGTAAAAGTATTTACATACTAAGTGTAGTGTAACGAAATTTGCAAGTTACATTCAAAGTTCCAAATCTGAAGCTCATTTCAGTAGGGTGAATTGATTACTATGTCACGGAAAAAAAGTCGATATGACTAACTCAGTTTTTATAAAAATGTATTTATTCGGAAATTTTCTTGTTTTGACCATGATTACCCATAAGACCGATATCAAATGTTCACTAACGCCCAGAAAAATTCCATAAAGTTACATACACCATCATCAAAATCGATATTGCTTATATGGAAATGAACCTTTATTCGAATTTCCAAGCCTATATATTAGTTCGCTTTCAAGATATTATACAGCTGTCTGTATATAAATAATCGAGTCTGTACTCGACAATTTTTTACCCCGTCGAGTACTAATCTTTTATAGTTATAGTACACGATTAAATTATTGACATATATAATTTAAGGCATTATTCATTTTCACACGATATAGCTTGTAAAAATATTTTCTTTGCCTATCAAATATTTTTTAAATATAAATTGCGAGTACATAAATTATAATTTATTATATTTATCTTCATAGCTACTCGTACATAGCATAATGGCGTCGACTGTCACATCACTGAACACATTCTTTCCTAGCTTCATGTAGTTCTCATGAAACACAAAGTCGGTAAAATAACGATCCACAATAAATACTATTACAATACTTTGGAGCTTTATTTAACTCTTGTTTCACGTTTAAACTATTGTCTTAACAATTCATAGACTTCCAGGCAGGTAGTTGTACATGTTCAAGCCTGAATTTAGACATATTTTCCATAACACTTAAAGGAGGCTGTCATTCGAGTCCCGCATTCTTAAATTGAACCTTCTTTCGCAGCTACTTAATTTAATAATGTGATACTCAAGCCGTGGTGTTATACAAATAATAACTTTGTTAACAAATAATAATAATATTTATGAAGTCTTTGAACCCATGGATTCGCGTGTCTAGGAATTTTTACACAGACAAATAGGTTAGAAAAGTAATTTCAATTTAGGACTAGAGACAAGAAACTACTGTTTAGCAGGATGTAGAAAGATCCATCTAAACAGTCTTGCATTCATCTCAGACCTGTCATAGGTTATTGATTACTGCAAGTTCAATGTTCAGATAGACAGATCTTACTGAACCATCGAGACTAATCGGCTAAATTGTTCGCTTCTGTCCTCCACAGGTTTAGAGGTACCACTTGGGGTACCGGCGCAATTATACTTCTTAATACGTGCCAATTTTCCGCAAACCATGGAGAAATGAAAGTACGACTAACTTGGATAAAATGTGTATGATAGTAGTAACTAGAAGTAACGTGTTATTCTCGTGATCTGTATAAGTTCAGTTAATGCTAAATATTTAGAGAATGTCCATAAATAATTCTAACAAACTTTACCATTTGACTTTTCAGTTCAAAATAAAAAAAGTTAAAAATGTAATATAAATAGACATATACATATTATATCTTCAAATTGAATTAAGTATAAGTAAGTTCAAACTTTGACAAATTTTCAGCCAAACCTGCATTAAAAAAAGGTTTTACACACGCTCAATAATAGGTCAGTGTAAGGAGGTTTATTATGTTTAAAATGTTTTTGTATAAGACAAAGTATTTAAAACTATATCTTTTATGTGTAAAGGCTTATGAGCAGTGGGGGTTATTTTTTACGTTAATAGTAGATTATTACCAATAATTATCGGGTGAACGTTAGTAAAACCTATTACCCGAAAGGCTGGGTTTTTTTCTGTCCGCGTAAGTCCAAGATATCTCGAAAGTTGGGATGAGACACACCTTTAAGAGAGATAATGATCTGAGCTGAAAAAATATTTCTAACAGAAATTTAGAAACCTTTAAGAATGATAAATTGGAATGAAATGCAATGTCAAAAGGATTGTATTATTCAATATCAACACCGCTTAAAATAGGCGTCACCTCACTCTGTAATGCTGATTAATGAATGTCCCTTGCCAAATTGGATAAGTCCAAACACCTGGGAGCCTCGTTCTCCCGAATTGCAACCTGTTTCAATTCTAGAATTCAATTCAGGCTCTAGTGTTGACTCGTTTGTATAAGCCTCTTGCAGTTCAAGGACATAGCTTTGTCGGTATATGTGATATTCAGGAAGCAAAGAATATTAAAATCTCAAACCCAGATGTGTACGTTATAGGGGAGATCATTAATTAAACAAAGACCGCAAACCAGTTTTTATCTTGTCTTCAATAAATCATTCATCATTACCGCAGTTTGAGACCAACATTTTCTTTCAGATGAAGCACAGTAGAACCAGCCGTTGTTCATGTTTACAAAATCATTGAACAGAGTGCTATGACTAACGTGACCTATGGTTTGGATGTAAACAATAGAACTACCTGAATAAGCATATAAGCAACTTCAAGTTTTATCATTGTATTTACATGTAGATTTCGTAGCACTTAAATTGTCTTTTATTTCCTTAATTGACTTTTATTATTGATTATCGATTAAATTATTAATATTTAGATTTTTATTATTTTTATTTTATTTTATTAATTTTCGACTCTGGGTTACCTTAAAACTTTACGGACATTGTTATAGATGTGTTTTAGAACAAAAACAATAGGAAATGTCGTGTACTGGTATCAGATTCTTCGTTTTTAAGTACTAAATGGTGGATTTATTAACAGCATCAGTCTCAACTTTCCTGATATAATTCGTGTATTATGTATTCTTATTTCAGTGACACATATGTGTTTTTCGTGATTTTTCTTTTGATCCTACTCAATTCTGACTTGGAGTGAACGTGGACACATTTAGACAGATTGAGAGATATCTCTGAGTATTCAGACACTGGAGAGGCCCACCAGCCGTGTAATCCATCTCGTCTTAAATTATCAGTCCCGGAAGGGTGGGAACTGAATAAGATGCATAATCAGAAATCTCGGTAACATTTCCACCACCGGTTTTGCAGTCGGAACACTTGAGGAACGAATGTGTAAAGTTGCGTAACTTTATGTAGCCGGTATCGGGTTGCACAGTCTAAAACACACACTCAAACTTATCAGGATCGATTACATAAGCCCACCTGTTAGGTAGTTCTGGATAAGTAGTAAATACTCCTTCTGACTACAGAGAATATTTCTTTTAATTTTTTACTGTATTAACACTTTTCTGTATTTAGTAATTGCATGTCCTCTCTTCTACCGTCACGTGATAATACAAAACCTCGTTCATTTCTTTTCACAGCGCAGCTGTATAGAATAGGAATTTACTAATAATTATCCCCATGTAAACTTTTAATTACTGAAATTATAACAGGATTTTTGACATTTGCCATTGTTATACGTTAGAAAAACCTTAATTACTACTTTCACGTACTAATTTCTTATATTTTTGATATTTTGGGTGCATGTTTCGATTGCATACAGAAACATGAATAGTTTTAGATCTTAATAAGTAAAGATGTAACGAGATAATGACTATGATACTTCTAGCCTATCTTGTAAAATATATTTTAGCTCATTTAAAATTTATTTTCTCATGAAAGATTGATCCATGTATTCTGTGAGATAGGTTAATTTGTCTTTTAAATTAGTGCGACTTAATGACACCAAGTATAAAAGTGAGAGTTAGTACAGTACAAAATCATTGCACTGCTAGGAAGGACTTTGGTCCAATACTGGTGTTCATTGTTACTAGTAAACAGAGGAAATCCAGATACCGCTACCTATCCCATAACTTCACAAATAAAAGGTTTCCAGAGTTCTCATGACTAAGTCACGAGTTCTAAAACATGAAATAACTATTACTTTTTATTAATCATAAGTCTTGAATATGACATACCCGGTAATGTACATCTTCTCTTTCATATTTTGGAATTGTTAGTTTATATGCGTCATCTGACGTAGTTACTAACTCTTTCCTACCTAAATTGTGTTACTTTGTTGTTTGGAGCCTTTCATACAAAATTTTTTTATTGAGATTGCACATAAAAATCACATCGGGTACCAAGATTTTAATTACTTTATATAGATGGCAGTATGTCTGAAAATCCATTTTCTAAAAAAATGTTTGTCCCAAAAGCTCAGAAACAAGCTTTAAAATCCGCAGCAATAAGTAAATATGAACTAATAGACGTATATGTCTCTGTCGTTTTCACTAAAATAATACATAACAAATTTATCTTGGATTCATAACGTGTCCCGAATATATAAGTAAGGTCTTATCTCATTATTGACGTTTAAGACTCCTGATATTGCAAATCTTTGGCTACTGTAATAACTATTACCCCTCCGGTTTTCCATGCGTTAAAGTCACTCGATATACCTAGAGTTGCACAATGAATTATAAGGTGTATGTTGTGAAAGAACAAATTTTACGAGGGAAGTAAAAGAAACAGTTTCCCCACGAGACAAGCCTTTGAGAAGAGTTTAAACATGTTTTCAGAAGTTTGTAATTACAAGATCTTGTAAGGTTTCAATTTCAAGTTCTGGGTTCAATTTCAAAGGGCTTAAAATGTGAAAATGAATGCTATGCCAACAGTTTACAGAAAACCAAAGTAAATAATTTTCAAAAAAAGATGGTGGATACAAATTTGTTAGTGGTCAATTTTACGTATATTTTTGATCTGCTACTGTTACATACGAGATAATTCTGGAAGTGGAGAGAATTCGAGTGTATTGTGGAAGCAAATATGAAAAAAATATTCTTTATTACAAAACTGCACTCCGGCGCAGAGTGTCTGGTAATAACAGTGAAAATATATTTATACTTCAATTAATTACTAATGATTGTTTGCTTTAGCTAAGGTTGATTTTAATATGTTTTAATTATTCTGATTTTGAAGAAATTTTATAACGTTTAATTATTAATGGAAACATGTTAGTATAGTAATAACTTCACCTTTAATAAATTAATTTTTAGATTTCAGTCAATGTCTGCCATAGCAGTTTATATATGATGTAGTTTCGTTTTGGCCAGAGTTGTATCAATTACAAAAATTAAAAAAAAAATTGTATGACATTAGATAAGCATTCATTAGAGAAACTTTGGATTTGAACACCAGACTTCCAGATTTTAACACACATTGAACTAAAAAAGGTTGGCACATATTTGTAAACTGCACTTAAGAGTTGATTTTGTTGGGAAATATTTTAGTTACTACTTACTTTTAGTTAATACTTAGTAACAACTTACAATTATCTCATTGATTGAGGGTTAGTGAGTACTACTCGTGGGACTGCAAAACTTCATTTCTGTCTGTCTGTCTGCCTGCCTGTCTCTCTGTATGCCTTTCCACACGATATCTCTCGAAACACATTAACGATATTTTGCTTCAAGCTTCTTCATTTATATATGAGGGAAACTGAGTTAAATAATGGTGCATGTCACTCAATTTGTTTTGGCTGAGCGTTAGTGAATACTTTTATATCATTGTAATTTACCATAAAGGCAACGAAAAAAAGCAGAGTAAATAAATTTGTAAATGACATGTAACACATGTAGCCCAACTGTAACAACGGATACAACATCATATTATAGTGACTTGGAATTAACCTGTATTAAAAAACACTTATATGAAACCAAATTTAGTGAACGAGACTCTGACTGAATTATGTGGCAAGTAATGGCAAGAGAGATTATACATGTAGACTTTATATTTTGCTAGAAATTTTATTTCTAGCAAACTAGAATAGGTTCTATGGTGCTTCATTTTGGTGTCAACTTCTTTGTTGTATGATTTTTGTTGTTTTAATTTGTCCATCTGTCCACACGACATCTTGAAAATGTTATGAGCTATATATTTAAAATTTTGCATTCAACCTCAACGAAACCTGTTACGACACGTTGTCTGGCGTATACTGTGTCAGTGCGTTAAAGTCATTTTTAAGCCACAATTATCAACATACAATGAGTACTCCATAAAAAAGTGATGAAATATGTTGAATGTTATTATTACGATATTATATTATATGAGTATATTATGAGCCATATGATCAAAAATATCAGGTTAAGTAAAGGATTACACATATCATGAACTACTACATAATCACAACGTCTAATGAAGGCAGGGCATAACAACTTACATACATACTCAAACTATATTTTCTGTGTCGGTATTGAGAAAAGCAATTTAAAGTCGGCTATAGACCGTGCACGGTGACCGAACAGTACTTGATAAATGAGATTGATAGAGAGTGAGCGAGAGAGCTGAGCAGAAGCCGATTTATTTAGAGCAATAAGAGAAAGAGAGAGGATGAAGGGGACAAGGGGCCCACCCACGTGGTGCGAACCTCTTCAATCAGCCCCGCCTTTTAAATTCATTCCAAACAAAGCAGATCACTTCTGCCTCCGATTCTTTATTCAAACCTATCCTGAAAAAATATTTGTTTAAGTACCTCACTTATTACAAGGTAAGAGTATACCACAGGACGTGTCACTAACCGGCATAGCGTAGGTAGCTTGCAAAACTTCAAATCTGAAGCTGATTTCGTTCTGAAGATGAGTTATTTACAGATAGACAGACAATCATACGGGGAATGAATTGAAACATGGTTACTCATAACGAATGTAAACTTATCACCCAAATCTCATGGGGGAGCATCATTATCGAACTATGTTGTATATGTAGAAATCAAGCGTCATGCAAAATTTCAAGTCCATACTTAAAATCACTTTTGAGATATCTTGTGGACAGAGAGACGGATAGACAAACAAGCAGAAATAAATTTGTGCAGCTCCTCGAGTTCGTTGACGCTCAGCCAATTATTATATGTGTGTTTTTTATTAACTTAGTTTACTTTGTACAACATGATTATGTTATCCCCTAACAAGCTTTGCTAAGGGTCCATGCAACATTTCTAATCTATAATAACTCAAGTAGTTCTTGATAGGTCCTGCAAGTAGATAGACAGACAGAAAATAATGTGGAAAGTTACATAAAAATTACGGTCATCAAATTCTATGGTTAGACATGCACCATTACAAAACACAATTCCTGTCTATGTAGAAATGAAATGTTATGCAAAATGTAAAGCCTAAGGATTACATCTTTCTCGCGATATCTTTGTACATAATACATTCTAAATTTCTTAAATTAATTTCGGTGTCATAGAAATGTTTAAATAATAAATTTCCGGTGACGTAGGGAGGGTACTACAAAGCAAGAGTACCCTGAAAAATTTTGCTTTTAATAGTGACTCCATACTGTTATTTTTTAAGTTTAGTCTATGAATAAAAATGACACATGTTCAAATCACATATTGCTGTGCGCAGTTTGTTTAAAAATGTATTTATTCTGCTGTTTCCTCGTTGCCATTATGGTTATACATAACACCAATGTATAAAAATTTACTCTGGCAAAACCTATCGGGTGACATGCACCGTAATGGATCTCAGTGTGTCTTATATAGAAATGAAGCTCAATGCAAAGTTTCAAACCATTACGTAATGTTTTTAGGTATCGTGCGGACATACAGATAATTATGGCTGGCTTATACTTTCTAGATGAACCTACACGCTGGGTACAGCAAAAACCGATGTGTCACTTAAATATGTGTAACCCAATCAATGTCCTGGAGCACCACTAATCACAAATGTCGAAAAAAGAGTGGCTTAATAGATCTAGTCTACTTCAGAGCATATTGATGTGGGTGGAGCTTCTGTGTTAAAGGTTGTTGCTAATCTGGATATGAAGAAGTACTATATTCTGCTCGCTGTAACTTGAAGAGGCTTGTACATAACTAATTTCCCCTTCTTACAAGGTCAAAGACTGACATATAGAACACTCTACCCATTCATGGGATTTAAGGGAGGCGGCCCCAACCACCAACGTTGCTGATCCTGAAAATCATATCGCTCCGTAATCAAGAGCAAAGGTCCTTATAGAAATAAGTGCAAAGAGGTGTTTACTCAGTTTCTTGTCGTAAGTGAAAAGATGTTACTAAGTGAAAATGACGACATCCTGTTTGAAAGTAAGGTTAGGAGACTATACATGTGAATCGATACCTAGATATGGAAATTACCGTATTATTATTTTCAATAATACTTAAATTTTGATAAGGAAATGACAAATGTGTTGGAAATTAAAGTGTGCTTATTTGGAAAGTGAAAATTATTATCTAGACAAAGATCCATTTGTCTATTATAAAGATCCGATTGCATTATTATAAATTACTTAGAATTTCAAAATGCTTCAAGCTACGCTTCTGTTGGATGGCAATTGATACAGTACCTGGTGCTTGGAGTTGTTATGAATGCGTGGAGAGACTTGTCTCCCAGGGGCTAAAACAGACTTGGTCCCCACTTTAGGACACATTGAAAATATTCCTAAGCAGTGATGCAAGATGGTACAGACATGAGGATTTCTAACCCAATAACAATTATAGTTTCCTTATTTAGATTAACGTGTTTTGCCTTAAGAACCAAGTTGTATCAACCAGGTTAAATGTGAAGATAATGCCAAGATAGGATACACTACTGCGCTAACATCTTTATTCTACTAACGTGCGACCAGTCGGTTTAGCCAGGCTTGCACAATACTGGTTAATTGTTTGTGAACGGGACATAAGTGGAAACCAGTCGTAAAAGAGAGGTGGAACCAGGTGATTTATTGTCGAAGAGGTGCGTCGTTTAGTGGGTCAGTGAGCCTATGTACGTACGCGTGACCACACACATAGTGTGACAGGTTGGCCACACTAGAACTCTCTTCCTGTGTTTTAAAGAACAGACTCAATGTTAGACAAAGTCCATTCAGAACAATTTAATCATAAGTGGCAATTATGATCAGATTGAAGTTATAGCCAGATGGAATATATAGTTATTATGGAGCAAAATGTTAATAAATTGGTAAAGACGTCCTAAATTGTCTCGGATGTTCTATTATAATAGCCACTGAAATATAAGTAATAATTTATTTTCCTTTTATGGTTTACAAGGTTATACTATAGTACTTTTTATGAATAAAATACTGCCCAATTATCCAGTATTCGGACAGCAATATCAAGTATACAACATAGCTGTAACTACATAACAATAATATAATTGTCGTATGTGTGTGTGTATGTGTGTGCGTGCCCGCGCGCGCGTTTGTGTGCGTTTTTATGTGTGTTTAAATCCTCAATAAAAGTAAAAAAAATATAATTAATATAGATAATATCGCTAAGGAAGGATATTTCTCTTTTACTTCAGGGGTCAACTCCACTCGTCTCTAAAATTGCAAAAATTCCTCTTTAACAGCAAATTTAAATAATTAAATATTTTTTCTATGGTTTTGCATATATTTATGTTTTTTCTGTGAAGTACAGAGTTACGGAAATGCGTAGGATTTTATACATGTGAGAAAAAGTCATAAAAGTTTCACTTTTACATCTTTTAAAGTTTTTCAAAATTATAATTTTTCATTTAAGAAAACAAAAAACTTTGTTATAATAGCAAGAACGCAACTATTACCGAAATCGAGAAAATATTTTTAACTCTAACTTTCGATTGAATTCACATCCCAAGCTAAAACAAAAGCTTGTGTGCATTAAACTTAATTCTCTAATTAATAGTTTTCTTTTTACAATTAATGATGTTAATTCATATCCAAGTTTATTGAGTTTGAAATAGGTTTTAGAAAGCAAAACAAGTTTCTCTTAATGTACAACCAGATTGAAAATATTTCATGTTTTTTGGATAACTTCTATAGCAAATACGAAAATGCACTCTTTCGCTTTTTAAATAAAGATTAGAGAAACGACCATGGATTTCTTATTTTCTGTTTCTCGTATCAAAATAAGAAACATAAGTTCTAATAACCACTGCTACTTTCGGATTATACAATTATTCATTGAAACACATAGTGTGTTTCGTCATATACTTATTTCAAATTGTATTAATTTTAATGTCTGTAAATTTTGAAATTATAGCTAGAGATAGTTGTATAAGACTCCTAACACCACGTGGTTCAAGGAATAAGCGATTATAGAGAATTTCACGAATATTTTCTCGATTAATCAAATGAAAGCCTGAGTTTTACGGTGTACATTCCTGCATACCCCTCTAATGCTCGGTACTTGGCCGGATAACTGGGTTATTTAACGATCAGATAGGAGAGGTGGATCAGCATTGACCGATGCATGTGGTGTGCGAGGCAGTAAACCTCGCGGTGCTCTCTAGGAGGCCGCGATACGGGCTTCGCGGATACGGGCGGCTATAACCAGGATTCAATTGTGAGAATTACTGCTCGTGGGTTTAGTACGTCACATATATTCGTAAAGTGATTGTACATTCATATCTATACGTGGTAATAACCGGCGTTGTAATTTTATTTATTTTAGTATATCACCCGTTCTATTCAGTATCTCCAAATACAGGAAGCTATTTAATTAGTGGCGATATCGGTTTAATGATGTCTGGTGCTCAGGTTTAATGGAACTTCTATAACTACTGATTTGTAGGAGAATAAACGTAACCAGTATATGCAATGCTATTTAATGTAATGTATTTCGAGTAAACGCAATTAACCTAATTAGTTGAGAGGCTAACGGCTTATTTAGTCCCAGCCTAGAGGTTTCGCTCACATTCCATAAAGGACATAATTATAATCGCTTCAATCACGTTTAAAGCTGCGATATTACAGAGTATTTAGTTATATAACGTAGGTAAAGCAAGAGAGAAAAATGAAACAAAATGGAAGAATGTTGTAAAGTTATTGGATCGATCACAAAAAGAATAAAATTAACATAGACCTGGAGAGATGGTGTGGAGTGGAGGGAAACACCCGAGAGCACACGCTGGTCTACCTAAGTAGAAGGGTGAGGAGAAGGGGTGGCTAATTTATCAAATGAAGACGTACGATGGTAACAAAGCGTACGATGAAATAACTGACGTGATTGTGAAATCAACTCCAGCATAAACCGGCAGGTAGTGAATTGTACAGAAAAGAGTGGAAGGCAATATAGAGTAGTATAGGCATGTGGAATAGTAAGAAAATGTAAATAAGGAAATTATGTCGGTGTTGAAATGATGAACATGAAAGATTGAGCAAAGAATGAATGGTATCAATGCAAAGAAGAGGAATTATGCCAAGAGATATTGAAGGATAACTATAGAGGCATATGAAATTGTGATAAAACGTAGATAAAGTAGCCTTATTGATTATTCAAAGTGACATTAAGGAAACCATACACTCAAATCGGTAGCAAAAGAGAAATATCTAGGAAAGTAAAAGCATGCTGAACAGCCAGGGCACTGTGAAGGGCATTCTATAAGCTGGCGAAAGGATAGAGAAAGAAAGAATAAGTTATAAAATGACAATAAAATAAAATTCTTTAATCATCTTTAAAATTTATTATGGAAATATATAATCCATAAAAATATAGAATAGGAATTTTGGAATTGATACTCAAAATGGTAGCAAAGTGTAGAAAAGAGTTATATCGAAGTGAACAAGGTCATAACGAGGGCAAAATGTATGCAATGGGAGAGAATATAAAACGCAAAAAAAGTAGTTTACACAGATTTGAAGAAGCGATACATTCTGGAGTTGCATAAATGTCAGAAGGGGGTGCATTTATGGAATTTATATTTTTTATGTGATTAATTTTTCACTATAGTGTCTGTATTAACACGGTGGTTAATGCTCGAATATAGAGGATTTAAAAACAGATACAAGATAATCTTTTAGATTCGTGATCAAATTATCGATAGCGGTGCTCGAAGTTTTGGTTAGTTTACTGACCATTTCAAATTATGCGACTCAAGTACGTCACAAAATCGCTGAATTTAGTTGAAGCTTTGATTTTCGGTGAATATATGGATACAATCCCCCTTGTATCCATATAGAGATTATGTGACAGGCATATTCGGTTAAACTTGTTCTGTTTATTTAAGCATATACAGCGCCATAATAACTTAAATATTTTGTTCAGAGTTTTAATTACCTCATTTTGTGAATTATAATAACATTTTTTTAATATTTATACAATTTTTTTATTATTTTTAAAGTTTGCTCAGTATTAAAATATTTTTAATACCGATGTCTCTTTTGTTTGCCGCTACATAGCACTCAACAACAAAGTTTTTAGTGACAGGTGATGTTAGCATTGGATGCAATATCTTCTCAAATGCTAATACTTAATCAAATTTTTTGTATGAAGAATAGATTTTGCACAACATATAAGGTTATAGTTTGTATTAAAACTATCATACGTAACGTACAATTAGGTCTGTATACGTCTGTAACTTATGACTATAATATTTATAATCCTGTAGAAACTTCATTTAATATTTGTGTAGTTTATAAACTATGTAGCCTCGCATACCTATAGTAATGGTATACCGTTCTGTAAGCGGATACTCCGGCGGTACCATCAAGGCTTTAGAGGAGACCTTTTAAACACATAATTAGTCAGATACAGTTCATTAATAATGCTTGATGAATGGAGCAGGCTGAACGCTGAGCAGATCAGTTACTGTTTCGGCCAATTAGTTTCAGATAGTTGAAACCCGCATTCTTAACCTCTACTAGCAGCAGTCTCGTCAAACCTCTCGTCGATTTCTTGAATCCATCCCATCATAGTTTACGTGACTCACGTTACTTTGTATTCTTTGAGCAGATCAGTTACTGTTTCGGTTCAGATAATATAAACCTTTCTTTGTTTATTTTCTTATAAATTGAATGACTCGTATTATTTTATTTCTCAAAAATGGGTTAAAGTTGGTTGTTTCCCCTTAAAGAAGGTTTCCTTGTATATGTTATTGAAATTTGCTTACTTTGACTCAGTTCGTAGACTAATTCAGTAATGTACCACTTTTCGTGCTGTACACCACGTTATAGTATTACAGAACAGAAATTAAAAATTAATATATTATATTTTACTAAAGATATTTAAAAATAGATAATGCAAAGACAGGAAGTCATATTCGTAAAAATATATGATTACATTGATTGTAATGCAATTTAATTCACTATATATACTGCAGAATGTTATGTAGTTTACTTTAAATAATTAATTTTTGAAAAGTTAAGAGAAAATGAATATTTTTAGTTGAATTTATCTTCTTTTCAGTAGAATAAAACGCACTGTAGTGTTTTCACAAAGAGCATTTATTTGTTGGATTCACAAAAAGTCCTGCTAGAAAGTCAACGAGGATAAAACGAGATGAGGACTATTAAGGAAGCAAGAAGTGGTGACAAGACTGTGTCAGAATGGGACTATCACCATCCGCACTGGTTTCCCAGGTCGTGCGGCACGCCTGCTGAAAAACCTCGCGGAACATTTCAGCTAACGGACGAGTCATTCTGATTTCTTTAAAAAGGAAATTCATTTCAAAGAAAAATGACATTTATTAGACGCGGCTTGTCTCTGTTTGGCGGCTACAAGTCACTCGGGTAATTTGGTCATTATTTGAGTAGCCGGATGGTCGAGATTCCCACGGCAGACGGTAACGATCTAGCGGCTCCCCGCTTCTCACCAGGTCGGCGCGGCGCTCCTCTCGCAGACGTGTTGTCAGTCACTCCTGAGGATGACGTATCTGGAGTACTCGAAAATATGTTCCTTCCTCGTGTCGGAAAATAGTTGATATTCCAGGGAAATAAAACACTGATTGATTTTTAACATTTTTAAAGTTTGTAAGAATGTTTTTTGCAGAAAACAAAAATTATAAAATTGTGTGTGGGAAATATAATAAAAATTAGAGAAAAATACATAAACGTACATGTTGTTTACAAATAATTAACAGTAAAATAGTTTTATGATACAAAATAAAATTCTGAAATGTTGGCATATCTCGAAGATTTTGCAATGTTCTCGAGGGAAAATGTCAATAATGTAGTCGTCTTATTTTTCCCTTTAAGCAAAACTTATACAAAACGAAGGGTAAATAGTTACGGTTATATATATATTTTTCTACACTATATATAATTCTTATACCGCCTATGAAAAATGTTATTTCAGGGCACTCTTGCGTTGTAATATCCTACACCTTCCCCTTCCTACCTCACTGGAACTTAATATAAAAAAACAAACTTAAAAAGTATGATGTGAGAAGATAACTGAATAAATATCATTTTTATGGTTAAAATATTGCATGGAACTCAGTTTCTTTATACACAAAAATTACTTTTATGACAGTGCATGTTCAACCATGGAATTTGGTTGACAATAATTAAAGCTAAATGGGCTAACACAATTTCACTTTTGACTGACTGGGTGATGTAAACAGTTATTTTTACACATTATGATATTATGATTGTCTGCAGGACATATCAAGATTGAAAAGCGCCGTAGACTTGAAATAGCGTGTGCAATCTGAGTGACACCTGTGAGCCTGTGACGCGACACGGGCGTGGCGTACTCCAACCTTGTAATAATTAGTGTTAGTTGTAGTGTATGGTAGTGCATGTTTTACAGATTGGGATGTATAGAGGTGACATACAGCATGGTTTTTGTTATTCTGACTTCCGCGTGTAACAAGGATTTGTTATGATTTTTTTACCGTTTACTGTAGTTATGTTGTTAAGTGTTAAGTTAGTTAACACCTGAGGACGATATAAGATTGCAGATCTCGAGAAGTAGTTTTGTATCATGTTACGGTAGCAGATGGCCGAAACAATCCTGTCAGTGCTTTATAATCTTAAACAGCGTTCTTAACGTCAAAACCAACCTTAAACAAAGAAATATTTAGTATTGTTATTACTTCAAATTGGAATGTTCAAAACCTTCAAACGTTTAAACAAAACCCTTCAATATTTACGTGACGAGATTACATAAACTGCCTTTCTTTAAACTGCTGTAAAAGAAATCAGTGGGTAAACCAGTAATCTCTTGATAGTCAAACAGACTCAGACTCTCAGACTACATTTTCCGATGAACTATTGAAGGGACTTACTTTATGTTTATTTAACAGAGTTATACAATAACTGTATGCATATTTCCTTCAGGATAGGCTTTTTCCCCTCAAATAGTAAATCTATCGATGCGACCAGTCACACTTTCCAAATCGCGTGGGATTTAACCCCTGCTGGTGAGTAGGAAACAATGAAATCAGAGTAATCATCAGTAATCAGTGCTCTGCCTCGTCTTCATCGACTGGGAAACAGCATACTAAAACAACATCGACCTGTTTCAGTGCTGTGAGACTCGCCTTAAGGAGGAGCTTGCCAACTTTTACACGTTAGAGGAGCATGCGCATAGTTAATGTGCTTTTTTCAGTTTTCTTTTTCTTTTTTTAGTTTATTTTCTATTCCTAATATTGTTCTTTAACCATTAGTTTGTATTTAAATATTGAGAGTGTTGTGATATAGTGTTGGGCCCGTCGACTCTCCTCACTTCATGTGAGATGCATGTCTTTCTCGTTAGGAGTGTTGAGATATGGTGCGATACAAAGTATTGATTTTTTATCATATATTATTTTTAAGTATTGTAAATTATTGGATTAACTTATATATTGTTATGCTATTTTTATTTATTGATATTATTTCTCTCTTGAATGTCGTTATTAGCTATATTTTGCCTCCTTGTTGAGGCATTGTTCTTTTTTGTTCTTATTGGCCATCAGCTTTTACTCAAATTTATTTAAAATGGTGTTTACCGTGTAATAAATAAATAATAATAGTACTCTGGCATTAAAGAGTTATCTATAAACACTAAAAGTTACAATACTGTAACAGATCTTCTTCTAATAGAAGCGATCAGATTGAAACGGCACAAAACACAGAACCTTTTCGTCGTGCCAGCTCGGCAATAAAAGTTCGCCAACGGGAACAAATGTGCCTACCCCGCTAATACATATTTCATAGCGACAAGTGCCCGGCAAGGTGGCAGCGACGCGCTGCGCTGATGCTCTGGACCATTTCGCCGTTATTGCCTACCTTAAAAGCACACCTAATGACAACGTGCCATTCACGGAAAGGTTAGTCTGCACGGAGTGCGGCGTGAAGACGCGTGAGAATCCTGGATATCGCGCATGTGTGTGGTCCACGTACCGAGAGTTCCCACAAATGAATCAAAATTTTGACGAACCATTCATGGATAAGGTAACTGTACAATGTGAGAAGAGCTCGACATATCTTTTTGTCGAGGGTAAAGATTTATATGGAAAAAAATATGAAAATTTACATTAGAGAAAGTTTAAAAATCAATTAAAATTTGTAGGCCTTCTTAAAATATGTAGGTGTCTGACGGTTTGTCTCGTACTGCGATAACTCTTAACAGAAAAATATTTCTAGTTTCAAGGTACATAGGTTGTTCTTGTTCAACGAAAGAACTTTATTAATTTTGTTGTCAGAAGGCAAAAATGTTTATGAATTTAATTTCCGTAAATAACCGAGCCCAATTTTATATATTTTATTTAACACCGAACGAAGATTTAATTAGAATTTCAAATACGAAAAGAATACTTAAACTTAGTTTAAATTTGAAATTTAGCTTTTAAATTTGAGATAAAATAAGAAACTTATTATTTATGTAAATGAAACGACGGGTTTAGCCTGTACACTTGGACACTGTACACTAACTTTTCTAGATAAAACAATTATTTCGTAAACACAATAATAACAGCGGATAATGATAAGCATTAAAGTTTAAGAGCATAACTATACCTACATACTATACCTGTAAGTTTACTTTTTCTAAGTATTGTAGGCGTGACTCTCCCCTGGCATGACCTTTTTGGGTTAACTCTATATAACCATGAACATTGCAGAGTCAGCTTCATTGAGAATGACATTATTCACCATGATTGTAGCTCATACAGCGTGTTAACACAGGAAAACTATAAACTGAAGCCATTATAATTCTGCAAGCTCAACACAGTAACTGTTTCGATAATTGCTCTGTATGAAATATTCTTACAACGAATAAAAATAATCTGAACATCTCAATTCGTGGTAGATTTGTCGTACTTTCCAACAAATTTGATATCACGGTTGAATTTATTACGTTCTCAACTTTTCTATAACGGAGACCTAAGCAGCCGGTTGAAATATTACGCACTTGCACTACTGTGCAGGCCTCTCAGGTCTCAGGAATGCCTCCAAAGGATGACAATAACTCAGTAAATCAGAGTCAGGTCAGGAGGCTAGCCGTTGTGGTGTGGTGCGGCAGCCGAGATCAATGTATCGATTCCGGTACGAGTAGCAAGTGGTTGAATGGCGGTAGGAATGTTCCGGTCTCTTGTCAGCTTACGACCGCGACGCGACGCCAGATACCGCGCCGCCGCACCACTCCTGCCGACGCCTCTCCGGGTATAATTGGAGATATCAATGCGGGTGATACTATCTTCCGGCATGTGACCCCACCGCCCTATCTAAACATCAATCTACTACTTACAGTGCTGTAACCGATAGATTTATGCAGCTTTCTTCCTTCACTTATAAGGCAGGAGAGTATTTGCTCATGGGAAAGTACTCGTTTGCTCATGGCGTCACGTTCTTTTGATCATTTAGCGTCGCAGGAACAGACGGCAATGATATCTCAAGCTGGGCGACAAAACCTGGCTGTCCTAAATTACCGTTTACACTCTACTCTTTATATATATGTCTATAGAAGGTGCATTGTAACAATAACGATCATGTTCAATAAAAGTATTTTATCCACACCATATGGATTTTTCGAAAACCACCTGATGATAAGCGAAATCCTTAACCTTGGCGAAATTAACTAAGCAATTTGAATAGTCTAGGCACGTTGGGACAGCGACGGATATTCAATTACCTATTTTCCTGCATAAAAAATGTTTAAAACTTGTAGGCTAAACTTATTAAGGTTTTTAATCATAGTCCTATGTAATATTTTGGTTAGTTAAGTTTAGGACATAATTGAGTAACTATTATTAAATTTGACATTTCTAGCAATCGAATTAGGTACGTCATACAAATTGCATAAGAATTATCTCAAATATTGGCTTGTATTACTATCCTCCTTAATTTTCAAGTTAAAAATCTTACAGCCTTTGAGAGCTTCTAATCCCTCTAACTCCTGTACTTTGGCAATTCCCACTGTCTAGAATCTTCCATCGCCCATGAGTTCCCACGCATCTGTAAGTTCCCTGCTTTGAGAATCCTACTTTCATTGAGCAGAAACTTCCAATCTGTGGGTTCTCTGGCTGTCCGAATTCCAGACCTTTGGTATATTTTGTAGTAGATTATGTCTGTATATTAACTATGCTTTGAATCACAAAATTGTTAACTTTATTACGTGCCTTTATTACGTTAAATTTAGAAACTGTCATGAAAGCAAGTTATAACTGACAATGGATGGCCTGTTAAATATATCTCATTTAAACTGAAGTCTGTCAATGAGTAAACTGATATGATTTACTGTGGGAGAAAATAATTCCCGTTATTAACTGAATAAATAACTGTTAACTTATTATGTTTCATTTCGCGAGATTTAATATAACGAAATAACGAGACTGCAAAAATAACACTGGCTGAACTATTATTTACGGTTGCGAAGCTTTGGGTTACGGAGCAAAACCATATGAGCTGCAGAAAATTATCTAACTGATATTTAAAAAAATGTTCTGCCTTTTTATTTTGACCAATATAAGTGGGTCACGATCGGTTTTTGCTCAAAAGAAATTCCCCTGGAGATTTCACGAGAATTGGGGTTGTGTTGTTGTACAATGAAAATTTCCCTGGCCTTGATGACTGTAGAAGTAAAATAAGATCAGTAATACTTTCCAATTGACCCTTAAATATTTTTAACTTTATTTATAACTATCTTTGGAATCACATTTTACAAGCACAGCTGCTCTTCCGTTACGGTCTCACAAAAAGAGAACATACGGTTTCACATGAATGGAGGTGACAAAAGTTGCCGGAAATGGAAGGGCGGGTCCGAGAATGACTTCTCGGTTTGTGTGAGAAATGACGCCAATGTTGATCGAGACATTACCATACTACAAGTCACTGAGATCGCATCAACCACAATACGTGAAACTCGTCAACCTCGGGACAGCGTGTACAATGTGGAGCAACGTGGGTGTGATTGATTCTATTCAGTATTAGCGAATTCGCATTGAGAAACTGGGCTACTGCGGCCGCCCCCTCCCTCCCACGCATTACCCACGCCTGGAAGGGTGAAATATATACGTACTTCCGTTATTAAACCACTTTATTCAACCATTTTTCGAAGCGATCTTCCTTTACGTGGAGTGTACAGCGTAACATAGAATTTATAATATAACATAATGTTTTTTATATATATATATATATATATATATATATATATATATATATATACTAGCACGTCTCTAAAAGTGTGTATTGATGTTTAAGATAATCATTTCTCTTTACTACATTCCGTGCCTTACGAAATACAGTATTGTAATGTGTAATCATGCACTGAGACATTACCAACTTCCAACATGACTTCCTAATAGTATCATCACATTCACTTGTTTTGATATTATAAAGACAAAATGTCGTTTTAATAAAAATATTCAATGATATTATACAGCTTTCAGTGTTTTCTCTGAAAACTAAACTATACAGTAACAGTGATAGTAAATATAAATGCTGTTTCTTTCTTCTTTATTAATCATATCAATACATTATTGAAATTTTATCGTTATCAATAGTGGGACGACTGAAATACGTGTTTTTGATTTGCGAAGTATATTCGCACTTGCATAAGTAAATTGACGATTAAATGTATACAGTGAATACTTTCTCGAAACTTCGTAAATAAAGTCTTAACGACCTGTTGTTATTTCGGGGAGTTTTATTTTTTGTTAACACAATATTGTTCAATTAACTTCCTACGCTTGTAACAACTGTATTTTTACTAGAATTATGCCTAGAAATTATGGTTTCTACAAAGTCTACATAACATCTTGAGAATTAATCAAAACTTGCTATGGAGATTAATATCGGTACACATTTCTCTCTTGCAGGCTAGGCAACACATACTACTACTATGAATACAAAGAAAAGCATCCGTTTTCTTTATGACAGTCGTCTACTGTAAAGGAGACAAATCCATACATCATATGGAACATTATTTAAGTTTTTTTTTTACCGGGAGTAGACGTTGTTTATAACTTCAAATGTGTCCTCTTGAGAACTTCATAAGTAATAATCAAAAATCCACAAACTACCTTGAGATTTTAATTGAGACTACGAGTTAGGAACGGTATATATTGACGATGGTTTCTATTTTAGATTCGTATGTTTTATAAATCGTCAACTTTTGCTTGTTTGATTTTTAAATCTTAAAACGGATTCAAACCACAACGTTCATGTTTAAGACTTTCCTGAAAAATACGATCCAGTGGTCAGTTTGATAAATAAAAAAAAAAATAGTAGTTTTTTATCAACTGTCCTTAAAACATTATAATTTTGACTGATATAGAGGTTAAACTACACCGCAGTTTACGTGGTTAGGAATCCAAATAAACTATATTTAAATAGAAATATTTCTGAATACATATAAATCAGAATCAGATGTGGCAGCATGATTCAGCTCATTCAGCATAAAACATTTTTTTATGTATAGCGCTAAGATAGCGCCGGTACCCTCTTGCATGTCGGCGTAACAAGTTTTTTTTTTGAAAATAAACTATTGAAATATACGCGCAACATGTTCAAATGTCATAATGTCAAAAATATTTGTACTAATTACTCATGTTGATCCATTTCTGCACATATGTTGCAGCCACGCCTATTAAATGTGGAATCAACGTTTTGTAAATAACAGTTACTGGCTCCGGACACATAAGTTTGGATTAGGTATTTACGCAATTTCCGCGTGACAATATCATAAAAAAGCGGCCGAGTTAGGTGTTAATGGGCGGAGAATTAACAATTTCGTGCCGCGGACGGTGTTCGGTCGATAATAAGACAACAAATTCTAATATCTGGCACGATGTTAGCCTGTGTATAATAGGTTGTTAGTGGCCCAATAGCCGCGATCCTCTGATACCCTAATTCGCTCTGACTAATAAACATAAACATCAGATAACCTAAATGGAAACTAAATTTCCACAAGTTTCACTTCACTATATTTTATAACATGGACTTTGTTTAACTATTGCCATCGCCATTAAAATGTTCCATTTTGCACATGCTAAAATAAACCGTTTCTCACATTAATTATAAGCTGTGTTTTACTTGAAAACTTGTCTTTAACTATCAATAACAGCTTTGTACATAAGATAAATAAAACTATTATTTGACTTAACTTATTATTATTCCCTAGTCATCTGGGAAAGCATAGGCCTACGCTAAAAATGGTACACATTTTCTTCAAATCTGCAATATTAATTTATTTTATTGTCGAAATTACGTAATGGTTGTACAAAATGTTTTGTTTTTCTATTAGACCTTTAGAATTACATGTCGTAAGATAGGGGTAGCAATTAGAAAATTTAAAGTTACCCCCTCTTTAACAACTTTGATATATTTTTACCCTCCCAAAAAATTCAAAAAATATTTTTATTAATTACAGTGAAGATTGTACATTGATATTTGCATATCTGAATCCGTTTGGAATATATATATATATATATATATATATATATATATATATATTTGGTCTTCCGATCATATGTTAGTTTTCCTTATTTAAACACATATGTGACAGATACGGCCAAATACAAAATAATTGAATCGGAAAAAGTAAGCGCTCTGTGGTGTAATGGTAGCACATTCACCCGGCAAGTGAGAGATCCGGGTTCGACTCCCGGCGGAGCAAGTACTTTTTGTGATTCAATGTTTATTTAAATTATATATATATATATATATATATATATATATATATATGCGCATCAGGACTTAATTTACACTCTGTATAAATAAGTGTATATATATATATATATATATATATATATATATATATATAATACACATATAGGGTGTTGTGTATCGAAAACCCACATATACCAAACTGCATTAAAAACTTCCCCATTCGAATGGCCTTTCCAAAATTCACAAACCTAAAATCCCTCTCCGGCCTACCATTAGTTCTCGTCACCTTTAGACCTTGCAGGGAATTGTCTGAAGTCCTTTTGGACATTTAATAGCCATTGGTTGGAAAAACTCGCCCTTGTATCAACAATTCCAGGGATTTTGTAGAGACGTCAAAATCCCTGAAGTTGGCTGAAACTGACAAACTGGTAAGTTTTGACGTATAAATTCTATTCACAAACATACCAGTTCTAGAAACTCTAGAAATCATCGAATCACGTCTCAAAGAAGACCAAACATTAAAGGAAAGAACTAAACTTATTTAGAACTATGCATTCTATGCAATTATTTTAAGTTAGAGGGTCAAACTGAGTCAAGATTGAGGGAATGGCAATGGGTTCTCCACTCTCTTCTATTTTCGCCAATATACGTATTTATTAAATAATTTGAGCAAAATGCCTTGGCTTCAGCTCAGTTCAAACCGAAGATTTGGTGGAGGTATGTGGATGATACCTTTGTTGTTTTACTCATGGAGATACTGAATTGAATGAGTTTTTTAATCACATTAATAATATTTCTCCTTCCATCCGCCTCACAATGGAAGTGGAAGTCCAAAACAAACTTCCTTGTTTGGATGTGTATGTTTTAAGAGATAGGGATGTCCTTAAGACTAATGTTTTTTGAAAGAAAACACACAAAGGAAAATATTTAAATCATCAATCAAAACATCAATAATCTGTCAAAGGAGTGGTATAATTATTTGATAGAGCAAAGAGCTTATGATCAGCTGAAGATGGATTAAATGAGGGATTTTAAAAGTTGAATAGGACCTTAGACGCAAGGGATACTCTCAATTAGTAATAAATAAGTGCGAACGAACCTGTAGATTAATTCCTGTGTCAGAAAAACAGAACATTGATAAATTTAAATTTATGTCAATGTGCCCGGGATCACCGGAGAAAATTAGAAGAGTAGATAGAAAGGACATCATTAGAACCGAGTTTAAAACACACAACACTCTTAGACAAAGTTTCATAAAAACAAAATAAAAAAATGGAACACAGGACTCCAAAAACTGTGCTTATAGTATAAAATGTAGTTGCTGTAGGGAATAGATAGGCAAGATAAAAAGGCCATTAAACGTAAGGATAAAAGAGCACAAGGAAAACATAAGAAAGGGTCTAACAGGAAAGTAAAAAATTGCACACTATTGTTGGTACAAAGATCATCATATGGATTGGGATGAAGCCAACATAATACATCGGGAACCTCATTTCTTTACAAGGAAATTAATCGAGGCTACATACATTAAATTGACAGACCAACAAATCAATCAATCATCAGTCGATATTATGCTGCTTTGGTTGCCAATTCTGAAAAATGAACTAAAAAGAAAACCAAAAGTATCTAACAGATTAGATAGTTTTAATAAACTAATGCGGAGTCACAGTATGGTTTTAAGGAGTTCATCTAGCATGAACAAATAATAAAAAATTGGTGAGTTAAACATTCCAAACACTTGTATTGTGCGATCCAGAAAAAGTGAAAAGAGACAAAACACATTATAACAACGGTAGTCTCATCTCATGATTTCTAATGAAATGTATTTTACATAGCATTTTCTAAGTGGGGTTTCAGTTTAAATGACCTTTGACTCCTACTGTAGAAATACACCTCAAATGCTCATACTCGAGGACACCATAACAGAAACAATAACAGTCACACAAACGCTACCGATAGTGTAAGTACAATCGTAAACTGTATTTATTGAGACATCTCGTTGCTCATCCTTGACGCGTCATTTTCTTTAAGCCATTAACGTGCTTTTAAAAGCGCAATAACGGTGGAACTCGGCCGCACGGTTCATATTGCTTCAGCACTTTTGTAATAACTACTAATGTTTTTGTAATAACATCTAATGAGTTCCTTTGGCTTTATTTTAGGTCGTGTGTATCATTTCCTTCGCAAGAAAATTGTATGGATTTTAACAGAACTAAACACTTTATATGATATGAATTATGTGGGGATTTTCAGTGATCCACAGTTTGAAAATTAAAAATGTTGCTGTATCATTTTTTCATAAATCTATACTCCCGTTTTTCATAAATTTGGTCCGTTATAAAAAATGCATTGAAATTGTATCTTGCTATCACGACAAAAATGGTTTCTAAATTTAACATAATACAGTCATAAATTTAATGTTAACAGTTTTGTTATTCAAAACTAAATTAATTTATAGACCCAAATATTTACAGAATATTGATTATCATAATAACCTTTATTTAGTTATTTGTTGTAAAAGTCAGCGATAAATTCTATTTAAAAGAGAAATTAGTAAACAATAAAATTGGGTTCAATAAATATTATTACAAAATTATACAAAACACTTACTTCAACATCATTGAGAAAGTCTCTCCTGATCACTTAGTACGAGTTTTAATTAAACGTTAAGTCGCGACTGCTAAATAATATGTTTACTGCTCTTTTGGACCAGACCAGATCATTACCGTCTTGGCTTTCAGATTACAGTCTTGCCAATCTTAAGATTTAAAGTAAAACATTATTTTAAAAGTAACCCTTCCCTTTGATTACTCTCATTTGTTTGCCCAGTCTCCAACTCTACCCATCTTAGTCTCCCCTGCTGATACCAAATCACGAGGTTTTGGTTTTACGGCCTCATATCTATGTAAATGTTCATTTTATAAGTACGATATCTTAAGATTTGTTTTTCTCATCAAATTCCGAAGTCAGTTTAATCGCTTTGTCAAAATTTCTTGTTTCAATGGATAATATCCAAAACATTACCATTTTATAATTTCATATTTCATTTTGTTGTGAAAAACAAATTTATTTATTTTACAAAATGTACTATAAAAAACCTAAATGATATTTTGAGAGTATTTTATGGATTCCTTATACTTATAAATATAAAATTGATATCGTTTTATGTAGTAAATGTTGAGTTTAGTTCCAGTTCACCTCCTCTTAATGCAGCAGCGTCTGAAAGCTGACAGTGTCGTAGATTGATTCCTGGAATTCTCTAGCCCACAAAATATCGTGTAATACAGGTAAAGATGTATTCTCATTGCCTCATCAGGTGCACAAACATACGCTGCACTGAATAGAATGTGAACTGGAGCAAACACAATGTTTGAATTGAATCAAACCTTCCAACCATTGTTACGTTAAATATATTGTAAAGGTAGAAAAGGAACAATATATGATAGATGGCGTGTCAAAATCACGCTGTTTTTGTTTAATATCATAGATAATTATTTATTATGATTTAATTTATTGTTTTAGCTCCTAACGCTAACATTCCACCTATAGGACTATTATATTGCTCTTTAACAATAGTGTTATTTGTACCTGATATTTTGTGTCCATGGTGATTCTTTATGTAATCATCCTTGATAGTTTTTTAGTTAGTTAATGCAATCAAATTATTTAAAATAATATATTGACTACTACTATCAAGAAAATAATGTTAACCTTACACCGAAAATTGATTGCATAATAAATAATGTATTATAGTATATAATCACTTAGAGACCCGGATATGAATCTTCCTTCTAGCTACAACTTTTTGTACAATAATAAATATAGTATAGCTTAAAGCAATAAATAAACGATTGCGGGACATAGCTTCAGATCAAGTTTGACAATACGAGTAATGCCTTCTATTCAATCAAATTCCAAAATGACTTGGATTGCACCCGGACCTGACAGCCGATGTGAGATTACCTTAGATAAACTATTACTTAAGTTTTTCAGATACCTAGATCAAGAAGAAATCGTCTTGACATATAGATAAGCAAAATCGCCCCAGTTGAATTATAAAAATACTCGAAATAGGCTCATTTATGTACTTACGAGTACAACAATTTATATAATGAAGTCCCATTGTCCCACTCTTCACTTTATCGCATGTGAAATGGGTCGTTCCAAATGTATCTTTTCTCAGTTTTTGAAAATATTGTCAAAAACGTGAATTAAACAATATTTTGGTCAATTTTTTAAAATTAAATCAAAGATTAAAGGTAATTGAAAATAATACTTACTAAATGGTATATTAGTATTTCTTCACATTGTATTTATTTAGTTTCGGATATATATATATATATATATATATATATATATATATATATACATGTTGATGAAAATAAAAAAAATTTAGAATTGTGTAATTTTGCATCAGGGTATTTGTCAAATTTGACATTTTTGTTTCTCTATCCTCAATGTATGTTTTTTTTTTTTTTTAAATGGTTTTATCTTATGGGAAGAAACAGAAATTTTGTACTTTACATGGAATAATAAAAACAAAACGGCATATTCGCACAATTGATTAAATTGCAGTTTTTTTTCAACCATAAAAACACATTAACGGCCATACTAACTAAATATAGAAAAAGATCCTCGCATGGGTCGTGCGCGGTAATCCAGTCTGATCAGTCCACGTCCAGTCAACTAATTGATACATATATAAAATAATTTAAAACATGTTTAAACATTCATTGTTTTTAAAATGGAATTAACAGTAGCAATATATCTGGCTGTACAGACTGTGGCTCTAACCATAGAAAGGTACAAAAAAGTAGTAAAATTATAAGCCATTAAGGGCATAAATAGTTTTGCCCTGCTTAACTCATTTCTAAATAGCAAATTTATCATATAATATAAGGATATATCGGATATATTAAAACTCTTACAATAAACATGCTTGATGCATTCTATATAATGCCATATAGACATATAAAGGTCTAGAAATGTTGTGTTTAATACCCATGACAAATTGCACAGAAAGAAACTGCCAAGAAAGGCTAATAAGACTTTATTGAGTTCACGGAAATACAATTATTTTAATAGGATTTGCTTCTTGTCACTTTTATAAATGGAAACACGACCTCTGAGTACTGCGGTTCAGAATCAGAATCAGAATCAGAAATAATTTATTTCGTTAATAACATAAAGTTACATGAAATAAGTCATAGATAAAATAGTAGATAAATATAATAATAACAATTAAATAAAATCAACAATCAAATAGTCAACATAGGTTATTTCACATGTTTGTGCAATCTGACAGGAATTCTTGAACAAAATATGGGCATTTTTCAAGCAAAATAGTTTTAACGTTTTTTAGAAAAATTTGTGAGCTGGTTATGTTTTTCAGGTGCCGAGGCAGCGCGTTATAGAGCCGTAGAGCTGAATAGTGCACGCCCCTTTCAAAAATTGTCAATCTGATTCTGAAAATTCTAAATCATAGCATAAAAACCTCTAGTCTAGCATTGTCAAGAGTATACGACTTTAACAGTATTTACGCTATTATCAATCATGCGAATAAAATATTATTGTACGAGAAAGAACTTGACATCATTACCAATCTTAGTAGTTAATGCTGCTTCATCACCATCGAATTTCACATAGGTCGTTGGATCTTGTCTTTTATGAAGGTGAATTGTATCACAGCAAATATCAACACTGGCCGAGTAGAGAAAAGCATCAGGAACCGAAATCGACTACATTTGAATTATCGATCGCAGGCACAAAACAGTAAGTCACTCTTCCAGTGGGCCGAGAAGAAAGTGCGAGTGACAATATAATCGAAATAGTGCCATTAAACTTCTTGCGTGGTCAGCAGAACTCTCACGTCATGTGGGTTGTTAGCGGATTGCACTTCTCTTTGTTTATAGTTTCCTGCATTGTACTTTCAAATATAAAAACATATCCACCTTTCCCCTTGGATATGAATTTTTAATCTCTTTACTATTCAACAATTTCTTCATAAGAATATTGTCATATATTAAAAAATTAAAATTTTTAATTTACAAATTTTGATATTAAAGAGATCATAATCATGTGCAAACATCGCGCTAAACAAAACAAATATTAACTGAAATAAGTCTATGTTTATGATAGCTTACTTTCGTGGCTAAGTTTTATATTTAATTTATCTAAAATTAATTTGTAATATTATTTAATTAGATACAATAACAATTTCGGTGGTGTAATTAATACACGATTAGTCAAACCTTTTTATAAATATTTTAAAGATTAAATTTCCTTTTCTGAAGATAGACAGATAATTATTTGTCATTTCATGACGAATTTTATTTATATAAAGCAATATTTAGAGGAAATCATTGTCGAAAATAAGGTCCATATTTTTAAACATATTTAAGTACGTGAAAATGACTATATGGAATGGAATAATACAAATTTCTAAAATATGTTTTTTAACCATTATTTGACTACACAAGTGCACTTAAAAATTATATTTATTTAAAAAACGTAATTTTTCAGCAATAAGCCATTACAAAAAGTGTGACTCTCTGTAACTATTACATAATTATACTCGTATATGTATTGCAAAAATGTTATAGTTGGACACATTTCTGCATTTAGGGAAGAAAACTGGCTTAATGGATGTTAATTAAATTAATAATAATCTAAATAAAAACCGATAACTAGAACACACACACACACACACACACACACACACACACACAAATTTGAAGACCTGTCAGTGGATCAAGATGGAAAAGAATACGTTCAACTCACTCATATGGAGCAGCATCATGCAATTCTTGAAGGATAAGGACGTGCCGAATTATCTCGTGGCGATAATCTCCAGCTACTCCACGGATAGGATGCTGATCTACTCGACGGACGAAGGACAAGCGATACAAAGTATAAGCAGGAGTGCCGCAGGAATCTATAATTGGACCACTCTTGTGGAACGTGATTTACTGTTACGAGTTTGTTTAAATCAAACATGGCGAATATTGAATCCACTAAATATTTATTGGTTTTAAAAATAAATCTAAATATAACATATACTTAACACTAGGCTGGCTTAAAATAAACTATTTTTTTTACAAAACTCACTGTCATTAATTTACTCTGTCACAATCCACTATTAACTAAATTAACTATCGGTATTGAACAACCTTCTTTTTTACTCAGAAGTAATATTTAAGTATAGGCATTTCCATTAGATAATAAATACGTCTAATTTCAATTATAAAAAGCTATTTTTCATTTAGTAATCTTTAATACAGTATAAGTGTATTCTAGGATGATGTTTACATGAAATGTTGTTTTTTCAATGGTTAGAATGCATAATTTTATTTTCTCTCAGATATTTGGAAACAATCTGTAAAAGGAAAAGCAATTTCAACGTGACATTTAAAACCTATTGTCAGCGTATTATGGAGTGATCTGCAGAAAGACGAAATTCCCTGACAATCTTTCTTGTGGAACTATGACATTCGAATTCCGCCAGCATTGTCTGCTTACTCTTGTGATACGTAGTAATCAGCCGCTTTCAAGCAAAGAGCATTTCACCAAATAGTTGGACGCGAATTAAAACAGCTTTTGGCGGCACAATCAGGAGCATTAGGCGCGCCCTTTGAACAAATGGGAATTAGAGGCGCTAGTCCTGCCATATAAGGGATTCGCGTAATGAGTACCATTCATTGCATGGATCTGTCTCGCCTTCCTTGTTCGATATGGGCTACAACTCCCACTCTGCCTGCTCTTCCTCGCCGCGCCGACCTGAGATCATCCTGTTGTTATTCAGGTCCTCGGTACGATCTTTAGTAAAACCTTGAATTGATTCACCTTCCTAGTTCTATATGGGCTACAACTCCCACTCTGCCTGCTCCTCCTCGCCGCGCCGACCTGAGATCATACTGTTGTTATTCAGGTCCTCGGTACGATCTTTAGTAAAAACCTTGAATTGATTCACCTTCCTAGTTCTATATGGGCTACAACTCCCACTCTGCCTGCTCTTCCTCGCCACGCCGACCTGAGATCATCCTGTTGTTATTCAGGTCCTCGGTACGATCTTTAGTAAAAACCTTGAATTGATTCACCTTCCTAGTTCTATATGGGCTACAACTCCCCACTCTGCCTGCTCCTCCTCGCCGTGCCGCCTATGATCATCCTGTTGTTATTCAGGTCCTCGGTACGATCTTTAGTAAAAACCTTGAATTGATTCACCTTCCTAGTTCTATATGGGCTACAACTCCCACTCTGCCTGCTCCTCCTCGCCGTGCCGCCTATGATCATTCTGTTGTTAGTCAGGTCCTCGGTACGATATTTAGTAAAACCTTGAGTTGATTCACCTTCCTTGTTCGATACGGGCTACAACTCCCACTCTGCCTGCTCCTCCTCGCCGTGCCGACCTACGATCATTCTGTTGTTAGTCACGTCCTCGGTACGATCTTTAGTAAAACCTTGAGTTGATTCACCTTCCTTGTTCGATATGGGCTACAACTCCCACTCTGCCTGCTCCTCCTCGCCGTGCTGACCTACGATCATTCTGTTGTTAGTCAGGTCCTCGGTACGATATTTAGTAAAACCTTGAGTTGATTCACCTTCCTTGTTCGATACGGGCTACAACTCCCACTCTGCCTGCTCCTCCTCGCCGTGCCGACCTACGATCATTCTGTTGTTAGTCACGTCCTCGGTACGATCTTTAGTAAAACCTTGAGTTGATTCACCTTCCTTGTTCGATATGGGCTACAACTCCCACTCTGCCTGCTCCTCCTCGCCGTGCTGACCTACGATCATTCTGTTGTTAGTCAGGTCCTCGGTACGATATTTAGTAAATACCTTGAGTTGATTCACCTTCCTTGTTCGATACGGGCTACAACTCCCACTCTGCCTGCTCCTCCTCGCCGTGCCGACCTACGATCATTCTGTTGTTAGTCACGTCCTCGGTACGATCTTTAGTAAAACCTTGAGTTGATTTCACCTTCCTTGTTCGATATGGGCTACAACTCCCACTCTGCCTGCTCCTCCTCGCCGTGCTGACCTACGATCATTCTGTTGTTAGTCAGGTCCTCGGTACGATATTTAGTAAAACCTTGAGTTGATTCACCTTCCTTGTTCGATACGGGCTACATCTCCCACTCTGCCTGCTCCTCCTCGCCGTGCCGACCTACGATCATCCTTTTGTTAGTCTGGTCCTCGTTACACTCTTTAGTAACCTTGATGAGTTGATTCACCTTCCGCTTTATAACTTCTTACTCCTGGAGTGTATAAGATATCCCTGTATTACGGACCTCTTTTGGTGTGTTATAGGCTTTAATATTGCGAGAAAATATAATTTTCAAACTTTTAAAAATATAATGCCCCCATGTAAATCTAGATTCACCCTTTAATTCCAACCAGTTACAACTGCTGAGTGTAATTTGTTATACATTGAAAGTGAAAATGTATTCCGGTATCCCACTCTTCCTTTATAGTTCAGGAGCTGAGCGCCAATTTGCTTTATAGTTTTCTTTAAAATCGACAGACGAATGTCCCCTAAGAAATTGATCGTCAACCGCAATCTCTTGTAAGTCTCTTAGAAACTAGCAAGTTTCAGTCTCTTTATCTAGTTGTCTGTATGTTATATAACTATTATTTAACTGGCTGACAGTCGGTTTAAGTTCACACATTATAATTACTATTTATTACATTCATGCAATATATTAATAAGTTTAATTTATATTTAATATATTCATTCAGGGTGCAGTTGGGTATTAGAGTGTTCGTAGTGAAGATACTAACGCTCCAAATTACTATTGAATACGATTGCTGTATGTATTATTCAATGTAAATGTTAGATCTCGTACTTTTAGAATGAAGGGAGAAAATTATTATATTCCTTATATAGGTATACAGTCTGTGAGTAAATAATGCTTCTTGAGCATTTATTGGATTGACCCATTCCTCACAATCCATTCATCAACTCGTGCTTTATATATCTTGCTTTTATTGAAAAACTATTCAATGATAAATATCGGTGTATATTTTTTTATAATAGGAAACAAATCACAATTAGTGTAATGAATAAATAATATAAATACGAATGTGAGTTTATTGTTTCTTACGTTTTCTCGCATAAAATATGTAACCGGTTGTATTTTAATTTTACACGGACATTAGGATCCCTGGTATAAATATAGGTTTATTCTAATGTCGAAAATCCCTCCAGGTTATGTCGGGCTACTAACTTTCGTGTCTAACGTTGCGACAAGCACCATATTAGTATTTAAACTTGCAACATTACAACAAACAAATATTATTGATTGAAACAGCTTGTTAAATGTAATTAATGTTTTATGTAAACATTGTTTTTTAACAGGTCAAACAAATGTTTGATTAATTTAACTACAATTTGTTTAAATTTATAGTCTTGAAAGCGTAGAGTAAGCTTGATAGTAACACAACTTCTTATTTCGCTTTTCTGCAACCGCTGTTGAGTACAGAGTGACAATATAGACAAGACAACAACATTAAAATATTTAGTAAAAATATACTTGTAACAGCTCATTTTTGCAAATATTATGTATGCAGTGCTTGGTCAGTACTGTAAGGCAGATATCAAAGAAAACATTACTATCTACCTGTTACTAAACAATTAAGGACTGTTATAAAACCCACCTCATTTGTCTTTTGGGAATAACGAGTCTGAAGGCAGAAGTAGGCTTGACAGACTATGTATGTACGAATAAATGTCTATTTCTTTGCGCGGAAAACAAGGCAAAATAAACTATCGAACAAAAATTACTATCGGAATAATTTACAATGTCCATAAGTATACATTTTTTTTGCATAGTATGCTATTGTGTTAAATAGGAAAACTCAACATTGACGTCGGAAATGCAATTCACTTTAACCAGAATTGCTCACACATATTCATAGTCTACAAAATTGTTTGCGAGGCCGATGGAAACTGCTAGTTAATTATATTTGTGTAACTAATATAACAAAGTTGAGTTAAAACATACCTTTGGTCAATGAAGTGGTAATTTGTTTTGTCTCAACAAAACCTTTGAATTATATTAGCTACTTATATACGGGTACTAGAGACATTTTTGACGGATTGGGAACATTTAAGAGGGATGTGAACTATTTCTGTGTTTATATCACTTTAATCAAACTGGTACAGTTCATGTTAAAAACTCCAAACGTCTCAGTTGTAGATAGGATAAAACGTAGAAGTGTTCCGCCGTTTGAGGCACGTGAGACTCCAGAGAGGTGTCAAGAAGGACAAATAGTCCGGTACCTTAGCCGAAGAAACTCGAGCCAGAAGTGGGTGGCGGTCGGCCGAGAAAAGGCACCTTAACCCGGGCATCGAGCAGATATAGAGCGGCGGCCCAAGATAAACAACCCGAGGCAAATGGAGAACAGGGCGGTCTGATTCACACCGAATTCCTTTTAATCATTCAGAGGTCGGCTGTTGCGGCTCGCCGTGGAGTGCTCGGCGGTAACTCACGGGTGTCGAGAGCTTATCGGAGCCATGGATGGAGGCGGAGGCGACAAACTGGTCTCGTCTGGTGACCGAAATCAATAAAACGTTGAAGCGCATGTCTCGGCAGTTAGGTGATAGAACTGGTTCAGTTAAGTGGCGTCGTTCGGTCGGACCTTAGCGAACTTTTAGCGGGGCCCATCTGAACTTCAAGCTCGTTTTCAATTTAAGAAAAATCGCAAAAATAAACGATAAAAAAGGGTTTTTGTGAATTATTTGATGAAAACCACAGTGAAAGTATAACATATATCGTATTTTTTAAATCAGTAAAGAAACCAATTTCTTTTGATTATGTAAAAATTGTGTCGTTGCATTAAAAGAATCACTCTAACCTCAAAGTTCCTGCTTGCTTCTCTTGAAAAATGATTCATTATAATATTTGAAAGCTAGAAGAAATTTCATGTGAAAAACGTTGCGATATAGCTTCTAATAAGAGAGCTGTGAGAGTTTGAAAATTTTGATTAAAAACCGTATTTTGAGTGTAGTTAGTGAACGACGCAACTAATAATCAACTTGACCACATTATTTTGATTTTCTTTTATCATGCACAACTTTGTCCATTTAATCTGTGCTGTAACTCCAGCAAAAAACTATTTCAGCCCTTATCGAGCGTAACTTATACTTCACTTTGAATAACTTGTTACAAGAGTTCATTTTATTAATATATTAGGATTCTACTTTTCATGTTTATCATTTAAACATTTGATAGGTAAACTTTATTTCATCATACTTAAACAATACGAAAATGTATCATTGGTAATGACCAGTACTTTTAATATGAACATAAAGGAGAACCTCTTTTTGACAATGTTTAACTATGTTTCTACAAGACAAGAACATATTTAAAAGTTTGGATGTTATCAGTTATTAGTGAAGATTTTTGTGTCTTTCATCTTCAATCTGCTCTCAATTCTGACTATTATTCATTCATTATTTAACTTTCTTCATATGTTTTTCACCAAGATGCTATTTTTGAAAATTAAGGTACCTCTCCCTCCTTATATTTTAGCTTGTTTTCAAAGTCAGACAGAAGAATAACACCTTATAGTTTATCTCTGGGCCTTGTTGGTCAAAAAGCTCTTGATGGCATGGTTTCAGAGACCTTGTCGCACTCAAAATTTGGCAAATTAGGAGACCTGACCAGTAAATGATTGCCACACTCAACATCCGGCAAATGGGAGACCCGACCAGTAAAGGAGTCGGACTTTCGCGGAAAAAAGGGAGAGACATATCTTTCCTGTCAATCAATGCAATTCAGAAGTAAAGCTAGAACGCCCCCAGTGTATGTGATGGAAAGGAGGCTAATATTGAGAGCTGAGGTTTGCAGACCCCACACGAAGAGATCGCACTCAAGTGGCTCTAACCTAACCTAACCTGGACGGCTGGTGTATAAACAGCTGATGTCTGTCCCAGCTGTTCAGTTGGCGTGGAGGTGGAGCCGTGTCACCGAGACAGTTTCGGCGCCAAATAAAACAAGATGTTGTCACACAGCCGCGCCGCGCCGCTGTCACTGACGTAACGTGCTATTCTTGTTTTGTTTTGCATATCTTCTTCGCCGCTCCGCCGCGGCCACCTGACATGCTTGGCACTTCCTTGCACTTCCGGGATCTTCTCAGATTGCTTGAGAATTGATGCAATTAAAATTTTGTTTGAGGTGAAATTTTGTTGACCCTTTACTAAATGTAACAAATATACCATGTGAAATTCAAAACGTAAACACTATATCCTCGCCAACTCTGCAGCACTTTTACAGTTAATGAAAACTGCCAACAACGATTATGCAGATACTAATCGTACGTATAAAGATTTATAGACAGGTACAGATGTACAACCAAGATATAAATTCCCTGAAAATGTAACCGAACAGCAGATTTTCCAGATGTGAACTTAACGCGAGCCGATTAAGGTTAGTACTTTTACAATTCCAATCGCCTTGCGTCCACAATACACAACTCAATACTATTGTTGCGTTTCTATAGTAAAATTACATTTTACATTCACAGTTTATTGGACAGTATAATAAAGTTTGTCGGTATACATGTGGCTAATACTCTGATTGTGCTTGCAGTAGTTGGTAGGGGAAATTTAGCATAGAATCACTATGTTTTTTGAAGGAATATTCTTGTAAATTTGGAATTCTAAATCGAATGCTACTAGTAAACAATCGTTTCGTAACGTACTTATTATTGGTTATGGTGTCCTCTGAGGTGATATATTTCTACAAATGTACGTAGATGTTTTAATATATACTGAGAACAATAACGAGGGAAATTATTTAAAAAGTAAAGTAAGCAAGGAAATTTAGGAAGACGGGGGTGCCTCCTCTTTGTGAACACAGGTTGGATCGATTTAGTCTTGCGCTATGTCTAACTATGTCTAAGGTGTGGTCCCTAAGATTATCCGATTCCTGGTAATTTAATTATTCTTTATAGCAAAGATATGTCGTTCTTTAGTAGTAAGAAGACTGCACAGGACATCCGCAATCGTTTTACGCATGATTTATCTCAAAAGCAAGTAAATATACGATCGACTTGTAAAAAAATATATTAAATGTAATTAAATAGAAACGCGAGTAATTTTCTAAGAGACGTTTAACAATATCGATTCAAATTCAAAATTTAAATTATTATATATAAACATTGACTTCTCAAAGAATGGCGAGTTGTCCCCATAAACAATGCTGTATTATACCCGGCCGGCCGTTGTGGGAGGCGGAATTCCAATACACTAATAACAACCGTTCGGCTAAACACATGTTCTACAAAAATTCATAATTCACGCGAGTGTGAGAGCGACCCGAGAGTAAATAAGTTATAAACGACGTTGGAGGGGTGGGGAGGGGGAGCGGGAAGCCCGCCCCCTGAATGAAGCGAGTTCACCACCCTTTCCCACGAGCTCGGGCAGGCCGCGAGTATACAGTACATTGTCCAGGCCATATAGTAATTTAATTATATCACGCACCGATATGTAACTTACCCGGCCAATAATTAGGGGCCGGAAAGTGGATCGACGAAATATTACCGATTTGGACAATGGGGCGTTATATCAGCTGGAATAATAATCGGGACTCACCGATCGGCGCGGAGCGGACGGCGCGGCGGGCCCTCTCTGTTTCGCACACATAGCGCCGGCGCGGCGCACAACGATCGCAGAGCGCATGCGTTATTGTCTGGTTTATTGGTTACTTTATTCCGCCCCCGGACCGTTTGTGTGGGTGCAAAGTGTCGTACACTCCATCAATGAGTTCTGGAATAAATTTACTTCCAAATCCGTATCAACTTAGAAGTTTTTACAATTAGGCTATATGCGATCAATTGGAATAATAAATTTGTAGGATATATACGAATTACTAACGGGAAAGTATGCCTGAATTGAAATTGTTGTAAAATGATAAGCATATGGTTCAAGTACGAATGTAATCTAGCTTCAAAGTTTATTTTAAACTCTTGTGAACAATCCTAATTTTTACACACACTCGTGATCTACAAGACTACTGAAAGTCATTAGCATTACAATTATTTCTATTGCAAAGAAATGCGTTTGTATTGGATTTGGTAGTAGTTTTTGGTACTATACGAGGAGATGGTACACCAACCACGATAGGTTCGATCAACTAAATATTGCTGGGTAATACATCGCTCAGCCAATAAAACTAAGCATATTTACACTTTTGAATTCAACATTTTGTTTGCGAACTACCGTTCCTTCTTTGCTACAAGTTCAGCAAAGAATTACACTAAAGTAGTACGTTTTATCTAAATTGTACGTAAATAATTTAGGATTGATCCTAAAATGTTAACTATTGAGAGTTTATATTGACTATAATAAATTGACTTAGATTGGTCGAATTACTACTGAATGGAGGCGTTTTGAGCCTCATGATTTGGTTGCAAGTAGATCGCCGATACGGAATAAGTTAAAATAAATAGCAAACTATAAATGCAAATAAATTGTTTTGAAAAACAAATCATACAGCAGAACCAAGAATTCTAGGAATAAATAAAATGTATATGTAATGTCTATATAATTTCTTATTAACTTTAACTTTCAACATAACCTAAAGTCCCTCATACGTATATCGAAGTTCGATATTCTTAATACTTACACAATTAAAATACAGCGCACGAATGTTTACTTTGTTTTTAAATTTTGCACATTAATTATTAATAAAGGAATCCATTGTATACTGACATTAAACATTTTTTTAACCATTCAAATTTATAATGTTAATTTTTCAATTTTATAATTTTAAATCATTGATTTTATAAGCAATACCTGTTTTATTCTTTTTTTTACAATTTTGGTAGTCAACAAAATGAGATAATTAGAGTAAGAATTTCTTTCCCTATTTCAGTCCTCACTGTTATAAAAAATCTGGCACTACCGTATGAGGTTCTTGAATAAAATAAATAATGAAGCTTATTTCACGGTGCTCACAATGCATCTTTAACAGATATTCCAGAAAACACCAAAACCACAATTAAGAGATGTGCCAAACTCATCATGAATGCAGGGACACGCATTTTCCCAGGTGGTCTGCAAGAGTCGATGTCGACTCCATGAATGAGCTCGGGTTGAATAGTAATTATCGCTGAGATGTTAATCGTGTAATTACACAGGCGAATACGAAGCGAGTCTGGTGGTTATAAATCCAAAACTGCCCCTCCTGGACGAAACCGATTCACTTAACACAACGCCAGATCACCCCCGATAACCCCGGGGCCAACTACAATAAAACTACAGTGAAAACCAAGCCTCCTTTCAATTAGAACAGGATATCTTGATCTCTGTACACGGTTTGTCATAACTCAAGCGGGCGGCCAGGACGCTACGCCCCAGTGTACACTTGGGTAAACATACGCGGAGATAAACCAGATTGGAGAAGGTACGCCAGACCTGTAAGCTTAGCTACACGAGTACGCGAGGTATTTGCAACAATCTGCCAATGCAGGATTAACGCAACAAAGTAATCTAAGTCCACTGTCATTTTCCAATAACTGAATCCAATACTATTATAATGTCGTTTGGTCATTGCCTTTTAGACTGTTTTTCATAACTCCTGTTAAAGAGATAGATTTATATTGTGTTGTGTGCCGTAAAATAAATAATAGTTCTTTAACTGGGTATTTCGATTTGTTTTATAATTTCGCAAAATACCATCAAGTTAACAAAATTTATATTGCATACATTTTAGATATGTAAAATTATAAGTAAATATCTTTAATTGAGTATAAAAACCTGTCCTGTATGAGTTTTTTCTTGTTTCAGTAGATAACTAAATAAATAATAACATGTATGAAATGTAAATTCTTAAAACGTTACTTGTACATAATACCAAATTTAGAAGCAATGAAATGCATTTATAATAAACAAGATATTTAGTAACGAACAGCTTTAAGAGTAAAAGTTAGTTAATTTGGAGAAAGAATTTCTTGGAGTGCAATGGAAACGGAATAACGCCCAATTGAAGCAATGAAGATGGCACGTCTTGCATGACTTTTGAATTAGGTCGTATAATGAGTTCAGTAAATAATGCGAGCAAAGACTGTTGCTGGGGTACAAACCACATAATATAGCCCACGTATGTATGTAGCGAGTACTACGGATTGACACATTTTCATAATGTGTTTCACATAGTGAAATCGTAGCATATCATCGATGAAAGTCAAATAAGGATTTCTATACTAAGAGAATAAGAAAAATATATATATATTGTTATCCTACATAATAATGTGTAGATATGTAGATGGCCCTTTTCAACTGTCAAATTATGTAATACTACTAGGTGAAATTCACAAGATTCCTTTAGAAATACCAGCAAGTGGACATGCTCATAACGTACATCTTGTTTTTTCCATAGTAAAAATTAGTTCGTTGGATTGCGAATGGATTAAGTGTTTAAGCAACCAATATTCTTCACGGACTATAAATTCTCAGGATTAGGAAGTTGTTGTTAATAGCTACTGTTGACCACCAATAGGAGTATTTGGTCCATAGAAACTTCCTTTTCAACCTTTTCGTAAGAAGTTACACTATAAATACCGAGGTTATGCTGACTTATATAAGCCTTGAAATCTGATTAACATTTAATCAAGAATGTGGAAACCATTATGTTTACTAAAATACGGTCCAAAGTCCTGCACAGTAAGAAATCAAATCAGTCCTGAGGTAGTTGGTAAAATACTTGTTACAAGCGTTGTGGAGGTTAGTGATTTAGCACCAATACGACGTCTTATTAGAGTGAAAAGTGGTTTGTTAGTTATCATACTGTACAAACCTTGCAGTATCGTAATCTTTGACTGAGTTAATACGAGTATTTAGGAAACAGATATCACTGCTGGCAACTGTCCAATTTTTATTTTGGTGACCAACATATTATACAGTATGTGTTGTAAATATTGGTACAAATAAAATGTAGTAAAATTTAAATTTGTTTTCGGCGACCCTAAAGAGAATAATTTGTTTCGTAAACTTAAATTTAAAAAATTAAAATAACAGGCCATTTCCATACGACCCCCTACTAATACCAAAATGATAATTCTATGTTCGTGGATTATATAAACCTATTTAGGATCTTGATTTCAAACAAACCTTATCCGAACTATTCACATGCAAAGTGGGAGAGATAATGTTGGGATATAAGCATACATTTTGTGTTTCCAATTTCACAGTTATTGATCACTAGTGTCACACATAAAACGTAATGGTTTATAAATTATTTATATTAACAATACCTTGAATGCATTTAATAAATTTAACAACTACGAATAAAGAAAAATAAATATTGTTACTTTACTGTTTAACTTTTTAACAGTTGTTTTCCTAAATGAGAACTTTTTATGGTTACACGTGTTTAGAGTTATGTTTTGAATGGAGGTTTATAAGGTGGTTGCGTTAACTCTCTTGAATGGATCTTCACACGAGTTATCTGCTAAGAAATATACATTGAATCGTTTTAAAGTAGAGTTGTATTTAGCCTTTAAAACATTCTTTTTGGAAAAACTTATAGGGGTTGTATATGCAAGATTCAATAAGATTGCACATACAAGGTAGTTTATGCTCCTAGTTACTGGATAATTTGTAACTTTATTTAGATTCTTTTTAAATGGAATGTTAATAACAATTTTAGATCTGTATTATTAAGAGACAATATTACATTTCAAATGAGACATGCATAGATATACAGTCAAAATATTCAATACTTTACTAAATAATAATGATACTGCCGACTGAATCCTTAGTATTAGATTCTTTAATAGAGTCCTTTACCACAAATTAAAATCTCTCTCTATTAATTATTTTCAAATAAACCTTAACATTTGGGATAAAATACTCCATTTTCAAATGTTTAAACTGACGGAACCTTATCATATATTATTTCTAATTCTATTTACTGTTTTTAATCGATAGAGCAAAGATAGAGGTTTGTTTACAAAATGTTTTACAAAAGGCTACAACATTCCCAACAGCATATTTTAAACAGAGTATGAATGTAAAATGAGTGTCCTCATTGTACAGTGTATATATTATCCTATTCGAAAATTACAGAATACTGTCTAAAAGTAGGGACTTACCATGGGAATTCAGTTACCTGTGTTGTTGGGCTTTTTAAATCGAAAGTTAAGTGACATAATCACTTCATTCCCTATCTTCGCTACAAATGTATCCATTTATACACTTATAAAGTGTCAAGCCAAGGAAGTTTCCTAAATATTCTTAAAAACATTTCATCACACTTAATTGCTGAAATAAATAGCCTTGCAAGTTGCTTTCTCTGTTGATTTATGCACTGAAAGTTCTTCCTCGCACAATAACTTTGGCGGAGACGTCAATGATACACTGGTCGTTGCCTGTTGAACAGAATGTATTGGGCCTATCATATCCGTCATCAGTGCTGAAATGCTTTTATTAATTGTGCAACCAGCATTGAATATCACCGCAAAAAATATATTACACAAACACGGTGTTTGAGACGACACCATCGGTTTTATCGTAAGTACAAAACACACCTCATGAGGGTTCGCTTTATACTTTCAAGTTAAACTTACGCTAGGCGCAGCAAAACTGATGTGTTACTTATAATTGGACATCACTATGGATTTCAAAAAGCGGAACATTACTGACCAAAGATTTCGAAAAATTGGGATGAAAATTCAAATTTCCCTAGTCTCTAGTCTGGACACCAGGAAGTACTGTCCCCTGTGTACTTTGACTCGAGAGGCCAGAGCTGGCCTTCTTTTTTCCAAGGTGACATCGCTGAAACATAATTGCTATCCATGCTCTTGAAATTCGTCAGGAGATGGCCTCTGCTCCAACCTTAGCCATCCTAAATATTCTGTCACTTCGAATCAAGGTTCTTTTAAAACTGGTTGCAATGACAGATTTCTTGGCTTCTTGTCCTAAGTGATTAAAAATTGTAACGTGTAAGAGATACTTAAAGTTAATTTTACACGTAGTTACTGCAAGTCAGATCCATTTCAGTGAGTACCATTATTAATTATAATTGATTAATCCAACCGGTACGTAATAACAGGTTTGGCACGAGTTTGGGGGTTGTGGAAGAGAAGGGGGAGGGGCGTGATCAACAATTAAAACAGGGTCAGCGTAGCCCGTGGCGATTCAGCGCTCTCATTTAAATATCTCCCTTACAGTGAATAAATTATCGAAACCGAAAGTGGCGTGCGGTTGTTCGCTCCCTGGGGTGATGTCGGATTCAATTTTGAAATAGTATGTGGTTTCCAGATCGTTTCCCGACCTCTGTGGAGCGATTTATCTTAGCTGCGGTTATCGCCATAGCGAGTTTCTTTTTACGGTTTAAACATTGTATTTCAAGCTGAAGTCGTTTGATCCTTCCATAAGTTTTAAGGCGGCTAAATTGCAAATTTTTATTTATATATATTTTTTATTTATGCCTAAAAATTGCAAAAAATACAAAAGGATTTTTTGAATTTTAAGTTTAGCTTCAGTTCATGCAGTGTCTAGAATATGACGTCATAGACTTGACTCCTGGAATCTAGAGTCATTTCCGTCTGAAGAGATGCAAACATATTAGACCACGAAAAAGCTCAGAACGAATAATTTACATCGTTTCGATATGGAGTCACCTAGTTTACTATAAGGAAGGTGAACTGGAGCTAAACTCAACATTCATATTGAATTAAACCTTCCCACTATAACCTACGTTACGTGTAGATATGGCTTGTACTACAGTTCTATTTGGTCAGGCCTATACATATGTTATATGCTACGTTTAAATTTTCAATACCAATAATTAGATAATTAAATTATTATTTTCGCAACAATTGCAGAACCCAATAAAGTCTTTTAAACTGACATATAGCGTCACTTAAAGTAGTTTTACTTTACCAAAAGACAACACAGTCTTATAAAACTGTATAATGTTTTAATAAGAGAACGGAAACTATCGCGTAAGTATTGAGAATCTAGGACTAAGACCATCAAATTTAATGAATATGCAGATCTTTAAGTATCCTAAATTGTAAGTTCAGATTTGCAAGTACGACCAGTTCGTATGTTAACGTAAATAGGAGCAAACAAATGTAAAAACACCCAACTAAACTGGTTTGCGCAAAAATTAATTTACTCTAAGTGACATTTAACGAAGTGTATCATAAGGCCTCACATGCAAGCCAAACATTGGCTAACCCCCACTTACCCATTACCACAGTCAATTAACTGTAGTACCCCGTCGGCACGTGGGAAGCCTCATGTTTTATTCAGTCGCCGATAAATACTGGAGTCAAGTGCCATGAAAGTTCTAGTCCGATCTCGATTGTCCTTTCCCAGGCTCGCTCGACGTTTCCCCGCTTCTACTCTCATCCTGGCGCCCGCTCAAGTCGCTGTTTGTATGTTAATCGCAACTAAAATGCGTCACACTATTACCGGTAATAGGCGAGACAAAGTTTCCGCTTGCCGCTTATACTGGTACAGTTTAAAGTACGTTGCTCAGCGTGACGCCCTTGAGAAATTACGTCGCCTTTTGACGTCCACAAGTTGATCTGAATCTTTTCCAACTATACGTGTAATTAATCATGTGTTACATTTATAATGACGGCTGTCTATAAGGTGAATGGAGGATAAATACTAAGAAGCATCAACGACTAAATATAAATAAGTTTCTGTTATAGTATAGGAATTCTTTTAACACTACGTCATGTGTATATTCAGGTTTTATTTTATTGACATTTTTACCATACAAGAAAATATTTTTGAGACACAATGGTGCAAAAGTACTTGATTGATTGTGAAACAACACATTAACTTCTATGAGTTACCATTATTACCATCATTAGTTAATGATAGCAGAAATGTTTAATAACGTGTTACCATGTACATGAGATCCAGATACAAGAAACCCACGGTGATGCGTAAAATAGCTAGTAACTAAGATATGAGTCTTAACGATAATCTTCTTGAAGCTTACGAGTTTCTGGTTTTGGTGTAGTAAGAAAGAATAGATTGTGGAAAGTACATACTTATCATGATAATAATTACGGTTTAAAAGGATTATTGTTTAATCAAACCTTCTTGGGCTGGAGCAACGGGGAGATATCGGGGAGATATCACTAAGAGGTGAATTGGATATCCGTTCTAACAATGAATCTAAATTTGTCATGAGGAAGTATCATGATATGTCATGTTTTCTACCACGCCTCTGATCTGGAGGACTGGTATTTCAAGTCCAGAACAGTGGGTTGTAATTGTATGGAGAGGTAAGGAATTCTACTAATAACCATTGTTGATTTCAAGGTACTTATGATTACATTGATGGAGGCCACGAGTTTTCCACCAATCACAGTAACTGACATATATTTTTGGGGGAATATCACTGTCTAGTTAATTGTCCTAATTTTCATTCATGTAGGCATGGAGATCTGAGATTTGTAGAGTTAGGTAGATTCAGATATAGAATTAAAGATTCCTAGCTTTATTTTTATTTTTTAGATAGATTCTGAGGATCATAAAATTTATTGGAAGGGTTGTCCTACCAAGTAAGCGTTCAGTTATTGTTATAGTAAGATTAACTGGCTAAGGTTCCTCTAAAAACCATTGGAACCACTGGAGCCTTTTTCTCAACTATATGTGATATTGTCTTCAAAACCCAATTTGGTGGCCATAGTGTAAGGTCCTCTAACATGGTGGAAAAATATTCAAATTGACGAACTTTTTGTAGGGTAGAAAAGAACATAAGGAACGTAAAGCCAAATTGTACTATTTTCGTATAATACTATATTAATATTGGGTTTATGAATAATATTATAGACAAAAATTAGATAAACAGCTTATGAAAAAAATTAGATAAAACACTTTGGGAAAAATATTTTAAAACTAGTATGTGATAAGTATTATATCTGTAGTAACAACTATAGTGGAAGCCTCCAATGATTTTAGCTAATATTAACAATTATAAACCTTTTAGATGTTAATTCTTGCTTAATAAGCTTTAGATAAACTGATACTAGCTGTTCTTGACAACGTTTAAATGAGATAAATAATACTTATTACACTCATAACACATGTAACATATGCCAAGAATAATGGTAAAGTCCAACATTCATATACAATATGGTTCAATGTCAGTAGTTATTAGTTAAGATTATCGTTAGTTGTAGTATAATTTACTAGTTTTATTGTTTTGAAGATAAATTTAAGGACTCAATGACACGAATAGAATTGACATAGCCTATGTGGGTCAATTCCAAGTACATTGTTGACGTGGCAATTTCGTAATTTGTGGAGTAAAGTATTTTAGTTTGAGTTTCTTAGATGGCATCGCTTATGAATTCTTTAGTTAGTAATTGTTTTGTAGAGCATTAAACTGTTAAAATCTTTAAATGTTAATGACTTATGCAATACTGCAATACAACATTCACTATGAGGATTTATAAAAATAATTAAAAAAAATATGGTACTGAGTTTACAGTGAATCTAGTCTTTCTGGATAAATACTGGTTATAAAATTCCGAGGTAAAAGTCCAACGTGCTTTGCTATAGAGGGCCAGGGCAGAGCGGCGGCGCGGCGTGCTCCGCTCACGTTGAGTCATATTTCCCTGTTATCAGCAAACAGGGCGGGACAGGCAGTCAGGGAGGCTTCACGGTCCGTGGTGCTGAGAGGTTCAACAGAAAATTAAATGGAAAACCAACAGAACAAAGAGTAATGAATACTGGATCAGCCTTATGGGGCGGCGGGTAGCGGGCGATGACAGATTTACAGTGTAGAGCCCGCCCACACTCATCTGATAGCCGTAGACTGATTATCTGGAGGCATAAATACGCGGTCGTGAACCGAGCCTGCGCTTATATATCCATTTGTCGAGGGTGAGAACACTCAGTCACGACCGAATTGGATCAGTTCGTGTTGCCCGGTGTGGGGACCGGAGAGACCTCTCGGAGATACCCTGGCTGGGGAGCTGAGGCGACCACTCCAGAAGCGGGTTTCACATGGTGCAGTGATCTTTTTTCAAATTTTATCCTGTTCTGAAACTGTAATTATTCAACATTTATGATTAATAAAATTCTTTCCTAATACTTTCTGCTATACAATTTCATGTAATCTACTTTCCTAAAAATAGTTCTTTTTCAAGTTTGTTTTTGACGACGGAAGGATTGAGAAGGAAACAAGATTTTCCCGGATATTTGCCATCGTTCAGTGATACACAAAATCAATAACACTGTAAAAATAAAACATAAAAATAAAAATATTTTATTTTAAATGTTTTTCAGTTAAGCCTGAAAGTCTCGCCCAGACTTCAAGTGAATATTAAATAAATTATATGTAGAATAAATGTGGGTGCTCTATGTAGTTTTGTATGAAAACCAACAGGTCCTTAAAAAGAAGAACTAAATTATATTCCAGTAATTCATTAGAGACAATCATATGCTCCAAATAGCTTAGATCTACTATACCAGTTCCTCACGCATTAGGTCATGTTGGGACTATTCCAACCGTAAGGGAGAGTCGGGAGCCACATGATCTAAGATGACTATCTCTACGTGCAGGTTCAAATCTTTCCTGTTGAAATTGTATCCTCTTTTTTTGTTTCAAACTAGCGTCACACAGCACAGGGTCACATGGGGATGAGCCAAATAAACGAGAATAAACAACCTGTTATAAATGTAAATAACATAAAAAGTAGGGCAAGTTATGATTATTCACAACAATTATAATTAATATCATCATTATAAGAATAATTTGTGAATCTTGTGAATTTTAAAACAGTAATAAATATTTACCGCTTGTTGTAATACAGTACTTAGTTTAGGAGTCCCGTTTAAAATATAGTTTTAATATTTAGAGTTGGACCTATATTGTTCTCGATTACACTTATATTTAATAAATTAATTAAAGAAGACTATAGACTAAATTCTTTGTATAGAATAATACACAATCACTCAATCACAGAATGATCATCTCTGAATGCCACAATTTAGAATGAACCAGAGGTGCAATGTTATGGTGAGGCATACCTAGAACATACATGACATAGGAAGTGTTCCTCAGGTTTTATGAGAAAAACCGTTAGCAATATAGAGAAGTCTTACGTTAATTTAGTGCAATTGAATTTAAAATTAAAAGCAAGGATAAATCAAAATAAATTAGTACAATTAGAAATTAAAAAAAAAAATTGTCTTGATGCCTATGTTTTATGAACAATAACTCGTAATTCAATAACGGAGACTCCAAGAAGCCCCCCCCCCACCCGCGGTCAAGTAGTTACGGCACTGAGCAGAGGAAAGTGAAAGGCCGATTTATCTATTCCAAGCAAGGATGAGCCAGAACCGATTAGTGCGATTACAACGTTTTGAAAACTCGTATAGACCATGATCGGTAAACTAATTCCATGCCAGAGATTCCTCGAGTAAACAGAGGTTACCGGATAACCGGCAGGGTTGTAATTGTGATCCATCGGCGATTGCCGGTTTGCAAGCAATTAGGAAACAATCTGCCCAGTGCGGGGCACACACGGATGACCCAGACTCGACTGGTTGCGATCGTATACAAATACTTTCCAATCATCTTCGAGATCGAAATGTGAAATACAATGGTTGATTCGGAAATCAAGATTGGCTAACCGACCTGCCATTTGGGTGGCTCGCGATTAACCGTAAACGATAAGGCTTACCGGACTCATACGAATAGATATGGGGAGTTCATGTTCTTCACCTAATAACGGGACGACCTTTCCAACTAAAAATACAACATTGTTTTCGATAATATCTTGGTTATTAGTGCTCATTGCTAAACAACATAGTGTAATAGGTAAAATGACACACTGTAGTATTCTACTCGTGTATAGTGATTGTGATAGGTAATTCTTTCTAAATTTAATATTTTCTCTCTTATACTATTTTTAGCCAAAATTATGAAAATGATTTCTCTCTCGCAGTGAAATTGGGAGTCATTAGCGTACGACGCGTTCTCACAATAATGGATGACTCGTAATCAAGAATGGCTCCTGACGAAAGGGATGACGTTATCTTCTATCGTCAAAATCCCGGTCGGAAGGCGCACGAGCGTGTGAAAGCTTGCCGTGACGTCACGTGGTAGCGGGTATTGTGTGGGCAGGTCTGATCTTTGACTCGTTCCCGATAACTACGTGCATTCGTGATCAACCGGTGTTGACTTTTCATATTATATGTGGAGATAATCTGTGGGAGGCCACTGATTAAGAAATTCCCCTTTTCTGGATCAAGGCGATGGGAAAGTACGGACTGTTTCTGGGATTTGCGTGAGGTATGGGCCGCTCGGGCCGCGAAATGGCAAAGGTGCCCTGCTGCCCCACCCACGGCCGAGCCATACACGGATGTCGTTTGAGTGCTCTGGCCGTCAAGATAAGATTTGAATTGGATCTTAGAAAAACGAGTGTAAAGTAAAACTTCATGGGCAGTCAAGAAAACTATAAATGATTGCGAACAGTATATACGAGTATTAAATTTACCTTATTCTTGCTAGTAGTTTCGCAATAGGCTAATTGATTTCCATTTAGTTATTTCGAAACATTCTTAATACATATTTCCGGACATCACATTTTTAACGGAAACCAATGAAAATTCAACAGAAAGACCAACGTCTGCTATTATTTATAGTACCGTGACCAGAAGGTGGTCCTATAGCACACATTTATACTTTACATATATTTATATAATTAAGAAAAGCGACGGTGCAATTATTAACGATGATGGCCTGTGAGGTATTGATAACAGTGGCGTAAGCTGCATTTCCAAATAGGGCTGAGTTTACCAGAACAAAGTATAAATTTGCTATTTGGCAACTGTTTAATTGGTACACCATGAATGGACTTTTATTTCCAAAACGTATCTTTTCAATTATATTTTAGTCCCGTATGGAACGTCTGGAGGATAGTAAATCCCAAAATGATACTTTAGCTATGCGAGTAGTTATCAATAATACATAATAAATTATACACAATTTTATAAAGTTTAATATATTAATATCATAAATAGACATATAGGTAGTGTGAGATTTATTTATAAGCAATTGGGATATGAGACAGATAAAGTTTGAACGCGTACAACAAAACATAACAGGTCATATAAATTAATTGCGTAAATAGTAAATACAACTTGCAGTATTGCAAGCTAGGCAATTAGAGCCCCTAATGTAGCGCAGATATTCTATTCTACATAGCTAATTGTTTACCTTTCAAAATAATTTTTAATCTCCTAATATGTCTTGCATATTAATGTCCTTTTTATTTTATCCCTTGTTAAATACCTTATTACAAAACACTTAGCAATAGTTATCAAAGTGATTTTGACTAGTATTTCGCTTTGTTGTACACCTGCCTATATGTACAATAGCCTTTGAAATATGCAATGTAAAAGGTTTAATATCAGCAATCACAATTTAATTCCACAATTTCTATTGTTAACAACTAATCACCGTTAACAAGTAATCAAGAACTTTAAATTAAGGCTAAGGCCCAAATGGCCCATAGCAGCGTAAGTCTCATTATATAAAGCAGCGCCAAAATATTTGAACAACTGATGTGCATTACGGATGAGTTTCGGCTGATTGACCCTGATCCATGTGCTACATCTTTGGTTACCACCTAGCATTACCATTCATCTTTACTTAGGTGATAAAAATCATTGCCTTGTGTCAGTGTTGATTTTATGATGTCTGTACTGGTAATGCCATAGTCTTAAACATTATCTTCAGTCAAAATTGTGTTAACTTGACATAATGAACCAATTTGTAATCTGTAATGTTTTTGGTAATTTGAGATTGCCAAATTGGGTTTTGAGAGATCATGATTACTCTTTATGAGAGGACATTCAATGCTGTTTAGAGTGTAAGGAGTGGGTAGGCTAGTGGGTCGGTGGAGTTTTATGGCGTTGGATGTAATGTAGTGTAGAGTGATCGACGCTATAAATTTGGATTTTTCTTGGTGTTTTAAGGATCCAGTATTGAAATATGAGTTTATGACTGGTATTAGAGTTGAAAAACTGTTTATGTTTACTAATGATTTTGTCTTGCCTGATGAATCAATTTGGGTTCATCCGGCAGTTCAAAATTGGCGAAGCACACGTAGTGAATGCAGGAGCTAGCTTCTGGTCAAGTTTACATAATTTCCCCTCTTGTCTCAACCAAGCTATTTTCTTGCTAAAGATTTCAACATGATAAAATAATATTTGGGAAAATTGATTTATAATTATTTATTCTTCACAAATTTCCAACAGTAAGTTATTACGGGAAAAAATTCTCTCTACAAACCACAAAAATGTTAGTAATTGAAAGTATCGTAAAAAATTTAAATTACTACAAATAGTTGTAATAATAAATTGTGTAATGTATATTTTATCTGATTTTAATTAAATTCTCGATAAAATGACATATTTTAAATGCACGTGTATACTTGTTATTATAATATTTGATATAAAACGTCTGCTAAGTTTAAGAAACCTGGTATGTTTCTTCAGTACTCTTCTGGGGATTTTGTTAAATATATTGTATTAGCAGTTACTCGCGGCCTTGCACTCAATTTCAAGAATTTTTAACGTTTATAAGAATTTCTGGTTCGATGAATTATATTTCCGACGTTACATTGATTTTACTTTTTTCTCGACCAAGAAAATATACATACTCATACATATACAGGTCTGAGAAGCCTACCACTAAGATGGGTTTTATTAGAATCTTTAAATTTATAGTAAAATTTAGATAGTAAGCATTTTTATATCTGATACTTATTTGCTACAAATTGACAGTTAATCAACAGGGGTTGCAGAAAATATAAGAAGTGTTGTTACTATAAAGCTTATTCCATGATTTTACACTATAAATTAGAATAAATTAAAAATACTGGTTAAATTAATTAAACATATGGTTGTGCTGACATAAACAATGTTTATACAGAGAAGATGATTAAATATAGCAGGTTATTTCAATTAATATTTCACAACTTTAGAGACCAAGATAGGATATTTCGCTACTTTACAGACCAGTGGGGCGTAACCCGGAGGGCCTCATCCCAGGAACAGTTAGAATGCCCATGTGAAATTTCAGCACAATCGGTTGTGTAGTTTACGCGAGAAAACAAAACAAAAAAATACAGACACTTTAGCATTTATAATATTATCAGGTTTATGATTTTTATTCAGCTGTCAACTGTGATACTGTGTGTACTTTAATATTTTAATGCCGTTTTAAGACGAATTTGGACTACTTAATTTATTCTCATGCCAGAATTCTAGTGATCAATACAAAATCATTCAAAGCCCGCTTTATAGTGCGATCTGCTTCCACGCCAATTAAACGCATCGGCAACCTAGTAATTAACCGGGTCGTCTGGCCGCATTTAAATAACAGACATCGCTGCAGCATCGGTTGACTGGCCAATGCGATTTAAGCCGTGTGAGATTTGCATAGAAGTGAACACAGTTCGGTCTCAGAATGGGGAATATATCTTCTATTGCTTCTAATTACTTCTAATTGTATAGTACCTCGCGTGTCGTTGAAACCCTTTCAGCCGTCAGTGCTCCGGAGGGCTCGGGAGTTACTCGCGTCAGCGTCTCTAGAAGTGTTTAACTGGTGAATCATGTTTCCTGGATAATTTAGCGATTTAGGATTTTAACTTAGTTTGATAGCTTCCAAAAGCAAAATTACACTCACTTAGAGGTACAACTTGGTATCGAGCGCTACAACCCTACAGAGCGCTTGAGCAGGACGAATATCTCAGACGATTAGACAGACGATCGGAATTCCATTTGACTTTTTGAGCTCAAAAGCAATGGGGTTCTTCCTTGGATTAAGAGAACCTATGTTCCAAGTTTTGTCTCTATGATATTTTTATCAAAAGTTATCGCACAGACCATCTACCCTTTGACCTTTCGACAGCAAAATGAGTAGAATTATTCCGTAGACCAAGTGGAAACCTGTGTATCTAGGAAAAGTCGTTAATATCACTTACTTCAATTAGGGTTTAAGATATTGATGATACTAGGTCCTTAGTTTCTTTGAGAACTGCAGATCTCATGCTTCATCTGGATACTGATTAATATCTTTTCTTAAAATCAACCAATAACAGGTCTTTATAGATAGTTTGGAACATCTCTAAAACGTTATATTGTTTTTAAAAACACAGTCATAAGTCATAAAGTAGAAGTGATCATGAAGGAATAAAAAATCAGAACCTTATACTAGCAATCGCTACTCCAATTAGAAGCGATCTTGAAGGGATAAATAATTAGAACCTTATATTAATAATTACTACTTCAAGTGGAAATGATCTTGAAGGGATAAATAATCACAACCTTATAATAACAATCGCTGCTTCAAGTGGTAGTGATCTTGAAAGGATAGATATCAGATCCTTATACTAACAATCGCTACTTCAAGTGGACGTGATCTTGAAGGGATTGATATCAGATCCTTATACTAACAATCGCTACTTCAAGTGATCCTGAAGGAATAAATATCATATCATTATACTAACAATCGCTACTTCAAGTGGAAGTGATCTTGAAAGGATAGATATCAGATCCTTGTACTAACAATCGCTACTTCAAGTGGTAGTGATCTTGAAGGAATAGATATCAGATCCTTATACTAACAATCGCTACTTCAAGTGGAAGTGATCTTGAAGGGATTGATATCAGATCCTTATACTAACAATCGCTACTTCAAGTGATCCTGAAGGAATAAATATCATATCCTTATACTAACAATCTCTACTTCAAGTGGTAGTGATCTTGAAGGAACAGATAATCAGAACCTCGTACTAACAATCGCTACCTATTTTTCCCGACTAATCAGTATGTAAACAAGGGCATCCAATAACTCTTTTTATCACATTATGTTAGATTGAATTTTTACGCTCCAACCCAAACAATATATCATTACTTATTATCAAAACGTGTCAAGTTTAAACTTATTTGAAGGTTATATAGCTCTGGTAAATGCAGATTGGATATAATCCTGCGAATAAACTCTGAGATGACTCTAAAATTCCTTAAACACGGCATAAAAAGAGGCCATTACAGTACGAGGATGACTAAGTGGTGAGCAGGTACATATCTCAGTCCGGGAAGGATGAGACGAGAGGTCAAATAGCCTTACAGGGGGTGATGTAAATAAAGGTACAGGTGCCTGACTTCACCGTGCGGCATACGACTCACCTAACCCTATATTTAAGTTTTATATACGGTTTGACCCAATAGGATTTACAAACTGGTAACGACCGCTGGTGTATAAACTATAGATACTTCATGTTCCCCTGCGCACAAAAGGTATACCTTAAACGCACCCTCATAGTCTTTTTTGTTTTATGTTATTTCGGCAATAGTAATTTCTACAATGAAATTTTCTGATATCTTATTTCTCTTTGGTGGCTCAGCAGAAAACGAATGGCCCAGATTTGTTGGAACCTCCTGTATCATTAACTGAGTAGCAAATGTATGCTTTCTGATTTGCTGAAACCTTCTGTCTCGTTGGTAGATCAACAGCCAAGGAATTACATAGATTTATTGGAACCTCCTGTCCCGTCGTCAACTGAGAAGTAAATGTATGATTTCTTATTTGCTGAAACCTTCTGTCTGTTGATGGCTAGCAGCCAAGCAATTACATAGATTTATTTGAAACTCCTGTCTTGTCGACAAGTATGCAGCAAATGTATGCCTTCTGATTTGCGGAGACATTCTGTCTCTTTGGTGATTCAGCAGCAAAGGAATTACCTAGATTTTTTAGAACCTTCTGTCTCATCAGCGACTGAGTAGCAAATGTAAACCGTTTCATTTGCTGAGGCATTCTGTCTCTTTGGTAATTCAGCAGCAAAGGAATGACCTACATGTTTTAGAACCTTCTGTCTCGTCAGTGACGGAGTAGCGAATGTATGCCTTCTAATTTGTTGAGACATTCTGTCTAATTGGTGGCTCAACAGCAAAGGAATTACCTAGATTTGCTACAAAATTTATGCCTTCTGATTTTGTGAAACCTTCGCTTCCATTAAGAAACTTAAAAGTTTAAATGCCTGGGAGCAAACTTCAATCCTTAAATTTTTTAAAGGAAGACAGTCAAGGGTTCCGAGACTAATGAACCAGAAACTCCAGGAAACAACAAAGATCTCCAGTACAACACTGTACAAGGAGTGCCATATGGATTGCATTGTGCTATGTTACGGTGAACAATCTGATCGCAGCTTGTGATCAGCTGGATCAGCGGGCCGCGCACGGATATCATAAATAAGCATGCAACAGGCATCCTTAAATATTCTCATACCTGGACAGCATCCTTAACAAGATTCCCAGGACCTAATTATACTTCGCTTGTTTATTCGCTCATCTCATTAATTCCCTATCGGATTTCTTAAATCGCTGTAATTTGAGTGATTTTTTAATTACAAAGCTGGCCTCACCACGGGTCGAACTTGTGACCATATTTATTACTCCTGGCTGGTCTCGGACGATAAATAAACTCCATAGAGCGAGCGTTTTGGTGTTTGAATGGATAATTTATACGCGCTCGGACCTCCCATAGCGCACAGGCCAGGGCGAGTGTTTATGGTCTTTAGAGTATTCTAATATAGCTTAAGTCCCCCATACCATTTTGCTCGGACTTACATATAGGCTACGGTTGGTAATGCGCTATTTAAGAGTTTGTTTGTTTGTTCGCATAAAAATACAATCGTATACATGCTATTACAAAAATGTAGAAGTGGTTTATAAATTTCCAGATTCTACAACTAACTTGGACCAAGTATTCATCGGGTAGTTGTTAAATTTTAGCCAATTCCTCTATTACTTGTAAATTACAAAACTATGCCTTATCCGATTATCAGCAACGTTGCGAAATTTATTTTTAGGCTTTAGATTATAAACATTTTACTGTGTTCCACCTTTTAGAAGTTGCTGTAAACTGAAATACATTAAGCTATAATTACAAATATCGTAAGAAATATGAATCGCAACATTTAATACTAAAACAACACGTAACATCGTATAATAACATATTCGTATTTGATCATAGTTTTCACACGTGTATTAGTCAAATTAGTGTCAGCCAACGGAATAAGAGAATAAAAGTTACATATTAAGTTAAATAGTTGCTCATTTATTTATGCTGATTTAAGTTCATGTACTTAAACGCTGGCTTTTAAGATCTGTGAAAAACATAGTTTGACATTTTCACCATTTTGGCAACCTACGATTTAGATTTTTTTGGGAGAAATTGCCTTTTGAATTTCATTTAAAACTATGTTGTTTGTTTGTACAATGTATAAAACCAATATTTCATTATACGATATTATCTGCCAGTAATAATTTGCCCAAGTTTTACTGATAAATTATCTAAAATTAGTCATCCTTGTATTAATGGTTTTGCATATTTTTAAAGTATCAAATCATTGATTATCTTTGCCGTTCTTAATACCTTCACTGCTGATCTATACTGAGTGACATATAATATATTATTATTAATAGTGCCGCAGTCAGCGAGTTAAACTCTGTTTAAGATATTTAAAATATATAACCAATATAACTTTGTTTACATATTGACTATGCAAAAAGCAGTCAAATTAACGTCTAACCAATTAACGGTTTTTTTCATAGACTTCATTTAAAGCCACTCGTGAGATTTTAAGATTTCTCTCTTTTTTCAATTTTCTAAAAGAGGGGTATTACGATATCTTAAAATAAAGCGTATCATATTATTAGCAATACATAATAACATTTAAAATTATTGTATCCAGCTTGTTTACTAATCTGTATATGCTGTGAATATCTCTTGCCACCATGGTAACCGATAAGAGTAATGTAAAAATAATATTAATTTTTAATTTTAATTTAAAATTGTTAACCTCAAATGGGTTTCTTTGAAACAAGCGGAATCCAACTGTCAAATCTGTAGAACCATCCCATCAGAGGAATTTGTCATGGCTTTAAGAAGACCCCGACTAATTACGTTTTTTATTACAATTAGGTGTTACATAGTTTTCATTTATAACCGTATTATATAGTAAAATATACCAAGCTCTGAATGCTGAAATTATGTAAAAAAATAAATTGTATGATTCAATAAATTGAATTCACAGTTATAACATACAAATTTTTAACCTTTTTTAAATAAACGTTTGGTATATCTTACAGTTCTAAATTGAAATTTAAACATCGAAGTTTAAGCCCTTAAGTAATAAATTTGAAAAATCTAACAAGTCCTAATTGTTTTAATTACCGAATTCAATTGAGCTTCAGGGTGCATTCGATGGACAAAGGAATGTTTTCAACAAATCTGATTTAAGTTTTTGCTTCGTTACCTTAGGAGATGAAAGTCTTCTCTGGTCGTATAACACCTTTCTCTGGTTTTCTTTGGTTACAAATATTTTTGTTTTATATTTGTAACGCTGTAAACTTCACGGTACATCAAGTTTTCTGATCCGACAACCTTGTTAAAGAATGCCCACCAGAGACCTCCGTGCTGTAGTGTCCGACCGTCCGATCTGGGGCGAGTCGTGCTCCCGCTTGGCTTGCACCTAGCTATAGACAGAGGGGATCCACATGCCGAGCAAACACTCGAACCAGAGCCGCTTGCGTAACTGGAGTGGCGGCTGTGAATGCCCTGAGAGGGTTTGCTTTAGTTTTCAATAAAATGGCGCAGAGCTCACGAAGTTTGGCGCACAATAAGGCTGAAGTAGAGGATAAACATGGCGCGGCGTGGGTGGCCGATGCTCTACCAGTCAGCTTGGTCTAATTGATCTGAGTATAGCAATACAGTGGCGATACACTTCAAAGTCATCCGGGTTCCGTGTGATCCAATTATAGCAGTACAGTGGCGATACTCATGGAAGTCCTCCGGGTTCCATGTGATCCAAATATAGCAATACAGTGGCGACACACTTCAAAGTCATCCGGGTTCCGTGTGATCCAATTATAGCAGTACAGTGGCGATACTCATGGAAGTCATCCGGGTTCCATGTGATCCAAATATAGCAATACAGTGGCGACACACTTCAAAGTCATCCGGGTTCCGTGTGATCCAATTATAGCAGTACAGTGGCGATACTCATGGAAGTCATCCGGGTTCCATGTGATCCAATTAGAGCAATACAGTGGCGATACACTTCAAAGTCATCCGGGTTCCGTGTGATCCAATTATAGCAGTACAGTGGCGATACTCATGGAAGTCCAAATATAGCGGCGATCCAGGTTAGAGGTAAGTTATGATCGAATTAAGACGAAATCATCTTTAGATTAGTCGTTGATGATGCATCGTTGACAATTTTTCACTCGGTATGACATAATTAATTATCGCAATCACAGTGAATCTTAAGGCCGCTTTTAGCCCTGAACCACTATTGGTACATCTCATTGTATCACCAGTATGTTGATTAGCAAACTTTGGTCCGGTCAACCAATTTTACAACAGCATAGTTTGAACCTATTTCAGTAAGGAAAAGAGCAGCTGATTGAGCAGAACAATGTACGATTTGAGTGCTTTAGACTGCATAATATACAGAAATGCCCCCCTACCCAACTGAGACACAAAAAGTTAACGGACATGTTAAAGGATCCGGACGCCATCGTCAAATAGTCGTAGAACTATTTTTAGTTCAACAACCGATCTTCCACGGATAATAGCTCTAATCTGGTTCAATAAGCGTAACACCACGTCAACCGGTAATACAACTGGTTGTACCACTAGTTGTCCACTGATAATATCAGCCTAATTACGTTTTTATAAAAACAAATACGTAGATCGATGGGAGAAGTCCGTGATAAAAACAAATTAAATTTTGATAGAGCGACATCTGTGGTAAATCTCAGAGCTAACTGCTAATTCCAGTGTCGATGGCCCTTTTCATACGTGATACTGGCCATGGTGGCTGGTGAAAGAATATTATTCTTATTTATTCTTATTTATTCTTATCTTAGTTCATTTCCGAGAAGAATTTCCGGTACTCATCAACAAAACCATTCCAGAATAAACAGTTGCCATCTGAAATGTGTATTAACACGCAATGGCAGTGAACGCCAATAACTCTGCACGTATCAGATACCGACAGTCATGAAATACGGTACATTCCGTGCTAGGGCAACTCCAAACAGTGTTAATTGGCATCGGTGTCAGTGGGCGAGCCGCGGTGCTGGACGCGTTTAACAATTAATCAGCTGACAGTTGAGCTCGCGGCCCGCGGAACAGCTGATATACAGCCAGCCGCGTAACAGCTGCGACATGGAGGAATAAACTCGGTACCATAGAGTAGTGCAAACGTCCCCATTAGCGATTCTGGAGCAACTGTTGATCAGTTTGCGTGTTTAATGTATACAATAGAGTTGTGACATGCCAGAGGTGTCGAAACAGGCCGATTCATGTTGAAATAGTCAAGTTAAACTTTCAGAACTTAACAAATTTGTGCTTTTTGCATTTAAGTATGATGTATCCCTAGCTATATTATATGTTATGAATGTGAACTTGTGAAACTATAAAATTATATGGTTATGTTTTATTTCACAAAATACAGGTTAAAGGATTACTTTTACCAACATATGTGTTTGGCCGAGATAGCTCCTCATCACTTTTGTAGAGGAATTGTAGAGGTTGTATTTTTTGCAATAAAACTAGCCCCATATAAATTTTATTCATTTTATTGACATCTAAATTTAGTTTATAAATATAGCAACTGTTAAGTATTACATAACTGATGGGTTTATACATGATTTACGTACTCAATAAAAAGTTTTAAAAGTATTTAAAATTAGTGCAATATTACAAGAAAACTGCATATGCTTTCTACACTGAAGGAAAATACTTATGAGATATATCTCACGATTAAAAACTATACGGAAATATAGTTGTTGTTTCTCATCTATTGATGAATTCATGTATTACTGTATTGTTCAAGTTCAAGTTCAAGTTCAAAAACGTTTATTTTCTTGTAATATAGAAAGACATACATATTCCATGAGTTCTGTTGAACTCGCGCGGAATAATTTTTATACTAAAACATACTTAAGAAACAATCAGTTGGCATGTGATTTATGCTATGTAGCCATTCTTCTATACAACTAACATAATTCACAAATGTTCTTAAATTTTATCTTTTTAAAATTGTAATGAGCAATTACAAATAGCATAGTACAACTATGAACCAGCCAATATTACCAATGTTATTCAATATTAAATTTAAATATAATAGAAACTAAAATAACAATGACCAACTAATAAGAAATTTAAATATTCGAATTATCAAATAAATAAATAAGTATATATATATATATATATATATATATATATATATAATGTATATAAATAACAATAAAATAGAAATAACAAGAAACACATTACTTAAAATCCAGGAAATTCCAGCAATAGGGCTGGACACCGGTCTGGGCACACAAACCCGAACACACGTTACCCAATCCCAATTACTCGGTTACAAATAACAGCGGAACATAATGAAAGCAACAACAATAAAAAATACCTAAATAACGACAACAAAACAGCTGAATGAAACAACAAGTAATAGAACAATGAAACATAAAAAATAAACACATTACCAACGTTATAGTTGTTACCGCAACAGTTACAAAATGTACTGTATCAAGCAATACTAGAATGGGACAACAAGAAATAGAATATACATACAAACAATAACTAAAATAGAATATACAAACAATAACTAAAATAGAATATACAAACAATAACTAAAATAGATTATATAAACAATAACAACATTATAAAATAAATATAAACAATAACAAACATGTGAAGCAAAAGGTACTATTAAAAAACAGGAAATAAGAATTATAACAATACTTATACATATAAATTAAATTCCTACTTAATGTCTATACATTAATGCCATCATTTACAAATTGCTTTGCTTTCATTTTAAATTTCGGTTTACTGTCATAGGTGACACTATTCCCAAACTTCCTTATCATTCCATTGTAAATCTCCTTCCCCTTATAACAGAACTGTCTACGGCTTATATCTTTAAAAAAATTATCAAGTTTTAAGGTAAACGTATTTGCAGCTCTCGTCCTTACAGTGAATTCTTTAATCTCGTAGGTACTCAGAAACTTATGAACATGCATTAAACATGACAATGTTATAGTTTTTCGAATGTTAAAGTATTAGTTTGTAAAAATAAGTAAGTTAATCTTTAAGTTTTTTTAATAAAGCATATTGTTCTAAGAGCAAGTCTCTGAGTCATTACAAGAGGCTGCAAAACAGTAGGATACGTACCTCCAAAATGTATAATACCAAATCTTAACGTACTCTCAACCCATGATAAATACAGCTGTCTCAGATGTTCACTCTTCAAGAAATTCCTGATGAAGTAAAGAGAATAATTGATTTTTGTTAGCTTTGACGTCAAATATTTCACATGTTGGTGCCATTTCAACTTATCATCAATATACAAGCCCAAGTATTTAACTGAATCTACAATTTCAATTTTTGAACAAGAACATTTATATAAACACTGATGTCCGTGACACATTAATTCAAATTCATTTCTCAAATTTTCCTTAGGTATATCAGTGTCGAAAAATATAACGAACTTAGATTTGGAGTTATTGATTAACAATTTGTTACTAAAAAGCCATTGGGAAATTTGTTTAATGTCTTCATTTATTTTCATTTTTAGAGAATAACGATTTGAGATATATATACATTGTATGATATGCATGTAAATGTATATACTTTGTAGCGAATAAAGATTTATTATTATCATGTTACAGCAAATAGTCTTTGATGGATCATAAGTATAATTCCAAATCCAGTTCCTACAATTTAAATAGACGGTCAGTAAAACTTCTTCTTTATACTTAAAGTATTAAATAGATTTGTAATATTTAAATGGAGAAACACCTGTTTAAATAAGAAAAACATCAGAACTTTTTAGTCAGCATGGAAAATGTTAAATCGCAAATGTTCAACCTATTATAAACTTTAGGCGAATTTATATTTGTATTGTATTCTGAAGAAATATCTATAAATGTATTATTTAGAAAGATTCCGTATATATATTCCGTATGAGATTAAGTTCGTGATTAAGAAACATGAATTAATACTTTATAATATTGTAAATAGGCAGCGTATTTTGTGCGGTATGATCAAATGACAAAATAAGAATTCTTTTTAAATAGACCTTACATATAATGGTGTGTAACCATTTGATAAGGCATTCTCAAAAAACAAAACAAAAAAAAGCACTAGAAACTTCTAGAAAGTATCGTATTTCCAGATTTACAATTAATGTTAATCGGTAAAACGAGGACCGTTAATATAGATTTTTAGTTTGTATAGTATTATTATAATAAATCATTTTGGGTTTAATGTTTTAACAAAATGAAATTCTAACACTTTTAATTCAAGTATTTTAGTTTGTGCGTGTAATAGTAAATCATACGCAAATTGTATCCAACTCAGGTTTTGGTTCTTTACATCGCAGCTGAAGTGGTTTATAATTTTAACGTTACAATATTTTTAAATGCTATTTTATACTGTTGGCAGCACTGTTTTGTTTCAGGGAATAAAATTTCAAATAGGGAGAAACCTTAAAATATCTGAACACGAATCTCACATATATATACTACATGTAAAAGTCTTAAAATTGTTTTAACACATGTACTGCGGCAAAACATCACTCGTACTATCGGAGCAGTCCACAGAGAAGTGCCGCAATGTTGGTGTTGATAACATATAATATAGCTAAGGGATACATCATACATCTCCTTTTTCCTATAAGCTGAAAGAAAGAAATATTCCTTGTTCCAGTTTGAAGAAATTAAATATTAAGTTGAACGGAAATAAATTGTGAATAGGGTATATTTTAGTTTAAATTTATTATTTTAATAAACATATATTTGAATACCATTCGCTTTTTTACTTTAAGTAGTGCTTTAAATGAAAACACGTCGTAAATCAGAAATGAGGTAAATTTTGTTACTATCGCCGATCATGCAAGTCCGCTGATAGTAATTAGTTTATGCAATGAGAATTTCTCTTCAAACCGCTCTTAAATAATGGTGACGGTAATAAATTACCCAGAAAATTCGACACAATCCATCTTTTCCCTGTTCTAGACTTTTCAGTATGTCATATGTTAACCGTACTAAGTTTCTGAAATACATTTTGATCGAAAAATCTCTAAGTAACCAACTGAATATCATTCACTACGTTCCTGAAATAGAATTTATTACAATATCTTTATGTTGTATGTTGTCAGAGAAACACAGTTGGTTTCAAATGGAATCCTTAATAATCTTATATTACAATGAAATACTAACTGAGATGTTCAGTTTGTTTATCGTTGACACATGATTCACATTCCACTCAACACAATCGGGTTAGAGTAACGTACCAAAACTACCAAGATCCCAACGAGAATTGCGATAGAACAACCGCGAGTGGCGACCAGTTGATGCAATTAGCCGTAAGTGGAGCGCGAGAACATGTGTTTATAATAAATTACTGGTGGTCAAAGCCCATCTCGCCGAGTTCTAAGAGACCGCGCCTCCACCGAGCGCTGCGCCGCCGCGGCGTCGTAACTCACCGGCTCAACTCTGATAACTCCTCCGGACAAATTAAAATTCATATTTCACCGCGAGACAAATTCCATTCTCGGTTGTATTGCGGGTAAATCACCTGCCCTTTCTGCGCCCAAATTTGATTCTGTCGTCCCGGACTGTAGTAAATCTCCTGAATACGAGGTCCAGGCTGATCTCATTTATCGTACCCAGGACAGGAGACGATGACATGGAATGATAATATAAACTTAACAAATCTGTTCTTGGGAAATATTTGAAACATATACATATTTGACAAGGACTAAGGAACAAAATATAGAATAGACAATGCCACTTTTACTACGAATCACTTGTACGATATCTTTCTTAGCTGTATGAATACGGCGGGCCCAGTTTCTGGCACTTAAGAAACTAAAAATTTACATTCTAAAACAATTTAACTGTTTTTAATAAACATCTATAAACATTTTGCTCATGTTATTTACTTGTTTTCCATTACAATATATTTATTTAATATACAATAATAAGAAAACTAAATCGAAATAACGTAAATAAATACATAAATCTCAATATATTAAAAAAATATAGAAATGAATATTTATTAAAGTATGTTGTTTCATATTCTAGGGTCCCTAGTTAAGATATAGACCTATTACTATTTCTTTCAATGACTCCGGGCTTTGTCCCACTGGTCTCTAAAGTTCTCATTTCTCATTTTGGCCTCTTAAGTTGCATTACTGTGTAAACATCGTTTTATGGCAGCGCACAGCCATTATATTTAATTAATTTAACCAATATTTTCCATTTGTGTACATATATAGTCTTGAAAGCATTGCTTGAAAGTAATCAACTTTTTATTTCAACCTCTTCTGCAACTACTGTGGAGTACAGAGTAAGAAAATGCCCAAAAAAGAAAATTAAAAGTTTTAATACAAATATATTTTTAATCAACGTTTTAGCAAATATGAAGTATACAGTGTTTGGCAGTATGTGAGACCAAAGGCAAAGGTACTTATTAATTTGTACTACTACCAAATGAAACTTAGTTGATTTTTGACAGAAGTAGGCTTCTCAGCCATTCTTATGTATACATATCTTCTTGATCAGGGTAACAAAGCAAACTTCGTTTTTGGCACCAGAAATATCTTAGACTGGAAGTAAACTACAATGGCCGATGAAAGTAGACGCCTTTTGAACGAATTAGGGGTTTTATTGTATCAAAACTTGAAAAACATTGGTTCCTCAACTAGCGTCCTCAGCGGACGAAAAAAGCAAGAATGTTGGCACAGTTATCACATTTGAGTAAACAGGACTTGGTAATAAGGAAATTGGAAACAGTTAAGCTATCATAAAATTTGATGAAATTACAAGCATAGGAATCAACATACATTGAAATTTAAATTTAGCATCGCGGGAATTTGGAAATTAAATAATACATGGCATTTATTTCCTGGATTACAGTTATTTGGAAACTTTTAAAACTAGAAATAATTGTGCTGAAGACGTTTTACCAATAACAATAAAAACAAAAATCAATGGTCAACTATCTTAAACAAAACTCATACATTCTACAGATATAAAAGTAACTAATTCTATATTTCTACAATGGACTACCCAACTTATACTAAAACCGAACTGCGAGGAGATCTAATAAACAATCATCCACTAAATTTTTAAATAACTTTGCATTTTTGTCAACAATTAACAAAATATCCAAAATGTCCTAATCCAGACTTGACAGGTTTTTCTGACGCAAAGAAAATAAAATAGGATAATAATTTAAGTTGAAAGGATATATAGGAAGAGTGCGGGTATTTACAATATGGACCTTTTTATTCGCAAGTCACAAGGATCAGACAATGCTTCTATCCTGCTTTCCTTATAGAATAATTAAGTTCAACATTAGGCAAACTTTACTAACTGGTGGTTCCCTCAGGCAGAAAAGGTGTAATAAACAATCTGAATGGTGTACAACCAAATTCCGCTGTCCTTTTAATCTGATTTTGCATTTTTAACATCTGTGTTTTTGAGCCAGAACGAGCTTCAGTGATTGATCAGACCGATACTTGCATATGTATGGCTTACAAACGGTTCAGTGCAGATATAGACGTTACTTGAGTATCACGTACACAAAGACCATATCAGTATCGTATCTTTTGCAGACCTCATCTTCCAAAGGGAACGTTGAAATATTAACTACCTTAGCATGGCTATTTCAGCCTATAAATTTAATGCAGTAATAGGGTAAAAAGCATGAACTTGTAGAAGATGAAACTCATTTTCTTTCTGTAGAACATGACATTGTCGGTTTTCTCTAAGGTTCTTCTTGTGACGCAATAAAAGCACTGTTATAGTGGCCTTGGTAGACAAGTTGTCGGATTTTCTGTTGAAAACAATTTAGAAAACATGCATTACTGCTATATATTACATAAATATTAAAATCGAGTGCGCAAAGAATTTATCACGCAATGTTATTTACAATAGTAAAATAACATTTCTTGATTACTTCTGTGTTGACATTGAACTTATTCATCCTATCTGTGTAATGCATATTTATATAAACTTCATATATATCCGCGGATTAGAGAGTTATGTTTGTATTTTTTATACTATTTATTTATTTGAATGTTTACCATACATACCTGTAGATGAAAACCGATTTATGCATAAATTAAATATATATAGTTTATAGCAACGAAATTTTTATACATCTTTATTTTTTGGATTTTTAACAATAACTAAACTTTACAAGTTTTTAAGCTTGTAAAGAAAAAACTAACTCCGCTCCGCTCTATTCAATAATTTTTAGATTTACTAGAAATACAAATAAACTATATACACAGCCACTAAATGTTGGAATAGTATTGTAACAAAGATTGTGCACTATAGCTTTAAAGTAGAATATTAAAAATAATATTATAATTTATAAAAGGCTATTATTATTATATAATTTAATTATTAATGTACCAGTGAATAAAATAGCTATATTATGACTAACTTTTATTATTAATGATAGAATTAAGTTATAACGTTATTTATTATAATCAACGAGTTTTGGGCAACATATTTTATTACAGATGCAATTTCATTTATTTTACTCGCTAGTAAATATTGAAGTATAGATATACTCGACGGGTGCTCTAATATTCAGGTGCTGCAGACTACTTGTGTAACATAACTGTAGCCATGTTGCCGCGTCGCAGGCGCAGTATTGTGGCCGTTGCCAATATTGTGTTTTCTATTTGAGTTATATTTTAGTGATTAATTTAAAGGTCATAAATATGTATTTATTTAATTATGACATTCAGAGAAGACATGTACTTGAAAATGAAATGTTTTGATAAGTGATTAAATTAATTGTTTTCGAAGTTCACATTAACTTTGTGAGTTGAAATTACATGACAAGAATAGAACTATTAAGAGAGATTTTTATATTAATTTTTGTTAAGTTTGTAAATATTTTATATAAATACCCAACATTTACACTGCTAAAATTTTGTTCTAAACACTCTTCCATACAAAAATACGCACACACACACAGAGCAAACACACGTACAGATTTACAATGGTTAAATTATCTTTACCACCATTATACTGTATCTGAACTTGAAATGCTTTAATAAAAGACTTCTAAAATATAGGTACACTACACAATATTGTTTTCACATGGTATGATTATATCAGTTAAACTACACTTCGTCAATATTAATTAATAAATTATATTACGTTGAATACTATACTATGTTTGATATCACATGACATTGAGTCGTTTCGAATAAAACTTTTAACTGGATGCGTGAAGTTTAATTTATAACCACTTTAAGCGGGAGTATTTTGTGGTTTGCCATTCATCTAGTATATGTTGAATTGTATTCCTTAATAAATTGTATTTTTAATATTCGTCGTTGTTGAGTTACTTTACAAAATTTAAGCGTGACTTGAAACGCATTATATATTTTTAGCTCATTCTTTCTCTTATGAAACATTATTCTCCATATATGGTATTAAACAAAAACTTACAGAATACGAGACTTGTTATGAAGCGACCTGTTTACTATATAAACAGGATACTATATAAACCTGTTTACTATATATATAAAAGGATATAGAATTTTATATCTTTTAAGAAAGTCCTCTGCTGTTCCAAATTTTAAATATGTATGACATCTGAAAGTACTTTGTCAGTTACTATTTCATGAACTAATTAAGTCAACAACTGAATTAGCTTTAGTTTAGATGGTTAAAGCAAACTATTAGCTTAATCGTGTCAAAATGCATTGATTTAGGTAATCACGAACTAACTATATGCCTTAATTCAAGTGATTTAGGCTAAAGAAGTACGGTGATAAAGTCGATAAGAGTAATTTGGACAACCAGAAACAACATGAACTTTTATCTCAGTAGGATAATATTTGCAAGGTATCACTATCATTTTAATAATTGATTTAATATTCTATTTAAGTATTCTTTTTAAACAGCTACATTTTTCGAGATTTCCATTTACTGAGAACCATTTCCTTGTATCTTGACGGAAAGATCGGTCTGAAAAAGCCAAAATTTTAGTATTGAATTGACACTACCGATTGAAGATCTCGAGTCAACGGTTGAAGTCGAGCGCGGACAGAAGACCTACTATCACTGACTATAATATTTTGAAGTAAAAATTTAACTACCAACAGATTTAGATTTATGACTAGTGTATGGGGTGAGTATAATTTCTAAGTATTTGACTGCGCCTTGCTGAAATTGTGTCATCATTCCATCTGTCCGTTTGACCGGTTTTCTGTGCGATAACTCTTGATGAAAACTTCTAGAAAATTAAGACTTGGTACATGGGTTCTCTTGGTCCCAAGAATATCGAGTTAATTAAGGATTTAAATTATTTGCTGATGTTTGGGAACAGTTATGTTAAATATTGGTAGGCCATTACCCACATACAGAGCGTGATAACCTAGTCAAGCCCTAATCCAGGAACCGAGATTCAGTTTGGATTGTAAAGGCACGCAGCCTAGTTTGTCATGTAATCGACAGGGATGTTTGCAATTAAGAAAGAAATCGATTGTCAGTCGCGCTAGTTTTAGTGTAACTCGGAATGGAAAGGTATTGGTTCAGATATAGTATAAAAATAGCGAACAATATTATTTTTTCTTCAATAAATGTTGTGTAGCTTAATACGCTAATAGCCAAGTGTTAGATACGTAAATAACAGATCATTAGTTCATTTCCGTCAGTCAACGATGTAAAGACACTGTAAGACCCTATTTTCAACCAAACACCCGGTTTGCATATGATTGGTTGCCAAGATATTATTAACCCTTTTACTACCAAACCTATCGTGAATGGAGATCTTTTCTGCGGAATATTTATCTATCGATTTCAAAAAAAACTTACCTTAGTGGTTATACAATCGAAATTTCTAGGATTATTGCGTGTATACACAGCTAAAATAAGTTATTAATAATTTCAACTTTTTAGCAGTACCTGGCAAAATGTAAAATTAACGGTTTAAAGTTAAACCCAGTAGGTGTGTTCTAGAATATTAATTTCACTATTTAGTGCAAACTAATTCAATTATTAAGACTAAAGACACACAACAATATAAGAATTGTTTTATTTTAAAATTTCATTAGTATTAATATAAACTTATGTGTGTAATATCAACTTGTTAATTGCTCACCTGTTATTTAAATCCCACTAAAAAACTATCCGTGTTCAGGGCAATATACAGCCTGTATTCAATATTATAGGTCACCCCGTTTAAACTAGTATCTGGATGTACGAATAATTAAACAGCTTCATTAATTTTGGCTACCAGACAGTGTTGTACGGTGGCCGCCCCGACAAGAACGCGCTGCGCGGGCGGCGCGTGACTCGCTGCCCCAAGGAATGAAGACGACACCGCGATCGGGGATCACAAGTATCTCAATAATGCCGACAATGGTCTCTAATTAACGCAAGCCTTGTTCCGCAAGATAGTGTCCGCGTCCCGGGGAGCGACACGGCCAAATATTTTAATTCGGACACGATTCGGTCGCGCACATTTGTTAGTGGGACAATTTTATCAAGAACATGATCAAGTGCGCGGCCGTTTATCAGCTGTGGACCACTTTGTGATAGGGGCCGCTACGCTGCGAGCTGGCTCTTGTAGTCTTGCACTGCGACCGCTCTGACAGAGATAACACTGTAATACGCGCACAGATTGTGCAAATATATTTTCCTATCTTATAATATTCTTTGAGGACATGTAAAAAGGCATACCAATATTAAAATGAGATGGTAATTTGTAATATTTTTGGTGACTTTGTGATCTTATTTTTTTTCATGTACTCTAAAAGCCATTGTGATGATATACGGGATTTATTGAATATAGTTTAAAACAATTTAATTTAAATCTATATTATTTCAAAGAAAACCTACATAAACGCAGATAAAATAACGGATACTTTATAATGATTTATTGTTATGATTCTTTTTGGTATTGATCATTAATGACATCAAGAGTGTATAATTAATATTTTCAACCTATAAAGTTCTAGGATGCTTAAAAAAGGTCATGTGAAGACAATGTGTTCCCAAAGACATCAAGGTTCCTCTTTATCCTTAGAGTAGGTTTCAAATTTACAGAGTCACCCTCCGGGGTGCTTCTGATTTTTCCATCTAATAAGTTATTGTTTCAGTTGGAATTTAAAAACCGCCCAGCGAGGTTCTGTGAAAAATAGATATCAATGCGGATACAAATTAATAGCGTAATGTCCTGCAATCATTATTAATAGCACTTTGGCTCCCATCAACTAGTCCTGATATTTAAATAAGTAAGTAGAGTTATAAAATGATGATGAATTCTGAGTGGTACAACATCAAATGTTGTCCACATTGCACTCGTCGAGAATTTATAATGACACGATAACAACAAATGGATGGTAGGTAATTTAAAACACATTTACAGGCCTAGTACACGTGAATGATATTGTAAGTTTATAGACCTTCTACTACATTACAACTACTCTCTTCAGAGAGTGGAAAATCGCTTTCGCTTAATTATATGAACTTGCTCTCGGTTCACTTGAAAATCTCTCTAACAACGCGGGATGAAGATATTGTATTTAATTGCTAAAAGAAAAGGTAAAAGAATTGTAAATAATAATTTAATTCTTATTACGTTGTAGTTAAGTGAATTTGTTGAGTTTAAATCAGGTAAGGAGTTCGACAGACCAGTCACGAAACAGTCTTTGCTGAAGTTCTATGAAAAATTTAGAGCCCTGTTTTCAATTTGTTCTTGACGTATCGGGCGGGTATACAAAAATATCGAAGAGACATTTCACCAGCCCTCTGAGTGATACACTTCTTTCAACTGTCTTTTTAAACAGTGTAAAGCGGTTATACATTTGAAATAAATAAATGAAGAAAATATACAAATAATATTATTTTGTATTATATAATATTATTTTTATATAATATAATATTTATAGTAGTCAGATAGTAGGTCGTATAAAATTACTGTAGGATGATTATATTTTCTTATAGGTCAATGTTAGTTTTAATTTCATTGCAATTACTAGTAAATTACCATTCAAGACATATCTCTAGAATATCTTCAGGAAAAATCAAGAGTTACTTTCTAATGCGCTAAATTACTATTAGTTTCGAGGGATAATATGGGGGTACTACAAGGACCTACTCTTGGCCCATCATTGTTCCTCACTAGCGGTGTTTATTCCCCATTACCCAACTGGGGCCACACTAAACAGCTCGGTAAATACAGTTTAGATAACCGCCAAACACTTTATCGCGTAAGCTTTACAGCTTAATTGTGTGAAGTCGGCACTTTTCCAGTTTTGGGATGAAGTGGCCGACGATGAAATTCCCAAAATGATAGTCAGCTTCGATGCCAACCTATAATCGTATTTTACAACATAATCTGTTGTTTAAAGGTTACTGTGTAGGGAAATCAAACATTTCACTAAAAACGTCACAGGTGTTTTGTCCTTGATGAATACGAGTTTCTAATTAGTTGAAGTAAAACGTTAAAGATAAGCTGGTATCATATGTATGCATGTAATAATTCTGTTTGGTGTCATAACTGTTTCAGAGTATTAAATATCGGCTACAGCCTCTTAAAACCCTCTCAATTATTACAACTAATAATTATTAGTTCATTGTCACAACTAATAACTTAAAAAAATATTTCCTCAAACAGAATAAAGTACTGGTTAATATGTCATGCCTAGTTCACGGCCCACATGTTTGTGTTAAACGATAAAGTGGAATGTGTACGCGAAAACACAAAAATATTCCAGTATAATCTTTGGGCATAATATCTTTGAAAACCAAATTAGTATTTTATTAGTCTGAAAGGTAAACAAAAAAGTTTGCGTAGCATAAAATATGACAAAAAATGTATTAGAATATATAGTTTAAAACTAACAAATATACAATTATATTGAATTATCTAAAATATAAATATTCATGCGTATTTGAGTAATCAAACAGACAATCATTGGTCAGTACTTGAACAATGACAACTGAGACAAAGATTTAATATTTCATAAATAAATTATTTCCTTTAACATTTTGTTTTAAATTCAATAATAATAATAATGCTATAATAAATTTTGAAACAAAAGATGATTCAGTAGCCGACATATTTTGTTTTACTATACACATATGAAAGAATGTTCAATCAGCTGTAATGAATACATTCTCTTTAAGAAATGTTTTATTACCTTGCTTTCAACCTGTATTTGGGAAAAGCTAATGTTATATTTAGTAAAAAGCATCCTAATCTCTCATTTTTTCGTAATTAAGTGCGTTATTCTATACAGGGACCATATAAGCGAAGGTAAACTGTGACATAACAATGAGTAACGTAATGATCTGAAACATAACAATTTTGATACGAGTTTTTTGGCTGGATTGGTAATCAAAGAACCCACGAAACTAGACACACTACCTTCAAACTATGGGGTGAATCACTAGCCGAGGTTAGCCAGGAAAACTGCTGTAGGTGTATAAAACGTTTAATATTTCCCAGGTACCAATGTTTCAGAAACATTTAACTCATACCAACATTAAGGTTACAGTGATATAATTACTGTGCAATAATACTCATCCCTTTGATATCATTATGACGGTTAAAACAAAAACTATTATTGTATCTAGAATCTCAATAATTGGGGAACAATTTATCAAAACGAAATAATAATATCATGCAATAATAACAAAAGCCTGAGAGTGATTTATTGAAAGGCGGTTATTAATTAATTAAAAACAGATATGTAAATAAAAAAGACAAACTTCTAAAAAATTTTAGGTTCTTTCAGAAACATAATTACAACTTAATATCTAAACATAGAAATCGCCATAAAAATCCATTAAACATTAGCATAAACTGTATGCCAGATGCCTTTCATAGCTGAAGAGTTGGAGGAATTGCCGAAATTAGTGAAACTATTCAGATGTATACGAGTATACTCGTACTATTCTTCTAGTTAGTATTACTTTCATTTTGAGAAACGTCAACTAGAGAAGTACGTATGTTCACGTAAATACTATATAAGAAAATAACATTTTATATCATTAATGTGGTAGGCTTGTTGATATGTAACATGGAATGATTGATGGAAAGGATTATAAGTTATCATATTTAATTATTATTTCAGTTAAAAATGGCAATAAAACATGTAGTTAATCCTAACGCCTATCCAAATACACTGAAATCATTCTAACAAGGCACTCTGTCACCCAAGGAGTTGAGTTGGTCAATATGAAACTATTAAGAACTTTCGTAATACTTAACTAAAAACTTTTAATACAGCTACTGTTTGAAAATTGTTACTGTTCAGTGAGGTATTGTATGAGTAATAGAACCAGCAGCTGATAATCTAAGGAAACTATATAAGCCATAGAAATACGATGTAAACACAATGCTTTATATTATCTCAAAGGCTCCAACCAATTCAAATAATTCATCAATTAGATTTTGAGAACCATTCTGTGTGAGATGCCTAGAGTGAACCTGATATATGGAAGAACATGAAACAAAAACCGAGGTAGGAACTAGGATCAGTAAATCTGGCGGGAGATGCTCTCGAGTATTTGTAGGAGATACGGAATCTGGCAGCCACCGCCGCACATTCGCATACGTTTCGCTCTTTATTATGAGACCAGAGAATAAAACAGCTGTAAAATATAATGCACATGTTGTATTCCTGTATCCAACAGCGAGCCCTGTCCTTACGTTCGTCTCAACTCTTGTACTTTAGACTGGTACACTAAATTACGTTTTTTTATGGCCCCGCATGACGGCCAAAAGATGTCTGTCAACTATTCGTACATGGTGTTTGCAGCTTTGTAGTTGTAGAAATGCTAGTAATAAAAGATGTGAAGATCGCAAAATAACGGGCACCGATAAAACTAAAACAAAAGGGTTAGTATTGACAACATAGAAATGTTCAGCATGCTGTAGGATTAGAGTGGCTATTTAGTGCGATGTTATAGAATAGCTTTAGTTGAAATAAAGTAGAAGGCATAATACATTTACATTAATATATTAGGTCTATAAAAAACATTACATAAGTTTTTCATGACGGTTTTCAGAATAAATAAATATACATTTAGATGAAAATGAAATTACTAATAATGTTCCCTGTAAACTAACATATACTTTGTACATGTCACAACTAGAATATCATAATGTACATTTTGTTCTGTTGGATTCTTCAGTTCTTACAAGAATGTCTTACTTATACTATTTAAGAAATGGGCCAAATGTGTCCCGAATTTAAATTTTTTGGATATCAAGAAAATGGAGAATTGTGATGACTGAGACGAGAGGTTGGCACAACTTCAGTATATAATAGCAAACACAAAAACAAGCAAAACAGTTTACATGAACATATGTCCTATTTCGCTTCGTTCAGTCCGTCTGTCTATATGTGTTTTTTTATTTTTAAAATCTTATCTCAGAAACCGTTACAGCAAATAACATGAAACTTAGCAGTAATGTTAAGCTAATTAAAGGTTAAATTAAATACATATAAAGATCTATAAATGACAAACAATTAGTACTTAAAAATATACTTTCTGCATGTAACAAAGCATAAACACCTGACAACAAATATTGATGTAATTATTTTATTTCTCAACCAATATTAAGAAATTTGGTATTTTTCGTTTTGTTATTAAATTTGCAAGAAATAATAATTATTCTTGCGATTGATACATGGGATTAACATCTTTTGGGGTATTAAAGTTTGAAACATTCAAATGGCGCCATTTTTATATGGAAAGTGATAATATAAATTGGAAATTGTTTTATGAAATAAAAAAATATGGACAGACAGACACTAAACGAAGCGATATAGGAAATATGTTGAATACATTTTTTTCTGTATTTACTCTCACATTCTGAAGTTGTGCCAACGTCTCGCGAAACAACCCGTGTATATATATATATATATATATATATATATATATATATATATATACAGAGTATACTGTATAATATATATTAGAGTATTTCCTCTGGCAATTATACAGATGTATTTTAAAATTTTTAGGAAGCAGTTTTTACAATTATCATTATTTTTAGTTATTACCACCAAGCTACAATCTAACACATACTCATACATAACAGTTAATATAGCTTCCGAGCTACCACAATGTTTTACCTCTCGTCCTCCTTGAAACCAAGACATTTTTGCAATTATTATGAAATACTGTATTTCAGCATCTTTAGGTACTGTTTAAGCTTCCCCAAAATTTTAGGGGTTCTTTTTGCCTGTTAAATAGCTTATTATACTATCTAATGGTATTGAACAATTATAAATTATTATATTGTACGACGCTTTGGAATACTTCGTGCAGGCTTATACAAATTTTCGTAGCAGTATTTGTTATTAACTTATAAAATGCATATTTCTCGGAATCTCAATGCTTGCAAGTATTAATACAATATACCTACAGGATGTAGTTCTTAGATTACTTGTATTCCTGTTTATTTCACTTGAGATCCTTTCCTCTCCCACGGGCGAAGCAGTGTTGACACGGCGAAGACAGGTGGCTGTGCCGGGGACCTCGGATGTACAAGCGACCGCTCTGCTGCGCCATCAATTCCTCCGGCTCACTCTACCAAGATAGATTGCGGAAGGTGGCGGCGAGACGGTAACTAATAGGGTCCGGCAAATGTGTAAACGGCGCATATTAAAAGCGGGGTCATGTCCCCGTAGATCCCCGCCTAATGGCCGACCGGCATTGTGGGTGGGCCGGCGACCTCTGATAATGCGCGTATTTATTACAACTTTTAGCACACTGTATTGCTTCGCCTATAGCCGATATTGTCTACTGTGTTTTATGGCCGCTGCTGACGATTACACGTAGAACTGCGTGGTTTTGAACAGTATATCATCAGAGAGTATAAAGATAGTTTTCTTTCTTTTGATGTATATACGTTTTTATTCACATTTAACTCAGGTGATCACGCGCAAACCTCTAATAGCAATAAACCGATATAGTCTCGAAGGACCCGTCAGAAAGTATCGCTCAGATAGTAACATAGGCGGACGGGCAGCCCTTTGATTTTATATCCTAACATTAATACACTTTTTACTTCGACTAAGAGGAACCTTTGTACCACGTTTCAAGTCTCCAGGATCTTGCTCTAAAGCGCTATCACATAAACGGATGGACAGTGACATTAGTTTCAGAAGACTTTGTCTGGAACTTGATAACGGTATTGGACATAAAGAATTGTAAAGTAATATATCATTTTACCAAGCGAAGTTAGGGCTAAGAAGCCCTCTTTAAAACAACCTGTGGACCAACGGCTTAAAGGTGACTTCCTAACCACCACCAATGACCGGGAAGACGGACTACTTGCAAGGACAGGATCGCTCAGCGGCCACCCTTTACAAGCATCAGCCACGCTCGACGTTGCATGATTAGGTTATCTAGCGATAACCGCCTTACACGCTACATTGCGCCATTAGGACAGAAACTTTGGCATTTGTGCAGAAAACACTTCTTTTGAACTCCACCACCATGAGCCAAATGACTAAGAATAACTATTTTGACTTACCATTTAATTCTTAGTATGTGTTGTTGCCTATTTTAATAAACATTCATGAATTTCTAGAACTCGGAAGTTCAGTATTGTGTGGTGAGGAATTGTTATAATAAGACTGCCCTCCAAAGATGCTCACAGACTTTCCTAGGCAATAATTTATTCTATGGAACTTCCATCCTAATTTGATCGAATTTATAAATAGTAGGTTTTTTTAGTATAACTGCACCATAACGGCGAGAATAATGGAACATAGACTAAATATTCTGAGCCTATATTTTACTTCTCGAAATGTCCTAGGACGTCCACAATTGTTGAGTGGAAAATATTATCATAGATTAGAGGATGTATCCTTCCTTATCCAAATAGTATACTTTATCTATGATATCTGAGGGTTCGTAATTTTGGTTCTCATACACCAGTCTTGTTTCATATTTATTTCTCTAATCGTTTTTGTCAATATAATGAGAGTCAATTTATCCCTGTACCGATCTAGAATCAACAATGATATACTTACAGATATCAATGCTAAATTTCGTAAACTTTTGTGGTAAAGTTCGTGAACACTGGTATTGTGAGTGTGATCAGAATAAATCTGACTGCACAGTTCTACAGTTTGATTATAATAATTATAGGTAAAGTATCAGTCCGAATATTAAACTTCACGCCACTGTATGTAGGTTCCAGCACGCCGATAGATTATTGCAAAAACGTTTATGAATGTAAATTTTTCAAACACGATTAATATTTTTGACTAACAATAAAAGTTATATATAGGTGTTATTTATATTTATGGCTATAAAACTATTGGCAACAACACGATGTATTTATTATATAACCCCGTAATATTGCTTACCCTTTGCTTCAAGTAACTGCCACGGAGCGTTCGCTTTCTGAGCCGACATATTCACTGCTGATAAAAAAACTTCGTCGTAAAACACAGGAAGCTTCTTACCTATCTCGCAATGAAAGTCTCATATTGGAGCGATACACGTCCAACAGGTTTCAACACCGCCGCCACGCCTTGCCGGGAAATGTTTTTATTTTATCGGACGGAATTTGGTCGTAGAATTTCGTTTTCAACATTCCTAAGACGTAATAAAATAAAGTAACATTCATATATATGTATAATATATATATATATATATATATATATATATATATATATATATATATATATATTCAATTACTGCAAAACAATTATCAAGAACTTATTTTAGCTGATTCATTAGCTTGAAAGATACAGCAATGAAAGATAGACACATGAAATTTTGTTTATGTTATGCCCTAAGGTATACGCTACTACACTCTAAAGTTGCGAAAAAGCCAATTAAAACACAATCATTTGTATAATTTAAGTACATATTTTCAGTTTTAATATAGTCTTGAAAGAATTTAGTATGCTTGCGTTAATAACACTTCTTATTACAATGTTTTCTGTAGTAGATTTTGGCCACGCAGTTTATTCAGATAACAATATTGGAAGTTGTAGTAAAACCATACTTTAGTATTGCAGCCAAATTGGAGCTGAAGGTGAAAGAAGTTGTCCATGATATGTTATTATTGTTGACTCTTATAACAATGTTTTAACCTCAAATGGTCCACTCTAAGGACAGGTGAGGGTGTCGAAAATGAAGCCAGGAGTAGAGTCTACACAATGTTATCAAGAGCATCCCTCAATTTTGAAAATCGATCACAGATTTTTTGAACCTGGTCATAGTCAAATGGAGTGTGACTCCGTACATACAAAAATAGAACAACATAGTAAAAATGTTCTAATTTTTAATCCAGACGGGTGGTGCCAAGTAATACGAACAGCAAGGACCAAGCCAAAACCATTTGAAGTGACGCCTTTATGCCATGATGATTTCATAGATTTTTCTGTTGGCCAAGACAAGATTGTTGTTGTGGACCCAGAAAATAATAAAAACCATCTACCTTTCAAAAAAGCTATTTGGTTCCAATACAGAAAAACTGAGCCAGATGAATTATTTGTAAAAAACAGATTACGCAGAAAATGCGCCTTTTTTAGGTACGTTATAAAAGTGAACAAAAACAAAAGGGGCAGGCCTTCAAAATAACTCTTTAGTTAAACCGTACAAGACTAGATTCCCAGTAACGACAAAAAAGCTGAAAGACCTTCAAAAACTCTGTAAAGATCTGCAGATACCACGTATCTATTATGGTTTTTACAACAATTTCCCCTCTAAAGATAGTGTACGAGATGGCCTCCCAGAACCAGATGAATCTGAAGAATCTGGTACTGACTAATCAAAGTTTAACCACGTTTAACGTTTGAAAATAATATTAAAAGATTTCATTTGTTAATTTCATTGTAGTTGTTCAATTTTAAATTAATTATAATATATTATAATTATAATATGATTGTGCTGATTCATACTTGCGTTGTTTTTTTCTCAGTTCCCTCATCTCAGAAACCTATTTTAACAGGTAAAAATAGGGATTATGCTTAAACAATAATGCAGATTCGCTACTTCATCGTAGCCTAACAAGATTGGTAGTATATGATAGTCACTTTGGTAAACTAACGAATCTGATTTTTTTGGTAAATGTAACCATTTGGCAAATTTTAATAATACACATTTTTTACAGTGTTTTCCAAGGTTTAAGGATCAGTAGTTAAAGTATAAATAACAAGAATACCGGATTTTTTGTTGCACCTTAAACTGTTTTTCAGCTCTCCTGTAAAGTAGCCGATTTGCACATTCGCTACTTTACCAATTTGGTCACGACATGGTTGGAGATGCGAAACAAATTCCATCTGTGATACCCTTAAAGCGATCATAGTCATCCCTACGGATGCCTTGGTTGAGCACTTTCGAGATTAGGAGTTTGAATTAAGTTCCGCACTTAGTGGAATTGCGTTGAATTTTAGAGTTCAGTTTTTCTTAATTATAGCCTGCAAAGTTGGTGACCTGCAGTTTTCTCGGTTCGTTTCTAGAATCGGGTTAATTACCTGTACTTTGTTGAAGTTAACCACAAGGAAATGTATTACCAGTAACCCATGAAACAATTTAGAAATATTAATTTTTAATATTGCCTAGTGACCAATAAATGTAATAAACGCCCATCAAATTCTTTATTACCATACAATTAGGTACAACGTAGAATTTAAAAAAAGTAAACAGCAAACTGTCTAACAATAATTTATTAAAATTTAATATAAAATATGTGAGGCAATTTAAGAAATTGGAGCCATTAAAAAAAAAAATAAACGATCAAACTTTAGATGTAGCATACAAATCATATAAAAATAATATTGTATTGGATGGTTTTAAAAAGATTATAATTTGTGTATAAATAAAACGTTAACAAAAGATATAGTTCTGTGCTATTTTAATGCAAGTAACTGGAAGCATATTTTAGTTTTATGTTGTTTTTTCTTATGACAATCCCAAATCAGTCTGATATCGTGCTTATGGACAAACGGCTATTCCACAGTGACACGCCGGTAGTTGGTCCCACAATACTCATCCCCACATGGTCATTCACCAGCCGCGGCCCAGTACTGCGCGGCTCGGCGCCAATATTAACATATGCAGACCGACTCCACCTCTAACTGAGTTACATTGCCGTTTCCGGTCTGCTGTATTGTATTACAATGCTAGTCCAATTTGTATTTGGCGCACGAACTCTAGTTTACGAATATGCTAATCGTGCACGACGGCAGTGTAGGTTTAGTGTATTGTCTGTTCTGAATATAACTGTATACCGAGGTGATTATAATAATTATGTTTAATGCACTGTAATTTTTAATAATACGTATGAATTTGTGTATCTTGATGGGTGTCTTTTTGGGTTTACGGAAGGGTATTCGCAAATGTAGTTCGGGGTTTAAATATATGCTGAAATATATTTCCAAATGGTAAGTCAGTCTTTCTCGCAGCTTGTTAAATGATGCATTTAAGTATCTAAAGTCTTTGTAAATTTAAGAGACCAGACTGAATTTTCAAGCTTCAAAAGCGAAAAATTCGATCCATTTCTACAGTCACATATATTTTTTATGCTATTCCTTTCGTCACAAAATTAAAACACAGGATTGTCCTATAAAATTGGGCTATCCAATATTTTTTCCAAATTTAGTTTTGTGCTAACCTTTTGTAATGATAGTTACATAACTGTAATTCATGATACTTAATGAAATAGCCATACAGTATTTCACACTTAGTCAGAAATATTCCGTATCATTTTGATAACTATAAATGGAAAATTTATTAAAGCAGATGAAATAAAGCTACACAAAAACAAGTAATAGTGTATTACGAAGCTTGGATTATTAGATCATCAGTGTCTGTGAGGGTATAACACGTATGAATGTGTGCTATGAAGCAGGGAATTAAAAAGGAATTATCTAATTTTGCGCTAATGGCAGCAAAACCTGAGGTAAGTAGAAGGCGCGGTGAGCACAGAGTCCCTGTTTAGGAAGCCTCGCCCACTCCTTGCGTGCACGCCGCCGCTACCGACAGACTGGCTTGATGAGCTAGGGTAATTAAAAACATCATCAACTCCAGAGAAGACTGACCAACTTATCGAAGAAGGCGTTCCTCACGCCGCGGCTGCCACGCAATCCTCTCAGAGCCAAGTCTACTATGGGTGGAATTCATATTGTGTATGTTACGTTATTAATGACTTCAGTAGATTTATGACACGTTAAGCCTTACAAGACCAGCGGCAGTGTCAGCTAGAATATAAAACATAATGTTAATACATCATAGACTGCCACTGGTGTACTGAAGATTTAACTGCAATAGGTACCTCACTTAAAGACTTGTTAACGCACTACCACTGGTCTGCAGAAAAATTAGCTACAATACCTCACTAAAAAACTTGTAAACACTCACTCAACCACTGACTGGTCTGGAGAAGAACTAAATGCAATACCTCACTTAAAGACTTGTGAACGCACTACCACTCATCTGCAGAAACATCTACAATACCTCACTGAAAAGCTTCTAACACTCACACTACCACTGACTGGTCTGCAGAAGATTTAACTACAATACTTCACTAAAACTCTTGTAAACACTCACAAAACCACTGACTAGTCACGAGAAGATTTAACTACAATACCTAACTAAAAAGTGTGTTATCACTAATAATTGCGCTGGTCTGCAGAATATTGTACTACAATGCTTCACTGTAAAAGTTTGTAAACACTCACACAACCATTGACTAGTCTACAGAAGATTTAACTAAAATGCCTCACTGAAAAAGCTTGTAAACACTCACACAACCACTGACTGGTCTTGAGAAGATTGAACTACAATACCTCGCTAAAAAGTGTGTTAATACTAATAATTTCACTGGTCTGCAGAATATTTAACTACAATACCTCACTAAAAATCTTGTAAACACTCACAAAACCACTGACTAGTCACGAGAAGATTTAACTACAATACCTAACTAAAAAGTGTGTTATCACTAATAATTGCGCTGGTCTGCAGAATATTTTACTACAATGCCTCACTGAAAAAGCTTGTAAACACTCACAAAACCACTGACTAGTCACGAGAAGATTTAACTACAATACCTAACTAAAAAGTGTGTTATCACTAATAATTGCGCTGGTCTGCAGAATATTTTACTACAATGCCTCACTGAAAAAGCTTGTAAACACTCACACAAACCACTGACTAGTCACAGAAGATTTAACTACAATACCTGGCTAAAAAGGTGTGTTATCACTAATAATTGCGCTGGTCTGCAGAATATTTTACTACAATCCCTCACTGCTCACTGACTAGTCACCAGAAGATTTAACTACAATACCTAACTAAAAAGTGTGTTATCACTAATAATTGCGCTGGTCTGCAGAATATTTTACTACAATGCCTCACTGAAAAAGCTTGTAAACACTCACACAACCACTGACTAGTCTACAGAAGATTTAACTACAATACCTCACTAAAAAGCTTGTAAACACTCACACTAACCACTGACTGGTCTGCAGAATATTTAACTACAATACCTCACTAAAAAGTGTGTAAACACTCACACAACCACTGACTGGTCTGCAGAATATTTAACTACAATACCTCACTAAAAAGTGTGTTATCATTAATAATTTCACTGGTCTGCAGAAGATGTAACTAAAATACCTCACTGAAAAGCTTGTAGACACTTACACAACCACTGAGTAGTCTTGAGAAGAATGAACTACAATACCTCACTAAAAGTGTCTCATCACTAATACTTCCACTAGTTTCCAGAATTTTTAACTACAATACCTCACTAAAAAGTGTGTTATCACTAATACTTCCACTAGTTTGCAGAATATTTAACTACAATACCTCACTAAAAGTGTCTCATCACTAATACTTCCACTAGTTTCCAGAATTTTTAACTACAATACCTCACTAAAAAGTGTGTTATCACTAATACTCCACTAGTTTGCAGAATATTTAACTACAATACTTTACTAAAAGTGTCTCATCACTAATACTTCCACTAGTTTCCAGAATTTTTAACTACAACACCTCACTAAAAAGTGTGTTATCACTAATACTCCACTAGTTTGCAGAATATTTAACTACAATACCTCACTAAAAATCTTGTAAACACTCACAAAACCACTGACTAGTCACCAGAAGATTTAACTACAATACCTCACTAAAAAGTGTGTTATCACTAATAATTGCACTGGTTTGCAGAATATTTAACTACAATGCCTCACTGAAAAAGCTTGTAAAACACTCACACAAACACTGACTGGTCTTGAGAAGATTTAACTACAATACCTCACTAAAAAGCTTGTAAACACTCACACTACCACTGACTGGTTTGCAGAATATTTAACTACAATACCTCACTAAAAAGCTTGTAAACACTCACACTACCACTGACTGGTTTGCAGAATATTTAACCACATTACCTCACTAAAAAGCTTGTTAACATTCACATTACCACTAGTAATGTAAGTAAAGCATCTCGGTTTGATGTAACCGTAAAGGAACTTAAGCATTACGTCTAATTGAATAATCACCTGTTCTCAGCGTTAACACTAAATTTCCCCAAACTTTTGCAATAAAAGTCCATCACGAAACATATTGTTAACACCTTGATTCCTGAAATATGAAACCGCCATCGCTCGCCGTGCCGTGCCGTTACCCGGAGTGGGCGAGAGCACATATCTCGTGGGCAGTGTTGAAATGAAACATAGCGAGCTTGATGTGAGATTAGAACTGGGGATGGAGAAGTGATGTCTGCATGCCAGAGATACAAGGGCCGCGTTCGGCTTATATATCGTCTCCGGGGGTGCACAAATTACAAATTAGCCCGGCCGGGACAAATGGTCCAGCGGGCCTCCTGCCGCACGCTTGAGTTATACGGCAGGTGAAGTTGTATTTAAATATTGCCCACTTCGTAGGGACTCATTAATGACCTGGTCGGACCACCATATGGCACTCGGTCTGCTCCAAAATAAATAACCATAATGACCCGGGACGAGTGTTAAATTCGTGGTGGAATGCTTTTGAACGTGCTCCTCGCATATTGTCCATTGTGGTCGACCGGATGGTAAACACACAGTAACCAGTTTTTCCCCAATATTTTTATCCTCCTAACTTTTAGTTGCATTAAAAGTAATGTAATCTTAGTGGTCGGTGGTTAAGTGAGACATTTGGGGAATCAAATGTTTACGTTACTAATAATATCGCTTTTACTAATAATAGTTTTAAGCAGAAGTGTATTAAAAAACACTTTCTTCAATAACTAGCGATGAACACTGAATACAAAATTCTGATATAGTAAGATGATTTTATATGATAATATAACCTTTATTTTAGGTAGTAAATCATTACAATATTTTTAACTCTATTAAAATACACAAAATATTTAACTGTAGAAAAAGCTCAATGTAAAATAAGTGAAAGTAAGTATAAAAATCGAGTCAGAGTTGCGTGTAAACCATGTATCATTACAACATAAAGTATTAACTGTTAATAATAAATATCTCTGCTTGAATGTAAATGTGATAAAACTTATTAAGATGAATGGTACTTATTTTAATTATCCTCATGATAGCACTTAAGAAAAATTCCAACCTAATTTCAAGGAACATGACCACATCCATACAGCCAAAAACCACATACAGTTTCATTGTCAAATGGTAAGCGTCCCAAAAACAGCCCAAAATAAAGTTTAAATTTAGTATGGCAATTTTTGTCATAAGTATCTCGATTAAGGTCGTTGTCAAACTTGGTACGAAATGTTCCAATAAAAAGGCCGTTAAATTGTTTTTAATAAACAAATCATACATTGAGTGTTAAAGAGAAGAATAATTGAACGCTCAACAGGCCAACAAATTACGCCTGAAAAAGGAGGAGTGATATCCATACCTTCTTTACATTAGGCGTATATTACGAAACTGATTTGTTATCGAACCTCAGGACTACTTCCAAATGTCATGTTGTTTCAGTGATAAGGGAACAGGAAAACATGAAATGACGATGAGGTGTGAAAACAGTGAAACCTACACATTTTAGTGGAATTTTAATCGCCTTTGCATTATGAGTCAATTAATAAACAATTACACTAGAGGATTTCACATTTTAGACACGTTTTTTAAAAGTGATACAATTAGAAATTACGTTAACGAAGATATTTATTACAAAAGTAGTTGTTTATTACAAATGGCTTTAACAATACGTTGAAAACCCCCTTCATATTGTGTTGAGTATTTGTCTATATGTGTTTTATTAACTGTTCATTTAAATACAGTGGATTTTTGACAGGAGCATAATAGGTTACTTCGTAAGTGCTGACGAAAACCTATCTTCGTACCAATTCCAGGGTACGAACCTTGACATTCAATTCAGATACTGTTCTAGAATTCTGCTTAGGGCTATATCATACCTCAGGGTTGCTATTCCATGAGGAAATATGTATGACGGCCACACGTAACAGCATAGGAGCGCAAGGGCGCACTAACCTTAAAAACCTATGGCATTGTGAAATATTGATTATAGTAGGAAACGGCGGGAATATCAACATAAAAAGACTCACCACTCTGGATTCCTTCCAGAAACACTCGTATGGTGCTGTACAAATACAGATAACGATAAGAGGGGAATCCTCGCGATGGATTCCAGACCGTGACCTTTCCCGAGTGACTTGCCGCCTACAATGATATCTAAACTGCTTAGCAGATAAGAGCCTCAAGGTTGCTTGTTTGGCCAGCTTTGATTATTATTGTGTAGTACAGTTGTAATGAGTGAAGTTTAATGTGGGACTATGGTAGTGAAGATAATATGTGCCTAACTCGCGCTAAGCTGTATCCGACTATGGTAGTGAAGATAATATGTGCCTAACTCGCGCTAAGCTGTATCCGTAGTAACATAAAGGCCAGACTACAGTTTACTATTCAAAACCACTCCATACTAAATCCTCCAATATAGGGGTGAAGTAAGACATTGTTATAATTGTGGAGGTCGAATTTAGTTTTATATTAAATCATTTAAAGCTTGAACATTATATATTTTAAGGCTACAACCAAACCAAAATTATTATTATGAGTTATTACCGTATAGCATTACATGTACGAAATAACTCTCTTTCCCTTTAACAATAAACGTAACTATTTAGTTTTAGAAAGAACAATTGTAATTGAAAAAGAAAGAATTTCTGTAATTTTTTTACTAATAAAAATCTAAATCCTTTTTAAAATCGTTAAACATTACTAGGCTATTATAATTTTGAAATGTAGGAAGCAACAAACCAGACTAAGATCCACGTCAATGTTCGCTATGAACAGAGTGATATACATCCCATGGAGTGTTATGCACCATCGTCGATCTGTATCTTACTTAACTGTAAATAAAAATTAACAAAGAAAATTTTAGGGCTACAAACCAATTAATTTTCAGAAAATCTATATTGCTTAACACTCAGCCAAATCGATATGCACCAGATAGAAATTGAACCCTTTATAAATGAAGGTTCCTACAAACTTTAAGGTCTACATCACAAGCCATTCTCGAGATATCATGCGTAAACAGACGTAACCAAACTTAATAACAATTTTACGTGTCTTTATTACTATGCCTTAATAATTTTCATATAGAATGTTCCATCAGTTATAGTCGGAATTCTGCTGTACGACTTTCCGAAGGCCGTTTATGGTAAATTGGGCATACCAGACAATCCAGAATAAACGTCGTATTATTTTTGAAAAACTATATCTATAATGTATGATAGTAAATATCATACAATTAATGCAACCATTTGTGAATAATACAAATTCTTTTTTCAAAAAGTAAAATATGTCTCACAGCTCAGATGTTAATTCCTACACACAATTCCTATTCCTAAATAATAATTTACTATGCCACAGCTGATTTGTCAGTTAAGTTAGAATGAAGGATAAGAGCAGCCCTCCGATTTCTAATAAAATTTACCATTTACCTGCAATAGTCATTTTGTTTCAAATTGGATTCATTGGCTACTAGTCAATAGTAGCTCTTAAATATTTTATATTTTTGACTTGCATGTTATTATTTTTTTATATATGCATGTGACTTGAATTTTTAACTGTACACATACATGTAGTATACATGTAGTATTTATATATGTATCATTTTGTAGAATAGGGCCATGCCTGTTAGTATATTTTTGTTTTGTTTTAATGTGAGAATGTTTATTATCACTTCTGTTAGTTTATTATACATGACCTGTGTTTTAGTACTACCGCAACTTCCATGTTACTTATTCATTTCGCATGATGATCAATTAGTATCGTAGCTTAGGTGATGAAACAAATAAAGGCAAAAGGCGAGGCATCAAAATATCTATTTAATTGAAATTTTCTCAAATACTTTTAGCTAAAAACATGCTCAACAGCTTAACCAACATATAATTTAAATTTCATTTTGATGAGCATGAGAAAATCACCTCAACAAAACGGATTTTTTCTCTTACTTAAAACAAGCATATGAATGAAATAAATCTGAGCGTCATCTAGGCTTGTCGTTTACAAGCCATTTTATTCATTTCCGGACTGATTCCGTCCAAAACGTGATTGTGAAATTGAAGGCTAAAGTCCCTCCTTTCGTCAACGATCCATATTATTTTTTGTTTTGTTCTGGCAGGACAGGTGGATATTCTAGGTCCGTCGTCACAATGAACTTTTACCTCGAAGGCCTCCTGCAAAGTTCCCACTAATATGCCCAGTTTCAAGGGAAATCTATCATAGAGAAATGGTAGGGTTGTATTAAATAATTCCATTCCGTTCTAAATTCAGACGTGTACAGAAAGTGCATAAATAGTGTATGCAGTTTTGGCCTAAAAGACAGTGTCCCTTTTAAATTGCAATGGGAAGAAATCCTGTTTAAATTACTATCATTACATCTACGAACTAATGTCCTAAAACACAGAATTTTTCATTTTATGAATAAAATGTAAGCTTTGAATAGTATGTAATTAATTAGGTAAGCTTTTTAAATTTCAAATAGTCGTACAGGTACACCTAAAAATGAGAAAAGCACTGTTTAACTGATGTATATTTCAATCGTAATTGGAGTTATAATATTCGTTCTATTGGTTTTGTAGTTAACCTGTTCAGCCCCGTTCTAAGAAACACTATTATTTACCAGTCAGGAAGCCCCTGGTCTGAGGAGTTTATAAAGTCAGTGTCACGTGACAGTGTGGTCTTCAAGAATATACAATTAATAATTACATGTAATATAAGTAAAATCATCATTTATGTACACAACAATTTATCATTTAAAAGGCCTTCGAGATGTTTCATTTCTGAATAATTCCTTTGTATTATAAAATTCATCATTTTTTATTATAAGAAGAGAAATCAATTTTAAAAGATTATCTTCATTTGTATAGTGAAATTGGATGTTACATATGCAATTATGGCACATTTACAGGAAGAAAATACGAGAATGTCTGATTGACTGTGGATTTAAAGCTCAGTCTTAAACTAACAAGAGTTCAATAAGTGAATCTCGTCCTGTAATAAGTGATCCTCTATCTCTTGTGGCATCAGTATTAGGTTTCCAAGGGCTGAACGTCATCCGTGAACTTCAACAACGGCCTACTCCAGAGATAACGACACCGGCGATGACAAAGATTACAAAAGGTCAAGAGCGGCATTTACCAAAAGTGACGGTGCCCCCGGAGCATTAGCGGGAGCCAGGGGCGGGACCCGTAATGACTTCATCTGCTCCGACAAATGTATCAACTGTGCCGATTATATTTTCATTTATCGCACCGCGGCGCCGCCCCTTTCTCACACCGCGCACATTACCAGCACCGGTCCAATTTGTACGCGTCTTCGGCCCCTTGATGCTCCTTAATGTCCTGTGTTTAACTTGCCGATCCGCAGGCCGACATTTCGGCCTTATTTATGGCGTGTAATTGCGCCGAACGACACCGTATTAGCGGGTAAAAGTGTGAAGGCATTAGCAGCGGACAAACAAACCGAAACAAAGGGCCGTCGTTTACTTGTGTTTAAGGTAGATCATCTGGCGGTGACTTGGGGTTTGGGATGCAGTGCTGCGCGACTCCGCGTCAACATTCCATCCGTTCTCGAGTTGGATTCAGAATGTCATAACCTATCATGGTCTCGTCGTTTACTTGTGTTTAAGGTGGATCATCTGGCGGTGACTTGGGGTTTGATGCAGTGCTGCGCGACTCCGCGTCAACATTCCATCCGTTCTCGAGTTGGATTCAGGATGTCATAACCTATCATCGTTTCGTCACTTACTTGTGTTTAAGGTGGATCATCTGGTGGTGACTTGGGGTTTGATGCAGTGCTGCGCGACTCCGCGTCAACATTCCATCCGTTCTCGAGTTGGATTCAGGATGTCATAACCTATCATCGTCTCGTCGCTTACTTGTGTTTAAGGTGGATCATCTGGTGGTGACTTGGGGTTTGATGCAGTGGTGCGCGACTCCGCGTCAACATTCCATCCGTTCTCGAGTTGGATTCGGGATGTCATAACCTATCATCGTCTCGTCGTTTACTTATGTATAAGGTGGCTCACCTGGTGGTGACTTCATCGTTTATTTAAGTGAAAAAAAAAAAAATATATATATATATATATATATATATATATATATATATATATATATATATATATATATACATATATTATGTAAATGCATATATGTGTGTATGTTTGTATTTTGGTATGACAGTATTTTGAATCAAAATTATACAGATTATTTTATTTGTTCTAATTTTATTCATTTTTAAATAATTATTAAAATTCATTGATGTATGATTTATATAACTCCATTTAAGTCAAGTATACTGAAGTAATAATTAGATAGTAACAAATTGTAATACTTTCACTGCAGACTGTATTCAACTGTGTATGAGTTAAAAAAACTGTATTACTTTTTTCGTACATTTACCCATAACATTTACTTTTTTTGTCTGTTGGAGTAACTTAAAATATATTATTATTCTTAAAATGGGGATTTGGGACCCACTGTCCGAACCACGGATTTTTTTATGAGGGATTGACAAGAAATCGTACTCACACTATAGTATTTCAACGGGTGTTTCTAGATCTAGAGTTCTCAGTTTCTGAAAGTAAATGTCATACTGTACGTTACTGTGTATCAAAGGAATATTGGTTACTGATTAACAATGTTGCATATTTTATACCGTACGTTGAATCTGTTCTATTTCTATTTATTACGATATTCATGTTATAAAACAAAGTTTAAATTAATAATCATTCAGTAGAGTATACTCTTTTAACTAGAATGCCAGTACAAGCTCAAGTACAGGTATACTGTCTGGATGTAGACACGGCAGAGCATACCACACTGGATTGTGAGAAGTGGGACCAGCTGAGAAGACCGTACTTGGTGGAGCTTGGCATCCTGACGAGTGGCAACATCATAACTAAGATGATTGAAAGCCAAGATCAGTGGGACATGGTGGCAGAAATGGTTGAGAGGATCATGAGGCAAAAGAAGATGGAGGAAAGGACATCAATAGACTAGAAGAGTAGAGTAGTATATGTCATACTGCTGAGACCCTGCTGGACTGAAGTAATGCCTTTTGGTGATCCCAGTTCCAGTAGATGAAGCGCAGGAGGTTTTAGTGGGTAAACCTAGGGATCGTAGAGAATAAAAGGGAGTCCCACACATGGGGAGCTCTAAAGCGGAGACCCTATGTGCGTAACGCATTTGAGTAAAAAAATTACAAGCTCAAGTGGGCCATAGTCCATCAGACTTCCCATATTAGCATCAAGTACACAACTACTGGTTTGTAGACTTTTCTCCGGTTGACGAAGCACCAGTACAATTGGGCCATATTCCATCAGATTACCTATGTTAGCAGCAAGTAGACAACTACTGGTTTGTAGACTTTTCTCCGGTTGACGAAGCACCAGTACAAGTGGGCCATATTCTATCAGATTACCTATGTTAGCAGCAAGTACACAACTACTGGTTTGTAGACTTTTCTCCGGTTGACGAAGCACCAGTACAAGTGGGCCATATTCCATCAGATTACCTATGTTAGCAGCAAGTACACAACTACTGGTTTGTAGACTTTTCTCCGGTTGACGAAGCACCAGTACAAGTGGGCCATATTCCATCAGATTACCTATGTTAGCAGCAAGTACACAACACAACTACTGGTTTGTAGACTTTTCTCCGGTTGACGAAGCACCAGTACAAGTGGGCCATATTCCATCAGATTACCTATGTTAGCAGCAAGTACACAACTACTGGTTTGTAGACTTTTCTCCGGTTGACGAAGCACCAGTACAAGTGGGCCATATTCCATCAGATTACCTATGTTAGCAGCAAGTACACAACTACTGGTTTGTAGACTTTTCTCCGGTTGACGAAGCACCAGTACAAGTGGGCCATATTCCATCAGATTACCTATGTTAGCAGCAAGTACACAACTACTGGTTTGTAGACTTTTCTCCGGTTGACGAAGCACCAGTACAAGTGGGCCATATTCCATCAGATTACCTATGTTAGCAGCAAGTACACAACTACTGGTTTGTAGACTTTTCTCCGGTTGACGAAGCACCAGTACAAGTGGGCCATACACCGGCAGATTCCCGTGTTTCCACAGACCGGACCCCGGTCACGACCATGCACACTCTCTCCGTATTGTCCCCATAATTATGGACATAACTTTCATTACGTACGGCATCTCGCATCCCGCCTGTTCAGTGCGGTGTGTCTTGTTAAACATCTACAAATATTGTATAGTAACAATTCTATACTGTAAAACCTTCCTTTTTTATAAGTTATAATTTTATAAATAAATAGATACATAAAACAGCACTGTGGAACATTAACATTAAGTTAAGGTAATCTGATGTTTCAATCTATAATCGTCTAGTAATTAAATTATGTAATTTAGATCTGAACTCAGAATGCTTAGGACGTTTTAATTTTGGTTAAAATCACGTACGGAATTTATTCAGACGATAACTATACTGTACCAAGCATCTGTAATGTATGTGTTTATATGTATGTTATTATACAGTATAAAAGGATTACGACATCTAAAAGTAATGAAAGTTGTGGGTGGAGTAATTATACATTATGATGAAGTATCATTGTTGTAAAAGCTACGTAACATTTTATTTTTATACTTTGTTTTTAAACTGCAGAAAATCCATTCTTTAAAACATATTTACTTTAGTATAGATGACAAGAAAAATAATGTTTTTAATTAAAATGTTTAGCACTTGTCATCTGATTATGAGGGTTATAACCGCTCTCATAGTATGGGCAAAAGTATTATAGTATAGTATGAAACATGTAACTTTAGTATTCAGTTATGAATATACGTACATGTTATGAATATTTGGCAAGAATAAACATTTTTTAAATAGGTTCTTTGAAAACGTAAAATCAAAAGTCTATGGTTGTGCATGTGCGTATGTGTGTGAGTGTGTGTGTGTGTGTGTGTGTGTGTGTGTGTGTGTGTGTGTGTGTGTGCGCGTGTGCGTGTGCGCGCTCGCGAATGTTTAGAAGATTTTCAATAACATTAACCTTAGGAAAGAATGGATTTTTAATAAGTCTGGCCTACAGATAAATTTTATAATCTCTATGTGTGTTTTTAATTGCTGAAATATATTAATTTGTATATATTCTTTCGGTAGAAACCATATTTTTCTGATCACAGCGTTAGAAGAATGGGTATAGCTATTACGAATGCTTCTAAAATTTGTTTCCCACTAGACAATGATCAACATAGACAAAGCTTCATTACCTTGAACTTTTATGTCAAGAGTAATATATATTTGAAATGAAATATATTTAATTGTAAAAAGCCCAAACGAAATTTTAATTTGTCATAATTATAGATTACTTATGCAGTAAAAAGAGAAAAAATAAAAAAATTATAGAGTGAAAGTCAATGTTAAGTAATCCTTTCGGCTCATTCGGAAGAAGTAAGTACATTTTATAACAAATGGAATATTATTAATTTATACACATGGGATTTGAATGTACTCAATATCTTGAAACCCGTTAGAGATACAAACAAATGTTTAAAAACAAAAAGCTTTGAAAAATTTTAAAGAGTTTAATTAAGGTTTAAAAATGGGGTCCTGACGTCTGAGAATGAAACTGGTTTTTTATATGTACCTCTAAGACTTTTCTAATTCTTTCCCAATATTTACTGATATTTTAATGAATACCTGAAACGACTTTCAATTATAATATTTTAGGCAAGTGTAAGAAATCCTAAGTTTAAGTGGTTACTTAAGTAGAAGTTCTTAGGTTTTCAGTTAAAACGTTTACGATTTAATAAATAATGGAATTTTACAGTAATTGATTAACTTTCTTGCCGAAAAAGCTAAGGCTATTACGGTACACGGGATATGGTGTACTTTGTAACATAGAAATCTATTCAACTTTTGTTTTCATCCTAAACAAATTAGTGTAGAAAAATTATTACTCTAGGAATAGCTAGTATACGTTCAATTTATTTTATACAATGTCTGTAGTAAGGGTAGTAAAATAACATATGTACATGTTTCATCCATAGAATGTTCATACAGTTTTGTTTTCAAATCTTTACAAACGAATACTGTCTTGGCCCTTCTCCACAATCTTAGATAAAAAAGAATTTTCCTCAACACATATACATCATTTGGGTTGATATGTAGACGTTTGGTGTCTGAAACTCTGTTCTTACCGATTATGGTTCCCATTATAATCACGCAAGAAATAGAATCAATGCTATTATTCATAAACTCCACTCCTTAGGCTACAATGGTACTGAAACACTGTCTTGGATCAATCATAGTAAATGACCGTACATGCCAAATGCCAACTGTAATTACAATTCAAGAATTCCATGAACGTCCAGGGATGTCGTGCAGATCATAATTCTGAACTTAGGTATCATTCATTTGGTAATATTCAACGGCATTAACAAACTATTCTTGGCTAAAATTCATTCCATAGTACATTTATGCTAAATGTTGTCAGAAGGCCTTACAACTACAAGGATTGCAGAGTTAGTAGTTACAAGGTTTTACTACTCTGATCACATTTCCTCTACAATAAATGTTAACATGTTATTTTTTTACATTTGACATGGACATGTTCAAAAAGGTCTCTAAAATTAAGGTAATACGTGTAGTAACATTTCAATAGAGATTATCGATTTTATTAGAGCTCCTTAGCTGTCGGAATAATCGATTAATAAAGAACCCTTGCATCGTTCAGCTTAATATACATGTGTTTATTTAGGCCTGCAAATACTTAATGTAAGTTAAATGATCGTCGTTATTCTATACGAGTATATTGAATTTATCATGTGTGTTTTTGTGGTGTGTTAAATTTTTATTCACTCGACAAAGCCTAGTGTTTAATAGAGTTATGTCCTGAACAGTAACATTGTCACAAAATGTTTACAATACGGTAGTCCTAAAAACATTGAAGCCCGTTTAGCTTATCTATCTAATCTAGTCTTACATTACAGATTTGTTGAGGCAAAGACAGATGATCAGGCCCACAAGAAATAAACTTTTTGATCAAAAGTACTCAATACTTTTTAAAGTAGAAATCCGTAAGGAATTTAGCATACTTTGTGCTAGTTCTGCCTTATTATAACTTTAAAACTTACAATAAAAAGTTATAGATCCATATCTTTTTAACTCTTTGTATTACAATAATCTAAATAGTAAAATCAGATTGATAATAATAAAAAAAAACTTTTAGGACCACAACGTAATAGTTAAATTATCTCAAACGAAAAACGTGTACAGACCAGCAATAGACCCTAGAGATGCAGACAAGAAAGATGATCTTTTCGTTCCCATACGCTCTGCTCGCTCCATATAATCCAATTTCAATAATGCCTTGGAAGGTTTACAGTCGCATATATCACGACCTCCTGCGCCTTTGCTCAGTTACAACTGAAATTAAATATACGATATTAAGGTTGTCAACTTTTGGTTTATGAGGCGACTTCAGAGGTCGGGTCAAACCGGGTACGCCGACTTCGTTCTTCTTGTAGCCCCTTTTGTCGCGCCTATCACAGTCGTGGTGTAATGAGGCATGGGAGGAGCAGACCTGGCAGGCGAGTTATGTTTTTTGAAATGGTATCAATCTCGGAGAAGTGTTTATCATTTCGACTCAAAGCGGTCCTCCGTGTGGCGAAACAATGTGCTCAATATCCAGTTCATTTTGGCACACGTCTGGTATTGAGTTCTCAGTGATAAACATATTTGTCCTATTCAATCCCCTAAGTGTTGTTATAACAACACATTTAATAATTTACTATACAAGTAAAGAAAGAAGCTATTGCATAGTTGAAAAAATACTGACAAAATCTGTTGTTACTTTTTATTTTACCATAATTCTTTCTTACGTTCTACATAAATAACTTATTTCTGGAACATGTACTGATATCTCCTTTTCAAAAATTATAAGGTAAAAAGTTAAAGGCCCTTAACTAAAAATCTTCAAACAGCAATGTACGGTGTGCTACAGCATATTAAATTAAATGTGTGCTGTAATTAAAAGTATTCAAATTTTTAAATAAAAAAAAACAAGCTAAAACAGTATTTCATTATATATTATAATATGAAAAACTAACTGTATGAATAAAACTTTGTTATAAACAGTAATTATAAACTTAAATTTGCTAAGAAAGTTCATTAAAAAACCTACAATTTTCGTAACATTGTACTAAAAGAAAAATCTGAGAAAATGAAACAAAATTTTTCAATTTAATTTCTTGATAAGTGCTACCAACTCTTCTAGAAAATGTTACGTCCAAGTTTATCCCTGTAAAAAGGATACGTAAATGAAAAATGATAAATTACACAAAATCAGTTGAATACAAATCAAAGAATTATATATTAGTAGAAATAAAAAAAAAAACACTTCTTAATTAATAAAACATAAGCAATATTGTACTATAAGTCTTAGAGTAAATGCAATCAAATAACATTTCAATGTTTTAACCAACATCCAAGACCGAAACGAATATTCCTGAAAAGAAAATGAACAAATTTAAAATAATATAGATAAGAAAATGCTCAACGCATGCCTACTTTTTATTATTCTTTAAGATAACGCCCACTCATCGGCCTTCATCTTTAGAAGTTTATAACAAATTTTGTGCCTTTGTATGCGGATCAGGAGGAAAAGGCGTTTTTATACAGCTTTTAATATACAGAAACTAGCGGACCCGGCGCGCTTCGCTGCACATTTCAATAAGTTTCCCGCGGCTTCGCACGCAATTTCCCGTTGAAAACAGTACACTATATTCACTTATTCATTTTCTATCACATTCTAAATATTGCTGAGATAATTGATAGTCGTTCCTTCGTGAGCTTCTTGGGCGCATTATGAAGGTATGTACCACATTCCTGATACTTCTGTCAAAAAAAAACAACTAAGGTTGATTTTATAACATTCTTTATATTTGTAGCCAACGTAAGATAGTAATTATGATATCTGCATTGCTCTTCTGATCAAGCATGAGCATGGTTTATATTAAATAAATATTGCAGTTAAAGGTGAATTTTTACGTCAAATTTGAATTGTATTATCTGGATAGTAAAGTCTATGTGATTGCAGAAACAGTTTAAACAAAATTTGTCGTTTCTCTTAAGCTTACTCTATGCTTTAAAACTATAAGTGTAGTAATTAAATTATATATAAATATATTTTTTGTCGCATTATATATGTTTACAAAGAACAGCTGATTAAAAATTTGAAAAGACTCTTTCACTTAATAACATATGTTTGCTGCAATGCATTTCTTACGGGTATTTCTGTAACCAGTGGGGCGGAATCCTGAATCGGGAAAGGGATAAAAAGTATCCTATAACCTTCTACAGATCAAGACGAACAAATTAAAAAAAAAATTAGGCGAATCCGTCCAGCCGTTTGTGAGTGATGCTGTTACACACGAACAGTTTCATTTTTATATAATAGATGTATTAGAACGATCTGCATTAAAAATCTTTATCGAGTATGAGTCAGGCCTACATATTATAAAAGATGTTCGCGCGTATATAATAGGCCTACTTTTTGACATACACTATTGCTGATAAAGTTCGGAAACATTACTCATATCAAGATATAAACTTCTTTCCTTCGTCTTATCTTCCTATCAAACTCAACCCACGGGACAAATTGCAGCTAATTTCGCGAAACACAGCCGCCTCGCGGGAGAGCCTGTCTCTCCCTGTGAAGACATTACTTTGGATGTAATCCCGTGTTTTGGGTCGCAACAGACTCGTATGGATGGTCTTGTTAGCATCATTACTTTCCAGTAACATGAGGAGAGAAAGAGACAGGATTTATTTAAAAGTGTGTAGTTCACTTTGAACATGTTGTACCAGCACACTGTAACCTTCTCTGAAGGAATTTATTCAAACAGCATTCTAAATGTTCTTAAGAAATTACTATCTATCACTTATGAATATTGCATAAAGGTTTAGCAGACCTATACACAAATTATATAAAGTCTACTTCAAGAAAAATAATCATTCATAAATTTTATTACAGTTTAGTAGGAGTTGCTTAAGAATTATTGCATTCTTGATGTCTTAGCTGAATCCATACGCTATGTGGTAGTAAACAAGCACACTATTAGCATCAATCACATCATTCGCGTCGTCATCGTTTTCTTACAAAAGTATAAAAAAACACTATAATTTATTTGGAATAAACGTTTTATAACTACAGGCCTACATTAAACTCTGCACATTATTTTCTCTGCAAAATTAAAGATTAATATTTAACTAAACCTCAAACTGTCTTTGACACTGTATTTATAAGCATTGAAAAATATAAATGTGTTATTAGTCAAAAAAGTGTCATACTCAACAGTTTTGGTGTTTTAGAATTTCCAGTCACTCAAGGGAAGATTTAAGTCCCTGCTCTAAAATCTTTTTTCCCATTCTTTTACAATTAAATAATCAATTATGTATATTGTATATCTTGCGCAAAAATATGGAATTTTGAAAACATCAACCTCTTATTCCGAAACAATAATCCATTAGAAAGACATCGATTAAGCAACTAAACAGTAATGAGTACAAATAGAATAGCGAATCATTGTGCATTTTATTTTTGAATATGTTTATTAAAGAAATCAAGTAGAACGGTTCTCCCTTTTGAATCAAAGAAAATTGCGCAGAAACAAAAATAATATTCAGGCATTCTTTTTCCAACATTTACAATTAGTGACCAGAGCATGCGTTTTTTGTAATACTCGTTGACTGGCAGAAATGTCATTTCCTTTCATTTTTAACTATATATAAATCTTGACGGCACAATGTTTTACTGCATGATCAAACCTAATAGACAAGTTGTACTTTGTTCAAACATAATCATTTAAACATGTTTTTGGCTGTAGAAGATGCTAATGGCTTGTATCAATGCCAAATGCAAAATGCTTGTAATGGCTTTGCCTCCCAAGTTTGGCGAGCAAAGTCGGCTGCAATGCCTATGTCCTGCCAAAATTATTCTAAAATTCAAGTGATAATGTTTTATGACAATCCTGCGTGGCTGGTGATAAATGAATGCCTGTGTACGCATAGCTTTCAACAAACTGAGGAACAGCGTTCTTGGCCAAATTCAACCCAAATGTAAAAATAATAGTGTATTGCAATTTATAAAAAAAATCACCATATTTTCCCAATATTAAGTGTTTTGTAATATTCATTCGGTATGAGCTGTTGAACAGAGCTTTTGCCAATGATATGGAAACATATCTTATAAAAATAAGTCTTGTAAATGGTAGCATACCGAGTCTATTTACTAAGATCGAAAACAGTACTTTAACACTATAATAAGAAAAGCAACTGAAATAATTGTAAACTATAGCCATTTCCTGTCAATGGCATTTCCGCTCAGAATCAAATATTTATACGTACCGTTTGTCTTTGCGAAAAGTGCTTCACAAACAACATCATTCATAAGATTAGTCGTGAGTATTAATTACTTTTTTTACTTCTTTGGCTTTTATGCTCAGGAATTAAAATTGGAAGGCAAGTGTAAATATAACTCAAACGAAGCGTTAATACTTAATTACCTTAGATATGTGTAAATGTTTTAAATACATTGAAACGGTAAAAAATTCTAGTTTGCGGAATATATTTTAATCTGTTTAGGCTACTTTAACATATTCAAACAATAGGTGTTGTCCATTATAATTTACACAATTATAATGTATCAATCAGACCAATAATAATATAGAGCTGAGATAAGTAAAATGTTATAAATTTTAAATTGCCTTAACATTGCTGTTATTTTTTTTAATATGGATTATCGATAAACAATCTTGATAATGGTGTACTTAGTTGACACCTTGGTAAATAGAAACTTTAATGCCTTAATTTTTCTGTGAAGTATGAGCCATTGATGACTCATATTAGCTTTATACTCACTAACAAAATATTTTTCATCTATTGCTTTGTATGAAAACAAGGTTACTAATATTATCAAAGAAATACTGGAATATCCAATATTCATAACCACGCTCACCAGGGCAACATTCACCTCATAATTATTTCACTAGTTCCAATTCGCCACAGTCGACCGAATCTTTAGTCGAAGATCAAAGGTTAAAGTAGAGCGTAAAGGGAGATAATTGACAACGATGAGAACAATACCGGACCGGCCCGGATGACTCAGACCTCATGCCCACCAGATAATTTAGCGAGGTCTGCAGGTGAAACAATTTAGGAGGCTGTGGAACTCCATACATCAAGCCGCCCGCTGAGCCGCCTGGCCCTAATCAGTTCAATGTATTAATTATGGCTGAACACGTCGTAAGTCAGGCTTTTACAGAATAATGAATGGCCTCTGACCTACGGTGTGATTTACTCGGGAAGCACGGGCTGGAGGTTGGACGGACAGGACGCGGGGTGCATCTGAGACAGGGGAGTGGAGGACAATTTAATTGTGTACACAATATTCTGATGGACGACATTCAGACTCATCACTTATAAGTTTGTCGAGACTAATGTGTGATCATCAAGAAGTTGTCACACCTCATTACAATTTAACCCTAGCAGATTTTCTTTTTTTTCTCTTAAGACAAGAAACTTAGAAAATTGCATCTAGTCCTATAAGGACTTTTGCGCTGCTTCCGCAGTGACAGAATATTCTGGATGGGTAAGGTTGGGAGTAGGGCGCCTCCTTTTCGAGATTTACAATGTAAATTTTAGGGCATTAATCTAAGTCATGTACCCTAAGAAGAAGAAGTACAGTCACCAACTCCAACAGTCATCTCCAGAAATAGACTAGACTTATCGAATTACCCTTGCCACTCAGAATCTCGACATTTGTGGTTAGGGCTCGGATCTGCCGCTCCCGGACATCCATAAGGTTGCCCAGATTTAAGTGATACATCGGTTTTTACTGTACCCACTTTGGGTTCAGATGGAATGTATAAACCAGCCAGAAGTGAACCCTCTTGGGAAATCCCTAGCAGATTACGTGAAGGATTTGAGTTTATATATATAGGAGTAAGTAAAAAACATTTATAAAAATGTGTCGTGGTTTTAAAATAAATATTTATATAGTTCTTATCTGGAAGGAACTAAAAGAAAGTTTGTACACATATTTAAATCAAACGAAAATCTTAATCAACTTATTGGTATAAATTTATTTATCAGGAATAAACAAAGATAAAAACCCTGTTCTGCACTATTTCATATATTTACCAAATTAAACTGAGTAAAAAAAGTTATAAGTAAAATTAACAAATAAAAAAAATAATTCAAAAGTCAGATAATTATTAAAAAAATAATAATCTCTATTTCCAAAAAACTTAGTTAAAAATGCTCATATTACCAAAGCTGATACAGGATAAAAGTTAACTATGATGAAGATTAACTATGATAAAAGCAACTCGACTGTTGTTATAACGCAATAAGATTGATATTATAATGAAAAAGTTCAAACATTTATACCTACAAATAAATGTAATATGCTATGCAAAGTTCCAACTCAAGAATATACAAAACAGATAAATAATGTAACTCCTAGATAGATTAAGTGTACGAGATACATCTAAACGATAAAGAAATACTCATATTGTAAATTGCCATTGCAGCAGCAGAATGAAGGAAAACCGCAAACGTTTGTAAATGCTAGAATAATCAATGTTTCCTCGCACATGGCATCGAAGCAAACGAGAGGAATTTTAAAAATGTTCTGAAATTATAAATATTGCATTACATAAATACGAGATTTTCATGATTTTTTATTAACATGTTTTGGTTTTCTATGTAAATAAGCATACTATTAAACTTTATATTTATGTATCATGTTTGTAATGACAATTTACAAATCTCTATGTAGACAGTAAACTAACAATGCGGGGACAAATATGAGAAAAAGTTATCTCAAGTTGTAAAATTAACTAAGAAATTTGCAATTTTATCAAATATGTGTATAGTGTATATACTGTAATAACATACAACGAATTAGTTTTTCAATTAGCATATCATTTGAAATATCCTTATGAGACAAAATGAAATAACCCAAATTTCGAATAATCGATACAATCTTTGATGAAATGTGTACATCTGTTTTCAAGTTCAGAAAGCAAACACGAAAGGATGTTGAAAGCGTGAGAGAGTTGGTGAAACAAGGCTAAGATCACAGCATAGCGAGTTGCAGTTGCGAACCCTCTGCAATCTGAGTTAGCTATTAACTCGCTAGTTTCGTCGACTAGCCGCTCCACACCGGTCATTACAGGATCCCACATCTAAACAAGGTTCAGATCCAGTTTTAATGACACCATATCGCGAAATCAAAGTGGTGCTGTTAAAGACCACTAGCCTATCATAATTATGACACATTAGCACCTCCGTCAGAGTCACGTTTAATAGTAATACGAGCGGTAAAACTGGGTTGTAGATTTCCACCTCCGCTAGAACAGGTATAAACTAATAAATCACAGTTAACAAGGTTCACGGAATGTTGCTCCATATATGTCACCTAAGTTGGCACACCGTTGTCACCGTACATTATCGAACCGTTGTCTGTCAACTCACAATTTCCTGTAATCTAATAAAACAGACATAAACGTCGCGCGCTATAAAACTAAAGTAGGCTATAATAAATTTTCATCAAATTAAAACTCTTGGAACAAATTTATTTGCTGGATATTAGATCGTTGTCTGATGTTAAAATTGTTGTCCAAAAATGTTCTGACAAATTACATTCAAATCGAACAAAAGATGCAACAAACCACTAACTCACTTCGTGCACAAACCTTCATGCTAAATACATTAGTCCATGGAATTGTCCTCAAATCTACTATATATCTTTAACTGACTGTTACTACACTATTGTAGTTGTTCACTAGTGATCGATCAACTGTTAGTATTGTTTCCAAGCAATTGTGTCTTCTTTTGTTATAGCAAATACCTTAATCAGTACTAACTAATAAAACCTCACCAGTTCATAAGTGTTTATTTAAAAAATCTGACTAATATTACAAGTTTATATATTTATTTAATGTATTCATGAAGTCACATACTGTTTACATTAGCGAACAATTATGATTAAGCAGTAAACATCTGTTATGTCAATATGTTTTACAGAAAGTCAGTAATATTCCATAAACAATATATTAAATAATAAATATAACATTAAATTTATTAAAAGTATATACATTAAAAATAATTTTACTTATTCTTTGTTAAAACTTCTGACACAGAGTAATGCAACTTTCAAATGAGACGGTTTTTTGGGATTAAACAAATCAGTTAATGCAATGTATTTTAGCTCATTTTCAGCGAACTATAGTGTGTAAAGGCTAAATAATATGTTCTCTTTCTATGTACTTTCAGTCAATGAGAGAGTATTGGAAATTGTTGTGTCTTAATGATAAAAACTATCTAAGTTCAAAAAATATGACTATTAGATATTAAAAATGAAATTGTTTAAACGAACTTTAAACGAGGAAGAGTTAACAAGTCTTACTTATAAAATTGTTATCTATCTGATTGCCTTGGTTAAAAAAAAACCAATACTTCTATAATTTTATGAATTTTATAAACATGTTTTGAATCAACTGAGTTTCTCCAAAACACCAATAAATCTTTCAAGTAATAGCCAGATTATGCTACGGTTTTAATTGCGAATTAAACAGAACTTAACATGTCAGCTATTTAGTTTAGTGTTTACGAGACATGGTTTTTCGTAATTTTAGACTGTCGTTAAGCACTACGCTCAGAAACTATGCTGACGACCCTCATTCTCTCTCCACATAAAACATGTGCGTTGAAGACTTTTTACAGTTTACTCTTTACAGATCGTGTAGTATCATCGGTAAGCTATGTACTACCTTTAGATGATACCAACATTCACCAAGCCTTAAAAATAATTTACTCACGCTCTCTTTCACCCGATTGAGATAACCACACATATATGATGTACATCCTCAACCCTTTAAATTATGTTTAATTTAACCTTATGATAATGTGAATTAAGTTGATTTTGTATATAAAATCAGCCTATATTCAAAAAAAATTTGATAAAACTAATATGCTTATTACTTTTGCTGGATCTTCTTACTAAATCAATAGTCGCAAGTCCAATTGAAATCCGTTAAAAGTTACGTTTTAAGTCATATTACCAACTTTATTTCTTATAAACACATACTTCTCTAAAGCTTACAGCCTCATTTTCAAACCTTTCAAAACTTTGTTCAGTTTTATTATATATTATTAATTTTAAAAGTTTAAATAAAAAGTCCCATAAACATTTACAATATAACATTTCAGAACTTATAAATGTATTTCAAAGTTCTAATAGGTACTATCACCACATAAAAAACCTGAAGTTACATTTACAATAACTTACAATTACTTTTGTAACTCTGCAAAGTTGCAAAACAAGGATTAAACAATTACTCCAAAGAAATGTACTAGGGTTGTCTTTTACATAATTTTACAACGGTAATTCTTTCCAATAAAATGAAAAGAAAAAAATATTTTATATAACGTATTGTAAACTCTGCTTCTATTCTAAGATTGCAAATGAATAAATGTGAGATCTAATAATTAGTAAAAGGCATTCAGCCTTTTAGCGTAAATGCATATAAAAGGGATTATTTAGATTAATTTGTGCAGTTTATATCTGATGAGTGCATATTTTAAAATTTCGAAATTTGTTACATTAAATCTCAAAGTAACTGTGACACCCAAACAAGCGTGAAGGTGGAAATGTTTATTTTATAATGCTTTACAATGAAGTTCATGTTTAAGATCAAAAACCGAGATATAATTCATCAAGAGGAGGTGAAGAGTCCTCCCAATGACTGAACTGATCTCAAAAAAGCTTGTTGACGACTCGCTGTTGAGGTATATTTCCTGTTGGAGATTCCGAGTCTAAAGGAGGTACCCAGTTTTGGGTATAAATATAAGGATTTACTCCACAAATTACTCATACCAGAAATGCTTATTAATGATGAGGAATGCTGCAGAAACAGTTATCCAAAGCCATTCCTAATGAAGTTTCCAAGGCACTGACAATGGTACAGTGAGGCGATCTACAATGTTCCTATTACGAACACTAACCTCACTGTTCATTTAGAACCTCTTGAAAACCGGTAATCGTCCTATAATATAAACCAATATAATAGGCTATCGTTATGAACAGGAAATACTTATTTGAAGACAGATCATGAATTTGAAGACAATTATGCTAACGAGGCTAATATATGATAAGAATACAATATAGGGTCTACTACAAGAATATATTCGTTACACAATGGATGACTAATAGTTTCTCAATAAAATAAAATTGAAGTTTGTTTTCCATCCGTCTGTATGTTTAAACAATTTTTTCATTAAATAGGTTTAATTTAAGTATCCTTGTAAAGCAGTAAAAGTAAAAACATTACGATATTTGTACATCTAAAATGGTGGCATTTTTCAACTGTTATTACATAAGCTTAACATAATGGTTATAAATAACGAAGTCAATTAATAAAATATATTGATGATATTTTAACCAGTGGAATAACTTATGTACATCACAAATACTATGTAATTATCAACAAACTCATATATAAATTCAAAATTTGAAAAACGTTTTTTATAACTACAACGAAGGAATAATCCTCATCATTCTTAACCCTAAACATGTATCATATACATTTCTAGTATAACACTAGTAAAGTTACGTAGATTCACAATTGCAAGTGACACTCGAGACTCTGTCTATTTGGTTCCTAAAATATCATATAACACATTTACCCAAAAAAGTTTATAATGTATAACATGTACATGGCATAGTGTTTATTGAATATGCACATTAAATGAATTGAATGCAGTGGTTGTCAAATTAATTTTTTTTAGATCTAACAGAATTTGAAGGTAACATTTGTTATTTGTTCATTTACAAAATATAAAAATATTACAAATCCTTTTAAATAGTATGAAGACATATAAATTACAGTAATACGGATTAAGCCAGAAAATCCGCACAGTCCCTTTCATAGTTTGTAACTTATCTTTATAACAGAATCTTGTTCGATGTCTTATACTTCCAAAAAATAACTTTGATATTACGCAGTTAGTCTCATTTTGATAACAGTTTTCAATGAACATACAATTAACTAGAGGTACATTTTATTTTAAAGGGCGCTATTCAGCCCTAAAAATGGTATATAATTTGTATTGGACATTTGAGTAAAATTTATTTAAATGACAGTTTGGTCAAAGTAAGTTTTAGGTTCAGAGCGCTACGTTCGATAAGCACTATGTATAATAGTACACTTTTTTTTAATACATTAATTATTTTGTTTATATTACCTATAATGTTACTGAACCTAATTTTTGTCTGATTATTGTTTGTTTTGAACAATGTTTATGAGGTTAGATGCCGTATTTGTTTGTGATTTACTGAAATAGTGATTATTTTATTGGTACGGTAAGTGATTAGTTATTTGACGTGTGCATTAGTGTTATTTGTTCCTTTAAAAATAAAAATGACCAGATCTCAAGGAATATTCAAGAAAATACGTATGCAAGATAAAAGAATAATGTTCAAGTGATGTTTGAACTCCTTTTAACCACTTAAAAGGCCTAAGCCTGCTCTTAAAAAGACATAGACTCTTCATTTAAACCTTCGCTGTCTTTATCAGTGAAGATTATGATCATGCCACAAGCACATTTTCGTTTCCCAAAGGACATAATGCAATTTATAAAAGCAATATTTAGATTCATAGCAGAAACTAGACTACTTGAAAAGTTTTTACAACACAGGAAAGACACAAATCCACAATGAGCCATTAAACAACGCAATTTGGAGCTGTATTTCCCCAGACCAATTCGTGCCTCTAAAAACACTAAATATACCTAGCATAAATTGCAGTTTTAAGTTCAAATGGAGGGAAAATGTAAGATTCTGCTTTAGTATGGGCTTGGTAAATACTTAATAGCTGAGATAGCCAAACTAGAGAGCTGATATAAATGCTGCAAAGCGCGAGAAAAAAGTGAAAAAGGAATAAAGAAGACTTGAAGTATACATGAGCTGAAAATAAATCTCGAGGATACTTATAAACAAGAGAAAGAAGCTGGCTGTGCCCTCTTATGGCACAGGAATATATCACAAAGGTAAATAAAAATTGCTATTTAATTTTTTTTAGATTATATTTTAGACTTATTTTGTTTTTTCTCAGGTTCTATAACAGGAATCATAATGAAATGTGCTGTGCTAATTCACTACGACTACCTACAACTGTCAAAACTTCTAAATAACAACTGTCTGTTTTATTTGAAAAATAAAATATTGTAAAAAAAATTATGGTTGCCTGTAAAGTCGGTTTTACGGGCGAAGATTTTACGTGACAACGTCTTTTTCTCGGTAGAATATTTATTGATATGAATATTATTAAATTGCACAATAGGAACAAGGAATTGAATGAAAATAAGAATTGCACAAATTTTAACTATAGAAATATATTTTGTTTACTAAAACATTGTACATAATTTGAAATTAATTAAAATTTGTTATTGTAAATGGTAAAGTTGAATAAAACATTTACATAATTGGAATTTGAAATTCTTGCTAAACACAGTTAAATTCTAACTCCGCGCGTGGTGATTGGTCGGTTTAGTTCGTTTGTTTGGTCGCACTGTTATGACAGGTTAGAGGTTATAATTTGTTATTTTAAATGTTTGACTAGCAATACGCGCTGTTTCTTCTCAATCGACTGAATTACGATTGATTGCAGAGTGATTTAAACTAATAATTTACTTAACACTATCAACATTTGTCAATAGTGTGACATAACCTATAAACTCAGTTTCTCAACTTTTGTGTCAATCTAACAATTAATCAATCAATCATAGTTTACGATAATGAAATATCAGTGTACAATTATTTACCTTTATTGCTGTAGTTGTTGTAAATGAGGAATCTAAGCACTCCACATTTTCACGAATAAACATAGTTATCTGCTTTATCCCGTGCGGCGGACCCACAGTTATCTGCTTTATCCCGTGCGGATCCCGTGCGGCGGACCCACTGGACGGGCATCGTAACGTTACCGGGCGTTACACTTTTTCATGAGTGACTCCGAGCCGCAACCTAATTTAAGACGTTGTCACGTCAAAATCCTAAATTATAATTTATTATAGTAATTTATTAAAGTAATATTATAATACATATAATTTTTTTAAGTACACAAAAAAAACTCATGTCTCAACTAAAATAAAGTATTACACTTTCTACTTACGTATCTATTTAAGCTATGTTAAAAGAAAAAACACGTCAAATATATGTAACTAGACAAAAAGGAAGATACGTAAACATTATAGTAATTAAGAGCATTGCTCCTTTTAAAGTGCATTTTACGAGGTTTTTAAATTAAATTTCCAATAAGTACAATTTTAAAAATTTTAATTTATCATATTTAAAAATAGTTTAAACTATTTTAGAAAACTAAATATTATTTCAAAATATAGTTTAAATCGGTCAATTTTTTTAGTTTTACATATCTTTACGTTTGTTTCTTTGGTCCCAGGCGATTATTATTTACACGTTCACATAATTACGAGCGGGCGCTTACATGTTAAAAAACTACTTTCTCACACAGAGCGTCTGTCTTGAAATGGATGTTTGCATCTAAAACAGTCTTGTACCATCAAAACATTTTCTTTTATCCTATTGAGTTTTAGGAAGCAAAAGAGGAAACTGATGCCTATAAAATGAGAAGTCTGGTCACGGTTACATGCTAATGTCTGTCTTCAGGATGTGAACAGTGATACAAGTATTTTAGCTCTTTTATGCTGGGCATCATTTTACTATTATTAGTTGATCCGTTAAAAATTATGTTTTCTGTGCACCTACAGCAGTATATTATTAACAGCACATGTAAAGGTTTTTACTCGGTATCAATTAAATTTTAGATCGTTTAATCAATGCTTCCCACAATCGATTTCTGAGAAAGCCATATGGGCTGATATTTGTTAATAAATACACGAAAAGAAAAGGTTGGCGGGACAAAAACAGGTATCACAAACTGCAAATCACTCTTGAAGCAAGATTAAAGAGTAACCCAAGCGGTAAAGCCTATAACAATAATAATAACAGAGAGGACGCTACGGGACGCGTTGCGATATTTTAAGAGAGCTCTGGCGCAGAGATACGTGCTGGAATTGCGGACCTGGTTCTCACGCCATACACCCACTCCTCGCACCTGATAATTGTGACCCGAACACACGCGCACACTCGCACACGCACACGCCCGCGCCGCCGCGCCGCGCCGCGCGCCGTGAAAACTGGATCATACTCTATCAACACGAACCCCGCCAGAACGAATGGGGCTGTCTGTTTCCTCTAGGGTAATCATACGTTAGTGGCAAAGGGGACGGGCCACGTTCGGTTCTGGGGCACGACCGGCGAACCAGATGAAACGGCCTGAATAATAGAAGGGGTGGCCCTTCAAAATCACGTCGGAAAGGATCATGCAAGAAACTTTTTGTTTTTTCAGTTCACTGTCTTTATTATGAAGATCCAAGCATTCATAAAGCTCATTTTCTTGCATCCTGTCAATAAACTGTCTGAAATCCAATTATTGTGCGAGACATATTAAGAACTTCGGTCTGCTGTGATACTGGATTATGCATTATTACAAAGAGGTTTATACAAAAAATTCCTAAATATGCAACTCAACAGAGCGCTTACCAGGCATACATTCGTTAACAGAATACGTTTAAAAGTGCGAAGGACATCTATGTCCTGCGTAACTTGATACAATTTTGCTCACTTAAGTTTTTAAAAATGGCCTGCATTGGTAATCCAATAGCATAATATAAAACTACTTTCTGGGTGGCTGCTCGAAACAAAGATGTAAAATAGTCTTCAAGTTTCCATAAAAAACAGTCAGAATCATTTGAAATGTCAATTACAGAATCGTGGCGAGATATCTTCAGGAACTTGAGATTGCTGACTACCCTATCATTGAATTCTCGATGTATCCACGTACTGCAGGTTCAGATAGCATTTGCCTCTAGGCAGCGATGTCCTCGGGTACATTACTAGAAGTAGAGACAATTTCAGCGTTCAGCAACACAGAACAACTGTCTGATTCTCTTCCCAGTTTAGTGACAGGCTTATCAACTGTCCCTGGGAACATCAAGCAACTGCAAAATGATAATAATTTCACAGGTTGATTGAAAAATGTATTGGTGTCAAACACCTTTTACTCCCTTGTTGAGGACTTCATTGCTTGTCGTCTGGAACAAGTAATTAATTCTTTGGCTCTGCTGGTTAATCAACCAGCCATGTGTGAAAGAAGTGAATGCAATTTTTCTGTAGAAGTTCTATAAATTAAACAATACTTTTAAAAACTTTATAACTAATTTTAGGTATCTTTACCATTTAATCCTAAGAAAACTAATGAAAATATATATTGTATTTTCGAGTCAATCTACTGTGCCCGGTAGTAGTATATACAGGGTGTACATAAAGTCCTGCACGGGTATAATATTTTCTGAACGATACCAGATAAATAAATAAGATTTGGTACATCAATACTACACCTAAAAATCTACTTTTTGAAGGAACTATCAGTTTTCTGTAATATTATGGGGACGTCCCGCAAGGAGTCAGAAGGAAATCTTAAATAGGAGCATAGGTCAATATGGACATCATTTTAAAGGGCTTGTCTAGCAGAGTTTAATGCCGCAGACCGCACTCAAAAAGATTGATCCAGTACAAAATGGCGGCTGTTCAAAGATTTTACTTGGTTACATTTTATTAGTAGTCATAACCCCAGTAAAGCAAAACTGCAACCAAACAAATACTGCAGCTAACTACTACATATGCTGGTCAGTTGTACAGAAGTGAATTATGACATTAGTTATCCTCAAGGGTTACAAATTTGGTCCTAATATATTGATAACGGGGAAAACCTGATAACAGTAACAATTAGAAATCTCAGCGACCTATAACGATCGGAAACACTTCCTGTTTTCATAAAGTGTTGAACAGTTCTCCCTACAGTTGTTCTAGAAATTGGCTGCCTCTCGTGAAAGTAGTTATTAAATAAATGGCATGCTTCTTCGTGTGATCGTCTGTTATTTCCCCAACCAACCATCATAAAAGTGTTATACGTTCACGTTCGTCAAGCGACATAGTGTAGTTGAAGAACTACAAGCAATACGACAAACTCTTTTGTACTAAAGCTGTACCAACGCCGAGCGTGGCTGCTGCTTGGACAGGTGAGCGCTGAGCGATCCTGTCCTTGCAAGCGGCCCGCCTGCCCGGCCATTGGTGGTGGTTCGGAAGTCACCTTTAAGCCGTTGGTCCCCAGGTTAAGTGTTAGAGAGGGCTTCTTAGCCCTAACTTCGCCTGGTAAAATAAGACATTCTTTACTTTACTGATAAAATGGATGGACAGCACTACTAAAACAAGAAAACTAGAATAGCCTACTATGAATAGACTGGCTAATAGGAAAGTCCTAACTGCGACCCAAAGATAAGAGATTTCTAATTGTTACTGTTATCAGGTTTTCCCCGTTATCAATATATTAGGACCAAATTTATAACCCTTGAGGATAACTAATGTCATAATTCACTTCTGTACAACTGACCAGCATAATGTAGTAGGTTAGCTGCAGTATTTGTTTGGTTGCAGTTTTGCTTTACTGGGGTTATGGCTACTAATAAAATGTAACCAAGTAAAATCTTTGAACAGCCACCATTTTGTACTGGATCAATCTTTTTGAGTGCGGTTTGCGGCATTAAACTCTGCTAGACAAGCCCTTTAAAATGATGTCCATATTGACCTATGCTCCTATTTAAGATTTCCTTCTGACTCCTTGCGGGACGTCCCCATGATATTACAGAAAACTGATAGTTCCTTCAAAAAGTAGATTTTTAGGTGTAGTATTGATGTACCAAATCTTGTTTATTTATCTGTTATCATTCAGAAAATATTATACCCGTGCAGGACTTTATGTACACCCTGTATAACTAACTAGTAAAGGCACGCTTCATATATTAAGAGTCTTAACATTAATAATGGTACGGTCAATATAGTCAATAAGGCCATTAAATTGTATTTAGTCTACTTTTCTTGGATCTAAAACTGGCCATATCGTTTGATAAAGAGAAACATTGTTTTCACCAGTGCTCAAAGAAGCAACCAACCCATAAATAAAAATCTTTATATTATACTAAATGAATGTTAAAGTTTGAACTAATTTATACCTATATTTTAAAGTGTTTTTTATTTTCGATACAAAATTCGAGAAAAAAACAGAAATGTTCTTGCATATGGTATTGCAGACCAATTATTTACTAAGTACTTGGTGCCATGTAATAGGCCATAGTATTTTGCAGTTCAACGGATAGTTCTAAACTCCAGGACTAAGGGAGAACAGCCCTCAACAATCTTCAAACAAAGAATCCAGTAAAAGTCCAATACCATTGTCTTAAAAATAATGGGTTGTTTCCTTTGGAACGCATAGAAGGGATTATGTTCGGTTAATTTAGGCTTGAATAAACCGCAAAAATGACATAATTTTATATCCAGTAGGTATCTCATTGTTATGTTTCTTGGACTGTTATGCAACTCACAGCCATATCTGATGATGGTTGTGATGCAAGATCAGGTTGGACACTGGCTGAGGAGCTGTAAACCCTATCAGTTCTGAAAAGAGGTAATGACCTATGTCTCCACACTCAGAGTTACTAAGTGGTGCTCCAAAATGTAGCAATGTTTACTCGAGAACGATATTCATGTAAATATTGATGCATGTTTTTGTCATGCATTATCTCTTGACTGCGAAAATTACTCGCACTCTCTGAAGTTCTCTCAGACTGTGTGAGTATTGCATTGGGTGACAAGACGATGAATAAAATTAAATGAGCTGTGGAGGATCATGTATCATACACCTCTATCTACGTGTAGAGCTTTAGTGAATTAACAGAATCAGAACTCCACCACAAAAGTTATTTTTTAAACTTTTGTTCTGGTATTGATGCCGGAATTATTAAGATTGCAATTTAGAAACAAATGGTTATTCGGAGCTCTTTACGAAAAAAGTGTATTAGTGAACACAGATATAGAGAAATTTTAAATTATAATTTAAAGAGTAAAATAAAATTTTCTAAGCAAAAAAAATATTTTTTTGAATTATATTTCACGCGTAGCTTTCGTGCGTTGGTGTAGTTTACATCGCATTTTAATTAAGACGTAATTATGTCTTTGTCCATGAGAATGGACAGAATAAGGATAAAAAGGAAAATTACCTCACTAAAACATAGACACATACATATAAAACGTCAGCCAAATGTTTCTTATCGGTATAGAAATTTAGAATTTAGAATAGCAGACTATTATACCACAACATTTATATAATATTGCTAAATTTCAATCAGCATGATTTCACATCGGTATTTTTCCTTTCTTCAATTGTGCAGATTGTATTACGTGCTGGCCATAAACTTGTTAAAGATTTTATCGAGCTAATTCGAAAATATAAAATAAGCATTATCGTGAAAGGTGATTATACGAGTATAACATAAGACAATTTTATTTGTGTTCTCACATTATAGAGACTACTAAATCAGCTACTATAAGCCACCATTAAACTATAAGCTCCAATTATTGCCTCTCACATAAATTGCCACCACTGATAACCTGTCGTTAAGAAGAAATGTAGAAGCTCTCAACGTGGACTGGGTCGTAAATAGTTCTTCTTTATAGATACGTTAACACTTCTCCTACACAGCTTCAATTTATGACACGATACAATTCTCATATCAGAAAAATCTCTGTGGCTTATTTTGAGTGGATGATCTCATTTCATGCGCTCCTAATCTTTCCATAGGTAAGAATGGCCAATGTGTATAAAATACTGTGCACAGATTATATAACAAAATTCTAATTCTGGAACGTTTTTATTAAGAAGAGAAATTCATAAAACCGTTGTTAGGTTTTAAACTGTTTGCAAAATGTATATTTCTTTTGTCTTAGCTTTTGCTAGTGAAGCAACGTACTTCCAAAAACTAACTTCCTCTAAATAATATAACGCTAAAGTACTGGTTAATATATTGTAACTCGTACAGGTTGCTGTAAATCCTTACCTCTTGTCCCTTATAGGTATAAATAGTCCGGAAATTCTATTACTACTGTGTTATAAGGTACTAGCTATTACCCGCGGTTTTGCACTCAATTTTTACAATCGAAATCCTTTTTCTACTTACTAAAAGCGCTTGTAATGTAATATGATGGATTCCTATGACATTTTCCTAACGTAAGTAAGTATACATCTGGTTACATGTTCATGGTGAACAGGAGTTCAACCTGACACGTACATCATGTTGTGCACATGTAGGGGCGTTTCTGGTTCGAATTAATTATTCAGTATTTCCGATCAAAAAAATTAAAATACAAAGGTCTCAGAAACCACCTTCGGTTTACTTGTAGCCCTTGCCCTATACTTCCTGTCTAAAACTTTTCATTGTCATATTTGAGTTTGTCATGTAACTACGACGAATAAAATTAAACTCCGACGTTTAAATTAAGAATAGTTGCCGTAACTGGGTTTATATTGATAAAGAAAAAATCTTTAATATATAGCTTTAGAAAACCGACACCGGTGAAAAAATATATAGACACGTAGTACTGAGTAGTCTATATCTGTCAAAAGATGTACACTTCCGCCCGTTTAAATTCAATTAAGGTGCTACAGATGAGTTTGCATTATTACAACGATAAAAAAACTATATACGTACGAAGTTCTCTTAAATCTACTTCGGTTCAAAAAGTGTCTGATTCCTGCTTATTCAATTTAGGTCTAAGTTGTGTTTATCATGTTGTCCCGATGAAGAAAATATAGATATGGAGGACGGAGACGCCTATTACGGTCTAGGGGTAAACCATATCTACTTCTGGTATAAAGGGGGGATATCCTTATTAAGTTTCAAAATAACAGGTTATAAGGTATTGTGTTATGGGACTCTTGTTGTTTTTGAACTATAGACTGGCAAATAATATGGTTTGTGCATGTTTGTGTTCATTTACGTGTTTTTCCTTAAGCCAATATTAAAATACCTTATCACAATGCTTAAAAAAGGCCCACTAGATAAGAGTACCTTAGGTGAAAACCTTGACAGCTTTGTCCGTTACGTTGGTTTAATAACAGTGTTTAAATAGTATTTACAATGCATTAGATGTTGTAATTGTCACTTGCTCAAACTGGAGTAAATTTTAGATATTTATTTTGCTTTTGCTGTACAAATCACTACTGATATAACATTTCTAAAATTTTAATTGTATATATATATCGTATGGGGGACAAAGGCAGCTATCCATAAATAAATAAATTAAAAAATTACGTACGAACAAAGTTCTTGAGTCATAAATTAAAAATAATATTAAAATCTCCCGTCACAAAGCTAAATCCAAATTACTGAGCCAGTTTAGAGAAATGTTTTTAACTTAAACTAACTTAAGTGTCAAAAGTTGTTTCGTGCAGTTAAATTTGGATTATAAACAAATTAACTTATTTAGCCATTTTTCCAAATTAAACCATATAAACCCAAGACCTAGAGTACTTAATAAGCAGTTGGCAACTTTATGAAATTCTCTGTTGCCACAATATTACAATTATGGGCACAAATAAGTTAAAATATATCCAGACAAATTTTTAAATCTTTCTCCTGTTATAAACGTTCCTCGGATTTTAACGAAAATAAAAAAAAATTGTCGAATTAGTCTAGCCGTTCCCAAGAAGTAAAGGACGCGAATTTATTATGTCATCAGGCGAAGTGTGACAAACCTGCGGACAATTGCTTAAAAGTGACCTCCGAACCATCACCAATGGCCGGATAGACGGACTGTTTGCAAGGAGAGGATCGTCATCCATCCAAGCAGCAATCACGCTCGACGTTTCTTAACTCGGTTATCTTGCGGTAACTAGCACACTGCGACAGTGGACTAGAATAACATTTACTGCTCAATACGTGGTTTTAAAATCAAGAAGAATCCCAAAGTCAGTACCTCGTGTATGTGTTTCTTTGCAAAACTAGACTAGGATTTTGATCATTCAACTATGGATCCAACAAGAAGAGAGAATTGATACTTTGATGTTCAGTAACAAAGTTTATGCTGCATGTCATGGATTGCTGATCGATTGTGCCAACGGAATCTTGGTGGACATATCTGATGCCATGACGCATGCCAAACTGGCTGCAGCTTTATACTACTACTGGGTCTCCCGTTGTTTGATACTGATATAGAACACCACCCAGTAACTTGTAAAGGTTACTCAATTTCACCATAACTAGATGTTAATGCTGCATCTGACTCAGACGTATAGTGTTGATGCGATTCATGCACAGTTGCTTAATGGGGATATGGATGTTTTAATGCGTAGTTATCTTGGGTGCTCAGAGAATCCCAATATTGATAATTTTGTTGAGTTATACAGTGTAATAAATAGGTAAGAACTGCCAATTTATATATTGTACATTATTTACTGTTACTTAAATTAATTTATTATTGATATCACACGAGCTCAGCTAATATATTTCGCTAACGTAGTGTGTATGATTTACATAGTTCAAATGAAAAGTAAAAATGCAAACACTCCTCTAATAATGCCTTGTGCCTTAGTTACGACCCATTCTTCTGATAACTAGTTAAGCTCCACCGGGTGACCTCTGACAGTCCTGGGCCGAGCTGTTTTGCAGCCACCAAACTGCTTCGGTTTTAGGTTAGTTATGATATTTATTGCGTGTTGAGTTATATTAATATAATAGTTTTTGTTTCGAATTTTTTGTTGTTGGTGAATTATTGTTTAGTTTTTTTCCGGTTTTGTGAACCCAGATGTTTTTGTGAGATACTAGTTCCGGCTTCCTAGTTACTTTTTTCGCTGCATGTGCTTAATGGGGGTTTCTTTGTATGAGGCTTATAATTATGAAACTTATAATTATAAGTTTCATAATTATATATTCAATGTTTATTGTATTCTCGTCTTGTCCCTTCAATATTTTTTAACGTATTGGCCACCTATCCAACATGAGAAATGTTAAAACTGTGGGGTTCCCGTTAAACATGTTTCTGTAATTTGATACTGGTAAACCTGTTTTGTTAAGTGTTAATAGCTCAGATTGTTTTTACAATTGATAGAATTTTCTAAACCAAAGTTAAATTTCTAGGGTGTAACTTAGTTGAAAATGTCCATGCATATATTTTTAACTATGTTTATTTATATTCCAACTAAATTTTCTTGTAGTTCCATTAGCTTATTTTATGTAGTTTGGTCTTTAACTTGTTATGTTATTACTTATGCTCTCTGAATTTTACTTATCAGGCCTAAAGAATTTGTATACGCTGTTATTGTGTATTGGCCCCTGCGGTAGACCCGTACTCCCGGTACTAATGAATGTGTTTCCCTAGGGATGGACTCCCGCTACCATGGACGGTGCGCTAAGTTGGAAATCAGAGACAATATTGCAGCCATACATACTGTTATTATATGTGTAATTTGTATTTAGTATGTTCTTGGTTGATTTTTTAAAGGTAGAGTTGTCAATCCTTTATTGTTGGTTAAAAAAGATGTGTCTTGATATTTAGCTACACAAAAGGTAGTGGATAGATTTGAACGGTGTGTGTGTGTGTGTGTGTGTGTGTGTGTGTGTGCGTGCGTGCGTGCGTGCGTGCGTGCGTGCGTGCGTGCGTGCGTGCGTGCGTGCGTGCGTGCGTGCGTGCGTGCGTGCGTGCGTGCGTGCGTGCGTGTGTGTGTGTGTGTGTGTGTGTGTGTTGTGTGTGTGTGTGTGTGTGTGTGTGTGTGTGTGTGGTGTGTGTGTGTGTGTGTGTGTGTGTGTGTGTGTGTGTGTGTGTGTGTGTGTGTGTGTGTGTGTGTGTGTGTGTGTGTGTGTGTGTGTGTGAAAACATAAGCATATTTTTATATCGAAATACCCCCTCAAGTACTTATAAACGTCATTTAAAGAAAACTTATTTACTGTAAGGATAAGTAGGTGTACCGCTGATTTAGACACAGACACATAGTGTCACACTACTTTGTAGTTATATGAATAAATATCAGATTTCGTTTTGTGATGCCTATAAGAATGACAGACAGATAGTATTATCTAACTTTCATTACATATGGCATCTGTGGTAAATTTTAACCAATTATTTGTTTCTGTATTTTACTTAAGAACGAAATTGAGAATGTATACATATAAGGTAGTCAAAGTAGGCTTCCTTTGATAATGTGGATACTTTGAAAATATAAATTTTATAAATTACATTATTATATTAAAATACAAATTTTATACATAACAGCAAATATAATAAAACCAAAAGTGCTCCTCCAAAAGCAAAATGTTACATAAGAGTCATTCGCAATTTCGCTTAACCATAAAACTTAATTGTGTGCAAATTAAAAAATAACGTTTATTTTGCTGCTTCCTATCATTTTATATTTTGTTGTAGTTTTAAATTATTGTAAACATGTATTATTTGTACAATTATCGAAGACTTATTATTCCTTAGTTTAAAAAATTTAGAATTTAGTTTAAAACATTCTACCTTGAAGTTAATACATAGGGTATTTTCATGATGCGAAACGTGCTCTGTTATACGAGATAGCTAAAAAAAGGTTGTAAGTGTTGTGTTTACACGTAGTAAATCAGCTACTCATATATTTTCACCATGTGCTTAGTTTGTTAATAATAAATAATTATTTTTCAATTAAATTGAGTTGAACTGAAAAATATGTATCTTATATATACCTATATCTGTTTCATAGATCATAGGACTTACACCTACTTAAAGTATCATTGAGTCCTTCGTATAACACAAGTGATTACACTAAGAAAGCTACGGACGATGGCTTCGGGATTCTTTCACATTGATTAACATATTTCAAGTATTTAAAAAAAACTGTTTGGACTTACTATTTAATTAAATACATTGAATGAAGAGAAATACTATATAGTATTTGTTTGGAATGCTACTTATAAAATCTGTTTCACTCTCCCATTCAGGACCGCAATCACTGATCTTCCAACCTATTCAGGTATAGTTTAGGACATTGATATATTTTTCAGTCGCCATTACTTTATCTCTAGGGCGTTTTGTATATTAATTAAAAAGTATATGCCTATGATGTGTCTATTATTCAGTAGGGAATTGCGGGCGAATTCGTAGGTAAGTGAAAAGTCGGCGATGGAGAAGCTCAAAAGAACTCTTTACATCACAGACACATAGTTGTAGTGTAGTCTACAAAACCCTCCACCTCTTCGTGATTCAGTTCCCTTTGTGTCATGGTTGATGCCTCAAGATCCAAAGCCATTATCTACACAAATTCAAGTAGCCAGAGGCCAGAACTTCAAGGATGAAGTTGTCCAAGGACACGTAATCTAAGAGGCCTCCTCGGAGGCCAGAAGGCTTTATGCCTGGAAATTTACTAATGCGATTAACTTCTAAAATCTGTAATAACCAAAAATGTATTACGAGGTAATTGGTTTAAATATTAGCATAACTTGTGAAATTTATCTTTATTAATGTGAAGTACACAACAAGGAAAGGTGAAGATAATCACCAATATTGCAGGTAATAGATCTTATACATAAAGTAGTTATGATGGGAAGCGTTGATTCCATGTGAATGTTGAGTTAAACTCCAATTCACCTTCCCCTGAGTGCAGTGTCTGAGACCTGACGCTGTTACAAAACTGACTTCAGACGAACATGGCTCCAAATTTCAGGTCTGTAACAACGTCAAATTCCAGACGCTGCACTTAGAGGAAGATAGATTGGAGCTTAATAGATATTATATTTATTACTCATCATAAAATGTGCAGCCAGGAGCTAGTTTTAGGTTTATTATTAAAGAATATACTTTAAATAATACATTTTTATTACAGGCTAGGCAATTGAAGCTAATTCGATAGTTAAAAAATATTTATTTAAGTGATACAGTTTTCAATACAAAGAATAAATGTTTCATAAAATTCAAATAATTTTTCGGCTAGTTCTAAATTTCAAAGATTACTAATCAATTTTTGTATTTGAATAAAATAGTATTAGATATCTTATCATAAATATTATTTTGACAGTAATTTACTTTCAAATTTCGTTGATGGAAATTTTATATTCAATCTACAGGCTGGGCAATATAAGTTAGTCTTAATAGTGAAAACAGTTATCATATTAAGATGTGTACATGCACTGTTCACAATACCTAGAAATAATGTTAATAAATATTAATGTTCAGTACAATGTAAACGAGGATTTACATAATTTTGGCTATCGAACCAATTAAATATCGTAATGTTGGATAAAGTTCATTTAAATTTTAATAATATTTATTTAGCTAGGGTGTTGTAACGTCATAAATTACAAAACACATGAATTAAAACGTGCTTGAGGAGAGGTCTCTCAAATGGTCATACCGTTTAAACGTGGGATCTGGCATTTCAGGATATAGGTAACAAAACTTTGTTACTCAAGGAGCTTTTTTTTAGTTTGACTAGTTAAATTTGGGAGGGTCTATGATAGCAAATAAGTTAAACCGTGCCGTACTTAAGTACCTTTAAGGTGCAACAGTGTTTTATGATATCGGAATTTAAAATAGGTAGGTTTAAATAGCTTTAAAAAATTTTAGCATTTTTACAAAACAGCGTTAAAAAATAAAAAAGATCAGTTGCAGGATTTAAATGCCAATCCCGGTTGGTATATAATCATTCAATTAAGCGTTATAATAATAATAGTTATTTTAGGAATAGTTAGAAATAGTTATTTCTTCGTTACTTATTTTAATTCGTGCGTCATTAATTTTGTTACTTCTTGCTTGAAAATCAACGCTAGTTCAGTGTATAGTTCAGTAAATATACCCTTGGAAGTCTTATTTACTAGAATGCTAACATGGCAGTCTCAATAGAACAAATTATCATCTTGTTTTTGTATTTTTTTCTCTTCTGATATCGGAATTAACATCAATATTGTCGTTTAGAAGGCGTTTTTAAATACTTTCTAAGTTGGCAATGTTACAAAGAAAAGTCTGTGCCATATGTTGTTCAATACAAATGCATTATGACAGACATTGCAATATGCAGCGAGATAGCCTGGACTCGTAAAACTGAATGAGTCACAGAATGTACGCTATCAAAAAACCGGTTGGGTAGTAATAATGTCTTCTTTCTCATAACTACGTTTTAAGTGTAGTCACTGTAATTTAATACTTTTATTGAATTGAGTAATAGTTTCTTCTTCTATTTATTTCATGTTGTAATTGAACCCACTACCTTACTTCTATATATGAGCATAGGTACAATATGCATTTTGTATGACTTCTTTTGGATCTCTTCAGACGACATCGTCAGATTTCAGACGCTGCTCTAAGAAGAAGCCATGATATTTTTATTAAAAAATATTGAGACCTCACTGCGTAAGTTTCTTTTTTTAGCCTGGGGTTTAAATTTATTTTATAAACGTTATAATATTCTATGTTACAAAAACAGATGAAACAATTTCAATTTTGTTATGATCATTTCTATTATTTCTTTAGTATAATTTCGTTACTTGGCCAACACATAATACATTTCGACAGAAGGATCTATAAGAACACTAATCAGAATTAATGTAATAAATCGTATTTTTATAGATCTTGTTATCTTCATAGTTTCATGTTTAAAATGAAACCTCACAAATGTATATTCATTTTTCACTTAAGAAAACAAGCTGAGACAATCTGTCATTCCACTTAGCCTAAAAGGATCCTTGAACTTCTTCCGGAATGACAGTACATCAGGTATCAGGATAGGTACGGTTGGGAATAGAGGCCACCTTCTGACAAGATTCCGTATTAAATCCACCATGTAGAGAAATAGCAGGTACCTACTATATGGCTATTTATCGTGTCGTGCAGAATGTTATAAAATAAATAAATCCCTTAATGAGCTAAAATAAAAATAAAACCCTGGCCAGCAGATTCTATTATATTGTTAATAATTTATGCTCTATAAAGTTGAGAGGTCATGTAATGGCATTTGCAGATGACAACCCTCTACTATCATTATGATTGATGGAATCAGTTAAAGTTGACATTAATCATTATTTAATATGGTTAAAATGGTGGTTAGTAGAAAATAAGTAATTTTGAAAAACAGCGTGTGCACATTTACTAATATAGAACCAATATGAACCGATTAATTAGTTTTATCCTTGATTTAAGTATCTTTGTAAACTTGAGTACTTTAATATTTGTGTTAAAATTTTTTGCATGATAACTGGGTTTGTTTGAAAAGTGAATTGAATTGGAAACTTTAATTAAGTAATTTGAATAATGTATTATAAGTCAACTTTTTATTAAGAGAGTATTGTCTTATGGAGACTATATATTTTTCACTTGTAAGTAAAAAAAGTAAGTTGGAATACAAACTGATGTATTGGCAAGGTAGGTACATTAGTAATATTTAGGCTTTAATAAAACAACAAAACGACTTTTAAAGATTATTGCTAAGAAAACACTTTTTGATCGATCTCAGCCACTGAATTACCAGCTTTAAATTTTGCCATTTACACATCTTTGTGTAATTAATATAATAGTAACTTTCCTTCAAAGAAGATATAGGCATATTCCTAGGTTTAAAGAATCGTATTGAGAATTAAAACAAATAAAAATAAATGTGAAATTCCTAGACCTTTGGTGACAAATTAAAAAATACACGTGAATGGATATGTATTGATCCTAAACTGTTTAAATCACTGGTCTTTTGTAAAGTATATTTAGGATACCTACTGTTCTGTTTCTGTGTATAAACTGGATTTTTTAATTTTTATGTTTTGTGTTTAAGTAGGAATAGTTTCTACCGTGACGATTGCCATTTACTATTGGCCCCTGGTCATAGGTGGTTCGTCGGCGAATGTAGACCTATTGTGATCTGTATTCTGTAATTCAGTTTTAGTAACTAATGCTGTGTTTTGTTTTTTATTAAGTGCACGTTTTAGAGATTCCGAATTGACACTCAACATGGTGGTTGTGTTTCCTGACTTAAGCGTGTCACAACGCTCTGGTTTGAATTTTTTTTAATTTTAACCTAGTTTTTATTTATGTCTTAGGTTAGTTATTTACCTGAAGAAGAGATCAGATTGCAGATCTTTAGTAGTGTTACTGATTTTTTGTATCACTAAACGGCAAATGTCTGGAAAAATTGTTTTTTCCTTCACAAAGTTTACTTATTTGTTGCTCTTGTTAATTATTCATAATTTTCTCAGAAAGGAAAATTGTTAGTAAATTATGTGTGGTCTTGGAAAAGAAATTACCATAAAAAATATTGCCAACACCAAAAGCGATATTATACGATGGGAGCTTCAAATTGGGTTTTGCTCTGAGGTCCTGTTTATTTCATCTTTGTTTTTTTATATTTTACAAATAGGTTAAGCATATAACTAAAATGTGTGTAACATAATCTTTGTTATTTTTAAGAAAATACGCGTTATTATGTCTTCCCAGTCAAACCAGAAGGTACTCTCTCTCTCACTTGTACATAGGTTTATAAAAACGTTTAAGGAAGCTCCACCTACTGCAACAGTCATTCTCACACTAAATTAGCTCTATCTATCAACTATTTTACCCTAGTATCTCGACATTGTGGTGGGGGGGGGGGGTTGCTCTGTGTTGGGCTGTGCAAATGTAACATATCGATTTTGGATTCATACAGTCTAAATTCATCTGAAAGATATTAATCATCCTGAAGGGAACCATTCTGGGGGCATCCATAACCATATTTAAAATTTAAAATAGTCTTGTGAACTAACTATCCATCTCCTTCATGAAATTCTTCAATTTTAAGATGTTAACCAACAAATTGCATAGTTATTATAGAATATTTATAATACTATTTCAAACTTTATTGCTAAAAATATACAAATAGAATTAAATACTAAAATCTGAATTTAAAATAAAGACAAGGCGGCAGCGGCGAATCACGGGGAAATAAACAAGAGCCAATATTTCGCACAATGGAAGGCCAATGCGGGACGCCAAGGCAAAGCGAGTGAGTTCTTGATATCATATGCGAGCTGTAATAACAGAGTTGGTCGGTGAATGAAACTATAGATCTAAGTGGGCAGATGGGACCGATACCCGAGTATACAGTCACGACACAACTCTCACACGCGCGGATGCGGGCACACGCGCCAGTGAGCCTCACGGGGTGTGATTTGGCTGACTCAATTGCCCTAAATAATTCGCATATAGACGGCTTCTACATTCATACATATAGAGATCATATATTGAAGAATTACATTAGAATGCATAAATCCATTGGTTTCACTGGCTCCTCCCATACAACTTTCTTCGACGATAAGCCAAAATAAAATCGTGTCAAGACTAGGTTCTACATATACTTCACTCAACTACGTTTTTCATTTTAAAGTATACCATCCGAAAACAATTTGAAATATATTTCAATCTGTAAATAGAATATGGCCGTATAATTATACCTCTGTACTATATATGGCACTATGACTCATATATGTGATACTAACAAAACATAACTTTAGTAAAATTTATTTCAGGGTGTTTTTCGTACTTTTTTCTTTCAACGTTATAACTCTGCTACGCTTGTATATTTTTAAACCTTTTTTTATTTCCCATTGTTTACCTACAGTAAGTTACAAATGTTCACCAACGTAACACTAGACAAAGGAATACTTGTAAAGTTTTAACATAGATCACAAATTTTCCATTACACAAAATTAATTAATAAATAATTTCCCTACTATTTCAAAAAGAGTCAAGTTGTGAACACTATTGAAATGTAATCTGAAAAAAACATTTAATTAAACTGGCTTTTGTATTATTACTGAGCTGATTCACTAGCCACGGAGTTTTTTCCTTGATCTCTCAGGGAGCGGGTAACAACGTTATGCATTGTGTCCATTGCCTTCTACCGCTTACGTTTAGTACTGCCTATGTGAGGGAATTAAAAGAAATCAACACCTTTTCAAGCTAACACATTATTACCTTTATGATATAAAATTAATGATAGTATTTCAAGTGAACACTTGATTGTACGAATACATATACAGAAATCGGATTTCGTTCATCAGCAACTGAGAGATGCTTCGCTAAATGCTCAGCCAAAAACATGAATAAACATAACGACACAAATAAGTCATACTAGCGGTATCTCAGTAACGAGAATCGCAAATAACGTAAGCAATTCTTATAGTTAACTTGTAATATTTAGTTATCACGTAAAAACACTCATGCAATCAAAAATAAGGTATTTTAATTATAATTTCCTTCTGTATATGCCTATTACCAAAAATAGTGAACGTAGCTAAAGAAGAGAAAATTATCACGCAATCATAATATCTGAGTTAATGCCTGCTTTTAAATCTATTATTCCTTTGGAATGCTACTTAAAACAATTTAGAGTAAATAAAAGTTTATAAAAAAAGTAATAGCTTTAAACTTCTTTAACTATAACTTGAAAAAGAGTACAATTCAATAATTATATCATAATATATACTATAAATAAAAATAAATCGTAAATGTCGTTAACATCGAAAACTTCTAGACTTACATTTCAAAAAAATATTGGTTAAAATCCGAGGAAGGTTATAAGAAAAGAAAAATCGGTTATTTAGAATATTTCAGATTAAGGATAATGTTTTAATATTTATGTTTTATTATCCAAATTTAACTTACACTAAAGATCTGTTTCCATTTTCAGTTCACGTTCGTCAAAGAAGCAGTAACATTTGTTTACAATTTACACTTTAGAACAGTGCTTCATCATTCGTGATGCAGATATCACAGACAAAGTTAATATCTAACTTTTACTCCAGATTACACCAGTAACAAGTAAACCATTTCATTCATTGGAAATATTGTAACAATCGGCGTTATACAACAAACCCTAAGAAGAATGAAGCAGTGCAAGTTTTCACATAAGGTATTTAAAACTGGTGGGCTTCTTTTGACATTGTGATATGGCATTTTAACAGCGGATTAAGGAAAAACAAAAAACGAACAATAAAATGCCTCAACGAACCAATATTTCTCAGACTACAGCCCAAAAAATAAAAAGATTGCTATAACACAAAAAGTTTAAAAGATTTTTTTTACATCTTGCATGCGTTTAATAAGTTTTTCCTCCTTATACCGGTAATTATAGGATTTTACCCTAGATCGTAATAAGCTTCTCAATCATCGCTCCATGGGGATTTATATTCTCTTGGGACAAGGCAAAACACAACTGGCACTGGAAATATCTTAAACCAATAATGTAAACTACAAGAGAAGGAAGTATATACTTTTTGACCGAAGTAGATTTCAAAGAGCTACATATGTTTACCAGGACAACAAGGCATGCTCCTATAGCACTGAAATTATCTTAGATCGGAAGTCCAAGCTTTTAACCGGGGTAGGTTTCCGAGAGCTTTTTTCTTGCTGAAGGGCAATAAGACAAACTTAACTCAATTAAGTGATAAAGTATAAGATATAATTTTCAGTATATGAAAAGGGCTAGAAGTAATGGCCTTTTGGCCGAAATAGTTTTTCGAGACGTATGCATTTGTATTGTCTTGATAGGGCAACTTGTAGGCAAACTCAGCTGTGGTGTTGGAAATATAATTAATTCAAACCAGAAATTTTCGTGCACATTGTAAACCATGATATCACAGTCAGGTTGATCTTTGATAACATGAACACTGCAGTAATATGTACCTGATTTATGCCTAAACACATTCATAATACTCCAAAATAAGTTCTTTTTCCTAAATAGTATGAGAACTTGAATTTGAAAACCGTGGCACCATCTGTGATGTAAATTCAAAAATACACAAAAGATTTAATCGTGCTGCTTTCCAATATTAAGAAATAAAATACTGCTTTTATAATATCCTTAAACTTATTTATAGATAAAATTTTAGTTTTTGCTAATTGAATACAGTATCATATATCAAATTGACTGAACTTTATTTGTGCTACTGTGTTACATATGTAAATATCTACTAATATTTTATTAATTCTCGTATTACGATCGTGTATTCTCGAATCGCACAAGCTATATTTTAGTGCAATAAATAGATAGGTAGACAAATTTTCTCTAAGAAAAATTAATAAATCTAAACTAGCCACGTAGGTTTTGGCGGGAGTCAAAATGGAAGGGTATCAAAAGGGTTATAAAATAATCAAAATAATACTGATTTCTCTCTTTCAGGAATTGCAATATCGAATTTCCAAAAACATTATACACTTATACAATGCAATCTGTCTCTCGTCTACTGGAAAAAGAGTATTTCCATTAATGTCTAAGATATATAATTAAGATAGGCTATGTCATGAATTAGCCATAGTTTTCGTAATAATATGAATGGAAATAAATGTTATGAATTAAATATGTTATGACACAGTTCTTCGTTTGTGAATCACTCGTTAATGCGGTCCATTTAACACATTAACTATCGCAGCGGGCACAAAATTACAATTCTGTGTTCAATACATACTGTGTCTAACTATGCTGATCGGTAGTCAAAATGTTAATATAGTATTATTTATTCAGATAGTGTTGATATTTAATTTAATATTGATAAAAACTGAATTGAATGTCAACGCAAGGAGAAAGGACGAGCTGCCTGGCAGGACATTTTATTGCCATCTCTGTACAACAGATTTCCCAGACCGCGACCCATTAGACGTGTACACGCACGACTCCATCACCGCCGATGTTGACACCTACTAATTAGACACAAGCACACTCAGACAGACAGGTGACGAGCTCATTAATATCTGTCCGACTCTGAGTCCTCTTTATACTCCGTACTAACTGTACGTGATGACTGTCATACAACTGTTAGGAAACATCGACCTAATTGTCGGAAAACTTTGGGCATCCACCGGTGTCAATTCTGCGCAGTTGGATTTTAAAGGAGAGAAGAAGAACATACCACCAGTGATATTTGAACTAAAGTGTCACTTCAAGGCAACCTTCACCCGTTTCTTAGCCTTTTTCGTTCACGATTCTGAGATTTAAAAAACATTCAGTTCAAAAATGTGAACTGAATAAGAACATGCATATTTTTCTACCCCTAGAGCCCCATGATTATCTTCACAATCATTTACGCTTCATTTCATATTAAAACATGTCTTTTTCCTTCTCTCAAAGAATAAATTGAGTCCCTTGAGTAGTAGTTTTTCCAGGCTTTCAAATATTCCAGCCTTAGGGTTTTATGCCCTGGTAGTGTCTAGATTCTTTACGTTTTTGGTGCTACGTCTTGATTTAGGGAATGCTCGATATCGAAGCTTTTCCCTCCTTTCCTCTCCCTCTTTCTCCTCCATTCCCAACCCACCAGCTGTTCCCACTGGCCTTTGAACCATATACCAAAGTAATCCTGTATTTAGCTTTTTCTGGTGCTAAAGAATATCACAAATTTCAAGACATGGAGATGGTAATCGAAATGGGAACGCCGCATTTCCTCTATTACTTCAAACTGCTTGGAGATGTAATGACCCTCACTCATTATTTAAGCCCTTATTTGGTAAAACCGCTTAAAACATACCGTATACTCTTGCCTAGTCTCAAATAGAAATACAGGATTTTTCGTAGAATTTATTAGCTAAGTAACTCAATTCCAATCATATAATGTCCTATAGTTAATCTCATAATTAGAAATAAAATGTAATATTAAATATTTTACTAGAAAACCGCTTAGTATCTAGGTTGAAAATGGGCGAATAGTGTAAAGTTAAAAAAGGGTTAGAAAGCCACCAATGAATGTAAACACTCGTTGATCCAATTTCTGTTTCCTCGCTAAGAACATAATTTGAAAAAGTCGAAACCAGTCGAATCCGAGTGGTAAATACGGTCGATGAGACCCTTAGTCACGTAAGCAAGGCCTTTTACACATGAATGGAGGCCTAAAGACATCTCACGAAAGTGTGCATCTAAAATTACAAGAGTCTGTGTTGGTAGTCACCGATAAAGCGGACTAAGCGAATATAAAAAATTTTACTCAGGCTTTCTTTTCTTACTTCAAAATTGAATTACATGATACGTACATATGGCTTTAACACGTGAAGAAATATGTACGAGTACGTTAAAACTAACATACGCACACTCATAAAAATACATATATCATAACAACCACTCGGCAAAACTCCAATTTATTTACTTAAGTCTCACTCTAATATTGTTTAATTACTTTAAAGAACTGAATGTGATCACGATTGTCTTAGCAACTGTGTTTAGACACGAGTTCAAATGGCTATAATGGCCTATTGGAGCTGAAAGTAATATTGTAATATTCACCGGACGGGAACAGTCGACGAGCATGCGCACTGGAAACCTCCATCCATTCGCCATAAATCTGACGACGCTACAATGACTAGAGGTTCCTCCATTTGTCATAATTTCCTAATGCATTCGTGTTGGAGCGATCGTAAATAAATTAGCTGGTATAATGAGTTGTCCGAGTGGAGAGAAGTTTGTTTAGGACTCCGCCAGCTACGCCGAGCGTAATTGGAAAAAGCGGCGTTTGTGCGGCCAAAGCTCGGCATTGACATCCCGTCGAGCCATTCTGTGCCGTACCGCTCTGGCCCTAATTTTATTATAATTCTGCTCTGAACGCATAGACACTCCTTTCTCTTCCCACAGCTTTCCGTTATCTGTATTACCGATAGTAACAAATCCTATGTCGCAATTTTCTCAGAGTTTTTACGTTTTATAGTTCAATTCCTCACCTTATTGAAGGAAAGCAATTAATGTAATTTACGTAAAATAAATTTAACGCCGGAATCAAAGAAACCCACGTGTATGGTTTAAAAAACGCAATTCTGTAATGGTAATAATAAGTAAATGTAGAAACGCACTGCAGTGAAAGTGTCATACCTCGGAAATATGCAATAATAAACAATAGTAGTAAAGTTTTCAATCTCGCCGAGTGATTAGCGATGTAATTTTTAGGAAGAAGTGCTTATTTTTAGACCATATAAATCTGATCATTTTCATCAAAAGACCAAATAGTTAAGTACATTTCATATAGAAACAGAAACTTATGTTAAGCATTATATGTTACTACACGGCACTAGTTTCATATGCAAGTCAAACTATAATCGCCAATTGATGATTATTGAAGTGTTAGCCATTTACAAACACAATTAAAAGTATACACACTAACATAGATTTTAAAAGTATTTCATCATTTAAGGGGAAAACTGCCCTTGAAGGCAGAGAATTTATACTGGTGGTGTACGAAAACTGACAGCCAGCATTCTGTTTTCACAAGAAAATGTTAACCCATTCGTACACTGTTACCATGCCTAGAGTTGATTGGTTCAGAGGACGGACACACAAGAGAGTGGTAATCTAATAAAATTTGATACAACGGAAATATAATAAATAAATTTAGAAACTTACGCAATAGAGTCAAAGTCAACAACTGTACAATATAACAATTATGTTACAAAAGTCATGCAGGATAAATCTATAATTTTTACATTCGTTCACAATACTACGTTGAGACATACAATCTTTACATTCATACATACCACTCACTCACCATTTCTCTCCACGGCCAACGCCAGTGTCAGTCTTGGAGGTCACCCAACTATAATCCAAAAACCTCATCGACACTATACAATGCTTTAGACGCTAAAAAGGACTTCTGACGAGTTTTTAACGCCTTGGGCGTTTGTATGTTTTTCATGGAATCGGGCAATCTGTTGATGAAACGGACACCTGCATGCGAGGGTTAGAAGGTTTATCTTTTAACAAAATAAAGAACAACCAGGTAGCCAGTGGCATAGAAAAAGACATGTATTTTCAATGAAAATGTGAAACGTGCGTTGGTGATTTTAATCAACTATTGGATAAACGAGACAAGATGAAAATATCTATTCTGGATCAATCTCCACTTAGATATTTGAAGAAAAATTGTTTTTCTTTGGCTGTTTCTTATACTGCTGACTGGTAAACTCGACGTACAATATTGCAGAAACCTTAGGAACGGAAGATATTATTGACGATGACATGTCACTAGAAAGTTCCTAACGAGATGACTGGATCAAGACTCGTTAACTTGACGGTTACTAAACGACGCCATCAAATTATTTCATGTTCTTTATACAAATACCACAGAGCCATATTTCATCACATAATCTTTGACTTTTTCTAAGACTGTACCGATACAATAGTGTCGAGAACATATGGTTTAAGATAGAGAGTATACGGTACTGGGCGTTTGTCCAGAGAAGTGATGGGCCAGCGCCTGTACCTCGCTTACCACTGTAAATATTTATACCTGCACATATAACTGAACAGCTACTGCGTTCCCCATTGTAATACAAGTTCAACTATTGATCTCACTTTATGCTTCTTCATTTTTAGTTGAAATATAACACAAGATAGTTTCTGTTTTATAGCGTGATATATTTTATGTGGGAATAGCAGAATATTCTCTACCCTATCGTAACCCTTGCAATAATTTGTGACAAAGTTAGTGTGTCATAAAATTGAGTACTTTCGTGACTAAGAGATAGCATTGAGAACAAATGATGCGCTGCGCTTCCGTGAAAGAGTTAAGCGCGAGTTTCATTCACTCATCAAAATTCACTTCAAATAGCACTTCTAAAAGTTGCTCTTAAAAATCTTGTATAAAATGAAGTAAAATTATTTGGTGAGACTATACCTTGATGAAATGGACATAGAAGAAATAACGCTTGTTAGGGAATTAAAATATAGTTGTATTAGTTGCAATTAAATTATACAAGCATAATATAATAAATACTTACTGCTACTTTTTGAAATACAGTGGAATAATGGTTTTTTACAATAACAGCGCAACAAAAATTTAAGCAAGGTTATGGCGAGAAATAAATAAGGAGAGATCGAAATAAACAGCGTTAGCAATTCATATATTAAGACTAATGTAACCAATCCATCCTATTGTCATAATTTAAATCGTTGAATTATATCTCCAAGATCCTCTAAGGTAATATGTATATGTCTGTTGATCTTATTTGACTGCCTGGAATATTAAGCCATGGTACCATTAAGCAACCACAATGGTTTTGGTATTCGCATGAGATTCAAACTATAAAAACAATCTTGTGTTCTGGGATGAGTAGATTATGCGCACAATATTGCTCAGTAATAATGTTAGTTTAGTATTGTGTTGTCTGTGGTAACCATATTAATTGAAAAACGAAAATATTATTATAGCTGAGGAATAAATATGGGAAGTGGTCGGTAGCAATCGAAGTCTCACAGGTGGGACGGCTGGGCAGATCATCTATCACGTCACAGCTCCTGTATCTCTGTCAGCATCCTATTTCACCTACTGAACATTATGTGGATAGAGTACGGAATATATACGTGATCGTTTTGGCTTCAAAACACTGTTCTCTTCGAATGTAGCTCAATGGTGAATGTTCTCCATATATGCTGCTGAGTTTGGGTACATTTAATGTACCACAGCTGTGATCCCTTTCACTATGTGTGTTCGGTACAAAACACAAATTGGTACCTCATAGCCTAATATTACATTACATCGAATACAGCGTGCTGTCTAATTTCATGATGGTGACATTTTATACTACCATTGTTTTCTGAGGAAGCCATAGTTGACTATGGATCTGAATATTTTCAGATGGCATGAAACAGCTAGAGAGCTCTATCGCAATGGTTATAATTTTGTAATAACCCGAGTTTCAAAATCTGAGTACCGAGTACCTAGTGCGTTATTGTCGTGTGCAGTCGGCAGTGGGCAGACTCAGACAGGCGCATCGTGACCCACTTCGTCCTGCCTGGTCATTATTTGATTATTTCGACACTTGCTGTTATGCGCGGCTCGGGTCGTGAGGTGTGTAAACTCGGCCGGCCTGATCACAGTGCGCATGCGCTCTCTGACCCGCGTGTCTGCGCCTGCGCCGTTGCGCCGCGCCGTGCCGCTCCGCGCACGTGTTTCGCGACATTTCTCTGTGATCAGACCGAGCGCATGCTCTTTACGAGGTGTCAAGCGCCGCCCACCGACCTGCGTGACCTCTTATTAAATTTGGACTTTTGTATTTCTCTCGCCATTATGCGTCTATCGGCTCCATCTCGCGATTTACAGTTGTGAGGGACTCTCGCTGCTTTGTGCGTGGCGGCGACTCCACTGTGTAGTTTATTCCTAACTTTACATGATTTCAACTCAGTTACGTGTTCTACGTACTAATCTAAAATTGTATATAAGCGTGAATAAAATAAATATATCGTATCGTTCACTTAATATTTAATCTCAGGTCCTCAGGTTGATGGTTATCAACGATTATGCAATATTATCTGATAAAAGTGAAGCTATTACGGAAAGGCATATACCTCCAGTAAGATTTGGTAAGAGAAAAATAGGTTACCATCGTATTAAACTTCATTCCTTTTTTTTAACATACCTTTTTTATTTTTCAAGAGTGACGAAAGGCAATTTTTAAGAGTTAGTCGTTAAAGAAATCAACGAAAGCTTGTCACGATACTTATTTAGGAGAAATATGAATGAATATATTAGTGAAGTATAAACATATGTGTGTGTATTTATGAATATATACACAAAAATATTAGTACAAAATCTAACTAAAACCTATACTGTAAAGATAGGTGTTTTGGCACTAAGCCATCTTCCGTACCATGAACAAAATCATAATCTCTTAAAAAATATTAACAAATACAACTCACACACACACACACTTATATATCTTAATTTGATACAATGAATGTTGTTATTGTTTAAGTAATTTGAAATACCTATCAAAATGTGTTCTTAATCATTATTATAATTCTTACAGTTGCAAAACATCTCTTGAATCACTCCTGAATTATTTAACAATGTCAATTATGTGTTGTGATCTATAAATAACATCGCTGTGATTATTATTCATTCCTATGTAGTTTAAAAAGTGCTATGTTGGTTTATTGTACTTATTAATTTCTTTATTATTTAGTGACTTCCTAGACTTTATTATTATCATTTTCCAAAGAACTACGTTAAGTTTTAGTAATATATAAATAATTATATGTATTTGATTATGAATAGATTTTACAGCAAGTGATGTCGTAACATAATCTCAGTTACAAGCCTTGAGGTTACGACGTTGCAAGGTCGGTAGCTTTGTTATTTACAACCGTGTATCTGTTGTATTAAATCTTGTCTAATTATCCAACATTGATAGATCGTTACAGAGGCAAAACTGTAGTTGCCTCATTACACACATTCATTATAACCCATTGTTCAATAGCAAGTGTCGTAGGGGAACAAATGGTTGTATGAGTGAGTTAATCTTATAATGAGTATTTTCTACACAATTCCAGTGACGTAGTCTTATTTAGCAATGTGTCATCTGACATCTATACGCTTCCAAATTTGACTTCTTTGGAATGTTATCAAAAACGTCAGTGCGCTTTGCTCTTAATTGTGACGAATTTTATAGTTTTTTCCCAACTTTCTAGTCCATCCCGTTCTAATTTAGCTATTCTTAGTTAAGACTGGACAATTTTAATATCGTATAACGTTTATATTACAAACCACTGCAAGTCAATGTAAAATAAAATACTTTTTGGTCGAATAATGATTTTTTAATCATATCATAAATATGACAGCATATAAATAAGTGGTATTAATTTCATAGACACAAACACAGACAACGTTTAGTATGAATGTTAAATGATTTAATGAGACTACAGAGTGAATTCAGAAACACTGCAATTTATGATTAGTCTGAAAAATGACTATTTAAACATATTAGAAGGTGAAACTGAATGAGCCTAATAAGTTTGTTGAAACAGGTCATATAATCTAAATCACGAAAATACTTAAACACTAATTAACATTGGTATGCATTAAATATAATATCGAAACAAAAGTGTTTTTATACAATGTTTCATAAAAACTGGAAAAACATTTTTAGAAAGCCCTCTTCCTGTCTATCACGAGGATTTTAGGCTCTTCCAGGAAAAAATAAAATGTTTGTAAACTTTGTCATCAGATTAAGAAGTCATCCTGAACCTGGAGTTGCATATTGCAGTTCTACGTTTTAGAAATCCACCAGGAATGCTGGAAAAATTGTCTTATTCGAGAAGTTATCGGAAAGAGGTCGGAACTTACCGAGCACCACCATTGCGTGCTGAAATAGTCATTAAGGGTCAATAGATTTGAAATTTGTCTTAAAAAAACACTGAAACACTTCGCACTATATTTCATACCGTTTCATACGCATAAATCAACTCATTTTGCTTCTACAAATTAGTTCAGAAATTGAAAATTGAAATGAATAGAGAAATTTATGACATCTATAGAAAAAGATTTATACAAAATTTTACTAAAATTCGATAAATTGTTATTTGAAATACAATTGAAACCAAGCCGCTGGAACTACTTTCATTTTACTGGTATGTATGAAATAGCTCATACATGACAGTGCATGTTTTAGATTGTTGCTATGAATGTTACAATAAATCTGTTTATTCCAATAAAACAAAACTGTTTCAGTTAGCTATTTGCAGCTTTGTTATACATATGCCACTTATAACCACTTAGATACTAATAGAATTGGCAAAAACTTATTTTGAAGAAAAGTTTTGTTCAAATATTATAAAAATGATGTTGTATGCATATTATGATCGCATTGATTTAAAAATTCCAGATCAAAATTATTTGTTCTGCACTCACAAGTCCTTTGAAACTTAATAAAATATTTCTTTAATGCTGACTAGAAGTGTATTTGAAAACATTAAAAACTAGCGATTTTCTACTTTTTTATTTCTTATAGATATTTATGTATTTTATGTTCAACTACATTAAGTAACTCAGTACTATTGTTTCTTGTTGTAACAGAACGCAGTAGTCTTGTCAAATATATAGAGTATGTACTACTCTATGCTAAGCAAAGTATACAAATTTTATGGTTCAATCTATTCTCGAGATATCACTGAGCTAACATTCAGGTAAATCCTATAGAAGGAAATACACCATCAATGAACTATTATCTTGTACGTATACAAATAAAGTGTAAACCCAATACAATGTAACTAAAGAGTTAACAAACAATTGACCGAATATTACCTGTTAAAATGCAATACTATGAGCTTAATCTTTCTACAAATTTCTTTATTCCACGATTTTCGTTGCAATCATGGTTACTCATAATAACAATGTAAACATACTCTCTAATGCTCGGCCAGATCTCATGGAGTGACATGCGCCATCATCAAACACGATCTTTCTTGTATAGAAATAAACAAGCTTCATGGAACGTTTCCAATGTTTACGTCCGTTCTTTTTTGAGGTATCGTGCGAACAGAGTGCCACATATAAATACAATAGTTCAACCCCCTCAAGTGATAGGCTTCACCAATACAAAAACAATAGTAAAAACTAAACTGAACTACTTAGCAATGCTGCTCTTGGTACCGAGTGGTCGTAAAATTTGACAGCAATCCTAAAGTCAACTTTGACGTAAGTTTAGAAACGTCTCAAGTAATGTTTTAAGGACTATTTAAGGGAGTTTAAATCTATATTAAGGATTATTTACTTTTTATTATGTGATTTTTAATGTAATGCAATTTACTCCAATATTTTTAGCTATTTTATACATTCTTTAATTATTATGTTACCCATTACTTATCATATAATTGGAGTGTACTTTTTATTGCTTTGTGACTTAGTTTTAATAAATAAACTGTTACATTCAAGTACAACCGTAACTCTTACATAATATACAATTATGCATTGGAAGGAGAAATGTGGTAAGGGAAATTAGCCTGCCGAGACCTTTGGATCCCGCCAAGTTTGATCCACAAACCAATGTGAAAATACACCGTGTAATCATAAGGGAGACTACAAATTTATCAAAAGATGCTCTTATTACTAGTTATTATCTCATTATTTATTTATTTATTCGACCAACGGCAATGCCTATCAATACAAAGCATGCAATAAGTTGTTGTGTAATTAAAACCTCTTTTTTATTTACCTTCTTAAAAAGGTTATGCAAGACCACCGTTTTGTATGGAACCAATTGTGTAAATAAATCACTCCGCTTTAAATACAATAAAATATAATTCTTAAAATTCAGACACAAGGTTACATATTTCAAAACTTAATAATGAGAAGACTAGAGTGGAATGTTAAGTTTCATTAATATTACTATGTTTTATATACATCCCTTGAACAGTATAGATATGACCAGATGATGATTTCCGAAGTCCTTGTTTCAATTTTATTGCTGTAGTAAGACGCAACCATAAATTATCCAGGACTATACGGAATACCTTAAGTAAAGCTTTATTTTAGATATTCACCCTAAGTAGATATACATTTATTAACAGCGCAACATGTAATGTTTATACATTATATAAATTTTAAAAATTAATTTGAATACTTTTAAGCATGAGAAAACATTAAAGGATATCCATTTTTCAGTCATATAATCATAGCAGTAAGGGATAACGGCAGATACCACGTAAAAAGTACAACAATCTTAGTTCTAGGTGAAAAATTACAAGTGATATTATTTAAAATATCATTCGCTGTAATGTTGTGTTATTTTATTTCTTAACTATCCATGTTATTCTGTAGTACCGTCAGCTTTCTGAAAACACAGGTGTATGATTTTAGTGATCTTTCTAGGTTATCAAATAATTTTCAGTTCTAGGGCTAATGCGGTTAGTCATTTTGTTTTTTGCAGATCTAACATGAGTAGAGAAATATATCATGTTTGTTTTAAGTGAGTTTGTTGAATCAAATCTAATTGGAAACACTGCAGTGTGCTTTAGGTAGTAATTTAATTTTGTATTTTCCATTTGAGTGCACTTCTATATAAAAACATATCGCTTAAGGACTTTAGATTGTAGTTTAGAAAGTAATATACTAGCATTTTTAATACTTTTAACTTTATTTGACTACTAATTTATTGATATTGGAATGACAAACAATGGTTTAAAATAAGATGTATTAAGGATTTGAATTGTGCGTTAAAACTCAACTCAGCCGTTTTAATGTTTATATAGTATAAGACACAAGTTTATAGTTTTATATGTTCAAATATTATTAGATGGTACATATTAATATACCTGTAGGCTAAATATAGTTTTCAATTATATACTCTGTTATATAACTTCGTCCACAACCACAGTTTCTAATAAACTTTATAGTTTATTTGAGACTAACTTTGAAGAATCACCTCCTGATTGTTTTATACTTACATACATAAAGACAAAAATACGTGACAGAACAAAATAATCGCAGTAATGCGAGATGGAAGGAAGAAATGTGGCAATATTGCAACGGAACCGGGAATAAAAGAACAGGTCCGAAGATGCTGACTTGTGGCACTCCAATGAATGACCATCGCTTAGTTATGTGAGGCCGGGTCAGAGGTTACAGCGAATGATAATCACAACACAACCTGGCTAAAAATGGCCTTAAAAGACCTCACGCATATTATGCGGTATGATTTATTTCACCATTAGGCGAACTGTGCTGTTGGTCGAGAGGGAAAAATAACCGAGGCCACTCAGATGTAGAACAGGATAATATTGTGTGCAGTTTGAATATATATGAATCTTAAAGTTATATTTACGTTTAAATGCCTCTTGCTTTACAAATCTGATAAACATTATATAAACTTAACTGTATATTCAGGTTGAATTTTTAATTATGTTGGTATGTAATAAGTACATGAACAACATTTATTCTAGTACGGATATTTTGGTTTTATTCCATAGCTTTATGTGCTCTAGTTAATAAGTTTATGTAATGATTTTGAAGAGCCAACCGTTGTAGAGTAACAACCAGACGAGCTGTACTAAAAAGTACCACCAACCCTAATTATTTATCATAACAAGTTGTGACAGTTCATGAAGTAAAATTGTTACTACATGGCTTTATCAAAAAGGAAGTTTCATTTGATTGTGATTTTTCAAAAAACCTTATTCATGTAAGAATATGTTCCTTATAGAGAAAGCTAGAAGAAAATTTATAAATATTGCTGGCATATTTATTCTGTACTTCTTGTGCTGGAGGATAAAGTATTTATGTTTATGTTCAACACTGGAGAAGTTAACATAAAACCTTGTAAGTGGAATAATAATCTACCGATTACATAAAATTCAAAGATGTAACATCAAATCTAATTACAAACGTTACAACATCTAGAGTTTTGTTTTATTTTGCATTTTAGTTCATATTATGCCGCTCGGATCATTCATTTGCGTGGACAAACTTCATGATTCTGACTTTTGAGAATATGTAAATGATTGTAACCGTGATGTGTATGCATACATGTCTTACGAGATAAAAAATTTAAACTAATCAAAACTGATATTTACAGTTGCAAGGGTTTTGTTAGTGGATGTGTATTACTGTAACTTCTTACCATATATTAATGAATAGAGTGATTTCTCAGGGTTTAAAAATTCATCAAAAGGTTGAACCTTAAAGGTTAAGGCCTTTAAGGTTGTTGTCCGTACCATTGGAATTGCTCAAATTGAGGCATGTGAAAATATTCAAAATGCGAAAAGGTATTGATTTGTGGCAGAAAATTGAGTATGTGTCTCGCCAAAAGCACATAAATAATCATTGCTAATCTCAATACGTCTTTTTGTCTAGTAAGGTATGCGAATGAAGGCGCACGGTGCCTTCGTCTATCGCTTAAGCAAGCGGCTTGCCAAAATCGGTTGAGCTCTTTAAAAATATTACTCATGTCATCTTCCAAGAAAAAAAATACATTAAATTTGTCAAAATTAACATTTGAACAAATTTTCTAAACGCAAGATAACAATATATAAGCAGCATTTTCTTCATCAAACAGTAAGGAGTAAGGTATTTACGTGTTCAGGAAAGGTTTTAACAAAAACCACACCATTTTACGAGTTGAAACATTTCCATTAGAAAATGGCGCCGCCACCTTCGCTACAATTCAAGAGTGTCATCCAGCGATCTTCGTTCTGCAGCTGACACTCGACATAGTAACTCGTACATATCGTACTCTCTTTCTAAGGCTTATTACCCACTTAACCTCCATTAACGATTCTTAGTACATTTATGATCATACTAAATTAGATGAGGACTTTAATGTGCTATATGAGTAACTGCCAAAGGATACCGATACCCATAGTCACTAGGTTCAGAGCGGCCGCCGACTCCTTCACATTGTTTATGACCCACGACGCAAAGCTAAGGAGTTTATGGGTGTATATTGAAGAATGTCTCTAGAGATCACTACTTTATAGTTTGGTTAAAATTTCCTCACAAAACGTTTGGGAAGCCAGATACGTATACACGAAAACAAACCATTACGTTGTATTTTTTGAGCCAGACGTGTACGTTTAAAAAATTTAGAGGATGTGTTTCAGATATTTTTAAGTATTCACTATTTTGATTATTTTCATTCAAAATGTATAGTTAAAGGCAGGATTGTTCATTTATTACTGGTTTATACCTTCCAGTAGAACCTACACTGAGTACAGCAATAACTGATGCGTTACTTAATCTAAACAACCTAATGGATGCCCAAGAGCGGCACATTACTAACTAATATTGGGATAAAAGGGTTGATCGAAAGGTATAGGTTTTTGTAGAGGATGACTGTTAGAGTGACTTGAGCTCCCTCAGTGTTAAAGGCTGTTGTTAACCTAAACGTAAGAGAGTACTGTCGCCTAGACTTTTGGCTGGAAGAAGCTTGGATTGAACTAGTACTCCCTTCTTCCTAAGTGACATGACACAGTGAGACTATTTTCTCTCTTCATTGTATCTAGACCAGAGGTGACGCCAGCTGCCAAGCTTACCACACTGAACGCCCGAAAGAAGTGAACGCCCCTTTTAGGACTAAGTACAATAAGGGGTTTGCTAAGATTTTTTGAACACTATTGTAGCTTTTGGTCTAAAGTACTGAGATCAATAAAATACACCTAATTTTTATTGTTCTTGGATAAAGGCAACTTCTATGAAGAAGTTTTAGGAAGTACAAACAAAGGTAATGCTGCAGTAGATCCAGTCGATGTATATGAAGTGTCCAATAGACGACAAGTGCAGATGTAAAAAGGTAGTCCCACTTTTTAATATGCAAATAGACCAACTGTGACATATCTCATTTTCTCTGGTCTGTGCCCAAGTAATTTGTAGTAAGATGACCCAGTAGGCGTTAGTCCAATGTCCGCACACGGTAGAGTTGAAGATCCCCGTCATGAAGACCGAGGTAACGGATCTTGCGTTGCGATGAAATCCGACGCCTTCCATAAATATGAAGATTTTAGCTGATGTGGGTGTGAATATACGGCGAGAAACTGAATCCCGAGGAACGCGAGAAAGACGGATCACGGGAGAGCTGTGAGATATGTGTCGCAGTCGGTCAACGGGGTTAGCAGCCGGTCAGTGTAGTCCCCACTGGCGACGGTGCAGTGTACTTAAGTGGGAAGAAGACACCATACAATTGATGTTTAACTGCATTTATCGTTTTTAAACTTATTTTCGGTAGATAACACTTTTATTAACGTTTGATATTTTTCTTGATAATTATTATTATCTAACTAAATAAAGAATACTACTTATTTTTTTCAGTCCAGTTTGGAAAAACTTCGTCTTAAATAGTTCTTAAGAATATTTTCTTTTTATAGTTGTCAAAAAAGAATTTTATTTAAATTATGGTACAGGGCATACCTTTATCTGCCCTTCAGCGGGGTACATATGTTCTTATACCGTCCATGAAATTCTCCACTTGATGGGACTATAGAAATATTACAAATAGAGAGTGATATTTGTGTGATTATTATAGATACCTTATTATTTCACAAAAAGTGTTTCTAATTATTTTATTTGCAGGTACTGATCATATTTATTTATTAATTACATATTTATTATATAATTACAAATCTTTGTGAAAAGTTTGAATAATTTATGCTCCATAACCCAAAATCTAAAAGTAATAAAAATAGACGACAGGTAGCATGAAAATTACTCACGTATAAGAATAGAAGATAGACATCAATATATTCTAAAATACATGGTTGAATTGTTCGTATTCATACAGTTGAGCGAGTCAAGTGTCGGCAGGTGTAAAATTATGTATTGCTGTAACTTGTTGTAAATGTTATAAATAAACAACAAAATTTTAAAGAGAAAACGTTTAGAAGCTGACAACCAATTTGCATTGTATAAGCAAGGAATCTGGATTTTTGTATTTAAAACAGGAATATATATTTTTAGTATGAGCCACACTAGTTTTGGCGGAGGTTAAAATAATATCTTATCAAAATGGTTGAAAATATTCAAGATAACTTTTTCTTCAAACCAATTTTTTATATTTACTCACAACTTGAAACTGAGCATCAAACACAAAGAATTAGCTATTTTACCTTTAGATAACTAGGTAAAGAGATTCAGTCTTCATTAAAAAAATTAAAGTTTTTATTTGTTAAGCGAATACTGATATAACATTTATTCGCATTTAATTTTTGTAAATCCTGTAAAAACTTCATGTCCATTTCTTTAACCGTGTTTATTTGTGCCTAATTATAAGATAGTACCAAATATTTTTCTGTCTAAAAATTATCAAAATATTCCAACCGAATCAGATTAAACACCTTTTAAGATGGTACTCAATTAATGCCTGTTTTTCTGTTAACTGAAACTATTAACTGAAAAATGATCGATTAAAAGTAATAAGAATCTGTTAAAAATTAGGATACTCACAGTATATCAAACTGTATTTATTACAAGAAATTCTATTCTTAACATTATTCCATTCTCCTTTTAATAACATTACCTTTTAAAAATTACCAGATATTATTATTGATTATACTTATATCTAGAGTGACATCGCCATTTTTGACCGAGCAGACACATCATAATATATATTATCCATTAATTTTTCAATATTCAAGTTTTTTCTTTGACTTGCTTTTTTAGGACTATATTTTTTTGTTAAGAATAAAAGAACATATTGTGAAATTTTTCTATCCTAAGCTAACGTGTACCAGTATCAATATACTATCCTTTCACACGTGAAAATATTTTTTGATAAATGTATTTTCTTCTTTTATCGAATTGTTGAAATCTATCCCAGATATTCCTAACAAATATTTTAGGTTCCTAAAACCTTGTACAGGGTGACTGCCGGGAACCGGACGAATTTGCAACAGCTGTTACATTGTTGTTACACGTTCTATGGAGATTGAGGTTATGTCATTGTTTTGAGTGAGCTTTTACCATTTTAGTCACGATGGATCAGTGGTCACTTCAGCATCGTGGTTTTTGCATATGACACATTTATTAAAAATGGCGAATCCGTTATCAAAACACAGCGTATCTTCCGACGCCACTTTAATATTGCGCGAAATGACACGGTTCCAAGCCGGAATACATTGCTAAGATGGGTGCACAAGTTCAGAACAACAGGAACAGTATCAAAGAAAAAGCCACCCGGTCCAGCAAGAACAGTGAGAACACCAGACAACATCGCTAGAGTGAGAACTGCTTTGATGAGGAGCCCGGGTCGCTCTGCACGAAGACACGCACAAGAGCTACGCATGAAGCGCGATTCTGTCAGAATAATTTTAAAATAAGATTTGAAATTTCATCCCTATAAAATACAGGTGGTACAGCAACTGAAAGAGAGGGACTATGGACAAAGAGAAGATTTCGCAGTACGTATGAAGGTGTTATTTACTGATAATCCTGATGTAATGATGTTAATGAGCGACGAAGCTCACTTCCACTTAAACGGTTCAGTGAACAAACAAAACAAAAAACTTACGATATTGGGCTCCTGAAAATCCATGTAACTTTCATGAAAAACCACTCCACTCTCCAAAAGTAACGGTTTGGTGTGCTGTAGGCCACTTTGGGATAATTGGTCCGTATTTTTTTGAGGAAAATGGAGTCACAGTGACAGTGAATTCTGCACGCTATGTTCACATGTTGGAAACATATCTCAAGCTACAACTTCGGAGGCGAGGAATAAACGTGAAAAATGTTTACTTCCAACAAGATGGGGCTACAGCGCATACTGCCGCTGCATCGATGCGAGTTGTGAAGAAGATGTTCCCTGGCAAGTTGATTTCACGTTTTGGTGACGTGCCGTGGCCGCCGAGGTCACCAGATTTGTCGCCCTGTGACTATTTCTTATGGGGGTATTTGAAAGCTCGTGTCTATGTTCACAAACCACGAACATTATTGCAGCTAAAAGATGCAATCATCGAAGAGGTGAATTTGATTGGACAAGACATGTTGATGAGAGTGCGTAATGATTTTCTCCAGAGGTTGGAAAACCTGTATCCAGGTTAACGGCCATCACATGCATGATATCATCTTTAAGAAATAAACCCAAACTAGGATAAAAGGTTCCATAAAACATATGTTTTTTGAAATGGTATGTTTTCACCAATATATATTCCACAATTAAATAATTTTACTATATAAAATAAGGTTGTACTATTCATTTAAAATACGTCCGGTTCCCGGCAGTCACCCTGTATAACTCTTTTTTAAAGCTTTTTACGTTGGTTTGGAAAAATTTAACAATAGAGTACCTGGTTAATTCTTACTTTGAATCTATACAAATTGTGAGTAGAATGGTTTTTTTCACTAAAAGTACTCTTTTTCTCATCTTTTCATCTTATATCGTCAATAAAACGGTTATTATCAAATTACAATATGAGCAAAAAGTTTCATTTTATCTATTCAGTTTCATTTCAGTAATTAAGACCAATATTCACAACAACAAAAGGTTTAGTGTTATGAAAGTAAACAATTCATTCGTTAGCCAAAAATGTAAACAAAATATTCATTTAAGTATTAATTTTTTAAATTTTTATTTAAAAATTAATTGAAAAATTATGTGAAAAAAAGTAAGACTATGATGTTATAAATTTAGTAGTATGTACGAGTGTGTAAATTAAAACTGTCCAGTACACTTTTTGATTGATTATTGTAATGCATAAATATAACTGAAAGTTTGGTCTATCACATTCGTACTAATGGGACAAATATAGTTTATTCTTTTACAATTTACATGTCTTGTTTCCAAATTCAAACAATATTTTGCATTTCGAGTTAAAAAAAACTATACTCAGGTTTGGAGCCATTTTCATCCCCTGACACATTAAATATTCACTTAATTATTCAAAACAAACAAATATAAGCACATACACAAATACAAGTTGCGCGCGACACTTAAGCCGATTTATTTTAAAAAACGAGAATAATTATAATATATTAGATCTTCTTAAATGTTGTCACATCCTGCTTCCTAAAAATGCTTGATGTAACACAGATATAAATAGAATTTATATTATAAATAAGGACGAAAACGTATCACATTATCAAGGAAACATGTTTTCACAGTCACAATTAAATAAAGAGTGACACACTGCCAATGCACTCATGTTGTGCAAAAAACTAAATACGATTGAGACTCATAGTACATGAATTATTTTTTAAGTGGTTGCGAGAAACAATCTTAAAGTCTGAATATTTTACAATACCTTGATACTTAATAAGTTACCGAGCCTTTTGAAATATTGTTTTATTAATAATTAAATTAGATTAACCTGATTTTCTAAATAATTATATCATACTGTTTAGTTGTTTTGCTCAAAATAAATATAATTCAAGCACCAAACATGTGTGTTCTTAGCGTTGATTAGTATTTTATCGGTGTACCAGAAACGTTAGAACAAAAGTAGAACTGCCTCCAGACATGAAGAAAATTGGATGATCTTTGAACAATCATCAATTATTAGAATAATTTGGAATTGAATACAATTATTGATGCCATTACTAAAATACGGGGGCAACGGTGGTTATATGTTCATATATGTAAGAAACCATTTATAGGCTTTAGTAGTGTAAGAAGAGTTATTTATATTTTGTAGGAACTATACTTTTATTTGTAAGAAACATTTTTCCAAGCTTTATATCCCAACTAGGCGAGGGGTTCGTCCACTAGCTATGGACGCTGTAAAAGCAACTATCGCACACTGACAACGCTGACAGTACATTTCTGTCCCCTCGCTCGGTTATTGATGTGGCTGTTAAAGTCTGTATTAAATTATGGACGCAGTAAATACATTATATGGCGGCGAACGTAGAAGAACACTACCTATGGCACGGGGAGACTCCAGGGCTGACAGTGTAATAACTGGTCCCACATACAGCATGTTGGGCTACATTCATTCCAAACCTTCTCGCAATAGTGAACTTCAAAACGCGTTTACTGTATTGATTACATCCTTTTTTAAACGACTGTACTTCGCTAATTGAGGAGTACCCCAAACTGCAACTTGGAACTCTGTATTATCTTATTTTTATGAATTTCATAAAATTGGTGCTAATCTTCTATGTACAGATTTTGCGTTATCTCTTCATTGGTTTTATTCATACTATTTGCCTTGATAATCAGTCATCAAAACTGCTATTATATTGGCTGAATCACGAAAATATTACTGAAATTAAATAGAGCATATGATGTCGAAAAGGAGATCTGTCTTCCTGCTATTACAGTCATTCATCTTCTGGTTGGTTATTCTAAAGAGTTTCCGTATAAGCCTTTGGTTTCAGAAGCCCATTTATTATCACTGCTTTGAAAGTGTAATTCCTTTTAAACAAGTTAGGAGTACGCTACACCACGTGCCATGTAACATGTGGTTGCTTGAAAAATTTTAAATATATAGCTTATTTATTGTTCAAGATGTCCTGCAAGCAGATAGACAGACGGGAAATCATACAGAAGAGAAATGTGTATACTCCCCGCCGGCAGAGAAATTGTGTTAGCTTACTGAGTTGGGCTTCAACGACGTTCAGCCAAATTCCATGGTTAGGAATGTACCGCCATAGAGCTCATTCTTGTCTATACAGAATTGTGGTTTAATGCAAAATTTCAAGACTAAAGATTAAATATTTCTGGAGCTATCTTTCAAAAGATACATTTATTTTAAATTAATTTAGGTTTTATACCAGTTTCCAACGTAAGAAATGAAACCTTATCACCGACTTTGAGCAATGGATATATTGCACTCTATTATTTATTTCCTTTTACTATTAGAAAAAGTATACACATCCAGTCACCCAAAAGATGATGCAGTATGTATTTGGGTAGTTGGGATAAATGTGGTATGTCACATTTTAAATCTAATATACTAGTAGTCGGTTTGTTTACAAACTTATTTAATCTGCTTTTTTCTTGTTGCCCTAGCCATACTATAAAATCCCATAATGCAACATCAGCAAACACAGTGTTTTATGCTTAACTTCAAGTCTATAAATAAGTTTTTTTTTTTTCGAGAAGTCGTGTGCCCCCCTCCCTAGTGATAGGCTTCACTAGCAGTCGGCCAATAAACATTTCCAAGGAAATAATTGGTAAACAAAGTTATTATCAAACAAGACAATATTGGCTTATACTGCGTAAAAGATATTAATAATAAGCAATGGATGCCAAACTTTTATGAATGTAAGCATATATAACTTAATGAATTTCCAATCTAAGTTATTAAACTATTCACATGCCAGTGAATAGAATACGAGATTACCATGAGGAGAAAGATATAATATTTCATATGAAATAGGATTTAAGTTAAATTTATATTTAAATTATTAGGCTGTGGTAAAACTTATAAATCTTTTGAATAATGTCCACGAAAGTACAAATTTGTTTTGATTATCATAAATTGGCAGTTCCTAATTTGAACTCAGTGCAGTTACTTGTAAATCAGCTTTGCCTGAACTCTTCTATTAAGAGGTTCGACAGGAGGGGACTCCCACGGAGATCGGCTCGACGTCGATTCTTCCTCTGTTCCCAGCCTCCAGATCTCGGGGTCACCCGCCCCTCCCTCGATACCATCGCACATCACATAAGCTTTACCCTCATTGTCCTTAATTATACCTTAGACCAATTGGGTGGCCACAATACTCACTATATTTGGATCACTCGCTTCACTTATACTATAGTCTCCGATGTTATCTCTACCGCTCCATTCATCTTCCTCTGACCTCTTCACCTTGCTATTGTACTTCTCAGGTTTATTTTCCTTCGGTCTCGTTTTCCTGTGATCTTCCCTATATCCTTCTTGGCGTTCCCATTCATAAATGAACGATGTATCACGTGGAAATGAGTAACGTATGTAAAATAGCTTTGCTAATTCTGGTACATAACTCGGTTAACTATTTAAGCACAATGTTAAATTACAAATTCGTTAATTTATATAAACATATTTATGTAGGATTTAAGATTTTAAAGATTATGTTACTTAATTTCATATTTAATCATAATTTAATTTTAATAATTTTAGATGCTGCTAATTCAAATGGAAGTTTGTTATATTTGATTTATTATTCGTTAATATATCTTTAATAAAATTAATATAAATTTCAAATTTCTAGTTATTTCCTTAAAATAAAATCTGTCTTGACAAACTGACAATTATGACAAGAACGAGAGAATGTATGTCCATATTAACCTTTTTCCTTGCTTTGGGCCTAATATCATTTCTGAAGTAGTACTTTTACAAAAAATTATAATTCTCTTCTCTGGATAATCCCAACAGCAATTCCAGAAAAGAAGAAATAAGAAGTTTCGTAGTTTTTTTGGTGTAGTTATTAAGCTCACTTTATGCTTTCAAGACTATACATGTAGACTCTTTTATAAATGGTGTTAAATAAACTAATATTAGGTTGTGGTGTTTAAACAGAACAGTTGACTAGATTCAGCATGCTGATTAACATACTATTAACAACATGTGTTCGCTGCAGTAAATTTCTTATAGGAATAATCGTAACTTTATTGGCTAGTGGGATAGAACCCCGATGTCGGTGAGAGTAATGGGGGAGACACATCAAGAAGATATTTAAGCCATGTACTCGTAAGACGATGTTTGAGGTTAGCGAGGTTATACACTTGGTTGAGAAGCTGTTCTTCTTACTAATTTCTTCCATACTTGGTAAAAAGAGAAAAACAGCTTTGATTCACTTTTACCAGCAACTACTTTCTCAATGTTATGGAACTCCTATAAAACTGCATCCTCTACAATCCTTTCACATTGGCGTAGAATTACATGTTTACCATTTATTGTTTGAATGTGTATGCTTACTGTAAAAATTTAATAATAACATGAGTTTGAGTTCTATGTAAACATACCAATATTTTAAATCCATATGAGACTCTTGTAAAGTGCGAGTTTCAGGGTTGGTGATACACCCTCCTGGGACAAAATTTCTGTTGGGTGAAACTGCGCCAATTTATGAAAAGTATTTATCAAGCAGATTAAATTGGAATAAATGCAGAAAAAACATGCGAGCTGCATTATTCTGGTGGCATTGGATGGAAAGCGATCAGTATGATCCACAACCAAAGCTGGGTTTTTGATAATGAACACTAAGACTGGCTTGGGTGTTTTTTTGTAGTTTTTATTCCCATATACGAAAAGTACAACTGATAAAGTAATATTCTCTGAATGCTCAAGAGAGGCAGCAATGATGGTAAAAACAGCAAATCACTCAATATACTACCAAAATTCAAGCTGAGACTACGTTAGAGCTCCAATCACGATGAACATTTCATTAACTAATTAAAAAGGGTAAGGAACATAACCCAAAGTCTGAAACATACTTGGGATCTGGATCGTATAGAAAACTTTTCGGGACATAACGGAAAAGAACCTGTTTTTGGTAAGCATTAGTGACACTGTTTTCCACAAGCAATTTTCGGACACAGTACTAAGTTTGTTTCATCACCGAGTAAAAGTCTGATCGAATTACTGAAATGACCATAGCTGTTTTATTTAATCAAACAAAGTTTTAATAGTTTTTTCATGTACATGATATTTTATGATTACTCTCTTGGAAAACCTTAACGATATCTTTAGGCACATTAAAAAAATTTTGCCTTTTCAAACCCTGGGAACATTGTTTTTAAAGCGTCCAACTTTTTTTATAAAATTTCATGAATACTCAGTTGCAGATCTCTTTGTGCCTTAAGAAAACTTTTAATAGAGGGAACATCTCAGTTATTTTTGAGAAAATTGTAATATTGATCAAGGAATGCTGTGTATTTTCCAGCAAAATAGTTTCATACTCTACTCCGTCCGTGATGTAAGGCCTCCTCAAGGTAGCTAGTGTAGTATGCAAATTTAACCACGTCCTTGAGCTTTATTGTTTGATTTGAACAGAAACAAAATATTCATTTAAACAGTTCTCATAGTTTGGAATTGGATATCAGTAAATAAACGTTAAGATTTTAAAAATTCACGGTAAATATGCATTAATTAGCCTGCCAATGAGGAAACGTAAAAGTATTTCTCTCTCAAACGAAATTTGTAAATTTTGGACATATATCAAATAAAATTTAACACCTGTATAAATAAATATTAGTTTGGCAATGAATGTGCTTCAGCTATTTTCTGTATAGTTATTGGTAATAATTTCAAAGTCTTAACTTCATAACATCAAAAAATAGCATATTCGCAACCTAAATCACAAATAATTTCCACTTATTAACAGATCATTATCTTGTACTGTGGATATCGCCAATGGAATAAAAAATAACACTAATACTCTGTTGATAAATTTAATATAACCTGCTTACTTAAAAAAAATCTTTTCATTTATTTCAAATCTTCTCTGTCCACGTCAACTTTTTCTAGCATCCCTGTACAAACTTTAAATGGAAAAATCTCTTTTTTATTTTATTAACTTAATTCAGAATTAGTGTTACCAATGAAAACTTTGTTATAAAGATAAATAACGTTCTGCCAATTACTGTGTCAAAGTGTGCCAATGTCTTCATATTCAGCTGGTGGCCAATAAATAGTAAGTTTCAATGATTTAATGTCATTCTTAGTTTTTAACGATTTCCCGTAAGTTGGTATTTTTTTAATTTTTACGTTGTGTATTTCAGTAACTATTACAGGTAGCATCACTAAATTGTAAGGGTCAGTTCACAACAATTTAATGTAGTTTTCTGCAAGAGGTCTTGAGAATGTTTGAATTGTATCTATAGATAATCAAACACTCAAGTAAAAAAAGTATTTTTGTGAAAATATTGTATAAATGTCTTTTCGTTCTTAGTATATAAAATCTTGTACAGGGAACTAAATAGTAAAATCTTCATTTAAACAAATAACTGCAAAGCTTTATTTCTAATAACGTTTTTGCTACTTGACAAAAAATTTAGCATTACTGTCTTACGGCATTCGCATTTCTTATTTATCACTGTTTCACGATTAAATTAGCTTAGGAATTTTTCTGGTATGAATGTTTTTAGCATTTATAACATGTTATTTCCTGTTACTAAAAAGGGGGTCGACGGGATACGTTAAATCAAGTTTCCTTACTACGAGAAGTACGTATATTTACATGTAATTCTTTATTTATCTGTAAATTTTAATGAGTTTAATTTTTATGTGCTCAGAATATACATTTATTTCTTTCATGTTTGTGTGGTGCATTAAATGCATAAAAACCCGTGTTTTGATAGTAATAAAAAAATGTTCAAACATTACTGAAACCAAAATAGAACCTCAATTTGAAAATTATAGTAATAACTTATAAAATTGTTTTTTGCAATAATATTCAAAAAATAAAATTTCTGAATTCACATAATAATATACTATACTCACAAATCTCTTATTGTAAAACACTCATAACAAAACGCAAATCAAAGATCATATCACACAATTTTATGAAATAAAATTCAATTCTGTATAATGCAATAGATTTTACAAATTCAAATTTAGAAAGTCAGACTAATATGCCATACACAACAGTCCCAGTGCAATACCAAACAGAGCCGAGCTCCCACCAGCTGGTCTGTGTCAGTCTGCAAGCATGTCACCCATCTCTTCACGAGACAGGTAAGACCAAGGCAGGACCTGATGGCATGACGTGCCTTACCGCAGAATGGCAGATGACGCGCGTGCTTCGTCACGGGCTCTCGCATTACGCTTGCGAGGCCTTGCATTCAAATGAGTCAAATTTACTAGCGTACCTTTTGCAATTAAATATTAGATGAAATTTTTACTATGTCTGACCTTTCTGCAGTTCTGCAGAAAATGTGGATGGTTTCTTCAGACAACAGTATAATGCATGCCAAGAGATTGGTTGACGATATAAGATATAAGATTTCATATAAGATTGTTCATTACTCATAGTGCATAAAAACTTTACATGTAGTATAATAAAACAGATACAATAGTTGGGCACAAAATCTTAGGTCTTCGAACATCGCTTAGTGTTGAAATTTACAGTACTACACACAAGATATTCTTGCAGAATGGATAGACTATGAATAAAGTTGAGACACAAACGTGAGAATGAACACGTATGAGTTCCTATTTCCCTTAAACACAAAGTGAAGTCGTCGTTGTTGGTGAACCATTAACCCCTACTTGGTACAGAAACTCGCATAGGTGCTGAAACTCTGATGGAGAGGTTATACATGAACACTATACAGGGTGTAAATTAAGTCCTGATACGCTTGGATATATTACAAACGGATTGCGATATCGATGTAAACACCATACCTATTAAAATACTTTTATGAACTTTTTGAAAGATTTTGAAAGATGAACTTTTCAAATTGCAATTGTTTTTCTATTGAATAGACCTTTGATGGCAAAAGGTCTACTATCAAATGGTTGGAATTTTGATTTTAAAGTTCTACCCTTCTGTTCCTCTATCAAAAGGAGGGAGAGTTAAATTTTTGTTACCCTAAAAAGTCCAAAAAAGTAATTGCATAAGTCTGGTGAAGGTTGTACACAATCGCAATCCGTTTGTAATATATCTAGGCGTACCAGGACTTAATTTACACCCTATATATAATATATCCTGAAGATGCTAGTGAATAGACTGCGCACTATTTAAAAATGCATATACGTAAGCACGACAGCAGTTGAATAATAACATACAGATGGCAAGTTCTGATAACGGTTTTTAAATTGTTAAATAATACAGAAGCATTAATCGTTATTGGTTAATGATCATACATTCTAGAGGTTGAGTTTTTCATAAGTATTTGAGAAATCTTAGCTTCATTCAGATTGCTCTTTTCATATAAACCTCTTTTTACATAACTAAAGTTTTATAAAAAAGAAAATAAATTGTGTATGTAAAATTGCAGTGTAAACTAGATTAGAACCCCGTACTCGGTGTAACACGTCTCGAGATGCGGATCGTTTCTAGGAGCGCCGGTCCGAGATGCGCTGCACAGCTGCCGTATATAGCGGTCACTGAATGAGAGACTTTATGTACTCTCCTCCTTGAGAGTTATTACGGGGACGACACAATAAAGTGAGCATCTGACGGCAATTTGCGGCATGAATCAGTCCGGATTTATCGGAGACATTGTGAGGCGATGTGCGGCGCGTGCTCAGTAAAAGCGCACTCTCTGTAGGAGCTGTGTTCGTGGAAAGTCCGTGTACCGTATGTCCGAGACGATATCCTATTCATATCTCTCCTCCGGAAATGAAAGCTACCGGAAAGTCATAGTTCGTGTTAAATATACATCTTAGTGTTACAAACATGTACTATTTTAAAGAATCCTCACACTTTGCAAGCATACGTCAGACATTTATTTATTTGCAGGAATTTATTCTTAATATCATGGATGAGCTATCATGGATAAGCAATGTATTCTTTCAAATACTTGAAACACCATTATTATGTCATGAACACCATTGGGAATATACATGAATGGTATTTAATTTCGTACAAGGAAAACACACAGTCACAAACAATAAAAATAAGTAAACTTTATTCTGATATAGATTCATTTGGGTAAAAACAAGAACGTATAATGAAACCAATCAAATTAAATACTTATTTCTTCCCACGAAACCTAAACAAACTCAGTACGAAGATTTTTGTATTTAATGTTTTGATTTATTATGTTTATTTCAGTAGGCTACTTCAGTAATTCAGTTCATGTTAAGTTCAGTATTTAAAATAACTACCACAATGAATTATATACATTTATAGAAGTTGAAAATAACTTTACTTAAGTAATGTTTGAGCAACAAGATTTAAAATTAAAAACTCAAACAGGTTTAGGAACATTAAACTAGGCGCGATGTAATGTACATCAAATGTGACTTCTGTGATTTACGTAGATTTAGTTTCTCATGTGTAGAAAGAAGTCTATTCAAGATTCCACCAATCAGCCGATGTAAACCTAAACGCTTCATAAATTTACATACCGAGGACAAGATTTGGTGCCAAGTAATGTACAAATTTATATACACACATATACATATGTCTGCTGTATACCTAAAAACATACCATCCATTTGTTGGCTCATCAATATGCATACCGGTCGCGCCACTTGAATAGAATGGTAGCAGAATACGTTGCTAGTTTCGGGATCTACGGTGCTACGGTATTAACTGGAACAGTTTTGAACGTTGCTTCAAGACATATGAACAACGATAACGTAACTACGTTATCAATCAAACCTGTAACAATTTATATTTTTCTTTTACGCAAGCCAATTTTTAAACATTCTAAAAATGATCTTCATAATTGTTTATGTTGACAAAACTGAAGAGGAAATCATCGTAGACTGAGTAGGGTACTGTTAGTTATATCCTGAATCTATCAATACTCATGTCTTTCCTTTACTATCTAAATAGGTAAAATATAAAAGGACGTATGCACATAGATGGCCGGACAGATACGGTACACGCAGGTGCTGTAGCGGCGGTGTGAGTTTTGTATCGAACATCTCGCCTGTCATTCCACCAATTAAAGGCCGAGCTTCGATCCTATCCCATTGCATGTCGCATACCAATAATAAACTAACAAACGGAGCCGCTGAACTGTCTTGGGCTCAGTTCTGTTCGAGTTTCTCTCAAGTGGTTTAAAGGCAAAAACGCTGTTAACACTCTGGAGCATTTTCATAACACTAGACAAAGTCGAAAGTCTAAAAGGGTATTTGCTGCATTTTCTACGCTGCACTTTGTCACAATAACTGGACTGAATGTGTCTCACATATCAACTGATAACCAATTAGAAGTAAAATGGCAAAACCAGCTATTGGTATTCCCAGGACTTCCTGATGGGTTTCGGTCAGACAAAAGAAAATCTAATAAATGATATGTTAATCATGGTTGATGATGTTTGTTGATTCCTGTAATAACCCTTTTTTATAATTATGGTGTTGTAAGTTCTCACAATAACTCATAAGTGAATTTTTATCTGCTTTGAAATAACTTTAAATATAACTTAAACTGCGGGTTGTTATAAAACAATTCAAACTTTAATTGGCCACCAAATTTGATAGAGTAACGTTAGAGACCTCTTGTCTATACTATTATTTTTCTTTTTATAATAATAAACACCTTTAAAGTTTTAACACTTGCTAGGAGTTACTATTTAAAAATTTGGACTCACACTAAAAATACCACATTGGGGGGGGGGGGGTGGAGTCAAAAGTTCTCATACATTTTTAAACTCCTCAGTTGGTCAAATTAACATCCTCCAAAGTAACTCACTCCATCTATCTTCATAAGAAAGTCAAGGAGGGACTTTTAGGAGGCTCCAGAAGACAACTATCACAAATATGTTTAGCTGACTAAAACCTTTTTTAAATTTTAATTCAGTATGATAACAGATCCAAAACTCATGAAATACAATGACTACGGCATTGAAACCTTTCAAGATAAATTCTGTTATGCTTCAGATATATACTTAGTTACCAGGGTTTGCTTTTGGAAAGCGTTATAACATAAATATAGATCTCCATTACATTTATTGTTAAGTTATCAATCAATTTAAACATGATTTAAATTAACATCACACTAATTTATAAATTATTTAGAAATTTGTTTAATTTGCCTATCATAAATTACTCTTTTCAGTGTTAACTACCGTCTTCAATTTCAGAGAGAAATTACTTATTGATGTAGCGACCTTATACCGTGTACCGTAAAAAACTATGTTTCACTTAAATCTGAGCAACCCAATGCATGTCCCAGCGGCACATTTATAACCGCAAATTCCGACATATTGGGTTAAAAAGGGGTATTTCATATGTCTGGTTTAGTGCTGAGGATAACTATTGAAGTGAGTGGGGCAGCCTTATCGCTAAGGGTTTTTCAAGCTTAAGCATAAGAAATAATTTTTCCTGGAACTAAAAGAAGCTGGAACAGGGCTGTCCTCCCCTTCTTCCAAAATGATAAAACTAAGGCAGTGCTCGCTACCCCTACTCACTACATCACAAGGGGGGCCTCTCCTCAGTACCACTCGAGAATATACCGTCGCTCCGGAAGTAGTGAAATGTCCTGTTACGATTAAGTGAAATGATAAGTTCCTCATCTTCTTTTCCTAAATGAACACAACAGAGCGTAACTGTACTTAGCATTAAAGCAAATCATATAGCTACCTAAACAATATTGGTTATAACAAAGTAAAAAATTCTCGTTATGAATAAGATTTGATATAAGACGAGTACCTCTTATTGTTAAAAATTTAAGTTAAAAGTAAGTTAAAAGCATCACTTTTCCATTATCCTTAATTAAATTAGCTGAGATTTATTACACTTTAGATTATAACAATGGTAAATGGGAAAATGGTAATACTTATTTATTTTTTAGCTAAGTAATATAATATAACTGTAAGAGCACCAAATATTCGTAAATTTTTACCCACCAACCTACGTTAACGAGTATTTTCTACATAAATATTAAATGGATTTATGTGTAAACCATAGAAAGCTGAAAATGTTGTGTTGAATTCTACATATTTTTCTATAACAGATTTTTTTAGTTTAATATGTAAATGTGATTAATCGATAAACACATCAAAGAATCTCTTACATACCTTTCAACAGCACTCCTGAGAACTGAGAAATACTAGCATACATTACACCTATGCAGGCGATATATTTTTATTGTTGGCTACATACTGGTATCTAGTAATAAATAAAACCAAAATAAAAAAAAAATTTAATAAACTTTTGTTTAAAATGTTCAATGCTGAATTGAAATGTTTTTGAAAACATTTTGAGACCTAGAGAGTATTTAGTAATAAGTCATTTTAAGCATCCTTATGGTGGAATGTTCGAGGGTTTTATGAACCTCACATACGATTGATTCTGAACCACCGTATTTCAAAAATGTACTTATATATAAACTACCCTTCTTAAAGAGATTGTATTTGATTTGTCAGAGAGTCTAAATCAACATAAAATTCCAATATTGCGTCCCTTTGAATTTGAGCTACATTTTTTAATAATGTTAAAACATAAAACTTTTTATAACTTTAAACAAATTTTGATCTTATTTTATACTTTAAAATTTTCTGATATTTTTAGGATTCAAGATGGTGACGTTTAAATTTTTTGAAAAGGAATAGATATATCTCATTACATATGGGCATCGAATACCAAAAAGAGAAAAGTGTCATAATTTTTGTTTTATTTACAATAATAAGTGTTGTAAATATTAATTCTGAATGATTGCATCCAAAACAACTTCACTGAATGAAAATAACCACTTTTTATGATTTTAGTTTCATTTTAAGGTTTTAATATCATGGGGTTTTAACATTTTAGGAAGTTATACGAATTTATCAACATACACATGAATATAACCATTAGTGTCTCATAACATAGAGTTTTACAAATTAATATCCAAAAATAATAATGCATTGTGTGTTTGACATTACGAGTTGTCACACATAAAATGATATTATGACATTCATGTTATATTACCTTTGACAAACATAATGGTGTTTATTGATTTCTTGCAGGCCCTGAAAAATGAACCGTTTACTTTCTTCTTACTTTCCTTTCACCCCATTTAATAGATCAAAAACGTCTACAATTCACTTTAAACAGTTAATTGAAACATACCTTCAAAGTTCAGATTTGAAAAAAGTCTGCACGCTTTAATATACCGAGCAAAACCGTTATTATTGTGGATTCCACTTAGGACATTCTTATTCTGGAAACCGGGCTTCCCGTTTTGACGCCGGCTGTTTCAAGGTGTATCGAATCTCGTAAAATTTACCAGTCTTTACATCAAGCTATTAGTTTTATTTCAGCCGTGAAGAAATGAACAAGAGTCTTCTAATAGGTTAGTAGTATACTTTAACAGGTAATAAAGAGCACGTCTTGTATGGTATGTCTAGTTATTAGCCGAGCTATGTGTGGGTACCAGTTGTAAATACAATGGTTAGCAGCATCATGTGGTTATAATGCGCCGTTAACCCGTCTAGCCGGCCACTACACGATGTCCATGTGGGGGCAGCAGCATCTGGTTGGCTGGTTCTCTTCCGCTGTCCGATGAAGATCACACTGGTTCCCGATACTAAATATAAGCCAAATCATATATCTGGATACCTAACATATATGAAGTAGAATTAACAAATATATTCGCTAAAGTAGGCATAGGATGTAATTAAATGAACACTTCTAAATGTTACCTGTAATAATAATATAAATAACAAGAGCCCCCTTTGCAGCTTCCCCCGTTACAAAAATAATATTTCCGTACTGACGATCTGTTCCAAACATCGCTTAATTCATCAGTATAAGTAATCGTTTTAGCACAGTAACTCCCCCACTGCACAAAGCCCTTTATCTTGTGTATAGGGGATATGAATATTGTCGAGCACAATTACTTTCATCGTTGTAAGCATACGATTTCAATCGTCATTCAAAATTTTAAGTCCCCGCATTCGAAATTTAGTATAGTATTAAATTCATGAGAATGATATAGCTGATTTTAAAAATTTTCGTGATGGATAAAAAAACGTAAAAATATCGCGTACTCGTTTTTCGCGTACTATAATAGACCTAATGAGGAATGTATCCAGTCCAGCTCTGGCAGACAAGTGCATTTGAATCGCACTTATTACAACTTTTAATAACGTACACAAACCATTGCTTTCAGTATAATCCAATTTACACCTGCTCTACTATGAATTGCTGTGCCTAGATTGGAGGCATTATTCGTTACATAAAAGGGAAAGTACTTTGCTATTACTGCTTTTCAACTAAGGATTAATAGAATTTATATAAATAGAATTTATCGAAGTTTTTCATGAAAAATTAATTTTTTTGTTTAAATAAATAAATAAAAATACCGGATTCAATTCAATAACTTAAATGCCTATAAATAAATAAGAATTTGTGGATATTTTATTTTGATGGTCTGGTAAAACTAAGAAGGTTAAAAATATATGATAATATGATTTGCTTTAAGATTAACAAAATTGGCGCCTGTTGGAAGTGTTTAAAGTTAAATAACAAAAATCCAGTATAGTTATAAAACATACGCAAGATACCAACTATTTAGTATTGTTATAACAATTCAAATGGTATCTTCTGTGACAAAATCTGTCAACGCGTAAGTGAGCATGATCACTTTATTGGTACACTTGAACAAACCAGGCCCAAAAAAGATTGTATTAGTTAAAAAGTATCAGCTGTGTTCCATCTGTTATAAGAAATTACAAGATTGTAAGTTTTTTTTATAATTTTATAACAATTCCAACGGTACTTTTCTCAAAGAAATTCGTCAACGCATAAGCGAGCACGACCACTTGATAGGTACGCTTGCACAAGTCTGGAGTAACAAACATTATAACAATTGAGAAGTATCAGGTATTTTTTAGTGGCAGAATTAGACGCATTTTAACGGGAATCAGTTTTCAACACATTTATGTGTTTACATCTCCATGATTAGAACAATAAGGAAAACTCAAATTTAGTGTCGTAAGTAACCTCCGTTTTGAAATAAAAAATAAACTAGTTGAGATTCAAAAATTTTATTATATAAATGTTAAAACGGCAGCTTTTCTCTACTTTTATACATATTCACCATACAAATTCAAGCACTTATCATATCTTTTAACAGTTTTTTAAATTTCGTCTTTAAAAAAATCTGCCGCCTGAGAACGTAGCCAACATGTTACAGCGTTTTGAAGCTCTTCATCACTCGCAAACCTCTGAGATGCAAGCCACCGCTTCATTTACGGGAAAAGATGGAAATCACTGGGAGCCAAATCCGGGCTGTAGGGGGGGGTCGGTCAAAAACGTCCCATTTGAACTTTTTCAAAAGTTCTGTAGTTCTTTGAGCTGTATGAGGGCCGGCGTTGTCATGGACAAACACAACACCAGATGTCAGAAGACCACGACGCTTGTTTTGAATCGCTCGTCGTAGCCGTTTTAAGGTTTCACAGTAAGCTGCAGCTGTAATGGTCGTACCACGCTCCATAAATTCAACGAGCAAGATGCCCTTAGCATCCCAAAAAACTGTAGCCATCAATTTTCTCGCTGAAAAAGATTGGCGAGCTTTCTTCGGCTTGCTTGGCGAAGCGGTATAACCCCATTGCATTGACGGACTACACCTTCGCTCATAATGTTTGGGCCATACACCGCACTCAATTCACGATGAATTTCAGCTGCTGTGTAACTTTTCGACCACAGAGATCTTATTACACCACGCACTTCACACGTGGCGGGATTTTCTATCACGGCGCTCATGTTTTTACGTTGTACCAAAAGAACGCGCGATCGCACGATGCTCTCCCTTGCACAGCTAGAAGCGTACTGAACGGCTGCGCACACCGATGTGAGAATAGCGGCGCTACCCCCACTACTTATCGCGCCACGCCCAAACGGCGGTTACTTTATGGACGACCCTCGTATAATTCAATGGAACTAATATGATCCTTCGCTAATAAAACCTATTATAAAAGTCAGTCGAATTTGGCTTAACCTCTGATCCTCTTGACCGTGAACACTGAAATAAAATGTACTATTACATGCCTAGTTACGATTTAAAATATCACAGAGCCACACGATATCATACTCAGATTTTGAAAATTGCGCACAAAGCTGCGGGTAACTGCAAGATGAAAACATTTGTCAGAAGTGCAAGCGCCAACGTCAACGTCCCATGCACCAATTAATCCTGCGTGAAGCAGCACATGCTCGCATTTTTTGGCGTCTGGCTGATTTACAAGCTCAATATGACCGTGAAATTCTTTGTTGGTTTTTTAATAACACGAGAAGAACCAATGTTAAGTGGTGTTGATTAAAATGGGTTTAAACAGTGATCCTTAAGCAATGAGTATGTATGTATAAATCCATATCTAGATTGAAGATCCAGAAGGTAAACGTATTTCCTACTGTAAAATTAATTCTAGTTTATAGTAGCCTACCATTTTTCTAATATCAACACTAATTAAAAGTATGTTTTGTGAAACTATTTTCAACTTTCAGTTCTGAATTTTTGTGAGCAGTCTTAGATATAATATCTGTAACGAATAAAAATATCACCGATACGTAAAAAATATTTTTTTCGTACCGATATTTTGGCCTGAAGTGAAATTTTATGTAAACAAATGTTTTGGTTAGGTATTACCACATCATAAACAATGTAGTTCCATTCTAAATAGTATTTGTAATAACACACTTCGATAGCGCATATAATTTCCTACAAATAAAAAAATAGACATTCAATTAACATAAAAACTAAGGATAATACAGAGCAAAGCGTAATAGGTTACAAAAACGTCAAAACAGGGCTGGCGGTTTTGGCTAGTACAGTTGGTTCGGGCGCTGTGATGGGTAGGGCGGCAGCCTTGGGCGTTGGCGTCCAAAGGGTTAATAAGTCTACTACAGTTTTTTTGCTTAGTACTTATATAAACTTTTTTTGCAAAAAGGTTTGGGTACTTTGGTATTATCCGGAATATTTGTAAAAACATACCGGTATTTTCATGAATTTCCTTTATTTTCCCGCCCCCGTTCTCAAAAATTGTGTTTTCTTTGTACTTAACCAAAACCTGTCTAGGCTTGTTGACCTCCGTAGAATGTACCAATCACTCTCCGGACTTTGAAGCCAACTGTAATCCCCACGTTGCAGTTTTAATGTTCCTTTTAACAGGTACTCGGAAATGAAAACAATTTTAAGAATAACATTTTAAATAAAGAAAAGATCTCTCAAAGACTCAGTGTATACACTCTAATTGATAAGTCTTTAAAAATTCTGAAAAATTATCTGCAGATAAAGTCGTAGTAAATACAAGAATCCTTTGTGACGGAAAATTATTTTGACTGCTGAAATATATTTTGACTCTATCTAAATGTTTGGAAACACCAATCTATGACGACATCACAGGAGTTTTAGCATCAGGAAGATCCGGCTTTGTAATCAGTTTGGAATTCGTAACACAGTTTGTCATTTATCTAAACAATTGGGAGATTCTGCACTGACGCAGATCGGTTCAGAAAACATTAGCAAATAGTTATATGACTTTACAAGACTGATTCGTTCTTTTCTTTAATCGAATATTTTTTAAGATTTTGATGTTAAAATCACTAGCAAATGCGTCTTTTACTGTTAACATTACCTATGATATTTTTTCAACCAGTAAATATAATGTAGTAAAAACTGTGTGATATCAGGAGCTCTTAAACAGCTGCATGGATGCATGGTTCTTTGCTGGGAACTTTGATTTCTGTCAATGAGAATATTTCTACCAACAATAGATCTAATACATGTGACGTAAAATTTAGGAACCGTCACTGCCGAAACACCCTTTCTTGGTCAAAACGTCAACTGCACTCCACTTGATGTGTTCCTAATAGCAAGAAACTACTTTATAGCTTCTAAGAGTCTAAGGAACTCACTACTGGTACTCGTCCAAACAACAAATTGCCGTTGGCGCTATTGGCAATGCCAAAGTGGTCGTTTGTCAATTTCTTCCTAAGAATCCTTCTCCCTAGGAATGTTGAATTATAACAGGGTAAAATCAAATATTAAGAGTGTAAATTATTTGTAGCTATGAAAACTCTAAAGATTGAGATTAGGTTAATTAAACTCTGACAAGTAATTAAATAGAGAATGAAGTTATTCGTTAGTTAATGAAATTATTCAAAAATCCTTCGATCTAAATAAGAGTACTCCTTCAGACTAACGCTCAGCTTCTCCATGTGATATTTAGCACGACTCAATATGGTGGTATTCTAAGGCAAGATAACCATCGTACCAGCGTATACATGTTATCTTTTATTAATAAATATAATTACTTTACAAGAAATATAGGTAAAAAAATGTACTGATCTGACGTAAAAACACAGTTTGCAGAGGAACACATTCCCTATACTTAAATATGTTTAGGAGAATGAAAATGCAGTATCAAATATAAAGTTTCAACACAAATTTGACACGCGATTGAAATTTTGTCACTGCAACATTAGTAAATATATGCACAGCAATTATACTAGACAAGGTAGATAATAGCATTTATCTTCGACATTTCCCCTCGTTCATTGACACAAGTAATCAGTAACACTACGTTTCGAGCTATGCAAAATAATCTTGTCCTCAGGTTTATGGCTACAATATAGGCTAAAGTAAACAAATAATTTTGGAGCAATACACAATTTAAATGTAATACGTGTCAAATAAGAATTTATATACCTTCATGTGCAAAATTTACAGTAAACATGTTTTTATGAAATTACTGGATTAAATTTGAAGTCGTATAATTCCTCTTACGAACGAAATTCAAGCAATATGTTCCATAATTTAAACAGTATTAGTGCCTGAACAGTCAGTAAAATGTAATATAGTACTTTATTAAAATAAGAACTTTTACTATGTAGCGAGTAAATCCTGATCCACAATGCCGTCTATTACAAACAAACTATCCGACTTTAAGGTACGAATCATAGAGAAAAAGTATAATTATAAATTAATCCTAATTTTAACATAGATAAAATACTTCAGTAGATTTTAAGTTTATATAAAACGATTGTACAAACTAAACATTTTACCAATTCAAAACTGTCTACATTTCATAAAACAGTTTGGGACGCTTGATATGAACATGAAAGTAATTTCATTAAAGATGGAAAGTGACGCGAAAACGAGCAAAGCGCGTTACATTTTAATCTTGTCTGAGACGCAACAAATTTAAATTTAATGATCACATCACAATTATGCAAATGCGGCTTACTTTTCCCATGAATCCTCTGCAGCGCCTCGGCAGGACCGAAATATCAACAATCACGAATAGTCGTGACAGTGAAATTTGTTAACGTTTGTGAATGAAACACATGCATACTCCAGATGGGCTGTCAGGTGTCAGGCAGGTGTGAGCGATCTCCGGCGGCGGAGGGAGGAACTATTCAATTATCTGACAAAACGTGAACACGAGGCCGAGATCTGTTGACACATTGTCAGAACCTGTGATTGATACCCTGCTAATCTCTAATAATGGCCTCCGCTCGTCTCTGGTCCAGAATATGTTCACGCCAATGTGCGGCTTACCTCTTAATTACAAACCTCTCCACAGAGTGATCCACACCACGGGTTTTTCCGAGTCTAACTACAGCTGTATCCCATAGAGTGGTTTACTATACAGAGATCGCAACGTCATACCTTCTCTCAACCTGTCGTTTTAAATTGGTGACTATTTACAATTACTATTCTTAAAATTGTACCTACGTTAACTGGAACGGCTTTTACGGCTTAAAAAAAGATAGATTTTTTAAATCCTCTGCGCTTCCCAGTAATCAAAGTTTGGAGGTAATAAATAAATTACAATATTTTAAGTGGTACTAGATTTGAAGATAAAGGTGATTCAAAACAATAATTCAATAAAAATTAAATTTGAGTAACCTATTCTAATTTATTGAAATTGTTTTTCAAATTTATCGTATGGACCAAGACGTATTTAAAGAACATCAAAGCAGTGAATAATTCACAGCGAAGCTCTTGTTTAAAAAAAAAATTGCGCAACTCTTTTGAGCCGTTCCAATATAAATTACTGCTATACACAGAATTAAATGCAGGACAATACATTTAAATGTGTGTGCAATCAGACATCTTGTGTTTTGGTTGATATTGTCAATAAACTTATCTGTCAACAGTCGGTTTTACCTTAATCTTTATTCAAAATGTAAAACAGAAATTCTTCTTATTCAAACATCACAATTAATTCGTTGGTCATGTCATCTAACCTCCTTTAATTAATAGAAACCCCTGTTTTTGGGCCTATTATGGACAGTATTAAAAGTTACTACACAATCAACAGTAGAAAAGGATGAAGGAAGGCAGTTATTAGTGAAATCTCATAGAAGACGTTACCTGCGCTACTGTTTAAACTCCACACTAAATGTCCCTCAAATAATTTAAATATAATCTGGAGTATTAGATAAAGCCAAGCATAAATAAAAAATCAGGTACCACCTGTGCACCCATTTTTGGGTTTTTGGATTTATGATTTTAGATCCAAGCGGACTGGGGAATAGGTTCTGGTTATAAAAAATTATGTTAAGGTCACTGTTACAACCATACACTTTTCTGCTGTCCAGACCATACCATTGTCTCCAAGGGAGCTTGACGCTAACGCGTAAAATGTTTTAGGGCAATAAGGAAGAAAATCCATATGTTATTAATAATAGATACGAGGTGGCGAGTGACTTTTGGGCAGCCACCACAACTTATTCAGAAAAAATTACCTTTTTTCTTAAATGCCTTGTTTTATTTTTTTCTCTGGCATTATGAAATTATGAAAAGGCCATTCTATGATTATCAGAAGACTGTTGCTTTTCGAAACCTCGACTTATACTTAACTTAACCTTTAGGAAGTGCTCGCAATTCCTGGCAGTAGCCATTTAAATTATCCTGGTTGCATGGTTTTCGGTAACAATAACTTACTTATATCAATACACGCATAGACATAGTTCATTTTTATCGGCCACGATCATCTTCAACAGGTTCTATTTTCATGGTCTTCATGGCTGCTGCCGAAGGAAGAGGCAATCCATTAAAATTTTATGACATGAGCGAAAGTGCTATATTTACGAGTCCAGGAGTGATTGTATCGTAATGTATGATGATATTTAATTTAATGGGCAGTAACCCTCATACGTGGCGTGGTAGAGTAGTTATTGGCCATTACCTGTTAATATATTGCCGTAAAGACAATTGTTACTTTCAGGTGAACTTTTATAGTGCCTGGATGATTTTCTGCAATTAAACTCCTTTGGGGCAGCGCACGAATGCTGGTACAGAAGCCTATTATTATCTTCTACATGCATATGTCTTGTTCGTGGTAGATAATTAAGTTCGTTGTTATTAAATAAATAAAATCGGCTTCCATAATAGCGAGGTGCATTGATGAATCATGGGAAATTTTCAGTGAAAATTACTATAATAAATAAAACACTGGAGAAACCTGCATAGTAGTGAAAATTAGTCATATATGCAAGAGAACCACCACTTCTTAGTATAAATGCTACCTTACATCACATTGTACAAAGGTATTTAAAAGACAAAAATATTTATTTGGAAATGATAGTTTTATATTGATCACTAATACTACTATACTCCTAGAACAGGACGTAAACTTCTGAGCTGTTGGATGCATTGAAATCAGCACATGCATACCGGAAAGTTTAAGAACACACCACTAGTTTGAGGAATTGTCCCTGTGGTCGTAATTCACACTTGTATAGTTCAATTATCCTATTATATTAAAAAAACATCTTTGGAAAAATTAATATGTTATTGTATATTACTAGCATTTACCCGTGGCTTTGCCAAGAATTTCAATTTCAATACCTTGAACATATTATTTTTAAATGGCATTCGAAACGATCCTGTGAGAAGTGGTAGAACTGAAAGATATCCCAATAAATAATCTTTAGAAATACATCAGACAGTCCACGAATTTCTATCCAATAGTTTTTTATTTATTGAATAGCTCCAGTGGTTTCAGTTACAATTTATTATTTTATGCTATGATTTGATAAATTATGGAATTTTACTGTAGCTGATATAAAGCCATTAAATACAAACCCATTTTACACATTTTTAAAGTGTAACTGACATTGACAGATCAAGTAATTTTTGTTATAATCTATTAAAAGAAAACACTTTTCTTATCACCTGTTTAAATTTGTATAAATTACTGTACTTATTATTTTTGACCTTGACAGGTGATTAAAATAAATGTACTATCTCCTTATTAAGTCAAGTTCATAACATAGACTTAAAACTCCCTTAATACTCCACTATCCATTATAGAGTATTATATTGGATTTTTCAAAAGCAGTTAGTCGAAGCTCGGAGGCACTTTTGAAATATGAATAGTCTATATGTTAAACATAGACCCTAAGTATGTCCACGTAAAATTTAAATAAAATCGGTCCATTAGCTTTTACATGATTGAATAACGTTACACAAGCACACCGATAGATAATATTAGGTTTTATATATTACTACAGACTAAAAAATGAACAAATAATATAAAAAACCTTAATTTATCTATCAAAATACATACATATAAATGTCCTATACACATATATTTCTTCGAATATAGATCAAATTTGTAAAAGTTGCCACTACATTCTCAGGTCCGATTGTAAACTGACAGCAAATATTCCTCTTCGTTGATCGGGAGTTGGGAATTTAATAGTAAATCTTATCTGTGTATAAAAACAAACATTAATAACACAAATTCTTTGAATCTTAAAAACCATCAACATATGGCGCTTAAATAAATACGTATTTAACCTATGACGAGTTATAAATAATCATACAAATAATATTATTTATATTATAAATAATTTATATTGCTGTTAAGTACGGTGTCGTTTGTACCACAGTAATTTAAATAGAACAACACACGAGGGTGTATTTGAACGTGACTGAAGACGCGTGACAGAAGCGTGCCTGAACGTGCCCGAGACGTGCCCAAGACGTGCACTCGTGCATGTCATCGCTTGTCCGCGTACTAGCACCGCATTGTTGATTTGTCTACTTACCTTATCACACTGGAAAAGTAAGTTACTGGTAGATGAAAAATACGTTTAATTCACTACAATACAAATTTTCCCATTTCCCAACACAACTTCCTGCAACAATAATGTGCTTTACTTACGAATACATCCTTCAATGTCTTTTCTATACTAATACAATTTCTTATCAACAGATTTCAATCTGTGTGTTCTTCAGACCTAGCAAAAATTTCTAATGGTTGAGTTTGTAAATGTGACTATGAAAACTACACTTGCAAAGTTATGGAAATTACGTGGTTTCTTAAACAACACAATTTAATGAATGTCATTTTAAAGTCGTCAATTTGGTTTTTAAATTTTGAGATCTATTCTGGAAACAAACATTGTTAGGATGTCCGCTTATTCTGATCCTGTCCTTATAGATAATAATAACATTCTTTATTTGTGGGACTGACCCATTCGCAAACTGACTAACGACTTCGGACATGATTTATTGAGTAGTATTGCTCTATGTTATGAATAAAACAAAACATATGTGTCAAAATTTGATTTGAATATATTGGTGGTGATAGCTTGTCTATGGGAATCCATTTACTTTTAACTAAACTAATATTTTTCTTTCAATATCGATGCTAAACTAATAATCTACATCTATTAGATGCTTTCACATTGATTCTCGCAGGGAACGCGTGCCAGTGGGGTCGTGTCCAAGGTGAGCAGACGTCCGTCTTTAGGGGAAAATGCCCGGTTTTTTGCAAACACTTAAATGTTCAAAAATATAGTTGTCACATTAAAACATTCTTCTGATTTCCGAAGTCCTGAAGATAGACCATGAAAGGATATTGCAGCGCACACGTAATGCCATGTCATGTGAACCGCTGTTAGATTCAGTTGTATGTTGAGTGCTATCTATAGTGTCACTGACTCACTGTTTTTTCTATCCGATCAGCTACACTGGCGCTACTATCCCTTGGCTTTTTATTGATGTGAAATTAATTAGGTTAATATTGTTATAACACGTTTTATATATATATATATATATATATATATATATTTATTTATTTATTTTAGTGATAATTCCTTATAAATGTCTATTAGTGCAGCTTACTAACAATGTAATGAACCAATGCAGTAAATTAATTCCAATTATTACCTATAATTTATTTTTAATATCATTATAAAATTGTGGATTGAAATAAGTTCTGGTTTTAAAGAGAAAATACTAGCAATCTTTAGCCACATACAAAATTGTTAATTCGATTAATACTTTGACCCATCAATATATTCTTTAATAATATTTTATTTTTAGATTTTTTAGATATCTCAAAACAAATCTATCCGGTTTTAGCGATTTAATTTGCATTATAATATGCACAAATACAATAATACTTTATAATGTGTGTTTTTTTAATCATGTATAACTAAATGTTTTTCTCAAAGTTTATAAGAATGTTTAATACTGTCCTCCTTTTTGCTTTAATATCCTCCTTTTTCACCCCAAAAGTCCTCCTGTTAGGAATTTTTGTCTGGTCACCGTGGCCGTGTCACTGAAACCGTGCAAGTAACTGTCGAATTTTTTGGTATGGTCACTCGATTCATGTAATACCCCGTGTGATTCCGCAGTATACATCCAAAGTCTATTTGCACTTGATGGAGTAGTGATACAAACATTTGTGATATAGATCCCTATGCCTGTTATTCGGCTATAAATAGAAAGTGAATCCACAGGTAACTGCTAGTAATTTCATAAAACTGCTTATACATTAAGAAACAGTTTCACAATTTGTTGTTCTGAAAAATATCGTTTTACGGGTTACAAATAAAGAATATAAGGAAGTTGATTTTAACATTATAACATAGATTACACAAGGTATTTACCTAGTTTTTCCGTTTGAATATTAATTGTTTTGGATTTCAAAATAGAAAACAGCATAACATTAAAATACACTGTTGTATCGAGTTGTCTGTTCCTACATTTGTAAGAACACACACTCCAATAATAATTCAAATCATTTGTGTGAGGCCTTTCGTTTTCAATGGAAACATCATTAGACCCACTTTTAACTGGTATAAAAGTCTTGTAATAAACTACCGAGATGATTGAATTAAACCTTGCTTACGTATATAGCAGCAATCATTAATAAAACTTCGCCGGAGAGAGAGAGAGAGAGAGGGAGAGAGAGAGAGAGGAAGAGAGAGAGAGAGAGAGAGAGAGAGAGAGTTACACAAATTTGGAAATATCGAACTGGAGTGATTGGAAGACCACCTCGAGCTATCTAGTACTTTTGTAACGTGAATGTGAAATGTAAGTGATTTTAAATAAATATGCAGTGCATACTTTTGTTATTCCTAACAAACACATTTCAGAAAGAAAACAAATTTATATTTTATGGTATTTTATTCTCCAATTCTTTATTTCTCCAGTGATATATGTACATAGCATTACGTGCCTAAAACATATTTAATTAAAACAAATAAATGTAATAATGGGCATGAATAGATTTTGCGATTTTTTTTACCAAACGTTGTTTGGTATAGTTAAAAATAAACAATATTATCATGTCAAGCATTTAATTTTATCAGAAATTATACTGAAAAAAAACCATATATTATTTTTTGAGAGAGAGAGAGAGAGAGAGAGAGAGAGAGAGAGAGAGATGTTCACTGTTTGTTACTAGACATAATGTAGAGAAATGGTACTTACGATATTAGTATAAAGACTGTATAAGGTATAAAGTATGTATAAAGTATGTATAAAGACTGTTGTATAATAGGCTGTTAATGCGAATATAGCTTTATAATTAAATTTGTCTATCCACAAACACTATAAGCCAAGATAAAAAATAGAGAACAGCTTGACAGTCTTTCTAAGGATTTATTTATGATATTTAATTATGGAAAACGCCGCGACCATTCAGACGGCAGCCAGGCAGGAACTGATCTTGGAACTGTTTCCAACAGTTTAACGGGACCTGAAACAGATAAAATAGTCGAAAGCTGCAACAGTTTCCACTGACAACTATTACAGAATATATTTTACTAAGATACATTATAAAATTATAGGAACGCCCTTTAATTTAGGCTTGATAGTTCCATTTAACTATTTTTGAATACTAAATGACTTTTAAAACAGAATGTTGATATACAAAGTGTTCTTATTTATAATTATTACATGCTTCCTAACTAATTGTATGTATTTAAAAGAATTTAAGATTTCTATACCATTTATTCTAGACAGAATAAGTTTTTAAAAATAGTAGGAATAATTACTTCATAACAATAATTGAAAGATTTCCTTTTGTAGATTATTTTCACTGGCAAGGACCTATACAGTTAATATTGTAGTTTTGATATTTAGTTTGGTTTAAATTGGTAAAATAACATTAAAAATAGTTTAATTCTCATCGATATTAATTTGTTTTAATATAAAATTTTGCAACTTAATTGCAATTATTTATTATTAACCCATAAATAATCAGAAGTCTTTTTTTGTAACAAAGTTCGCAATGATATTGAAAAATTTTTCGAGAAAATGTTTTCAAGTTTTATTGTCATTAAAATACACAGAAAAAATCAAATATTTTGCCCCAAACTTTTAAAACCTCATTCACTTTTCACCGATAGTGAATTAAATACGTAAGTTGTCGTGTCACCCAGTTTAATTTTAATATTTATTCAAAATTGTTGTGTATACTGGAAAATGTACTCTACATTACTAACGTCGGGGATTAAAAATGTTCCTAGGCAGCATCCTTTTCTCTTGATCAATTAGCGAATAATGAGGCCGCGAAAGCTAAGTTATCCCAAATAGTATGCCAGTGATATCCGTAATTGACAGGAGTTTACTATGCGAACGTGCGGGGGCTGTAAAAGTGAGCTGAGGAGTTGGTAAACGCCAACATGTAATTGATAACAGGTACATCTATTAATGGACGAAGATGGCATCTAAGGTTTATAGGAATGTTTTATTACCTACAAGTTTTATAGTGTGATTAAAGCCTTTAGTAGAATATTTTTATTGTTTAGCAGGTTGTATCACAAAATGAATTTCTCTTTAGTATATTAGGGATATTAGAATCCATATCTGGCTGTAAAAATAATGTCAGAAGTGATAAATTACTGTATAACTGACAGTGTTGGCAAGATATAACCGAACTGGTTTTAAGTATTTTATTCTTATTCATTTCGCTTCCTACCTTATACAACTAGAAAATGTATGTTTAAAGTCTAAAAGTGATGCTATTTCTGTCTCCCTGATCTTCAACTATTTGAAAACATCAGATTAGATCTTTAAGATCACAAATCTAGCCCGAGATCAAACCATGAAAAAAGACAGCATTTAGCTGATCATTGAGCTACTTCAAAGACTCAAGTTAAATGCAACAACTTAATTATTAAATAGTTATTAATGTTCCAAAATTTGTGAAAAAAGTCTTCCGCCCAATTTCAAGAAGAATCTATAAGAATGGTCGTGCCACTACTCTTACAGACTAAGTCAGCTGTTGCATGCAGTTTTTATGATGGACTTTTACTGGTTAAACGAATTTACCATTGAAGTGTACAACTATGAGATGTACACAATATATAGGGCAACAGAAACAATACAAGCGGTAAAAGACTTCAGACGGAATGGTATTGGTTCCTGAAAGTTTATCTAAATTATAAAGTATACCAATTATTGTACCAGATGTTGTTTACTTGCACTTTGTTCCCTTGCAATCATTAAATAGTTATTATAAGATAAAAAATCAAATAAAACAATCCAAAATTTAACAGCTATGTGGATCTTACTGGGTACTAGGTAACTTATCTACTTTGAAGTCACTTACGTATTTGGTCTACATACTCTCTCAATCTCTCTGGTAATATAACCAACTAGTCTGTGAAAGCTTCGAGGTTTTGAGACCTTTTGTGTCAGGATCCTTCCAACCATTCTGAGCTACTAAGTTCTCTGCTTTCGAGAAAATAATTCTGAATCCGGATTCGAGCACAGTGGAGCAAAACTCAACTCCCCATCCTCCCCACCTCTCAGTTCTTTACCCTTAAAAGCAAATTTGGTTTAGTCTTATGCGAGTTTCTAGACCCACACGTGAGGTTATTGCGATAGTAACAGATAAAAAATACACAGAATTGTGTCTATGGATTTTCATGGTTGGTGTGCAATTAGAGTTGATATTTTAAACTTTTTAAAACTAGAAATAAATTGTGAAATACTGGACGGAAATTACTAGTGTTTGATGTGTAATTACAGTTAAATACGTTGTGGAGGAAATTACTACAAACACTCATTAAATCTTTCAATATACTGTGTACTCGACTCTTCTACTTGTATAGTGGCAACACGACATATGACGTCAGGTGTATAATCAAGATAAGACTCTTATGATCACCTGTACACTTCTCTAGAGTCACCGCGGTCGACGCTATCAGCCGCACATTCACCATCCATCGCTCGCTTATAATCATCCTATCTGCGATCTATTTATGATTGTTCAGCGGTTTTATTAAATGCAAATGCTGGCCGGTCTCCTATTCAGTTGTCTAGGCGTGGACAAATGCGGCGGGACGGACAACGGACAGTGCTGGAGTCCATCATGTCCTGAGGGAGCATTCCAGGATCGACCCATTTATCCTCTTCCTAGTCGACCGCCGCATTTAAATCAGCCTGAATGCGTCGCTGCTATAAATCTAGCACCAAATATTTGCATGCTTCCAGTGGTATAAATCTAGCTACGTACGGCTCCAACCAGGGTGAGTGACATCTCTGCACCTGGCGCCTGCCGCCTGCCGCCCGCTGGCCGACCTTCTGTGGAGAGGTACAACAGATACAGATCAGCTAACTCAAAAACTGGTAGCACTAATTAGCATTGAAGATGGACAATACATTCCACATTAACGATCTAATATCTCTGTTTAATAACTTATTAATAACATATGTTTTATCAAGTAGGAAGCTTGTAAAATGTTGAAATTCATATATATATATATATATATATATATATATATATATATATATATATATATATATTTGGGATTCCAACCGGATTGATTATATACTTTAATATCTTTAGTTGAAATACTAGAGTTTGAGAATAGGATCATAAGTAATTGTCCTTATATTTTGGTAAACTACCGCATCCTTTGGGAGCTGTTTACAGCACTTTCCCAGAGTTGATAGCCTCGATACAACTTTGCTCATCCATTTCCTTGTTGAGGTTTTTAAATTTAGAGAGTTTCCTGGTATGACTGATAGCATGCTAATGCAGATCATAAGGAATTTTTTTTTCAAATTATCGAGTAAAAATAATTCCCACAAAACAAAACAGAAAAAAAGAAGAAAATAATAAAAAAAAAACATGTTAGAAGTTGAAAAAGGAAACTAGTATTATATGAAATACGTAAAACAAGCTTTGTAAGGGACGTTTGAAGAAGATTACCAGAATAATTCACGTTTATATAAGGTTATCACAGTATAAATTCCTTTACGCGTGCGGGTACTACGGTCTGTGTTAGCTCTTACTATGCTAATAGCATAATTGTATTTGCATGTATCTCAGCTTAACTACTTGTAACTCATATAATTTTATTGAGCCCACATATTAGTTTAAGTCACACTAATTATAGTAGATGCAGTTTAATAAAGGCTTAGCACATGATTTAGAGTTCTGTAAGTTACGCCTGTGTGTCCAGCAGTGACGGACTATTATATCCCAATAATGCTGCCATCAGAGTGGAGGCTGGCAGCTCGGCCGCCACTTGACAAATGGAGGCGCTGACTGATTAAAGCACTTGCCACCTGATTGATAACAATCGCATGTGGACAGACGGACGGACTAAATTGCCGTCTGTCCTGGAATGTCATAAAGCTTGATGACGACCCTGTCAGCTGGAGAAGAACTGACATTTTCCAAGCACCGTTTACATCAACGAACCTCTCTGACCATGTGTTTAAATTGGTTAATTTCAGCCCATGAAATCTTTTAAAAGACTCAAATAATTATTTACTCAGTATAACTCGATAAAATATGTCTTGTGTTAAAACTGCTACAACTGAACGTGTAGTTGCACTAAGTGGGCTTAATAATGGAATATCGAAGACTTATATTTATTTAAGAAAATCTATGAACGTAATGGATGTAAATACTTGATATAATTGAAGTTATGAAAATAAAATTTCTCTTTGAGTCACCTAAGATAACCCCTTTGGTGAGAAAGGGGTGGCTACTTATGCCCTTCACACAATGCATGCCCTTACTGCGAGCAATGGGCGGACGCTCTGCGGAAAGATCACTTTTGGCCCATCTGAAATCACGGCCTTCGGACTGACTTTTAACAGACGTTGTCTCAAATAGTTCATTTTTAAGACAATGCGATGTTGAAAGGACGGAAGCTCACCCAGCATGAAGCCTGAAAACGGATCATGCAGAAATGACAAGCATGGTAGCTACAACAAACAAGGCATAACTGAGCAGTCAGGCTGATAAAAGGCCCCTAGGCCGTATATTTTCTGTAGAAAATGGGAATAGGGAAATTGAGGAGTACAGTGATAAAAAATGTTAACCAATAAATTATTGTACTTAAAACATTAATACTTATATATATATATATATATATATTAATATATATATATATATATATATATATATATATAAAACCATATAACCATATATATATATATGGTTACAGAAACATACTAGAGAGAAAATCGGCCTAGGGAACTTCTCATGCTCGGGATCATACTAGGGGAACATCTATAATGTGAAATTACTCTGAATTAGTTACAGTTTTCCACCAAAATATTTAATCCTGTAAAACTTCGTTCTTTGACCAATTTTTAAAACTTTACTGGTTGGAATTTTTTGTTTTGTTTATGTATTTAGCATTTATGATTTTACAAGTTATCACTAAGGTTCGCTTGTATATATATATATATATATATATATATATATATATATATATATATATATATATATATCTTACTTAATAGCACAGGATATCAAACCTTCAAGTGTCCCTGTCATTTTATATTATAGACTAAAAAACATGCTTTGTATTTTCATTTCTCGGTATTCAAATACGTTTGACATCGTCACCGACAACGTACTCTGTAACCAGCATCAGCTGAACATTACTAGCAACAGTATAATGATTTACGACAGTCTCGGCCGAGTGGTACCGTACAGTGCGGACCGCAGCGCGTGTGTTCCCGTCACTTTGTTGACGAATGTGGCGTAAATCAGATGCTCGGACGCGGATCAAATAACAGCTGGATTGAGAGCTTGATTTACGCCACAATCAGTGACCGTCACCTTCTTTCCTTCTCCCCGGCAGTAAACCCCTCTCGGTGCCGCCAGTCCGTACTGTCTCGAGCAGACATTGCTTGCATGATCGTCTTCAGTCAAGTGGATTAGTCAGTCCTGCTTTATACTATCTTACAGTCTAGAGACTGACAAGTGGGTCCACAATTATACTATACCCTCACATAAAACACTTTGAAATATTGCAACCCGCTGTTCGAAAAATCTTTCAAGGCAGACGAATCAAATTACTAGATCAAGTTACGAGCAAATTCATGTTTAGTTATAGCTCTTTGTGAAAAGCTATTTTACAGATGTATTTGAAAAAGTAGAATACGACTTATTACAAGAGACGTGTTTTGAAAATCATGTACGTCTACATGAGGAGGTGAATGTAAAATGTAAATGTACTCGTATACTTATGTAAACTAGAATAACATAACGTGCGGTTTGTAGAGTGGTTCTACCGTCTGTCGTGGGTAGGTAACTACTTTTTAAACGGGTTATAAAGGATAATGTCTGAATAGATTGCATCAGCACCAGGATGTATTATAATATCTTAAATAATACAACACGTTAAGAAAGGAATGTCCACTTTACATGTGTAAACTAAATTAAACTATATGTCATTGTCATAGGTATGTACAGTAGCTACTTTTAAATTCCTTGTTCAGTTTTATTTATAGTCTTTTATATCTAAAATTACCTGTCCCATTTGATAAGCATTCGCGATGACCATATCCTATTTCGAAAACCGGGAAAGGCTAAGAAGAAGCCTTCTATAATTTTGGATCAGGACGCTCACACAACCTGACAAACATGAATCAAAATAAAAAATTGCTCTACCACTTCTACCATAAAATGAGCCACTTCTTACGTTTGATTATGTGCTCGATCCATCGTCCGAAGTAGCCGAGAGATCTCCCCCAACTCTATACAAAAAGTACTTTAATTCCAAGATATCTCCATTGTCAATTCTAATAGATATGTCCAAGTAAGTTATTTTCAAATGGAAAGTTATTTTTCTAGTTTGGCACTAAAAAATTTGAATACAATGTGGGTATTTATTTACAAGGACCATTACTTACTATCTAACCCTTTACTCCCAATAATCCAGGCAAGAACAGGAAACATAAACTTTTATTTTGCAAGAATAACGACTGTCTATTGGATTTTCCAGGAATCGTTGAAGGTATATAAAATACAGTAGAGAGGAATACGATGTTCACCATAAAATTAAAATCCATTTGGTTGACTAGATCTGCTATGGTAATCTGTACTTATTTGGTGTGGAAAAACTTGTAACCAACGGTAATGGTGTTGGAAAGTCTTGATATTATTACTTTGGGGATATGAGAGGATATTTCTTTATGACAAGTGGAGTAGGCTACTGTAAAACTAATTTCATACGGACCTGTACGCATTTTTTTAAATTTTAGACGACTTTGTAATTGTTTATTACACAAACAACCTGACAAGAATAATCAAAGCAGTGTTGAAAAAAACTTCATGGCAAAGTGCTTTAATTACTAGTTACTTTTATCTCTCCCAATAATTTAAGAAAACTACAACAATCTTATCATTTATCACCATGTGAGGAACTGCACAAATTTTTATTTCTGTCCGTCGAACACTTGAAAATGAACTGACCTGTAGATTTTGCAGGGTGCTTCATTTCTATATAGGCAACATCGAGAAATGATACATGTCATTCCGTGGGATAAGGATGAGCGTTAGCATATGTGTACATTGGGCATATACGTTATCATAATGGAAACGAAAAACTTGTAGAAACAAGAAATTTGTAAACAAACAGCGGTCAATATGTAACATTTTTATTCAAACAAGCAAATTCGAAAACAAGCTATGTACATATGGGTACTTACAGACTTGAAATCGTGCAGTCAACCAGATAGCTGTTACGCAAAACGTGGGGTTGTGTATCCTTATATTATATGATTACGATGGAACAAGTAAGAAGTAAGTAATTAGTAATAATTAAATTTCGACCTTTTCAAATACCTTACGACGCAAAAGAATTAGTTTTTTCAAGAATGTCTCCTGTAGGTATAGAGAAGTTTTAGTATATTATTACGTTTGTTTGCATGCTATGCATCTTTTAAAACGTTCGTTATATTCTCAATTTTTGCTTTTTGGAACGACGTTAAAATATGCTAATTTTAATAAAATTCAAATTATCAGATATAAAAAAAATTATGGTTGCCTGTAAAGTCGGTTTTACGGGCGAAGATTTTACGTGACAACGTCTTTTTCTCGGTAGAATATTTATTGATATGAATATTATTAAATTGCACAATAGGAACAAGGAATTGAATGAAAATAAGAATTGCACAAATTTTAACTATAGAAATATATTTTGTTTACTAAAACATTGTACATAATTTGAAATTAATTAAAATTTGTTATTGTAAATGGTAAAGTTGAATAAAACATTTACTAAAATTGGAATTTGAAATTCTTGCTAAACACAGTTAAATTCTAACTCCGCGCGTGGTGATTGGTCGGTTTAGTTCGTTTGTTTGGTCGCACTGTTATGACAGGTTAGAGGTTATAATTTGTTATTTTAAATGTTTGACTAGCAATACGCGCTGTTTTTTCTCAATCGACTAAATTACGATTGATTGCAGAGTGATTTAAAAACTAATAATTTACTTAACACTATCAACATTTGCCAATAGTATGACATAACCTATAAACTCAGTTTCTCAACTTTTGTGTCAATCTAACAATTAATCAATCAATCATAGTTTACGATAATGAAATATCAGTGTACAATTATTTACCTTTATTGTTGTAGTTGTTGTAAATGACGAATCTAAGCACTCCACATTTTCACGAATAAACATAGTTATCTGCTTTATCCCGTGCGGCGGACCCACAGTTATCTGCTTTATCCCGTGCGGATCCCGTGCGGCGGACCCACTGGACGGGCATCGTAACGTTACCGGGCGTTACACTTTTTCATGAGTGATTCCGAGCCGCAACCTAATTTAAGACGTTGTCACGTCAATAATTACCTACTATTTGGAATTTGCAACATTCTATATTGCAGAACCAACTTCTATGATTCTTGATTTATTTTATTCTTGTAATTCAAGTTGTAAAATCTTAATTAAAATTTGTCCATAAAAGTTTCTATGAGAGGAGAATCAATCACATATGTATTCGATTCCTAAAATAATATTTTTGTTCAAGTTCATAGTAGGCAATAATATCTATGCTGACAGCTACACTTTAGTCTCTCTCACCTGCCCTACTGCACAAAATCTCAACTGAGAGATGGGAAACTATCTTTACAGCAGCCTTTGGAATTTCCAAACAACTGCGCCAAGAAGGGATTAACATCTCCGTCTGTATGTCTTTAATTACAGCCTACGCAATTAGTGAGTGAAAATTCTGAACAGAATGTTGTCTGGAACTAACAACTGATTAAATTTCGTTTGGATGAACTCTGGTAGCAAGCTTGCTGATTTCTTTGATCGGCGCTTGGACACTGACAAAGGCTATGCGGTATGTTGTGTGGATAGTCATCAAATCATCAGCATACACATGTCCAGCGTGTCTGATACGTTATCTGGTGGTCGTTATCTCCTCACCGTGCTATCTGTATGCTAATCCTATATCTGTCTGTTGTGGTTGCAATCTTCCTGGGCGTATTTACGACACTGCTATTTCTAGAGTAGGCTCTGTATGTAATTACGTGTTGTGTATGATCATATACATTATTGAGATTTGTTTGGGGTATAAGTATTCAAATCCTTATGTAGTGGTTAATTATTTTACACTTTTTTCTAAGAAAATCTAAGAAGAATACACTTCAGTAGGAATAACAAAGTTCTTAATTTGACCGTATTCATATTGGTTATAGTAGTAGGTTGCAATTAAGAACGAGTAATAATTTTTGAATCCCGATTTATGGATGAAAAAAGCAAAAGTTCAAATATTAATCTCTTAATGTATAAATATAAATGTTCTGATTCAACAATTAACGGATTTTAAGTATGCTCTTAAAAGTAATAAAAAACCTGCATTATGGGGAATTATATAACAACTTAAATCAAGTATATTAATGTAAGTATTGAATGTTAAAGATGGCCTCTATGGATTTAAAATCATTTTTAATTAATAAACAATCATATGGTCTGGAAAAATAACAAGATTAACACTATAAGTTATTATTGTATATTATAATACAAAACCAAGAAGATGTTGTCGAGATAATTTTGGATAAAGACAAGGAAAAAGTACGCAAGACTGTACGCAATATATAAAACGTTATACTTTTGGCACAGGTAATTGTTTTATAATTCTTTGTAACAAAAACTGGTGTTAGATTGTATTGATATTAATTGGTGTGGATTAACAATATTACTAATACTAATACTACTAAGATATTATTGTGCATAATAAAAAAAACATTGGTAAACTATACTTAGGAAAATACATTTTACTTGGCTAGGGATGCATTTATTATTCATTATGTATATTCATATGTGTATTCATTATGTGTGACTGTAAACACGAGCATAATTAACTAAAATGAAAAATGCTTCCGTTAAAGAGGCAGAGCTAGGTTACAGTACTAGGTAGCTAGGATAGAGATACGCTATTATCTGAACAAATCAACCTCAAATAGGTCAATATTGATTATGCTTAATTGTTTAAGATTTAAAAGTAATTCAATATACGAATTCTCTTCATTGCAAAATAAAAAACCAAATATTGGTAAATGATTTATAACTTTTCGTACGTTTCACCGTACTTCTTCAGACTTAACATTATATAAATATTTAGAAACATTTAATTATTCAACTAACTAGAAATATAAACAAGAGAAAATAACTGTAATTGAATAATAAACTGTGAACAAATACCTCACAGCTGATGTTTCATTAGAAATGTCAAAGAGTAAAATCACATATTTTGACTTGGCTACATATACACATTAAATATACTTGTAGAAAGACATTTAGAATAATATGTTCACAGTAGTACAAGTAACTTTCCTCATTTTGAGCAAATTCAAATTAGATAAAAAAGGAATCAATAATAATCCTGATTTTTTAGTGGGAGAATACTCTTATTAAATAACGTTCATGATGAAATGCTATACATTGTTCAGGTAGTGATCATAAGAATATGAATGCTACAACAAAGTGCAGGTTTAATTTGTTAACAATTTAACATTCAAAAATTTCATGATTATATAAAAAAGATTAAATTTAAAATCGCTAAAATTTTAACTCACAGTTCGCTTTAGTAATAGAAAAACCCCCCAATTTATTGGATGATGGGGGGAGAATATTTACTACTTAATTAAGTATTCCCACATGGTATTTAAAAGAATCTTAATACATTTACAACAAAGGTTTTTAGAGAGGAGACGCGTCTTGACTTGATTTACAGGGCAGACGGCTCGCAAACGATTGAAATGTGCGGAATTGTCAAAGAAATGAGAAGTGTCGGTTTCCATTGTTCCTTTAATAAGAATCGATGCTTGGAAGGATGCGCAAAAAGTGCGGCGAGATTAATTACAAAAGCGACGTTAGCGATGCGGCGGGTGCGTCCAGATTGGTAGAAATGTAGTCCAATTAATTATGGAAGACGATCCGAGCTGTAGATGTGCTTATGGTGCAGCCTTCCATCTTGCTTTGCTGTCAATGCGAGTTTGTTTTTTCAGCTTTGAATCTATATGAGCTATGTACTCCACGTATGGTTTCACACATAAAACTGAATATATTATACTGTTCATCTACTAGTTATATTTTTATGTTTAGCATTATAAATAAAATAAAAGGAATTTTTTATTAGGAAAATATTAACAAACAATTGTACATCTTAAATTTGAAGGTGATGTTATAAATAAATTTTCATGGATATTGTCATTTCAGAGTTTTTATAACCTTTTTCACGACATTAATTTTAGTATTAAACTAAAATATAAAGTTAGATATTAATTGAATTTTTACATAGCAATGTAAGGTAACATAAATTCAACAGGAAAGTAGTTTACGTAATATTAAACTAAGATACATTAATAAAACAACGTAAAATTTAAAAAGAAAATATGTACGATAAAGTTCCATGATAGTAAAAGAATTTATACCCACATGTGTTTTGATTACAAAAATTCACTTGAAATAAATTTATTTATAAAACATAACGTTTCTTATAAAATAGTAGAACAAATGTTTCATGTTTTGTTTTAATCGTTAAAAAGCTATAGTATATCATGTAATTAAGTTAAACTCTGGTTGACTTAACTTGCCCAAATTGGAACTAGTATCCTGTATACCACTGATATTTAAAAAAAAACATGAACATGTTCATTCAGAAATGAAACATAAAGAGAATTGATATCTCTAAAACATTTCAAATGCATTGTTTTTTTTTATATTGTTTATAAGACAGCTAGGCAACCGATTAATTCAACAGTAATTTATAAGATTAAACTACTTGTGGTAATTGTTCACCTTTGGCCTAAATGTTTTACCCTGTGACGATTCCCAAATTGATAAAACAGTACGGCACACCATATGTGGTTAACAATGCGTAACACCGCTGAAGTTGCATGAAAATTTTCAAATCATCAGCTCTTTCTCAAGCTTTCCTGTTGTCTGATAGCCAGACAGACAATCGCACAGAAAATAAATATTTCCATCCCCTGGCAGTGAAAGGAAATTGGGTTATCATATTTGAGTAATACACTTGAATGACACTCCTTGGTATGGTCATGTACCATCATAGAACTCATTCTTGTATATGTATTGTAGAAAGAGGTTTCTATAAAAATTTTAAATCTAGAAAAAAAATCTTTGACAAGATATGTAGCTACGCGATATATTCATATTTATGTTCATTTAGTTAGGATTTAAAGCAGTTTTTACGCAATAAAACCTGCACACTTTTCTTTTAAATCTATAATACGCAATAGGTCATCAAAAGATTATTTTTTCTGCGTTGGAGTACTTATTCCACATGCGTAAATACGAGTATGTTAGATCTTAAAATCTCATATGTGTATATTTAGTTGTTTACAAATTTATTTATTCCAATATTTTCAGGTCTATATTATGGTCACTCAAAAGACAAGTGTAAAAATGTTCACTGACGCTCAGTCAAATCCTATAGACTGACATGCACCGTCATTGAAATTATCGTTTTCTAAATAAACCACAATTATAAGTCCATATCTCAGTTTGTTTTCGAGATATCGAGTAGATAGACGTACAGACAGACATATAGAAATTAAATTTTAAGCCTCTCGAGTGATAAGATTTGTTCACGCTCAGCCAATTGGTAGATATTTCAAGTTTAGCAGTTGGATATGGCCCACAAGATAGAGGATAATAATAAGTTTTGTCTGATAATATCTTTTCGTCCTGGTTTTTGTTTGACGTGACTTAGTACAACTGAGTACATATTCACTGGTTCAGACCTGACGAGTCTTGTATGAAGACGCTATATGTCTAACTTAGATTACGCGATATGTTATTGAATCCCAACTGGCTTCAGAGCATCTATACCATATGATATAGAGATAAAACTACAAATAGGACTTTCAGACCTATCTGCTTTAATGTGACGAATTTATTCCAATAGTATTCACTACTAACAGGGCTTTTGGTGATACTTTACACTTTCTGAGCATTTTTTCTGATTGTTAAATCAAGGATTATTTCAATCAGTCGTGATTGAATATGGAGATGATAATTTATTCCATTGAGCTTCGCCGGCCTCAGGGAAATATGCATGTCGATATGTGGTAATCCAAGTGAAGGTTTCTGTTAATCTCATTGCTGTCAATAAGGTTCAAGGACTGGTGTGGTTAATTGTGGTTACTAGTCGACCTTCACTAGCTGCAGTAACTGCTTGATAATGTTTGGCAAAATCAGTTAAATTTACTTATAACGTTTTAAAATGCATAGTTGGAAGTAGCGGAAACGAAGCTGAGGGTATCAAGTGTTATGGTGTATATACTCGTATAGTATAGTATAAAGTAATAATCTAGATTAAGTAACCCTTTTCGTATATTTTGTTTAAAAAGGCATCTAATTTAATTCAGCATTTAAATTGTTTCAACGAACAAGATTTTTATCCTTATTTAGTGCACTGTAAAAACGTATGCATTCCAGATTCAGAATAAATTAATTAGGCCAACAGCTAAAAACAAGAATACCCAAGAAGGACATGACTGTAAACGAAGAAGAAACACGGTCCATTTTTGGAATAGCCCTTTTTGACCAGAATGGTTTTTGACCACCGTTCGGTCCCTTGCCTCGGCAGCACCGAGAATATTAATCACCCGAAAATTCTTAATTTCTTATTTACATCGGATCCTTGTAACGTGCTGCGTCTAAAATAATTTATTCCGTCTGGCAAACCAGTTCCGATCAAATGACTTTTTCCTCCCCACCTCAATGGATTGATAGCAGAATTAGCGCGTGCTGCTGGCATATCTTCGCTGGCAATTAACCACATGCTTAATTAACACTTGCTCCTGGTTTTTAGCGCTGGAATTTATCGTTGTGTCTTGACTGAAAGGATTCATTCCCGGCTGATTTATTGAGTATTTATCACGTCTGCATCGTGAATTAACTTGTCTGCTTGGTGATTAATGATAAATAAATGAGCATTAATAAGAAAAGATGGCGCTCCTTTATAGGAAGTGTAACATACTAACACGTCATGGTTCGAATCATTGTGGATTATACTACATAATAGTAAACTCTAATATACAATTTATATTACAATTTATTCACTTTAAATATAACAACAACTTTAGTGTGACTTAATTGTAACTGTACCACTAAAAATAAACATTGTTTCAAGTTAATATAAGATTTTACGTTTTTATAAAAAAATATTGTTACGCAATGTGTATGTCATTATTCACATTTTTTTAATATGGTTTGATCTGCATTTTAAGAAATATCATTTATTTGCCAAACAGTGTGCCATGCTTAAGTTCATAACTTTATTAAAAATAATTAATTATTGTTAAGTCTCATAAATTAAAGGTTTTCCCCCATTTCCGGTTCCGAAAATATGATTAAGATAAGTAATTTTTTAAATATGCCCTTTACATTGGGTTGTTTTACTAATAAGTGTATAAAATATACTAGAATTTAAACTTATTGATGCAAATATGATAATGAGTAAACATTATAGATTAATGATTCAACTAATGTATTTACGAGGGCAATAGAATATGATAACGAATGAAACAAATACGTTTATTAAGATATCGATGTATAAACAAGGATACCAAATACAATAATGTGTACACCGTCTTATTGAGGTATGTTTTTATGCACTCATTATTCAATGTGAAATATACTAATACACTCGCCTTCGGCTCGCTGGGGCTACGCCCCCAGGCCCCCTCTTGGGTGTTTCCCAAATTCGGGGATATGCGGTATTCGGTGACAGGTTAAATCAGAGAAATAAATTCTAGCCATGCCAGGAAATTCCCTGGGGGGGGGGTTAATGTTACCGGGGGTTAAGACATCAGGGTTTTAATTTACTCCAGAGATTGTTTGGTAATACTAGGAAATTCCGGGTTGGGTTAAGATATCAGTGGTGTAATTTACTCAGGAGATTGTCTGGTCATCCAGGAAATTCCCTGAGGGGAGGTTTAATGTTAACGGGGGCCACTATCGAGCACGAAAAGTAAGTTTTTAATTACAATTTTCAATATAATCACGTTTTACGGCTAAATCATGGAAGATAGAGTAAAAGATCACTGGACCATTTGTGTAGATCGCATTATTTTGTATTAAAATAGAATTTTTAAATCTGGGCTAGAACTAAGATTTTGTGTGAAATAGAGCCCAGAAAGCAAAATCTCACGTAAAACTCAAAAAATTCTAAACTTTTTAAAACGCGTTATGCGGCCAAACCGTTGAGGATAGGGCAAAATGTTACTGAACTTCTTTTGTAGGTCACGTGATTTCCTAAATCGTAGTAAAAATTGTTTTTGAGCTACGACCAACCGTTTAGAGCCGCTATCAAGCCCGGAATGTAAAATTTGTAGGCGAAAATTTCAAATATTGTCACTTAATCGCGTTTTGCGGTCAAACTAATGGAGATATAGTAAAAAGTTACTTAAACCTTTTTTGTAGATCATATTATTTTCCTAAATCTAACTTTGTTTTATTTTGACCTCCGACTAATTGTTTCGCCGCTATTGACCCCAAAAACAAAGTTTTCACGTGGAAAATTACAAAAAAATTGCACATAATCACGTTTTTTTCGGCCAAACCAATGGAGATAGGGCAAAAAGTCACTTGACCTTTTTCTGTATATCGCGTAATTTGCTAATTTTGATGGGTCAATCAGATTTGAGCTACGACCAACGGTTTCCGATTCCGTCGTCAGATTGTAGCTGAGACCTTTGGTTTAGCCAGGAATGAGCTCGAGGAGAAAAGTCTGCACTGGTCAGCTATCGTGAATTGTTTTAGTACAAACATAATAAAAACCGACCTTAAGGCAGTATTTTAAGTTGAACAGTTGGTTTAATATCATCAGGAGATTATCTAGTCAAGCCAGGAAATTCCCTGGGGGGTTAACACATCAGGGGGTTTAATTTATTCAGGAGGTTATCTGGTCATACCAGGAAATCCCCGGGGGGGGGGTTTACCGGGGGTTAATTACACAGTTCGGCCTATTTTTTGAGGGTGTTGTGTCTGTGAACATAATAAAAAACACTCTGTCCCTATCTACTATTGAAGCTTCACTAATGCTCAGCCAACTCCTCCCGACGTGGAGGGGGGTTTTAGTCACTCGGTAACGTAGTAATACAAGGTCAATCTGGAACCAGCACGAATCGCACTAATTATAGTTGCAAGATTTAAAACCCTAAAATTGACGACAAAGAATTTGCCTTTTAGAGCATTAACCAGGCTTACGGAAAGATAAACGACAAAATGCTACTGGACCTTTTTTGTTGATTTCATAAATAGCTAGTTATGAAAAGTTTTACATTTAAGCTACGGCCAACGGTTTCGGCCACTATCGAGCCCAAAATGTAAGTTTTTAAGTGAAAATTTTCGACATAATCACCTTTTACGGCTAAACCATGGAAGATAGAGTAAAAGGTCACTAGACCTTTCTTGTAGATCGCATTATTTTGTAAATAAAATCAAATTTTTAAATCTGGCCTAAAACTGTAGTTTTTTCCTGCAATGGAGCCCAGAAAACAATATCTCATGTAAAACTGAAAAAAATCAATACTTTAAAACGCGTAATGCGGCCAAACCATTGGGGATAGGGCAATATGTTACTAGACCTTTTTTGTAGATCACGCGGTTTTTCTAAATCCCATTGAAAATTTTGTTTTGAGCTACGACAAACCGTTTAGCCGCTATCGAGCCCGAAAGGTAAATTTTTAGGCGATAATTTCCAAATATTTAAATGTAATCGCGTTTTGCGGCCAAACCGAAGGAGATGTAGCAAAAAGTCACTAGAACTTATTTGTAGTTCACTTCATTCCTGACCATTAATTTTTCGTCAGATCGAAGCTAGCTCCAACGGTTCGCCCGCTATCGGGCTTCAAAGGAAACCTGCGAGGCCAAAAACAGGGGTCACTTCTCGCGAATTTTTTTGAGCGGTTCAAAAGTAAAAAATTCCGGTTTTCAGACTTTTCCCGGTGGTTTGAAGACTCCAGCTACGTGTATGCAAAATTTGGTGTTTCCAGCACTTCTAGAAGTGGGTTAGAATTTGTATACCCTATCAGTCAGTCAGTCAGTCAGTCAGTCAGTCAGTCAGTCAGTTACATATGCGGCTGTATATATATTAGACTCGCCTTCGGCTCGCTGGGGGCTACGCCCCCAGGCCCCCATGATGTACGCTTGCAAATTCGGGGATAAGAGGGATTTAGTGATTGGAAAAAATTCGGATATAAGGTCATGCCAGGGAAATTCCCTGGGGAGGTTTAATGTTACCGGGGGGGTTAATAATTCAGGGGGTTTTAATGTACTCAGGAGGTTATCCGGTCATACCAAGAAATCCCGGGAGGGGGTAATGTTACCGGGGGTTAATGACACACCCCAGGCCCTCTTTTGGAGTGTTGGCAAAATTCGGGAGATAAGCGGAATTCGGAATAGTATTAGACTTATTTTTATTGAATTTTCCAGTTTTAATCAAAGTTTTGACTTTAAGGCCACTTTGTGGCTTAACCGTTAGAGATACGAGAAAAAGTGACTGGACCTTTCTTGTCGGAAATTTAATTTTATCTTCCGATTCCGTCGTCAGATTTTAGCTGCGAGCTTTGGTTTTAGCCAGGACTGAGCTCGGAAGAAAAGTCTGCACTGGTCAGCTATCTTGAATTTTTTAGTATAAACATAATAAAAATCGACCTTAAGGCAGTATTTTAAGTTGAACAGTTTGGTTTAATATCATCAGGAGATTATTTAGTCAAGCCAGGAAATTCCCTGGGGGGGGGTTAATGTTACCGGGGGGTTAACACATCAGGGGATTTATTTACTCAGGAGGTTATCTGGTCATACCAGGAAAATTCCAGGGGGGTTTAATGTTACCTTCTCTAACGCTCAGCCAATTCACGATGTGGGGTTGTAGTCACTCGTTTAAATTAGTAACACAAGTTAAATCCAGAACAAGAACGTATTGCACAAATTACAGTCGCATCATATTTACAAACTCCTGAAATTGCAAAATACGACCAAGATTTTGCCATTAAGAGAGATTTTAGGGCTTACGTAAGGATATACGACAAAAAGCTACCTAACCTTTTTTTAGATCTCTAGATTGTCTAGTTATTGAACACTTAGGATTTAAGTTATGATCAATGGTTCGGCTGCTACCGCCTCCAGAAATAAAATTTTCACCTAAAAATTATAAAATATTTCCTTTTAAACAGGTTTTTTTCGGCCAGACCATTTAGGATAGGGCAAAAAGTTACTGGACTTTTTTTGTAGAACACATCGTTTACAAAAACTTATTAAATTACGTGTTTTGAGCTACGCCCCAACCATTTAGCCGTATACTATACGTATACTAAAATCGGAACATATGAATGAACATTACATATTTATATTTATAAATAAATTAATGCATTTATGTAAGCAATCAAACATGATAATAAATGAACCGGATATATTAACTAATATATCAATTATAAACAAGGGTATAAAATATAATAATGTGTAAACCGTCATATTAATGTATTTTTCAATGAACTCACTACTAAAATTAATACTAGTGTATTAAATGTTATATTGCGTTGACCAAATATTACATTTATTTAACATGATGGAAAACCTTTATGAATCTATTGCTAATCCCTTCAAAACTTTAAAGAATTATCACCTACTAGAAGTTAGGAAATCCGTTTTAAAATCAGTATTTATGCAAGTAAGGAATAAATAATAAAAACAGTGTTTATACAGTACCGAATAATATAATTGGATTTTGAACATTTGCCATCGTTATAGGGTACAAAATGAATAACAAACTTTAAACAAAAACTTTATTCTCGTTAGGGACCGAGAACCAGTAAACAAATCAGTAAACCTCAAGTCAAATAAACATTCCATCCATCTGACCTCTTTACACAAACGTAAAATTGCAATGCCTAAATGTTGTTTCTTTTTCTTACAGCGCATTTTCTCATCAAGAGAGTTAATAAAACAATGTTTTCTACACTACATTCTTAGTTAAAGGAATAATTACCACCAGGAAAAAACTATAATACAAACTAGTATCGATGTTACAACTATAAACCTAATAAATTTAATTGGAAATTAGTTCAAAAACATCCTTCAGAGTATTCCAAATAAATGAAAACGATTTTCAGATTCAGATAAGAAAAAGGAAATCTCTATACGTGAAAGATCAGACCAACATAAAATTTCAATCTCAATAACAAAAACCAAGGATGAAAAAAATCGAGAACATTAAAGTAAAATATCTCTCATTTAGATTACTAATTCAAACAAAAACTTATGTTTTATCTAAAAGATTAATTTCTTCCGTGGCCCATAAATCAGTAAAAGCTCTGGATTACATAACAGGAATCAAGTCAGCTGTTTCCCATATATCTGAGGCACAGAGTGACCCATTTTGGTGTGAGGCCATTCTCTTAGTAAACAAAATTATCACAAAAAACGCAATCTTAATAAAGACGAACTCAGAGCTATACGAAACCTCTGGAAAATTGATACTGCAAAAATCTTATAATCCGACAAAGAAATGATTCTGTTGTACTAAACGCATTAACGTACAAAATTAAAATTACGGAAACTTTTAACTCTTATGAATACACTATGCTAAATAAAATTTCAACTGATGCATTTAAGCACAAAATAACCCAAATGTTCTTATAGTGTTACATTTTGTGCAACATATATAGTGTAACATGTATGGTGTAACATGTATGATGTAACAATTAAGACTGTAAATGTCCGATGTCCTATTTCCTTCCAAATCTTCCATCGTAAATATCAAACTTTTAAACACAAAACGTTTAATGACTCTTAAAGAAATGCGATATAAAATTATGTACATATAAAACACACTAAAACAGTTTAAAATTATAATTGACAAACAAAAACAATGAATTAGGACAGAAAATTAGAATAAACTTCTTAAATTTTCTTAGTAAATAATATTACCAAAAATATTAGGGAACGCAAACGTAATTCATCAACTGGCTTGTTGATTCATTACACTATTCATTTACTATAAATAAGCCAGAAATATTTCAAACTTTAGAAAGTAACTGTGAACATTTCCTGGCGCGTGAATTCATAATCTGTGCTCGAACTACATCAATGTTAGAATGGTTTTAGTTTGTTGTAAATAAATTATTCATTGGCGATTTTGCTGAAATGATGTTTTGGATTACTCATGGAACTCCACACGTATCGAATAACATAGTTTTGAAATATATTCAGAGTGCGAGGTGGGATTTTTATTGCAGATCTGTATTATTTGGGTACACCATTAGGTTGGATATTCACCTGAAAATTACATAACTAACTTGATATGAAATTATGAACGACTTGAAGTTTCTATTCATTACGAAATGTTTGCAATGATAACTTTTTGATAATATTATACTTTTCATTGGTGCACAGAAATCAGGGTTAAAGGGAACTACTCCAGAGAAGATTATATACAACATATACTAAATATATAAGAGTTTCTGAAATCTTAATCTCTAGATAACTCATTTAAACTCATAGCTGATACTATAACTGATTGGAGACAATATTTTAAGTGAGATTTTTTGTTACTTACCTATAAATAATATATGCGAAATAATATATTTTTAGTTCATTTTAAAATGAAAATGTTATAATACGGTCTCATTACATGAATATCTAAACTACAGAATCCTACTGAAACTTATGTTCTTTAACTTAAATAAATTAAACACGTATTGAATCATGATCACCTTGTAAGTCAGTTACCTATGTAAACAAAATTTGAAATTTAAACTTAATCTACGAGACCAAAGTTTCATCGAATAAGGGAAAGCTCAGATAAAATAAAAATTACCATTTCACAATATGTTTGTTACAAAATATAAAAATGAGACTAATTTTATTTTAATTATCGTTTGTTTTATAGGCATTATAACCATTTGTACAACATAATACATTCACAGTCATAGCTCACAACAGACTTATACATAAAACACTTATGTACAAGAGATGACTTGTTCATTGTCATTCCACTGATTGTGACTAAAAATATAAATGAATTACTTCCTGGAACGATGACCTTTAAACCGATGGTCTGCTGATCTGAGGGTGGTTAAGATGGGTGTATTGAATAACTTACAAAGCTAAAAGTAATTTTGAAATCTACTAACCTTGGTGGGTAAAACTAGTCAGTGGTCTGAAAATATATTCACCAAGGTCATAACCACCGGTCCAAGTGGTGGTACATAGAAATTCCAAGAGCAGCAAGTTTCTCCCGGCTCTGGTCATGTATTGGCGGAGGTTATGGTCGAGGAACTGTACTGTACTCCTTTCACCGCAATAGAGTAAGATCCCGGAGCACATTCCGGAGAGAGATCTATCGCTCTGTTAATGGGAAGTCAGCGGGATCCCGGCAATAAAGAGGATATTTCGGATATTTGAATAACATAGTGCCACAAGAAATGGGACCACCTACCTCCTGGCGACTATCAAATCCGAGGACACAGCACGCGAGTCCTGCCAGGTCGCTGTCTCCATGGGGAACCTCTCATGGCAACGAGAGACCTTGGGGAGTTGTAGTATCACCTACATATTTAATTCATACCGGTTATAAAGATTGTACGCTATTATGAACTTATTTTAAATCTTTACCCGTTTTCCCCTCCATAATACTTATAGAGTGTGAACTGAATTTGATTTAAAGTGACTTGTTATTTATGAAATATTTACTGATCTATATATGTCTTTTTTCGTCTTTTTTATGTCTGAGTTTTGTGTGCTACCCTACTCAGAACTATTGACAATAAGTTGGCTACATTCAGAACGAGGTCGGGTCAAACAAATCTGATGCCTCTTCTTTTAAATCTAAAAAATGCGTTATCCTCACGTGCATAACTGTCCTGTCTTTTACCTATCTAAAAGGCCAGGACGATCGTGAGGCTTTTCAATGCATTTTTAAAGCGTCTTTAGTACCCGCTGTGACCACGATGTAGAGGATTTTATTAACCATATGGATAAGTACCCTTTTAAATAAAGTACCTTTTTAAATCAGCCATTGTCAATAACGAACTTGAAACCAAATTAATGATAGTTTTTTCCAAAGAATACTTTTTGGGGACTTTGTAATGATACTTATAATTAAATTGTCCTATGTTTAATAGAGACATTATTTTGATATATCTGTATTGAATATGATAATAGGTCTTTGTTTTGTATCTCTCAATAGAAACGAATTGCTAGCCTCAGTGTACTCACAATGTTATGACATCACGGAATCGAGTGTTAACCGTCTTTAGTCATGATAGTCTAAATACTTTATAGGCAAATGTAAGTTAAATCGTCAAAATAGGAAATTTGTATATTGTTTCCAAGCTTGAATAAGAGAAATCACGGAACAACTTTAAATATAACTGTCCAGGAGTCGAAAAAAGTTTTAATTGTTTAATAACACTACTGAGTTTGCGATGAAATTAATACGAGTAATTTCCTCAAATAAAGTTGATCATCAGACGCGATATGATGTCGGTACATACATTTGCAATGAAACTTTTTGTAACTTAAGATACAGCCTGTTAAAAGTTCAACTTGAGTACTCTATACTGTCTCATTAATCAGGATCAAAGAGTAAAGAGATCTGCTATCTCTACTCTAATTGAGAGGAAACCCAGAATTTGTAACAATTATTCAGCAATGTATTCTTTTTCATATCATGTTCCAAATACCTCCTAGAAAACCTTGTCTGGTACAGAATCGTAAGTGTGAAAATCTCCATAGTATCTTTGAACAAGTCACAGCTATATATCTCGCATTATCGTGATGTACTTGGGGAATTACTGTTACTGGAGAAAACAAAACTCTGAAATTATCTCTAACATTACTGACGGTTGTGGAGAAAGAGCTTCCCTGAACATTCCTCTATCTGGACGCTCTCCAACAGATTTAATTTTAGCCCAAAAGAAGACATCATTTGGAATATAAACGTGAATGACAACTATAATAGAACTTATTATCCTGAGCAAATAAAAAAATATTAAATTCATTTGGCTACACTGTGACGAGTGGTGATTATTTAAAAAAATTATCTCCATACCTATAAACGAGTATATCCTCTGGGTTCTTCACCAATGAAGTAAAAACTAATGTAATTTAAACCACGTTATGAACTGTGAAGTGTCCACGTCCGTCGCCAAAGCTTGTCAATACTTATTGAGATTTATAAATGTTTAAATATTATAAATCTCAATATTTCCACTCACTCTCTCCCTAGCTGCTACGGAATGGATTCCTGATTCCTTCTACGTCATATATGATCTTATTTTTGAGAGCAAAATATTATTTCCTTGAGAGAAGTAAACGTTATCACATTTTTCCGTGTCGAAAGACTTCTTGTAGTTTGTTATTTCTAACATTACCAAAAACAGAAACATTGCTCCTGGCATTCTATTATTATTATTTGTAGAAATCCCTCCATCTATTATTTATGATTTTACCGGGCTCTACTCTTCACATCCAAAAACTTGGGTTTTACACTAATAAAAAGGAAATGTTATATCTTCTAATATCATTGTGGACACCAACACGTACTTTGTTTGAAGCGTCACGCCTCTACTTTACAGCTACCTCATATCTGTGATATAAACTAAAATTATGTAGATTAGAAAACTTTACAGGTAACTTCGTTTGAGGTTGTTATTTTAGATTGAGTTATAACTAGGAAACTCATAATTATAAGTTATTGCTTGATGGGATGATAGAATCGATATTTCATAAACAGTTATAGATGCAAACATTCCAGAACTAACTATACGAGAAATATTTCTGAACACTCTCTATGAATCATGGTTTGGCTGAGTGTCTACCTACGCTCGTAGAGTCGGAAAGAGCCACGCGAAGTCGCCCCTTCCCACGGGAGACATCAAGCTGCTGACGGCTCGGACTATATCCAGCTATAAAAGGAAATTGTATTTAAATGGGCCCCGGAAACAATACTGGAGGGTACCTGCTGGTCGGTCACTTGCCCAGACGTTGTGTCGTGCATATGCATAATGCAGTATTAGCTTCTCAGGTGCCTGCTTGTGGACTGTTGGAAGGTTCAGCAACTGACGCTACACTTGTATACAGTGTATACAATACTGGAGGGTACCTGCTGGTCGGTCACTTGCCCAGACGTTGTGTCGTGCATATGCATAATGCAGGATTAGCTTCTCAGGTGGCTGCTTGTGGACTGTTGGAAGGTTCAGCAACTGACGCTACACTTGTATACAGTGTATACAATACTGGAGGGTACCTGCTGGTCGGTCACTTGCCCAGACGTTGTGTCGTGCATATGCATAATGCAGGATAAGCTTCTCAGGTGCCTGCTTGTGGACTGTTGGAAGGTTCAGCAACTGACGCTACACTTGTATACAGTGTATACAATACTGGAGGGTACCTGCTGGTCGGTCACTTGCCCAGACGTTGTGTCGTTGTGTCGTGCATATGCATAATGCAGGATTAGCTTCTCAGGTGCCTGCTTGTGGACTGTTGGAAGGTTCAGCAACTGACGCTACACTTGTATACAGTGTATACAATACTGGAGGGTACCTGCTGGTCGGTCACTTGCCCAGACGTTGTGTCGTGCATATGCATAATGCAGGATTAGCTTCTCAGGTGGCTGCTTGTGGACAGTTGGAAGGTTCAGCAACTGACGCTACACTTGTATACAGCGCCTGCAGAGGGATTGGTATCTGGCAACAATAAATTGTGAATTGTCAGAGAAGATTGGAAAAATATGCTATTGTCAAGATTTAAGTTTGGTTGTAAAACAAGGTGTTTGTTACTCGTATGAAATAATAGGTTTACTAAATGCAAAATCCACATTAAAATCAAATAGGAGTACGCTAAATAAAAATTTTGGAAAAACTTACTGAAAGATTCCGTTATAATTAGGACAATCTTCATTCAACAGGTGGTATGGTATATATTACTTCCTTAAGTTAAAGTAAAGTAAAGTAAAGTGAACATGTCTTATTTTACAAGGCGAATTTAGAAAAAGCCCTCTCTAACACTTAACCTGGAGAACAACGGAGGTGACTTCCGAACTCCACCAATGGCCGGGCAGGCGGGCTGCTTGCAAGGACACGATTGTTCAGCGGTCACCCATCCAAGCAGCAGCCACGCTCGACATTGCTTGATCCAGTTATCTTGCGATAACCATTGTACCTCTACACAGCGCAATTGACAACTCATAAGAACTCATAAGTTAACTCATAGAATAGAGTACAAATCCAACATACAGATCGAATCACTTGAAATTCACCAATTACTTATTTAAAAGAAAATAAATATGTTCATGGGTGACCCATGGTCTACAAAAATCCTTATATTTATAAAAAAAAGAACTAGGATAAGCTGTATTAGTATTAAAAATATTTTTCAAGATTTTTTAAATTTCCGGTATATTGTTCAAATCTTACTGTAAGATTTTAACTTTAATTATTTGCGTATTCATTAGCTGCGGTCAGTTTAGGAAAACCTCGCATCATATTGAATGGAATTGAATTACTATTTGTACACCAAATTACATTTATGTATCAATCTTAGTTTGGATTACTTGGAAATTACGGTTGCAAGCGTGTGTAACACTGTATCAACCAAATACATAAATACATTTTTAAAAGGAATTTTGGGATGTTACTGTAGTGATCGCTGAAAGTGTAAAATTCTCCAAAATCCCTTAGAGCGTTATTGCAATGGCAGATTTCTATGATCACTGTTCCGTATTATTGTTGTTGAAATTTATAGTTTTGAAATCATCCTTCTTTCTTAAATCGTGTCTTTGTCCGTCTGACTATTTTTCCGTAGGCGCGATAACTATTGATAGAAATATCTTAGACACTCATAACGAGGTTTATAGGGTTCTCTTAGTGAAAGGACGAACTGAATTGACTTTGGCATAAAAAGTTAAAAGGGTTTGCCAGGTCCTTCGATACTCCGCTTTATTGGTTTGTGTACGTAATTTCCGCTTATGTTTCTACTTTACAGGTGTGAGGTATCAAAGCAATAAAAATACCTATAAAAAGTTAAATAGCTGCAAATATTATAACAAAGCGGAGGACAGCAGAAGCACCTTTTGGCGGGAATCACACAGTTCAGGATCGTAAATTGAACTCCGAGAATCTCCGTTGCAGCTGCAGACTTTCTGTCCCTCGAGGCCAAGGAGTTGTGTTGGTACAGCCCAATAAAGCACGACGATCATTGCGACGGCTGCGGTAGACTGCGAGAGTAAACCCGTGATTGTACGAGGAAGGAGCGCGTGGGCCGCCATCTGATGCAGCCGCTAAGTAGTGCACGTGATGGGACCCTATACTGCAGCTAACTTACTGTTAAGTGGTCTCCGAGCTTATTTAATTGAAACAGTGCGCATTTCTCAGCTTTGCTTATCTCTAGAGTGGGTGGATATCTTTACTTCCCGGCGCCAAGGCAGAGGCAGAGGAATGCTGCTAGAAGTTGTCACTTGCTTGATATCATATGGTGCGCTCCTGTCTCTGCAGTTAGTTCTTCGCCAACAAGTATAATGTTCATACTATTACACAACGAACATGACAATTTCCATCAATCAATCAAAATTATGTAGAAATATCCAGTATGTGAAGGAATATTCAAGGCATGTTCAAACTTATAAAATACACCACCTTGGCTTATCGTAACTATGATAATGTAATTTACTTCATAACAAGTGTATATTTGGTTATTAGATCATAAGTTGCGGTCATAAATTTAGACGATACATACAACATGACAGTTAAGATATGCAGGTATTTAATACTGCAAACTACGATTTAGTATGTACGTATAGATATTTATTCATAAAAAAGTAACGTTTTCTTAAGCAATAATGCAATAATTTTCTTAAAAGACCTCTTCGAAAACAGCGCGTATATATCAAACAACCGTCCCTAATTTTTATATTGTAGTTTTAATACTTCAATTTATCAGCCAAAGTGTGCCTTTTGCTACAGTTTCTGTATTGGAAAAAGCTCTCATTCCTTACGTACCGTATACATTTTGTATGCACGAACTGCAGCCTAGTCCTGTTAGTGCTACAGTCTACATATACCTATATATGTACATTTTTTTATAAAAAATTTGTAAAAGAAATAAATGGTGCTATTTAAAGAAATAAAACAGTTTATAGCATTTGTTTCCATTTTGTCAATCAAACATTTTTGTATTTTTTTAGCGTTTGTATCAAAAAGAAATTTCAAATTTTAGCAGTTTTTTTACTCTACATAAGTTGAAAAATATGCTTCTGTAAATCATTTTTATATTTCCAGAATTTGCAAGCGAATTTATATTATTTTTTTTATTTTCAAAAACTCAAAACAAGTCTGGCTCCCTTTGATAGTACTAGTGTTAAGTACCAAGACTATCTTAAAATCGCCTATTGAGTTTTTGTCTGTCACTATATGGGTTAAGAGTAAAAATCACTGACAGAGCTATATAGTTTTGATGAAATCATTCGACTCGAAGCACTAGTTATTTGTAAGACCTCCTCACCCACCACTGCTGTCCTCACGGTCCGATGGCTTGAGCGATATCCCCGGTTCCCACAAATTGTGCGATACCGCCTCTGACCACCACCGTAAACTTCCCGTCACGTGCTGCCTTATAAACAATTTAGATTAAAATCCAAAAAAAAACATGAAAAGTGGACCGCACTGACACGGCGGGCCAGTATCAGATAGTAGCGAGTTACGAGAGGACAGTTTCTATAGGGTTAGCGAGACTGCTACCGCCCCCCTGCTATCCGCATCGACAACTCGCTCAGGCCGGAGTTCATGCCCACGTCGCCTTACGAGAGCTAGTGAGTGTCGCTGTCTCCGACTCACGGCTAAATGTCCGTTCAAGGGGTGAAAATAAAAAAAAATCATGGCTGCTCTAAATAACATTAAACAGGAAATGCGTACTTAATAAGTTCATAACACAGCGATTAAATACAGTCAAACTTGGGTAACACTGAACACTTATAATTCGAAATTTTGGATAATTTAAACGTTTCTCCCGGTCTCTTGGCATCCCTAAGCTTAATAAAATATAATTTTTTTCAAAATTATAATTGATCCCTTGAGCTTTAAATTATAGATGTTAAACTGCTGCCAATGGCCCAGGGAAGCGAGTACGACGTTTATCGCAAGATAGTGAGTCAAAGAACGTTAAGCGTGGCTGTTTCTTCGTTGGGTGGCCGCTGAGAGATCCTGTCCTTGCTGGAAGTCCGCCTGCCCGCTATTGGTAGTAGTTCGGAAGTCAACTATAAGGCGTTGATTCCATGGTTGTGTCAGAGAGGGCTTCTAGCTCTATCTTCGCTTGGCGAAATAAGACACTCTTTACTTTTATTGTTTATTAGATGTAAGGTTACACGTATACACATAGTGACTCATATTTTGCAACATAAGAAACAGTGCACATAGTGACAAGAAACTTTAATGCAGACGAGTTTTGAGTACTTAAAAACTTCAAAAATTGTATAGATTTTTAAGTAATGTTCTTGGATGAAATTGTATATGTACAACAGCCATGAAATATACACTAAAAATATCAAATTAATTGGTGACTGCTTTGACAGTTCAAGTAAAACTTAACCTTACGACAAAGGGAATCACATATGTAGAACTGATAATAATAGACTAAGTAATTATACACGTAACTTTAATAGCACTTGAAACAGGTTTATTCAAAGGCATACTAAATCAAAGTAAAAGTCCGTTTCAGGAACAATTAAAAGTTTTTAATGAGCATATTGTGATGTCAAAATGTTACTGAAGATTACATAGCCACTTATAACATTTTAAGATATTCGTATGATCATAAACATAAAAAGTGAAAGAATATTGTTTTAGATTATAGATCCATATTACTCGTATTATATAAAAGCTACCATAACACATATTGAAATCTTTAGACAATACGCATTTAGTATTTAGTCAACAGTCTAATGTCCACTTGGCAGGACGATTTCCTGCCGAAAAGGGAATCATGAAGTTTATTTAAAGTTCCAAAATCAATATAAAATATGTTTAGGCATAATTACACTACAATGTGTAGGAATAGCATGTTTCTTTGCAGCTTTTTAAATGTACAACTATTCTTAAGGAGTCTACTCAGGCAGAGTTTTATAAATTAAATGTACACAATATACATTTCCTGCCACGAGACCACAAATAATAAGAACGTGTTTAGTCATTAAATTGTTTTACATTTGCGTAACTTAGAAGAAATTTCCTGAATAAAATAACACGTTATTGTTTATGTGTGAAAACCTTCAAGTGGGGAAAGTAGTTTTGATAAGTCTGCACATATTCAATTACGTTTTAGAAATTTTAGTTTTGAAGTTAATCACATACTTAATTTTAAAATACCCAATTTCAAAAACTTTAAATATCGGGGGCCGACAACTAAACATGTGAAGAATTCCTACTTTCATGAGATGCGCTGTGGACAGACACACAGATAATCATATAGAAGCGATTTTTTTACACTTTCTTTCAGAGGGAAAAAAGTTATTGTACCATCCTACAATAAGTATAAGAGTATCTGTGCTAGCGTCCTTCATTGAGTCATAGCTAAATTCCATGAATGAAAACGCACAATCATGTAGCTTATTCTAGTGTATTTGAAATATCAAGAACAATTTTAAGTCTACAGATGACATATTTGACCATATATCTTGAAATTATTTCGCCTGGATTTGTTACTAGGTAACGTGTTGTAATTTATATTATTTTACTCAGTTTTTCAACAAAATGATTTACATCGACATTCTTTTGTTGCCATCATAGTTTTCAATAAGACAAATGTAAAACTTTTTGTTAACGCTCATCCAAATCCTTTGAGGTGGCATGCACCATAACGAAACTCGACGCTGGTTATGCATTAGCATTAAATTTGCTAAATCCAGATTGGTGAGTAAACAGTGTTTTGCCGTATCCGATTTGGCAGCTCAGAAATCTCGAGATCTTATACAGTGGTAGAGTGAGTGGCACGATAGTTTATTTTACCTCGAGAGGTAACTACGATTAAACGATTCCATATAGCGAAGAAAGTATGAACATTGGTTCTTGCAAAAGTGACAATTCAATCAGTATACCGATAATAATAATTATTATTATAAACAAATACTAAACAAACTAAGTCTATAGAATGACTCGTTGTTTGCTTGTTTCTGTTTTAGTATCCGATGTTTATGTTATGATTTTCTCGAAAGGATCGACGTAGTTTCTCTGAACTGTCATTTGGCATTGCCAGTCAGTTTAATATTTACGAATATTCTAGGAAACAGCCGGTCCGGTTTCACTCTCTCGTAATTTATTTCTAGTAAATGTCATCACAGCATGTCAGCATACATTAACCTACTAGGTGACACCTCTGCCCGATCACCTGCCTCGCCCGGTAGGCACTGTCGTCCGGTTTCATATATATCATATGTATGAAAGTTCTACTTCTTTCCAACTATCTTGAAACCTATATTTTATTGTATTGTATGGCCTAAAAATAGTATAAATCAAAGTTAACGGTATAAAACGAGAATACAATTTCATTATTGATTGACATTGTGGTGATAAATACAACCCAGCATTATAAATTCATTTAAGAGATATTGTTACATTTAGTGGTATCATACAATTTAAAAATATATATTTCTAAAAATAAAACTGTACACAAACAATGTCTGACAACTGCTATACATTGAAGCTGTCTGAGTTGGTTTTCAACTGAGAATAAAAGATAATTATTCTCTGTAATATTATTGCATTACTACGAATTAATCTGATGTACAATTTGAAAATTACTACACATCTTTAGTTATTAAGAGTTGATTTCTTCTTATGTTAAAGGCAATTTCCAAGAGAATTACTGTGCCCTTTCGGAGAACCACCGGTATTTTTAACAATTTATTACAATATTGTGAATATTTCAAAAGCAATAAACACCGGCATATTATGGGTATATGTGACGCGAACAAAGTTAAACAAAACAAACATCCAACTACATTTTCTTCAGAAATATGTTACGCGTAATTATTACGTTACCGTTTTCTGTACATCAGTATGTACTCATATTCCAGTTGTGACTGTCAGAATAACAATTTTTGGTATCCCCAAAAAGTGTTAGGGGGTTTATCTAATATAACGCAAAGAGAATTTATTTTCCAAATCAAGGAAAACGTATAACTATATTTCTAGTTTGAAAAAGATTGGAATTGGTACAAATTTTACTAGGCCCCAGGGCTTGTTTTTTGTTGTAAGGGCGACTGCAACGGCCTGGCTGGTTGTGAAACGGAGAACTGTTCCACAGTATCTTATAATGAGGTCCAGTTGACTTCCTAAATAAAAGTAAGTGTTGAGACTCAGCGGGAAGCTACAGGAACAGTGAGTGTCTCATGTTTAGTTCGAAAACATAACAAAAGAAGTCCAGGACGGTGGTTGAGAGTTATTGAAATAACAGTCTGTAATAATGCTCCCAGCGTGGGACTGGTCATTAAACGGAATTGCCCCTTAAAGTGTCAGCCCCTAATATCTTAACCCGAGCGGATATTTTACCTAAATGTGCTCTCCCATAATGAGACTAGTTTTGGAATTTGGAATGGGTCCCGAACATGCGCTCGGCAAGTCCCGTAAACCATATGTTGTTATTTATGGAGGTGAATAGTGGGAAGGCTACTAATTTTGGGAATGAAATTGCGACTAACATGCGAATGTTGAAGAAAGCAGAAATGTTAATTTACTGCGAGATAACTTGGAAATGTTATTTGGTATTGTTACCAGAAAGCTTTTATCTTATAGACTATTTATTTATCACCATTAAAACTTGTTACAACTTACACTGATACTATACGTTTGGAAATATACCAAATTAAAGATTTGTTGCATCAGTTTACAAAACATTCGCATGGTTGTTTTGCTAATGAAAAAGTTAAATTTATTACGATATTATTTTTTCCTTGTACACTCGCATTAGTAAAATACATTGCCTATTGTAGCTAATACCATATTATTTGTTATGTTTCTAAGTTGTGATAATGTTTAAAAAGTTTATATTCCTTTTATTTTAATTTAGTGTTATGATATATACATATTTCTCACCAACATCAAAAAGGAGGATGTTATACAATTCTACCTGTTTCTAAATAAAATTTTTTATTAATTTATATACACAATTTTATTTTTTTCAAAAGGTTTTGTATGAATATTTTGTATTAAAATATTTGTATAATCACTATAAACATTTTGTAATATACTGGTAATTTATTAATCAAAAAATAGAGAGTTCAGTTCATAAAATTATACATTATTGTATTCGTTTTATTATTGAAAAAATTATAATATTTTTTCAAGTTTTTTATTTGACATTATTTTGAATCAAATTTTGAGTATTATTTAACACAAATTGTTGGACTCAGTTTAATATTCACCTTTAAATTTCTTTTCTATTACTACGAATTATAACAATTGTATTACAGAAATACTTTACCAAGTTTTTGATTACGGTCAGACATAAATTTAACTATTCTAAAATTAATTGATTACGAGATGTTCTAGTTATTTCGATCCGTACCCTCAGGTTCACTTTGCCCCCAACGTTAGGATGAGCCTCCCACACGCCGGTTCGCAACCCACACTGCTCGTGACCTTCTTGTCACCTCGTCATGTCAAAACTCAATTCCATTTCCTCTCCGGTGTCAGAACGAAATTAAATTCAAGGAATAAAGAAGACGTGATATTTATTCAACATTGTTTTGGATCGGACTCCACGCCACGGTGGATTAGACGAAAGGAACGTTCTAATTGTGAGCGTCTCGGCGGGGGTCCGGTATAATTGAATGTTCTTCCTATGCAAGACCTTGCGCACCTTTTGTGATGCGATGACCCTATCGCCTTCGATATTCTTCATTCAGCTCTATATCGACACAAATTTGACATCCTTTCTCACTGATCTTCTTCCGTTAATGATAAGAAGAAAGAAAGTGTCCAATTATGAGAATCTGGGAGTGGGGTTACTACTCTTCATCAATTACTTATTCTCAGCTTCCATACCATTTGTGATACGATAATCTCATTCACTTCACTGTGCTTCAAGCAGTTCAATATCAACACAAAGTTGGCATCCTTTCCAATCTTCTTCAGTTAGTGATAAAGGAAAGGAAGTTCCAACTGTGAGTATCTGGAAGGTGGTTTTCACTCTTCATCAAAGACTTGTCTTCACCTTGCTTACATTTTTCATACGACACATCTTCTGAAGAAATCTTTCGTTGTCTTTCATCTTGGAAACCAGATATCCTTATTCACCGATTGTCAACCCTCAGTAAAACACTCTAATCCCTCCGAACATAACTATTTGTGAATGGTATTGATCAGTATGTTACCTTTCCTGTTATCATAGAATCATAAATATGTAAATAATTAGTATAAGTTGACGTATGAAATAATTTTATTACTTTTAAATTCAAATCGTATTATTATCAGATTTTCTTTAAGCATAAGGAGATAAAAATTAATACTATAACCTAATAATAATAATCTTTATTGCGTCAACAATTACAAGATTGCATGCATGCGTTATGTACATTCATAATAATATACATTGCCATTATTTCTATTGTATTTATAACTATTCAATTGTATAACAGAACTGGGGTTTTTATTTTGTTCTTGTTTTCAATAATTTTTATCCCAGCAACTCAACATAAACTCTTCAACGGAGTAGAACGCCTTTGACACCAGAAGGTGTTTTAATAGAGATTTGAATCGTTTTGAATCACTGAGATGTTTAATTCTTTCAGGCAGCTTGTTTATCAGTTTCACACCAACTTGGGACGGCAAGTGTTCAAATGCAGTCGTCCTATGTTGTACAATCCGAAAGTTGTCCCTGCTTTGGACCAACTCACATTTGAGTGACAGTATAGAACGGCGTTGAGAATATAGATCCAGGGTACAGTTAACAATCCAAGCTCTCTAAAGGCATCCTTGCATGACTCTCTGAAATTCAGTTTGTAAAAATTCTGGCAGCTTTCTTTTGAGCACTAAATACTCTTTCGAATTTGTATTTAGAACAGCTGTTCCATAGTCTCAAACCGAAAGACAAATATGAATGTATCAGGTCAAAGTAGGCCATTTTTAATACATCAATAGAACAGAATTTTGCAAGGATACGCAAAACATAAATGCCAGAAGCAACCTTGGAGGAGATGCTGTCAATGTGAAAGTTCCATGTCAGCCCTCGATCAAGGTACATTCCAAGGAACTTAACGGATTAGGCCTCTTCCAAGAGAACATCGTCCATCAATACCGCAGTACAATACTCGTGTTCTTGTCGATACCGAAGGTAAAAATGTATTGAGTTTGATTTTAAGCTGTTTGTTTTCAAATTGAGTCTTGGGCAATATTCGGTGCATGAATTTAAATCGATAAATGATTTCACTTCAAGATCATTTTTAGATTTCGATTTAATACACAGAGTCGTGTCATCAGCATATTGGATCACCTTTCCATTCTGGACTGATTTATTCAACTTGTTGACACAAATAAGGAAGAGAACTGGCCCTAATATTGATCCCTGAGGAACACAGTAGGGCATCTATACCCTGTTAGACAGAGCATTCGAAATCCGTACGCATTGTTCTCTATCTTTAAGATACGACGAGAGCGAATCGTAACATACCAAACGTAATATAATAAATAATATATGCTGACAGATTTGATAAATGTTTCAACCATAATTGTAATTAATGTGTTTTAGAGTATATGGTATAGATATCATATATTTAATTATAAACATAACAAGTCTTCGCTTTTAAAAATAAAATTATAATTTAATTGTATTATAAGTGTTATTTTTCCTGAGCTTTAAGAAAGCATATCAAATTGGAAGCTAGACAAATTTCATTTTTGTCTCTCCGTTTACCATTTGTCTGTCCGCACGATATCTCAAAAACGATATGACCTACAGGCTTCTCATGAAGCTTCCTTTGTTTTTGAGCAACACTAAGTTTGATGATCGTGCTTATTACTCTATGGGAATTGGCAGAAGCCTTAGCCAATATTTCTACACTACCCTTTGTGTAACCATGATGGGAACGAGAAAATCCAAAAATTTGTAAACAAACTGCGCAAAATAATAAATTGTTATTTGGAGGTGACGTGTTTTATTACTAGAGTAGAACAACAAATAAAATAATTGGAAATTCTATGCTGAGAGAGTCGGTGAAAAGATTTGTTTTCAACATACTCTTGCGTTGTAGTACCCTCCCTAACTCACCGGAACTTTTGTTATTTCACCTATGAAACCTAAATTAATGAAACACAATTTGAATGTATCGTATGACAAGATATCTCGAGAGAGATTTTATCCGTAGACCTTAAAACTAATTTTCTACATAGACAAGAATGTGTTCTACGACAGTGACACGGAGTTTACCAGAGTGTAATCTTTGTGTTAATTTCTTTTCTGTGTTATTTCATGTCTATCTGCGAAGGATATCTTGAGAATTAAATGAGTTATTAGATTAGAAATGTTTGCATGCAACCCGAGCGGTCGCGCTTATGAAAGAGACCTAACGATGCATTGAGACTAACTTTACATCTGAAGTACAATTTCCCTAATATCATCGTGGGGGTTTCACACCCCGTTTTTTCCCAGTACCAGGTTCTTGGGGAGTTGAGGCTACTTGTGGGCTCTCCGAAGTAGCCGAATTTAATAAATGGAATAACACATCAGGACTGCAAGGACATTTTCATCAGATAAACCATGCTCATTTTGTGAGCGGGAGTTGCTTTTCATCAAGTCAATTTGTACCAGATGCCATCATTTTTTCCGTAATATTACGTTATTCTATTTCTAGACAATGTTTAAGAGACGGACAAAATGAAACGACGTTGAACTTCAACTCATATGAATAATGTTTTACAATATAGACTTGCATAGTTTTTTTATCATAAATTATAGTTATATCTTATTTATATAAAATTTAAATAGTTATATGATTAAAACACAAAAGAGCTTTTCAAATGTTCTTATCATTTTTTCTGCAACCCTAATAAAAATATTGAAACCTCTTTTTTACGTGTGGATGCGAACCAATTGTAATTTTTAAATTGTAACGTGGGACATTTCCCCGTAACTCTTAAAATAAGGGCGAAACGGTGTACCGGTTTTTATACTGTTCTTAAGAAACTAAATTCTAAATGGCTACCAATAAAGTCCGCTCTTAAGTCTCTGGTCTTACACAAAATTATATTGTATCAAATACGTAAATTTCTACAATCTACTACTAAATTTAGAAAAAAATATATACCCTTTTCAAAGACATGTTTTGTTCACAACTATCCATACACACTGGAACACCCGTGCTTGGGAAAAATAATGGAACATACTTTGCTGCAAAAATTCACTGACAGTTCAGGTCTACATTACTGTTTTCAGACCATATGTTGCATTGTGCCACAATTTATCAGTCGCCTTCGCCCACACCGACATAAAATGTCCCGGGCAAATCACATTTTACTGCCTAGTTACTGCGCGAACCTCTGTTAATTTGGCTTCGTCATCAGTCCAATAGTTCATTAAATGGAGTCAACGGCGTCGTTAGGTTCTTGTACAGTAAATCACCGCGGCTGGTACGGAACCGATGCCGTTAAGACAGCACAAGTGTTAGTGATGACGGTTTACGGTCGTATCTCACGCCCCGCGGGGGGTTCCATGCAGATTCTTTCCAATTAGGAAGGCTTGGTCACCCTTTAGTGAAAGTTGCCCTTTTGTGCTTCATAGCAGGAGAGAATTTGGAAACAAGTTACTCAAAATCGGACACCGAGTGGGGATCACGATGCAGTGTTCCACGATCGTTAAACCTCGCATTCTTAGTGCAACCTTCAACTCATGTTAGTTACATTAATCGCTGAAATTGTTTTTGTATATTACTGAATTAATTAATTTATGTTCTAAATTCTTTCATAACCTATGATACAATTTTTTCCAATCGATTACAATAAAAAAGTACGTTTTTATATATTTTATTTCAAATTATTTTTGATGTCTACTTTACTTTTCAATAATCTGAATCGAATTGTTGAAAATCTTCAATAAGATTAGAATTACAATACATGAGAAAAGACTTCAATCCATTTAAATGGGATGGAATTATAATTGAAGATATGTTTTCAGTACTATGATATATTTACGTGCGAAGCTAGAAGAGGCGTGTTTAAAAAACATAATTTTATGTAACAATAAAAATAATATAACAATATTTGTATGTCTCTAATTGGCAATACACGTATAATTCCGTTTATATTAAAATTATATTATTATCCAACAATGTGTCGTATACGACTATCTGTGACCATAACAAGAGACTCCACAGATAATTCCGAATCGATATAAATATTTTAAACTATGCAGATATTACGAAGTGATAAGTTTCCTCTGATGGGATTTAAGTTTGGTTATTAATTGCTAATTTTATTGTAAGTAGGAATAGCTAGGCATAGTGTGCAAAAGATTAAATTTTAGGAATGTGAGGTCTTTATTAAATGCATATTTTACTTAAATAAAGTATTTCAAACTATTAAAAATCTTTATCTTTTACTTTAAATCCAACAATAATTCCGTAATTTTCGATTTACCAGGCCACTGAGAATTAAATATAATACGGTTGAAACCAGCATTATAAAAAAGCAAACATAAATATTACATTACGTGTTAAAACTTTCAATAACTCATTACTTAAGCATGTAAAGACAAGTTAAGCGGAGAGTGAAGTACGGGTAATAAAACCTTCACCGATGCAATATCCCTTAAAGTGGTGACATTTAAAAGCCGATCCGGCAAGAAGTGGGCATATCGCACTCAAGCCAGTGAACAGCATCAGAGTACCAGTACGGCCTTGAAATTATACCACATCAAATTACAAAATGGGATTCGCGTTTACAGCTTCCATGAGCGGGTGTCCCATACACCCGGCAAGGAGCTATAGCAGTGCTGGAATTACCGTTTCCACATTCTGGCCCCCCGCGGTGTTGAGCCAATCCCCCCCGTTATCACCAATTTGTTATCACAACCCGTCTCGCATTTCTCCGCTACGCTCGGCCTTATCATCATATCGTGTGGTGTACGACTATTGGCCGGTAAGTAACGTAGATACTCAGTCGTTACTGGCACAGGCCCGGTGTTGGAATCTTCTTGAGATACATACACCGCATCTCTCCCTCTTCGTAACGCAGATACTCCGTCGTTACTGGACCAGGCCCGGTGTTGGAATCTTCTTGAGATCCATACACCGCATCTATATATATATATATATATATATATATATATATATATATATATATATATATATATATATATATATATATAATTATTTGAATATACCAAGCAGTTTTGAAATATCTAGATAATCGAATACGGTCCAGTTGGCCAAACATATTTCAGAATCACTGTGTCTCTTAAAGCATAACGACTGTGAGTTTGGTATATCATAGGTTTCATTATTTGTCCCCCAAGTTGGATTTTTGCTTTTGGTCACTATCCTAGAAATCAACGTTAGCTCTAAATCTCTTCTGTAATTATTTATGTAACATTGTCCATGAAACGCAACAGTACACAGGGTAAATATATCCGATTCAACACCGTTGGATTATAAATTAATTCAATTCATGAAGAGAGATATTAACATTAAGCAATAACCATTCTAATGAACTACCCTTATATCGCAACGGTTGTATTAAATCTGAAACTTGGGATTGTGTTGTACCACACAAAAGTAGACCGGAAAAAAATTTGGAGGGGGTGGACCACTGACATTTTCTGTAGTGAACAAAGAGTATGGCCCCATTTTGTTTCTTAAAAGGTTCATGACCTGTTTCTTTGTTGAGAACAATCTTTCACCAGTACATGTCAGTAATACTGAATTATTTAAATAATAAGAATCGGTTACTAAAAAAATTATTGAACATTTTGAAAATTTGGGGGTCCAGGCCCTTTGGATCCCCTCGCAGGCTACGTCCTTGAAACATCGATTCTTTTGCTATAAGTGATAATCTGTTGGACTCAAGAATCCTCACAAGAAACATATCAATCGGATTAGTAGAAACAGAGCAGAATACTCCTGTCAGTGCTAGAGGTACACTCCTGGTATAAATTATATAGGCTAAGAGAAGAAACGTTCAGCGTCAGTCCCAACACCCATATACGTAACTTTGATTTCCATGTCCTTAAAATTCAATACAATTCTTATTCTGAAACGGACGGGTAGGATTAATTATCAGCATATGAGCCAGTACTTAGTTGTGGCAACACTCGCGTGTCCGCCCGAGCCAGGCCGAGGCGAGACACGACGGTGACTATGACGCAAGGCGCCGTGGGAAGACCGTGTGAATGGAGGCATGGAGGCACTCGGAGTAGGCTGGATGAGTGATCGAGGCGATTCACCGGATCTGGATACCCCTGAATCACCCGGACACCTAGCATGATGTACTCTATGGTACTCCCGCGCGCTTCTCTCACCAGCAATGCCAGCCGTGCACAACCGCACACCATTGTAGCCCACTCTCCTCGCTCCACACCGTCTATTGTATGGTTAATTGAACATCCTATTGGTACAGAAGGTTATTGTTGTGGTTGAAGGTGTAAGGAGGTATTTCTCATTGAAAGTAAAGTCGGCAGTCGTGTAGAAATAAAACAATGAAAGCTAACTTATTCCCTGAACAATTTCAACTTTGACCTGACTCATTCATAGTTTACTGAATTTTTTAGCTTAAAAAAATTATTTCTTCACACCTATAAAGGCAAGACGTATAAACCCGTTATAAAGTGTATCCCAACATTTTATTGCAACTTCTCACATAGTAAGATTTTTGTGTCTTTAACATTTTAAGCAGCACTCATGATCTCAAAGGAGTTAGGGTTAACAAATGTCTGTACATTGATCATATTTTAACATATTCCACTGATTAAATCCGTCATGTAACATGATCGGAACTATTTTGCACCCATTGACTGATTATTTCAACAACAAAGTATTGGTTAATTAATACTTTTCGCGTTAAATGTGTTGTGGAAAGAGATTGCAGTTAGACAGCCTATTTATAAGTATGTTTCCATACAGTACAGCTTTTTTTGATGTAATCCATTAAACTGAAATTGATTTTTTACGTTTTCTAAATAGTACCTTACCTCATGTTTAGAATTTTTAAAACCTTGGTTTTATTCACAGCCTGGGCTTTTGTTGCGGTGCAGATGCAAGAATTACAAGAATTGAAAATGTGCTTAAAAAGATATACATTAAGTTGTTAAAAACTATTTTGTTCTAACACTTTGTAAAAACTAAGATTTTAATTATATTACATTCAAGCACTAAAGATGGCCCAACTTATTTCCGTTTTCAATTTCATCGCCAAAATGTTCACTTCAATTATACTACGATACAGTTAGACTCTCCCAGAGTAGTAAATCACCTCAAAGGTCCATAACGTAGCCTATATATTTCTTAGCACTTTTTGATGCAGGGGTTATTAGTGTTGGAGTAATTAACGTAATTTCTTGTACTAAATTAAAGGGAAGTAATCAAATTAAATTGAAATTGCCTATATCATTTCGTGGCCAGCAACAACATGCACGTCACAACATGTTTTAATGGATATATGGCATCAGACCAGACTGTAAAATCTGTCTAAATAGATAAATAGTATTAATAACACAAGATTTAGTCACCTTGTATATATTTGCCATTACTTTAACGTACTTTGAAGATGGATGGCTTGGATTATAGGATTTCGTACATTTTCCATCGTTACATGTTTAATACTACTGAAATCTACTCTCTCCTCAGGTTTATAAATCTAAATACGTAAACATGTACTTAACACCAACGTACCGGTCTGCCACTAAACAATAGCACCATATGCGGCAAGAAATGGAGGAAAAAATAAATCTGGACGTCACCACTACACGTGAAGAGCACACTCACCCGTACAAGCAATAATGAAACATTGCGTTTATTATTTAGAGTATTCCATATACATTTTTAATTAATAGACAATCTAAAACTTTGAAATATGGATATGACTGGGTCTCTCGTATAAATTGCAAGAAAATTTGAATAAGCCAGAAATGTTATTTTCTATATTCAGCTTTTGTATATGGTTATTATATAGAACATAATAATAAATATTTTATACGGAACAAAGCTGTATAGAAGACTGTGAACAATTGAAATAAATGTACATTAGTGAGTCAGGCCAATAATTAAGTTAATTGAGAACTCCTGTATTAGCGAACATCAAATGTTTCTGTTACACAGTTTTAATTTAATGACTTCATCGTTATAGGCTACATCGGTTGGTTTTAGTTTTCACGCATGCTAAATATGTACAAAAATCTTTTACATGTAAAGAAGCGCTTGATTTCATTCCTAGAAACAAAATGTTCTATTTTTAATAATATAGAAATGTTTGGTATTGTTACTGTAACTATATTTCTCATAAATTGCAAATATTTTTCAAATAATACGAATTACTTGAAAATCTTGATATTATCGGTGAAAAATATAAAAAATTAAAATAATATTGAGTATTATTTGGCCAATTGTTTGGTATAGTTTTTATATTGTTAGCTCACAAACAATATATCGTTTATTTTAACATATTAGTGATTTTTATCAAAAATATCGATTTTACATTTTGTTATTACATAACTGTTGGAGATTTTCTTTAGCAACGAAATTCATGAATATATGTCCCTTTGCTCAATCACGTAACATGCAGCTGCATATATACATTTTACAGGATTTTAATGATACATCCCTTGCTAGAACAAGCCTATTATTCATAGCACCCGCAGAATATTGGAACTCACAACTATAGGAACATCTGAAATCGAACATGGAGCTCGGTGACTTTTGACAAATGGCCGTGAACAATACGGAATCACCGCCATTGTCAGTCTATGTGCCGATGAAATCTGACCGTGCGCGTGGTATTGGCGATATTTGGGGGAAACCGAACCCACAATGGGCCGACCGGTCGAGTTATGGGCCAGATAGGATCGGCCCACCAGGGGTCGACTGTGAGCGGGGATCCACAGTCGTTCTGATAAATATTGTACAGAAGATGAGAGCGTTCCGGGGACAGCTTCCAATTACGGTTTTAATTGTTGCCCCCACCGGGGATGTGTTGTGGGGTTTATTGGCGCTGTAAGACCTCGACAATAGTGCCATAACAAAAAGCCGTGGTTAATATTAATATTCGTTATGATGGCGTCTGTGTTATCCGGCCATCATCTGAGGCTTGGAATCTTACATGCAGTCTGCAGGCGTGACGTCATCGTCTATTCTGTGTACTAGACCTTTTATCCAAGGGATGATCTGGAGGGGTAACAGCTATATTGTGTAGTTGAGCCCTGTTCTACTAATATGTACAATAATATTTCCATATTGTTTGGCCTTTAAAAATAATAATTTGTAACGGCGATGTTGCTTGAATTGCCTTGTATTTTTGTCCTCGTCCGAATACTAAATAAATATTTTATTGCTCAAAATGATCAAATTTGATTTTATACTTACCCAATACAAAAAATGAATTATATCAAAAATGTTTCCTAATTAAATAAATTGAGTACATTTTTTTATATGCTCATATAAATAATATAGGTGGTAATATACGAGGTGTGATGAACTAAACTTAAATCGGAATTAAAATACCTAGATTGCGATATTTATATTAAGTGTCCAAATATCATTTTGACGTGACAACGTCTTAAATTAGGTTGCGGCTCGGAGTCACTCATGAAAAAGTGTAACGCCCGGTAACGTTACGATGCCCGTCCAGTGGGTCCGCCGCACGGGATCCGCACGGGATAAAGCAGATAACTGGGGGTCCGCCGCACGGGATAAAGCAGATAACTATGTTTATTCGTGAAAATGTGGAGTGCTTAGATTCGTCTTTTACAACAACTACAACAATAAAGGTAAATAATTGTACACTGATATTTCATTATCGTAAACTATGATTGATTGATTAATTGTTAGATTGACACAAAAGTTGAGAAACTGAGTTTATAGGTTATGTCATACTATTGACAAATGTTGATAGTGTTAAGTAAATTATTAGTTTAAATCACTCTGCAATCAATCGTAATTCAGTCGATTGAGAAGAAACAGCGCGTATTGCTAGTCAATATAGAATATAGAATTGATTACTTCTTCTACTTGCTGATGTAATGGATTTTTGAGGTGCTTTCTAGAAAGTGCAAGCATGGAATAATCCATACATAAAGTAAAATTTTTATTGTCACATTCGGTTAGATCCAGCCATTGCCGTACATTCCAGCGCGCACAAAAAAGCTTTGGACACCAATAGGTATTTAAGACGAGTTTTGAATTGACTTAGGTTGTTCCGATTTTATAAATGTTTACAAGCTTCTGGAATAACCTGACATCAACTTGTTGCTGTATATGTTGAGTTTCAAATCACTATGAACATTTGACTCATATTGACCTGTTTTCTAATGTGGTATTGCTGTAAGTACCCGCAATATATCAATCCTTGACCTGCAGTTCATGATCACCTGATATAGAAAAAGGCAAGGCAGAGTCAGAGTCTTAAAACTGTCCAAACAATGCCTGCACAACTCTTTGTAATTCAACTTGCTCATGCATGATGAAACTAATTTTTTGAAGTCAGGAAACACGATAAATCTTGCTTTTTGCTTCGTGTTTTTTTCCAGTGATATCAGTTAATACGAAAATTAGTTATTTGTACATTTATCTCGGTCCTTTTTATACGTTTATGCCTTTGAATAGAACACAGTAATACTATAATATATATTGAAACCATCACAAGTGCATTTACATTAAAATATCACAAAGCACTCGAACATGCTACGGATAGCGCTTCATACAAGGTTTGTGCAAGTAAACCATCGACATCCATCCCTGAGAATGGTAGCTTCCTCATTCCGCGCCGTGAGAGTCCCCTGTCCTCGCGCGCATTCCAGAAGGTGTCTAGCCCGATCGCGTGTCCTACCCGATACTATCGGCCGCTAATTATACTCGGACATCGCATGCGCACTGGAATTTAATTTAAATTTAATTAGTGCTATTGTACCTTCGGCAGCAGGCAGACCCACACGAGTTGCGTTGACGCGCGGTAATTATAGTAGCGGTGTCGTAAATATTAATAGCAGATCACCCGCAAGTACTGCGGTTATTATGGCAAGGCTAATTACAGGCCGATATCCTTAATATGCCGTTTGGAAAATGGCTTATTACATCATAGCACTGCAAATCATGTAATTGGGGCTTACGCACATTGCGATTTGTCTGTTATAATACAGTAACGAAGGTTAATAAACATACTTCCACATGAGGTGTGCAAGCTAATATGATAAGGTGTGGGTAATATGGGTTCTATATAAGTACTATGTCATATAAAAGTACAGAAATTTCTCTTTTCAACAGCTTGTAGATGAGAGGTTAGGAGACACTTCTTTTTTTATTTCAAAAGACGCAATTTCTGCACGTGTATTATAATAAGAGTTTTTATGACTATACTTTAAATCATCTAAGTAGTAATAATTTGTACCACACTAGTTTATTATTGAATAAGTAACGCAAGCTGTTATAAATACATCTTAAGTTTAAATAATACGTCACTCGTAGGCGGTTGGTTGGCTGATGCTGACCTATTGTGACCTGTCTTCCGTAGTTCAGTTTTAATCATTAGTGTTATGTTTATTTTTTAATAAGTGCATATTTTAAAGTTAATGAAGTTGACACACGACATGGTAGTAGTTGTGATTCGTGACTTATGCATGTCACGACGCTTTGGTATGATTTGTTTTTTATTTTAACCTAGATTTTAATTATGTGTTAGTAGTTATTTATCTGAAACAAACTTTAGATTGTAGAACTCAAACGTCTAGTATTTTTAATCACTGAAATATGCCAGATTAGTTATGTCCGGCATATTTAAAACACATATACTTGACCGAAAATATTTCGAAAACTGATCATAATTGATATGCCCTAGAGTTATCCTAGCAATGCGACTGGAAATAGTATTACAGTTCTAAAGATTTTCTTGTCACTAGCTAAATAAATATAAGATACTTTAGTCGCATCCCTACCTATCATCGCTCGGCTGGATAAGGAGCGAGCCCCACGGGCTTAAGCCAAATTTAGGCCTAGCCTGAAGTAATGTGATAAATAATCCCAGGTTAGTAAAGAGTAGAGGAGGTTTTTTAGTGGGTAAATCCGTTTTTAGGGGAGTCCCACACTACAGGCTGGCCACCTGCGTGCATAATTGTATTTTTCCTGCCTTTCCTTCAAAAAAAATCGCTACCTATCATCTTGTAACTTATATAGCACATAATAAACTTATTTATAATTTAGTATTATTATAACTTATATTGTTTAACATATACTAATGGTATAAGTACAATACAATTTGATAATAAAAATTATAAACTTATTAAAAATATAAAGTAGGCCTATTTCGAGCGCAGATTACGACCCAGTTTTACATGAAACATTTCGAGAATAGAACCCTCAGTTGAATTTTTTGCATTTATTTGGTGTATTTTGCGTTAATTACTTTCTCTACAGTAAATACAAGGTAAAGTCAATTGAAAAAATGTGTTCGGTTAATAAAAAGTAATCTAGAGTCCAAATCATGATGTGTACTTTTTACTGCATGCAATCTATTTTAACATAGTCATTAAAATATATTAATAAATTGAGTGAGTATATACTCATTTTATTTACGAGTTTTTCGTTTTTGCGGATAAAACTACGTCTTGTAGGGTTTTCTGTATTGTTGGTTTTGTTAAATTCAGTCGATTAGATGAAAATCGTATTTTTGGAGTAAAATCTTTAATATATTAACATAGGCTGTGTACGCTGAAGAAAGATGCTTAGTAAAAATAAAGGATGTCTCATGTCTTTGACAGACTTATCGCTTAGGGTCTACTCATTTAGCCTTCTCTTATGGGTTTGTGAGTTTTCAGTGAGGGTCTTGGGGCACGTTCTTTACAATTAATTGAGAAGATTTCTTGAGAAAATTTGGAACCTTAAACTCTTACACTTATTATTTTTAATCAAGCTAAAAGCAATCTTCCACTACATATGGTACCTTACCGTATGAAGATTTAAATCTAATTTCAGTTGTTATTGTCAATTTAATATTGAATTCAAAATTATCAACTTTAATAACAGATGCGTTATTTTAAAGCTCTCGTTTGAAGATTCCGTCAAATATATAACTAGATCTGTTTAATAATCATTGTAGGGAGAAAAATCCATGAGTATATGACTAACTGTAAGTAATTTGAAAACAATTGTTCCATATACAGTAATTATATGAAACCTTTTGCTCAGATTGTGTTCATTGCAGAAGAAAACTCGAGGTCATTGCTAACGTATAAACTGGTGGCAGGAGTCCAAAGTTGATAGGTCGATTCAAAGTGTAAACCGAAAATAATGCACAAAATGTAAAATAAAGACTTTTTGTCTCTTACGATAACTGAAGAGGCAATGCAAACTGTAGCATATAAGCCTTGAATATTTTGTAAGTGTCTTAAAACTGCCGATCTTATGAGTTTTTTTTATAGAATAGTTAGAACTGTCCATATTTCACGTAACATAAAATTAGGATTACTGTGAATACTTGAAGCTCATCAAGCTTTACAAATCTTACCTATTTTTATGAACGAATTGTATACGATAAAAAGACTTTTATAGACGTGTTTGAAGTAATATTCTTTTACAAAAGTGCCACAAACATTTATAAAATAAAATATTTTTGATTTTAGAACTTAGATCGTGACAAAGGAAACACCTAGTCAGACAAGGTTAATTATCTATTGCTTGTTTGGGATACTGGGACAAGAAAGATATCGTTTTGTGCTTATCTATCGTACTTATATCGTTGATATTTCCACAATGGGAACAATCTAATTCGGGGGTGCCAAAAATGGACCGGGCGGGAGTTACGACGACATATAGGCTGCAAAATAAATTCCTTTTTTACATCCCTTGTTTGATTGATGATTCTCCTGATCGTTTAATAGACCACTAATGTCCCAAACTCTGAAAAATGTAGGGCTAATAGAATTGGACAAATTCATATACTCGCTGGTTTTGTTTTATGATTTTATGGTAGAAACTTGATAATGCTATTATATTTGCATTTAATGATGTAAAATAATAGTTAGAATAATGTGCACCAGTAGAGGGATTTAAACTAATGACCCGTCTTTACAATAAAACGTATGATACAACCAATTGATAGTTCACGAAATGAAATTTTGTGAGCTTATTTAAAATTAGCTTATTATATAAAACTAACAATAACAAAAAGCGAAAGAAAATTTTATTTCAGGCAAAACAATGTTTTACTACTAAAAAACTTTACGATTAAATCATACGTGGTTCTGATTAGCTTAGACTTTTCATAGAGTGGAGAAAATGAGCATATTGCTAGAAGAATATAAGTGGAAATTTATTTTGTAAATTTTTAGAAACGTTTAGTTTGAGAATATTCAATTCTTCTGAGAATAAAATACTACATATAAGCATCGTAGTGTATTTCTTAAATATGTCAATGTCGCTGTATATGTGTAAGTAGATTCTTAAAATAGGCACGTCGCCAACTCGTGAACCCAAGATTGGACGAGATCTCGTTGATAACCAAAGCCATGGATGATGTCATATGTTGCGTGAGAACTCATTACCTACAGGAAGGAGAGCTAGGAGGCGGGAGTCGACGCAAGTGAGTGGTCAGTGGGTAGACAGAGCAGAGGTGCGGCCTTCGTCAGCTGATACTCGTGCTGTGGAACTAAGAGTGATCTACATTGTCCTTGCATGCACTGCACGTACAAGATTTCAGCTCTGATAGGGTTAGAGGTAAATACTTTCTAAATTATTTAAATGCGTTGGATTTTGCAATCAAAGTATAATAGGACACAACTATCTTAGGACTGATATTAATTACTTTGAAAAATGGATGGTAAAAATTGTACAATGCTTTCTACTTTACTTTAGAAATCTGAAGAGATATAGCAGTATACCCTTGGTATAAGGGTTTTTGGGTTTACCGGCCCATTACTGAAACAACCACCGTTTGGTTAATCTTTAACAAAGGTAATACTGTAAAAATACTAAAATTTATACACAATCAATACGAAATTTTACACTTTTGTGTTCGAATACGAAATACGAAGACATTTTGTGACACTTATCAGATTTCCACGTATACCCTTTCTATTCAAGACAACGAAAGTTACAATGATCAAAACCCTGACTTATTGAACCGAAAATCGACACCAAATAATATAGAAGGGGCGCTAAAAATAGAACAGAAAAAGCTCAAAAAGATCAACATAAATAAAAGTCTTTTCGAAAAAATAAGAAGTAAATGGTGAACAACTGCTAAAAGATATGTTCTCTGCATGAAGAGGTTGTGTCCAGAAGAGCCATAGGTGTACTTGATATACTGGTAAAATAATATTGTGACAAAATGAACTATAAAATGTTTGAAAAACATTATTTCCAAAATAACATCGTAAAAGTTTTTTTCCAAATAGAGCCCAGTTTAACAGTTGAAATCCAAACAATTTTACAGCATTAAAACATAGTTGAACGATACTCAGATTTGTGTTGTGTCTTTATGTAAAATGTATTTTTTATAAAATAGGTCTTGAAAAGGAAACCAAAAGGAAAGGTCCTAGTAAATGGAGATGAATTTTTTAGTTAAATGAAAGAAAGTTTCCAAAACATGTAAAAAGTACTATATATATATATATATTTATATATATATATATATATATATATATATATATATTTCTTACCTTAAGGTGCAAAGCTGTAACAAATAAAAACATGCAATACTTCTTATTACTTAATTTTGTTTATTATAAAGTCTTTCAAATAATAACGCACTAATGTAAAACAAAAAAAATCAGGGAGAGTTTTGCTCCTTTAGTATTTAATATTAGTATTTAGTTATTTCCTTTAGTATTAAATATCCTTTAAATATTTGTGAGATATTTTGGAAATAAAACGATTTTAGCATTATATAAATAAATACTACCCCTATTTCTAATATGAAACATAATTTATTACCACCTTTGGTTCTTCACTCTCCTATTAGGTTGTAAAAACTATTATGCCTTGTAACGGGAACTATTATACCAGTATAGCATGTTCTGTATGAAATATAAGATTGCTTTCTATGCGTCATTAATATACACTGATTTAAAACTCCACTAATTCCAATAATGTGAATAAAAGTCAAAAACTACGCTTATCGTAAAATGAAAAGTTATTTTATTAATCGGAAAAATTAAAGTTTACCTGGACTTCTCTTGGTATAACATGCTTCTAAAGGGATCAATAAAGAGTATGCTTTATATTCATTATCAAAACGCGGATATTTATGTATCGTTGCAATGTGTAAAGTTTTAATCCTGTATCTACAATGTTTCAAAAAATATAAATATATATCCTATACAACCTGAATTGGTTGTCGGTTATGGTGGTTATTAAATTGGTGTCATTAGATTTATATGATTTTCATTTATTAATTACACTAACGTTTTATTCCTGAATAGGTATGCATTCACACAATAAAAATGGCTGTTTTATATGCAAAATTTAAAAAATATAGGATGTTCTATAACTAAATGTTTAAAATGTTTTAATTGGCAGCCATGTTAAAAAATAATCTATTCAGATAAATTGATTATGTACGTACGTTTTAACTCTTTTATGCAAATATGTTTTCTTCTTATAAGAAGACGGCTCAAGAGTAAAGTCTTAATAAGACGTAGGTTAAATATTATATAAGATAAAAGGTCTCTAATACGAGGAAGCAAGTGTGCATTTCAAATCTCGTACACTTTTATGTTCTAATTGCAATAAAAATTATCGGATGTTCTATAAGACATTTTAAAATTAAAAATTAATAATTTTATCTGTCAAAAATAGGAAGTTTCTTGTTTTATATTTCCTGTAAACGTACTTGCTTTCAACTTTTGAACGTATATTTGCTTCCCCTTTGAAGGCCACTAGACCAATCTTGTGTAATTACTAAATGTTCGGGGTTTGTTTTTCCATAATAGACAAGCCACTATTTTCAAGGACTACAGTACAGTGCTGTAGTTTTCACAAGCAAGTATATACGTATATAAGTGTTCTCGTGCATTACAATTCATAATATCACAAAAATAGTATATGCGTACTAAAATACTTACTATACAAAATTCAGAAATGTTAAGGATGTTAGTACTTTTGATTAAAACTAAGGGTGCAATACAATTCAATTGGTTAAAATTTCGAATAAATCTGAAGGTCATCATAGTATGGCCATTGGCTTGTAAAATTTTCCAAAAAGAACTCAACTATCGAAACCTGTTGAAACTGACTACTTTTTACGAATGCAGATCAGTTAACGTTTCAAACGAAATATTTCTTTTTATAAACAAATTTTGGTTTCCTCAAACTAACATTAGCAGAAGTAAACTGATCGTTTCTTGATGAGTTTATTTCTGCATTACTGAGAAATGGCAGAATATAACGGTATAAACCCACGTTTTAATTAAACTTAGGATGCATACTCGTTTTATATTCTCTATGAATTGTGATAACTAGTAAATATATTTTGTACATCTTTATGTTTGATTAGTAATATTTATTAATTAATATTCTTCGTCAAAGGATTTGGAGGATTTAATAAAAGTGTGCTATTATATTAGTTTTCAAGCTCTGATAGAGCCAGTAAATTTGATAATGATAATGTCCGAGATGAAGAAGATGAGCAGTTCCTTGGGGAACAATAGCCGCCAGCAGGGCGCGAGTGGGCCAGGCATGTCCGACTAAACGGCAGGTAATGGCCCTGTAATGTTCTGCTCGTTTGTAGCGACTGACTCCATTACTTTAATCATGGCATAATTACAGCCCAGATGATCTGACAACTGTGTTCACAGCTCTGTTTAGACGCAACTCGCATTTATAATATCGCCCGGCCGCGGACATCCACAGTCCATACAGACATTTTAACAAACTTTGAACAGACTTTTGCACTTGTCATTGGCTGAGCGTTAGCGAGACTTATCACTCAGGGCCTCGCAAAATGTCTCTTATGTCTGTCTGTATATCTGTTCACATGATTCTTTTTAACAAATTGACCTGTGGACTAGAAATGTCACTGAGCTTCATTTGTATATTGCTAACATCAAATTTGATGATGGCGCATGTATCTTCATGAGGTTTGGCTGAGCGCCAGCGAAGGCTACCTTAAGCAGGATTCATTGATATATAATTGAGCTATACACTTGAAGTGCTACACAATTTGCTGCCACTAAGAAGCTGACAGCATTCCTGCTCTATCTCTTAATATGTTTTTCCATACTGTATCTAGAATTAATTGAGCTGTGGAGTTGAAATGCTGAATATAACTTTATTGTTCACTGCCCGGAGAATATTTTCAGAACTACATCTTTTGAGTCAAACTTTAGCATGTGTTTAATAGCTATCATTGAGTTCGATGATGGTTCATGTCCCTCAAGGAAATTTGGATGAACGATAGTAAAGTTTTATGGTTCCCAAAATTATGGATAAAACATTATATATTGTAATTTGAAATTTAACTCACTTTAAAGTTATATTGTTAAAATTTTTAATATAATTAATTATAGAGCTATATCTTTATTATGTGTTACACTACATCAAATGTTTTGTTAACGTTCTAAAACAAATAATTTAATGTCATTTAGCAGGATAACCTCACATTTTTATTAATAAATTATAATGAGTCAACACAAAAACGTTTAAAATCTGTATTAAAAGCATATTTAACAGTTATATTCTGCTTCTATTCATCGTAGCCTTCGGGCTCATATGAAGGATATCTATCATCTCGACAGATATCATAGTCAAGGTTCATAGAGCTTGAAGGAGGTGGCGTGGTAGATCTTGTCATCCTGTACACCAAGTACAGAGATATAAAGAAAGGCAATGCCAGCTTAGAGATTGTAAACCATTCCTTTACCTTTCCTGGTTGATATTTAGAGACCTGCTCAGAGCCGCTAGGTTTAGTACCATCGGGAGGCTTCTTGTTTTCGATCATATTGAAATAACAGAACGACAATTTTACGTGATCATAATGAATTTATTGTTTCTATAGTTTCACCAGTTGCAAAAATGAGACTTACTGTTTCAAGCAAAACTACAAGTTATAATTAACAATATATAATTAAATCCATAATTATTACAGGACAAGAATATAGGAAAACCCCTTATTGCATTTGGTTCTAAAATGCTGCTTCCGGAGTGACAGGATGCTCAGGGTGTGTAAGGTCATCCTGTATGAAGAGGAGACTAGCTCTGATCTAACATCTTCTAGTGAAAACTTGCAGAGAAAAAAGACCATCATTTTTCGCTTAATTTTTTAAATCTGTACTATCATAAATCTATTCTCAAATAAATTACAAATATGGAATTATTTTTTTATTAATTTAAAAAGTGTATAACTTTTTTTAAAGTAAATTAATGTTTCCTATAGTCATAGAAATTCAGTTATGTTGTGCTAAATATAATTAATAGTAAATTATAATAGACTTGCAGTTAGTCGTGGCATTGCGTGCAATTTTCTTTTGAAAACAGAGACACTATGGGAATATTCTTTTTAAATGACATCCACTCCTGAGATAGCTGATAGTCACTGAAACATAATCCAATTTTCAGGTCCATTTTTCTCTCCAACATTTATTAATATTTATTAGATAGTTCCTGCTATCAATCAGAAAATTCCTTTTATTGTAACGTTCTGTGCAAAAAACCTCTACAAGTACTTGTGGTCATAATGTGTAATACTCTATAGAAGTTAATAGATAACACTTAGCTTTTTATTAAAGCAACACTGCATTGACCTGCACAAAGCAAGACCACGGCTTATAAACTCTTTATTCAGTCAGAGCATCGCCTCATAAAGAAACTAATGTATAACCGGCAGGATGGGGTGAAAATACGTAATTGACCACAATTTACTGCAGTTCTCGGTAATCGTATGTATGAAATATCAAGTAGCATTACTCCCTCTCTTTAGGATATGTGACGGCTCAGAGCAATATAGTACACGAGAGGGCACTGTGCCGCCTCTGCTGGCCATTGTACCAGACATGTTACGATACAGCGTCTCTCTTTTGTAGTCCTAAAAACCTCACGTAATCTAATACACGTTGAAAGATCCTTAGTATTTATCTTATACGCTCAATCTCTTAATATATCACATAGTTACTTATGAGTCCTGCATATCGTTCATAAACATTTTGAGTTGAAATTTATTTTTCCCTGTTGTATAGTTCAATTGATGTAAGTTATATATTTTTAAACTTTCGCGCAAATGTAAATAATTTAAGTTATTACACTAAATAAGTAAGTTCTGTTTGCTATATAAATAAGTACAGTAAATTTCTCTCTAGTGACTGTATAGCATTTTTACAGCATGCAAGAAAAGCCTTGTTACATGGTGATAAGGCAGCTACAGAGGGAAAGGTTTATTCAATGTGAACGTTAAGTTTAACCCCATTACACCTTCTGCTAACACCAAAGTCTGAACTCTCACACTAATATAGATTGATTCATGGAATCTGGAGTCCATGTCTGTTTTAAGAGATCTATAAAAAATCAAAGATGATGACGTTTAAAACGAACTTTTTTTTTTGTCGTTTTGACATCCTAGACACACAAAGAAGCTGAGTAAGATTACCCAACGTATATCCTGTGTAATCTAGGTGAAGAGAACGGTACTCTCGTCGTCTCTTCATGTGCACATTATTTTAGATCCGATCCAAAAGCACTACGGAGCAATCGAGTTTTCTACACACAAACCAGCTATGGTAGGACGGTTGGATTCGATGCGAATATTGAGCTTACCTCCATTTCAAATGAATATTTCAGATTTCAGATGCAGCAGTAAGTGGAAGGTAAAACTGAGGTAAACTAAATACTGGCATGGTGATAAGATGTTATCTATATGATATATATTATCTAATTATAGATTATACGCAACCCGTATGGTAAGATCTGTTATTAAAATTTTGAGGAGTATTTTATTAGACCTATCACGTGGTAATAAGAGTGTTGAACCGATACTATGTTACTTTAAACTGTAGTGACAAGGATGGTAACATTTCAGTCGTGTGTTTGCAGACCGTCAGATAGTGCAGACGAGAGGATGAAAACAAGAGGTTCAAGATATAGATAAAACGAGGAACTACACGATTGTCAAAATCAACATCGGATTTAAATGTATATACTAATAAATATATAGTTCCAGCAGGTTAGGTTCAACCTAAGATGTCTTATTGCTTACTTCAAAATCTGTATAACCTTTTTTATGAGGTGATGTTGTGAAGTTAGGTAACATTACTGTTTTTTAATTAAACTAAATAAGCTATTACAAAAGTCGTAGCTCGTGTTTATATTTTATGTAATATACTTTAAAAAAAAATACAAGTAGACTTGGTTTATACGTGTACAGTATTGTGAAATGGACACTTGTAAAGTCTTTCATTGTATTATAAACTGTGTTAAATGCGTAATTTTTGTAGTTTTATCTTAAACGATTTAACGACCAACAGGTTTCGTTTCTGTGCTTCTAAAATAATATTAGTAGTAGACAACGAGGACTCTAAAAAGATATGGTGCAATTTAGTAAAGCTATGTTAGGGATTCAGCTCAAATGGGCTGTCAAGAAGCGAAGTGGCGTAAAATATTTTAACCGAGAAATATAAAAATGGAGGCAGTAACCCTGCATAGTGCGGCTCAGGTGGGGTGCTCCGACAAGACCGTTTGGGTGAATTAAGCTCACTTTACGTAATTTAAAACGGTGTCCGGCCTGAAAGATGAAGGCCATGAGACGTCAAGAGGCCGTCCTGGCGTACCCCCTGGGCTACCGGATGGGCAGGCTGACCGGATGTTCACTGAGTAAACGTCGTTACAGTATTTCTTCTGCTCTTGAAAATGTTTATCAAAGTATTGTGTTCTGATTATTGTCCTTGATTAATAGTTCTCTCGTGCAACAAATGTACTGATATAAATAATATTGTAATCTTACAAAATAAATAAAAGTTCTATAACATGTTCAGTTTTAATTTATGAAACACTTTTACATTTCCTTACTTTTTAAGTTTATACTAGTTGAAATTAAATATAAATAAAAAATCAATTCCCATAATTAATTTTGCATCTGCACGTTTTATACATTTATGATTTACATTTCTTAATCACTGTCATCAGTAATTCGTCTCAACATTTTTCATCCGAAACTTTTATTTGTAAAAAATGTATTTTATTCTGCAATTCTAACGAATACGTTGTACATGAGTGTTTAGAACACATTTATTCTATGTATTAACTATAAATAGAATAATGGATGAAGAAAGAAAATGCTATATAATCATATTTTATCATGTATAACTAAGAATGGAAATTGACATTTACTATGATAAAGGTTAATATTTGTTTCACGCAAAGGAAAGTGTGGAAATTCTCCAATCCTGAGAACTTCATCTAGATGTTCTACATCTGTACTTTGCATTAAATAAGGACTCTGTGCTTGGCTTTTGTTAAGTTTTTAATAACTAAGATATTTTTGAAAATTGGTTGAAATATTGGTAGATTTTTGTTGACCTAGATTTCGTAAGTTTCTAGGTTGTAACTTTGTTAAAATACCTTAACATTAAACTAACATTTTTATAAACAATATTAATTTTAAACATGTTTTTAGCAGAATTGATATACTTTGAAACGACACTTTTCTTGGAATTTCCTTTGCTTACCTTTATGTAGTTTGATTTTTATTACTTTTTCGTAAATTTTGGTAAACTACGATAACAGAAATTTGTATTTGTATACATTATTATAGTGTCTCGGGGTTTACGCGGTCGACCCGGGAAGGTAGTAAGGCAGGTTTGTTAATCTCATTGTTAAAAATTTTAAGTAACAGTTGCCCAGCTTGCGTGTGGCTCTATTGAAATTCCATTCCTTTATGGTTTACCTAAAAGCGCCAACTTTGTTTTCAGATAGATTTTATAGACTTCTGCCCATTGTGTTCTTTCTTATAACGGGATTTTCCGGAGATTTTTGGGATTTTCTCAGATCATGGTTGCTAGAATCGATCCAAAACTACTATAAACCTATATATATAGGTTTATAGTAGTTATATATATATTGCCTGTCTCAACCAATGAAAGTTTCAAGATGACAGCCATTCACATTCGAGTAAAACATTTAACCCAACTAATTTGAAACACAGACCCAATACCAAACATTTTTACATGTATTACGTGATAATAATAAATATTTATTATTGCTCTTTTCGGATAATATGTATCAAGTTCCAAGGTGACGGCCACTCAAAATTTATAAAAGGAATGGTTGTTATGCATTATAGCGAAAAAATTGTTTTAGAATTCTCAGGTTTTTTACAATACTTTTTGTTGAAACTTGTTTTTAACATCAAGTGTGGTTTCCAGATGGCAGGCTTAAAAAGGTTTAAATAGTATACAACATGGTGAGAATATTATTTGTATACTGTACAAGTATTTCTGAGACACCCAGTTGCAACACCAAATTTGGTTACATCAAAATTGTCATTACTTATATCACTTGTTATCAAGCAAATCAGTTTACCAGTAGATCTACATCTGATATTTTACGCTTTATTCATTTTGAAACCACGTCGATGAGCTTTATCAAACCTACCATGAGTGCAATAGTCTGATTCTGTGTTTCAAAGATGTGTATATTAGATTTTCGGCAACTTATGTCAGTAATTCGTAATCTGGTCCATAGTGTTAATTCAAAATGTAAAGTTGAAATTGTATCTGATTTATTTCCCGTTAATGAAAGACCGGATCAGCTGTTTGAGTTAGCACGTGCTGTCTCCAATCATAAAACAACCGTTTAACAGCCATGACCGACACAGAATCAGGTAGAAGCTAAATACGACTTCACCCAAACTTGCTTCCATCGTGGTCCCATGAATAGAGACCGTTCCACTCTTTAAATCCCTGACTCTCGAGGCTTATTAGCACTTCTTGACTTAATCTTCCACACGAGAGGCGGCCTCTTTAGAGCTTGAGCATTGCCTACATCAGGCTTAGTGTCGCCACCTCTCCCTGATGGTACACAAGAACATACCACATCTAAGGCTGCGTGACTGAGGGCCATGAGCGTGTTGTGTGGGGTACATTCGTTACATGGTATATTGCGCAGACCAGGGCCGTACCTATACAATCTCAACATAGCATCTTCCTTTACAATTCACCTGCACCACCCATGAGATTGATGTTTGTGCTGTATTCCAATAACCGATGTGTTTTCGGTAAAATTACTTTACAATTTTATTAATATAATACTTATTCAACGTTAAAGACAAAAATTTATTTTAAATTTAATATATAAGAGTAACCGGCGATAAACTTAAAATTGCGTTAAGAATCGTGTGCTCCAACTGGTAACTTTAGTACATTTCATCAGTGTACAGCACGGCAACAAACAAAACAATAATCTATGAGCTTTTAATTGCGTTTTCATTTAATAGTTTAATTTGTCAGAATGTGCTCTTATCGGTTAAGGCATTATGACGCTGATAGGATTTTAATACCTGCCCAAATAAGATGAACCTACGGACTTAGACCTGCTTAGAGGAACACGTCATTGACAACTTAAATATAAGTATTGTTAGATCCAAATTTGAGAAATTAAAATAGATAAAAAAATAGTAAGGACGGTCAATTAAACGCTTGTTGCACCACAAATAAAATCAATTGAGGTCTTTGTAACATAATTGGCCGGCAAACTATTCACTGATTGAGAAACCGTAGGTATTAATATGTGATTATCGACGTATTATTTTTACTTTTAATATAGAGTTTAAAGTTACCCTTAAATTGTATTAATATGTACATTTCCTTTTGAAGGGTTTTATTAATGCAAGTGTTAATGCATGTACTTGTGTTGTGATGTTAACAATGTTGATACTTTTTACTAATTGTTTATATTTATACTTATTTTACATTTATGCATTATTATTGTAAAATGGATGCAGCCATTGAAAGAATAAATACATAATCAGTAAAAGCCCTATTAGTAAATTTATTGAATTTTAAATGACTTTACTGAAAATATATAAATAATCTACGTAGGCCATAAAGTACTACTTTACCGTTCTATTGAAGAATCCTAGCCTCCTCGAAGGGAATTTCCATTGGAGGTTTCTTCATTAAGAATACACGGAAATAACGAACTAATTCTCTCTGTAGTAGCTTTTGTTTTATAATTTTATTTTATATATATATATATATATATTTTATTTTATAATTTATTATCCTATTCCATATGGTTTCTTGAACATTATGTATATTAAATTATATGGTTTATTAATTATTCAATACCAATCCACAACTTTAAATATCCTACATTTGTTTCCCAATTTTAAGTTTGTTTATACCATTAGCTTTGTTTTCTTTAGGCTTTAGAGCTGAGCTGTTTGGCCTAAACCTTGTTTTTAGGATTATCATCTATTCCTTTCACAAAAAGGTTTCGTTCCATTTCATGAGTTTATCCATTAAAAAATTACTTATTCAGTATAGGAATTATAACTAAATATAACAGACACAACATGTTTTTTTCAATATTTGTAAACTTTTGTCTATAAAACCTTCTAAATGTAAAATTCTTATCAAAACACAATGGTATAAGATTTGTTTTTTACGATACAATAGTTGCGAAGTAAACAGTGGTAGAATTATAGTAATACAAGCTACCCCATAATGATATTTTTTTTCTCACATAAAAATACTAGAGTGTTAAGATTCCAATTTTATGGTGTAAAACTTAGGCTAGCCTTTAAATTTATGCACACTTCTAATTAAAAACTGAAAGATACAATAGCAGATCCATAGGAAGATAAATTGCAATCAGTTTATAATATTACAATTAACTTTAGTAACACTACTTACATATTTTAAGTAAAATCTTTAAGGCCTGTTAATGTATTAAATTCTCCGTTTTCAAAAGGAATACAGGATTTTTAAATAATACTTGTGGTTTTTTCCACATTTTAACCACAACTTTTCTGCTGGAGTGTAGAGTTGTTCAACCTTTGGAATCTTACAATTTTAAGACAAAACACCTACAGTTTAAGTTAAAACGCACCACGAATTAGATAAAACATTTTGGCCGATTCGGCTTCAACTGTACAAGTAAAAATATCTATTCAACAATCAATTACTTCTGTTTATTATCGGTGATTGATTAAAAATAGCAATTGAATAACGAGCTACCATAGAAAACACTCACATTCAATGAGTGCTCATGGTTCCCTAGGACTTATACCTTCCAGATAAACCAATACTGGGTACAGCAAAAATTGGCGTGTCACTTTCATCTGTGCAACCTAATGAATGTCCAGGAGCTACACATTACTATCAGCTAATTTAGACATATTGGGATAAAAGAGTAGAGCTCCGTTAGCGTTAAGGGTTGTTGCTAGCCTAAACATGATATACCTTCACCTACCCGCTTTGACTGAAGGAGCAAGCTTCCAGAATAGAGCTAGCTTCCAGAATAGAGCTACCTTCCAGAATAGAGCTAGCTTCCAGAATAGAGTTAACTTCCAGAATAGAGAGCTTCCAGAATAGAGCTACCTTCCAGAATAGAGCTAGCTTCCAGAATAGAGCTAGCTACAGAATAGAGCTAACTTCCAGAATAGAGCTAACCTTCAGAATAGAGCTAGCTTCCAGAATAGAGCTAGTTTCCAGAATAGAGCTAACTTCCAGAATAGAGCTAACTTCCAGAATAGAGCTAGCTTCCAGAATAGAGCTAACTTAAAGAATAGAGCTAGCTTCTAGAATAGAGCTAACTTAAAGAATAGAGCTAGCTTCTAGAATAGAGCTAGCTTCCATAATAGAGCTAGGTTCCATAATAGAGCTAGCTTCCCCTCCTTTCAATGTGACATGACTGCGATATTAGTGCCTGCTATCCCTCCTCATGGGATCTCCACAGGAGGCGGCCTCTCTTACCAGTTTTACCCATCACTCCAGAAGCAAGCGGAAAGGCCCTTTTTATGACTAAATTCCAATTAAGGGTTTCCTCAGCTACTTGTCCTAGTGAACATGACAAGAATGGTTTCCGAGGACTAGGTACGGCCCTGGGTGAATACTGATAGTCCTGCGCTGCCGTTGCGAATATTCTCACGGATATCTTTTTCTAGCTATGTTTGTTTCACGGATGTCCTCTGGGTTGATTACACTGAAGCTGCTTAACTTTATTTAAGGCCTGCTCTTCGTGTAAAGCCACCGTTAACTAGCCCACTACACCTGCTGGTACTCAGCTATAATAAGTGAATACATTCGTGTTGTTATAATTTAAACCACTTTGCCACTTGTTCTTTTGTTGTATAGGTCAGTATTTCAACACTTTCTTAAGTTATGTGTGTAATTTCTTAGTGTGAAATTCGCTTTATTATATATTTTGACATAAAAAGTTTTTTTTATTGATAAGAAATATGAAATAGTAATTTTGAAGCTACAATTTCCGTAAACAATCAAGAAATTCTTTAAAATATATACATACACTGCTATCACATTTTGCAACATGTTGTACACTCACCAAGACTTAGTTCACCCCAGTATTGTACTTCATGAGTAACAGTCATTAATAGCGTAACCGAGTTGTAAATTTGTATAGCTATTCTTATTTAGGCATTAGAGGAGCTATATTGTAAACTACATATTGTTAAAGAACTATAAACTAATAAACGTTAACTGTCTAGTAGCAGTGGATTTAGAGAACAACATTTTTCAATGACTGAATGAATTTTTGTAGTGAACTGAACAAAACTTTTCTTAGTTTATTAGTTTGAGAGTTCTAGTACAGGCCCGAAATATTTATTGTTGTTTTTATCGTACAAAAATATTTAACACTAGCAAATAAAAATGTATATACTCTACTTAAAGTGTCAAATTAAACCCCGTGGTTTGGTTTTTTCAACTTTTCTGCCGGTGTGTAGTGGTTTAACAGGATCTTATTAATTATATAAAGGTTAAGAAATTTATGAATATGATTACCCAAAAGATCTTGAACCATTCTTTTTTAATGGTTATTATTCTGTTATTTTTATAAAGAAAGTTTAGATACTTCATTATAGTACAAAAAAAGTACCGACCATTAGAATGAGAACACTATACAGATATCGGTTCTGGGGCATTTTGTGGCTCTTCGGTATTTTACAGCCTTTCTTTTGACTCCGACGGAAAATTCCACATAACTCTTGGGAGCATTCTACAGACGGTTCAATCGTTTGTAAATTATCAAGATGTGTCGGCACCAAGATTAGTTGGTCGGTTACCGGGCTCCTACAAAGCGATAAAATCGGGCAATAATTTAATTTCAATTGAACTGAACAAACGTAGAAATTTAGAATTTGCGTTATTTACAGAGATCAATTCCAACTCTTTCATGTTATATGTAACCTTTACAAGGTGTTTACATTTTGTTCCATCGTGTATATCAATTTTTGTCCTAAACACAGTTGTATATTTCTGTTTGAATCGACATATTGAAACTTATATTACATATTGTTTCAATTAATGATTCTTGAAATTTAGTTAACAGACATAGGCTATTTATTGATAATAGGCATTTATTTCAATTATTTACAGAGGATTCATTGAAACGGTAACGCGATTGGCAAATAATCTTTTGCCACAGCAAAACTAAAGTTCAAAGTTTTAAAAATCCATTTAATTTCTTACGCTACTATAAAATCTGATATAGTAATTCTTAAAAATACTGTCATACGGCCTCTCTCTGAAGAGTACGTCCAACTTCTTTCTTATTTCTATTTCTTTCCATACGAAAGTGTAATTCATGGACTTGTAAGTTTTGCTTTAAGTAATTTTCTATTTCCATCTATGATTTCGATACTATTTTTATGACCTCAGATAAAATAGGTGTAAACATATCATACCATGAATCTACGTTCGTAGTTCGAAATAAATCCCGGTTTATATTTATTACTTGTTGTTCCAAAATATCTATATTATTCCTAATAATTTATCATTTTCAATTGCACTTATTGTATAGTTTTTTTTCCAACTTATGGGAAAGCATGCAATGATCTGGCCTTATCAAATACATTACTCCTAAATATATCTGTTTTACCATTTCAAAGTTTGTCTATAAAAGATTTGGATATATGCGATATACGCGTAAGTTAATTAACGATTGAAGTAAAATCAAAACTGTACATTAAGGCCAAAAACATTGTCTATTGGCGCAGTCATCCAGTATATTTTAGTTAGAGTCACCAATATGTGTTGTATAATACATTATTTTAAAGAGGCAAGATATTTACTAGCTCATTTAGGAATTCCCACTCCGTATTCTCTTGTAATCTATAGAGACAGATAACTCTAAAAAATTAATCTACAGACTTTACGTTCAGAGGCTATAGGTCAGCAGTAACCATATTTTTTTTACTTGATCATCCTGAATACCATCTCGTATATATCACTTCACAAGATCTGAATGTACCGTTACACTCAGCAAAAAGTCGGTAGCTTGGACACTGTAAAGATGAAGTTCATCACTCAATGTTTACATTACGCTAAATATGATAAAATCCAAAATATTCTGAACCTCACTTCATTTAGGGAAGTATTAGTGTTTTTCTAGGGCTTCTTATATATGCTTACATTATATTGACATCTGACCTATCAGTTGCACAATAATTAAAGATTTAATAAATATATTGTAATCTTGATTACTTGTATCAACCTTTTGAAAAATATAAATATAATAATCCACATAATATATTAAAGCAAAAGCAATATAAACTTAATAACAATCAACTAAACAAATATTATTGATCTTTTAATATCATTGGTTAAAATCCTCTGACATTTGTCTCTTTCATTTCTCGAGAAAAACATTTTCCATACCTACTTCAGACAAACATAAAACCTACGTTCTTCAATTAATCCTTTATTTCTAACAGAATTGTTTGTTTTCTGGAAACAAGTGATCGCTTATGAACAGTCTCTGATCAGGTGAAGCTTGTTTATCTGCTTGGCATTTACATTTCCTGAATGAAACATTTTTGGGATTCATATACTTTTGCCTAAATAAATGTGATTAATAGGTCAGGTGATATATACTGGGTGAGTTTTTTTAAAGTGATCCAATAGCTAACTTTTTAATTACACGACTTATCACCACACTTTAAATTTGGAACTTGCTCAATTTTAAGTTTCACTGAGGAATACACTTTCAAAACTTTTTGAAGATGGCCGCCATTTTCCGATATTGTGGCCAACTTGAAAATCTTTTATGGAACACCCTGTATTTTATGTTGTTTTTATATTCTACTCTAAAAAATAAGACATTTGTGCTATTGAGAGTTTTTCAATATCTCTAATGGTTCAAGAGCTACGTGGATTGGAAGTTTGAAGCTGAACTCGAAAGCAGAAAGGTCAGGTGATCGAGGAGGCCACACTACCTAATGGTTTGGATTTTTTCTGTGGGGAGCCATAAAGGATAAGGTGTACCGCACGCCCTCTACAACTCCCGAAGACATGCGTGAAAGGATACGCAACGAGTGCAGCTCAATTGGCGAAGACGTTTTAATCAGGGTACAAAGAGTGCATGTGCAACGACTCATAAAATGAAGTGAGACAGAAGGGCGGCACTTCGAACATTTGATTTGAACTTGTAAAGTTACTAAGCTATTAGAACTTGTCCTTTGTTTTGGTATTGCTATTACAATAATAATTTTTTATATAATTTTTAAATGTGTTCAATAAAATATGTATTCTTTAAATGTGTTTGTTTAACTGCGATCTATCTAAGTCGCTGCTTCTGAAATCTTTTTTTATCTCAAATCTTTTTTTACTAAAAATTTAGTGAAAAGTTAAAAGAATATCAAAGCAAAATGATTAATGCCCAGCGTAAAATATGTCTAATATCAAAACATATACAAACTACACACATAACAAATCACTAACAACACATAAAACTAACATTGATTAAACCTGTTTTAAGAGTTCATGCCACTGATGATGAAAACTTCCAGTCCACGTAGCTCCTGAACCATTAGAGATAATTGAAAAACTCTCAATAGCAGAAATGTCTTATTTTTTAGAGTAGAATCTAAAAACAACATAAAATACATGGGTGTTCCATAAAAGATTTTAAAGTTGGCCACCATATTGGAAAATGGCGGCCATCTTCAAAAAATTTGAAAGTGTATTCCTGAGTGAAACTTAAAATTGAGCAAGTTCCAAATTTAAAGTGTGGTGCTAAGTCGTTTAATTAAAAAGTTAGCTATTGGATCACTTTAAAAAACTCACCCGGTATATTGATTTCCACTGTCATGTGAAATACATAAAAAGGGATAAAAATACTATAAAATAGACATTAACTTTCTCAATAATAGAACATTGTTATGGTTACTAATAAATACAACATTAAATTTATAAATACATCAACACAGCGTATACCAGAAACTTCTTCAAAAGAAATCATTTACAGTATAACCATTTGAAAAATACATGTTTGATCGTTAAAGTACTGAACTTAACATTTACTGTACGATGCAATGATTATTTCATCTAGTTACAAAAATAGCCTGTTCGTCGTAATAGAAAAAAGCTATTACATATTGTTAAAGTGTTGATATGAATTGAAAAAATTTAATGAAATAATTTTACATTAAATATATTTATTGTAATGCTTCTTAAAATTTGCTAGACAGTTTTATATTTAACATTAAACCTAAAAAATCATATACATTAATGATGTGTTTTATTTTAAAACCCATTAAAGTAGCGTAATAAAATGTATTAAATGTATTGCCTCGCCAATAAAAAAATATATACAAATTATACAATAAATATAAACAAAATAAATTGATTACCTTTTGAAAATCTACTATTGTTAGATACAAACAATAATTAGTGGATATATCTGTTTTAATTACGAAAACTACATAATTTTCAAAGTCCTTTATGATTAATTCTTAACGAACAATTGATCTGATAGTATATAAGCCACAACCCATGTACGTAAGCTGTGCCAAGAAAAAGTAGAGTGTAATGAGCAAACATTTAAGCATGAACAACTCATTAATTAGACTTGGGCATAAACTTAGGCCGTGGAATATTAAAAACGATAGTAATATAACTTTAAAAACCCTGTTTTATCGTAATTGTCACGACGCTGTGCTCAATGCCACATTTATTCGATGCTTGCGTGTATGAGTCATGTAGTCAGTAGTTCAGATCTTATTTGTTAAGGTAGTTGTTCAGCTCTCGAAGGAATAAGTACGTCTCTCACGGTCTCTAAAGTAAGGAGCAATCTAGTGTTGTGAAATCTTGCTAGTTAGGAAAATATTATTTCTAATGAGCTGTTTTCACATCAATAAAGTAGTTAATTTAACGTCAAAATAGTTGACTCAGTTGATAGAATTGCATTTTGGACCTTTCGCTATCTAGGCTTCTAAGCGTAACAAATTAGAATTGCAAAACAACCCTACGCAATGTAACAGGTATAACGCAGTGACCGAAGTTTCAGAAGCTGCAAAAATGAAATAGTTCGTCTAATTATGGTACACCAAACAGTATTTTGGATTTTTTTAATCTTATTATTATTAAAAGAGTATATTATTCAATTTCTTTTCGATATTTTAATAAGATAGTTTGTAAGTAATTGTGCAGCTAGAACGTATTTAATGTTTAAGAACTAATAATCCAGATTGTTCAATATGCAACCATAATTCTGGCACTTTTATATATACATTCTTGTTGAAACATAGCCTATTTTATTGAATCTATAAGCATTCACTTACAAATTACAATATGAAGGGAGACACTCCAAAACCGTTTCGGCATTGCAGCTGCCGGAGAAAACATCGTCTACAAGTTCGCAACAAAGGTGTGAACTCCTTCCTTATCTGGAATGGTGTCTACAACAAAACATCAACTTGTGATTTATGGCATCCTGCGAGAGTCCGGAGACTTTAACGCTGCTGACAACCGAATGCCCCGCTGTCCCTCAATAGCACCCAAATTGCCTCGATGCCCCGCTGCTCGCTTCAAATCGACTTTTAATCAGAACAATTTATGTAGCCACAACTCAGATTGCAGGAAAGATGTTAATCTATTGTGGGGACCAAGATGGCCGAGCGGTTGATTGGACCTAATGCTCCATTCATCAAACGCTATGACGGCCACAGCTATTGTTGGAGGCACTAGGGTGACCTCGACACATTAACATGTACGAGACGACTGGACTGACACTTCGTCACTATCATCGTGCGTGACAACAATTATCATAGTGTCCTAATAACATTTTCTTCTTTTTAATTCAGAATCAGCAATCAACTCATTCACGCCTAATGAATGGTACATTTTAAATTATATAGTTTGGTAATAAATATCTGATTTTTTACTTGTTATAAACTCATTTTGATTTAATGTTTAAGAGAGCGACATTGCTAAAGTGAGTACATGACCAATTGTTTTTCCTATTGAAGCAATAAATCTAGAAACGCATTTTAGGTGGTTCGTATCCTTTTTCTTTATAATTTCATCATACTTTGATACATAATTATGAGCTTAACCCATATAGGGATCCACGGGATCAATATTGACCCTCTACTAGTACAATAGTATATAATGTAGCGGTTTGAGATGCTCAAGGTACTGAGTATATACGGGTTAAAGAGTTACTTGATGTTCTTTACACGCGTTGCCTTTTCCTAGGTTTTCTTTATTTTATACAACATATTGTGTAATTGTTTTATCTTACAAGAGTATTACAATAAATATTCAATTCACAATAAATAGCTCAGTATTAAACAACTTATATACACCACTATTGTAAATTATGCAAAATTGTAGTCTAACCTAAGAAACCCCACTTATAGAAACCCTAAGAATAGGCCCACCACGAGTTCAACTAATAAAGACATATATCACTAGAGACGCAAGGAAATCCAATACCATGACTCACTCTCTCTACCGGCGAGAACCCTTTGCTATTCTATTTGAATCCCACTCACTTAGAGTTATGAGTAAGTAACTAACAGCTCGCTGCGCCGCGCCGCATAGACCCGATGCACGTGTCCCTGTTTACAATCCGGCCTATGAAATGCACGAGCGTTAGTTATGCGCGAGCCGTGAGAGCGGATAGGTTAATTAAATTTATTCCCGGAGTGGAGTTACGTCGCTGTATAAACTAGTGCACCGTGGAAGGCCACGCGATATCGTAAACAGACTCGTAGAGCTATCGTAAAGTAGAGCTAGTTGGCCGAGTGGCGACGCACGCTAGTGTAGATTTTGCATGTTTCACACTTTGTTTCATGGACTATTTGTTCGGTCTTGGCATTGCAATACAAGTTATGGGAGACATAAGGAATTCAGCTTAAGGAATATAATGTATTATTCTTATAATGTATTCATATAAGGAATTAATCTTTACTTAATAACACTGTATTTTTGGAATGATGTGTCTTAATATTGTAAGAGTATTTGGTAAAACATTATTGAAGCTAAATGCTTTTGCACTCAAAAGTACTGGTCTCTTACATTAGAGCGAACTATAAAACAAACAGGCTGCTTGTGTCGTCCCACATAGTATATCGTAGGTACCGTAGGTTAATTGTTCTTTATAGGCATGCTATATAAAGTTTTATAATAAATGTTGACCATCACGATATTTATGAAGCTGGAAAATGTCAGAAACTGAGAGCTCCTAAAGGATGACAGCTCTCTTGAAATGGGAGCTGCAAAAGGCTGGGAACTACAAAAGGTGGAGATTTAGAAAGCTCTCATAAGTCGGGGGCAAATGGATTCGGCAGTAGGCTGTAACAACATAATTGAGAAATCAGCACAAGAAGGAGCTATAAGATGTTGGTAACCCTTAAATTCTAAATGCTTAATTTACTCAGCGTTAATTGTGTACGTTAGTAGTGTAATTTAATTTCTAGAAAGTTTTGAAATGCTATTCTATGAACTGCAATCGTAATGTATCTGAATATTTTGGTCAGTGAGCAAAAAGGCGTTGTTTTGTTTAAGATGCCGAGGCCCTGAACCTCAGTATGTGCAGATATAAATGTTTTCCCAGACTGCTCTCACCTTCTTGGTGAGTGAAGTATGTGTGTATTTATTGTATGATTCGTATTTCTCGTGTTATGTCAGTGCTTAAAATATAGTATACTATATAAGTAACTTATAACGATAGAAAATATCTTAATCCTGTTAATCTTTCGAAGTATCCAATAAAACACTTGAAATAAAGAATTTTCATTACTTTACACACGTGTGATGTAATTTAAAGTGTTCTTTTGAAATGTAGATATGCCATATAAAGATATAAAGAAATACATATAAATAACCCTCTTATTAATGGTCTTGTCCAGTTGACAGCGGTTATTGCAAAATAACTGAGTCTGAGCTGAGACCTACGAGCTTAACAATCTTCTTGAACGGGTTGAGCAAGCCTGTCCTTAGAAGGAGCCCACCTTCTCGGTCATCGAATATTAGTGGTTCCTGTTCCTTGAGTTGATTTCCTGTACAGATAGAAATGGAATAATTTCTTTTTTATAAGGCCTACTATCACTAAAATAAATGAATTAGTTGTATGTTATTTTCTTTATGTTTTGTTTACAAATATTTACAGTTTCCGGAAGAGACCCTGAAAATTAAAAGTAAGTTTCCTTATCAACCAACTCACGGAAATAATACGAGTATATTTTATTACCAAATAGTAAATCTTTATAACTAGTTTTTGAATCCCTGTTATGCCATTATGGTTGCTATGAATAATTTAATCAACATCATTCGACTAATTTAAATTAAACTACGTTTTCGTTTGACCCATTCGGTTTCTAAAAGTTATATTTTTACTATATGGACAGTATTCTTACTGATCCCATAAACTCACTTGCATTCAAACTAATTCTGAATTAAAATAGGGGTTCTCCTACATATAAATCGAAAATTAATTTGTGATTTTGCATTGTAAGTTTGAATTGTATGTAAATTTTAACACTTTCCGCGTGATATTCTATGTAATGAGCTCTGTAAAGGCTCTGTCGACTTAGAATCCAACAAATATGGGTTACCAAAAATTTATATAGTTAAATAAAAGATGAAAAGATCCGTTAGTCTTTCCCACAGATGATATTTAGTCTGCAAAGTAAATTATAGTCAACAGTATGTGTATAAATTCATAGTGCTTGTTTCCAAATATATTATATTAACATACGTAAATTGGACAAGAGTATAACACTCTCAACTGTAGTTTATAATCCCTTCGTCGAGGTCATAAAAATTGGTTTATTGAGTATGGTGGGTAAGTAACCGATGGGTAATCAGAAAATATATCATATATTTCGAAATAAATATTAATAATCTTAAATATTGTTTTTACATATAGCTCCTAGCACTTAAAGTCCATTGGTTTTTTATGTTATATTTCACAGTTTTTTTTTTAAACCAACTTTACTATTAATAAAAGGATTGAAACTGCCGATACTACACACGGTACTGTCAGTCTAGCCGATTCGAGAGGCGTAAAATTTTGCTGGAAAATTACGCATTTAGACATTTAATATGCACCATTAGTATAAGCGCAGGCTGAAATTGCTGTTGGTGAAAATATTTATCTTTCACCGTTTTATGTACCCATTAAACTTAGTGAAGGCGAACTCTGAATTTGCGAGAGCGTAGCGATGCGATACGGCTATCATCCCATTTGCAGTAATTTGATAATAAATTGCATAATTTAGGGGCGCGCATGCGCATGGCTGGGGTCACTCTAATCTCGAAAATGAGCGCCATTACGTTATCGAGGGCTTACTACGCCGCGCCGATATGACCAAGGTAACTTGAATTTTTCACAAACATTAAGAGCAAATAAAAAAGCAACGGTCGAGAAGATTCCTACAGTTGTAATGTTCCATGTCAATAAAGGTTTGATACTACTGCCCTCACTCTTTATCATTTTTATGTTGCACATACGAGTATCTCGTTAATGAACTGTAACATTTATATGTTAGACTTTTGTAACCATACCAATGAACATCCAGTGCCTTGATTGCTCTACAAAAGACAAATGACAGATCAACTTAGTTCTGTAATTGCGGTATTACGTTATGATATACCATCATACGACGTTTCTATAATTGGTTTCTACTCTCTTCTTCAGTTGGTAAGTCCTAAAACGCAAGATTGAGCATTTAAGAAAGAGTAATAAAAAATCATGGATATATAATTTTGTATTTAATGAAGCAATTTCACAATTGATTCTTGATTCTTAAAACAATTACAATGAACTTACTGGAATGAAAGTTGACAGAAAATTCAAGTTAAAAGTTCATATAAATGAGAAAAGTTAGAAGAAGGGCAAACGAAAAATTATGTCACAACACAGATGTACCTCAACAACAAGAGATGGATGCACCACACCACGTAATTTAACAGTAGAATAGGAAAACCTTAAAGGATTTCATCGTCCATATATCTGTGCGAAAAAGTTAACGTACTCTCGCGAACACGATGAGGTCGTAGTTGTTTTCGGGTAGCACCATTTTGAAATTCAGTGCAACGAAAGAGAGATAAAGAGGGGTTCACAATGTCTCGTAAAGTCCATAATTAAATGTATTGTATTTTTAACAGGATCCCAAAGCACGACAGAGCAACCGAGTCTTTAGTACCCCAGGTGTGTGTGATGTCGAAATGATGCAACACGAAAACAGCTGGGAGTTAATCGTGTTGCTGAGAGTGAATTTCGAATACTGAAATCATGGCAAGAACTAAGTAGTAATGCCAAGGCACTGTTTGAGTCCTGCTGGATCCCTTCAAATGGACGTGGACTCCAGAATGCAGGAGTCAAGTCTGTGGCGGTATCATATCTCGACCTCTGCACTGAGGGGAGGTGTACATGGATAAAACTCGACAGTCGCATTGAATCAACCCATCCCATCATCTTTGCGTTATGTGTAGAAATATTTTACTTTTACACGTTGAAGGAAAGTAATAATGGAATATTAGATAATACATCATCTTGAATTAAAAACGACAGATCAATGCAGTAGTTATCGAATATTTTATAAAATATTACAAATCCACATCATATTACAGACCTTCCAGGTTTCTTGAATAAAAGATCGACTTTTTCAACAAGATTATAACTACATTATGCCCAGGAGCCGAGAATATATTTGTACTGCATAAGCATACAACCAGGTATTTTTCTGAAATCGGGCGTCATTCACTATAGGTTTGGAGGAGTTTGAAATAAGAGTGTATCAAAAGGTTAACAGTTTGAAACACTATTTTTGTTTAAATTATATTTTACGTGACTTTACATTGAAACCAACAATCATCTGTAAATATGTGTGAAATCAGCGCCAGATAAATATATACATTCCACCTATTTGCTGAATAGAACTAATTTCAGTCCCTTTATCTCTTTTTTTAAAGTTTGTTATTGGCGATGGAAAGTTTGAAAGGATAATATGATTTCGAACATTTTAGTTACCGATGATAAATGTCCAAACTCCTATCGCGTTGTATAACGTTAGTGTAAATGTGACTCACAGTCGGTTCTTCGTGTGTTACTTTCAAACCTTTTTAATAGCCCCCCCCCCCTCTTATAATCTCATTCAAAACTAGAAAGGCTGACGATCGATTACTATCTTAGGAGAAATGTATCTTTGGATTATAAGAAAAGCAGACTGTGTGCTTATACGATGCTCGGTTCCAAGTTATTATTTGATATGTGTCGTATCAGTTGGACAATATACACTTTATAGTACTCACATAGTTCAAGTTAAGTCGTGTTGTAAACTGTATTGTATAATATAATAAATCTATTATGAAACCGTTATGTCAGTTTTAATTATGTTAGATATCTTCTATACATAATGACCTACCGTTCGGTAAGTAGTTTGGGGTGGTCTAATAGACCAGAGTTACTAGACAGTAACTGAGGTTTGTTCGGGTGACATATACATATGAAGCGAACACTATACCTTGTTCCAGCTTCCAGAACATTTATTAATATTATTCCTCTCATTGTAGGTTGACGGCGCGTACAAGTTCGCGAGTGCAAACACATTAACCTATGACGTAACTGGCTGGATACACAGGGAATGCATCACAGGGGCCAGCGCCATTACACTAAAGATCGCAAGTGCACCTGCATAAATATGCATTCACACACGGCGCAGTGACAAATTGAGTAATGGACCACCTCTGAGCGGAGATAGCATCGGGAAAACATCGTTTGTTTAAATGACGCTCCTCGTTTATATTTCCAGTGTGATTGTGAATCTTGTCCGTTATTTTTTATAAGAGCTTTTTCTTTAGTGAACACTATTTTGTTATCTAAGTACGTCCTCTATGAGATAGAAGGGATACAAGATTAAAAAGATATATACGTCGTTGCATAGCCTTACCACTGGTAAGCACCAGCGATGTAAATGTTTTGGTCCGTTATGTCGGATATGAATATCTGTAATTTCCATATAACCTGAAAGATTTGTCTTTTATCATGAGAATCTTAAACGATTTAGTATGAGGCCTTACGAAATACTAAATATATTTTTTTATTTACTTTGGAAGCCCGAGCCGAGTTACCTCATATTCTACATATATTTCATAAAAGATAGTGGCTGAAATATTAGGAACTTATTTAAATACACAAAAATATATCTTCTACCATGGCATGTCCTACTCGTTATTTACTGAACTCTACGTCTCGTTTCATCTACAGTATTGTAACTAGGAATAATAATGTATGACTAATTAGAAATACCCAACATATTCACTTTACGTTTTAATGTTATTTTTTTATTTTTTGTAAGGGGCGGCCAATTCCATTTTAAGCCTTATTCTGTCCGTGTTCATGTATTACTGGCCTGTGCGAGGACCTTATCAAACAGAATATTAGTGATGTAATACGTGCAGTTAGTTATATGAATCACAGTTTTCTATGGATACGTCCTAATCAAGTACTAGCTGTATTAAATGTAAGTTATCCATAGTTAACTGCAAGCAAGATATATTTATCAAGAACTTTATGGATAACGCCAAAATTAAATTAATTTTTAATTGAACGTATCTTCATTTCTGCAATAGAAGTTCTAATATATTTATTATTACAATACAAGGGTTTCTTCCAAAATACTGTAATGAGATGAAATAATCTTAAAGATATTGATAATTTCGAAACAAATTACGAATGCTACAATTAATTCTAAAATTATTTATTCTTTAGTGTGTGTGCTCAAGTTATTTATCTGGCCCAAGTACACCAAGGTTACTGCCTAAATATGTAAACAATGTAAATCATTCATTTACGTATGAGTTTGAGTTTGAAAATTTAACATTTTAAATGGAATGTCAAATTAGATTTAAAACAGCAGCAAACGTTGCAGGTCAAAAGATTTTTTGCTTATCCCGAAGGTATGTTCAGTAATTTGAACATGTCGCTACTGTAAGAAATTCATATCACCGCCAACCACATTATTTAATCACACAATACTCCGTTATACATTCTAGGCACAAACGATAAGGGCAGTAAGTACGACATGAAACCTTAAAACCACCATTTATTTATTTTATTTATATATAAATTAAAGATGCAAAGTTACTACCTAACATGATGAAGGGTAATTAAAAACCTAGTGTATATTTTCGACTGAATTAGTGACTAGATATGCTCCAGTTGGTCCGAACCGGTAACCTGTGATCGACGAGTTATCGTGGGAGATTATACCACAGCCACACTTGACCTTTCAATAGAGTCATTGAGCGGCCGAGCCTGTCACGTGTGCAGGATTACAATAATTACCGAGTAATCCTCACGACATAACTCATGAGCTACTCTTATTGTCAATGTCTCCACTGATGCCACAATATAAACTTCCAATTTATCATTGAAGTATATAACTATATTCTAATTGCTAGCAGCATTTTTGCACGTTAATTATAGTTTGTACAATGTGTGCAAGTATTGAATAATGCAGCTAAAATCGTTTAACTCGACTCGATGTAAAATTCCATAAGGTTTCAATTATAAGTTTCACTCGTTCAGTGTCAGAAATAAATATTATAGAGATTTAATTCTGTTTTCTCTAATGCTGAATATATAGCATTAGCATGAGATGTGCATGTATGCTCTAGTGTCCCTGATCTCAGGTCGACAACTATATGATAGTGTCCCTCAACATCCTCAACATTTGAATACATTTAATATAGACTCTGTTGCAGAGTCCAATGTAATATTCAGATGAATATGTATTACAACTATTACCGTGTTCTCCAATCTTGCTTGTATATATTTTTAAATTCTATTACATATTACATTTAACACTTTTTAAGTGTCTGTTGTAATCGTAGGTCAGCTACGTTTTCCATGAAACGTTTGATAAATATTTTTCTGTAAAAGATTACAATATTTGTGTAACAGATGGACATCTTAAGGCAGACATGTTTCTTTTCAATTAAATATGTCATTAGACAAGTCATAATTTACAATTCATTAAATGTTTACAGTCTAATTTTTGTGAAAGTAAATTAAATATTGCACCGCTTCATAATTATTTCATACTACTCATAAAAATACTAAAAATATTTTGTACGAGCTAAAAGAAAAACATAATGCTTTCAAAAGATAAAGGTTTAAATTCTTTAGGATGAGGATATGACGTTTTTTATTTTGTTAGCAGTAATCTTATAAAAAACAGTAAACATTAAATTTATAACAACTATAAACTATGAAATTCATCTGGTTGGATGGCAGATAAATATCATATTCTCCAGATAAGAACATTCTCTTACAAATCATCAAGTCTCCAAGTACGTCATAAACGAAACACTTATTTGACTACAAGAAGGCGGAAAGTATACTTCAAATCCTACTCGTGAATTAGTGAAAAACCCATATTTGCATTGTAATATGTTTGATAATCCTTGATAAACAAGGAGAGGGAAATTTGCAAGGGTGAAGCGTATTCTAGGATAAATAAAGTCTTGAGAGTGAATGAAAATAATTTACGGAGCTTTAGTGAAACCTTACACTCATGGGGATAGAACGATTGCATTTCTTTCTTTATAGCTGTATGTTTGTCTGCATGTATGCTTGCCTAACCGTCAGTCTTTCTGCACGATATCTGGTGGCAAGATATCTTGATAGAGCTCATCGATATGCTTTAGGTTTTTCATGAAACTTCATTTCTACATAGACAAAAATGAGTTCTATGATGGTGCATGCCCAACCATGAAATTTGGCTGAGTGTCATTGAAGCCAAACACAATCACATATTGAGTAGGTTGACACGCGTTATGTATATCAGCCGATCTAATATCAGGACATCTCAAGAATGAAATGAGCAGGTTTATTCAAACTTTACGTGCAACCTGAGTGAAGACTGTTACGAGACACGTGGAGTGATGTACCCCTACCTTTATTTATCTGAGAATCCCAACTGTCTATCAAATACGTTAGCGAGAAATGTACCTTGATAAATCTCAAAACGTGCATGGGCTCTGTAGTCATTATTACAAGAAATTTTCATCTCCTTATTACCATACCGTTTCTGTATATCATATGTGATTGAGCTTCGTTTTTTAAGGCTTGGGATTGAGAGAAGAAAGCATCTCCTATTCAGTTTATTACACAGCTTAAAAGAAATTCTACTCTGGACAGATTGCCAGAAATGTAATCTATATGGGCACTCCATGATGTGCATAATCTATTATAACTCTTAAGAATTTCACATTAATGTTGTACACATAATTATGTGTAAATTTACATCATCATGAGGTCTAACAGTAACAAAGATATTCCGTGTTTTTTCTGAGTTTAGAAGGAAACCATTACAGGTTGTTCCAAAGTGGAGCTTTTGTTAAAAAAAGTAGTATCATATGTGAGTAAAAAAAGTTGAAGACTTGGGAGATCATTTATTGTGAAAAGCAATGGTCCAATGACAGATCCCTGACATCTCCTGTCATTTATAGTAATAATCAAAAGGAGACGTGCCCATTTATACACGTAATATCTGTCCCTATTGGGTAATTTCAGGAAATGAATAGCGGACAATGGGTGCGTTATGCAGGTCTTCCATTGATTGCGATTATCCTCAATAATATTTGAGGTCATTAGTGAATATTTTGTTCAATTATCATTCGTACTTTGAATCTAGTTAGGTAAAGTAGGGCCAAAAAATCTATGTGTCATGTAGGATCTCTGGGGAAAAAATACTTTTACATAAAGAATTCTAGTATCATACCTACCAAGAAGAAACCTGTTTTCATAATTTATAGAAGTATTCACTGCCACTAATCTCTCTCTTCTTATTATATCAGGCCTAAAATAGAATATTTAAGCATAACGGAAGTAATATACAAAGAATAGTAAAAAAACATTCATGGATCATCAAGACCAGTTATGAGGACTATAAAAATTATCATACAACTGAATCGTTTTGAAAAGTGACAATTTATAATATATATACCTTACTGGTATACATATTATAAATTGTAACATTTCAAGCCTTTCTTAAAAGTTTTATTCTTTGTTTTATTATAAGGGGTGGAATTTAAGGATTTGGGTATCAAGTGGTAGTTTTTAAGGATTTTAAGAGTATGAAAGTAATTTAATTTCATATATAACATTAAAAACCTTATAAGGTACTTTTCAACACGTTTTAAAATGAATTGTCTTTAAAATAAGTAAATCTGGACTTAAAGGGTCACGACTGGAGGGTCAGATGAAATGGTATACAAATTTTCAAGTAAATCCATCCAATCTGAAAAAATTGGAGCTTTTACCTCATTATCACCTTCAGTGACTACTAATATAGCACCGAAATAAGATATCATAGAGCGAAAGAAGATTGCAAGACCCGTTTGACAGTAGTAGCTTTCCTAGATCTACACACACACACACACACACACACACACACAACACACACACACACACACACACACACACACACACACACACACACATATTTGTGTATTTATTATTGTTCGACTCAATAAGGAAAACTTAACTGTAGCATCTTAGTATATATTTGTTTAGAAGTGAATTTCTGAAGTAGGCTTCTCAGTCCTAAATAGGTAAATATAGTTTCTTCATCGGGACAACGAGGCAAACCTCAGCTGTGGCATCGGAAATATAATTCATTTGAACATAAATGCTCCTATTAGCTCAAAACTTGACATAAAAGTTAGTACCTCAACCTCTGATTGTTTATCCATGAACGCTGGAATAATTTGTACCTCATTGTATGCCTACTTACGTTTGAAAAATATCATAGGGGACCATCATATGACATGATGAGTGCTTTTACTAATTAGGCTATGGTCTTTAAGTTTTAAAACTGTGTTCAAAGCCGCGGGTAACAGCTACCAAATATTATGAGGTAAACATTTGGGTTACATGATGAAGAAACAGCAATCAACTATATGGTTTGAAACCATTGTTTTGTTTTCGATAAATTACATATCTCTTTTTACCTTGTGTGTATAATCTACTTTGAGTATAGCATGTGTCACTTATCTATACGAACCAATAAATGTCTAAGAATGTCAAAATAATAGCGAGAAATTTGGATTCTACGGAATTTCTACTTTAGTGAGGGACACGAATATTGCTGGGTAAGTATTAAAGGTTATTGCAAGTATACCCATTACATTATACCACTCCATGTCCTCTTTGACTAATGGGAAAGAGAAAACTTTGCCTTCCTCTTGAATTCTTTCAGGAGATCATTATTGAATTAGTGATAACTATCCTTCATCATGGTGCATATATCATAGAATCTCACGAGGTAGTGGTCCCAATTCTTCAGCCTTACACATCCTGAATATCCTGTCACTCCAGAAGCTACCCAGGGTCACTAAAACAGTAAAAGGTATTTATATTCTTGTCTTAGGGGGAAAAAATTAAAATACTACTCCAAAAGCTTTAGGATGAAAACTTTATGTGGTTTCAAAGCAATCATTGTTTAACCAATTGCTTCAAACTGTAATGACAGTTTATTATTGGTAATGACCAATGTCAAAATCCAATAATGTGTTTTAAAAATATACCAAAAGCATAGATTTCTGCCCTTTTAGATGTTTCTAAACCTTACTCTATGAAATATCTTTTTATGACGTCTAAGATTAAATTATTACAAACGGATTTCAGTGACTCTTGATTGTGTGTGTGTGTGTGTTTATTTCACAATAGAAAAACTGTTGGTGAATAGCCTATATCATATATTTTGTGTCTGAAATATTTTAGGAACGCAAATTACCTAACCCTCTCAGTCAAATATAGTTCGAGAGTTATATAGTTTTCAGAATTGAGTACTGAGTAGTTCAAAATTCAACTATTATAGCTAAATAGAGTGCAGTTTATTGTTAAATCTTAATATTACATGATTTTAACAGTCAATAGTATACTTACTAAAGGGCTATTCATTATTATTTCATATGCATCTCAAGATATGGATTTGGAAAATTTGGGTTGTCTGCTACACTTCTCGTTTACTGCATTAAAATAAAATACACAAATGTCAAATAATTGTAAATTTACTGTACGAGGCCTTTCAGCATCAAAGATGCTATCTTTAGGTGTGAATTCAAACTAATGAAAGCAGTAAAAATGTTCATTAAATAAAACACAATTATAGCCGAATAAAACTGAATAGATGTACGAAAAACCTAATAGATATACAAATACAATTTTGGGGACGTTAGTTATATTCTTTGAAGGAAACATGACCAAATTATTGGACACGTCTGTATTTTATTTTACTACAACAATTGGTTATTCAATAAGAAGATCTTCTTCCAATTCCCCATGATGGCTCATTTCTGCCTGGTTTATTCCTGCCAGCACTAACACTAAAAACTGAACTACGTACATTGAACTAAGTACAACAAAATTGTATCATTTACATCTTTGCACTTGGGAATGAACAACCAATAATAGCAAACGTCGAGATAGTTAGGGTAAGGGTAACCTGATCAATAGGTTTAGTAAACTGTGGAGGATGGTTGTTAGAGTGAATAGAGCTATATTATTAATATAAATAATCTTTATGCCTAAACGTGAGAGGTTCCCGCCATTTCCCGATTTGACTCAAAGAAGGCTAAAGCAGAGACGATCTTTCCTTCATCCAAGGAGATAGTCCCCATTATTCCCTCCCTCTCATGTGGCTATACAATGGGAATTTCATTAGGAGGTTACCCCAATCTCCTATCATTGCCCCGTCCTAAATATCCTCTCAAAATACTGGGAGTGGTTTTTTTCTCTCTTACAACAAGAGCTTGAGAAATTTCACTTAGTCCAATTACTTGTTCTGGACTGACAGGATATTCTGAATGTGTAATCAACCAGAGGTTCTCAGTTTGCCTTGCCAGATGCAGTGATGTGAGAGTCGTCGCAGCATCTTTAAGAGGAATTTTTAAAATAACTATCAACAAATATAAATTACTATTCAAAATAAAATATATTTAACATTACTTGAAAGTAAAAATACCGAACAACCTATTTAAATAAAAAGATTGTAAGTTCACACAAGGGTACCCCTCCAAAATGATAAATAAACAAATTTATGTTTTTTTTTAGCTTTAAGATCGAAGAAATCATCTTATTTCATGTGCCATACTTTGATTTCTACGGAAACGTCATCAAAAATTGTACATGTTCGCCTCTTAGAGAGAAAGAAGCGATACATGTCTCTGCCATGTCACATTAACGTCAATGAAGGTGTTATGTTATTGTGAAATCAATAGCTAAAATTTAAGGTCCTTCAATCATCTTTTAGTAATAGTAATTATTTGAATCAGAAATATAGATATAGAAACATAAAACATTTTAGTAAACTAGATTTTGAAAAGGTATTTCACATGTTAACCCAACACTAAAAGTTATCACTTTTGAGGTTAGGAGGTGAACTCCATCCATTATTTCTACACTGTTTAATCATTTAGTGTTAGGGAGCCCAATTTTCCATCTTACCCAGAAAACTAAATTTATCTACTAATACAGGTAGTAATTATAAACAAATCTTACATTGTAGTAACAGGATGAAATTCCTGATTATTTTAAGTACGCTATCTTTTGTTCACCCTGTCCTAGATATGGCCTTATTTATAAATAAAAACATTTTGAATATCTGGCTGGACAGTCTGTTACCTATTTAAATTGTTTTTTAATATATTAGTATATTTTTGAAAACAAAAACTAAATTATAGAAGTACTATATGTTGGTGAATAATATTGTTTATATTTTAACTGGTATTAAATAAAATATTCAATTTTTTCTATTTCTTTTGTACGTACAGATTTGATGTCCTTAGCGGGACCAACTTTCAATTTTCTTTTAATATTTGTCACAGAAATTTGTCAGTCATATTTACTTAATAAAAGATAGAATTTCGTATCAGGGCAATGTAAGATATTTAATTTCTTACAACTGCATTAAAAAATGTTAATGAAAGTGTAATGGATCAAAATTACTGAACTTTTCTTATATATACTTGATATTATTCTTACATTTGAAGTAAGAAACTCCTATCATAAAGCTGTGATCAGTTCTGATTTGGTGACCTTATTAAACAAGACTGCATAAATCATACACACGTGTCAAGCTGTTGGGCCGTTCCTTTAGTATGTTCAAATTGTTACAGGCCTTTTCAATGATTAGGAATTGCTCAGCAAATCACATTCTTTTAGCCAGCCCATCCCATTCACATGCATTACAGCTTTTATGGCCACTGGAGCTGTACTCCGAGGTCAGACAGCAAAACCGCATCATAGTAGGTTCCTACGTAATGGATTGAATTTAGTATGTTCAAATTGTTACAGGCCTTTTCAATGATTAGGAATTGCTCAGCAAATCACATTCTTTTAGCCAGCCCATCCCATTCACATGCATTACAGCTTTTATGGCCACTGGAGCTGTACTCCGAGGTCAGACAGCAAAACCGCATCATAGTAGGTTCCTACGTAATGGATTGAATTTAGTATGTTCAAATTGTTACAGGCCTTTTCAATGATTAGGAATTGCTCAGCAAATCACATTCTTTTAGCCAGCCCATCCCATTCACATGCATTACAGCTTTTATGGCCACTGGAGCTGTACTCCGAGGTCAGACAGCAAAACCGCATCATAGTAGGTTCCTACGTAATGGATTGAATTTAGTATGTTCAAATTGTTACAGGCCTTTCCAATGATTAGGAATTGCTCAGCAAATCACATTCTTTTAGCCAGCCCATCCCATTCACATGCATTACAGCTTTTATGGCCACTGGAGCTGTACTCCGAGGTCAGACAGCAAAACCGCATCATAGTAGGTTCCTACGTAATGGATTGAATTTAGTATGTTCAAATTGTTACAGGCCTTTCCAATGATTAGGAATTGCTCAGCAAATCACATTCTTTTAGCCAGCCCATCCCATTCACATGCATTACAGCTTTTATGGCCACTGGAGCTGTACTCCGAGGTCAGACAGCAAAACCGCATCATAGTAGGTTCCTACGTAATGGATTGAATTTAGTATGTTCAAATTGTTACAGGCCTTTTCAATGATTAGGAATTGCTCAGCAAATCACATTCTTTTAGCCAGCCCATCCCATTCACATGCATTACAGCTTTTATGGCCACTGGAGCTGTACTCCGAGGTCAGACAGCAAAACCGCATCATAGTAGGTTCCTACGTAATGGATTGAATTTAGTATGTTCAAATTGTTACAGGCCTTTTCAATGATTAGGAATTGCTCAGCAAATCACATTCTTTTAGCCAGCCCATCCCATTCACATGCATTACAGCTTTTATGGCCACTGGAGCTGTACTCCGAGGTCAGACAGCAAAACCGCATCATAGTAGGTTCCTACGTAATGGATTGAATCTTCTAATAGAGATTTTTATAAGTACATTTCAAGTTGAGAGTACTGTAAGGGAAGTTCGTAAACATAGCATTTCATATCCTTGCTAGTCTATTACAGTAAATAAAAAAGTAAACTCTGCAAAAGAACACGTCCTGGCTAACCATCGCTTCTGCATAAACTATTAACAATGAAATGTCATTTTTTACTATAAGATATATGCAATTATTACCATATATTTCAATCTTAGCAGCATTTAGTACTATTATATTGGTAAATTTATTGTGCGTCTATCAAATAAGATGTGTTATTTCGTAGTAAGCTCAATCATTTGACACAAACTGTGCCATCCAAATGTAAATAACGAATAGTTTATTTAAGTTTAGTTTAAAATGTATGTACTTTGTAGTGAAGATTTTTTTGGCACGCTAGATTTATTTTATTTTAATTTTATTTATTTATTTTAATCATAATGTTTTGTAAGCGCTGAAATTGTAACCAAGTGTTTGTTGCATCAGAAATTTTACGTTAATGTGACAAACTATTTTAAAAACATCAAACCAAACAGTATTTGAACCAAAATCCTGAATGGTATTTGATACAAAAATAATTTGAACAAAATAATTTAAATTCAATGTTATCTTTCTATAATATCGTCTTAAAAACGTTTACAAACTTATTTTACATTACAAATAGATAAAAATAGTTCATACAAACCCATGTATACATCTCATAATATATTACTAAAATAAAATCGTTTTAATAATATTAAATTTGAAAGCTTTAATAGTGATGTTTACTATAGTTACCTTGTGCTCAGTGGTAACTATAGTGACAACAGTCTTCTCACATTGTCGTGTATGTGCAGCACGAGTGTACTTTTGCTTGTGATTATGCTGACCGCTATAGACCGCTAGAGTGTATTTTTGCCGTCCAATTGAACTGTTCTTTAATAGTTAGCAAGTTCAGCATTACAATTTAATAAGTTTTTAAATTGTTTTGTGCTTATTTTGCCTAAACGGTATTTTTTACATCTGAAGAAGGTAGCAATTGTCCGAAATCCTTTGATACATTTTAAATCTTCCATAAACCTCAAACAAATTACAGCTATTGATATTTTACAAGTTTAGGATTGAATTTACTCTCTGTCCAGTACACAATTCATCTTTCGGAACATGATTATCAGCCTTTGTTGTGCCTCATAATTATCCACAGTCTAATATCTAAGATCCTCAAGTTCAAGAGGATGCAGAATATCAGGCCTCCAGATCTGAAGTTAGATATGACGGTTCAGCCAGCGTCGCTGATACTCTATTAGAACCCGGACTGTTTTCTGGTCGCTAAATTTGCTATAGACTTACAGGTTTGGCTTAGTGCTTAATGAATAATTACCGAGCACAGTAAATATTAACCATCTTGAGCTGTATCGAGTGTATATTGCAAGCGAGCAGTCGCCAGTGTGTAATATAACCCATGGTCCCTCGAGACGTACTCATTCTGATAAAGAAAACTTAGAAACATTCCAACTTACAACAACTTCATTCTCAATATATGGAATACGGAGTATAAATTATATAGGCTGCGTTACCCGAGACACATTTCATGGTATTCATAGAAATTAAATGCTTTTGTCTGGTCTAGTGTTGTATAACTATGGCTATCTACAAGAAAAACTACTCATAAAATACACAAGCAAAAACCAACTATTTAGTATACAAATACTATATAGCCTGAAAATATAGAATCTACAGAACAATCTTAATTACTCATGGAGTACTCTAAGATATTTTTCTTATCGGTTTCTATGGAATGTCATACAAATTGTCTTTAAAAATATACAATAAAACCATGTCAACCTTATGCACTTTTATAGGTGTCAAAACGTATTCTTTGAACTGTCCTGTAGTGGGTGGAAGTGAGATCACCCGATGGACATTTTCGGCTAACAAATGCATTAATATTTCAGGGACGATAAAGACGATAAAACGAAACGGTGACTATTTAATCATCGAGCGAGCCCGTGAGAGAATCTCGGCCCCACACCAGCCCACGCACCGCTATTTACATACGGCGGGTCCGCGTGTTCAACCGAGTAATAAACCAATCATAAATTCTCTTTGTAATCTGGTTCATAGAGCGGCAGATTTTTCACCGGAGATGGGCGCACGTAGCTTCCCTATCAGTCAATGTTCCGGCTTGACTTATTAGTGAATAAATAACCCGCACAGTTTATTATCTCAGTGTACCGGCTATATATTGTGGTGCCGAGCCGCAACTAGTATCTCGTCCGTGTCGGGACCTCCTGTTATCGGGAAGACGTCTTACTTCCCGTCCCCGTCCCTGGCAAGTGTGGGAATGTCGGTTAATTGAGAGTCTTTATCAACTTCACGAGAAACACGTGTTTCAATCGACCAGTGTTAGTTTTTACAATTGGCTGAGTTTTAGTGGTCTAATGTTTCATGCTAGATTTGTTTCACAAACTTCATAAATGCTTTTCAAAAATGGCATTAGTTCAAAAATTGAGTACGCTGCAAAAGACAAATATCTGTTAACAAGATATCATATGCGGCACAAGGCATTTGAGAGGAGTAGGGAAAATCATATGTCTGTCATAGGTCTGCTACATATTTTTGGAATGTCCAAAACAACAACTTCTATACTTTATTCTTACAACCCATCCAACAAATATTTTAAATCCTAAGAGAAAGAAAGCCCGGGATAAAAATAAGCCTTGCGAATGATGTGGGTCTGAGAAGAAATTTCACCTTTTAAATTTAGAAATTGGGTGGATTAAGACGTATTTTTTTCTCCTAACTACATTGTTAACAAAGATAACTTCATTGTCCCTTTCAGCACGTTGCGTTTTAAGTTTTACATGGTTCCAAAGGAAGTTATCAAGTACATTACTTTCAATATACTATATTTTTCTTCATGTTTTATAGAGATGTGACGTCTGAAGTGTTCTAATCATTGACACTCTAATAGTTTTAAATACATAGTTCTGTCCCAGAAATGTTTTGCAGGTTTTCCAAATACAAAAATTACAAATGTATGCAAAGTTTCCTCCAGCTCGGTCAAAGTATACTTTTATATACCTCTCTAAATAAATTTACATATATGAAACGTACTTTTAACTCAGCAATGACACACAAAGCAATACAAATTGTTGTACCTGAGAATCTGATCGTTAAAAAGTTAGTTCGTTTTACTAAGGTATTCTTTCTTTTCTTAAGGTGTTATATTCAGCTACTGTTGACAGCTAAAACTTTTCAACTAAAAGAAATCAAACGAAAGCTGTATTTAACGGATGTTCCCATAATATATTGGATGTTCGAATGTCAGAACTCAAATAGGTACCAACCAATTTTACTATTGATTTGTGCAACATCATTTAATAGCGTAGAATAGCAAATATAATAATGTATGATATTAATAATAATTATAATAGTATTGTACTTTTTCTCTCACTGTCGGAAAATCTAGATAATATTAATTAATGGCATACTGCTTGAAAAATTCTTCATTAGTTGTAAAAATACAAATTTATGTATATCATTTCTAGTAGATAATATCTTGTCAATACTCGTTAACTTTTGGAAGCATTCTAATGAAAATACCGCCTTTAATAAAATAAACAGATCTATAAAATCATATAGTACAAATGTTCGAAGCCATTAAAAAATAAATGAAAAATCTAAATAAAATATATCAAAAATTAATCTAAAAATAAAACAGTAAAATTATCATATTGCCTTAATTTTTACATTAGATTTCTTCATTAAAATCAAAGAATAAAAATATCACTAAATACTAATAAAACATCAGTTTAAAAAAAGTTTAAAAGCCAATTTTCAATAAGTCGATGAAAAAATCGTTCAAAGTTATCAACATGTTTTCAAAAAGCTTACTAATCTTTAAAAATATTACACAATTTTATAAAAAAAACCTTTCTTAAAGAAAAAATCTATTTTAATCAATATTAAAAGTTAAATGTATAAACAATGGGTGAAAAATAAAATTTTCGAAATCTATATTTTTTCATGCTTATATAACCTTATACAATAAAGCAATTATAGTGAATTTAATACACTTTCAGACATGTTTTATCGGTTCATTCTTCGTTAGCTTTCATCAGCTTTAGATATAAACGATTTTTTTAAATCATCAAATGACTACAGCACACATATTGCAGGGCAAATATAAGAATGTTATTTCAAATATTTTGTGAGGAAATTAAAAAAATTACAATAATACCAAATTTGTATTTTTTTCCAAAAAGCATTTTTCTTTCACTATAGTGTATCGTATCAAAAAGACGAGACAAATTTTCTTATCACACATACGAACTACTATCAATAAAATTCATTACATATCACAAACATATCTTGCTTTCGATCATAGTGAAGTCTTATATAAGCAAAAGGTATTAATTATTATTAAAAGCTATATTGTAGATAGATGATATATATGATTCTGAAGAAGAAAAAGAAAATCTGTTTAAAGCACAATTTTGTTATTTTCATGATTACTATCCTGCAGACAAGCGTTGAATTGTAACTAATTTGTTTTAACTCTATTCTAGAAATTTAATCAGAACACATTCTTTTTCTTTAATAGAGTATGTACCAATAATCATTGAATGTAAATCTTATTTTATTTCTGTAAACTTTTTATCATCTAAAACGCTAAAAAATCTTTGGGAACATAACTTAAAAATCCTCCAACTCTACGATAATTACTAAACCAAATTTATTTCTCCAAATGTTTTATGAATTCTATAAAATAGTTGAACTCTTACAAGAATTCCATTTATTAATAAAAACTTTTAAAATACAAATATAATTTCACAAACGAGATATTTAAAGTTTGCATATTTTATTTCGAGAGCTCAAAATTTCTCTGAAACAGCAACCACATAAGAGTTTGAATTTGTCACAGCATTTACGAAATCCATATTGATAATTATATTATAACTCTTTGAAGCAGAAATATTCGCCAAGCTATATTCAATTTTCGCTATCAATTTTTTTCGTACTTTCGATTTTAAAACATTAAAGTGTAAAATTTTCAATGAATTTAATATGATCTGTTGCAATATATGCTTGACCATTTAGTTTTAATAAAAGACCTGAAATATAGAATTGAAATTTAGAAGTGCAAAATTCAATTTAAAAACCGATATTGAACTCAGTTGTTTTTGTACACAATGCTAATGTTGTTTACTAATTGGATTTAAAATTTGTAAATTCTGCTCTCTCAATATCGCTCGAAAACTTTTGGGTAATCCATCATTGATTTACAAAATTGTTTATACTTCTTATAAATAATTTTTTTCTATTTCAAAGAGTCTACTAATACCTTATGTTTAATATAATCTGTAGGAAAAGATATAAATAATACAGTGTGTTATAGATTTTAAATATTGCATTTGTTAGTGATCAACTTCATCATATTCAGGATTTTCTGTTATAGATTTTGAAGTTTTATATACATACTTTAATACAATTTGCTTAGGATGATCTCCAATATATAATAATATCAATAATAATCTGTCACAATCTACAATGTTACTTCTATCAAACGAATGCGTAAATTCTTCCAAAAGTTTTGGACTTAAGTGTTGATAAAGACAAGTATCAGACATATATTCTTTTAAATGATAATGGATCGTTTCTTTAATAAAATAAGAAGATAAATTATTATATTTTACAATGTTATACAGATTTCATTTGTTAAAATATTATATCATCATTCATTCATATTTTTAATACTATCCCAATATTCATTATTAAATCTCTTTAATGTTGCATTAGAGAAATATAAAAAGCAATGTAACTTTTATCCATCTTTATTTATTAAGAAACCATTTCTAATAAATATTTTGTAAATTATTTACTCTTACTAGTATTACATTTAGAACATTTTTCAGAAATTTTTGGATTACGATTTGATTCAAATTAGTGTTTACATTTCACACAATATATGAGAGCTATTTATAAAATACATTTTAAATTGAGTCATCATAACACTATCTAACCTATTAAATCTGTTATCAATAGTTTCAAAAGTCTTATTTACATAAGTTTACACAGTTGCCCTCTAGTTTATTAATTGTATCTACATCATCTTTAAATGTATTAAAATCTTGCTCGGACATCATAAGCTTATCGTCAATTTCATTACCTCTATCAATTAATATTTTACTTCTTCCTTCGAGTTTCTCATAAACGATGCATAGGTTACAAGAATTATACTTATTATTCTTTTAATAAAATATGTTAATATGACCATTTAATTACGTTTTTACAATTAAATCAAACTAATATTCCTTTGTTAAATGCCAGTTCTCTCTTTAAAATCTAAAGCATTTTGATCATTTAAATTAACAATATCAATGTTTTCTGTTTAATTGAAATGAATAATTTGGATGTTAATATTTGTTCTGTAACAAAATCATTTTTATTAATACTAGGTTTTACTCCAGCGTTTGGTTAATAAAAAGTTAGGTTTTATAAATGATTTTATACATATTTAACGGTATTTCAAGAAAGTATTTTCATTTGGATTTTGAATGGCTCAGAAAGTGGACTAGAAGTAACGATGTATTATCAACTCGTTCTCATTTTGAATTCCACCCAAATTTTCAAAGATGACAAGGACAGTTTACAAGAGGTCTATAGAATGAGTGAATCATTATATTCATTGAGTTATATATCTTTGTACTAAGAGGCTGCTCAGTTCTAACATGACACTGGCTAGACTGGCTAGACCAAGACTGGTATATGAATCAGTGACATAACTGTCTTAAAGAAATCGTGTCTACTGTACTGTTACAAAACTAGCAGTTGTTAATTATGTTTAAATAAACTGTCAATCAGTGATTTCTAGCTGTATAAACGTAACTAGTGGTTAGTTTTGACGTAATTTTGCATTCCTTGTTGTGTTAATAAACAGTTTTATTATTCAGTTGTGTTATACAAAAGGTTGTTTTACGACATATCATAAATTTGCTGGATTTACAGAATCAGTACTGTTATTTCTAAAGAATGAAACAACTGCAGAATTCACAGCAAAATTTACTGTACTGAAGACTGTTACAATACGGTGCAGTAGTAACTTTATAGATCCAGTTAATGTATTAGAAGCTGCAAATGCACAGGTGGAACCCCTTGCTAAATGGTATAGTGGGGGAGGGATTCACATAATAGGCCTAGTGGTGTGGTGTAAAACAAAAACTTAATTTTTTTCATCTAAGTGATATTTGAATTTCAAATTCTGAACTTCCCAGACTAAGTACTGAATTAATTATTGAGGCAGCTCTCCTGCAAATCCATATTTGAAACAATAATGTAATAGAATAAGTGATATATTTGTGTTGCCAAGCGGGGAGGGGATGTCCGAAGTCGAAGGTCCACGGACAGAACAAACCGAAGCACGTCCGCAGTCGAACATTAACCTCGAGGCCAGGCTAAGTACTGCATTAATTATTGAGTCAGCTCTCCTGCAAGTCCATATTTGAAACAATAATGTAATAGAATAAGTGATATATTTGTGTTGCCAAGCGGGGAGGGGATGTCCGAAGTCGAAGGTCCACGGACAGAACAAACCGAAGCACGTCCGCAGTCGAACATTAACCTCGAGGCCAGGCTAAGTACTGCATTAATTATTGAGACAGCTCTCCTGCAAATCCATATTTGAAACAATAATGTAATAGAATAAGTGATATATTTGTGTTGCCAAGCGGGGAGGGGATGTCCGAAGTCGAAGGTCCACGGACAGAACAAACCGAAGCACGTCCGCAGTCGAACATTAACCTCGAGGCCAGGCTAAGTACTGCATTAATTATTGAGACAGCTCTCCTGCAAATCCATATTTGAAACAATAATGTAATAGAATAAGTGATATATTTGTGTTGCCAAGCGGGGAGGGGATGTCCGAAGTCGAAGGTCCACGGACAGAACAAACCGAAGCACGTCCGCAGTCGAACATTAACCTCGAGGCCAGGCTAAGTAAGGCTAAACGGCGTCAATGGACCCGATGTCAGGTCGTGGTCGGGCCAGCTTTTCCTCACGTGCCCGTAGTTAGGCACAAAGCGTCGTTACCGAAGATCGGAGCCGTTCCCACCGAATCTTATCACAATCGCCTCATCTTTCACAATAACGCTACGGCAATCTGCTCTGCTTTCTTTCAATCACTGCAAGATCCAGATCGCCTGGCCGTAATTATGAACTGGTGAATACAATCGAGCCTCTTATCTCACCTCGTGCCCTGGTGGGGTAGAGGGATAGGGTAGATGGTCAGGCAGATAAGGAAAGTTATTGAATTTGAAAGAAAAAGAGCATGTCGTATTTTTTAAAAGACCTGATCATGTAACCTTCAATGTGACTATAACATTGTAGATGTTTTCTACATGCCCTTCTCCATTTTATCAATTCAGAATTATCACAGTCAGAAAACTTCAGTGTTTATACGTTTAGCACAAGTAGACGTGTGTTTGGTAAATTGTAAAGTTAAAATTAATACAGTATAACATTTTTTACTTTCTTTTATGTTATTTTTGTGTCTCATATTTTTTGTTACATCTCCCCCTTACGATTTCCATTTATTTTTCTCTGGATTTAACAGCAGATTTTGAAAACGTTTTTGTTAATTTATTGTAACCAGAGATAGATAGTCTGACAAACTGTCAATAAATCTATTGTTTTTAAGTATTGAAATTATTTCCATTAAAACGCTACGTCTTTTCACTTGCTTCCTGTCGCTGCTTAAATATTTTGTTTTATATACAGTTTTAATTTATATAGTTGGTATCTAAAGGTGCAGAATCTGTCTTGGTTGTATACAGAGTGACCATAAATCACAAGTTATTTACTAGGAAACCCTTAGTTACTAGGAAAAATTATATCTTAACATTGAATAAAGATAAAAGTTCAAAGTCTGCAAACTTTGTCTAATTAAGACCTGTTTCCAAAAGGTGGCGTCCATACCAAATGTTCAAATTTCAATAACTCTAAAAAAAGGGAAATCTAAAGATTTTGCTAAACTTTTACTGTGTACGTTTAATCATTTTAATATATGATCCCCCCCTTCTAAAACAATAACAGACAGACAAGCAAAATATGACTATAATTTAGATGTCATTTCTTAATTACTTTTAATTATTTTTTGTTGTCAAGAAAACATATACATAGCCAATAAAGGTCCGAGGAGCCTACTTGTAACAAGAAACATCTTAGTTGGGTTTTACAAAAGTGTTTTAATCTGTGGCAAAAGCTAGATAGTAACATTATCTTTAATTCCTGCATTACACTAACGATCAATCGCAATGATCAACGATCAATGATAGTTTTTGGGTGTCTTCAGGTGGATTCGATAATGGTTTAGAATTAAAATTAGGTCCAATTTAAATTGTACAGTTAATAATTTTTTATTTATAAATTGTTGTTGTTTTTAGAATGTTTTACATTGGATCCGACAGACTGCGCTACGACTCATAATACTAAGTGAACTGATCCTTAACAGATGTTAACACTTTCAGCTGAAGATCATTAAAGAGTCGGAAACATTAGTTTATATTTAAATATAAGAAAATATTTAATTATTGTAAAGTACTTGTTGCTATGTAATTTTTTAATCAGTCTATACATTTATAGATTAGTTCTGTATAATTGTCTCTGTATAAATCTGTATAATTAGTTTTTAGATTATAATATATATAATATATATATTATAAAGATTTATGGACACACTGTGTATTTTGTATAAGAGTCAGACAATACCACTGAGGGACAGATCAAAATAGACCTTAGAATGTCACAAAATAAAGGAGTGAGAGTTTCAGGCACGCCTATAAGATTGCTGATTTTTCAAGTCATATTTCCAATTTCATTTTTTCCATACTTTCCAAGAACATCTTCCAATTTTAATTTTTGCAGTCTTACTTTAATGCAGTAAATGATTTCTATTTATAAAACTGTTGCATGAACACGAACTTACGTCACTTCTACCAAGAGTACTCAGTCCCAAGTTCTGTTTATTTATAACTGATCACCATACAATTCACATACACGTTTTATTTTAGAATTATATAACCACCAGAATAAAATGTAAGTTTAATTTAAATAATCTATCTCTATTTAGATTTCTACAAATGTAATATTTTACTCACATTTTATTACATTTAAGTTTTATTATATGTTTTTAAATGTAATAAAAAGCATGCTGAACATGCAGTCATATTTTGATATGAATACTACCGAGTTAAAGAATTTAACAAAAAGTTTTGGTTTGTAAAGATGTACAAATTAATATGAACTGTACCTTTTTTAAAATTATTGGGATAAGAGTTTTTAAGTTAAGAAATGTATACATTAAATGTATATTAATCCGACAATATTGATGGAATTTGTGTTTAAAATGAATCTTTTATTCTCCTTTTAAGTTCTTAACATTTGAACAGTTCCATAAATAATGATTTTGAATGTCAATCAGTAGTGCTATATACTACCAAAAACTGTGTACTATGAACAGATCATGGTGATTATACGGGACATAATTTATAGAATTTGAATACACTACCATTTTTTAATTATAAATTAAAATGGTCTTTGGAGATACTTATAAATGAGATTAATATGCATAAATAGTACAATCCAAAACAGACTTGGTAACCTTTAAGATAAAAACACTTCACTTATAAAAGCTGCAAAGATTATAATATTGTCCGTGTATCTAACACAATAATTTTACAATGGCTAAATTAAATTTAACGATCCTGTACAGTATATTAATAGATTGGGAAGGACACTATTGTTCATTGTAATTACACCTCTCACAGCCTAAGAATAACAAATGATAGTCTAAGGCTCTTTATAACTACTACTAAACCTACACGGATCTGCTAACCATAAAATCGTATAGAAATGACTTTTTATCGCTGCTGAATATATTTCCTAGTGAAACTATTTTAGACTCCGCTGTAAAGTGCAAGGGGGTTATATTTTAACACAGGTAGCTGTTTCAAGCTGTGAGAAAAGCGACATTTATACCCGAGTCACAATAGAATGGATTTAACCGCTGTGCCTCGTACGAACTTGCGTCTCCGTGGATGGTAGGCACGGGATGATTGATGATAAGAGGAGATAGACATGACAACGACTGGGACTAAATACCATTTGTAACCTGCGCCGACCTATAAAGACCATGTGTGGCCCAAACGTTAACCGAAGATGACATGTGCTGTCGGTTCCTCAACTTTTACGATCTTCCAGACTGATCCTTAATAATTGAGTATACTCGTATTTGAATGTTTCTAGATTTGAAAACGCTTTTTAAAAGTAATCAACAATACAAAAAATTAATTTAAAACTTGTTGAAAAATGTGGATATGGTACTTTACCCAGCAGATAATGGACACTTTTACAATACTATGTCTTTAATCAGATATTTTTTTATCAAAACTTACACCGTTAGAATCTTACTGTAACATGTGTATGTCTATAATTTACGTTGAATATAACGAATACAGAGCCTATGATAAATAAGACAAATAATTCAAATAGGATTCAATATAATTCCGTTTATTTAACAAAAATATTGCAGGTAATCAGCCTTTTTTGGTTTGCATATTTGTCTGTAACGACCGCTACAAGCCTGAAGCGGTACAATGAAAATTATTACAAAATCAGGGTTAGATTAATACATTACAGTTTATTACATTTTATCACTTGTATTGTATTTCTAAAACAATTATTATTATTAAAAATATAACGTTGGAGTATGCCGACACCAAGGTTCACTACAGTACCATGCAAAATTTCAAAACAATAGCTCATTTCATTCTGGCGTAAAGGCTACGTATGTTATTATGTTATATGGTAAAATGTCATATGATTGTACCCAGATTGCTTACAAATTTATTTATTCTGCTGTTTTACCCATATGATCAATGCAAAAATGTTCTTTAGCGCTCAACTAAGTCTCATGTAATAAAACAACAATTACATAGGCTCAGTCTGCTTATCAAGAGCTATTTAATAGTGTATATATTTACAATGACTGCATACAATGCTGTATTGTAACAGAGCATAAGTTAAATCATTTTAAGACTAAGTAATGTATATACGTGGGTAAATAAGTCCATACAATTCTTTATTTTTTGGTTAAGGGGTTAGTGATCTCAAACCAGGATTCTAAGATAACCAGAGCCCCCCTGGAATTTGAGGCTGTGTCAGTTAGGTTGACACCTCTCTCTTGTCCATCAAATGTGAAGTGTTATTCCCTGCAATTTCAAACACTTACTTTGTGTATATCTTATCCTCAGCCTCACAAATAATGGCATTTCCAATCAATCGGAATGGAATATTTTTGTACTGACTTGTGATGATGGATTTTAAAATTAACTAAGAAATAATAATAATAGTATGTATTAAATAATAATAAATGTAATAACTAAAATGTATTTATATATTTTTAGGTAAAGGGGTAAATTATCTCAAACCAGGGCTATAAACAAACCAGATTCTTCTGAAACTCCGACTGTGGTAATCCAGCCTCCATCGGTCAGCCAAATGTAAAGTGCTCTTCTCTGCAACTTTCCCAGCACTTATTTTGTGTACATCTAATCCTTATCCCCACAAATAATAGCATTTACAATCACTCAGAATGGAAAATTTCTGTTATGACTTGTGTTGATGAATTATTTCCTTATGAATAATTAATTTTTAAGCTACCGAGAACTATAATTTTATGATTTAGTGTAAATATTCCGTGTCTCCTGCATTTTGTCGTAGTTTTTCTAATAGAAAATGTACTGTAGCAACAGAGTGCATGTTGCCAAAAACCAATCCTTACAACATTTATACTAGAATAATATATGAGTACTTTTTATGAAAAAAATAATATAGCTATTATACGATATAGTAATATGAAACAACCATATTGCCACAGTAAAATTAAATTAGATATTATAATAACATAAAAACCTTAAACATAGTAATAGCAGGATTAATTATTTCACAAACAAACTTATTTTAGAAATATACAACATTATCTATATTAGGTAATGCCGCATTAACCAATTAACCAATTAAGGTGTTAACCGAAATTCAATATGTCGGATTGTCAAATACTGTACATGGTATTTATGTTTTAACATTTCTGATAATCCAGTACTACAGAAGACATGGAGATTTTAATATTTATTAAACACCAATATTCCAGAAGAGATCAATTCTTAAGTATTTTTTCACTTTTATGATATTTCATCAAGGACTGTCTATGAATATTGTTTATTGTCTAATACTACACAGGATAGTAATATTTTAGATGTTCCATGTCGGACCTTCTATAGATATTTTTGATAGTCGAATACTACATTATTTTATATTATAGTATTATTCAGAACAATATTATATTAACGACCATATATATTTGTTTATATGCGTACAATATCATCTAGGATACCAACACTTTCATTTTACAGTGAGTCCTATATAAGAACGGAGATATTAATGTTTCTTGTGGTATAAATTTACTGATGGCAATTTTGACACTCCTGTCATTTCTTTTTTTCTTCAGAGACCACTGCTGCTGAAAGAGTAGCGATAATTAAGTATATGCACAGATTATCTATAAATCAATATACAAATACTTTAATCATTTAGCACAACCAATATTTTAATAATATATTTGATGGTTTTATATCTCAGAGTATACAATTTTATTAGTATTTCTGACAGTACAATGATCTAGAGTAGACGTATATTATAATCAGGATACTTTTTTTGACTCACAAGATACCAATATATTAAGGTTTCTGATAATATGATATTCAAGAAGGACTGGAACATTTTTGACGGCTCCTAAACTTCAATGGTAATGTTTTAAGAATTCACGTTTGCAAATCCATGAAATCTGTTTTACACATAATGCTTTAAATTTCTGAAAACTTGTCACATTTATCCGTTTTATGAATTAGTGTAAAATGTGACTTGTCTTTTGAGTAGCATTTACAAAAAAAAACGTTACTAATATTCCTTACATAATGAGTACCAGAATGCCCTTTATCTGGATACTCCAATATCCGATATCTGTAGTTGCACACATGCTCGTGAAGCTGGTGTACCACGCGGTCTCCACACACTCATTAGGCTCGCCTGTGCCTGTTCGTTCCCGCTCTCGCACGTCTCCGTCTTCGCGGATTTGCGTTCGGCTTTCGCCTCATTATCGCAGCGTGAGGTGTATTTAATTTATAATTAGAGGCTGGCGCGTATTATTAAAAAGAGGCGTTGCTGTGCGCCTGCGCGGTACGTGAGGAGGGTACCAAGCCTACCAGAGCCAGCCATTAGAGACCTGGCCCAGCCGCGCGCGCTCAGACTTACGTTAATTGTTTCCGCGGTTTACAGGAAACTGTCATAAAAAGAAGCAAAACCATTCTTTTCACAGATTTTTAGTGGCTTCTCTATTAAAGATACCATTACTTGTTTTATGTACAACCCTGTTCAAGTTTTAATCATATATATGACATTGCAGGATACCTGTAAACTAAATGTAAGTCTTTTATTCTACTATACTTGATGAATGAAAATTTGTTCCTTTAAAATATTTTTTAGAATAGTGCAGCGTTTTAAATAATCAGTCAAAATTAAAGGAGGGATGTTCAAATCACTATTTCATCCACTCATACTGTAATCAGAAAATTTCAAAAATATATCTTTTCATTATTTATTTTAGAATTCTAATAATACTATTTTATTATTCATAATTTAAAAATATTTACAAATATCTTATATAACTTGTTGATAATTTAAATCTAGTAAATCTTTTTCTTGGAGAAATTCGTTGTATTATTAGTTCTTTTGTAGTATCTAAACATTTGAGACGTTTATTCAATGGATTGCTAAGCTACAAGTTGTGTAAAGTAAGCAGTTCACGTAAGAAACCATATGGGTCCATTACGTATGACTCTGTCGTAGTAAAGTGGTTAAAGATTATCCCTTGATGATTAATATTCTGAATTATTCGTTTTGTATTACAAATTGCCACTTACAGAGTTGAAAAAATATTTGAAATTTATAGATTTTTGTTACATGAAGTGAAGACAGCCTTTTCAATTATGAATGGACATCATAACAGCAAGCTAATAACTCCCAGGAGACCCCGAAGACAAGGTGATAACGCGTCTGAGAGACTTGGTAGTGGGAGTGAAAGTGAGTGACTGGTAGGACAGGTGGTAATGAGGAGAACCTAGGAAGGACGGGAGGAGGAGTTATCAGCTGGCTGAGTGGTGAAGGGGGGAGGAGAGATCAGCTGACTATCAGCTGTGGGAGGAGCCGTTGTAGCCAGATTGAGAAATATACTACTTCTGAGAAGTTAAGAGATGGTAAGGGAATTTATGTAACGTTCGTCTCGAGGACAAAAGTGATAATAATTGTTTTCTGAAAGAGTTTCCTACTATTAAAAAGAATAGAATTTGTTTGAGAATGTATGAACTCTTGGATCTCCCAGGTAACTTATAAGTGGTGTTCAGCGAAGATTACAAGAAACTAAAATCATAATATGTTGTTATATATTATCATTATATCTCAATTATACTATCCATAGACTGGTCATAGTGCTAATATAATTTTAGCATAAAACGTGGAATGTTCTTAGATTACACCAAGAAATTCATATTCACAAAAAAATATCTTACTTTATGAAGTGATAAATAAAAAAAACTGACTAAAACATGATAAGAGTACAACAAAAGAATGACAATGAATATATTAATACAAAGGCTTCTTATAATTTACAACGAAAACAATTTGTACTAAACTCATACCATAGTGACTGAAGATGTAAACGTGTTTGTATGTTTTAGCTACAGTACAGATCAAGTTATTGAGTTGCCAAAATATTTTTATAATTTTTAATGCATATTCAGAACAGTTTTGACCATTCTGAAATCACAAATTTATTATTATTTTGTTTTATAGAATATATATATATATATATATATATATATACATACATACATACACACACACACACATAACATTTTGAACGGGGGATTTTGGGCTGTGGGGGTCATGTTGGATGGTTTTGTATACAAGGTTTACCTAAAACGTTCAAAAGTCAACTGATGTTAAAGTTGTACTAGTTCAAACAAAACATGTTAACAATTTTCTTTAAATCTTATTCATAATTATAGGATTGTAGGTATCTAATTTATAGTTGGATCTAACCCACACACTTTTAAGATATGCAAGATGAAAGTTTTTGGAGTAGTTCCACTAAGGTATTAATGACAAAGTATTTTACCATCATGTTGTTTGTTTTACTGTACACGCTATTTCATAAATACTTATCTTTAAATGTTTAGTTTAAAATTTCTTCTAGCCTTGTTTGTAGCTTTCTTATCAATAAAATCATTTTTACCACAACTTTTTTAATTTAAAATTTATTTTGTTTCTTCTATTTAGTATTTAGGTATTTAGAGCTCACAAGACACTTATTTAAAATCTCACTAAAATGATAACTTGAAATTGAAAATAAATACCAAGAAACGTGAAACTTATCAATTCTAATGAGAGTTTTTCGACATAAGGAATAACGATATCATAAATCTCGCGCAAGGACTCGTTTTTCACTTCGGGCTGTAAATTAAGTATAACGACTGCACACTTCAATGGCTGTAAATTTTGCGGCACAAAGAAGAGTTCGCCTAGTAAGTAAAAAACTGTTGGAGTTCAGGAACGAATTTAAAAGGGTTAGGGTTCAAAGTTGAAGAGTGCCCATATTTAATACAAACAGAACATTAATCTTTACAAGGCTCATTTATCATACAATTGAATTAAAACCTCGGACCCAAGACGGACCGTCGAGCATAACGTATGACAGGGTCAGGTGTACCTGTGAGCAAGATCTTGTCATTGATGAATTTGTTAAATATGTGTTGATCTTTACAACACTGAAATTGTTTAGTTTATAATCTGAACTATTGATATTTAATACGTTAGCATTCAAATTGCATTTATATGGAATACTCATGCCATAGCTCTACGCTAGGAAATCATTGAAGTTGTACTACTTTCTTTCTTACAAATTAAACTTACTCTAACACACGTTACTTACTCTTTTGTCACTTGTTCTAGGTTGTATTTACACTATATAATGTACACATAACATTTTATTTAAATAGATCTTATTAATTCATAATGAAGGTGCGTGATCGTGTGTATAACTAAATCAGTGGCAGGTGCTAAATCAGACAATAATACATTTGAAGAGACAATTCTAATAGTTTCAGAGCTTAAACTCTTTAGTCTGAAATCTTTCCGTGGAAATAGAAATCAGCATCAGGTTCTTTGAGATAGGTTTTAATTTGTATTTGGCTTGAGAAACAAAGATGTCTTTGAAACTCTTGCAAATTGTACGCTCAATTGTATATTCTGACTTTATCACAGCTTTGTATCGGTAAAGTTGGGATCGGCTGATCTCTCTGTAAATCCTTTGTGTTGGTTATAGTACCGGATTATCCCGAAGGACATGCCACTTTGCTTCCCTATCATGGGCATATGGTGACTCGCCCCTCATTCTTTGGCTCTCGCCATTCGTGATTTGACTTTTCCCAAAGCTTTTAAAAGACTTTTAAAACGCTACACACAGCGTAAACAACCTAGTGTATCACTAACAGTAAATGTCTCGAGTCAACTCATCGTCTTGGCCTAAAGGTGGCTGAATATTGTGATAATTAGAAATAACACTCTGAACCCCAGTGTCAGTATCATATTTTCATCGTCAACACATCTCAGAGCATCATTTGATAATCCCAGAGTTCATGGTTCTTGGTGCGTTTGAGCTTAATTTCTCGTCCAGTACGGTTTTCTGAAACAACTATTTGAATTTCAGTAGGTAGAATAAAAATACCATAGGAGCTGGAAAGCCCCTCTCTTCCAGCCAAGTGTGTTCTACAATATTATGGCCGACATATTTCCATTAGCTTGTTTTACATTTTTTGGGACAATTTATAATTTTTGGAGGGAGTGATTTTACCGCATGTTTATGTTTTTTTATTATTTTAGGCAACCTGTAAAACGTCTAATCTAAAAATTACAACTTTTGTAACTGTCTTTTTCATTCACTACGAGTACTTCTCTTGACTTCCGTTTCAATTGTGTCACTTTATAGATGCACAGATGTAGTTAGATTGAATAAAAATCTCAGAAGTTTTTACGAGCTTAGCTGATTCGATTAAAGAAAGGCGTTTATAAGTGGCAGAAGGTTGCTATAGTCAACCGTCTACGGCCAAGCCATCACAACTGACAGGTTATTGCTGTCACCGCACACTTCCCGCCATAACCCATCGGATTTGTGGCTGTCAGATTATTGCTAGCGAATATTGCGGTGTTTGACCCCGCATTGTATGAATGTATGTATGTATGTGAGTATGTAGCAGTGAATGTCACCGGTATATTACCTACTTGCGACATCCTGTAAGGGACGAACGAATACGGCGACGGTTTTGATGGCCACCTTATGAAACAAATGAAGAATGAGTTTATTTTTGCGTCTACTACACTATTTCAGGGTGTATTTACTATAGAAAATTAGCTAATCTAAAAATGTTTTGCACATAAAACTGTTCTGCCTGTCCCATTGTATTATAGCATTACGGTTTATTGTCTCTCTTTCTTTCTCAAAAGCAAAATCGTAATGGGTTGAAAATATGACATATAGAGAGTGTAGACCTCCTGTCCTCAATGTCCAGTCAACTGCTAACTTCAGGTGTTTAGCTTAATCGGATTCCCCATTAACTCGACCCCACATTTTTGAAATAATTAGAACTTTGTAAAATTTATTGGTGTTTCAAAAAGAGAGAGTCTCAAAAATGTATTTTACAGATCTTTGCATCCTAAATATTTTGGCAAAAACTTTTACTATCTCTATTAGTTTTTAAATGGTTGTCTAAATTGTGTACAAACAACAGTGTTTGCTTTTGTTTTTTATTGGCACTATTGTGATACAAGCGTACAAAAATTAATTTATTCAACATTAAAAGGTATGAGCATTCAAATAATATCATGCATAGCCTAATGTTCAAAATTTGTTTACCACTGTAAAAAACCAAAACCTTCAAGAAGTAAGGGGGCTTCTGTCACCCCACAAAACTCTTTTCAGGCCATACAAAATTGAACAACGTTAACATTTAAATTTCTTTTCTATCTCTAACCAGTATAAAACTACGGCAAAAAACTGTATAAGGGTACTGAGTGAAAGTTATATTGTCTCTTTACAAATGGTAAGCCAAATAAGCGGGGGAAAATAAAATATTAAATATCTCTGTTTACTGTGTCTCCAATAAGCAATGGAAACAATCCTGATATTTAGGGACTATTTAAAGAGTGATTGATAGAAATTGTTTCGCATTTAAATAATATTGAACTCCATCTCAAATTATTTGATATAATTATTTTTCCGTCTGAAAATATTCTTCCTTAATTCACAGTTTTATATATATATATATATATATATATATATATATATATATACACACACACACATATATATAATATACAATATATATACTAATCACTGTGTTGAATAGAAGAAAACAATATATATTTATAAACTAAAGTTCTTCACTTTAACCTAGAAGGTTGTAAAACATTCCACTATATAAACATTATTATTTACCATTTTATACACAAGGATATGGTAGGTGTGATATATTATTTATTAGTTGCTTGAGGATTATTTAAAGACAATTTTTTAGGTCTTGAAATTCTATTTGCTTGCCTGATTATATTAATTAAATTTAAATATACGTTCTATGGAAGTTCCAGTGTTCCACACAAATTTTTTATTTAGTACAGCTTGCACATCTCGTAGTATACAAAAAAAATAAATGTAATAAACTAGGATCTCAGTCAACTTCAGTGCTTGTTGTATACACTCTAAGAGAAGTTTCAGCTCGTGCAACAACTACCGCAAGTGCCAAGATCTCGCTTTCTGTGGTTTCTCCACGAGATAAGGGCACAGCACACCGCCTTTCATTAGAGTGACCCATGACCGCTGCCTCTCTTATCAGATGTGCATACAGAGTTTGCCGATACTGAGCAAACAATATGGGGGCTTGGTAAACCTTCCTTGTAGCTGTTATAAACCCGCATTGTGCATATAGTTATGGGTTAACTTATTATATTTTCGTAAAATCAGTTGAATAAGTTGTATTTTAAAATCTATTAAAATTACAAATCTCTTATGTACGACTTTGGAAAAGCCGACATTTTTGTTGTAAAATTAAAAAATATATTACTATAAATATATTTCTGATTTTAAAGTAAGATCAAAATTAAAATTCACACAAAAAACTAAACTTTCAAATGAGATGTTCCATAATAAATATCTAGTAATAGAACTAAATAACAAGTAGTAACAATTGAATAGTATTACTATACATTCAATGTATACCAATCGGAAATTACACTCAACAAACTCCACGTACCACAGTTTAAAGGGACGATAAATTAAGTATCTAAAAGGTTTATCAAAACTGTTAAAGATTTGAGTTCCATTACTACACGTTTATTGTTTCCACTTATTGCTACATGATTTATTGATATGTCTTGATATTATATGACATGATGTCATATAAGTTAAAATCATAATGAACATATCCAAAAGTACAAAATAATTTTAATATGGAATCTCATCATAGCATACTACTGTATTACCAAAGTATCATTAAGTATTGTTTTTTCAAATTTTCGTAACGATATGACATGTATGTAAAATTAGAGGTGATTGCCAACAACTGACCTCCAGGCTGCATGAAACTGCTGAACAACTCCAACACCATCTACCACTGTTTACGAGGTAAAAGCCATAGAAATCGCGTGGGGGCCGCACGGAGCCTCTCCAAGCGTTTGAACTGCCGCCTCCTGGATTGATTGAGGTCGGAATTAGGAAGCTAGTGTGAAGTGTGCACTTTTAGCATGTGGGTCGCGCTACCAGCTACTGTAGGAGCTGAGCTCTCGCCTCCGCGTTGGGGAAATTGCCTGCGAGAAACGTTATACATCCACATGCAATATCTAGAGTTACGATAGTATTGTAATATTTCACTATAATTAAAATATATGTATAGATAGTTACGGTCGCATGTAATTTTTCCACTAAACTTAATAAGAAAACTAAACAATCTAAATCTATTAATACCACTAGTGAATTACAAAACAAATTCCATTATTAATTTAAGTTTGCTTGGCCTTTCAGAATCGAGGCCTTTCAATCAATATCTTCTGCTTTCATCAGCATAGACGTTCCATGCGGCTGGCTGTGTTTGTGGATGATTTCCCTTTACAATAAACTAATTTCGCAATGTTTCTAGGAAAGATAGACAGGAGGCTTGCTTGGAGCGAGGATTTGATATGGTTTTTTGTAAGGGTCGACGCAGGCTTCTGTGTTTTGGGGAGTCTAGTGTTCTGCTTCCTAAAAGTTTTTTAAATGGCATGCTTAAGTCCATAATCCATTCTAATTTTGCATGCCAAGTGAGACTTTGGGGAAGTTGTGCTTAGAACAAAATGGATTAAGTCCAAAGATTTCCAAAAACTCTGTCAGAATTATCAGAAAAAGAATTAAAATGGGTCATGTAGGGAAGTTTTCGTGGAGTTGGAGTTTCTGTCTTTGCCTTGTCTCTATATTCTTGAGGTGGTCGTGATGCAGATTTATATGTACCGCATAAAGTTGGTGTTAAACTCTTCAATAAACACTAATAAAATATAAAAATTTTCATAACTAAAATTAATTTAACTCCTACAATTTTAAGTTTATAAATTTGATAACGATTACAAATACAATATGAATACTCGTATAATAAAATAACAGGATTATCATTATTTTTAATATTTGTATAATTCCTTGCGTTACAACTAAACCTTTGTCCCTTAAAAGTCCCGAAGTAGAATTATAATTCTAATAGTTTCTTCGAGCAAGACTTATCGGACTTCCAACACCACAGACAACGTCACTTGGATGCCCTATACCTATTTCCAAGGTTAGTACACTGCTGATTATTGTAATTCACTTTCCACATAACTACATAATTGTATTAATCTTCGTGATCGTTTCGGGTTAAATTATTAGCGACTTTTTTCGGTTTCTTGTTAAGCAGTAGCATAGGAACAGTTGGTTGGTACAATGAACGACGCCGTCTCACTTTACCTGGAGGAGAAAAGAAGGAAGGAAACGTAAAAGGTCGAATCGAGGGTCAGATGTTCTTCTATCAAAGTTTTAATTACGATTTAATCTTATTCTGATTAATTTGTTGGTGGCAATGGTGAATTTGTTTGACATCATTGTTAGGAACGCGGTAGATCTGCCTTAATCATTAACAGGTTGTGTGTTTGAAGGCAATAAAGTTTAGCATTCAGATAAACTATTTGTAGAACTGAGCCTGTCTCAAAAGTACAACAAATATGGATATTTAGTAGAAACAGCAAAAAATAAAGTAACGTATGGAATGTTAAGTGTCTTTGGTATAATCATAGCATTCTTGCCCAGCTATATTAGCAAAACGCCCAGAGATGTCGAACAACAGAAGTAATTTTTGTTCTTTAAACTTTATTCCTATTAAATATAGGCTGCCCAATACATAAATTTTACGTATACCTATGTGATTGTACATTATACGCTATAGCATAAAGTATAAAGCACAATATAACAATTAATTTTGGCCTCTAAGTAGATTTATTCTGTCAATACGACAAAAACATATAGAAACATAGAAAAAGAAACAATAAGAAGATTATACCCAAACACAGTAACTATTATTCCTAGTTTAATTCTAAGGCCCTTGGTTTTGATAGTAATCTGGCTATAGTTGACTAATAGTGTTGAGGGTTTATGGTGTAAATGTTTTACGCAGAATTTTGCATAAGGCAGATGTTACGTAACGAGCAGATCTATGAAATAAATAAAAAAACACATAGGAAGACACCAATATCGTAGGATTTTACTGTAAGTTTCAGTAATATAGTGAAAGTTTTACATCACAATAAGTACGAATTTCTTTAGTGACCATAACATATCCAAGTGTGGAAGTTGTGGAACAAGTCGACTCAAATATGTGAAATCAACAAAGACATCATAATGTTGATCGAATAACCTGTCCAAAGCGTCTCCAAGATCCTAATGCTCCTCGCTTGTTTCATCTCACTCTATTCCATTAAAACACGACTTAGCAACGCTTTCCTTAACACTGCATCAAGAAAAAGTTCACGGCAACGGATTGCACCAGCTGACAAACTACCGAAATCAGTATCGAGAGAGAAATTGAACTCGGCGACTCCGGGTGAATATTAAACTGCGTGGAAGAACGGGTTTTCACTGCTGGACATTTGTTATTAATTTTGTCATAATTTTCTTGTCGGTGAGTGTTTAGCCGTGATATTTACGAATATAATTACAACTCTGGCCATAAATCATTCCAAACCCGGGTGGCTAAACTGGGCTTGCTTACTAATATATCGGTGCGTACTTTTCCTAAAAGTCCTTTTTGCAGGGTATTAAAAAACCCCATTTGGATACCTACTTATGATCTGTTTGGGTAATAAAACTATATACTATGTGTTGTCAAGTTTTAGAAGAATAAGAGCAGCTGTGCAGCTATCCCAATTAAACATCCATTTAGATATTTACAACCTCTTAAGATTTTTCAAGATGACTTGGGTAACTCTAGTATACTTGAAGAAAACCTTTTACCTACATTGAGCAGAGATACTTATTATATACGGCATTGCTTCGCTTGGGGTTTACTACATACCAATAGGATTGTCTTCATATTTGGGATCAGTTAGAACAGACTATACTGTATAACATCAATAGCAATTAATTACATACGTTCGCCCGTTAAGAAGAACTCGCTGAAACATTGCTTGTAATATTATATGATTTGTTAAGGAACAGAAAGGTTCTTCTTAAAATCATGTCGTTACCTGTACGTTCATATGTGCGTTAATCTTGATAGAAATATTCTGTAGGCGTGTAACTTTGCAAGTAGGCATGGCAAAAGACTCCACCTACCCTGGTGCGTGCGACATACGTAATATGTTGTGTAGCTCTTGGTTATGTACAGTGTGATATCGCTTCGGTTCTATCTCGCCAGTCTGGATTACATATGTTGTTGCTGTACAAGTTCGGTATTTCTATGTATTACACTTCCAGTATCTATGACTTTTCTACCAATAGTCCACATACAGACAGACAGACAATGGCATGATTTTAAGAAGCCCTTGTCACATCGTTAACTACTATGTAGCAATCTGAGGTAGCTATACAACCTTTTCTAAACGGAGTATAAAATAAAATATTACATCACAAATGAGGTTTTTTAAATTTTAATGTTTATCCTCACACTACCCGAGCCTAAGGGAGATAAAATATTTCAGTTTTTACTCCGGTAGTTGCACAGTGCATTTTTGTACTTGACCTAAAATGTATATTTAGTTTAATTTTGTATAACGATTTTATCGAGACAACACTACGAGGTCCCTGAAGAAATGTGAACAACTGGGGCTGCGTAATACATGTTTCAGTCGTATAGATTTGATCCTATCTAGCAAAACCTTTTATTCACTTCTGACCGATTTTCGTAATCTACAACAATTACGTTCACTACAGATACATGGATTGTGTACGTGTCACGTACCAACCTAATGGTGTCAGCTGACCAGCTGAGTGTCAATCCAATTAGTGGTCTGGGGGCACGTGCAGACCCAATTTAAAGTCCTCTGATCTGCGAGACAGTGATCTCCTAACTACGTGAACGCATTAATTTGTGAAGTGGTTTTTTTATATATTATGCTCTACCTTGTTCAGTTCTATTTATCAGGATCTTATAGTGTGTTAGAAATAATAGGTTGTTAAAAAAATATCGATTTCCTCAAATTTACTCAGCTTACGCTGACCACTGTGCTTCGTTTAAATCACGAGATCGGAAGATTAACCTGTGCAACTTATTAGCACATTTCCCATTAAGGCGTTAAGCATTAGTAAGAACTTTGGACGTGGCCGATGCGATGAGAAAATAATCAAATATTATTCATTTTATCAGTACTATATAATATTGAAAGACTTCACTAATCTGTAATAATATTGAAGTATTAATAACACTTACATTAATAAGGCAGTTTCCAAGCTGTAGAACATGAATATTTTGTTTTCAACTATCAGATTAAAGCTTCCAAAACGATTTATTGATCATTGTAAAATGCTAACGGACACCTTTTCCGCAGAACTTGACTTTGTTAGGAGCGTTCGAAATTGTAAAAGACAGAAACTGTTTCTGATTTCAGGGGCGAAATGATAACGCACTATTAGCAATATCGAAGAATTTTATTACGAATACATATAATAACTATAGATCGTTTATGATTTCTTAAAAATTCAGAAAATGGCCAATTTCGAAACCAGACATGATTATAATCAATTTGTTTCAAGTAGACATAGTATGCCATATCTTATTCCATTGTTTTCGATAGTTATTCTGTAAGTTTTTCAACGGTAATACTCTTTATTGCATTCTGAATAACAAAAAGTTATATAAAAGATTTTTTTATTTAAAATTATGAATTTTAGTACACAATATATGGTTTTATCCAGTAATATATTGTATGACCACTTTTAGAAGAATTGTTTGTATATTGCATTCATATTAAATGTATAGTAGGCTACGTAATAATTCTCAGGAAATGACAATAATTGTGGCCCCTGAATTAAACACACGCAGGGCGAGAAACTTGTGTGAATCGCAAAGTTAATTTCAACGTTTCGCCAGGGCTTTTATTAATTAGACGTGGAGCTAACGGGCAAGGGGGAGTGGTGGTTGTTGGGGGGGGGGGGGGGTCGGTGAGAATAGCTGACCCTCGGGGTCAAGGGTCATCTCTACCATCGCACATAATCTGGTGAGCGGCGATCACTGTTTTACATGCAGGGAATGTGTCGATTCCCCCATCTATCTAGCACAACGGCTTCGTCCGATTCTTGTCTAAGGTAACCTGTTCATGTAACACACCACGATTAGCTGTCCAGATTCGATTCGACCATACAGGTTTTCCGTTTTACATCACATTTTACTGTCTAAGGTAATCTTTTCATGTAACACACCACGATTAGCTGTCCAGATTCGATTCGACCATACAGGTTTTCCGTTTTACATCACATTTTACTGTCTAAGGTAATCTTTTCATGTAACACACCACGATTAGCTGTCCAGATTCGATTCGACCATACAGGTTTTCCGTTTTACATCACATTTTACTGTCTAAGGTAATCTTTTCATGTAACACACCACGATTAGCTGTCCAGATTCGATTCGACCATACAGGTTTTCCGCTTTACATTACATTTTACTGTCTAAGGTAATCTTTTCATGCAACACACCACGATTAGCTGTCCATATTCGATTCGACCATACAGGTTTTACGTTTTACATCATATTTTACTGTCTAAGGTAACCTTTTTATGCAACACACCACGATTAGCTGTCCATATTCGATTCGACCATATAGGTTTTCCGTTTTAAATCATATTTTACTGTCTAAGGTAACCTTTTTATGCAACACACCACGATTAGCTGTCCAGATTCGATTCGATCATACAGGTCTTCCGTTTTACATCACATTTTACTGTCTAAGGTAACTTTTTTATGTAACACACAACGATTAGCTGTCCAGATTCGATTCGACCATATTGGTTTTCCGTTTTGCATCGCAGTTTTTTTGTCTAAGGTAACTTATTTATGCAACACACCAAGATTAGCTGTCCAGATTCGATTCGATCATACAGGTCTTCCGTTTTACATCACATGTTACTGTCTAAGGTAACTTTTTTATGTAACACACAACGATTAGCTGTCCAGATTCGGTTCGACCATACTGGCTTTCCGTTTTGCATCGCAGTTTTACCTACAGGTAAACACCATATTAATGAATGGTATACAAGTGTAGACCTTCCATTAGTAAAATAATTACCAGGTGGTAATTAAGCGTGGGAAGTTTTTATTGGTCCAACTTATATAAGAGAAAATCTGTACTTCAACTTAAGACTCAATAACACCGTGATGGGAAGGCCAGTAAGAAATAATTAATTAATTTATTATTAATTAATTATTGGTCAATTTTTTTTTTTAATTAATTAGTTTACTGGATAAATATTTAGGAAAAAGTGGATTAGAAAAACATCATTATGTCTATTCTAAACAACTCAACTGCTATTTACAGCTATTATTAAATATGAAACCGCCATTTTGCGCATAAAATTAACTTAAAGTCGTTATAGATAGGAAACTTAGATTTAAATAGAGCTTTTCAATATTTGTTTCTAAAATCATTGTCAGCTAGTCTTTATTAACAAGTAATGCTTGTTCCAGATTAAATTTTCTGACCAAATGATTTTCGTTAAAGGGCATCTAAACTAGAATTTAACTTTAATAAGGTCGATGTTTAGTGAAGAATATTGAAAGATATCCAATCTTTTCTACTGCTCCATCCAGTGTTAGTCTATTCCTGATGTTTTATATGTCAATTAAAAATTACATAGTAAGGATTGTATTAGGCTATGCGTAGAATATAGAATATAGCCTAATCATCCTTGTTATGTAAAGTTATAATTTTGAAAAATAAGTTTTGTAGAAAAATTTACTTCTTACATAATATGGTAGTATATATATTAACTGTTAAAAGCGTCGAGAACAACTTATAAGTTATTATCTCCAATAAATCGCCAAATTTATATTTATTGTATTTCTTAATAATATATCTCAGCTCCTATATTTTATAGCTTTCTGAACGGTCGAACAAGATATATCCTCTGAGGTATGACCTAAAACGCAATATCTCCCCCAAATATCTTTAGAATTGGCCAGAAACAGGTCCCAAGCTAATGATACTCCCCGACTATTAATATGCAATAAATTATCGCCTGCGCAGGCCCACACTGCAGGACCTCATTACGGAGGTCACGCGGCTGGTAATGCGCATGCGCACGTCGCCTCAATAATGCCTATATTTCGGCTTGTTCCACTACACCTGGTAACGTTTTAGGCTAGTCGCTTCAAACTCTAGTCTGATCCACTATACGTTTTGCTTTTGTTTCTGTATGTCTAAAACTAAACCTAGAATGTAGTAATAAATAAATCTTCTTAAATTCCGCAAGCTTTTTCGTCTGCCTGAATATTTGTAAACTCAAGGATGGCCGTGTAGTACACTTTGATAATATTACTTTTTGTAAGATCTTATTAAAAAACGACAGAATCATTCCAATCATTAATAGTTTAGTAATCCACCGCACACTCTCTAGAATCCTATTACGGGAAACAAATGCAAATAGTGACTTTCTTCGGCATTATGTCAAAATATCCCTTTAGCCAAACTCTTAATAAAAGTGTGGCCTTTTTAAAAATATAAAATTGAAAATGTTATATCGCAAAATATTTTATTGTTTGGCCTACATATAATATTGCTTGCCGCTCGGTTGGTATAAAGTGTGTGGTAAGGTTAGTCACTCTTAAACTGTACATGTTTAATTGACTTCTACATGTGGTCCTAACTGCGTCTGGATGAATAGAGGCGATTCATCCAATGTTGGATATATCTGAACGTGGTATTATGTATCTTACTCTGTAGCACAATAATGTAAAGAGCAATGTTTTATCATGCGCGTATCATAAATCACTGTCTGATGTTTTCCGATTTATGTATTTTATTTTATATAAACTGATACAACGGAGTAGCCTATCTAAGGACCTGACATTACGTAACAAAATTGTTATCAATCAATTAAACAAAGTAACTTTATCGCGTGTGTTTATTAATACACTTGATTAAGTTTCATATAATGTGTCTTAGTATGTTTACAAATATGTTTATTCGGCTTTTTCTTGTTTTCATCATATCTAATAATGTGAAATTTTATAAATTGTATTCTTACCTTTACGTTCAAGAAAATCTGTAGAGTTCATCTCTGGCTGGGCCAATAGGAATTTGTATACTAAGATTCAAATCTTTAATTTTCCATCAAGAATTATTGCATGGACAGAGACACAGCGACGAGTTTTAGAACAAGAGTTTTCGTGACAAGAGAGTTAAATAATAATGGCACAAGTGATATTAAAACATGACTCTTTATATTTTTAGAGATGTTGCCTGCGAGTAACAAATATAGCTAATTTAAGGATGCAAGAATAACTTTTAATTCATTGCAAATTATTTGCTCATAAGAAGTTGGTATATTTGGTAGGTCTATATGTTTCTTTTCAACTTATTCAGGCCTTCCCTATTTGTCATGGACATGGCTGTACGTGTTGTCTGTACTGTGTTGAGGGGAACAGGAGTGTTGAGTCAGTTCAATAACCGTACGAGGCGAAAAGTCCTCTAAAGTATTCAGAACAAAAGCAGGATGATATTCTTACATCAAGGTTACTCTCCAAAATCATATGTTCGAATTTTAAATATTTAAGACCACAATTAGAAACACAATACATTACACTTACAGCCATCATATCATACACGGATTGTAAGACATATTTATAGGATATTCCCACAATATTTCCTCCGTCGAGACTTATTCCTATTCCAAATTGTATATGAGGCTTTACTTCATAATCACCAAATAACAGGGTACGGCTCTCTGTATAAAATAATTCTATTTTAATATTTCTGCAAAATAAAATTTATCGTGAATAAGAATACGTAAGGTACTAGAAGTTGGGACCTTTTTACAATTTGGTGTATGACTTACAGAAGTTGAAGAATCGGAAACAAACATGACACAACTTCATAGCGATCAACTAAAAAATAAAAGACAGCACAGGAAACCTGTAACCGTTGAAAATGGACTCACAAAGAGGCTGAGAAAACAAACGGGGGGGGTAATGAGGCACTTTTATATTGATGAGGGTACGACACTGATTAGCAATGTAAAATTTATGTCATTCTAGACTGAGTCAAGAAAATTCGTGACTATAACGAACATATATTGAAGAGCAAGAAGTAATATTTTATTGTCTCCTGTTTACATATACCCGTATCTTTCAAGAATGAAAACTGAGCGTACGTAGAAATGTTTTTTTTTTGTTGATACCTAATCGTATACATTAAAGTTTTATGATAATTTTGGTTATTATGTTTCTGTCACTAAAAGTTACTAAGTACAATTGTACTGGAACTATTCATAAATACTGAAATAATACAAACCTCAAATATGTCTACTTTGGATTCAAAATTACCATAAGGCTAAAATTACTAAGAAAGCTACGATCTGACTTAAAGCTTCCTCCCCGCTGGCCTGAAATAATTCACGTTCTAATGGGGTTTTTGAAGCTGTTCAGCAAAATATCGTCAGATTTTTCACAGGAATTCGAGTTATTTTATTGGTGTTTATAAAATATATTTCGATGCCCGACTTCAGGACCCAGATGAGCTATCCCTGACAGGAATTGTTCATCACTTCTCAGGAATGCTTGGTATGCCATTTAAAAGCCATATGCATGTGATGTCCCTGTTATTCAGCAGGAAACTGCGTGCGAAGGTGCGGGTAATGGGTAGTTTTTAAATGTTAAACTAGCACTTAACATTTTTAGCTATCCGCTCTGCATACACGGGCTGTAAGTGATTCCTACAGTAGAAGTCATCATAATGTAGTAACCACCATTGATGTGTTACCTGCACAAGAGATTGTGCCAGAACAGATGAGAGACAGCGCGTCCTCTTGATGACATGTAGGCTATAAATCATCCAGGAGAAGATTTCCCGTGTCGCCGTCACCTTGAATAGCCGCAGCATTCAAGTAGGTATTGACATGACTACACTACGTATATTGTGTTAGCGATTTACTACTACAACGTGTAACATATTGAATAAAATATAGAAATCAAAATATCCATATGGTATTCGCCGTTTCTTGTGTAAGGATTGTCACAAAATTAAGAATATTCGCGTTCAAAACGCAAATGTTAAAATTGCCCAGTGCACACGTTCATGTTGAGGAAACACGGCAGTAATCCGGAATACATTTCGAATACCTTATTGCACAATGCACACTGTAAACAAAATCATCAATCATGTATAACACTATGGTAATTATTGATCTTATTTATGTATTTGTTTACCAATTAGTAACTCTTGACGCATAAGGATAAACACTATCAGTGCCTCAGTACATCCATCAGAGTCGAAATGCTGATCTGGCAGTTTCTATATTATTACAAAAATTTTTTTGAACCTTTCTTTATGCAACATACGATAACAGTATTGCTTCGTTTGCTTAATTCCTATTAAAGTATATCTGAAAAACATTATTTGTGATCTACATGGCAATCCACCCCTTTGTTTTACAAGATAATTTTTACTGTATTTCCCTTTTAAAGGTATTATCCGTTTTTGGTATTAGGCCTTGTTATACCTTGTCAATCCAAGTTTTATGACTATATAGTCTAAAAGCCGAGCTAATTTGCGTTCTATATGATCACAACCTGGTGTTCCATGAAATCGATAGAGTTGTTTCATGAACCTTAATCCTAAGGTTCACCTTTAATCGCCAGCCGCTTTAGTTTTGGTGGAATTTGAAATGGGAGAGTATCAGAAGAGTTTAAAATTAGCAAACCATACTTTTTTTCAGATCATATTTTACCTGTCTTGATATAATTGTATCACTAACAGACAACTACGAGTAGATAAAGAGACTTTATATTATAACTATCAGCAATTCAATAATAATAATAATATTAAAAATATTATTTATATTAGAAATCAATAATTTCATGCATGTATCATTTATAAATAAAAACGCAAATACTTATAAAATACAATCTTAAGTAATATTAATTAAATTTTAAGCATACTTTTACGTTTTTAAGTCTTTTGTAATATATAAAATTCAATCTTTTAAGATATTAGAAGAGCAGTCAGGGCCCAGGGGCGAGACGGGTGGGAGGGCAGTTTGAGTGAAAGGGGGGGTATATCGATTAACTCTAGACTGTTTATTATGTCATAGAAAAAGAATACATAGATAAATTTTCTAGTTTTTCAAAGAAAATTGCGTGCGAAGCCGCTGGTAACTGCTAGTATATGTATGTATTTTTACATATTGATTATCGATGCTGATTTATCATTTATCTACGGGTTTTAAGTGGGCCAAGGCAGCATTGCCTTGACAAAAGAATATCGTCCTATATTTTTAACCCTCGTTATCTTTTCAATTCAACCTCCGCCAAAAATGAGGCGTCAGATGACTGATTTGTTACTTAGGGTAAAACCAGGTCGTGTGCTTGTAAATTGCAATTGGCTCTGAGTTTATCCACTATTACGTAATTTCATGAAGATCCAAACGATAGGAGGTAATAGTTGTTTGAAAATTATGAAAACTTTTGTAATATGAGTAATTACTCTTTTCTAATCACTTTATTATAGAATCTTAAAAGCATCACACCAAAACATTCTTTCTATATATTTGGATTTCAGGAAAATACAAATATCAATAAACCTGAGTATGACGTATTTCATTCTCTATTTTCTCATCATTAGCCATTCGCATAATGAAAGGGGAGATTAAACACGGTTCTTAGTCATAATTTAATGCCGCGCCGGTTGTAGGATTGCCGGGTATTTACTGAGACCACCGCCAGCAGAGTCGAGTGTATCAGCAATTATAACAAGCCAGGACACCAGGAAGCTGCTGGTGCGGGGGGCCTTCCCGCATTCCCACTGTATGTAATTACAGAAATGCGTGTATCTCTTGTTTAATTTGTCTCTTACCATCGCTTTATCACCATTTATCGCTCTTTATCTACTGCCACAGCTTTGCATAATGTAAATCCTAATATTATAATCTCTAATTCACCTCGTTGGAAAGAATTAGTAGTAATTAAGAGATTTTATTTCAGAAATCTTATATGAATTGTTACTTAAACTCAATATTTATTAAGGACCTGAAAGAGCATTATTGAAATCTTGTCCTTGTCCGCCTTTATGTTCGTCCGTCCATGCGACAACTCTTGATAGAATGGTCCTATGGACTTGAAACTTGGTATTTGGCCCCTCTTGATTTACGGAAAACCTTTAATGATTTTGGGGTCAAAAGGTCAAAGGACAGTCGGTCTGACCGTTAGTCCGTCTGCCCATGTGTGCGGTAACTCTTTATATAATTCCCATTAGATTCAAAACTTGATATATGTGTCCCTCTAAGTTGAAGAACATTTTTTTGTTTTATAGGTCAAAATGTGTCAAAGGGCAGTCGGTCTGACCGTTAGTCCGTCTGCCCATGTGTGCGGTAACTCTTTATATAATTCCCATTAGATTCAAAACTTGATATATGTGTCCCTCTTGGTTGAAGAACACTTTGTTGTTTTAACTCTTGATATAATTGTCCTATAGACTTGAAACTGGGCACGTAGGTTACAATTGGTCCAAGGAAGAGCTATACTGATTTTAGGTTCAAACAATGAAAGGGCGCTACCTATGTCAGGTCCTTCGATAGTCTGTTTTATCGATTTTTAACTTATATTAGCTATAGTTTATAATAACCTTTAATTTTAAAACCAGAAAACTTTAAAATCTATTAATTCGTTAGTTAGACGCTTGGGTAAATTACGTGGTTTATTATTATTTATTTTGATTAGATGAATAATTAGTTTACAGACCTGTAGATATTTCTTTTAAATAATGTATACTACATAAATATGTGGCGTATGACCAACCTGTTAGGACAAAATGTTGTTTTTGTAAATTTATGTATCTTTTAGTGATACATAAGTAATGTTTTTCGTGAAGATTATTTTGGATTATTTATCACGTAATTCTTACAATAATAAAATAATTCGTTAACTCTAAGCCAGCTTGAAGTTAAAGGCTGATGAGGAAAATTTCAAACTATGTCAATTTATTCGCGAATAAATTTATTCTCAAAACATTTGCAGTAGTTTATTATCTCTGATCAACATTATTGTACAAATTCACAGTAACAACTCTTTCACCAAATTATTTTTCTTTTTCTTTGAAGCAGTATAAGGTAAAAGGAGAAAGTCTTGAATGAATCAAAAGGTATAATTATAAAACAATTTTGATTATGGATTTTAAATCAAGGGTTCTAAATAAATAAATTAATTTCACTGTGTTATTTAATTTAGTTAAAATTCCTTTTCTTCTAAATTTGCTTTACTAGAAGCATAACTACTACTTTATTGTGTTTCAATGTAAACTGTAATCTATTAATATCCCTCAATTATTATATTGTATAAATTGTGTATATTGTATATTTTAGTTTCCATCCTACAAAACCATGTTTTCCCCGAGGAAGTTAGTATAAAATCTTGTTGAACAAATGATAAAATTCCCAAAATATGTTAAATAAAATAGTGGAAACTTTGTTGTTAAGAAATCTAGTTCATAAGTATAAATCTTTAGTATGCCGTCATAAATTTCTCCTGCATTTATTTATACTCCGAAAATAATTTTCCCATATGCCGTTTTAAGGCGTGAGCAATATTTCACCAATTTCCCCTACATATAACTAGAATTAAGATGAAAAAAAATTATGGAAACAATATCTGGATAAAAACTAATATTAAAGAATGATTTATTTACGATTTAATTTCAAATTAACATTAAACGTACTTGTAAATTAAAACCTTTCTAGAAATTCCAGAATCCTCAATCGTATAGAAATAGGAAAAATAAAATTTTTGATAAGTAAGACCAATTGATTTCATTTATTTAGGAACACAACAGTAAATTAATGGTTTTTTCAGGAGCTTGGAGTGTGCATACTGTACCTCAGTGCCTGCAAACGACTACGGCCAACCGCAACCATTTGGGCGAGGTATTGCCTAGCTGTGGCGTAAGGCAGATGTAACCTCAATGCCGTCAATAATGCAGTCAAGAATACGTAGCCATTACAGATGGATAACGGTTGTAACATTAATTAAGAATGCTGTAAAACAGCAATATAGCTCGGTGCCCGGAGAACCAGTATAGGGTTAAGATAGGTTAATGTTATTTGTTCCAGCGGAGTCGCTCCCACCACCATGCCACGCCACCTAGCTGTGAGTTTTACTGTTATTATTATAATTTATTACCACGCCACTCAATGTACACAAAAGGACACATCACAGTGTTGTAAATCAACTGAAAACAAACATTTACCGTCTATAATTCACTGAATACTGATTTCACCACCAAGCACATACGTAACAGGTTGTAAAAAACAAGTATATTTGTATCTTTATAAATTTATAATCTTTTTAGGCCAAATTAGAGATATTTTCATGCCCCTATAGTGCATCTTAAAGAGTTGCCAAATCAGTCAACACCCTGTTTTGAAATCACTTGGTCTTTGAAATACCACATAACATGAATTCAAATTAATAACTAAAAGTAACAAGTATAAATTTTTTTATGTAACTTTTCTCTTATTTCTTACCACATTAGTATGATTTATGACGAAACTAGCAGTTACCCGCGAATTCGCACGCAGTTTTCGAATCAAAGTCCGTAGCTTACTTAGTTAAAGTACTTATTATGTAACATGATGGTCCCTTATAATACTTTTCAAAAACGTTAGTATGTACGGTCAGGTACATATTATTTCAATGTTCATGTTGAGACTATCAGAGGTTGAGGTACTAACTCTTATATTACGTTTTTCGTAGGAATCTCATGCATCATTAATTATTTATGATAGGTTTTCTGTTGCAGAAGTCTTGTTTTTTGGATAGTAGTATTGCTAATAGCTCATTAAAGCATGTTAGTGTCAAAATGCATAATTACAATGTCAAGGAAGCTAACTACGTACTCTTGAGTATCTAGACTTTCTTGCACAAAAACATTCACAGTTTTCCTCAATAAAATAGGTTTCATAATAGTGTTTTAATAGTATTTCCCAAAAGAAACTTTAAATTAAGTATTTCCAGTACATTAGATGTTTTTAATTCGTCACTGGCTTAATCTGGAATAAACGTCAATAACTATCTTTGTGTATGTTATCTGCATTTCACTGTTAATAAAGCACTTATATTATAAAATTAAAATGTAAATAAATACTTCATTGTCTTTGAAATATTTTAGCTGAAACATAAATCAAAGTTGTCAAAAGGTTTTTATTATCAGATAAATATGGATTATAATACGTAAATATTATCATTAAGATAGTGGTAAATAATTTATGGTTGTACTGTCATAAAACAGTTGATTGCATTAAACAAGAGCTTTCTATTAATTTTGCACAACTTTACGAGTATTTGCTTAATATGTAGAGTAAAAAGAATTGTATTCCGAAATCCCGTTTCTAATACCGTTACTTCTAAAATTTGTAATTTTCTTATCTGGATATTTTCTTATTTTGGGCTCAACAACGGTTACAGAAAAGGTTGAAGTAAGAAGTGTTGTTACTATCAAGCTAACTTTATGCTTTCATACTATAAATGTAAACAAATTGAAAATAGTGGTAAAATAAACTAAACATATGATTTTGCTAGCATTTAACTACCAATGTTTACACCTAACAGTTAAATACACTTATCAGGCCCTTTCATATAATATTTCGCAATTTTCGTGACCAAGATGGATGCTTTTTTCCAATTAAGAATATAATTTCCATGGAAAGTTTCAACAAATATTTAAATTCGAATCTAAATTTTAAAGGGTTACATAGTTTACACGTGAAAGAAAAACAAAGAAACAAAGGCACTTTCGAATTTATAATATTATTAAGAATTAGTATGTCTCATGCAATGAGGAAAGCTCAATTGTTTGTTTATTCAATTTTATAACCGCCCAATTGGCTTTAGCGATGTTTGTGTACCTAAAATTATACTCATAATATAGGCTAACAATAGAGCTATTGTAGATTTGTTGAACCACCAACTGTACCTTGTACACAACGAGAGCTACATTGGAATCAGTATTGCTGGTATTATAATAAAATTCCATAATATTATCTATTTTATTTTCCTATTATTGAACTTTTTCGAGATCGTTGTGTTTGAAGTAGCGGTAATGTTTAAATATAGAATACATGTGGGCCGGATACTATATTTCTCGTAGGAAGAGAGTTATGCATCTTACTCATGTTGTTCACATGGACTTTTATACATTGAGAGGAGCTGTTACTGCGCCATATGAGGAAGTTCAAAGGTCAAGAAACACAATATTGCATTGACCTGATACTCATACACCGTAACATTGTATTTCCGCAGACAAAGGATTGGCCAAGACAATATTCATCTCCCGTTGTAACATTGGTAGCAAACGACCAAACTGTTAATTCCACTAGACTTTTACACGCCATTTTTCATTTGTTATGTGAAAACACATTTCAGTAAGGTGTAAAGCTGTTTCGCAACTGGTGCCGTTACTTGTGTGATACGAATGCGTAGCGGTGTTCTGAGGACACCACAAGGATGGCAATCGATCAAGATGGTGAATGGCGCAATAAACACCCAGGATTCACGTTATCACGTGGTCATTCATCATCAGTATTTTCTTTTAACTTTAACACGTGGGAAATCTTCATTTAGGACAGTTCCTTTACGGTTTAAAGTGGAAGTATCCAATAACTTTATCTAACAATTCATATTGGGTTTTAAACATTTGTATTTCGAAATTTGTTTTTCTGAATTTTAAAACCCTTTTTGCCAAGAATTAAAAATTTACTCAGTGGGCTATACAGAAATTACAAAACCACTGAGTATAAAAATCAGACAATTTGAAAACAGTCGGTTAAAATGTGAATCGCAACGTTTTAATATAACCAATACGACCCCACAATTTGAAAGTTTGAATTATATATTATTTACGATCTGTAGGCAAATAACTCATATAACAAACATTGTAAACCTTTAAAACAATTTTTAGTATTGAGATTGAATAGCGATTGTTATCCACATACCCACTTAAAAATTATTTAAATAATTAAATAAAATTGGATTTTAGAACATTTTCTGGCTAAGCTTGTTTAAATCATTATAAGATTTATTCTAAAATAATACTTCTCCTACTTAGGTACAAGATAAAGAGGAACAGTTTCCCCAAATGTTATATAAAATTATGAGTTTTGTAAAAAAACAGTATCTCTGTAAAGGTATTGATAAAACACCTGTTATGACTTAAAAATGACTAAAGGTCAAGTTCTATATATTTTGTAAATTATATAAAATAATGTAAATCTATTACTTTGGAATTAGTTTTACTACTATATTACTTTTTGTAGTTACCGAGGAGTTGAGACGCTTTTCAAGTTAAATTTATTTCACATCTAGAACTCCAAACAGGCCATGCCTAGGAATCACTCGTCATGTTTTTAAGTTTATTAATCGCACGTTATGTGTAAAAACAGGAATTTTATAATAATAACATAATGTTACTGTTCCCTGGTTTGTAGAATTTTATTTTTATTTTATTATTACTTTTTACCCTTACGGGTTACATAAAAAATGAATAAAAACTGAATTTGTATTTTATGTAGATAATTGTTTTATTTTGAAGATGGAATTTTTCAATAAGTAAAGCATTTTGGAAAATAAATAAAACTCAACAGTTAAACAGATTTCGTAACTCTTAATATTTGATAGTATTGAGAACAAAACAGTTCATGCAGTTAATATTAGGACTAATGCAGTTTACTGATTTTAGAGGTTACGAGGCATCTATTGAATTAAGATAACCAAATCTGTTTCTTTAGTTTACCATATATATATTTACATTTTACGTGTACGTTATTTATATACATCTTTATATATTTGTATCCTAATACATAACAGGGTAAATATATAGTTTGCATTGTTCCCGGGTAAATTCATTTCATAAACAATATTGTTGTATTGATAATACTTTATGGCAACTTCTTGTTCTGTACAGTAAAAATTGTATGTTCTGTGATCTGCGTACTCTTATTCAGTTGCATAATAGTATAAATAATTGATTTCACATAGAACATAATTATTATGACATTCTAGGAATCGGAAAATATTGTAATATTTTCATAACTGCAATAGCATGGGTTAAAGTACTCGACCGTATAACAGAATAACAGGGTTAATTCCTAAAAATGTCTAAGACTACTTAGAACTACCATAATGAAAAGGAACAAGGATTAGTAGCAACTATTTAAGATTACCGAGAATATGTCCTAATGTAGAGGGACAAGAGTTGGTTGTAGTCCAGATTTTTTAAATTCTGCATAATAAAGAAATACAGGGTGTGATAGCAACTATTGCAGATTACTGAGGATCTGTCATAATGTAGAAGATCAGGGATTTGTAGCAAATACTCCAGATTGCTGGAAATATGCTACAATGAAGAAGTACAGGGATTGTAATCAAATAGTCCAGATTACTGAGGATCTGCCTTAATGAAGAAGAACGGGTTTTGATGGCTCATATGCCATAATGAAAGAGAACAAGGTTTTTGACAAGCTAACAGTACCTAGTCCAGTTTTTGGAGATACGTCACATGAAGAAGAGCAGGGTGTGATAGACACTAATCCAAATTACTAAAGATCTGCCATGATTAAGAAGAACAAGGATTGGTAGCAAATAATCCAGATTACTGAGGATCTCGCATAGTGATAGCAACTAGCCTAGATTAAGGAGGATATGCCACGAGTCCAAAATGACTGAAGACCAAAGTCTCCATGCCTTTATTTATGGGATTCAGTTTCAATAATATTTGATATTCTCAAACATGCAATGAATAGACTTATGATATCGAAGTTATTATGAATAGCTCATTTTTTGGATTTTAATGAATATTTCCTCTTGATCTTCAAATGAAACCGAAATATTTAGACAGTAACATTGTGGAGGAGGAATTATCAAAGTAGGGATTAGTGTTTAATCCGGATAAGTGCAGATCTTTCCATTTATGACAGGAAATAAGTATGAATACCGAGGTTTACGATTTATACACTCATACAATGAAAACATGTTCACTCCTAATGGAAAAGGTTCACACTTTGATCTCAATGTCAAAGTACACTAAAACTACAAAGTAAAAACATTCGATGAGATACTTTTATAAACTCTTCCTATTGAATTTGGGCCCTAATTTGCAAATTCTGAATTGGTTGTTTTTCTCCTTCCCAATGCTCATCACATTTCATTTAACCAATGTTTTGGATCAGATAATCTACTTTTGTATTATCAATGTACTAACTTGATTTAGTGCAGTTCGTAAAGCTTGTGTAACGTTAATTCAGACCGGGTCAATTAGTGTGTTCGGTTAGCACATTCTTGTGGGGAAAAAATCAGAAAAAGTTATTGGACTAGAAAAACGTTATTTACATGGGAGTATAATTGGTTGCACTTTAACAGGATCATAGCAAATGAATTGCCTTATAGTAATGGTATTCCTCTTCATCGTCACATGAATATATCATTATATCGGTAACTCCATCATCGGGTAGTAGCGACTGGGTGTCAGTTATGCAGGTGCAGCGACGGTATCAGCACTGTGCAGCAAGTCCGCTGTCAGTTGTCGGCTGTCAGCAGACAGGTGGCTAGAGCGCATGCGCGACCCTGTCAGTTCATCTCAGCTGATGACCCCCTTTGGCCCGGGGTCAGTGTGGTTCGCGGAACCGGGCGACTAGTGCTGGGGGAACGTGAGACTTGCGACTGTACGCAAATCTGCCGCCGCATTCCTTCCCCGCATGTCCATCCTGCCCGAGGCCCTTCCGGATCCGTGTAGCTGAATACCGTTCACTCAGCGTCCAGTAGACTAAACGGCCTATTGTCTTCTTATGCGCTAATCAGTTGTGGACGAGTTTATTTTAGTGCTAATTGTCTTGTCAACCATTATTTTAAGATTCTAAGTACTTATAAAAGTTATTACTGGTCGTGCGAGTTGTTTGTAAACACAATGTCACACAACCTGTTCATTGTCTTTTAAATAAGTACTTATAGCTTATTTTTCTTTCATCTTAAGTCATTCGACCAATTTATTATTTTGTATCTACTGTACTTTATAAACCTGTATGAATAAAATGAATTTTTATTTCAAGTTCTCAAATAATCAACAACGTTTACTATATCCACCCATTGTCTTCTATTCATTTAGACTCTCACCTAGCTAGCGCGATATTCCCAGAAGTATCTTGATGAACCTAGAGCTGATACTATATGAGCCACATATATATATATATATATATATATATATATATATATATATATATATATATATATATATACGGATCGAATTAGAGGAAATACTAGAATTAAGTTAACTGAATACAAGCCTCGGCACTGACGACTCTACCCAATTGATTTCTCTCATTACGAAACGTTAATTCCTTACATAAGAGAAGATCGCGTTTATCCACTATACATTATATTCATTATGATCACATTTTAAAATTGTCAATTGTCTCAAGTTGAACATATCCCGATAAGAAATTCTTGTTAACAGTCTTGCAATTTGCCTCCACTAGTCTCTGCAACCTACGATAATTAATGTACTGCCAGGTTCAATATCATTATCAGCCTATACTGATATGAACATTCAACCATTTCTTAAAGAGAAACACATTAAGGTTTTCATAAATAAACAAAAGGAACTTCAAAATAGCTCATCACGAGTACACTTTACCCTTTGGTAAAGAATTGCATAAGTAATGGAGAAAAGGCATAATTTAAACGTGATTTAGAGTAGGCTTAACATGTTTTCAACAAAGAGACAGAAATGGAAGTGAGTATTGATAGTCTACTTCATAACCGGAAGTAGTTGTTGTCTTCAGTGTATAACGACAGAGAAGTCAATGGATGCTCCAGTAGCGAGGTCAAGCCGAACATAATGTGAAACCGCAGACCGACTATAACGTCGGCAATCGTAAAGCGGCGCGTCGTGTCGCACTTCTAAAGTCTGCAAGACCGCAACACTCCCGCCTGCCTGTGCGCTCACTCCCTACCCCCCCCCCCCCCCCCACGGCCCACAACCCTGCAAACTCGTGGTCACAGTTGCGGCATCAGCTAGGACACCACATGTGACTGTTATGAAAATACAAATAAATAGTGCCACATAGTCACACACACTTTCTCTTTTATATACACATTGTGTCATTTCCCAATTGAAGCTAACTATAGTCTATAGTCTACTGTCATTATTAAAAACTTTCTTGAGTACGTTTTTCATGAAAATGTTAGGATCTCAATATTTTATATCTTTTTCATGTGAATAGTGAATAGTGAGACTTAATTGGAGTGCTACTAGGATCCTTGGTCTGTTACGCCTGTTTGTTGCCGGTATTATGAAATAACCGTTGGTACCCATTTCTCTTGATCAACCAGGCATTTAATGGTCATTTTGTCAGAAGGGCTTTGCAGAGTGGATGCGGTAAAAGTTTCAACTGCCCATAATGAATCGCTTCAGTGAAGGGTGCAATATTGTGTTGATGTCTGAATATGATGTCCAGCAGCAAGCCAAGTATATTATAAACAGATATGAGAGAGCCACTTGATGATGTTACCAGTAATATAAATTCTTACTGAACGAATCATGGCGGAGTTGGTGACGATTTGTGCGCCCATCATAACTCCCTCGTCCAGCAGGATTCCAGGTGACTTGGGGGTATAGAAGTCCTTGCTTTGGATTTTGGTGACCTATGAGATTCTGACCGGTAGGAATTCACTCATTTGCACCTAGGATATTATTTCTTCCCAGTAGCATGCAGTTCCAGCGTCTGTGGATAGTCCTTGAATTTATCAACGGCATTTTTCATCGTGGCTTCTCTGACAATTTTTAATCTTTAAAACTGTTTTCAATGCTAAAAAGTAAAAAAACGTTTCAGGTTTTCAAATTTTCTTTTTATCAGTTCCGTGTTATCTCGTATCTTCATAAAATCGTGAAGAAGGGTATGAAAAGTTAATTTGTTGAATTTGTAATTAAAACTTCTCACTTTTATGAGACTCAAATAGATGTCACAATTGCATGTTTAATAGTGTGAGCCGCTTTGAAGTCACGAAGTACGTTTTATCGAAGTAAGTGTACCACCTACGCCATATAGAAATTATATAGATTCACATATACTTGAAACTAGCAAAATGTATTTTGATAGTTACAATTTTTCAAAATAAAAAATCTTTCTGACACCTTATACAACGCCTCACAACGATTTATCAATCTCATCCTGTGTTTAAGCACTGGAGCCATTGTCTTTCCTTCAGAATCCTGTGCTCCTCATTTTAAACTAAAAAAGAATCTTCAGGTGTTGAAAATAACTCGTTTTTAAGTTAATTATTCACTCAAAAAAGAAATAAGTCACAAAAAAGGACCAAACCAGGCATACTATGGGTAAATGAACATTTGAAGTTGAGGCTGTTGAACGAAGTCTACAATTTGAAAAGCTTTGCGGAGCGATATGTTGGGACATAGCCTGTTCGTAGGATCTAAGTAAACAAATAAGACACCTTTCTATATTAGTATTACAGTAAAATATCTTTATTTCCTAGAAATCTGACCTTTGAGAATAGTTTTAACCCAGTGAGTACTTCAAGCTTGACTCAGGAATGAAGAAAGTAGGATAGATTTTCTTGTATCTTTCTTAATAGGATAATATCGGTTTCATTGAATATGAAAGGGCGCTTGAAGATGTTAAGACCCTTGATCGATCTATAAAAGTTTTAATTCAGCAATGGCTGTGGCTGCTGAAGGATGTGCCTACGTTAATTTTCCATACTACTGTGTGGTCGATTTTTCGTCCCTTTACTGACTTTCTTCATCCCTTGTTTGATGCTTCACAGGCTGCAGAGGTTGCATACAATTGTCTTCATACAACGCTTCAGTGATGTAACACTACAAGTGAACGAAACACGAATTTTTTTACTCTGAAACACTTAGTCATGACGATGGATAACAGCTTTACTATAGTAAACACTTGTGGTATAACTTTTGGGCTGAAACATAGTCCTTAACTTAAATAGGTGAACTGTTTTGAATACCAAAACATTTGGCCGAAACCCAAGGGGAATCGCCTTTATGGTCTTCAGAAATATAAATAAAATAAAGATATTTTACAATGTTATTATTCTTTTCTTTAGTTTCTATTTTAAAACCTCACTTTAAAAATAAAATAATATTTATAATGAACTTTATCTCTAAGTACTTCTACCACTGTATAGGTCAGAGGTTTTCTTCAGAAGTGCTTAAGCCTATATTAAAAACATAAACTTACTTTGATTGAACAGAAATTGTTAATTTTAATGCGTTCATTTAATTGTTAATAACTTCTTGAATATCTCCACATTTGACGCAAACAATTGTGCCAAACATTTTAGGCACTTGTCTTTCAAACAGAGTTCTACAAAAGAACAAGCAATTAGCAAGAATTTTTTTTTAAGTTTTTGACATCAATATGAAACTGCTAAAAAACTATTAGGACTTTTTATACTTATTAATAGCAATAAAAATATGAAGTAATTACTCATTAATCACTCTGAAACTATGCCTTGTATTTTAATTCTCCTGTGCGGAAGTGGACATGGGTGCCTACAAAATACTCCCCCGCGTGGTATAGAAGTATGCCCAAAAGGGACCTTAGCTTAATGGTTATTACCGAAACGGATTTGTCTCATGGGCCGTTGTTAATAAAAAGCCTCTCGCCATGTTGAACACAGTGACTCAGAATTGCTTGAATTTCCATAAGGATCTATAGGAATATTCCCAATCCTGCAATTGGTCTAGGTGAGTTTAGCATCGTCCAAAGAGGTTCCGACCAGGGTTCAAGGCCCTAGGTATATGAACCGGGGGCATAAAAATAAATCTTTGTGAAATTTGTGTCCTTTGATATTTCGGGCCTTGACAAGAAATTGTGTATAATCAGTTAGTCTGTAAACTACTTCAGGATATTATCAGACAATAACAGAAGATTCTATAAGAGCCAAGGAAATGAGAGTGAAGGAGGAACAGCCAAGAAACCCATAGAGAGCTTGTAGGAAATAGAATAAAATGTTTCAGTAGGAAGGCAGTGGCTCGAACCCAGGTTTCTCGGGAGGACTCTTTCGGCAAGCATGAGCAGCCTGATTGACTAAGATTTTGAAGTAGAACAAGACAAGGATGAGAATGTTCACCAGGAGAGAGAAAAAAGAAGGGAGAAAAGGATTGGAGGAATGGATTAGAGGAATGAGATTTACTAGGAACTTATCCTCTGGCAAACACAGAATTAGTGATTGGTTCGGTTTCAAAGGGGGAATAGAAGACCACAATGTGGCAAAACAATTGAACGCCTTAAATTAAAACGCTGGAAAGGTTAATGGTGACAATAAGGGTGGAAGTAATCAAGATAAGAGAAGAAAGGGCCTGGCGAGAGCCCAGAATGGAGGAAATAAGGGATGGATTGGAAATGGTGAGAAAAATAGAATATTTAAAACAATCTCAGGAGAGTATGACATCTAGAGGACAGTCGTATGCAGAACCCACCAAAGGAAGGAAGTAAGACATAAATTAAAGTACCAATTTTTACAGTGGTGAAGAGGCTGATATACCCAACACCGTAACCGATAAAGACCCGGAAAAGGTGAGGAAACGCTATAAAGAATTAATAAGATACCTCCGGCGTTTTGACTAAAAGTGGAAAGGGTGAACAGTATAAGAAACTGATTGACTGATACTAGAAGCGGAAGACGTGGAAGGGGCATGGAAGTTACTGCAATACACTTCACTCAAAGAAGCTGGTATGAGAGCAATAAACCGGTGAGGATCAAACCAGTAATAATGATCTACAATGTGAGCGTGGATCTTAAGGACGAAGAAATAAAATCTAAATTGTGTGGAAAAATATAACCGGTAGTAAAGTTTTAGAAGGAAGAATAAAAGGATTTAAAATAAATGCTACAACTGACATATTCACTGTGCCGAGGAACATGAATACAAAAAATTTACAAATAAGGATAAGAAGGATAATGTACCCTGTGTGTACTATAAGAGAGAAGATATATAGGGGATTGGAACAATGTTGGATGGATAGGATGCCTGCGGTGTTTAAGAATTTCTGAACATCTGATGAAAAAATTAAGAAAAAGAAAAGTCAAGAACCAATGATCCTCAGCACAATGGAGTTAGGGCGAGGGTGGAGGGATGTCTAAAGATTTGGTACAAGATTACAGGAAGAAATATTATATAGAAGGACATACATATGCTAAAATGGGAAGATATCTGGTTATATAAGACACCTTCCTGTGACGAGGATGTTAGTTGGGGACAAGGGCTTCAGCCTAACATATGTTTATTTTAATTTCTCAAAGCTTTACTTATTATTATTAATATATCCATAGTTTCATCTATATCTGAATGCTTAGTAAATCATTATAGACAAAGCCCTATTGATATTCGTGCTCGTGCCCTCTAAACAGAGAGTAATTAGAAATGTAGGCAATAAACATTCTAGGCCACTCCAGAGGTCAGATATTGTCCTTATGATATCACTATTAACGAAAATTCCCCATAATTTTCGCGTAAATCGCTTCAGCATAACATTATTTATGAATACGACGTCTAGTTAAGTTGTTGGGTGTATCTGAAAAGCGCCATTCGTTTCTCGTAGGAAATGGCGTTCTTTTTACATGCTTCCTAACATTTTAATTGCTAAACTTAGGTCTTAGACCTAAAAAGATATAAAGCTTAGATCTTACTTTTAATTTCTGGCACAAACTGTATCAACCTTACAATTAAGACCAGTTTGTATGCTTAGTGTTTGTATGAAAGGAGTGTACTACTCCGTGTGTTATTATTATTCGGCGAGAAACATGTTATAGATCACATCTCAGAACCAAAGAACAATAAAAGTGCAACTAACGACAAAGATTCCTTCCCTGTATCCCATTAGGGCATCTATAACCGCCATTTCCCCCTGTCACATTATCAGTACCTGTTCAATTAGCAAGATACGCTGCTCTTCGGTAGCTTGTACTTTAAGAGCTATCGAAAACATAACACTACGTTGGACAGTAAGTATGCTACAGAGTCTGAAAATGTTTAACTATTGCCTCATTACCTGCAGGTGTCGTACACACACGCGCATGTGTGCTTGTATACCAACACTAATGAGCACGTGGAGTTAAGCGTGTAAGTGAGGAACACTATTTTTATGATCCACTATATATAGTGAAACACCCTCGCTTCGCACCAAACCCTGTTTACTCGACTCATTTGTTCCTTGGCCTTCGATTACCATGAAAATTTTATACCACATATCCGATAAAGTATCCCCGTTTTACTTCTGAATAAGTATTCACAGAAAGCTATGCTTCAGTGAACGCTTAAAAGGCAAACACATATGCTGTAGGGAAGTTTTTTATATGTTACAAAAATGAGAGGCATTAGTAAAAATACAAACCCCATGCCTTTGACCTAATTTTATAGACGAATAAATTTTAAGTTTGTGTTTATAAATATCAGGTATATTGCAGGGTATAATTTTCTAGAAAATATCCAATTTTCAGTGAATACAAGGGCAGATATTAAACATTTGGTCCTTTGAAATATTCCTCTTACATAACTCTCCGTATTACGAAGCAATATGTTTGAGTAACTAAAATGCCGTTTTTGCACGCCTCTGAGTCAGTAATAATTAAGAGGGTTTAGTACGGAAAATAGTTGAAAAAATCAGTCAAGTTTTCTCTCTGGTCTGGATGTGTTACAACAAATATTTAAGCTAGTGCTTTTACGTTATTATTAATAAGAACCATATTTTCTACACTTATCAGTTCTACATTGATCAATTATTGTTATTCTTTGTACCTAAATAAGCTGACCTGACTGAGAGATTAAACATCCTTAAAATACAAATAGTTCTGCTATTGTTGCTTGTGCATTGCTTATACTTTTGTTTTACCTTTGAATGTAAAATCATATTTTACATTGCGGAATTAACCATAGTTTTATATAAAGCAAAAGGTCTTTAGGCGTGGGCGTAAACATTATTTACTATTTTACAAGCCTATAAACTTATACTGTTATACACTAAATTTACGACAAAAATGTACAGTATCATATAAAGTATAAACAATACATAGCTTTATGAACGAGGGTGTTTTTTACTGTACTTTGCATTGGTTTGAACTTTTTTATTCAATCACAGTTTCCTGGAGAGCGAAATTTTAATGCTTTAAAGGCTGAATTAAATATTTCTCGAGAACCACTTCAAGTAAAGTATTCAAATTCTTACCTCTACATATACTACACATCATTGCCTAAATAACTGTAACGATTTATGTTTGTAATTTTTAATGCATCATAAATAAAAAAAAACATCTTTTAATGATAAATCTAAATGATGACAGTAAATGAAAAATAAAACAAAAAGTTTATTGCAGTGTACAAATATTTATTAAATATAACAAATATAAAAAAATAAATGCCAGCAAAATCCATGATTTTTTTTAGTTATATATGTAGGTAGTCTCTACAAAATCAGTGAAATTGTGTAGTTTTTAATGATTATCATTGAAAAAATACCAGTATAAAATCAGTCAAAACATCCGCACTAATAATAAAAAGTTTCACCATTCTCCGTATTAAATCTCCTTCATGACAGGTGGGGTTATGATATAACGAGACATTTCGGAGTTTAAAGGATTATAAGAAACTATTACAGTTCTGTTAGAAGGTTTACTGAGAAATATAAATAAATACAACTATTTCATAGTAATAATAATTATTATAATCAAGCATAACTGTTTGGTAAATATTTTATATAAAGATTTTAATTGTAAATGACAAAAAAATAAGCATTAAAAGTGAATTTCTCAAATTTAAATAATTTATTTTTTATTCAAATTAATGTTTCCTGTTAGTATAACATTTTCCCACAAATCATTGATTACTTTTAAAGTTTTTATTTTCTAATTTCTGCAACTTTTCTTGAAGTTTAAGTTCATGTTTTGCATTTTAAATTTTACCAATTTTTATAAACTGGTAAAATTTAGGTTACAATTTTTAAATTTTAGTATTGTAATATATTTGGTAAAGATATAAAATTTCATTATTTTCGTACAAAAATGTGTGTGAAATATTATTGTCAATGCTGTTAGTAATATAAGACTATACTATATGGAGGTGTGTTTCAATATAAATATATCATGTTTTGATAAAAATATTAAGTTGTAAAATCAAGTGGTAAACTACTTAAAACAGCATAGTACAGTCATCAGCTAATAGTTAGTACAAATTAAATTATCAAATCTTCACTGGACAGTAATATAAATATGTCATGGTTATTGTTGATATTACTCTGTTATTTTCCTCATCCGATTCTTTCAGAAAAATAGTTCTCGAATAACTAAAAAAATCATTGTGAATATAATAGTTTTTCTGTTGTAATTTATATATTTGTAAACGTTGTTGCGAACTTTTTGTAATGAAGAATGATTTTTGTATAGTACCAAATTGTTAATACAATATGTTTTTGTATAATTATCTCTGTATAATGTAAATAGTAATGAAGTAACAAATGTTTATTCACAGATAAAAATATAGATAGACATTAACTATTCATCTCTTAGGACCTTTAAGAACTTGTTTTTTTTTTATTTGTTAAGTTTATTTTAACTTGAATAATCATATCCATAACTATAAAAAACTCTGTACACTGTTCAGTTATTTACTTCAGAGCCAAATAAACACACTATTTTGATTTAAGCTATGCCGTTTTAATACATTCTCCTTCAGCGTGTTGTTGGTAGGCGTAAAACATTTAAAATATTTAAAAACTTAAAAAAACGCTTTTTCGTGGGGAAGATGTTTTAAGTCACTATACAAAGCTTCTATAGATTATGGAATACTCCTATATACTACAAAGTATATTACGATAATATTAGTATGTACGCTGGCTGTTATAGATTACAGATTGTGCTTTCTTTATGATGGACAGCTGGAAAACATTAATGTCATAGATTATTCTACATTAATAATGACTATCGAGAATCATTTTTACGGCATCATGATTAGTCTAGCACCTAATTGGTTCGAACTCCAGCTTTTTCTATGCAATGTATTTTTGTAAAATAAAATTATAATATGTAATACCTTTCTCAGACACTTCTGATCAGACCCTGTAGAACTCTATTCTGCTTGATAGGCACTATCTCGAGATATATTCTTCATTTGTTGCTAATGGTGCAGGGTGGCCTGCATTTATGGCAGTAGGCATTATTGCCAGATCTAAAAATACTGAAACAGTAATGTAATGCCAAAATTAAATGTAAAAAGAAAGAAATAATCTGTATGTTTGTTTAAACAAGATTATAAAGTATTTTTAGTTCTCGAACTGTTTGAAACTGATGACTCCGGCCATCAATACGGGCTGCGATAGAACTGATGGCGAAGAACGTTAAAAATCACCCCAGACTATCACACAACAGAATAAAATTATATAGTGTGGATCATAAATATCTGAAAAAACGTAGGTTTATTGTGTTTGTGGTCTATATGAATAGCTTAAGATTTGTGGGTAGATGACAGATTTTGACCCTTTTTCTTTTAATTATTGGGTAGAATATTTCCACTGCAGAGAATGTGTTTTGTGCCGCGTAATTAAACCTTATCAGAGTTCCATTGTTTATATACTTGTTCATTTACCAGTAGTAGTGTTGCTCTCATTTTAAGATTGGCCAAAGTGTAGAGGACGCCACAATAGTCTTGGAAGTCTATTACCGAGATGGAGGACGTGAGTCCAAGACCTCCACGGTGTTTATACTCCAGCTCCAGTTCGGTGAAGGCAAGCAATCTTCTCGTGAGACGGATCGTCCACCGAACCGTTCCTGATGCGTTATGCTCGCTGTGGTATGGATGACGTTTTCATCATAGAGTTCCATGAACAAGCTCTTGTACAGTCAATTGTTAGCTTCTCAGTAACTATAATAATGTTTAGCTATATATTGAGCTCATTACACCTTGATGATCAGTTTATGTATTTGGCTGAATGTGACGAATCTTAATCTCTTTATTAAGTTTTATGATGGTTATATAACTGCTATTTATGGCTCACAATTGCTTTTAAGGATGTCAAGCTAAAACATGTGATCTAAGAATATGTATCTTTCGATACACTCGCATCTAGACCTTCACCAAAATAAGAGTGTCTGACGATTAATTTCTTTTATTACAAGAAATTCTCTTCCAATTTTAATAAAACCCGGCTTTTTCGTTATAATATACAAATTGGTTTGTAATTTTTTAGATTGTCAGGAAGAATAGGACGCACTATTCATACAAATAGTAGATTCAAACCAAAAAAATATCTTACTTCTATGGTATTACTTTAATTGGACCACACATTCTTTTTCAATCAGCTAGGAATTTTTAGTAACGGTTCTAGCATGCATGTGTGGTCCGGAAAGTTAATCCAATCGCAGAGTACATAGTCATTAAAGTGTTTAAAGTAAATTATGTGTAAATAATAAACAGTTTAAACAACGATTTATGGACTATTTGTGGAATTTTTCAATTCAAAAACCAAAATATCACTTTCTAAGTTCCATTTGTTCTCTCCAGATATTCTGAGAGGATTCCCGAAGTACTATTCATATGGAGGAGTAATGAAAAATACTTTATCAAGTTATACCAAAGTAACCATACACCGTACCAATACTCCAGTTCATATGATAGTGATCTCACAGCAAATTTTGGTGAAAATGAATAAAATAAAAAAAATTCTATCGGGTCTAGAATGATTTCCCACTACTTAATGTAATAAGTTAAAATTCCACGGTTAGAAACACTTCACTTAGAAATAAAATAGAGGTATGTAACACTGAAAGTGTTAGCAATCTTGTACCTCCCACTTAGTTTACCATAATTCTCTCTGTATGGTCTTTATGGTTCTGAATCAAAGGTCTTCAATTACACAAAAAAGACATATTTGCGAACGACTAACTGCTGCCCTGACCCGCTACGAATTATACCGATGACAGTATCGCTGAACAGTGGAACACTGCGAGGAGGCAAGGCACGGACGGCGGCACGGTGCGGCGCGAGGCGCTGTGCATTAGCAGCCTTAATCTCGCTTGAGTGCACCAGCAAATAAAACAATAAATGGTTCACAACTGCTGCCTGTGCGCTACCAGATAGTAGTGGAGCGGCCGCGATGTTGCAGAGTCACTGGGCAGAGAAATATCTGCAGATTTCAACTTTCAGGATTCACAGTTATTCGTCTCATCTGCCGTTACAGAAAACATTTTAAGTTGTATAACACATTTTTTACCAGAGGTATTCTTAAAGTATAACATTTACAGTGCAGAAATTTCATTTTAATCTCCTAGGAATTGAGTTCAACATTAATTGCACTGCGTGATTAGGGGTAAGCTACTAAATTATATTGAAACTTAATGATCATGTTTTATTGAAATGAGAAAATACAAAGGCTACCTCGAGTAAGTTTAAATAGGCACTAAAACATCAACAAATTATAACCCCAACATTTGACAACGAACAAACTGTATTACTATTATTTTAATTTATTTGTATTAATTAATAAATGTAAACTATGATAAAACCCCGGGAGGGTAATTTTTACGTGCAATTGTAATGTTTAGAAGCTAGAGGTTTCAGGAGTACTAAAAGAATAATAAGATATACGAATTTATAGCCCTTTAAGAATAACTGTTTATACATACAATGTTTTGTATTATTAATAATTAACGATAAATATCTATGTAAAATATAATTTTTTACATAAAAATTCACACTACACTTTGTGACCAAACACCTGCTGCGGTAAGCAGTTACAGACAGCACTGGCTGTGGGAGTACCGCAGGAGCCGAGACTTGGCCCGTGGCACGACAGTCTCCAGTATGTAACTCGAGCCTCGGCCAGACAATGGCCAACAGGCCGGGATATTTAGTACGGATCGGCCTCGGATTAACAAATTGTCGTGGTGTCGGTACAGGAGCGAACTGCTCGGACAGTTTATAGTTTCCTGGCGTGGTAACTCCCGCTATCAGATGCGCGCCTCACGCCAAACTCCCTCATTCATGTCGCAGTCCGAGGAGACGGCCGCCACCCACTTGCCACCGGCCACCAACCACTTCTGCACTGTCTGCACTTTCTTTCTCTTTGTCTCGTAGGTCTGCTCGAGGAGGAGTCTACCTTCATTTAAAGTATTTTAAATAACAAATGTTCCTATTTAAAACTGAAACTTCAAGGAATACAAGATTAGCACATTTGAATTTACCCGACTCTTAGTGTTGCATAAATATTAATGAGTTATATATAGACGAAGTTCTGTACGAAAAAAATATTTATTTAACAGTTATAGAACCTGTCATTGTTGTTGCATTTTAAAATGTCATCTAAATTACAGCGCCATTAGACTAAATTATATTTAATAAACCACATGAAACTAATTACTTGGGATGTATTTAAATTCTATTCTATTTCTTAAGATTAAATATTCTAGTAAACACATAACACGATCGAATAACATCTACAAATACTAAAATAATCTGTTTAGCTGTTAAGCTATGTTAATAGGGATCATTAGTTGAAAGCTACTATAAACACAGGACCTGAACTCCTAACTGTGAGTCTTGAATCCCAAGAATGAATCTTGAGAGGTGTTGGGTAGTTAGTATGATCTAGTCAGATTATACTGACCAGATTGTCTTACTGTATATTACTGGAGATAGAAGAAGTTAACGGACCATTTAATTTTGGGGTTAAGATAAGCCCTTCCGGGGTTAAGCACAGCCCAAATGTTTGTTCGCTAAGGATAAACTAATAGTAGTCGAGAGGTAAACCTCTAATGGTGTCGATATGCTTCCAAGTGGGTAGGTAACCGACAGAATCTTGGTAGTCAAAGACGCTTAGGTAGGTATGCCTCCTGCAAAGGTATGATCTTAGGGAAAACACCCAATCTTGACAGTTAGAAAAACGTTAATATGCATGTAGTGGTACACATTTGAAGAGGTTATGAGTGTTATGAAAGCTGACGTGAATTTCTCCTGCGAATTTATCTGAAGAATCTAGGAATTTCGAGTTGTCAGGAGGACGGAGGGTCCCAGATAATCTTCTGTATATCACGAAAAGGTCTCGGAAGAGTAAGAATGGTCCTTAATGCTCGTCTCAAAATCCTGTAATTTAAGATGTAATTGTCGTGCAGGCCCTATTCTCTAAGAAACTCATTTAAGCTCAAATAGGTTGGAGCTTATATTTATTTGATCTAACCAGTGTAATCCGGTGGCCAGGAAATAATTATATTCCAGATAAGTTAACGACTTAATGGAGGGGATTTCTGTGTCCATCGATAAGGAAATACTGGACAAATATAACTACCACAGATAACTTTATTGCTGCATTGTGCTATTACGAAACTATTGCAGGTTGTAAACTATTAAATTCGGGAATTCATACATTCAAGCAATGTATAAAAATATATCATTATACATAACTAAAAGTTTATATGTACTTTTTTGGTTTTTCTGAAAGAAGTTTGAGGTATTCTATTGTAATGTGTCAACCAAGATTTTTATATAACTGCAATCTTTTGTGCTTCATTTGGTATGTGTTTAATGTGTAACAACAAATTCTTTCAGAGCTTTAAAAAATTATATACACAACATGTATTTGTTTAGAAAACTAAGCAATCTTTCGAAATATATTTCATTATATTAAACAAATAAACACCGAAAGAATCCACATTGCAAGAATTAATTTACCAAAAGCGTGAGTGTTACTTTACCTTTTACAAAGTTGATAACGGAAGATTTTATGGCATCCTCTAAACGTCAAAATAGTTTTATTCATATACAAGTTCAAAAATTCACTATTTGGGAGATACATCCTCTATAGTTGAGCAAATATAGTAATCTGATTACAATATCAAAAATAATACAGTTATTATCATGACATTTCTCCTCCAGCGTTTGGACTACAATAGAGAAGAAGCTCTCCGACCCTCAACTTACCACACTATCAGTCATTCTCACTCTCTGAGAATTTCTTTAGGAGGTAAATCTACTCTGGATTAATATTAATCTTTCGACACACATTCTCCCCAAACCCCCCCCCCCTCAAAACCACCCAGCCTACTTTCTTTCACAATTTATTTGTTAATTAAAACATAATTTCTCGCACCAGAGACCCCTGGATTACTTTCATATTTTACAGGTATTATTTTTAACGCCGTGATAAAACTACCGCTTTTGTTAATGGAATTTTAGTTAGAAGCAAAATCTATTATCTACATATAGGTAAATAGTTAGTATTATGTAATATATACACTGGAAATAGATTCAATATTGTGTCATATAATTCTCACGAAACTTAAAAATATGTTTCATACCTATTTTGTATAGTACTGTCACATTTTTAATCACGACTCATAACACCCAGAATAAAATACACAATAATTTCATCATCTTTATCAGGGTTAAAATTAACTTTTTGGTCATTCAATGTTATAAATATGGTTTGGCATACACTTTTGTATTATTCGAGTTTACAATAAGTTTTGAGACAAGTTCCAAACGAAATTTACTTTATTGTTGTATAACGAAATGAGAGTAATGCGCTTCAATGTCACCCACTAGACTACCAGTGACTGTGAGACCGGTCATGTTTGATGAGTGAAGTGTCCCAGCTCGCTGCTAGCGGTGCTGTATGGAGATGAGCGGAGAGTTCTAATGGTGTTTGCAGATTGGCACACAGGGTGCGCTGGTCAACAGCCCTACCCATTTCTACGCTGCTCCTCTTTTCGCGATCCCGTGTCAACAAGGGAGCGCTGGCTGCCCACTAATTGTGCCGTCTGGTCTGCTCTTTGTGCTGCTAGACGTGATCGTAGCGTTAACACTCAGAGTGGCCGTAGCGCTACGGGCGGCGCCTCACTGTTCTCCACTCCTCTCCCAGTTCTCTGTGAATGCGGCGTTGTTCTTAGCCAGTACGTGGTAATTACCCATACAGAACCGACGGTTGCGCGGTCAAGTTAAACCTCCTGTAGGTATATGTCGTGACCGTGACCTGAGCGTTGTCAGTAATATCGTCTTCTATTGTGCCAAATCTATACCTTTCATTCTGTTTTATATAACCTCTCACAGCTCTGTCTCCGTGTGGATGGACATAATAACTTTAAGACATATTTCTATGTTTGAAAAAATAAATTATTAACCATTTAAAATCATTTCATAATTCGTGAAGACCTAACTTACTTTAATTGAAACAATAGTTTAAACAATTAAATAGTTATCCTCCGCAAGTGAGCTACCGCTCAATCTTTTAACACAACATATCGAAATTTTTATGTTAGTGATTCTATCTTTTAGTTCGATAGTTCTAATTGTAAAGTCATCAAATTCTTAGGTTTGATGCAGGTTTGCACATTCAAAGCATAATTTGAATAACTTTTTAATTTTCTTAGTCATGAATGCATTGTCTAATTCAAAAGGAGTTTTAGAGTATTAATACATTTGCTGGGAGAACTCATGAAATTTCAATCCCAAATTTCAGAAACTGGAAACTAGACGTAAAGGCTAACAGAATACAGAAATACATTTTAATCGTCTCAGCTAAATTTACCGTGCTTTTTCATATTTTGGTGATCTATAAATTTTATTTTGATTTATTGATTGATTTCATTCTTAAAATTAATGCCATTGTGGGGTCTTAAGAATAGAGAAAAGCTTCACATATCACGTCATAATAAGACTCGTTGGATTAAACTTCACTGTTTGTACAAAGTTACGAAATATCCACTCCTCATCACACTCATACAAGTAATGTAAACTCGACTTTGTAACTTCACAAAAAAATTTATATTATTTCAAAAATTTATGATGGGCGCCACAATGTCTAGGAGATGAATTCAAAGGTATAAGGAATAGAAGGATTAAAAATCTGCTGGTAAACTTTACTTTGGTTTTAATCAAACTTGCAACAACAATATACAAAATACCTTTAATTTTTACCCATATACGTTCTGTGTGGTAAAGGTAAAAGAATGCCTCTAAAGAGGAAGGAAACGCAAGTAATACTTTTAAATGATTCCAAGGCAGGCAAATCAAGAATGGTTTATCAATTTTGTTATAAATAATGAACGCACAATACATTTCTGCATAATCATGACCAATAAATATGCTATAAATAACCATTTCCTCAACCATGTCAAAGAGGTTACTATGCACTTACAAACTGTGATTGATTTTAAAAGACATCTCTATGTGAATATCAATATGTTATTATAATGGCTTTCCTTCTATGGTTGGAAGATAGGATCAAGACAATAAACTTATCGAGGACTGTAATTTCACTGCCCATAGTTCGCTTGTGCTGCTGACCTCGGTTGCCTCAGCCGACATTAGATTGAACTGGACGGCGAATCTGTGGTGTTCCCTTCGTAACTATCTAATCTGACTGTATGATTCAAAGAGGAGCTTCCTCTGAGTATCCCTCCTGTGCACAAGATTCAACTATCCGGTGTGGCGCAGAAGAATCGGCTGGACTATAGTTTCAATTTTCCTTAATCTTTTTCACATGTTCTGGTAGATGAAATAAACAAATAAACAATATATATAAATAGAGCAATATCTATTGCTCTGTCCATGTTAAGCACCAGTTTGACATCACAGATTACATTGATTGTGCGTTCATTTAAACCTTAGTAAATACCACCATGCCAGGTTTTATTTAAAACACTGTCTATGCTACTTGAAAGGCCGTCATCTTGAAGCCATAAGGAGTATAAAAGTTTAGTCATCATATTGATAGTGATCACACAGGAATCCTTTAAATCTTCTTTATGTTTGTTCAATGATACGTCTTTATAGCTGAGATCTTTTAGAAAAATGTGATTCTAAAATCTCCGAAACCTTTTAGAAACTCGGATATAGTGATTAGTATATATATATATATATATATATATATATATATATATATATATATATATATGTATATATATGTGTGTGTGTGTGTGTGTGTATATATATATATATATATATATATATATATATCACTTATATATATATATATAATCACTTTGCTGAATAGAAGAAAACAAAAGAACCATTTTTCACTTCTATATTTCGGGGGATTTAATACCCTCGTCTTCAGGAAGTTTAAAATAAAAATTAATACAAAACTATAACACGTAAACAAGAATTAAGAAAAATATTATATATATATATATATATATATATATATATCACAAGTGTGTGTTGTGTGTGTGTGTGTGTGTGTGTGTGTGTGTGTGTGTGTGTTTAAATTAATTACAGTACTTTTTCATTGTTAATAATTTTTAAATATTAATTTTTGTTTTTAATCTTTATCATGCAACAGTCTTAGTGAAATTTTGCACAAATATAAACATCAGCCATCTTGCAACTGTTTAATTTAACCTAAAGAATCAGGTTATAACAAAACTGTTAATGGTGAATGTTACACTGTCGCCATACGAAATTTATTCTGAAGTTTTGAGAGTTAAAATTATGTTAAATATAGGTTTGAACGCATGTGTATGCCCAATAAATGATCAAGGGCGATTACAAATGTTTTAAATATTTTTTTCTTTTTTTACCTCATTTTTTTGTCTGCCCAACCATATTCCAAAATGCAAGTAATCAAATAAGACCTTTAGTGTTTACACACAGTGTAAAGAAAGAACATGCATGCATATCAACAGTGAATTAAAAAATGATGTATTCGCCAATAATAACTACCTTCCATTCATAAGAGAAGGCAACAAGGGTCTCACGACCGTCTGATACTACGAGACCATTCACAGTTCCTGCGTCCAGACGCCAGTCGTATCTCCAATCGCCATCCTAGCAGACTGTGGGCGTATCACGACTACAGACCCTCCCGCCAGGCTATACCATCCGGCAGATACTGATCTTCTTTTACCAGCTACGGAAAATTCAAATTTCCCGATTTATTGCCGCCAAAATTTTATCTCTCCACTTATTTTTATTTCCACTTAAAAATGTCAAAAGTTACGAAAACATCATATTCCCTACAGCAGGTAAGGAAATTTTTGTGAACGCACATGTAATACACAAATACACGTTTTAGCTCAATAATACATTTCTAGGGTTACTTCTTGAGTTGAAATTGCACTGTTTTTATGAAACAAACATTTTTTTGTGTGCGTATCATCACAATTACTGCTATAATACATATAAAATCTTGCGGAAAATCATGAGACATCCTCGTAGTAAATGACAAATTCAGGATCTATTATCCGGGTTGGAGCCTAGAGCTGATATAGTTTCCTCCACAACAACTTAGACATTCTATGGAACCATTGACTCCTCGTAACGCTGGCACCACATTCTAGACCATTGTGTTTCAGAATAATAATACAGCCTCGTACAGGTTGATCCTAGCATCCAGTACGTAACATAAACATTGGGCTTCTGTGGGCTACGAAATAGTTTATTCCCGAAGTACAATCTGAGACCTCCATACTTCCTAGGACCAGGTGGGGGTATGATAGAACATTTCAAATCACCGCGGCTCTTATCAACTTCAACGAAAGTCTATATTAATTTTGAGGCTGGTGAACCAAACAGTCTTGTTGCTTATCTGAATACTTTTTATACTGTTAGAAATGTAAATGGTAATACATTTTCGTGATTTGGGCCATTACAGTAATTGCCAATACAATATTATTTTCCTATTTTTTAAGGTGGCACTAAGTTTTATCAATCCTTATAAACTATAACTTCACCAAATGTTGCTCAAACTTTAACAAATAACTATTTACTTGTATGTACTGTATAAAGAAACACGCAGTTGAAATATAATTTAAATTGTGCTATCATCCGAAAAATAAACTTTTTAGGGTTAGTTTGTGTACCTATTCTTTACATAAATTTAATATCTAATGTTACACATCTTACAAGTTTTCACAATTTTATAATTTACTTTTATATAAGCCAACCTTACAAAGAAAAACGTAGTGTTTACAGCACGGTTCTAATATATACGAACATTATTTTCAAAATAGTTTTATTAATGAGTTTAATCTTTTTTAAATTCGATTACTTTATTTTAAATCGAACACATAATAATACCACGTGAATAGTGAGAAGGTATTTACCAATACACAATTAAAAAAGCACACATTAAAGAAGTCTACTATAAATAAACTCATACACAGAATATGATCAGCTACGATTTTCATGGTTCAATCTACACCAGTTTAGCCATGTAAGAAGAGCACTTCTTTAAGGCACGTAGCACTGTATACTCGTGTGATGTATGGACTCCGAGGCTCGCCGCTAAGGACGCCTATTCCAGAAGCAACTGTGGGTAAAATACGGTCCTAATCCAATGACCGGGCTGCTCGCGCACAAACGAAACACTTACAGCACAAGGGCAATAAATAAACAACACTTGTACCCGAGGGGACACTCCACTTGATATATCTCCAGTTGTGACAAATACACTGAGTTATGTCTCCGTGATTTAGCTCTGGCGTCTGATTACGGTAGTCAACATTAAAATATGGAAACCCGTGCAGAACAGTGTGTATACTGCGCATAACTCACGCGCAATGCGCTTGATATATGTGATGCGCGAGTGTACACTGGACTAATACCGAGCGGCCCCATAGCTTACCCCGTAATGCGCCGTACATCACGAACTCTATGGGAACTCTGGGTCGAGTCGCTCTCTGGATCAGGGGGTCGGGAACAACTGGAGGTAGTGAATCAAAGGTAGGATTATGAGACCTGTTGGTAAATGCACTGGTTACACCAGAAACCACGAAGAAATGTTTTTATAATTGTAATTGCGTTTCTAAACCTTTTAAACTGTTTGAAGAAATTGCAAACTTAATTTTCAAGGTTTTCCGGAACGTTTGGAACACTCTTATTTAATCTTTATTGTCATATAATTTTGCAGCACAGGATTCGTTTTACATTTTGGATCCAACGTAACAGAACACGAGACGAGTAGGAACTAGGTTTCAGCGTGCTGAAGGATCAGTGAGACTGAACATGAACAGCTGCTATTCACATAGCTTGATTTATGGTAGTCTTGCCTAACCACGTACACATCCACAATTAAATGCTCCTTAGTTGAGGGGCTGGTAAATGCCTTCAATTCTGTGCATATAGTGCTTCACTATTAAAGGCAAAACAACGGAATAGAATTAGCTCTGTTTGGCAAGTCATCCTTCGAGCCTTTTACTACTCAGCCGTTTTACGTATGAATTAACAAAAAACTGCTCTCTCAGAATTCGGACTCCTCTACTGATTATTTCTCCCTTTAAATCACCTTTATCTGGTCTATGAAAAAGACCTACGCCTATAAAATTGTAGTGCCTGATTTACCAAAAAGTTTTTACTGATAGATTTGTCTAGGTATTAACCACAGAAAAGGATATCATAAATTGAATTTTTAAAGGTTATTTCATAGTGAGTGAGATTGTGAGTACTATGCAGAAAGATATTGTCTTAATTAGTCGTATGAGGATCGCCGCGAGTGTTTCATAAGTTGGACAGTGTCCAAAACCTCGCTTACGACCTGACTATAGCGGTTGGTGCGGTGGATATCACATATGAAGCGTCATGACCATACTTATCGTCTTTCTAAGTTTATGGAGATCCTCTTTTGACACAGGTGTTCTTCCAGACGTCTCGCAAACATGAGTGAAGTAGAATTTCAAGGATCCTCCATTTGATCCAGACTGCTTGTTTCTTCCAAAAGAAAATACTCGTGGTTGCCACACAGTGTTTATATGACTAAATTTATAGACTAGGAGCTAATAGAACTGGTACGAATAGAAACAATGTATAGAATACAGACTCTGTTTCGTGCATAGCGTGCTATGCGGTCTGAATAAAGCCCTCTATCTCCGTAAGAAGCTCTCATTTCGGTAGGAGGTCTCACCACTTGGCAGAACGGAAAGCTGCTCTTCCCTAAAGTCTCACAGATGGGGGAAAGGTGTACGTCGGCCCAAAACTGTAAAATGAACCGTCTCTCCTTCGATATCGCTTACTTATCGAATACTGCATTTAAGAAAAAAATAACATTAAAGTCCAATGCTTCGATTGGTGCTCTAGGAACAAGTATATTGCATGTGTTCTATTATTTTATTTTATTAGTTTTATTATATATTACATAAGTTAATGACTAGAAGTTAATTTCAAAATGTGATGTATCTGAAAATCACTTGTAAATAAAGCATTTTTATTAATTTATTCAATTCTGTAGGTTTTTTTTAACCATCTTGTTTCGTTTGGTCAAAATGGGATTTTCGAAGAAATTTAGGCTTTGTGCACCATGTAGCTTTAAAGCTAGGGCTTATCTTAAATTCTGTGCATGGAGCTGTTTTGTCTCTTCATTAGTCGTTAATGGGCGTTCATTATATATTACGCGTTTACTAGATGTATACATAAGATTAATATGCGACTAAATAATATGGGCGAAGACATTCACTTTCACCTTATCTGGTAGGGAAGGCTTACTTGACCCCACTACCACTTGATAATGTTGCATACCTTTATCATTCTCCGTATTCAATATTACACTTTTTTCCTTACTAAAGTATCATCAAGAAAGTTATGATATCGTGTTAATTTAATGTTCCTTCCGTTTGCTGACTTATGAACTATTTCCCGCTACCACGTGCAACTGTGTACTAGGATTCCTTTCTTTAGATTGATGCTAAGCATATTGCAAAGTTTATCTAAGTCATCAATAAGGTTCATTACTTCAGTTTCTGATTCTGAATGGTAAGGAGATCTCATGAGTGTGAAGTACCTATACTCGTGATAGTGAAGATAACAGCTGTTTAAAAGTACTTGCTAGTTAACTAACGTAGAATACCTCGTGTATAACCTAGAATAACCTAGGTTGACGGATGTATTTGAATTTTAGGGCAGAACTTTAAGCATAAATTAAGGGGAACCTAGGGAACGAATTTTCTCTAATTGTATTAAGTTCGAAAACTTTCGAATCAACTGATTTCTATCTTTAAAAAAGCGCGAAAAGATGAAGAAACAATGCATGACCGAGCAGAAACCACGTATTAAAGACCTTGACAACATTTGCCCTCATACTCATATTGTTTTACATCAAACGTAATGATACTTTATGTTTCAAATATGTTTTTGTGACCGTATCTAGTGTTGATTGCTCTTGTTCATATGATCTAGATCATTTGTTTTCGCCACTGAAGAAAAACTTAGTAAGCCCAATATTGTCTAGGTTTTGTGTTTAGTCTAGAGACGGTTTTGTGTTATTAATGCTCAGATGGTGCCTCTGGTATCACAACAGAGGGGGTCCTGTGATAAGTCCCTAAGTATCGAGATCACCAGTCACCGAGGCTGTCTCACTCTCGAAATGGAAAATCGTGGCCATTATCATCTTCCCATCGTGATTGGTTTTTGAGGCCTAAAAGTAGACAGCCATATGATTTTCTGTAGATGGAAAAATTAAGACCGGAGAGCATGGACAGCGTGGGATCATGCAATTTCATGCACATCACTTACGAGATCAAATTTAATCCAATAGGGTTTAGTGCTGGACATTAAAGACCATTTTATCGTTCCTTACCAGTGCTATTTATATCTCTATTAATTTCTTCCCAGTCTGTATTGTGGGCTTTGTATAGAAATCGTTTGTGGTTTTACATTAACTAACAATAGAAACGGTATATAAATACTATTGAATAAATTGTGGTTAATGGCCATTTAAAAAAACTCTTGTTGGCAATACAGTTTATAGATGTAAGCAGTTGAGGAGTAATAGCTAGTGAATTGCACTGTCGTAAATAAATGTGCAACCTTTCATAAATTATATACTACCCCCACAGATTTGCTACAAGATGCAGAGGTTCAATAATTTATATTTTATTTCTTACCAAGCTAGACATATCCAGCAGCGAAATCCTGATTCCTCTGCGCAATTAAAACATAACCTGTTTGGACTGTTCTTAACATCTAATTTTAAGAACCAACAAACAAACCCTGCAATACTAACTAGAGGGTAAATATTACCGTCAATTTTACTAAATGACAAAAGGGTCTAATTTATTGACTATGTTCAGCAACATCTTTGTATTAGAGTTATACTAAAGTCCTGGCGTTTCCCAATTCAAACCGAGGATTTGTTTTTCATTCTCCTAGGACAAGAAGCTTATAAATTGTACCTAGTCCTACAAGGACCTTTGCGCTGCTTCCGGAGTGACAGGATATTCTGGATGGATAAGGTTATGTGTAGGGGGCGCCTATTATCGAGATTCACGAGGAAGAATTTCTGGCATTAATCTCAAAGTCAAGTTCTCCCAGAAGAAGGGGACGCCAGCTCTGAACCAGCCTCTCTAGTCAAAGCAGGCAGGGAGTGGCATACCCTTGTTGAGGCTAGCAAGTACTTCTGAGGTTAGGGAACGAACCCCACCAACTCATCTCGCATAGTAGACTAGACCTATTGAATTGCCTTTGCACCCCAGAATCTCATCAGACATTTGCTGTTAGCGATGTTCCGCTCCTGGACATCCATAGGTTTGCCCAGATTTAAGTGACACATCGGTTTTTCCTGTGCCCAATGGTAGTTTCAACTGGAAGTTATAAACCAGCCAGAAGTGATCCCTGCTGGGTTAATACTGAATTTGTTAGAGTCAGATAAATGATGCGTTCGTCTAAGACACGAAACTCAATAATTTTTGTTCCACATTAAAAGAATTGTTCCCTGTTTCGCCTAACCATAGAGGTAGAACTTTAAAACAAAATTCCCTTCAAATAAAGTAGTTATAGTGAAGAGATTTAATTCAATGCGGTTGTTGAGTTCAGCTACTTTCCACGATACAAAAAGCTCGTTTTGAGCTTCTTCGGTAACAACCTGTCTGGCATCTCCTCAGGCGAACGCGCACCCCAGGGTCCAGCACTTAAGTTTTCAATGCGGTTGTTGAGTTCAGCTACTTTCCACGATACAAAAAGCTCGTTTTGAGCTTCTTCGGTAACAACCTGTCTGGCATCTCCTCAGGCGAACGCGCACCCCAGGGTCCAGCACTTAAGTTTTCAATGCGGTTGTTGAGTTCAGCTACTTTCCACGATACAAAAAGCTCGTTTTGAGCTTCTTCGGTAACAACCTGTCTGGCATCTCCTCAGGCGAACGCGCACCCCAGGGTCCAGCACTTAAGTTTAAGACAGCGTCAGATTTCAGACGCTGGCAAGTTAAAAGGAGCTAAACTCATCATTCGCATTAAATGTGACATTCTCTTTTTAAAAGTGTGTGTAGTACGGGGCAGGGGCTTATTTACGATTACCAGTTTATCAAAAGAACACATAAACTGGTCAATATTTAAGTTTCTTTTTAATCTACTTAAAACAAATCTGTCACAGAATGAGTGGCATTCTCTTTCTTTGAGACATTAAAATTTTTGTGCTCTGACAAAGATGTACTAAAGAAAGAAATAAAAAAGGTGAATCATACATTATATCTAATGGATACTCTTAGTCGGTCATAAATAAGTGCAAAACTATAGGAAACTCCTGAGTCGGAAAAAAGATGATAAAGAATATTTATGTACATCGTGTTAATCAATTACGTGCCGAGGTTACTGGAGGAAATAAGTAGAAATTACAACATATTACAATATCGTAAAAACCAAAACCAGAAAATGGCATTCACAACTAAAAAAACTTTATTTAAAGTATAACATGTTGCTATGTTAGGCAATACAAAGGAGTACGGAACGACCACTAAATAAGAGCTATATGATAAAAGTGCTAGTTAATAAAAAGTCTACAATTGCCATTCTAAAATTAAAAAATTAAGTTCATCTACTAGATAAGTAGATGAACTTAAACACTATGAAGACAATTGTTTTTAAACACAAACTAATTGAGGCTTCACAAATTAACGTAACAGATCACCCACGAAGGTAATATTCTGTTGAACTAAAGCCACTTTACTACAAATATTATAAAAGAATAACCTATGAACTTTAAGCAAGTGGTAAGTATAAATTAAATCTCAGCTTATAAACTTCAAACAGACAATATAACTTTGAAGCCCCTACTCCTTACTGAGGCAATCAGGTTTATTTTTATCTAATTTCCCACGTTACAAAAGGTGTTAACATGGGTTTCCTCATACCTTTCCTGGTAAGTACACAGTGTTTTGCGTAATGCGCTAGCACAGTATTATAGATTGAGATTCTTCTCACAGTTATGAACCTCATGCACTTCAGTCTATTTAAAGCGTAACTTTTTCTTCTATAGGATGATTTTAAGTTCATAACAAATAATGATGACTGTTCACCACATTATATTTATTTTAGCTTTTTTCAACCTATGTATTACTTATTTGTCACCTTTTATACGTATTGCTCTCTTAATAACACACACACACACACACACACACACACACACACACACACACACACACACACACACACACACACACACACACACATTCAAGACGCACCTAGATTCCAGTTTAGTGCCTTCTCATCATATAGGATACAAAGTTTCAATAATATAAAAGGTAGGTCGACCGGTGGCTGCCATGCTGTGTCCATAGTATGTGTAATTCTATAAGACAGTTTTAATGGATCAATAACAGTGAAATCAATACTCGAAAGATTTTGAAGTAGAGTTTTGTGGACACTTAGGGAATGTAGAAAAATTTGTTAGGTAGAATAGAGCGTTATACGAAAGTTTATTCGTTATTATAGTTCTCTTAAGATTTACCTGCTATTAGATGGAGGTTGAATGTTAAAGAACTAAGAAATAATATATACGAGTAGTTTACATGTCAGTAATCTGTACCTTGAAATTGATTCCATTGCGTTTTTAAATTTCCACGGGTTTATAAAGCAAGTTAAGCCTTTTCACGAGACTTTTGCCAAACCAAGGCTTCTCTGCTTCAAAATAATGGTCGACTACAGAAAATTCGTTATAATTTAACAACCGTGGCAAATTGTTGAGTAATTTTTAACAGCGTCTACATTTGTTACTACTTTATGGACTCTAAATTCCCAAGTAGAATATCATACCACACGTAGCGTGTAGTGAGAGTGGGGCTCAAGAGGGATCCTAAGCCATGGCGGACATCTACGTGCAATGATTTACCTCGACCGGCCGTTACTGTCCGCATTGATGCACGAGCCATTGTTGGGAAATGTGCGTCCGTAATGTTGGCAATAACATGGTCTGTAGTTACAGCTCACTCCACCGGCCGCGCCACCTGCTCTTGCCCTTTAATCCCTTATCAATTAACCGTAGTGTGTTTAGCTATGCTGTAAATTACGGAGAATTGCTGGGTGGTTTCTGGACTATAGTGGAGGACGACTTTTATGTAAACATAAATCACACTACTCAGGCCGTATTGGGTAAAAACAGCACAGAAATGCGAATTACGAACAAGAACTAAAGTAGAAGAAAGACTCTTGATCATATTTCTTGTGGTGCTTCACAGTTTTCCATTATCTTACTTACGAATCAGTGATCTATGGAGTCTTATCGTATTATACATCACTATGTATTTGATACCTGTATGATGACCTCTTTTTAAATATATTTTTTTGTTAGAATCAGATAGGGAAATATATATGGTGAGATATTTTAGTAACTGCAAAAGATGAGGATAAGGGATTTGGAAAGTATTATACTGAGTGTGCCGTACCTCTCTGGACAAAGGAATACTGCTCAGATTAGGTTATTGCTCAGGTCGAGACAAAAATATTTCACATATAAACATGGGTCTCCCATACTTAGATTCCCAACTTTCTCTCTGTACGTGTTTTTATAAAATGAAATATATCTTAAAAACAAATAGATTAAATTATAGCACATTTGGCACATACATTTATATTAATAAGGTTAGTTACTGAAAAAACATTATGAAATCATATTGGTAGCCATTAAATTATTTTACCTTCAATATCTTGAAAACCAGCAACTTCTTTCATGGATTACAAGAATAACCTCTTTTGGGACATTTTATCCCAAACCGAATAACAGCAAATTTATTTAAATCGAATAATAAATAACTGATTTAGAGCAGATTTACTGTTACAAGACGTGACCCACATTGAGGTTCCCGGCGACTAGCCAAAAGTACAAAAACTGAATAAACGGCATATCCAAAATATCTTAAGACTTTTGTTACTTTTTGTGTTTTATGATGCAAAATAATTTTAATACAGACGTGTCAAGCTTACTTTTATCATAGTGTAGTGGCAAATATTTAATGTTCATTCAATTTATTATAACATATGTTGTTTAAGGACTATTTTTTTTTTTACTAAAATTAAGTCGTACGACAATCAGCTGTCTTTCCCATAAAACAATGATCTATCCTGTTTCTAATTATAACACCATCATTGTCTGAACATTATTGTAAGATTGTGCTAGTTACTTATTATACTTAATAGGCAACGGTCAACCTAGTTACAGTAACCATTATTTCGTCCTTTTAATAGTTGTTTTGAGTAACGGAAACATTACTGTAAATAAAGCAGTTTGTTACTGTTAATTATGAAGTTTGTTATTCTTCTTCTTTGATAATGTTTAAAAATACTGTTATTGTTGTTAATACATTTTTACAAGTTACTTAGCAGCATATCTTAATGTACTTCTTTACAAGTAAATAAAATTTCAGATCTGGGCGCATTAGGCATAAGATATTCTGGGACAGCCGTTTACTTAGTTTTTGTATAGTTGACTATTCGCTGAAAGCTTTAATGTGAGTCATGTCTTGTTACGGTAAATCTGTTATTTTTCAATCGATTTAAATAACTGTAGTGTAATTTATTTATTTTTATTAAAACAAGTTCATAATTTTAATTCTTAAGAGAAATTTATGGTTTTTAAGGTATTAAAAGTTAAAAAAAAGTTTTAATGGCATTCATTTTTTAAATATTAAATATATTGTCAAAATATTTTTGGCAAATGGCCTTATTAGTATAAAACTTTGAGCAACATTAAGCACAATTTAATCTATTAGTTTTTAAGATATTACTTTATTTGTAAAAAAACACACATACAGACAGACAGATGGTGAAACTAAGAATAGGAGACTTATGTTCATAAGGGGAAATTTGTTTGCCTTGACCTGAGCAATAACGTGGCATACCTTCTTCCAGAGAGTTACGTGACACCCTGGATTACGTGTCCTAATAACTGTTAATGAGGACACGTTGAAAAAGTTTGAGTTCTTACTGAGAAAATTAACATAAAAGGAGGAAAATAATGAGATATAACTCAGGTAGAAGTTGCAGGTACTCACAATACTTCCCCATTTCAGTTTCCTCAACTCGGACAATTCCGTGATTGAGTGGAAAGACCGCCTCTGACACCTTACACTTCTGCAGCTATGACTATCATCTTCCTGCTTGGTGCTCCAGCACACGGAGAACCCGTCTTGATTGCCGTAAGCATTTGAGACTTGTGAACTAAACTGACCAATAACTCTATCCTTTTAGAGAATCTCCAAGTGATCGTACTCTAAGTCATAGCCATGCAATCTGAACGAAGAATCTTCACTACTCTTTGTAATATGAGAATACAGTCCTTTTCAGAGCATATCCGATTTACCCTTTAATAGAGTCGATCAATTGCTCATTTGCTACTGTGTAAAGAACATTTTAATAAGACGCAACCATCTTATTCAACGTCATGACTGATACATACCATTCGTTTTGTGACAACTTCGCGTATCATCAGCATCAGTCTTCAACATATGGTAAATTATAAACGTTAAAACAATAACTGACATCTTGTAGAGATGTTATTACTGATTTCATAACAGGCTGAATCGTAATCGAATTAATTACCTAACCATTTCTCCCTTCATCTCAAATAGTTACAAAATTAAACTTTTAACATTAGCTTAATCTATTTACAAACTGAAGAAAAGGCGTGATTTGAAGCCTGAATTGAGCCTCGACTTTGAGAAAGCTTAGCATGCTTCACGTGCACGTCAGAGATTACAAGCTGTATGTATTCCGCTCACTTATGCTCACATTATTCACTGCACTGTTTCCTGCTGGTAAGGATCGTTATATTGTTTCACTGAAGACCGTCAGAGGACTGATTGTTCTCCTTGACGATCACATGGTCAATTATGCTCACATTATTCACTGCGTTGTTTCCTACTGGTAAGGATCGTATATTATCTCATTGAAGACCGTCACAGGACTGATTGTTCTCCATGACGATCAAATGGTCACTCATGCTCACATTATTCACTGCGTTGTTTCCTGCTGGTAAGGATCGTATATTATCTCATTGAAGACCGTCACAGGACTGATTGTTCTCCTTGACGATCACATTGTCACTCATGCTCATTATTCACTGCGTTGTTTCCTGCTGGTAAGGATCGTATATTATCTCATTGAAGACCGTCACAGGACTGATTGTTCTCCTTGACGATCAAATGGTCACTCATGCTCACATTATTCACTTCGCTGTTTCCTGCTGGTAAGGATCGTATTGAAGATCGTATCTCATTGAACACCGTCACAGGACTGATTGTTCTCCTTGACGATCACATGGTCACTCATGGCTCACATTATTCACTGCGTTGTTTCCTGCTGGTAAGGATCGTATATTATCTCATTGAAGACAGTCACAGGACTGATTGTTCTCCTTGACGATCACATTGTCACTCATGCTCACATTATTCACTGCGTTGTTTCCTGCTGGTAAGGATCGTATATTATCTCATTGAAGACCGTCACAGGACTGATTGTTCTCCTTGACGATCACATTGTCTCAGTTTCACGATGTTCACTTGTCCACCTTATCGCCTTCACTCATCACGGATGTGAACGTCTAGCTTAGAATATATTACCTTACTTTCCATGTAATTACTATCAAATCTGTATTATATTTCTTACTTTCAATATTATTTTCATTAAAAAAGTCATAAATATACATGTTAATACTAAATATTAATTTGAGTGAATTGTAATATAACATTTTATTATAGCCGACCATAGAATGTGATATGAACGTGAGGCGTTACTAAGGGTATCTGTTGTTGGTATTATCAAATGAGGCAGTTGACATATTTGGTGTGTTTTTATGAGTAGACAGCATTTGTTATTCTCTATCGCCAAAACCTATAAATTTATGTTTTGTAAAAATAACATCAAGTTGATACCTATATCTAAAATGTTAACTTTTGCATTCCCTACTTATATAAAAACTCAAACTATGTGTATACGGACAACTTTTATAGTTGATTCCAAAATGAAAATTAGACTAACAAATAAAAAATACTAATTTTAAAAACTACTACACATGATTGAACCGATACTGGAGATTTTAAACAATTAATATCATCAGTATATACGTCATTACTATATAATTTTAAATTATACTAAAATAATCATATTACTATACAACTCATTGATGTTTTATTCGTTATCTAGACTATTAAGGAATTGTTTGTGTTGTTAATATATTAGTAAATCAATTTTAATCATTATTCTTATTAATCACAGTTAATTTTGAAATGCCTGTTCATTTTTTCAAACTTCCATATTACAAATTAAATATAAATATATACAAGAGTAGTAGGAAGTTTCACTTTTAATTGTCATAGTATAATGATTCGTAAATAAAAGTGGACAGTTATACACCTTATTAAAAATGTAGAAATGTGCTTTGACGTATGAATAGTTTTTCGTTCCTTATTTTGTGTTAATAAATGCTTATGAAAAATTTATTCTTATTATATATGAAGTGTTCTATTTGTTAAAATTTCCAGAATTTAATATTACTTTGCACAATATTAATTGAAGCCTATATCATTTAAAATGTGTTTCATGCAAAATGGTAAATGTGCACACATATTATGCAATATATCTTGTACCACCACAAGTTATGCTGATTAAATTTTGTTAGATATTTTAGCCTTTTTAACAAATAAGTATATATTTTAAAAAAATTTACTGATAATACGAATTAAAAATTTGCCTTATCTATATTTAATTGAAGAGTGTTTTTTGAATAAATATAAATCATACAAAATATGTGTGGCTAAATATTCTTAATAAATTATCAAATACCGTATAATTATTAATGATGTTAAATATTGTTGTTAATATTATTATTGGGACAATACTTATTACAATAAATATGTGGGACATTTACTGAATTGCTTGGGTTTGTCTATTTTTATGGTATCCGATAGCAAAATAACTTGAAATACATTTTAATACGTTGACTGCGATAGACACATTACTAGGCAATCTCTGACTTTACTCGGCAGCGTACCCAGTATATACAAACAGAGAGTGTGTTAGTGCGTCATACATTTCAATTAAACAGTAAGGGTAAATCAGATTACAAGAGTTGAGAAAAATATATAGTTGACAACTATAATGACAATTGTTTTAGAAAATATAAGAGATATTTTACAGAGGTATTAAAATAACACAACTGGGTCAAAAATAAATGTCATTTATTTACAATACATATTAGATTAACTGTACTGGCCTTGAAAATCCCATTCATCACATCCTCACGGGTACTGACTTTCATAAAAATAAATATGTTTACATATTTACATGGCTCTTTAATAATTTACAATAGATTACATCTAAAATACTACATGAAAATGATGAATGTTTAGAACAAACCATCATATCAATCAAACTTACATAGATTTACATTGTTCATTGTTTAAAGTTAATTTGTAAAAATTTTCAAGTACAACTAAATAATACTAAGGTATACTATGACAAGAGTATGAAAAATTTTACTCTTATCTTAACCATACGTTTAGATCTTAGAAAAAACGTCACATTGAAAAGTCACACGTGGGAGTAAACCCCCCCCCCCGCCCATAAATACATGTTTCCCTTATTAATAACATATTTTAAGTTTCGTTAGAAATTCTTGCACTATTGCCACTTTGCTGTATGAAGCTCAGATCAACACTAATAATCGTTTATTAGTTATCACCACGAAGTGTGCCAAGCAATTTTGAGCTGACTGTACTGATAACAGTTACAGTCATTTTGGAATGACGATTCAAAAGGGCAATAAGCCCTATTAGTTCAAAATTTTTATTCGCCATATTGAATGTTTAAGGCAAAAGAGTGAAAAACTGTTTTTTTTTTTTATTATTAGATAATTATCTAATATTGTTAGACTATTAGATCATTTGTTCATTCACAAGACAACAATGGCTTTGGGTATTTTGACAGTTATGTTTTTACAATTCAACGACGTTTAGTGAGTTTGTACAATGCTGACTAGTAGCTAGCAGCACCTGAATAAACAAAATCACTGTGCTTGTTGTGAACATTTTCTGCTTGCAGCATCTTTTCCTGTGTACATTCACCAGTTCTCCATTGAGTCGTATTGTTACTATGTGTGGATACCAAAAGACCCTTTGCCAATGATATTTTGATATGTTGTTCTAAGGAGTATTTTCAGCTGTTTTATTGATAGGAGAGAGGCTATTTTGATTGTTCCACAATATTTCATTTGTTTGTTTTTCTTGGGGTAATCACATTTAGTATCAAAATAATTTATAAAAAATAAATTAACGATTTAAATTTAAATATTTTATGAAGAACATTCAACTCCACACTTTGTATATCACCTTTGTAACTAACTTGGTTTTTATTTCCATTAAAACCAACAATGAAAAAAAACTAAAAAAAAAAAAAACAATGAAATAGTTGTATTTGGTGTTGGAGTACTCAAAGTTAATACTGTTTGCTGTTAGTTGGTTTCTACAACTACAAAGTGAGATATTTTATTGTTTAGTTTCTTTCTCATGCATATTACTTTACTCCAGGCCGACATCATAGTGTAGTGGGTATGGCGGTTATCACAAGATAACCGATTCAAGCAACGTTGGCGTGACTGCTGCTTAGTTGGGTGACTACTGAGCGATCTTGTCCTTGCAAGCAGTCCGCATGCTCAGCCGAGGATTTCTTATCCCTAACTTAGAGAAATAAGACATGCTTTACTTTACTTTATTTTATTTTATTATAAGACGGTCAATAAATTGTCTTAACGTATTCAACTCTAATGTGGGGACATAGAGCTATGTGGGAACTTTATAATTTAAACGTTACACAATGTTATAGCCTACAGTGAGAAAATCATCAATATTAATTAAAGTTTTATTCAAAGCTCGTTTGATTACTTCAAGATGGGCAGAAAAATCACATTATACATCATTTTTAATTATATGCCTACTTTAAAACCAGTTGTAAGAAAACTGTTCACGGCTAGATAGCAAAATATCATTTTCACACACTGAAAAACAAGCAGTGTGGAGCCTTAACTTGAAAGAAGCAGGAATATAACATGATACTCAATACTCTCCTACTTTCTACACAGTTCCTTTTTTAAATACCACTATCAAAAATCGGTGATTGAATAGGTAAAAAGATTAAATATATTTATATCCCATTGTCACTTGTTAAAACAATAAAGCTTAGATGTTCCTGGAGGCAGGGTATTCGTTCTCCAAACTTTGAGTTTTCTTCTTGTAGCACACGAATAATTGAAAATGTCAATGATATTTTACTCTCTCTAGATGTGATTTCTCAAAAAGATTTTCTCCTCAATGCAAACAAATGGTTTGCTTAAAATATATTTCGATCAAACATATATTAAATTACGGATTCGAGTACCTTAGTATTTTAGTTTTCCACTCATTTCACGCATTGATTAACACGAACATGTATGTCATTATGAGTGAACATCGTATTAGTTCCTCCAATAAATACGGTAAGGCCAATATGATAATAATGAATCAGATCTTACGTTTATGAAATTAACAAAACATTGTAATAAAAGTCATTATATCTGATGACGTCACTATTGTTAACATGAGCGAAGTTCACTAGACCCATGTAGAACAGAACAATGCCAGATACCCAAACAACAAAACGTAGAGCACTAAACGTCAGCTGGACTGTTGTAGAGCACCTCTAGTGGACGCTATTGTTCGACCGAGGCCAGAATTATTTACTATTTGTCCTGAAGTAACGTGGAACGCTCAGACGGTATCGTGCGAATCGATTGTAAAATCGATTGTTATTCGAGTGTTCTCCAGTACGATATTGTTCAGAGATAATTTCACCCCGGGTCAATTTTGGGCATTGGTTCTAATCAGGCAGGTATAATTTAACTCCAAAGCGGCGCTTATTGTTTACAGACCGCTCTTGTTTGTATGTCAGCTTGTGCAACACGAGGGCCACAGCCTGTGATTGTGGCTGCCGATCTTTTATCTTGGTTCCTTACAATATCACAAAGGTATTCGTGTACTAAGAACTTTTATAAACGAAAGTATTTGTTCCCAGAGTTTAAAAAAGTAGTATTACATCACATTTCCAATTTATCATCTAGGAAGTATTTACCTCTAACACATGATGTGACACACTACCTTAACATATAACATGAGAATTACATTCAATTTTAACAGTACTATAATGTTATAATAGATTCAAGATAGCATGCTAACTTATCAATGTTCTAATCTTTCAGTTTTTTGCAAATTAGTGTTTCATGATACAAAAGTTATATTCTCACAACACCAACATATTTGTTGACAAAACGACAATATGTCATTACTATATTACAATTATTAACTTTATTAATTTTCTTTAGCTAATTTTCCTCTATTTATTGGTATTAAAATAAAACTAACAATTTCATTTGCTTTTGATTTCTTACTATTAATTATGCAAGACTAATTTAAATGCCCATTAAAACGTCATTTTGCAAAAATGCAAAATAATATATATAGTAGCAAAACTGTAATGCTTAATTTTTTTATAAAATTCTTAATATAATCGTCATTTTTATATTGTTCCCAAGATGATCCGATGGTTATAGACTTTGTTAAAATGAACAAAACACATTACCTTGATCATGCTAGTTATAACTTATATGGATAGTTATTTTATAATTATGAATATTTTCATATGAACTTTATAAAAATAATCTAAACGAAAATATATCGTTAAAATATCATGTAAGTTTAATATAAGATGTGATTTTTATTACTTTGCAATTAAATGCTGAACCTTTTTGTTGAAAATTGTAGTTCTGTATTTCTTTTATAAGATTCTATTATGTTTAAAGAATATATACTGTGTTATTTTCACTAAGCACAACCAATTTTTTGCCAGAAGAATAAATTTATAATAATTTGACTGTTCAGTTAGTCATTTTTCTGGTAACTGCGCTCCTATACTCCTACGTTTTAGAACAAGTTAAGTCCAAAGGTATTTTCTTTGATGTTTCCTCACACGCTTCTTTCAGGTTATTTTCATCACTGACACTCACTATATTACTGTTTTGATCTTGAATCTCACATTCAACCGGCACTTTCTCAGTTTTCACAGAGGTTTTGGAAGTTCTACAGGATAGATCCATAGGGGATTCCTGTACAGGCCCTAAAGACCTGAAAACCGCGAGGGATTTGTCAAAAGTTGCAGTATCTGAAGGAGAGTTAGTTCCTGGAGTATTGGTCCTCTCGTCCACTGGTGTAGACGACGGTGAAGGAGAGCTCGAGGATTCGGTTAAAACAGCCGGAGAATTCTCTTGAGGGGGCGGCCTTAAAGGCATGAATGGGAGGAGTGCAAAGTTCGGTGGGGGTGGATGATGAAACGGTGGATTTTGAAGGAATGAAGGAGGGAAAAAAGGAAGTCCTGGTGGATGTGGATGTACAGGAAGCAAGGAGGTCCTGGCGGCCCAAAGTGCTGCAGCAGTCTCCGCTGATCCATAGCCAGGAGGAAGTACCATCGGAGAAACAGCACGTTCTTGAGGATCCTTAGGAGGTGTGGAGTTGTTATTGTCTATATCTAAACTTCCCGGCACGTGTTTTCCGTGGTAAGGAAGGCCTTCCCATCCCTTGTTCTTAGGCGGAAGCATTGGCAACTGCGTCTGCTGCTGCTCTTGCAACAGGCAGTGGATCTTGAACCAATTAGATCTCCTCCCGTAGCGGGAACCACTCTTGGACATGCCCACGACCAGACACTTGCGGAGCCTGCAGGCCTTGCAGGACGTACGGTTCTTCTTGGTGATTACACACTTGCCGTTGTTCTTGCACTCAGATATGGACCCCAGATTGTTATAGGTCCTCCCGAAGAAAGACTGAAATAAAGAATCGTCGTTAAGTTTTACTACAAAATATCATACTTCAGTTTTAAATATTTAAAAGTGGTCAGTGCAGCCAGATATCCAATTTAAACAAGTGTATTTGCATAAAAATACTGCTCCAAAACTGTCTACTTTTAATCATCTAAAAATGATCTATTGTCTCTCTTCGATTTATAAGTTTATCTAAGTTTGTTTATACATGTAAATTGGGAAAATTGCCATTACACTTGGCCAAAATACAACAAGTGGTGTAAATATTGCTTTAGTCCTAAATAGTTCCTGATTGAAATTCATAATTTAATTATTAGAGGACAACAAGAAAAGAGAGAAAGTTCAATACATCATTAAGAAAAAAGCACAATTAAAACATTGATAAATTTGTTGCCTAATTTTTTGAGAAATTGGATTTTGTATATAAATTATCTCACAAAAGTCTCTACAGAACGTGATTTATTTTTGGAGACTCATGTTTAATTTATTTTCGTAACATGGTTTAGCATTTACATCTTGACTTTTAAACTATAAAACGTTTTTATTTCCACAATTTCTTTCTGAAATAAAATGATTAGTGATAGTATTATTACGTTGATTCCACCCAACAGAATAAAAGTTTTTACTGCTAATATTTAAATCAGTTTAAAGAATAAGGAAGGTGTGGTCTCCTATACGAGATTAATTGTGCATCCCGGTAGCTCCTGGATCTCCTGGCGGGTGACTAATGCAGTCGATTCATGCAAATGAAATGGTGCGGTATTTATGCTCCCGGAGTACAATGGGACAAGCCACATAGTTGAGGTAATTGTCTAATTACAATTACCTTGCAGCCCTCGCAGGTGAATGCGCCAAAGTGGAACCCCGCTGCCGGCTCTCCACACACCCGACACAGCTGGTTCATCTACAACAATGGCCGTAAATCAGTTGGATACACTCGTTCAGATCACCTGACAACTTGCAAAGCTATGCTTCATATATTATACAAACCACACAATGCAACTTACAGTATTTCTATTTTACCTATGAAATAACCTCCTTTTAGTGTTTGTGGGTACAAGAGCGTTTTAAACGTATAATCTCAAGGAAAATAAAGAAAGCTGATATTTTACACCCAATTTGATGTGAACAACATTTACCTATAATTAGTTTCGCATTCACCAAATCATAAATAAACTGTAACACATTTTAAAAAATATCAAAGTTTATATAAACACATCAAATTTTTTAATAGTGAAACTAATTATCTTTTGAATAGAGTTTATATGGTCATCAAGACCCTAATTTAAAACATTTAAGATATTTAAATTAACAAGTAAAGTGGCCTGCAGTATACTTATAAGAGATATAAAGAATTTTATTTTATTAATGAATCAGAAAACACATTCACCATTTGAAAACAATGTCATAGTTTCTGTCACCTACAGAAAAGTTTTTTTTTAATGTGACCAATCATTCAAATGTTATAAAATATAAGATAATTGCTAAATAAACTAATGCTGGTTTTGAAATGATGCTATGTTCTATCTAAAACTTTCGTTATATAGACACAATCTCCAAGAGGCTTAAAGATGTAATATTTATTCATGTGATCAAAGTTAAAATTATTCCTCTATATAATACAAGTCTATATATTCGTAAAAATATAATTAGGATTATAAACCTTCTACCAGCTCTTTATACATTATCAAACTATAACTCACAATAATTGCTATAGTATATTTTATGGTGGTATTGGAGTATTCTTCAATTTTGTCCATTATTCTTTATTCCGAAATAATATCGGTTTTAATTAACAAAATCCGTTGTAATGTTGATTTGTCTTATCAAAACCATTTTTATTTTTCTATAAATTTGGGGTATTTATTAGTAACTGCATCTTCCATAACCATTGTTACCAATATAAACAGATACGGGGAAAGGATAAAATAGGAGAGAAAATAAATAATAGAAAGGATGCCAATCACGCGAGTTTAAATGTGTAAGTGGAATCGCCGATCTGTGTAACCCTTACAGCTCTGGTGGTCTTCATTTATTATAGCTGCACTTTAGGACCCTCTTTGAGTTAGATCATGGCTGTTATTTTTCTGATATAATTCGTAAAACTGTCAAAATGTGCATGAATACTCAATGAGGATCCCGATATTTGTCATCTTCTCTGCGAGCAGATCACTTATCTCTAGCACTGGTTCACCTGAACATCAATTACAGACCAATAACAGTCTCTTTTACACATAACGATACATTACGTCTTTATATTCATCTTCATCTTCTTATATTCATGTACTAAGATAGTTGAAAAGTGCACTAAATTTTGAAAGCAGCTATATCATAAACTATACTGTGTAAACATTAAAACGCAAAAAGGTGAGTACTGTTAAATAATTCAAAAAAATTATGATTTATTATAGAGTAAAAACAAATACTTGAGTACCTATCGATCACCTGTCGGCATCGTAGTCGCCGTACAAGTCATAGCTGCCTGACTAGGTTACATCCTAGCTATAACCGCTGCGCCTCCCAGTCAAGGTCATCTTGAGCTCTATCATTAGAAGAAAATAATAATGCCGGTGAAGGTTTATATCACGTGTATGAAAACTTGTGAACATCGTGGCCTTTGAAAATATGGCCTGGTGGCAGTCAGTCTCTGACACCTTTTACTACTGCACACGGAGGTTATGCCAATTTAGCTGTATTTCGACTTGTAATAACCACAAGTCAAAGAAAAATGTCTACCATTCACTGTGAAAAAACTGATGGGCAGGAAAAATATTTTTCAGACAAAGCATTGTAAGTAGTATATAATAAATATACAAAAACAACGATTTAATTAAACGCTTGCTCTTGGACAATCAACAATCGATAACCTATAATACTCGTTGACATAAATCAATTTTAATCCAATTCAGGAAATATTGATGTGAAAAAATTCAGTTATTTTGTTTAAAGTATGTTATTGACGATGAAAGGCTTCAATTTTGCGTGAAAGGCTATTTAATGGATTTTTTTTCAATTTCAGATAGTTTGAAATAAATTATAACAAAACAATGAAAATTTGGTTCCATAAATACTCTCATAGGTCTTAAATGTACCGATATTTAATAATAATGAGTTGGAATTTCTTTATGTATGAGTTTGTATATATATATATATATATATATATATATATATTTATATATATATACACATATATGAATATTGGAATGTATACTTTTTATTGCAGAAACATAGATTTTGTTGACTAACATATTACTGAATACAATAGTTTTTTTTCACACTCAAACTAGTGTACACGTTCCCATGTTTATATTTGATACGTATTATCGTTCACACTTATCTCTGTATGTTGGATTGAGATACCTAAAGAAAGGACTGATTCTAGCCCTTGAAAGTGTTTTTGTAATAAAGATTGCAAATATTCTATATGCTATTCTCATTTGAGAATTTACGTTACTATATAACTATATCACAGAGTTATATTATATTCATATAATTTTATACGCTTAGTTCATTAGTTCACTGATGGAACATCAATAAATCATACAGTTTGTTCTAATTTATTATTGCTTTTAGCCCAGAATTGTTACAATATACGGTACTTTCTTTCCGTCACCAATCCACACTATGGGTTTCACATCTTATGGTGGTGTTTTTCGAAAGATGTATTCCGTCTCCATCAGACCATATGAAGAGCTGTGTGGCATCATAAACATTGACAAAAATTAATTAAAGCTAATAACGCAGTACAAAGACACACGCATAAAACAAGGTTAAAAATTAATAAAATATAATTCAACACCTAAAAATTCAATCGTCAGTAATGAACGGAGGTTTACAGCTGGACAGGGGCCGTAATTTAGGTTTTAAATAATTTTAAATTTATTTGTGACCGTTGTTTTATGTATTGTCTTTGTGTTGTGTTTTTAACTTTTATTTCTTATTTCTTTTATTAACAATATCGTTGAAGCAATTTACGAGTATATCTTCATATGATTTGACGGTGAAAGAATAAATCCTTCGAAACATAAGTCACCATGAAACGTAAAACCAATATTCTGGATTTCTAAAACTACTTTTGTCATAAAAAGCAGTACAAAATGTTTGCAAGCTGAATTTTAGAGATTTTTCTCTATCTCAGCTTCATATTTATTTGTATATTCTCTTTTTACTCAAGCAACATCTAATCTTAATTAAACATAGCAATAGATATTCCTTTAAAACTCGATTAATTAAGAATCGGTTGTAAAAAATCGATTATAGATAGTAGATGATTCACTCACTACTCGCATCACAACAAAGGCTTCTTCTAGGACTCATCGTAACACCATAATGATAGCCAGTATGCGCTTTGTAAGCTACGATACTACAGCAATAATCGTAGCGTATACATATCGTGTGGCGGACTCTCAATAGTCGATAGTCAGTTCTGCGCATGTAGCGAACTCAGTTTTGCATATCCGTGTCGTACGGCCTGACACAGGCATTATGGGGGTGTGCTGATACGCCTGCAGATAGTGTTACGAGTGTGAGTGCATTGTCAACTAGGTTTTATCACTTTGCAGGATTGAGTTGGTATTGGTGGTTTTCATCGCGCTTAGGTGCAGTGTAGAGCTTGGCACATGTATTCTGTAATGGATCATTTGCTCAAGATTGCTGCTCATTTGATCATTTGTTGCTCATAGCAGCATAGATGGATCAGATTGAGGGGATGTAGAGCAAAAAGGAAATATGTTTGATATGAAAGGATCTGAAATAAAAAAATATTTGTTACATTTATTTTATTCAGGAATTTGGGTGCATAGATGTGGCTTTGAGGACTCTTCTTGTAGGTCATTTTATTTTAATTGGTGACCCCTTTGACTTTGCCTAGGGAAACCACTTTATGAATTTCCTAAGCATTCGTATCTGGAAATGATAAAATAGCGTAAAAAGTGGTCTTATAAGAATAAAGATATTATTTGCATCATAAATCCAGTCCTCAATCCAAGTTATACAATTGTCTTTTTCCAGTTTTGTGATATTCCACCTGCTCACTTGGGGAGAAGTATTTGTAAATTTGCCATCTTAGTTTAAAAACTAATAATAAAACTTATAATACTTACTAAGTCAACAACAAAAGTGATAAATTAATACCAAATTTCAAGAAATATACTGTGAAAATCCTGTTTTTATTCACACAACACGTAATAAACTGATTTCTTATTCAACAACAGTACCCAAAAGTAACTTTGGATCTGGGGACGGAATCATTCACAATGAACATCCAACCCATCTGGCCAAGAGAATGGAAAACTAGATAAAGAGACTTTCAACATTTTTTAATGCCAGTATACCTGTATGGTTAGCTGACTATAATTTAAATTTGTTTTAAACGTTAAGCTGACTATGGTTTAACCTTTTATAAACGTTTATGTGACTATGATGTAACAATTTATAAACTTATCTGACTCTTTGTCTTATGTATCTAGCTAAAAAAATCTTGTTTGTTAAAATAATTATTATTTTATATTTTTATCTTATTGATATACTCCTATTTTGACATCTACAAAAACTAGCGTTGCTGGCGATCGATTTCGTTCATAGGCTAAACTTATCTATCTGCTTCAAGAAAACCCAAGTTGTACGCTTACACAACGAACATTTTCTCTCGACGCCTGAACAAATATCTTTAATATACAATACGCGTACACTTACCCACCCCCTTATAAACTGATCTGTATATTCGAATATACAGAAAACCTAAACTAGATAAACTAAACTATTTTTAGCCGCTTCATTATAAATCAATTGTGAACAGGTTAAACGATAAATAGGCACAAGTTCCTGGATCATTACAAGTCGTGACCGAGGACACCAACTAACTATAATATATACGAGCTGTTAAATATTCAGTTTTAGAGCGAAAGTTGGAAATTTTCCAATTGTAATGTCTTCTTTCTACTCATCCTCATCTGCACATGACCTCGGTGCGTAGTGTCGGAGTCATGCAGTGAAGAGGGGAATTTGTTAGTTTCTCTAGGAAGGCAATATGGTACTCTATATACCGGATCATTTGTGTTAAACCTTGAAATCTCGCGAAGATTTAGTAAATTTCACTACAGTACAGCCATAACATTGTTTGGTTGTTTCACAGTACTTTATTCATTTTAAAATATGCAAAAATGACAGAGACTAAAAAGAAAACTTTAAATTTGGTTTTGAAAAATGGGTACATTCAAGATACCGCCGCTCTAAATTTACTTATGATTTCAATGTATATTTCCATGCTTACTATTGCAATCCAAATAATATAAATATTACTCAGTTTGTCGATTAATATGTATGTTCAACACGTGACACATTAAGTTGCAAAAATTTGCTAAAGCAAAAAATTTTAGAAATTTTATTATGATTGGGTTTAAATTGAGCATTAAGAATTTTTTTTTAATATTTTGTATGCATTTAAAACTTTATGTGCTATATCCCATTCCCAACTTTTCATTTATGAAGAAGACAAATTTTGAAGCACATAACGTAGTTATGTTGGTAAGTGTTAAACTGTCTCTCCACCGTGTTTTGAGATCATGTTTAAAACATCGTAGTGAACTCCATTATTGTGCACCTCATGAGACAATACTCCCTGGATCTCTTTAAATGTGACTCCAGATTCCAGCAGCCAGGTCAATGACAGAAACAGCTTTCAGACGTTGCACCAAGCGGAGGGTGGAATGGAGCTTTTCTTTCCTGTATGACAATAAGTATGCGAGATCTTCAAAAAGTGTTTTATTGTTAGAAATATTTTATAATGAAAACTTTTAAGTTTTACTGGAACTCTCATGAACGGTTCAGGATTGAAGTACTTGAAGACATATAAGGTCTAAATTCTAAGTCACATATCATGCCTGGGAAACATTTTCAAGGGCACGTAGGACAAAGGATGCCAAGTTTTATTATTAGAAGAAGCTACGGGTTTTATATACTTATATTAATTGATACCTAACAGATTATAGAGATTTGTCTTAATGGAAACGGCCTCTGAATTACATCAATGAAGAAAAATGAGATCTTGATGACATTATATCCGATAAAAAAGCTATTGAATTAGACTGAGAGACGTCTTGAACTTGTGTTGAAGATCAGTCTATTCTGTATACTTTCCAGCTTTATTTTATTCTCAAAACATGATGAGTAAAGCCGACAAATTCTAAGTTACTCCAACCTATCAATGGCTTCAAGCTATGCTGAACATAATATATAGTGACATAAGAAGATGACCGACTAATGATCTTTTTTATGTTGTACTTAGTACTAAATCGAAATTGAATCAAGAAAATAGGTTTGGTTTATGTGTGGTTACACAGGAATGGATACGAAATTCAGATTTTTTTCGATAGGAAATCATCAGTGTAAAATACTAATCACAAACTAATACAGGAGCCTTAGTTGAGTGTTGTTGCAAATATATAATGTTCACATTGCAATCAAAAGTTACACATTGAGCAACGTGACAGAAAACCATGTTTATGTTCTATCATTGTAAGTCAGTGAGGTTTGTAAAACTCAACATGTAACCGAGTTTTAGCAGGGAAAGTGTGGACAGCAAAATTGTTTGTTATACCAAAACGTCTGTTTCAAACTGATTCTTTCACAAAGTACCTTAGCTTTCGAGCTTAGTTTCAAATATATAGTTTCAATTAGTCTCGAAAGGAGTAGGAAAAAATACAAGTCAGATAAATGGTGATGGAATCTAAAAAATAATTCCTTCTCCCAATACTATGCGATTTACCGCCAACTAGATTGTTACAATGAATTATTATGCTATTACAAATTAAAACAATTTAATAACACTGATAATATGCTTTAAAAAATTCTCTGATACTGTAGGAAGGGTTTTCCAGGAGCCAGTCTTTTATAACTTTCAACAATCTATGTCTAAGTAAAATTCTTATTGCCTATAGTAGAATGTTAAAATATTTAATACCTGAGACAGGAAAGCTGTTAGCACTTTTAATAAGCCTACGCCTAAGCACAAAAATACATTTACTTCTTGTTACATGTTCATGCACATTATTATTAAAAAATCATGTTTTTCCAAGTCCAAATCAAGTTATACAAAGTCAGAATGTGGCAAAAAGAGGACTGCAATGGTCAGCCAGTTTATGAAATGGCTCTTAATGCCTTCCTTTGAAGTAACAATAACTTACAAACTTTAGATAACGTAGTGCAAAGGCCAGATGGCAACGTATGCTTGCCTCACAAACCCACTAGGGAGATCCACTGCAAGCCTCCTCAAAATATACACAACTCGACTTATTTTAATACACAACAAGTCTGTTAGGGAGTCCCACGGCAAAGCTTTTTCCAAAGCGAAGCCCAGAAGTTTAACAGGGTCTCTTCTGAGAGCATTGCCACACAGCCTGAAGGTGATATGTTACGTCTTAGCTTCAATTAGAGACAGGTGGTTCTCAATTAACCAGTGAAAGGCAATATAAAAGAGTTTATCTACTGCTGTGTTTGCAAGCACTGTTATGACAAGAAAAAAAACATAGTAGGATTACCTTCTTAATTAATTTACTCACTATTTTTAATTTGTATACATCTATAGTTTTGTAAGCATAGAGTAAGCTTGATGGCACAAAAGTCTTATTTAAACATTTTATACATCCGCTGTTGAGCACAGAGTTAGAAAATATTCAGATAATGAAAATATAAGATTTAGTAAAAATATTTATTTTAACTGTACGTTTTAGCAAAAATTAAGAATGCAGTGTTTGGTTAGTACTGTAATGCAGATATCAAAAGCAAAGTTTACTATAAAACTAAACTTTATTATAAATTCAAACACTTTAATAAAACATATCTTTTGACACAGGAAGGCTCTTTAGTCCTGCTTACTTATCTTCTTGATCAGGGCAAGAAAACAAACTCAATTGTGGTACCAAAAATATCTTAGACTGGAACAAAATTACAATTACTTAAGTAGCTTTATGAGATATGTATACGGGTGTGTATATATATATATATATATATATATATATATATATATATATATTATGTGTGTATTACTTTGAACGTATTTTCAGTAAAAGTGTACATTTACGTGCGTTTATCTAATATTGGAAGTCTTCAATCAACCATTTATAAATAGGATTTTATATGTTCCACTGGGCCGACCTCGTTTGATTTTGGATGATTAAGTAGCGGTTTCTGATATAAAAACACTTTAAAAGGGGTCTGTTGGTGTTTTTTAATAAATGTAAACAAACACTTTCCTTTGGTTTTATTGTGAAGTAGCTCAAACCACAGAACGCACACACTACGGTGTCTGCCTCAGTAAATATATTGACTCTTCAGAAGTATAACAGACAGGCATAGGCACACCCTGGTCAAAACATTTTTACAAACTGTTTTCAATTTGTGCTCTGAATCGTAACATGTTATTGTGCAATTAAGAGGGTGAATCAGATTCTTGTTTAGTATAAAAAAACTATTTATATTACTGTTGTACAATACATAGTAAAAGTTTAAGTTTTTTTCAATACTGAAATAAATTGGATAATATTTTATAATGGTGACAAATTTGCTGCTTTACAATAAGAAAATTAGGTGAAGGTGTTATATTAAAGCTGTTAAATCATTTATTAAGCGATACTGTAAAATATAGAGACATACACTCTTTAACAATTTCATAAACAACCATAAAGAATGCAAAACAGAAATGGGTCCAGTACAGTTTCCTGCGGTACTCCATAAGGCCTGAGGAAACAAGAAGGACATCGGGTGGACGAATGTAGTCGTGAGACTGGCCGGCAGCACGACCAATCACCATTCATCGTTCCCATCGGCTGATTATTGATTAAGACACTAATCTCGCGTTTACGGTAAAGCGAGCCTAATGAGGTAGCATTCTTGCGCGAAGATGGTCGCTGCATTTGCATGAGGACAATCGAGCCAGGGCATTCCGCACGGGCTGCCGCTACATAATGATTAATTAACTTTTAAATATATCTGTATTGGAGCCACTTAGGCGCGGATTGATTTGTATTGCCCGGTCTTGTCAGGAGGACGTAGTGTGTCGTGAGCAGGGTGACTCTGGAGGAATCTGTTCCAGGCCGGGACGGTTGTGACCGATCCATCACCATTGAGTCGTTCCTTGTCGCGGCCACGGGATTCCTACTCTCCGACGGATGGATTCAGACTCGGAATAGTCCTCTCAAGGATAAATATTCTGTGTTCTTTATCCTTTTATATGGCATTTTGCTGTGTTCGTGACTGGCTGAGCGTTTGTGAAGCCTTATCACTCAAGGGGCCTTAAAACTTTAATTTACATCTGACTGACTGTCCTCACGATATCTCGAAAAAACTAACCTTCAGACTTGAATTTTGTACAAAGCTTCATTTCTGTAAAGGAAACACTGAGTTAAATTATGGCGCATGTCCTTCCATAGGATGTCGCTGAGTAATAGAAAATATTTTTATATTAGTGACAAAGATAAAATAGTATAATAAATCAATTTGTAAACTGAGTACAGTCATATCAGATTTTAACATGTTACGTATTTAAAAAGGTATAACCTACATACTCCAACATCTCTTTGTGACTCTCCGTGTAGGCATTGTTTATCCATAGAGTATAAAGAACAATTACAACATTAAAAATTAACTATAGGTGACAAGATTTGATTTCATCACACTATTTGCGTTGTATAACCTTCATATACTACAGAAACTTGTTATTGGTTTAAACGCTGCTATGATATTTAATTAAAAATATACAAGAATGTTATATGGTTATACATTTTGCATGAAATTTCATTTCTAAATGGATTAGAGGGAATTATATGATGGTGAAATTTGGCTGAGCACTATTAAAGCTTATCACAGTAGGCTGACGCACTTTCTCTTTTTAAATTCAAATGGATGTTAACATTTATTTTTGGTATGATTTTATGTATTTCTGTATCACAGAAGGATATAGCAAGGTTGGAATGAGTTACAAACTTGAAATATTACATGGAACTTCATTTCTACATTGACAAGAATTAGTTTCATGTGTTGCATGTATATCTATGAGATTTGACTGAGAATCATTGAAGTCTATCACTTAGTAGGCTGTCCGTTTTCCCCTTCTGACTGCCTAGGAGCTGTAAAAGTTTCTTTCCTTTTTGATCGCCTGTCTGTTCGCATAAAATCTGGGGAATTATAAAAGCTATATCTGCATGAATGATATTTTGCTTATAATATCTGAGTGTGGCGTACTCCTACATTATACTCTTTATTTTAATCAATATAATACATTCTTGACGTGGTTGTTTCTGCCATGAACAAATAACGAAACCCTCTAATTTAGTTAATTTATCTCTTTTAGCAAGAAAATTAAGTTAAAGAAATAAGAACTAAGGACTGAGAAAAAATAAACTGACCTCAACAATTGAATCATATTTTATATATATTGCATAGAAGACTCAATTATATATTTCAACAATATGAAAGGACTAATCCGTAATAGAATGCTAGTTAATAAAATATGTAAAAACGAGCCATCTGAATGCCGTTTACAAACTCTGGATGGTAACAGAGTGACGGTGGCATCTAGTTCACGCAGGAATTTACTGCGACACGACTGTAGAAAGCAGGTCGGGAAGGCGTTGAAAAGGCCAAATCGAAATGTAATGGAGGCACTTACAACTCATAGCCTGATACAGTGACGAGGTCGTAACATTAGAATACAAAGTCTAATAAAACAAGCGTTCATCGGGTGCGACATTCTGGTCGTTATGGAGCATAAAGTACGGCATTACTGGAGTATATATGGACGCTGCCTGTTCTGACCTACTTGGGAGGCACTTACAACTCATAGCCTGATACAGTGACGAGGTCGTAACATTAGAATACAAAGTCTAATAAACAAGCGTTCATCGGGTGCGACATTCTGGTCGTTATGGAGCATAAAGTACGGCATTACTGGAGTATATATGGACGCTGCCTGTTCTGACCTACTTGGGAGGCACTTACAACTCATAGCCTGATACAGTGACGAGGTCGTAACATTAGAATACAAAGTCTAATAAACAAGCGTTCATCGGGTGCGACATTCTGGTCGTTATGGAGCATAAAGTACGGCATTACTGGAGTATATATGGACGCTGCCTGTTCAGACCTACTTGGGAGGCACTTACAACTCATAGCCTGATACAGTGACGAGGTCGTAACATTAGAATACAAAGTCTAATAAACAAGCGTTCATCGGGTGCGACATTCTGGTCGTTATGGAGCATAAAGTACGGCATTACTGGAGTATATATGGACGCTGCCTGTTCTGACCTACTTGGACCGCTGTTGTCAAGTTAAATGGAGCAAATATTATATTACGGTTCCAGTTTACTGAATAAAAATGTTTTGATCAGTCTGAGTGTGAAGTAGTATATTAAAAATACATTAGTAGTTAGAGGCTGTCTTCTGATTACTGATTATCTGGTGCGATCGTTGAACTCTTGATTATCATACAACTTGTCAAATGGGTTGAAACGTAGTTCTTGTTACGGTTGACAAAGTATACACTACCAAATATATTGTGCTTTGTTACATTATTTTTTGACGTTGAGTGCGTTTACAATTGAGACTAAAGTACAGCATCAAGAGTGTTTTAACCGAATATTAGTTAAGAACTTTGATATCAGCCGCCCAATGTAACATTAATTGACTAGTCAAATTGATGTATTTTCAAGTTAGACTTTTATAATTTCGAAACGCTCATAATAAAGTGATTTTTACAAAAACTGTTCTTATGTAAATTAACTTTCTCATTGTTGAGAGCTCCCAGCACAATACCTACTTTCGTTCATTTTGTATGTTTGAAGATTTGAATCCATAAAAAGAAAGGTTCTGCATATAGATATACAAGATAAAAAGAAGACACGAGATCATGCACGTGAAAAGAAACCACGAGATAATGTAAAGTAAAATTAAAGTTAAGTAAAGTAGTCTTATTTTACCAAGTGAAGTTAGCGCTAAGAAGCCCTCTCTAACACTTAACCTGGGGACCAACGGTTTAAAGGTGATTTCCGAATCCTAACCAACGGCCAGGCAGGCGGGCTGCTTGCAAGGATAGGATCGCTCAGCAGTCACCCATCCAAACAGCAGCCACGCTCGACGTAATAAATTAGATAAAAAGAAGCCAGGATATAATGTAAGTGAAAAGAAGTCACGAGATAATATAGGTGAAAAGTGCCAGGAGATAATGTAATAAAGATGGTACAACACATGTTTTCAGTTCAAATCCCGGATACTGAAATTAATATATTTATTATAACATATATTATCTTTAATGAAATTATAGATGGGAAGCAATCGCTTTCCCTTTAAAGTTGCTTATCTCTTATGTGGGATAAAATAAGCATTCTATTTTACGACAATCATTAGACTGTCTCAAATAACCGACTGTCTCAATTATGATTCACCGATCAATTGCTAAACCAAGCCTGACGTGGCTTTTCTATTTAGATAAACTGTTAGTCTGCATGGAGAAAAGACATTTTTAAAGCACAAAGTATGCTTTATAATACCGTATAATACTGACTATTTTCCAGTGATCCACTAATTTACGAGTGCAATCATGATTCAATAACGATTCAATGTTAAATTAGAAATCGAGGTTTTTTCTGTCGAGTATATCACAAGGGTAATTCATTATTGATCATGAGCCTCTTAAGTATATCAGATCCCTGAGAATAGCACGTAAACCATGCATCATATCCTGTATGTATGTTTTACACATACTTTCCCCATTGCCATCAACTTAGCAGTAGTACGATAAACAGGTACGTGGTTTTGTTTTGTTAATCCATAAACAGAAAGGAAGAGAGTGTTCTGCATTTTGATACCCTCTTAGAATTAGAATGCTGTTCCCGTAGGTTGTAAAACAAGAACAGAACACTGACAGAATGAATGAATTGAAAAAGCTCATTCTGGAATGGCGTATCTGAATCGATGTAAGAACATAGTTTATTCTATGTGTACCTTTTACTCCATATTCAAGCAAAAAATTTTCATGTTTACACAATTTACGTTATTTTTTTACCACAAATACGCCCTATTTTATACCTCCTACTACTTTACTTACTACTTACTTTGTTTTTGGGACAGAATAGTAGGCTAAATTAGGACCTTCATTGTGTAGAGACTATGCGTGCATATAAACATAGCGGACAAGAGCATTTTATTTAATTTTCTAATTAACCATTCCAGGACGTTCCCAGGGTAGTTGTTTGTGGCCAGTCATTTCCACCATACTCAATACATATCAGGCTAACCTGTATAAAGTTTAGATGTATCTGCAGATGATTTACGTATTGTATCTTTCATACGAGCCTTTAGGTGAGCGTAGGTGGGTTGGTATTTCGGATATTAATTATAAACTTAATAACAAAATATTATGGTTGATCAAGTAGCGTATATTGAAAGTTATACCCATGGATTTTAATTCAGGTCCAAGATATTTTCAGTGTAAAAACAAATAATCGTGTATAAATGTTTTGTATAATAGAAGTCTCGTTGTTTTTCTTAGAGACTGTATCTTAGAGAGAAATTGGCTTTTCCTTTGAATAAAAAATTACATACACAATGTTAAGGTAGACAGCCAATTTCGTTTCGAGTTTATATGCAAACTGTGCACAGTTTTCAATGGTTTAAATTCGTGCATTTGTGCAATCTGTAGTAGACAATAAATAGTAACACAGTCTTTGGAGTCTTTAGTACACTATTCATTAAGGACACTATGTTTTTCCTAACATTCAACAAAAAATGTTTATACTACCAAATAATGTTTACCAAACTGGTTAATTTTAACCAAAACTGGCCGTTTTAGAAATTAGCGCTTAAAAACACATTTACCTATTAATTTTGGCTTATAAGTCTAGATTTAAACTTTCATGCTGTGCAAACAGAACATTTTAGATAGCACTCTAACCCTCTAATAGATGATATAGTTCAATTAATGCAATTAAACATATTCTTTGGTGACAATAGTTGAACAATACTTGCAGCAACTGCTCCAAGTGAATCACACATTGCTGAGAATGCGACTGTAGATATATTAGGGCTACTTAGTAAAAACACTTACAAAGAAGCTCTATGATATTTTTCAAACGTAAGTGGGCATACTACAGATACAAATTATTTCGGTGAACGTAGTTAAAAGATCAAAGGTTAAAGGAAATTTCGAATGGTTCTTATGTCAATATTTGGGCATGCAGGAGAATTTCGGGTTCAAATATATATATATATATATATATATATATATATATATATATATATATATATATTTCCAACGCAACGGTTGAATTTGCCTTGTTTTGTTGACGAAACAAATCATACGCATAGGTCTTGGAGAACTGATAATTTTTTCCCGGTCTATATATTATTTCCAGTGCCACGGTTAAGTAAACCTTGTTTTTCCACTGAAATATGTGTGTGTGTGTGTGTGTGTGTGTGTGTGTGTGTGTGTGTGTGTGTGTGTGTGTGTGTGTGTGTTCATTCACAGGGATGGGAAAAAGTGTGGAAACGGCTGTATATCTCTGGAACGGCATTCTCTACAAATCCTAATTCAGCACACTATAACAACTAAAAAAATGTGCTTTTTAATTACCTTTGGGACTTTGTCCCTTTTTCCAAAATGAGGAATATGGGTAGTAACTCCAAAACTTCATATGGCACGCCCCATCACGCGATACCTCATTAGAAAGGTCTTGTTAAAAGAAGACAAATTGTGAAAACTAGAGGCGTCTATCTTGTCCTATAACATAGAAGCCCTTATTTGAATCGTTTGCATTGTACACACTTTTATCTTCTTTTATCAAGAAGACCTGAACTCTGCACATTTTTATAAATTATTGTGTCCTTATAATATTACCTTGTATTTGTTAAAATTATAAAATAAATTACATTGATTGAATTGTGTGCTTTTAGAAATCCAAAATAACTTAGTAGTCTAATAACCGTAAAGCCATAAAGTTAGCCTGATCTTACTTGTTTTGGGAAAACCCCGACTTAAGCCTTATCAGTTGCCCTGAGGCCTGACTGCCCTTTTACATGTAGTTGTTACCCAGCAGTCCTTCAGTATTGTGCAAGTCTTCTTCAATTGTGCAAGAATTGTTTCCAGTAACGAGTAACGATGGAGCTAAGTGAAAGTGAGCATATTACTTTATTAATGATGCGTGGTTTTGGCGATAGAATTAGATCTTACGAAGAGGTAAAAAATGTGTTTAACGAGACACCTTTATAGGTCTGTAAGATGTAGATTTTGATACAGGGGTGTTTTCAACCCTGTATCAAAATCTGTCGTTTATAAAACGGTTCAACGTTTTAAGAAAGTGGCAGTGTTAATAACCGTCCCTAACCTGGAAGGCCAAGATCGGCTTTAGACGAGGATCTTTCATTGGGTGTAGTGGAAGATCCTCATATTTCAACAACTTCGAACTCTCAAACTGTTGGTATATCTATAAAATCGGCTCTTAGATTTTTGTATCAAAACCGTTACAAACCGTATAAAATTCATATAGTCCAAGAACTGTCAGACGATGACTTTGATCGTAGGGTAGAGTTTTTGCGAACGTATGATGACGAGCATAGACAACACGATTGGACTGAATAATACTGTTTTTTCTGACGAAGCGACTTTTATGTTAAACGGTAACGTCAACCGGCACAAATGTCGTTGTTATAGGTCTAATATCAATCCTGACTGGATGAGGGAACATCCAGAAAATTTAAATGTATGGCTTGGGATCGTAGGAGGTCAGTTCTTAGGACCATTTTTCATTCATGGAAATCTTAATGCTGATGATTATCAAGGGATGCTTGAAGAAGATTGTTCCGGGGATTCACCAAGTTTATGACAATCTCAATTAATTTTGGTTTCAGCAAGATGGAGCTCCTCCATATTATGGATTAAATGTCTGTGCTTATTTGAATGAAATATTTCCAAATCGATGGATTGGTAGAGGGGGTGAAATCGAGTGGCCCGCAAGATCCCCTGACCTCTTATCACCTCTTGATTTTTTTTTGCTTGGGGTCACATTAAATAAATTGTCTACAAAACCAAACCTCAGAATATTGAATAAATGAGAAAAAAATTTTACAAGTGGTCCAAAATGTTTCCCATGAATCTATTTGCACTCGCTGTTTCACATTTCTACGCCACGCTAGGACACTGCCAAACAGGCCAAGGAAGGCAGTTTGAGCATCTAATTAAACTATCAGGTAATCTCTGTATGGTTTTTTTACCTTATCCTTGTTTTGGACTGATACAAATATAATTCGAATTTTTATATTCAAACACATTTGTTATAGTTGTTATAGTGTGCTGAAAGTGGTATTTGTTGAGAATGCCGTTCCAGGGATATGCAGTCGTTTCCACACTTTTGCCCAATCCTGTATATTGCATAGTAGAGGTTGCCTTCTTGACCTATAAAGAAGAATATATGTAAACACGTATGACTGAGAAGAATACCACGATCAAAAAGCATCTACTTCCAGAACAAAAGGAAAATCTTTGCTAATTTAATTAAACGTTTTAAAATTATCGTTTATAATAAATAAACGATAAATGGGGATCTGTGTTAAATTGCTTTGCAGCACTGCAATTATTTATCTTTGGTTTTGATATATACAGATTTTATTGTTTTTCGGACTGTAGTCTGGGAAAGAATAGCTCGTTAAGTTTTTCCTCTATATTTCATTAAGTCACTGTATACCATATAATAAACGCCATATCAAAATATTTGAAGTAAGCTAACCAGTTTCGAGTACCTTATATGGAAACATTCATAGCTTTATTAGCTTTATTTGAGTTAGAAAATAATATTTAAATAGTATTTAAAATTTATTGAACGGTATAATTCGTCACTAGCGTAATCTATAGTAAAGTTAATATAGTAACTTGGTCTTTGTTATCTGCATTTCATTACTGATTAAGCACTGCATATTCAATTTTTTCTGTATTAGTGTAAATAGTTTTACAGCTTCTTTAATGAACTCCAGCTGAAAGTTTCAAAAGCTGTTAATTATTTATTAAATTTAGGTTAAGAAATAATATTTATATTTTCAAAGATATTCAGCGTTTGATATTTCTCTTTATATAAACCTTCTCCGGATTTTAATTAACATAAAAAATAGCCTAATTGATCCAAGTCAGATTTACTTCAATGTTCTTGTTAGGTACATTTAATGTCATATTCTTATTTATTTGTTAATACAATTTAACTAGAAGGGAATATAACAACATAGCGGTAATTACTGCATTCTATCCCGGTAAGTAGTGAAAGCACCTTACAGTATCGAGTACTCTGCATGGAACAAGTTTAATATATTTATTTGCTAATACAATTTAACTAGAAGGGGATATAATAACATAACGGTAATTACTGCATTATATCCCGGTAAGTAGTGAAAGTTCCTTTGCAGTATCGAGTACTCTGCATGGAACAAGTTTAAGATATTTATTTGTTAATACAATTTAACAAGAAGAGGAATATAACAACATAGCGGTAATTACTGCATTCTATCCCGGTAAGTAGTGAAAGCACTTTTGCAGTATCGAGTACTCTGCATGGAACAAGTTTAATATATTTATTTGTTAATACAATTTAACTAGAAGGGGATATAATAACATAACGGTAATTACTGCATTATATCCCGGTAAGTAGTGAAAGTTCCTTTGCAGTATCGAGTACTCTGCATGGAACAAGTTTAAGATATTTATTTGTTAATACAATTTAACTAGAAGGGAATATAACAACATAGCGGTAATTACTGCATTCTATCCCGGTAAGTAGTGAAAAGCACCTTACAGTATCGAGTACTCTGCATGGAACAAGTTTAAGATATTTATTTGTTAATACAATTTAACAAGAAGAGGAAATAATAACATAGCGGTAATTACTGCATTATATCCCGGTAAGTAGTGAAAGTTCCTTTGCAGTATCGAGTACTCTGCATGGAACAAGTTTAAGATATTTATTTGTTAATACAATTTAACAAGAAGAGGAAATAATAACATAGCGGTAATTACTGCATTATATCCCGGTAAGTAGTGAAAGTTCCTTTGCAGTATCGAGTACTCTGCATGGAACAAGTTTAAGATATTTATTTGTTAATACAATTTAACAAGAAGAGGATATAATAACATAGCGGTAATTACTGCATTATATCCCGGTAAGTAGTGAAAGTTTCTTTGCAATATCGAGTACTCTGCATGGAACAAGTTTAAGATATTTATTTCTATCAGTAGAAAAGTAATATCATTGACTTTACTGTTCTTTTACTACTGTAATAATAATAATATTACACGTTTTTTATGGAATTTGAACACTGCAAAGAATCAAGTATCCAGTGTGAAGAATCATAGTTATAGTCACCCCATAACCGCAGACGAGATCTCAGTAATTTCTCAAACATGCGGGTTACAGTCCTTCCCTGACCATTTATGTAACAATGCATGGAAATAACAGGGTACTATTCTAAATTGCATTAAAGCTATATAAGTTACTGACAAGAAAGAAAGAGTTCACCATTTCTGGAATCTTTTTTGAAAAAATTGACTATTTCACTCTTTGTTACAATTTGCCAACAATCCATTGGCATTTTTTCGAGTAGTTCTTAGTATTTAATTTTTGCTTAAAAACATTTCCAGTTACTGAGCCGATTAAAAAATAATGCATTTTGAATAGTGACTTGATTTACTGGATTTACTGTCTATACGTCTTTTCTGTTATAATTCCATGTCAAAGAACTTATTATAATACGATCTTCTCGTTATAAAATCGAATAAAGGGTTTAATATAATTTAATACGTTGTAGCTATTAGCTATTAGCGAAAATTTGTTGTAAATGGTGTATGCGTTAAATAAATACAACATAAAAAAGAACATAACAGACAGCCTATTTCGCTTACTTGTGACTCTGCATAAGCACTAAGACAATGTAAACATTACATTTTTAAAAGTCTCAATAGTTTGAAATTTAGATTTTTTTAAGTACAGTAACGTTAAAGTTTATCACATTTATGCGGAATAACACACTTCTGCGACTGCGTAGGTTACTGAAATAATCATTTAATTCAAAATAAAGTACCAACAAGAGGAATAAGTCAAAATTTTTGTATTGAAAGAATCTTAATGAAATTCAGAAGATCCTTAAGGAGTTTATGTAATGGTTGTAGATCTTTTAGAATATAAAGAAAATCCCATGTATGAGATATATATATATATATATTATATATATATATATATATATAGCCTTTGTCATACACAAGGAATTGAATATTTTCTATAAATCTAAGGCCATTAGAGATATAATTAAAACCAACCTTGCTGCTCTTTTTATAATTTATAATATCCGAAAAAAGTCCTCGGTGAGGTTTTATATATTGGGAGACTTCTATTTAATTCTGAGACATTCTATTTTTGACTCCAATGTACCTCACCAAGGTATAGTGATGCATTTTTGTATCGTGTTCACGGCAATGTTCACGAGAATCATAGATCATGTAAAATATTAATGTCGTATTAAAACATTATTAGAATAACCAAGCGATGCCCAGTTCAGTATAAAACCATTACTTAACCATCCATAATTTTAAATCTATATGTTACAACGCGAGAATGAAAAATTTATTTTGCGCATATGTTACGTAGTTCCATCCACAGTGCAGAACATTTCACGTCTATTGTTACATTAGGGCATTTAATTACAATAGGTGCTGACAAAAAAGTTTTTTTTAAGTCTTAAACAAACTTCGACATTAAACTGTCCAATTTGTGTCTCGCCAAGCCAATAGAAGGATAGTCTAATACTACGGAAAAGTCATTCCAATTGTTTGACCAAGAGAAAATGTATCTATAATGAAAAATTGACATTTTTGGCTAGAGGTAATGACGTTTCATGAAGTAGATTGTTTTGAAAATCATTTATTTCTTTAAAGAAAATACATCATGTCATAATTAAACGTGTTTTTAATTAATTAGCTAATATTGTAACTAACGAAGGTCTGCAAAGATAACGTAACTTGTATATCGGAAATTTTATATGATATGATTGATCTATATTGTGTTTTTTCATACTCTAAAGTGAGCTTAATTGTATTAACATTTTTGAACATGACTATGGCAAGATGGCAAGTGAAGAACATATGGACAAAGCGCTAACTAGTTTTGGTTGGTGTGTTGTGTAATAATAAAGAAATGCTATGGCAACGTATAATGCAGGTTAGGCAAGTTCAATACATTGAAGGTTTATTCCATTCTTACCTTCATCGTAAGAATGTTTCTCTGTGGATACTCGTGTACATTGAAACTGGGAATAATTCTGTTTGCTTTTCTAGGAATACCTGTTATTGATGATGGTACTGTTATTTTTCGTAGAACACTTAAAACAATTTCATTCCTATGTACAGCAAGCAGATTCTTACTTATTGCGTACATCTCATTGATTTATTTCTCACAATTAAGAGATGTGGTCCTTGTCCACAGTTTCTTAAAATCAACTTGGGTTTTCTTTTGGTGCATAGTCCTTGTGGCCTCTACGATGATGATCCTTCAACGAAAGAAGTTCTACAAGCTTAACGAGTTTTGGATGGATATCGAGCATGTAATAAAAATCAATATTCAGCGCCCAACGCACTATCTGAAATCAATAAAATTCATTTTTACTGCAATAGTTTCGTTTGCTATGGTGATAAGCGTACACGATAACACTGTTGTATTGGGTATTTTGATCGGCAATGTTGAAATCTGGGCAGTTCCTCTAGTATTTTTATTAGTTTTACCAACGAGCATCTTTTATTGGATATTTTCGTACAACCACACATTGGGATTCTTTGCAGAGTTGGAAATGGTTACCATAATAATTGGCAAATTGCGAGTCCAGAAGGATTTTCGTGGACTGGAGTCAGTATTGCCGGTGGTCGAAGGAGACAGCACAACCGCCTTTAATTTTCCCGCCCAGGATAGATCAGGATCTACCTACCGCTGTAGCTCCTGGGCAGTAAAACTGCGCCACTGTCACAAAATGTACAAACTTTGCAATACAATGAAAACGTTCCATATCCTCAGAAGCAATCTTTACAGCACAATCTATATGTTGATGGCAGTTGGTGATATCAGCTCATTACCAGTTATGTTCCTCAATTCATATAATCTAAGAAATGAAACCGTGACGTATACACTTTACGAAGGTGATGCCACAACAAGTATTTTTTGGATTGCAACGGTGCTGTTTCCAATAGTTATCAACCAGTGTTATAGAAACAACAACAAACATATTATGCGGATTCTATCGAAAAAAGCGTTCCACACCGAAAATTTCCTCTTGAAAAAAAGTTACACCAGACTAGCTCTCAACGTTGAGGATCGATACTGTGACAGTCACTGGAAACTGTTCCATTTGGATTTTGATTTCTTGTCAGTAATGATTGATGCCTTAATACTGCTAGTCACCACGTTCGTAATTCCTGAACGTTGAGCCCATAAACCCCTGGTCTGCCTAACAGTTAAAAAAATCTCAAGAAACAGCAGCTAACACGGATTAGTTTATAACTTTTGAACTCTTCTGCTGCAGCTGTTGCTAACATTTCTTTTGTGCTACATTAGACAACCTGCATTTTAATATTAATTGTTATTAGCAGGTGGCTGGATCGTGTCTAACCATTGTATATTCGTGTTGTATCTAACCATTGTATCTATCATTTAGTATTTAATATTATTTATTATATCATATAGTATGTCATGAATATAATGGTGCAAACAATTTGTTGACATGTGTACCGTAAATTATATTGATACTTCTCATGATTGCACCGATAACAAGAGGTATCTTAAACTGCATGAGATTTTGAAATAGTTTATTTATTGGAAATTACTTAAATTATAAACTAATTACTTAATAACATGCTGAGTCAATATTAAATGATCTCAAAGAAGTTATTAAATATGTAAATTCCTACTCCAAAGTAAATATAGAGTAAACAAAAAACTTTATTTAATCTAGACAGGATATTATAAATTTAGGCGACAGAGTAATGATTCTTTAAAGGAACATTTTTTTGTCAAGTTCTAACTTCGTTCTTGAGCTAAGAATACAATTTTCTTATGAGTTTTCAGTTTGATAGCCGCTTGGTTGTCTTGTAAGAAAGTGATATAACATTCCTGGTGCGGCGTATGTGTGCACAAACCCTGAGGAATAGAACTCTCCTTGTATCAAATTGAGTATGTAGCAAATGCATGCAACTATATGCATAAGTTGGATTAATTTGAAAATTATTTCAGCTATATGCTTATACCAAGCCCATCTCAAGTTCAGATTTATTTGAATTGAACAGAAACTTTTCAGGAGTAGCATATACTATTGATTGATGATTCCCTTCTTCATCAAGAAGCAGTGGAGTATGTAATGACAAAAGGATTTAACACAATTTCGCTGTCATTAGGAGATCGTTTACGACATAAAACCGAGTCTGCCAATCTGTGTTGTTAAGAACACACCAGTCCATCTATCTGTCAGTGTATTTCCATGTTGTTACTAATACACTGGCTATGGCCATGGCTGTAGAGGATGGATGGAATTTAACGGATGGGTTACAGTAAACTTGAAGTCTTCCACTGCATGACTGTTTTACTGTATACAGCAATAACGTTTAAGCTACAGTTCACCTCTCTCTTAGTCAGCGCCTGGACTTTTCTCATCACAGACTTGACTCCTGATACCTAGTCTACAAATATAGTGTAATCTAGGTGAAGAGGTATTCTCATCAGGTGCACAATCAAGTACATTACGAGCTGGAGTACTTGTGGAGTTTTCTACACAATATCGTAGCTATGTTGCGAATGTTTTAACCCCAAGGACGTAGCATAATGTAACAAATCCTTCGCCTAATTTACTGACTGGTTCCCGGATTTGTAAAATTGTATTATCAATAGATCGAAATGTCTCTTTTTCACTGTAGATGTGGAACTTTAAGGTCATGTACATTATCACAGTATCATGTAAACGTTATTGGACTGACTGGGAAGGGTGGAGCACGTCCTAACTAACTTTGACACAAGTAATGGTCTTTGACGAATTTCGTGAAAAGTTTCCACAACCCGTAGAATTCTTTCCTGGATCAATAGGAGTATATGCAAAATTTAAAAAAAATGTAGAACCTTTCTATCACAGTTTATCACACAAACAAACAGACGGAGAGACAGCGACACGATGTTATCTGACGGATCCTCAATAACATGAACAAAATACTTTTTCCCCATCTAGGGATAACAACAGTTGTTACCTGAAGAATTAAAATATTTCATACGATTTTCATAATATACTACATCCAGCAGTATATTTTGTATCAGTTGAGTAAAGGAGTGAAACATTAATCATTGTAGAGGATAAAACAGTTGGAAGAAATATTTTTGCAAAGGGACGAAAATTAATTTGGGGTTAATGATTTTCTTAACATTATCTCAACTGAAAAGTTCATATATGTTTAAAAACTTCCAGAAAATGTACTTCATATCATCAGGCTTACCATTATTTATTAGAATTTGTCAACAGCAACTAACCGTCTGACATGAAAACACATTTTAACTAAACTCGTTTACAATAAAAACCTCCATCCAAATGTGGAAAAGTAACAGCGTAAAAACGTAGTTTATTTTCATTTTTTACCCTTAGAAGTAAGTATTGAAATCCCTGTTCACATTGCACTCACGTCCCAGTATATAGCAGAAGTACCAGAGTTCACAATCGGCGTAAATCTACTCTATTCATCTGGCGTAGGTCTCTGTCCGACATTCTGCGTGAGACTACTGCAGCCCAGGGGATTCCAAGCTATCAGAGCATCATCGAGAAGAGATATCCCTACGGTGATAATGCCGCCTCATAAACTGTAAGGTAACAATGCACACAGTAACCAGAACCGCATAGCGAGCTTGTGAACCTAACCAATACCGAGGTAACGGCTGCCGCGCGGCGCGCATTTGCATAAATTTAAACAAATTGGTACATAAATACCGCCTGATTAGGTAGTATATGGGACAAAGACGCTTCTAGCTCCGTAATGGTCCCGTATAGATTCAATCTATAGGCGCTCGACTATATCAAAATTCAAGTTCAGAAGGCGGCGCACTACCAGAATACGGAATGACAGGTTTACATTTGGTGAATAGTAAACAGGGTTCTCCAGTGCTTCAAACTCAGCATTTGTATACTAGAGCCCCGAGCCTATTTGTAGCGGTTTACTTATTCTTTAAATACGTTCAGTGGCTTTTTTTTTTCTTATCTTTCGACCTTTATATCTGTGGCTCTGGTACTCATAAACATTTTTCTACTTTTATAGTTGAAAGTTTGCTCTCGTTTGATTCTTTTTGACACTTCTTCATGATAAGTTTTAAATTTTTCAACCCTAATATTTCTCTCTGTAAAGTAGTATTTTACAATCTCTTCAAGGAGTTGTTATATATTACTAAATGATGATGGGCAATCTATCCTTGTCCGGCACGAAACCTTCAGAAGTAACGCTCTACACACCTGCTTCATACTGCGTTCGAATATTAAAGAGCTTTGATTACCAAGGCTAAATACCAAGGAAAAGTAAGAATGCAGTGGACCAGGAAGGAAAATCAATGACGTATATTGCATTGCATTATTTATATAACATATGGTAACCAAAGAGCATAATTCGAGGTTATAAAAGAGCGGGAGAGACCCGCGAAGGAGCTGGCAGTTTTCAATGTTAGGAAATTATTTTAACCCCTAGTCCCATGAACATAAACGTTTGGATGTACCTTTATAACGCAAGTGTGTATATGATATATATATATATATATATATATATATATATATATATACGTTTACGTTTGATATAAAATTTTGCTTCAACTCAGTTGAAAATGAATTAAAATGAGAATCATATTACATTATAAATGCTCACAAAAATAAAGTAGTGTCCATCATCAGATATCCACAGAAACTGTTCCAGTCTCCAAGTTCAAGGATCCGACAAACTGCCAAAACACGCAAATAATTATTTGAGTGTATAAATAATTATCTGAGTTGAGAATTACTTCAAAGGTGCTTAATAAACCATTTAAAATTAAGGTACCTATTCCATTAGTGATATATTGAAGTGATTACGTGAGTGTTAGCTATTACAAAACAACGTTATGTTATGATATGGGTTTATTTTCAGGAACTATAAAATAACTGGTTGCGAAGTCTGAGATAGTTTCAAGCAGGTTCTTCTTTTAATATAGGAGAAATGCTATGACTCGAATATATTTTTGGTGCTTATTTTATTGCATGAATAATTAATGATTATTTGAAGTTCTTACCTATTTACCGCAGTAATGAGTCAAATCTTCGTGAATAACCGCGGAGCGCAACAAGAGTCGTTCGTACGTCAACAAGCATGAGAGTTGGCCAGTTTAATTAGAACTCTACTATGCACTCTTCGGATTCACGTTAAACCGCAGCCCTCTCAGGCTCCAGTTGAGATACTGAAAACAAACTTTTGGAGATCAATGTAATGTTGGGTAATTAGTTTTTCTTGTTCAATTGATTTCATAGGTAGCTTCCGGACTGACTAATCAAAAATGTGAAGCTTCCAAGCCAAAAAATGTTGTTGTGGAAAGCTGGCCAATTGGCTATCCAATACCAATACCACTATTTTTTTTTACTTTTGTCATTGTTTTTAATGTCTACTTATAAACGGTAGCCTAGATGTCAGAAAGTTTACAGTGGTGTCATGAATATCAGGATGATCTCCGTGCTCGTGCCTATTGATAATTTTCAAAGAGCTCCAGGCCTACACGTGGAACACAGTCAATGTGATCCACTGACACATCACATGTGTGTGTGTCTGATGTAGGTAGAGACATTTACTCGGACTAATAATATTAGAAATTAGTGCTTGCTGTTGAAGGGCGAGGTAATCACCTCGCACGCACTCACCCCCTTACTCACGAGCGCAGAGGGTTGGGGGTTGGTACCAGTCCGACCCCTGCCGTTTTCCTCCCATCAGCTACCTAGTGACACTGACCGGGTTAACGAGTAACATATGAGACTCATAACTAAGCAGTACTCAGCAACAATTTCAGTTTTAGTATATAGGTGGTTTGTTAAATTTTTCTCTCATTTGCCATCGTTATAAAAGATATACCAAAACGTTTTTAGGATTTGAATCTATCCTCTTTGTTAGGTGGGTCAGGTATTAGGTAAAGAAATTGTGTTTTATCTTTTATAACCTATAACGATAGCAAATGTCCGTATATCCTTTCAAACATTCCATCCTCAATAAAAAACTTTAAACAAAGAAATATTTCTCGTTTTGATGTTTACTATTTTCTCTCTAATTGGTATTATTATAGTTGCTATACCCTTATATCCACGGTTTCTGGGGACAATACAAATGTTTTAAATGATTATTACAATAAAATATTTTTATGGGAAAGATCTATTGTATGTTAAGCCTTATTGTACCCGTCCTCATGTGGCTTTATTGTCATTTAAACAGCTTTAACCTTCTCTGAATTCTGTGTATAAGGAAATGTACTTAGATTTTATCCCTATTCCTGGATTGTTCAAAGAATCAGCGAGATAGTTGATCATAATGTGAAGTCCTGGAGATTTATAACACAGTACACATAATATTTATTCATTGGTGGGGTTTTCAGGAATATGCACATAGTTACTATTATCAGAAGCGAGGAGTTATTTATTTTGAAACCAGGGAGATTTATACGTCCTACGCCTTTTGCTGAAGGCGGCCCAGGTGTTATGACCTGTAACATATGCTTCATGGAAGGTTCGCCTTCCCCGGATCGGCTAGGTGCATGCAGCTCTTCAGTACGAAGCGTGACCACATGTATTGATGCAATATTAGACAAGCCCACATGTCGACTCCTACTGCCTCCCACTCTAACCCCCCCTCCCCTCACACCCGCACTCAGATGCCGGTGTTCTGGTAGCGGACTAGATCCACGGTCTGTGACTCATCCTAACCGACTTCCCAGATCCCTTATAGGAAAATACCGGTTCAACATATTTATTCAGTAGTTTGAAATTCAATACCTCGACTACAGTAGTATCATCAGAATTACTTTATGAACTATTTCGACTAAACATTGTTTCAAACCTGATTTGTAACATTAGTAGCAAAAAGACAGTGCCTGCATGACTTATAGTCAATATTCTAATCACTTAATAACTCAATGAATAACTCAGCGACATTTTTTCAACAACCAGATGTATTAGCTTTCTGTATTTGATACATTCCACCAGTTACGCTCTCGTCATACGTCAAAATTTTAATAAATAATAATAATTATAAATTTTATTGGGGTGCAAAAAACACAACCAAACCATTCATCTGGTCTTAAATATGGATGATATCACCGAAAGGTACAATACAAATTTTTGTATAAATACGTGCCAGTAACGTAATTATATGGGCCATGAGTGGGATAGAACCTACTCAAAAATCTAAAAACAAATCAAATGTTAGTATAACTTCAATCCAACGTCTCAAATGCAGCATTCAAATATTTTAACCTAATTTAGTTCTATGTAATTAATATATAAAGATACATTCTGATTTATTCCATATTAACGGGCGGGACTTGCTCTTCAATCAAATTTATACCCGCCCATAGCCGTCCTAATAAGCCACTGTATATTAATTTGTTATTTGGGGCAGGTGAGGTTTGATAAAAACTTGTTGATTTTAATTTGAAGTATATTTTCATAATAAGGCAAGAAATTTGTTTTGTGGATGCTTCTTTAAAGTTGTATTGTATTTTTTATTTATACAATGATTCTTAATCCAAGGTTTTATATATATTTTTTTATCATAAGTGTTCTCCTCTTACATTAGTCTAAACAGGAAATAAACATATTATAAAAATCGTATGCTTTAGAGACATTCTGAGATACAGTATGAGTGTTTTTTAACTATGAGCCGACAGTAAATTAATGAACGTAATCCTCATTCTTTAGATATAAGAGAAAAGTAATATCTTTACGAAACTCCCTGGCTGTAAGCAATCGTCTAGAAGAGTGCAAATAATACTTTTAGCACAAAAGTTCTACTAACTACACAAGGTAAGGTCTAGGAATTTTTATTTTTAAGGAAAGGACTCAAGAACTGTAATAAGAAAAGCTTACATCACGCAGTGTCTATGTGTCGCGTCGCGGTCGAGGAGTGCACAACTCGTAGAATCGTAAGTAGCCTGATGTAAGCTTGGCGAGTGCCCAAGTCAGTCCAGGAGCTGACCGGGTACAATGGGGGGCGGGGTTCGGATACTCGGTGTGCTCTACATTATAACAGCGGACCTCCTGAGCGAACCGAACATTTCAAGGTACGCGAGATGTTCGGCAGTGTGGACAGGGCTGCCTCACGTGTTCGTGAAAAACAGTTTGACTTCGACGCACCCCGAGTCGAGTTTGAACTGTTATAAGTAGTGTTCCACTGTGAAAAATCCTCAAACGATCGATTTCTCTGTCTCTCTTGTGTTGTCCATACCGTGTGCCTTGATGATGCAAGCGTAACCGTGTTCATGGGTTACAGTACTCGTGTAAATCAAAAATAAAATTACACCTGAAGCAGAACCTTAGGGGTTTAACCTGAAAAACATAGGAACAACAAATCAGCAAACATAGTATATGATTAGGGTTAAGCATACGGCATATCTAGTAACGTATCAACACAAGTGATGAACTTACTTTGTCAGAATGGTTGATTCCATACATAGTATATTATGTAATTATTTTATAAAGCAGCAATATCACATCCACAGCAACGTAAACGGTAGTGGGCTATTTCACTATGATTTTTTGACTGCGATTACTGATGAAAAATGAGATGGACGGAGTATGTATCCCATATGTTGTAGTTCAAAAATTTGTATTAACCCACTCAATTTTTGTCTGTTAAGTACAAACATCTATTGACTTTGACAAAAGCAGATAGCTATGCTATCTTTGTGTGTCTCTAGCTGTATACACGATAACTTCCAAATTACAGTTTGTAAGGTTTAAATTAGGTGTGGGACCACCTAAACTACACCTATAATAAATGTTTTTTTAATAAACATCGGTCTGTTGGGAGTCGTTTTGAAGGCAGGATTTTGTCCGCCCCTCAAACACATGAAGACTGACCTGCGCTTAACATTTTAGGATATACGTTATGCCACTACCTCTATCAGCCTCATCGAGCTTTTAGAGATTAAGTTCTTGTAGATATTGGGCGGTGTGTTTTCAATCTAGAAGCTTCCTATATCTGTTCAATGGACGCTTTAAGTTCAAACGCCAGGTCTTGTGAACTAAAGAGATATCTACTTAATCTTAAAGAAGTGCGCAAAAAGGTCTTCTTTTATCGTTAAGGAAGACTATTTTTATTTATTACATGGTTATCCTTAAATCATGGAAATTGTAATACGTGATCATGCGTATTCTTTCTTTGCTCCAAAGCCCTTTATGTAACGTAAATTTAGGTGTAGTCTCAATCGCGCACTGAGAGGATGTTTTGATATTCCAAGTGAATTTTTTGGGTCTTTTCTAAAATTTATTATTTAAATATTCAATTTATTATGTGCAAAAGCTTTTATACGTTACGAACGTTTTAAAAACAATTTTGATTAAAATTTAAATTTTGAACTAAATATGACAATAAATATTTTATCTAACGAAATTGAAATGTATTATAGTGGAGTTATAATTAGACTTTTATAATTGACATCATGACAAGTAAATTATACTAGCAAAAGACCAATATTTTTTATAATTGTACTAGTTTATTCCCAAATACCAACCACCATTTATGCTTCATAATATAACTTGTCTTCTCAAATATTGAAACCGAGAGTGCACAGTATCACTGAAAATCTTTACACGGTTAGAATCATCATAGGTATGTTTTCTACCATCTTATGGCACTGGCCCAGGTTATTACCTAGTACCTGTCGATAGAATGCCCTGTTCCTGATCTATATTCCGTCAGTTGTGTCCATATTCTGTCTATATGTCCTGTGAGCAGTTGTTCCAGACTTCTGTTTACCTCTGTTAGAGTTCCAACTGTTGCCTAGGCAATTTTCCTAAAAACTATTAACTCGATCGATGCGGATATACTAGGAACTCTGTTTATACGATAACGTGTTATAAATTTAAATCGTCTAGACAGGGTCACCAAGGGTAACAAATATATAAAATGGACATATTTTCTCACTCTGAATGGATATTGCTATAGTCCCTGGATAACTTTAGTGTCTTTGAACGTTTGTAGCGACATCGAATGTATATACATCCAAGTATCAGTGGGATATTAGTACTTGTAAAGAGAACCTACTTTGACAAAAGTCCTAAATAAAAAAGATTTACAGCCACTCCAACTTCCTATAAAACTGTGATCGTCAAGTACTTCCTCGTAATGTAATATCTTCTGTATTATCCAACTCCACAAAATATGTAACTTTTAGTGAGCATTGTAAGGAAGATGTGGCTTTGTGTTGGTAGCAAACTTTCACGTTGATTTAAAGTTATGGAAATAGTAAAGTTTCACTGCAACATATATTCTCATTTTATTGTTGCAGCAAGTAAATTCTATGTCTATACTGCACATACACAATCAGATCAAAACACTCATGAAGACAAGATGTAACATGTAAAATTTATCGACCGGAATTCAGTATATTGCCATTAATAACGAGAAAGCAAGATATGAGAATTAAATGATGTGAAACAATTAGTCCGTATCCGAAATTGTTCACGTATAATTCAAACAAGTTATGATCACATACTTGTAAAATAAACACAAATATACATGCTTCATGTTTTTAACTATACACTTTATTACAATCAGTATATAGAATATATCTAATATAGTCACTCCAACAATTCTGTAGTAAAAGTAAATAAGTAGTACGGTCTAACATTTTTAGTGATTTTATCTGTGAATAAATGATTGATCGAGAAAGAATACATGCTGTTCAAGTTCTTAAAGAAATCACAAACTAATTCGGGACCCAATCTCTTCTTTATTTTCGAGTTAATTTCCCCGCCACCACTACTCCAATGCAAACAAAACACTCTCAGACTCTAAAAAGATCATTCAATATTTTCTCTAAATAATAGCACATACCATTTTAAATTATAGAAGTTTGAATTATCTTTTGCAACAACCTTGATTTTTTGGCTAGAATTGTATGGTAGAATACGCATAAACGTGAACTTAAAATTAAAATGTACTGGTAAGGAATTCCAAACAGTTAAAATAGCACATATTCCTACAAATGAGTTTTACTTGACAAAATATAGCCAAAACCTAATTAATAAGTAACCGAAAGATACATCCCACAAGTTCAAACAGTATGTATAGACGTGTGAAATCCTAAACTGTGAGGCTTGAGCAATTGTAAGAATATGAAATCACGTTTATCAACACCAATTTATCTTTAATCTGCCGAACAAAATATATTAATATGAACTCTTAGTATCTTTAAACATAAAATGAATCTACAAGCCTGTAAATAATTAAAAATTAACGTTTATGGATCACATAGAGTATGAATCAAAATTAAATTTGTATTATTTTGGCGTAACCTTGCGATGAACAGTGTTTAGTTGAAGTTCTATTTTAAGAACTCGTACCCCAACTACTCAGAGACCATAGACCGATTTATCGAGAATATTGTATGGTTTGGGAACTGCAATGAGCAAGAATTGCCTTCCCAATTACAGAAGTGTTCAGCGGTCGGTATCCAAAATAAAAATATTATACTTTATGTGTTAAATATTTTATGTAAAATTAAATGTTAAAATGGGGACAGAGGTGTTCGATCGGGATGGAGTTTCCATTAGTTTCCCAAATAGACTCAAACTATGTGCAGTAGAAATAAATCCTGCATAATCTACACAAACAATCCCTATTAAAACCTTCAAGGCCTAAAAGTGAAATTTGTAGTACACGAGATATTAGGTATTAAGAAAGCAATAACAAAATTCCTACCAGTTTGATTTTTACTGCGCTGGTTTTTTTTAATAATCCACAAATAGCTCTTTAAATTCTAAACTGAGTTTATTTTGATCTAATTTAATATAAATTACTTTAAGGTACTGGAAAAGCACGTATAATTGAAAAAATGATTATCTGTTATAAACAGTTACAAAACCAACAGGAAGTGTCCATCTATGGAGAGCAGAACAATGCAAAAGCTTTGAAGATACGAGCACAGCATCGAAAGTTTAAATTATGTTTGTTGTCATTATATTCCAAAAATATTAACTCTATGGCCGAAGATATTAAGAAATCTCCTAGTAATTAAGTTTTTAATCCGCGTTTAAGGCCTCATCTGGTCGGAAAGGCTTACTATATTCTAGATTAGGCTGCCCCCATCATTGTACGAAATATCTGTAAAGATTCATTTAGTTGGGCTATAAATAAATTTATAATAATTACGTTAAGTTAAGTGTGATGTTTTTAATTGTATTGTGACGTGCATACAAAACTGTACTGTTATAATTTTGCCAATAAAAGATTTGATTTGATTTGAAGAGGAAATTAATAATAAATTCATAAAATCGGCTGAAAAATAATTCACAGTGTTGTCGTCAGTTAACTTAACGTAACGAACGAAAGTATTATTTTATGTATTAATCTTTAGAAAGTACTGGAACAAAAACTTGTAAATTATTTATCTGGGAAAAATACATAACTAAGCCTTTAGCAAAAGGTTGAAATTTGTCTTTGGTAAGAGAGTGGTTAAAGTAGCATACACCGTTTCTATATAAAATTTATTCTGGTACATTTACGAATATTTACAATATAACATTAAAACATCACGCTCAAAAATGTATATCAAGTTCAAATTGTAGTTAAAACATCTTGGTTATAGATACTGTTCCAATATTTATACTTCTACAGCAATCATGTGTGAGTTACAGATCCTGCATGAAACACTAACACTCTGTACTTTCAGTAGCCTCGTAGACGCCCTTCTTCACGGGATCTCCACAGTCACGCCTCTGCCAAACTGACAGCCTCTTAGCTCAAGAGCTCTGAACTAGATTACTCTTTAATTGCTCTAATTCTCTTTTACCGGATGTCCTTTGTTTGTGCCAAGAACATCTGTTTGAATGTGAGTACAGCTGCACATTGCGCTCTCCGCATAGAGTTGCACCCTTGGACACTAAATCGTCTGACCGGACTAGTGAAGTCTGTAAGTTACGTTGAACATGAGGCAAGCTTGAACACAGTATCTAGTTGCCAAGATTAACTTATATTATTTTTCTAAAGTATGATCTAGACATATAAGCGGACATGCAACTTAAAAATATTTTCCACATTTTCGGTTTACTTTTTTGTAAATTTTTGTCTTTTGTTTTCTTCTGACATTTTTATTCCATTCCCATGTTTTTCTTATTATTTAAACCCTGAAAAAATAAAATTTTGAATACATACACGGAAAAATGGAGGTTTATTTGCATAGTCTAGTCATGGTGCGGTTTCAACAGAGCAAAATTAACAAATGAAAAGGAAATCCACAAAAATTCTCTTCCTGAAGTGATGCTAAAAGAGATATGAAACCCATTTTTCAAGAGTTAACAAACAACTCTTTTTTAAGTAGGTATACTTTGGGATGAACTCAAAACCCAAACGAGTCCTTCAACGAGGGTTTTTGGAAACGAATCCTAAAACTATTTATGTTGCAATTACAACACTGAAAATTGGTGTTTATGATACTGTTATTTCATTTAACAAAGGTGGAGTTGGAAAGCCTTATGTGTTAACACTTTGGGACTAAAACACAATGAACGGTGTAGCCTACGCCTTCAGATGATCGACAGAAAAAGAGTGCGTGAAGCTGAAAAAAATGTTCAAGAAGTAGAAGGGAAGAAAAGAAAATACATCAGAAGGACTTACACAAAGACTATGAAGATGGAATGTATTAAACAGTAAATTCTCCAAAAAGCATATTGTAGTAATTGTTTCCCACGTCATTCGTGTTTCCTGAAATATACAAATATATATTTTTGTTTACTTTTGTGCACTTTTCTGAAAAACTGAAAAATGTTATACCAGATGTCTATCCCATAAATATCTAAATAAGCTGTACTACTTTTAATTTATTATTATTTCAAACAAGAAAAATCAAAAACGTTGAATTATATAACAAGGCATTTAGAAATAAAAATTTAATTATTTATATACAAGCATATTAAGCCTAAATTTAAACAATATTTAAGTACAGCATTTACTTAAAATTAATTCAAATCAGATGTGAAAATTTCTAAAACTTACTTATTACTTACTATTAGTTTTTGAGAAAAGTCCACTTGAAAAATTGTAAAAATTGCATGGAGGAGGCCGATTACCACTTCCCCTTAATCAAAGCAAGGTTAAGAGTAGTAATTTTGATGTGAGACAATTTGGATGGAATTTGATCTGATCTATATATGATTCTACCTAAAAATGTAAAATATGTTTCAATGATGTAAACACTATTAATAAACATTGAAATAAAACTAGTATATTGTTAAATGACTGTGAAGAATAGAATAGAGATTGCTGAAGAAATCCGTCATAGTATATTTAAGTACAATCAAAAACCATTTTTAATTAGAATCATTTTAATATATTTATTTTATATAACCGAATACTGCTCATACACTTCACATCTTTTTAACATATGTACGGCTTTCATATTTAAACCACAAAAGATATAAATAATTAAAAAACGCTTACTTAATAATCTAGGAAGCGAGAGCCGATTAGCACGTATAGTCAGCGTTTAACATAAGAATTTCAACTATGAAACATATTAATCGTAAGCCGCAATAGTGGTTGATATCTGAGAGTATCAAAAGGGTAAAATATATTATATAAAAGCTTTTTTACGCCATATTCTTCTTTACTAACACGCTTAAAACTACCCGTCAGACTCTATAAATAATAATACTCATACATAACCATCACATAAATAAATAAAAGGACTGAAAATCGGGAGTTTCAGCTATCTATTCAGTCTATTAATGGTTAGTAAAATTGGATTATATATTAATTTATTTGTCTGACAATTGGTATTAGCGTGTCAGCCTATCAAAAATATGATCTACGAACAAAGTGTTTCGTATTTTTAGCCCTTTTGATACACTTTCATTTCGACCTCCACCTAAACTAGCCTTGGCGACAATCGTGTTCTTTCTAAGATGAATTTCCTCGATTGATATCAAGAAAATCCAGGTTGTTAATTTCAAGAAAACCAGTGCGAATTGGCTCTTGGAATTGGAACTATACCCATGCATTTGTTCTATATTATGTAATAAGAAAATAAAAGTGGTCCTTAAGAGTTTAAATCCACACGCTTAAAACTTAGTATTGGATGGACCAGGCTGACAAATTTATCTAATACAGTAAGAACAAACTCATAGTTGGGCTTAATCAACTGGTTCAGTAAATTTTCTAATTAAAAAGGTTTGTGGCCGGGAGATTACGATTAGCGATATAAAACTATGTTCTTCGAAAACATTCTCATGTGGTGGATTTCATTATGCAGATTTCTATGGCGCAAACAACTGATGACATTTACAGTTCATACCAGTTAGTCTCTACCATCCGTGACGGGAGCCTTACCGGTGATTAGCAGGGGGAGGGAGGGGCAAGGATCAAATCTCTTCCCAGATGGTCGATCGTGATCAATGAATAGGCCTCATCTCTTGTAGACTGAGATACGAAGTTGTGGGTTTGTTGTTACTGATATATTTATATATTTAAAAATGCTATCTTGCATCATTATTTATACCAATTAATGGACGTTTTGGATATCTATTCACTACGATATCCATCCAGTATCATGAAATTACTACATTTTTCCATCACACATTAACATTTTACGTATTATTATAGAGTTACATGTTTTATATCCCAAAAATATTGATTATATCTATATTTGAGAATTTGTATTATTACTATACATTAAATTCAACATTAACTGTACACACATGTAGCTTTCGCAAAATTTATACTACATGTTTTTTAAAATAATATAACTGGGTATTATTACACTTTAAATTTGTAACTCTATTTCATTTTTTACATAGTCGATTACTTTTTAACAGGTATATTTGTTGTTATTGATACATTACATAAATGATTACATGAAATTAAAATGTCTTAACTATTCAGAAAATTAGTTAATTGGCATCTTCTTGCGCTTATGTGCTGAAAATTATTTCTAACATAATGTTATATTCCATTGCACTTTGCTAATATGTTGCTCACAATACAATGCAGTTGGTAAAAACAAGTATTCAAAATGACATTAACTGCGTCTATAAACCAAGTGAAGAAACCACCAGGTTATTGTCGGCCATAGACGTTTACGACATTTTGTACTGAAATGCATTTGTCATGTCCGGCAGTTTCTTGGAAGTGAAAATATTTCCTTTGATTTGATCTCCAGGAAGGGTAGGTAGGACACGTAGAAGCATCAGTCTGGTTTATACACAAGTATATACATTATAACACAGCTGGACTGTGTCGGGGAGTACCCTATCTAAGTACCGGCACTGCCCACGGATAGATCACCTGATTCCGACAATAAACATGATCGCCCGCCATGGACTCCTGATCCAATGTTAGATGACAACTCCCACGCTATCTGACGTTACCACGAAGTTACTGACTCCCGCACACGTTCTTACTGCTTTCTGATCCCCTGGTCGATGTTACCGCCGTGTTCCACGAGTTAGCTGATAACTGAAGCGGTCGTAAAGAGGGTTTGAAGTTATGGCAAACACAGTCCTGATTTTGATTATACTGTCTGTTGATTGGTGTAAACACGAGCACAAGAATTTACACTAGTTCAACAGTAAAAAAGTGTCCATAAATAAAGTTGTATGTCCATTACCTTTTCGAATCTTTTGAAGCCAGTTAGTATCAAAATATTTGTATACCTACCATTAGAATCATGTTGCTGTAATTGCATTTAATTATTTTAGGGCAACAAACACTGGGAACTGTAAATATGATTTATACAGTGCTGAGCAATTCTGTGGTTATCCAAAGTTAAGGACATCTTTTATTGTTGAAAAATTCATTGATAAACAGAGAAGACGTGTCTCCAGGCTGATCGGAAATTCTTAAGGCGTCCAGGTTTGTTAGTTGGAGCTTATTAACAACTGGAAAAATTGTTCTGCAACGGACCTTAAATGCTTGGAGAGAGAGACATTAGGCCTATTTTATATACAATTTCATACTGCTTGGCAGGTAATTCGTTATAAGGTCCATTTAATAATCTTAAGTGTGTTCTCGACTTCTCGACAAGCCGTAAAGAGCTTCTAAACTGGTAACTTCAGTCAGAGTTATAATTAAAAAGATCATAAACCTTCTTTGCTGTATGGCTGGTGGGTCATTTGAACATCCAAGGTATTATGTTGAGAAGCAGAGGGTGAATTCTGTATTGGCTACCAATGTCACCATATACGTGGATCTTTCCCTTTACTAATTTTTCCATATGCCCAGATTTTCAACTGAATTCAGTTCTCTAGTGACTGCATGTGCCTAGGCAACATTCATCTAGGTACATTAACATGTTGTACATTATGAACAGGAACTTTATTCTGTTGTTATTAATATCAACATCATTCTTGTACAGGTAAACCTTCTCCACATTAAGGATTGAATTTGAAGGAACTGCACAATAGAATTTAAGTACCAAATTTAAATATGCCTATTTCTTTAAAAATTACATAAAAAATGTCACATCTTGATAAGAATGACCAAACCGATAAACATATGTTACAGCTGGTATTTCCCAATCAAATATGGAGATAACCGATTAACACATGAGAGATCGCACCCGCGGCATATCGACTCATTTTCTAAATTCAGTAGTATTATTATTATCAATTTTAGCAATTTGGAAACACGTCTTATCTCTCCTCACATGTTACTTCACAAGATCTTGACATATTTTTGTCTTTTAATCACCTTGTTTTTATACAATTGGAATTTTACTGTCCCCATCAATTATTATATTGCGAAATTCATCATTATTCCCTGATACAAACATTTAGATTTATAAAGACAATCACTCTCTATGAATAAATTTAATCAAAATCCAGGTTTTAGCCACTGAATTGCAATAATCAGTATTTAAGTAGATTTTTACATACCTCTAGTCAAATATAAAAAAAATAAATAGTGTGCTAATGCGTTTCGATGTTAAAACATCATCATCAAACCAGTACTAAAATTGTTTAAATGTTTTAGCATCGGGTGTTTTTATAGATTAAAAACACAAACATGGACACGGACACAGAATCAATTTTCGAACGACATAATTCAGAAGTTTTAATTGAAAAGACATTTTTTATACTTCCCCAATAAATTTATTTTAAAAGCGCTTTCGCCGGTTCAGGCATCATCAGTTTGATGATGCCTTAACCGGCGGCAAAAGCGCTTTTAAAATAAATTTATTGTGGAAGTATGAAAAATGTCTTTTCAATTAAAACCAACTCACTTCCACCAAGAATACAAAGCAGATAATTCAGAAGGCTCATTAGGCGGAAGGTGAACTGGAGCTACTCTCAACATTTAAATTGAATCAATATCCTTCCCACCATTACTACAATAAGTATGTGTTTATAATTGATACTTCACTTTCACTTATTCAGTTCTAATTTGCAATTTACTTCAGGTACTTGCCAGTATTTTCAGATATGTTCAACATTCATTAAATATTAATATTCAATATGAAACGACCTTTTAAGGTACGCATTAATCCTTCCTAACACTTTTTAATGGAATTCATTATAGAGTTCTTGTCCTAGAACGGGCATGATGTCAGTTGGATTTGCAATAAGCTATATAGTGTTATGTTGTTTTGTGTTGTTGTGTTGTGTTGTGTTGTGTTTTGTCATTACAGTGTTTCAATAATGAAATAATTTAAAGTATTATACGCATGTTCAATATTTTTACCAAGTATAACCGGATACAAGCTATACGATACTGGACTTGACAGCTGTTCATAGGAGTGTCGTTGTACTAGTAATTCAGCTTTCTACTCTTCTCTGCCATGTCATTCATCTTTCATACTTCACTGTCATGTTTTTCTTTATCTCATAGAACGCTCCCGACAATTTTACAATGGTAAAACATGTTAACAATTCTTAGTGAAGTTCATTATCACCGACATGATTGCTCAAAGTAAAACACTACAAAATAACATTTCCTCCCGGGTTTTCAGACCATGGCACAAGGTCAAGTGTCAAAATCTAATCCAATGAATTAGCTCTGTACATTTTTAACATAGAGTGTTTATTTGGAAACCATGACACAAAGTGCGCAAGTCCACGAAAATTATTTTTTTTACGGTATTATTATCAGCACAAATTTATGAATTTTCACATTTCGTTTTCATTCAATATGGTACGTTAAAAACCCAATACTTACTGTAACCATCATCATTGACAACTTAAAACTATTAAAAAAAGTGGGGCTTTTGGGGAGTGCTACAGTTTTAACAACTTATGTTTAGTCAGTTTCAATTACAAACGTCCTCTATATACGACAATCTTACAAAAGGGGATTCATCTGACTAAAGCGGAACCGAGAAGATGATTTGAAGTAGTAGGATTGGCTGTGAATAAAGGGATTTCTTCCACTTAGTGCGATTGATCACGGAGATATATACCTGTTCCGATTATAGACAGCCATTTTGAATGCAACAAACTTCAAATGGGTTCCCAATTACAATTAACAGTTTGTTGTGTTCACTAGGAGAAGAAGTCGAAAAACCTCTAATTGCACTTGGACGTAAGAGGACCTTTGCGCAACCTTCCAGAGAGACAGGGTACTGAGGATGGGAAGGCTGGGTTCAGCTGTTCCAGACTCTCCAGTCCATGCAGTGATGGGGCTGTACTGGGTTGGTCCAAGGTAGCAAGAGCCTTTCAGGGAGGTAGGAGGTCTCTAACTCCACCACATTAAGTTGTCATACTCTGATATATCTTTACATTCAGCAACTAAATAACAATTACAATTTCCTTTTTGATTTTTTATAAATAAATATAATTTTCATATTATCATAAACCTTATTACTCGTTAAAAAATTATTTTACTTATTTAAAAAGAACATAACTTTTAGTAAATTTAAGAACTTAATGAAACTGTTATAAACACAACCGTGAGAATTTCTATGTTTATTTAAAAGATACATATGCAAGAAACATAATTAATTATGATGTCATGTTTTGTTATTACTTTGAGTTATATTTATTAGATGAATATATTTGTTGAGAAAACAATCTTTTTCACGAGGGAACTTTCGACAATCATTACTAGCTCGTAGCTACTCTACACATTCATATAAAAAATGGTTTTAAGGAAAATTGATGAGACGTTTGGAAAAAGTAATGAGTTTGTATGTAATGTATTTACTTGAAATGGATAACCGCCTTTCGTAAAAAGATGTATTGACCAGTTGGGAAAAGTTTAATCATAAATTTTAAGTGGGGATAGTTGACATGTTGTTTTCAACCATATAATTAATATTATAATCACATTTGTCTTACCGTTTTGAGTTATAAATATTAGATGAATACATTCGTTCAAAAAGTAATATTTTTATTTCAAATTTATAACATAATAGAAAGATAATTTAAAATCATTTTTGTCCAGTTTATGAGATAGTTGTGAGAAGATGTTGTGAGAGAAACACGTCTTTCGGAAAATTAAGTTATAACTTTCCACGCCCAATACCACATTATATAAATTTCAAAAATATATTTTTGCGCCCAACGTTTGCCAAGAACATAAGAAGGTTTATCGAGTCTTCCGCACACTCAGTTTCATTATTTAGTCTTCTCTTAGCCAAAGTAACCTGTTTACATATTCTTTGTGTTTAGTCTCCACCTATTCATATGCATTTTATCCAGCACGCTCATAAACGAGATACAGTTGCATCCTGGAGATATGCCCAATTTAGCTTGAAGATCACGTTTGATAATACCCCTTTGCTTGAATGACGCCCATAAACACGAATTCTAAGGTCTTCTTTAACACAAATTTAGACATGTGCATCCTTAGCCGATAAATATTATTTAGTAAATCGCAAGGGTTTTGAGCCCCACAACATAACCGCCATTAAAGGAGGTTTGGATTTGATAGATCTTTGAAAATAGGCAGATATTCAATTATTGTAGCATCAGGTGAATAAAACTTTATTGAAACTCCACAAAAAAGTGTAAAATTGTTCCTATTCATGTTATTTTCGACCCCCATCTCAAAAGCATATATCAGAAACTAAATAACTGTGGTACCAAACTAGTTTTGAAAATATGTATAACTATACTATCAATTTCGACTAAAATTTACCAATGGCTCCCTTCACACTAAGAGATCTCTATCAAATCCAAAAGTAGACTAGACCTACCGGTCCAACCTTCCACCAAAATATCGACATTTGCGGTTAGTGATGCCGCTCCTGGATATGTAAGTAGTTGCCCAGTGACGCATACGTCTTTTCTGTATCCAGGTAAGTTCAACTAGAATGTATAAAACAATCAAAAGTTAACCGTTCTTCTGGGTTCAACCAAAAACTGCGCGGAGGGTAAGACTTGAATATTTGTTTTCTCTTGTTTTGGATAACAACCTCAACTAATTATTCTTTTCCTCATTCATGTATCTTCTTTCCCTTTCACTTCCGATCATGTTACTAAGAATGTACAATCTAGTATAATATGCTGAAAGTAAGCATAGATAATATTATTTTCGTGCGCAAGTGTCACTGATGATTGAAAATTTTGGAATAATCCCTAATAGCTCAAGGCCAGACTCAGAATAACGTACATCTTTATTGTCAGACCCGAAATGGATTTTTTTTAATTTTCCCAAACCTCGGAAGAGTCCGTTTAATTTTGACACACCTCAGACAGTTAAATATATTGATTCTATTTCATTTAATCTAGCAAGTAACAAAAGTTAAACAAATGCATCGTGTTTTATTGTTTATGTGTAGGTAGTACCAAGGCTGCGAGTGCCAATACGTTCAGGCCAGTTTTCTTGTAGCAACTATGTGTGGTAGGTAGCTGGTTTCTTTCATGCCTCCCCTTCCCCACCTCTTATAGGTAAGGATCATTGACAAATGCATTATACTATTATATATACTAAAAAATATCAACTAACGGCTAACAAATATCAACATCGAATATCAGGAGACATTAAATGTTAATATATCTTAAATTTCACATCTAAATATTTTTCAGCGTTTCATGTAGTGCCATGCCTCCATAAATATCAACTACAGGCTTTACATTTTGCATGAAATTACATTTCCACAAAACTTTGGTTTAGGGGAAGGGAAAGCAGTCAAGTCAAATAAACTGTCACAATAACTAATAAATCTAAATTAATTATGCATTATGGACACATTTTAACACAAATTCTTGAAGAAACGCTAAATGTATTTTTGAAAATCGTTGTTCTTGTATTGCACTGTACTTGTATTATATGTATTTTATAATATCAAATATGTACAATTAGTATTGATATTTGTGTTCAAAGTTTTAACAATGTTTTTTCTTGTGCCAGTGGAAATAGAGGTGCGGTTATGGATGAACATCCTCAAATGCATATTACCATAAAGATAGGAATGAAGAGGCCTGTTAGGGCTAGAAATTCATTGTTGCATACAAATATTATTTAGTAATGTCCTTACTGTTTTATAACAATCATTATTCAAACTTAAGTATTATAAATTCGCAACTCTCCAAAGTTATGCTCGTAATAAATGTTAGCAGAGCTGCAGCTTTGTACTATATGGATAAAAAAGATTCTTTTGACTTGAATAAAACCATACTACAAATAATACGGTGCTTACGAAATACATTCTTAAATATATAAGTAAACTTTTATTGCCAAATAATAGTTACATTTCTATCCGCACTATAGTGTTGACCATACAAAGTTATTAAATTCGTACTTTTTATATTTTATTCCATGAGCATGTCTAAGAGAGTTCATTTTAGAGCAAGAGCTTCCGTGGTTTGAAGAATATAAAACGAAATTTCATGTTTTCAAGGCTTTGCAGGTTATATTACAAATTTGCGCCTACTTTGGGTGAATGGAAACAATTAAAATTCATTAGCAAAAATCCAATATTCCCGTATTTTTAAGGCTTTATCAAATAGCCATGCTGCAATAATAGTTTCTTTCATTAACATGACAAGAAGGTATTTCTTTTTGGTAGAAGCAAAACTTTTTATTTCCTGCTAAAATAACCATATTTTATGAGTTTCATTAACATTAGGTCAGTTTACTAAAATTCAATTCATAGTACATAACTATTGGGTAGCAGTTTTCCTCAATTTGAGGAAAAATAATCGATATCAGCAGAAGTATCTTTTGGTGTTCCACATTGGATTTGTTTTATTTGCTAAAGGCATTAATATTTTACTTAAAAATGTAAACATGTTGTTCTATATAATGTAAAAATAGTAACAATCTATCATCTGTCGGAGAGCTCAACACAGTATTTTGTTTTGTCTGATTTAGTTAATTTATTTAGTGGTAACCATTCAGAAAACACAAGATTAACTTTTTTTATTTAAAGCTTTAAAAAAATATATACACTAAATCACTTAACTATTAATTCTTCAAGTAATAATAGTCTGATTTAGCCAGTCTCACACTGTCGAAGTTTTTCGCATTTCTTACTTTGTATATTTTACTAATATAAATTACTTCCTCACAAAAAAATCAAAATAACAAGTTTTCTAATAATCTGGTACGGCACAAGCATTTTGTTATTTAATAATGTTAATTTATCAATAATTTATACATTTCTGAACAAGTGTTTGTGGAATACCTTTACTAAGTCGTAAAACATAAATTAGACCATAAAGTTAAAAAGGCAAAGAAATGTATCAAAACCATTGTCTTAAACTATTTGGCATCTTAGGACTTGGATAGTTTGTTTTATGTAACAATACCTACGAGGAGGCCATGAATGCCTATATCTAATGTAAATAGTTCCCTTATCTCGTGGTAGTAGCTCCAAATAATGTTTTTTTATGTACGAGTGCAGAATGAGATTATTTTCTTCTGAAATATATATATATTATATCAACATTACATAATCTTCTTATAACTAAAGTTCAAAACAATTAAGATCTGCACTTCCACACTGCTTTAGAACAAAAGAAGTGGTTCCTTAGTTTAACCTTTTTTAAAAATTATTTTTAAAATGCTGTAAAACTTTCCAGAGCAGATATTTTGGAATTACATGAAAAATATAACTCTCTTCTTGGCGTTGCTTTATATAAATATAAGAAACAGTGTCTAGGACTTTGAAGTATCTATCTGTTGTTTGTGTTACGGTGTCAAACCTATACACACTTTCACAAAACTTTCGGCCACTACATTTAACATACAATTTTATTATGTCAAATATAGTAGCCGAAGTAACCAGTGTTAGATAAAAAGCATAAATGAATTTATAAGGGTGTTGAAATAAATAAATCTAGATTACCGATGACGGAACCGTACACGGCAGTGGTAGTTTTGAGGCTAAGCGGTGAAGTATAGAAGTTCTGAACTATGATTCAAAGTTAAAAGTTAAAATTTGCGGAGAATTCAGAACGCTATGAGTCTAAATTTGTTTTGATTTTTTAGGAACTATATTGGTTACTTTAATAAGACATCCAAATTTATAATCTATAACTATAACGTTATACATATTAATTCCACATCATCCAAGTTCCAAATTAGGATTTCCTTGAAAATTTTAATCGTATACATGAAAAAGTATTATATTTCGTAAAATGAATTGTAAAATATTTCACATTTACACATTTAAATTTATAATTATTTTTGCAATGACATAGACTTTTTGAACATTTAACGTAATCAAGTTTCTCTTGTTCAGACGTATAAAATATTTCTTTTTAATCCGTCCAGATTTCAACTACATACAAATAGAACGTTATTTTGTTCATAGACAACCGGCTGTTTGATAAGAACGGGCTACAGTATACGAAATTTCTTCCCTCTGACGAAATGATTGCCCCAAACCAATTGTGAGTGCCCCAGATATAGTTGCTTACCACGTCCGTTGAGGCGGAAGGAGTGCTGGAAGGCCCCCACCATCGACCAGCGCCAGCCTGGGGGGTGGCAGGGTGCTGTTCCATCACCGCTTGCTCTCCATCCTGCGACCCCGGTCCTCCACCTTCTCTTATCACCGCAATCTCGTCGCGTACACTTCAGGCAATTTGCTTCTTAAGAAACTTCTCTGCGTTTACGCTTATTGTTTCACCTTCGTTAAAGTCTCCAAAACCCCACTGCTAATCACTTGGTGAAGTCTCGCATGCCTTTGTCACTGTTCGGTTACTTCATCCACATGAAATATTAAACGTATGCTAATGTCCAAAGGACTAAATATATATATATATATATATATATGGTTTATTTTTTTAATGTTCCAAGATATAAATTTAAAAAAATAATACAGCTACAGGCCTGCCTGAGATAAGTTTAAAATAAGAATTGATTCACTAAAAAACACAATCACAATCCACTGCGTTTCATATGTCCCACCGACAGGTTGATCACGTGATGACTTCGCGGGAGACCGCAGAGGATGAGGGCGGAACACGTGGATACAGCACGCTGCCACTGCGAGAGACGATGTCAATGGGTAACTGTCTCTGCTCATCTTCAGCAAGGTTCGGCCAGAGGCCGCCAGGCACCAGCACCTCCCGGGTCCCCCCTCCCACCCACACCGCGGCGTCATGTCATTGGCCACACCGCTAATTATCGGCCATCTTACTCGCGGTCATTAGTGATTCATTGGGAACTCGCGTCATAAATCGAGCCACCATCAACAGCCGCGGGCTCTACGACATTTCCCGCTCGTGATCAGTCCCACAGAGCCGATAAGACAGGTGGACGGCGCGGCGCGGCTGGGGACTCCTCGGCCAAGTGTGTATCTTTAATCTATATGCTAATCCTTTTTGCTACGGGGTGAGGCCCGGTTCCCATGACCCATTTAATGCCGGTCGGAGGTTATTTTTGAGCCATTAGCGACAATTAGCGCCCGAGATATAAACAATAGCTGTAAGTGAGGAGAGCAGATACCCATTTAGAATATTGTACTTGTCTACAACTATATTATCTTCTGGTTAGAAATCACTCCAAAACTTAAGTACTGGACTGTGCCAGAGTTAAAATTAAAATCTAATCATATTAACGATTTATACATTATAAACATTCTCCCGGGTTTTAAACATGCTTTCACAAAGAGTCGGAAAAAATGTAATTAAAAACTTTCTCTTGTTACATAATAGACATAGTTTCCGCGTTTTCGTGCTACCAGACACGTCTAGAAAACTAAGTTCGCGATTTCTCCCTGTGTCTTAGTATGGGCTTAAGAGACATGTTATCTTGGAAGAAATATTTTGGAATCCCTCTATGTTAAACAGTGTTAGATAAAAGTATAACTTTCTCGTTGGTTTAATCTTAGATGTCGCTGGAAAATATGTCATAGTACAAAAACCTTCGTTATCAAACGAAAGAAATATCCTAGTCGTAGACAACACTTTTACTGCACTAACAACTCTGGTAGTCTTCCGGGTGTAGGATAGATTGTCTAGGTCTTTTTCATTCCTTAGGTCGTTTCCAAGGTTTTATGGTCCTCCATTCTCTTACATTTATTTGTTCTTAATTCACTTTCTACACGCAAAACATTTTATTCACCGTAACGTTTAGAAAATGTTTCTCTCCACGAACATTTAGTGATTCTGACACGTCTTGATATATCGCCATTAAGTTCAACAGATAGTTGCGTAAATAAATCCAATTTGAAATTGGATGAGTTATAAGGTATTTTGTTTCAAACATTATATTATATATATATATATATATATATATATATATATATATATATATATAATTTCAATAAACATTTTATATATATATATAAAATAATATAATTTAAATAATTATATATATATATTAAAATAATATATATTATATATTTTTTCATGAATAACCGATAAAAATATATATAACCACAAAAACTCTTGGATAGGTACTTGTTAATTACATATTTGAAATTATATAAGTCCCATTCACAATTCTAGATTAAATACATGGGCATAAAGAATTTAGGATATATATATATTGTTTTATAGGATTAAAATACAAATGGCTGTCAGTACAGCAGATACATTATGGTGTCAGTAAATGATTGAAGGAATTTTTTATTGTCAAAACTAACATGCCATTGGAATAACACGAATGTTTGGACAAGAGTTGCCCATTTACAGCTGAGCCGAAACCACGTATTACATACGCTTTCCTAACACTGTCTCTGGAATGAGGTTTTGCAGTACGGAATTAAAACCGGTTCAATGCAACTGTGACGAATACTTTATCCTCTATCAAGTGATTGTTAAATTGTATTACAATTGATTCCATTATACGCAAATTTACTTCCAAAATGAGGAGATAATAATTATTCATACTGCATTTGAAAGTATCTCTTAATTACCTAGAAGGTCTGCTGACATCTGTATCATTCGAGTTACTGTCTGTATGAATCACATATGTTATTTAAACACGACAGTTTAACACACCTCTCATTAAACGGAGTTCAGATTTGTAATACATAAGAATGTTGTACATAAGCTCACCTAAATTATGAAACTATTCTCATACTGTCGAGGCTTCAGACACTATACACTGCCATTACAGTCTCGAGCGATGACTTGCATGCCGCTTATATCAGGTACCATCGCTCTCAAGGTGTCACTGGCAATAATTACAGAAGCATGACCAAGAACTTTGCAACAGACCATCAACCTATTGTTTTAGTCCCTTGACTTTCACTTGACAGAATATTTATAGGTCTTTGTCATCGTTTCTATATAGACCAATTATTGAAATAAAGAAGTTTAGGATAGATATTCAGATGTGATGGAATAAAATATTTCATTCTTGGAAGGACAATTTTAAAAACCAAAGGTTTCACTTAATTTCCATACAAAATTATTTTTGAATAATCTTTATTATTTCAAGAATTTACTCGGATTTGAAATAATGGTGTGATAAAGTCTGCAGTAAACTTTCAGGATTTAATCAAAGTTTATTTTTTATGACTTTGCTAAACAATAATACAAGTTCCGACAGGAAGATATTCTGTATGGTCTATAACAACATAACTATATACTTTACAAAAAATATATATTGTTTTAGTTTTAAAAATACTCAATATAGTTATCTTCGTCATTATTAACAAGTTTGGAGTACATTTTTTGCACAGTAATTTCAACTAAAATACTGCAGTTTTAACTGGTTTAGTAAGGTATTTTAATTAGATGACGTGTAAAACATATTTTTTTTAATTATTAAGGTTCATATAATATTTTCCCCAGATTGCTTTACCCTTTCGCCCTTTAATACAGAATTTAAAAACGTTTTAATATACATATCAAGAATCAAATTTTGTTCTGTTGTTTATCCACCTCACCACCATAAAACAATGAGTTTGTATCCTCCCACAACTCAAACCCTAGGCACGCCTCTCGTGGAACGGATAAGATACAACCATTCCGTAATCCTCAAGGTGAGATTAGGAAAACAGTAGCTTTTCTTATCAGTTTCAAGATTGTATCTGATCTTTCTAAATTTCGATATCAAACATGACAAAGCCGTATTGGGAGTAAAATGAATGGGATTATAAATGCTACCGTCAGTCTATACACATATTGGCTTCGCCGATTATCCTTTCTCCCAGGTTTAATGCAATATGGATATACCTTATTTGGTAACTACTTATTTCCTGTGTTAATGTGCAGTTATCCAAAATTGTACACAACCTATTTTTATTTTAAATGTATATATTATATTTATCGAAATATATGTCTGTATCTAATGTCTTTCATCCCATCACATGGTATGAGTAAGTAATTAAGTAAGTTGTATACTATATACTGTATGTGACAATTCCTAACAATATCGTTTGTATTATAAATGTGTTTAAGGTGTGGGAAACAAAAATAAAATATAAAGTGGATTTTATTAAATGCCCATTACGTTCACATTATTTTAGGATAAGTGTGCAAATTACTTGTTTGAGTGACCATCACTAGTCACCATTGAATGTCGAAACTTGTAGCCTAGTGAACGCTTCCATAGAATGTCAACAGCCGTTACATCCATGTCTGGAGAGGAACCTTCCTAATTTTTGTTACATTCCAAAGTCCTTTGTAGCAAATGTCAATTTCTGAGCTAGCTTCAACTCAATCATGCTTAATCATGCACAGTTCTAACAAAGTACTCCGTAGTCAGTAACTATACAAAAAAACCACAAGAGAGTGCAGTTGAGGGAGGAGCCTATTTTGCCCGTGATCTTGGAGCGGCCAACGAGAACTGAGCGACGTTGCCAAAACTTGTTCCCCGCTGTAACCACAAGCCACGCGAGTCCAGCGTTTTAAAATACTTAACCGTTACGCTCGAAAGAAATGTTAGAGCTGTCTTGAATGAATTAACTACGTATTACAAAATGTAATTTTACGGTCATTTAAAAAAAGTACATTTCTGTAGCTTATTTCCATGTTGAGTTAAATGGATTGAAATAAATTATTGTATTATATTACTCATATACGAAGATCGTAAGATTAAAATCTTTAGCCGAAATATAAATTAAAAAGAAAACATAAAAAATACCACAAAAAAACGTTAATTTCCCGTATTTAACAGTTAGATAATGCCATTATCACTGATATATAATAAAGGCATTACATGTTTTGCATAGTATAATCATGTTATGTTAAATAGATTTTCAATTTGGTAAGAAAGTTATCAAATACAACTGAAATATAATATATTTCATATTTTATTTAAAATATATAATATATTCATAAAGAAACATATTATGTTCTTTTCCATAAATATACTTATTCAGTACATAACGGTGGGAATTGTTGCCGCAACGGTTTTGTTACGCACTTCGGTTCTCATAAATTTATAACCATTTTGAAAGCATTTTTCCTACCTGGATATTAATAGTCTTGAATCTGTGTTATGTAAAATTGTTTTCACACGTGGGTGATTTAAATATTTAAACTGGCCATAGTTGAAAAATCATTCAGCACAAGTATTTTTATAATATGAAATGCACTTTCTTATAAAATTCTAAAGTAACGGTTTTTCTATAACATCCAATGAAATTTGAACACAGTACATAATAGATGATGTCAGACGATTGAAAATGTGGAGGAAACGGGTTGAAATACCTGTAAACAAAAGCCGCACCAGCCAGCAGTGTTGGTAATACTAGACGGATGAGTCATACTGTTTCCAAGAAACAGCCCCTTCCTCCTTCCGGTCCCTGACCGTCAGTCAGTGCCTATTGTCGCTTAATCAGTGGCGGTTGAAAATACTGCATTCTCTTCAATTCCAGTTTCGGACTATCACGATGAAATGAACGCTGAATCGTTCAGAAAATGGTTTAAAAAAACTGCTATGCATTTTGGAAGAAGGCTCGATCATCGTTATGGACAATGCTCCATACCATTCAGTACTCGCCGAGAAAATTCCAAATTCATCGTGGAGAAGGAAGAGATTTAAAATTGGCTGTCTCGAAAAAAACATACAATACTCTATGAAAGAAACGAAACCAGAACTTAAAATGGGGGTTCACCCATATAAAAAAACCCAACAAAAAACTTATGAACTCGACGTATTAAGCCAATGAAATGGGACATACAGTTGTCAGGCTCCCTCCTTATCACTGCCAGTACAATCCCATTGAAATGGTATGGGCTCAAATGAAGGGAGAGGTAGCACGTAATAATAAGACATTTAAAACCCGACGTTGAGAAACTTGTTCATGGTGCTCTGCACAAAGTGACTAAAGAAGACTGGCAATCAAGAGTTCAGCACGCAGAAGCCTTGCAGCAAGTTGATTTTGAAAAGGAATGTATCCGTACAAGTGTTGTAGAGCAAATAATTATAAACTTAGCAGACAATTCTGACACGAGTAGCAGTGAGGCAGAAAGTGAAAATGAAGAAGACTCCGAGGTTTTGGCTACGATATTGCCGCCTGAGAGCGAATAAAATAAATATACAAGTTGCAAAGGTAAGAATATTATTAAGTCAATAATGCTTTTTAACGTATTTCATTTTAAAATAGTAGGCCCTAAAAGTTATTTTGTGGAAAATTTGATTATTTCATAATTTAAAAATATAATTGTTTCGATAATTTTAAAGTTGATTATATTGTTATATTTTTTTAATTATTTTTAATCAAGCAACACGTCATGCAGTGTCCAATATAAGCAACATGTATATTAATTTTGTGTGTGTGTTTAGTAATCGTTTTAAAATCACTGAAAAGATTGTTGTATCGTATGGAAATAAGCAAGTACTTTACTCTGACTAACTGACGGGACGATTTGTTTGTTTTAATCGATAGTTAGTTTGTAATAACATTAATAAATTATACAAGTAATTTAAATATAATATAGAAAACTGTCAACGCATTTTAAATATTGTTTTTCAATTATACTGATAAGTTTTAAATGCTCAGTATCAGTGTTAGTTGTGATAGCGCAGCGGTTTATCAGCCACAATGCGCCAGCCGTGCCGGGCGGCAGCGGCAGTTGTGTGGCAACGTCGCGCAGGCCAGTCCATTCTATTGGTCGCCGCCAACTGCACTCTCTGGTGGTTCCTTGTATAGGCCTGTGGCTATATGATTAACAATATCGACCCCGTAGTTTGACGTAAATCCTCTCTGTGCCAGGAGCCATCAAACTGACTGTCAAGTCAAAGATAGTATCAGGACTCAAATTACTGTCCTCCTGCAGACAGTTTTCCCGCACTCCAGCTCTTGCTGTCAACCTCTAAACTGCGATTAGGACTGTTTATATGACTAGGTTCAAACTGCTCAGAGTGCCCCCATCGCTTAGCAACTCCTTTTTTGTGCCTTGGCTTTTCTATTCAGCTTAGTATGTTTATTTTATTCTTTAGCTCTAGTTTTAACATGGCCTTTGTCTTTAAAAAGGAACACTTACCAGAGACGGCAAACTAAAAACACAACTAACTATTACATGAGTAGTTCTATTTATTTTAGTAACCTTTAATTTTCACTCACTGATACATAAATTGTGCACTGTACACAATGTATGTAAAATACATGTCATATAAAAATGTATAAATATTGTTATAAATTGTTCATGTGAAATAGGTCACTATAAATAAAGAACTATTTTATTAAATTCAATAATTTATGTTGGCTTTCAGTTACAAACTCCATCTTTACTCACGTAACGTAGCTATGGTTGATTAAAATGTTGAGTTTAGTTCCATTTCACCTTCCATTTAGTGCAATGTCTAACATTTGACACTGCCACATATTTGACTCATGTAATATAGTGTCCATGTCCATCAGACCTCTTCAGATTTCAGGAGTCAAATTTCAATTTATAATATAAAATTTAAAATATTAAAAGAGTTTGTACTTTTTTAAGTTACATAAATATACCTTTGTTCAACAATTTACAACAAATAAAATAGTACCTATTTTAATTTTTTTTATATTGGATCAAAATTAACTTTCATGTTGAAAGTTCAGTCCCACAATGCTTCTCAAGTCTGTTTCCTCCCATTTAGATAACAATGTAATAATAGAAGAAATATCATCTAAAAACCTGCATTAAATATTATTTATTTACACTCTTTATGGAAATTTCACTTATTGCGAAGAAATTTGTAATATAACATGCATGGTCTAAATTGACTGAATTTGGAATACGTCATTTATATATGTTATTCAATTTCAATATTTAAAGTCTTATTTTGTTTTTAATATATTTTGTGTAAAATAACTATTTTTGTGTCTGATTTGCTAAATTAGAAGATTTTATCCATTTATTTTAGTTTAAACATTTTAAACAGCCACCATTTTGAAATTTAATTTCCACATGAAGAGTTTATTAAAGATTGGATTATGTTCCCTTATTGAATTTTTAAATATAAATTTTTATGAATGCCCCACTGACCTATGAAATTCTCTTCAAACGTACTATTATGTATGGATTCGGCTTAAAAAGCAGATAGTAAATGAGTTTATAATCTTCTCATTTAGATATTAGAGTTTAGATCATCTGTTTAAGTATTTGAAAATAAGTATACATTTAATTCTAATTTTAATAAGAATTTGTGGTTATTCATCTGTCAAAGTCATCTACAGGCTGAATTATAATCATGTTCCGTTCAGAAGCTTTTCTTTGTCTAGGTTTGCTTTTATTGGTATTTTTCTCAACCATAGTAAAGTCTTTGTTTAAATAATAATTGTATTTTAGGAATGCAACATCGTTATATGTTACAAAATGTATAACACTACGATTCGAGCATTGTATTACTTAATCTTCAGACCTGACGAAGGGGATGGATTTGAATCCTCTAGTAAACATAGCGTTAGGCCTACACATATTGTAAAATATAACTACAGTAAAATGTCATAATGTATTACATCATAAGTGTGAAAAGCTTCAATTGTTACTGAAATCGTTGGAGCTATTGGAGCAATAAAATGTCATGATATATTGAAGAGAATTTCGAGAAATTTCAGAGGTACTATTAAAAAAAGTTTCATTCTCGAACTGCAGGGCTCCCTTTATAAACTTAAATCTAAAATGGATCAAGGGATTGGAATATCTTCATTGATTATCTCTTATATCAGGATTGTTTGTAATGTAATTTAAAAATAATATGCTCATGGTGTCACAGTTTTTCAAAATAAAACTGCATGTGATAAGATGGATAACTGCTAGTACATCATAAAATTCAAATATACCTCTACTTACATACGATATAATACAGCATGTATTTCAGTGACAAGTGAATTCCTTTTAGTTAACTTATTCAGTTTAAAAAATTATATCAGCTGGCCTTGTACTGTTTTTATATGTAATGTTTTCTTAATTATTGTTTATTTTGTTGTAATATATTAATTTGCTTGTTTAAAACTTCTGAATACGAAGATATTAAGCCCTCTCGAGAGATAAAAGTAAAATAATTGTCAATTTTTTCTAATTAAACAGTGATTATATGTGGGGGGGATATTTGTAACAGAGTGTAAATATAATAAGCCTTTTTCAATAACTTGAATATTATGTACATTCTTTATTGACATTCTGTTGCAAACTTTGAAAGAAAGGCGCATTCCAAGGTTATACAATTATTTGAACTGCATATCCCTAGTTCAAGACATCAACTAATGCCATTCCTTCAGAATTTTGTTAGTACACCCAAAAGTGCATGGTTCACTGTCGGATTGAAAATGGTATCACAGAAGCTCCTTTATTACCCGTGGCAAAAGGTGGAAATGACAGGGTGCATGATCTGGTGAATACGGCGGATGGCTCATGACGGTGTCTGTATCCTGTATAGTGTCTTGTATTATTTTCGCTCGACAAGGTGGGTTATCTTTATCCAAAAGTCATCAAACTTATTGTAGATTATGTGTTAAACTGATCCATATAATATATGAATCATGTTAAGATGCAATCTTCTCTACCGCCAATCGGCTAACTTCCCCAGCAAAATATCAAAGGTGTAAAAATGTTAACTTCACTTTCCGATATTGATGGCCAAGGTCCCTTACTGTACATAAACGTTATGTTCCATTCAAATTCACGTGCCTAGGATGAAAATTTGTCCCCATACACTCTTGAATAATTTTCAGAGTTTTTTTTAGGTGAATTGTTAAAAAGATCACTACACTTGACTGCTGCACTCTAGTGAAGGTACATGGAACATGCAATCACACAATGGCTCTATCATCTCGACTTACTTCCACACAGACGGCGCATATATCGCTACACGAATGAAGATCAAACCTCCCAAGGACAGCAGACAGCATCTCCGAGATGCCAAATAACAAAGCACACATATTTGAAGATAGTAAAATAAAACTCCGTTTTTTACACGCCTTCGTATATAAAAAGCAAAACTATATATATAAACTGAACTATGAATGTGAACGTAATGAGTGTTTAATAAAATCCACTTCATATTTTACTTTTGTTTCCCACACCTTAAACACATTTATAATACAAACGATATTGTTAGGAATTGTCACATACAGTACAGAGTATACAACTTACTTAATTACTTACTCATACCATGTGATGGGATGAAAGACATTAGATACAGACATATATTTCGATAAATATAATATATAAATATATACATATATCAAATTTAAATATATACAACCTATATATTTACAGATATAATATTATATATTTCATTTTTATAAACCTCCCTTTGATATTTCGTAATTACGTAAGGGTAAGAGGCTTCAAACACTAACTATAGACTCGTAGTGATAAAATAACTTTAGAAAAACTCAAGAGTATTTCTAACCGGCTAAGATTTCAATTTATAAATCTGCCCTAAATTAGAATGAACTAATTGGAATATAAGTCATGCCTTCAAACTGAGACTTATAGTGAAACTCTGTAACTAAAATATAACGAGATGTTTCGGGTAACATTACTCTTATCAGAAAAACTTAAGGTTACTTCCATATCCCAATTGTACAAGTCCAAAAGCCATAAAAAGGTTATATTTGTAGAGTTATCTCATTTGGAAAGGTTACCCCTGGGCTCGCGCTGCAGGTCAATGTGAGACAGGTTGATTGTGTCATTTGAATGGCAATGGCAGTGGCTTGCGCATGCGCAGGCCGGTGGAGAGCGAGAGAACAATGACTGCGTGCCGTGTCAGGCGACCTAATAACCATAAATTGGCAAGTACAGCGGGTCGGAATGTGGGGATCATCCCCATATGTAATTGGGAGAGGCTATCCTTATTTGCACTGTAATTTGTCCCCGCACGGCACCGTTGTGTTGTTGCTCTCCCATGGACTTAAATACACGGAGTAATTAAGGCGGAAAGGTCGGCCGTGGCCGTGTTGAAACTCCACGAGAGAACGGGTTGGCTACAGAATGGGGTGCTCCATTAATTCTGTTAAGTGGGTAACGAATTTTACAATCTATGCAGTATGAATACTATTGTTATTAGCTTTACAAAGTTCACAGGTCCGGAATTTTTAAATTTGATACAACAATATAATACTAAGTTTTCTTTCGCTCTTAGACTGTAAAGACAATAATTGTTTCAAATTTGTTTTACTTGTTTATGAAATAAAAATAAAAATTCAAAAAACCTATACAAACAGACACGTAGTAAATATGCTCAAAGAAAAAATCTTCGAAGGATCTCTGGAGAATTCATAAACATCCTGTACATCATCCGTGATTAGTCCATGTTACGTAGGGAGATAAAGTGTAAAGTAGAGTATGAAAAGCTTGGACGAAAAAATTTCTATACGTAACGCCTACGTAGGTAAAAAAAAACTGAATCATAGGGCCGAATTTTATCAAATTTTACACTTTTAGGGTTTCTACTCCTAAATAAATATTTAATTTTTTTGAACTTTAATTTTAAACGTGTTATAACAAAAGCGAAATTACTTCTTTGCTGCGAAATAAACTTCAAAAGAAATAGTTACTTGTAAGTTTTACAATTTATAATGTTTTATAAAGCCAACAAATAATACATATTACCAATTTTCTTAACTATGAACTCCAACTTCAACTTAGACCCCAGCATAATTTTGGTAGGATGTTTACAATACATGGCCCCTTACTGAATTGCCATAAGCCACATATCATTCGTTCACAAGGAAACCATAAGAGGAATTGCTATGAGCAATATAAAACACAATGTTCGTTTAGAGAAATGAATACCTTCCTGTTTTGAGGACTTTTCCAAGATTATGAAATCATAGTGAACCCAAACTATATATACTTTCGGCAGTGACACTTCTTAAACTTTGGAAATATTATTTGTATTGATTTATGATAAATGAAAATAGAATATGAATCGAGTTGAGTTTTTTGTTAGTTTTATACTATTTACAAGGTAAATAGTATAAAACTAGCAGTACACCCCAACAGGCTTAAAAGGCTTTGCAGAGGTTGCATGCAAAATTTGAAACCAATAGTACATTAATTCTCGATATGTCCTGTGGCCAGATAGAAGGCAGAAATTTAATCATACAAAAAATAAATTAATACTAAAATGACGCATCATAGAATTTATTCTTGTGAAATAGCTTCATGCAAAATGTAAGTTCTAAATATGACGTCTCTATCGACATATATGCCACATTATCCGGTACTCCGATATTTTTCATTGAAATGTGTTCCATTTCGGCGTTTCAATAATAAAAGTCTATACATAAGTCGCTTTATGTTGTATGTTTTGTGATAGTTAAGCTACAAATGTTATTTATGTGACATCTCTTAAGAACGTATTGAGTTTGTTTCACATAATGGTTATCCATAAAATAAAATGTCAAAATATTCGCTAATGCCCAGCAAAATCCCACTGGATGACATGCACTACCGTGGAACATTAGAACATAGAAATAGAGCTTCATGTACAATTTCAAGTCTAAAGGTCAGTTCGTTCCAAGATATCTTGCAAGCAGACAGACAAACGGAAATTAAATTTGACCACCCCCACTAGTTATAGGCTTCACCAAAGCTCTGCCAATTGATTAAGTCTCAACTCATTAATTCTTACTTATAAATTCGAGATTCGGTTTCCATATTTTCGTTGCATAGTCAGTACCGCACAAGTATCCACCGAGGCCCTGAAGTATTCCACTGAGGCAGCAAGCAGACGAGATACATCTCATTATACGGTCCCACTTCTGGTTTCCAAATCAAACCCATATATCGCGGAATTTCGGGTGGAAGATGACCGCTTCAATCTCACTGCACTCGAATAACTCGGCCCCCAAAACCACAGCAGGAGAGATTGGAACGAAAGCAAAATAAGCTGTTGTGTCAAAATGAGCCCGTTTTTCCTGGTGCCGTAGAACGTAACCAGGTAGCAATCTCGTTCCATATGGGGCTAATGCCAACTGTTTGTGGTCTCGGACATTACCGGAGATTATAATAATATTTGCATCAGTAACAAGAGTCGTGCTGCTGCATTCGACGCCAACATAATTCTTCGGGCAAATTGTCTTGGTCTCCGTGCTATTTGGTGCTCGTTACGCTCGCGTCTGTCTCCTTCCGAATTCCAGCGTACAAGTTCAGTGACATATGAGTTCGTTCAGATCTCCATCTTTGAAGAAATCTTTTAGGCTGATTTTGAAAATTAGCAAAACAAATCACACTTTAAAAAGTTGTCTGTGGCTATATATTTAAATCTCATCAGCATTTAAATAAAACCTGTATTCTTAACTATTAAAAATGGATAACAGACTAATAGTTTTTTATTCACTTTGGAGGCTCTGCCATCAGTCTTTTTTAACAGGGTCAAAATTAACAACCTTGTATTTAAGGAGAGTCATTACTTCATTGACATTGGTGAGCACGTATTTTGATTTTGTTTAGGACATCAAATTGTCAAGTCCAGGATAAATTTAATCAAGTAATTTCTTTTAGCTAAGTACGGTATTGTAGCGATTTGTTAGATTTTTCACTCTAAATAAGTGGTCCTTTAGTTATTGCAAGTCCAAAATTTATTTACGTTTGATATTACTTTAATATTAACGATGAACTTTAATTTAAGACGATGAAAAATAAGGAAGGAGGTCATAAATAATTCATGAGTAAAACAAAAAATATAAATTATAGTGTAGATATTAGCACGGCAATTTGACCAATTTAATGTAAAGATAAAAACCATAATTCCTAAAGAAAATTTTACAGTTTATAAGATAAATGGTATTACTGCCATTGCGTTATTTGGATAACTTCGTAAACTATATAAGGCAATGCTGTATTGCTGTATCTATTCATATATTATTATACATCTCCTTGTTTGTGCCATTTACTCTTCTGAATCAATCTAAAATATTTTAAAATAATCACCTTATAAGCCCATTCTTGTTTTTTTTTTTTTTTTTTTTTTGTTTTTTTCTGTCTAGGTTTTGGACAGACATATTTTATATAGTTTACATTATGAGTATTGATCAGGTTGTTTTAAAATAATTATTCCTATGTTTATTTTAATATTGGTTTTATCTTAAGTGTTGATTAATCATTTGAACCAAAATATATTTCAGAGCTTCGTTAAATAAATTGTAATAAGTAATTTCCTTAAATATTACACTTCATTTGAATTAAAAACTATGTTTTTTCATTCAGTATATTAAAAAGCACACGTGCATTAAAAGTTTGCCAATACAAAATGTAATAGGTTATATTTGTATATTCGCTACAGATTTATATTTTTATAACATCCACCTTCACTATTCCTGTTCATAGACCTCTGTTAATATTTTACTACAGGATTCCTTACTGGGGTAGCTGGCTTACAGATTCTTCTTAATGTAATTTGAAAAGAAATTCAATTGTATAGAATTGCAAAATGTGAAATCAGAGGGATTAGAAACTTTGCTGGGAACACCTCTATTGAATTTCAAGATGTGTGATGAATGGCGATCTCTTGTTGGAACCTCAAATCTCCCAAACCGATACTATCATTATTCCATTACTATTAAGTTGGATTTTCAACTGATAAGTATTATCTCCCAATAAATTTAGAGTTTTGCTGCAACCATGCCACTAAGTACATTTCAAAATAGTTCATCCCAATCTAACCACGAATTCAAAACTTTGTAACTAACAGTGAGTGAGAATGCAATGATTTTTAGAGAATGGCCTTTAGATGTTTAGACCTACAAACGCGAAAAGTCTGTTTGTTTACATATTCGTCAACGAAATCATTCTTGCTATTCTCAAAACAAAACTACCATCAACCATGCAGAGTGGATTGTTCTGCAACATTCAGTGAATCAGACGAGTAATTGAATTATGCTGCTTTGCTGTATTAGGTAAGGACTAAATCCTGGGCTAGATAATTAATAAATATTGAGATTGACTGAAATACAAGGGCATACTGATTTTTGCATAACTACCACTACTCTAAGTACTATTAAATATACCGTTTAATTTTGTTGCATGTAAATAATTTTCAAACCATACATTCGTCACCTGAATCCAATCTGAAATTACGTGATAAAAAGATATACTCTTAGATACTATGCAGTCACAAAAAGACACATATGCCTGTGTAAAATGCTCTGTGTATCTAGGAGGACACACGATATGGAAGATTACATCAGGTTTATCATCTACGGAATACCCAGAGAACACGCGGAACGAGCCAAGCCATTCCCAGGGGATAGTCACGGGTCAGTTTCCCGGTCACATATTGTCCCGCGCGGGCAACATAATTCCCAATCATTAGCGGAGAGCGCCGGCGATACCATCAGTATATCACACCTCACAACATGTTAATTGGCCCGGGCGCTGCGACAATGCGCCGATTACCATATGCGTGTTGCGCTCGTCAATAAAAACGATATAGTTTATCACTGGATCTGCGCAGGCGCATTAATTAGGTTTGACGCGCATGCGCCGTGCCGCGCGGTGCGGCGCCAGTAACTCTGCTCATGCTCCGTCGTGCCCCGTGATCGCGCGTGCGGAAACCGCCTATTGAATCTTACTCGTTTTATAACTGAATGTGTTATCGGTTCTAAATCATGAGCTTGTTAACACCTTGACTTCTTGCCTTCAGAACCGGAGGGACGAATAACGGTGCACTTGAGGTTATAAGTCGTCTGATAATGCTCAACGGGATTTTTACTGTCGGTTTGAACATTACAAAGATACGTATTACAAAGAATAACGGTTAACATGTAGTACTATATCCAAAGAAAGTACCTATTACTTGATATCCGTAACAGCTGAAAGCGTCATTGCGGCACAATAGAATATCTCCTTTGTCCATAAACTCAGATTATTATGTCTATTTAAAAGTTATTCCTACTGATAAAATTCTCAGTAAAGGCAATTTGGATCTGTACTTTAAGTTACCTCTTTGCTTGAAGTATTTGCAAAGTTGTGAATAGTTTTAAGTTTTAAGTGTGAATAGGCGATAGTGTTTTCTTTACACACGTTTCAGCTTTTTATGTTTTATAAAGGTTGAAGTAACGTAGCTTTATTAAGTTTTATTACAAGCTTTAGGATACGTGGAAGGATATATGAAAGGATTAATAAGTTTTTTCGGTGATCTTTAAACTTTATGCAAGCTGTTGAGTAAGTTTTAAATATTTCAAGAAATTTTCGTTCACTTAAGAATGGGTTCATCCTTTATTTGGGTTACTCTTAAAAAGAATTTTTGCTTTTACTTTCGTAATGACTATTTAAGATGTGTAAAATTAGGGGTGGGATCCGTCTCTCGAGATTTCTTATTTCAACTACTATGAGGAGGGGAAAGAGGAAATATATCTCAGCCAAGTCTCTTTGGAAGAAAGGAAGGCCAGCTCGGTTCCAGCCTCTTTCAGTCAACTCGGGCCGGGAACAAACAGTCCTCTCACAGCTTTCAACATTAAATAAACTCCATGCACTCCAACAGGCATGCTTCGCAGTAAACTAAACCTATCCATCAACCCTTTTAACTCCGATACTTCAACATTTGCATTTAATGATGTGACTCTCCTGGACATCCATGGGCTTGCCCAGATGTAAGTGATACATTCCCTTTTTGCTTTACACAATGTATTGTATGTGCAACTAAAAGTTATTAACCATGTATAAAGTATGAAGATATTTTATGAATAAATTTTTTTCATAAATAAATAAACTGTATTCAACAGTTTAAATATTCATCAAAATGCTGTAAATTTTCCTCAAGACTTACTTTTGTAAGATTTGCAGTATTGAAACGTAGTGTCGCAGTCAATACAATATTTTTACAACCCCAAAGTAAATTTGATTTATCTGATCGCTGTTTAGATCTACCACTCATGTACCATGTGACATAAATTATTATTTTTCCGCGTAAATCATTATTGCATAAAGATATACATTGATTACTAACATTACTGAGTTGAAAATTGAACTCACGCGATCAAGGTATTGTTGTATTTTTAACTGAGAGAAATCGTTAACACATTAAATATGATTGAAATTTTGATTTTGTAAACTACTAGCTACCCATGTCTTCGCAATTTTCAAAATCGAACTCCTTATACTACTTAGTAAAAACGGTTATGATGTAGTATGATAAAAACATATAATATTTTTCAAACTTAATTAGGCGTACATATTCTTTTATTAACTACGGTTAAGAGGATCAGAGTTTAACTTGAATCTTATGTCATGATTTGCACGTATACGAGCACTTCTGGTTCGAATTAGTTATTCTTACATCGTCATCACTGAATCTCCCACAATGCTTCGACCAAGAAAATATAAAAACATAAGGTCGGTGCCTTATTGCCCCGATCAAAAAACTATATACGTATTTAGGTTTTAGAAATTTACTTCGGTCAAAAAACGTCTACTTCCGGCTGTGTAAACTACTTTCGGTCTAAAATATTTCCAGTGCTACACCTTAGTTTGACTTGAACAAATGTACAAATATATATACTAGGACTGAGCAGCCTATTATGGTTCAGAGGAAAACCTTTATCTACGTATAAACCTTCCTCGGATTTCAAAGAATATTTTACAAAAATAATTAGCCGAATGGTCCAGCCGTTATCGATATTAGCGATTAGCAACACATTTTGCTATTCATATTTGTAAGATTTTTGTATTAAAACGATTTATCAGTAGTTATCTTTAAATGCTTGTTGCACAAAAGCAGTTTATGAGTAATTTCATTTGGATATGAGTTAAAAATTTATTAATATACCGGTATGGACTGTTTCATATCCCTGCGATTCAATTTTAAATGCCAAATTATTTAGGATGTAAAACACTTTCAATTATTAGAAATCAAGAATAGTTTTGTTTAAATAGCCTGCTGGGATTGATTCTAAAAGGTAATTTCAATTGAAATGGAGATTTTAATGTAAAGAAACTAGCCTGATAACAAGTTGGACAGGTTGGTTGGGTCTCCCTCTTTCTAGTTATGTGCATTTTAATGTTAACGACATAAAAGTACACCCCTAGTGATTCGAACTTGTGGAACATTTAGAGATTCATGGACAACATTTTCTTTCATTTCTCATCTAATCATGGTCTTTTACATTTTTTAAACACATTTTTGAATTGTGTTGCATATTTTATCCTCTGTATGATTTGTATGAGGAGAAAGTAAAGACTTTAACACCACTACCGGGAAAGTGGCTCAGCTACACTGCGCCTGCGCATGCGCAAGCTTGATGTATTGCGCAGGTCTAGGCTGTGCTCCCGTGTGCCGTGGGTGGAGCGACCGTGGGACCGCAGCCGTTTTCTGCCGCTTTCCGCGACGGTACCGCTTTTGCACCGATTGCCGCTGTACTAATTGGACCGAACTGTTCTAAACTGCCGACATGCAGTCTACGTGGAGCGCATCTCAACGGTGGCTGCGCCAAATAACCTAAACTGCCTTGTCTAACAAGCCACGTTACGGGGTTTACCGCCGAGATCATTCTGCCATTTAAGGTAAATTTGGAATCATGGCGTTTTTGTGCTGTACGCTCCACGCCGCGCCGCGCCGCTCGCTCGTTTTCCTTGTCGTTCAGAATCGGCATCAAGCGTAGTAACAGTAATGATCCAGCCAGACACGAATTGAGTGATGAGCAATAAATGAAACCATTAATATTTATAACCATCTCTTTATAATCGTCTGTTTTCTGATACCAGCCTGTAACCAATTTTCAATGTACTACTGCACACAACTTTTTTTTCGTGAAATTTATATTGGAATTTCCCATAGTAAAAAATTGATTTTCAACCGCGAAATTATTAAATATACAATCAATAAATTATTTGTAAAGGTAATATTAATATTATTTAGCTTGTAACATTTCAAACCAAATATTGAAATCGTAAATAATCATTGCCAGTCACACAAAAATGGCAACTTTCCGTCTTTAGATTTTGTTACTTGGCGCAAGTATAATGTTTATACAACGCGTTACTGTCCCTCCCGAAATATTAAGGATGTTTTTTTTTAAATAGTGTACTAGCATTGGTAGACTGGAAACACGATTAACGAATACATACAACCATAACTAATCCGTTTTAACTTATCACAATTAAAATTATACAGCTGTACATTCATTACAGTTTAAATTATGTACGTAAATTTTTACTGGTCTTATGTTTATATCATACAACACTTCATTGGTAACAATAATAGTTGTTCAGAGAAAAGATCGTTTTAAAACTTGTAATAGATTTGGTTCCTCTAACTTTAAAGTGTTTTATTTCTTTTTTAACTGTTTTTTCACAGACCTTTAGATTGAAAACATCACTTAAACGTACTAGATTGCTAAAATAAATTTCAATAACCATTCAGAAACTATTATTATGTCATATTGTTAAAATTTAACAAAAAATAGTTATTCAGTTATTGTTTTAAGACATGACTTTTCTATAACTGAATTAACTGAAGTCCAATTAGTACTTTCACAAAATATGTTTAATACCGATGTTTTAAGAAGAACAAACCTGTGCAGAACTGTTGGAGTTCGTTTCAAAATATCAGTTGCAGTAATTAGATCACCAAAAGCCAAAACATAAGAACAAAATAAATCGTATTTGACCAACTTTTTCATATACTAATAGAACCCATTAATTCAAGACCCACAATCGCTACTGGAACTATCTCCGAACAAAATACGTTGTTCATTGTTAACGAAGAATGATTATATTGAGGACTTTGTTTATCGGTGTCCTGTAAATTACCGTTGTAACAAACAACTATATTCTCCACAGTACATTGCCCATATATACTAAATGGTTGTTTAAGAGGATGTCTAAACACAATAACCAATTTTAATTCTCATGCTCGAAGAATTCTGAGTATTATAATGTATTAGAAAAAACTGAAGCCTACACTGATGTATTAAATCTTGTTAATCTCTCAAAGCATCACTATAACCTGGTTCAGGTTCTCTCTCTGTTCAGTTCTTGCACTCGCGAGCCGATCCAGTCTTCCAGATTGCCAATTTCAGCTTCTTCTCTCAGTAAAGTTCTTGGGCACCTTAGTTTTGCCAATACGGCCAAGCGTCAATGAATATCCCCCTCACACGTCAAGTTCTCCCTCACACACATGGATATTACACAATGTGGATTTTCAAATCTCCAAGCCTGCCTCTCCACAGCATGTACAATTCTTGTACACGAATATTATATATATATTCCAGACTATCAATTTTCTTTAAATTTTAGCTTTGCCTTTCTGTACAGTTTTTGAATACGTGAATCAAGTCAGCCTCCCAGTCTACTAGTTCACTTATCTTCAGTAACATACGAGTACCTCTCAATAATTCTTGTATTCGCTGATCTTGCTCTTTAATGAAACTATCACTCAATTTCATATTCTTGCAGCAAATAAATATGATGTATATCTGATCTTTGTGAATATATCAGAGCATCATATTTCTTTCAGCAAAGCTCTTACGCATATGGATTGTTCCCAAAATATTGAAATAACACTTTAATTTTTGTAATAAATGTATACATGACTATTTTACACATGAATCTTGATATCTACTAGTTAGATTATCAGTATCATTATATTTTGGCACCACGTTTTTATACAGTTCTTGCACACTTGGGCCTTCTCAGTGCGTTAGAGAGTGTAAAATCAAGTCGACTGTCATCCAAAGATCGTTCACAAACAAAATAATACAAGCCAATAAAAATCAATCTCATTAATAGTTATTGATAAAGTTCTCTAAAAAGATCCTTCTTCTCTACAATCCTTACACGATATAACAAATAACTTGAGTATTAGTGTAGAAAGTATTACTAATATACGTTTACCAATGCATTTTTCTTATGTTCGTTGATCTACTATTTTTGCTATGATGTGAAATAAACTTTCACGGTTTCCTGCTTAATTTCAACTCGCCGTAATCTGTATACTTGTTGCTTTTCTATATATGAGTAGTTCCGCATAGTAACGATCTAGCTGTGCAAAATTAAGTCTAAGACTCGTTCATTGTTTACTCCATTATCAAATAAGTGGCCGGCAATTAAATTTGTTTATCACGATTTTTATTTTTAGTTTTAAGTTTTTAAGAAGGTGTAAAATAAGATATTGTTCTAGTGATGCGTGTCGATGACAGCCTAAAGATTGTTTTATGCCGTCAATTTAGATTTCTACTGGTAGAGTATTTTCGGTCTAAGGAACCTCGGTGAAACGCTGGGTGACAGGAGGAAAACTCTGAAAACAAATCTGAATGAAACAATAAAAATACGGTGTCAAAATGTAAGTTTTATATGAAACCCTGTAAACGCTCCCGTGCAATCTGCACCATTTCACTTTCCACCTCCTCCCTCGCCCGGTCACCATTTATCGCTATCATCTTGGGTAGATCCATCAGGCTGTACGCCTCGTATGTCCTGGAACACAAATCAATTCATCACTAATATTTGTAGTTATATTTTAAAAACCAAAACTTTCAATAACACATACTGAATTCCAAAATGGTAATTTTTGAAACATATGTTTAATATATCTTTATCAAAGAAAGAATCCAGAAGTAAATAAATGTTATGTTTAAGCAGCTTAATTACACAAATTGTTAAGGATTCAGATAGGGTGTAGAGTTCAAATAGTTAATAAAATGTATGAAAATTGTTAAATTACATTTGAATTATTTTAATAACATTGTGTAAAGCTGAATAAGGATTCATATTTTACAGAACACGAAACATTACCAATTTAATAAAAACGTTTAGGTATTTCATAGTTTACAAGGGTCGGTTTGGGTTCAATTGCAAATAGTTATTGCTTAATGGCATATTTTCTCATGTGCAAATAAAAAAAAACTGCTATTATTAAATATAGTTTTCAAGTTGTTGAATTACAAATTATAAATAACCTAATATTATCTGTCATTTTTAAATCAATACTCATTACAGTATAAACTAAAGCTTAGAAAAATAAATAGATTGATGGCAAGTTTGAGTATTACGAAACGTTAGACTGCTAGTATTAAACTTTTTACTAACTTTTTTATTCCATTATCTGTATTTTAGCTACTTATTATTAAGGTGCTAAAATGTGTATTAACTCTTTTTTGTCTACTAAAAATATATTTTCTCAAGGAGATCAGCGGATCTAAAATTGTAAACTTTATAACAAAGCATAGACAAATTTATTTGAAACATAATAAAAATATTTGATATGAACTGAGAATACTAAAAAAACTCAATATGAGCCAAAACAGTTACATTAGGAGATTTTTTTGCGTTTACAAAATCTCCAGCCATCACTTTGGGGATTAGTTCGTGAAAAAAATCACTACTGAAACATCAAATTATAACAGGGTAGAATTTTTGTTTAATTTCAAGATTTGTAATTCTCAAACGGTTTGAGTTAAAATATGAAACGTTGTTAGACTTGAACACGACACGAAATTAAAAATAGCGGCTATTTTTAGTGACCGCCTTTTTAAATTAGATCTTGGATTAGTCTGAATAGCTGTCAAGTACGTCAAATATTTTGCGTAATTGATCAAAAGTAATTTAATAACTATCACTATGCATTTTTAATAATCAGTTGCATTATACTGACCGAATTCGTATACAACTATATATACATATCTATTCCAACAAAATTTAGATTCTTAGCAGTTTCTTGACTGACTTAAATAAACTTTAAATTTTAGCTAAGTTTTTTCATATCTTTTGCGTTGTTGCGTTTTACGCCAGATATTGTTAAATCTCATAACGAGATATTAAAGCTGTCCCATTATTACTGCACGGGCCTTTACACAGTATGCACTTTATTTAATTCACTCACGACTCTCGGAAGATCCTGGAAGTGGCAGGCTTGCCAGTGTCGGGCAGCTTGAACAGTCTCCTCTCATCATTGGCTGCGATGTAGAAGGACAGGTCCGGCACCAGCAGGTCTGTAGGGAAGTTGTAGATGGGAGAACCGGGGATGGGTAGGTTCTGGCGGATACCGGCCAACTTGGCCAGGGCAAATGCTGTTAGACCGTGCCAATACCTGGAGTACAGTGATTGATATTAATAATATTTTGAGGTTTTTCATTTATTAAATGCAATCAGAAACACATTTTACTTGTTATAGCCCACCAGAAAATCTATTTTCCCCTGAAATTAATATGTAATTATTTACTTAAACAGCTCCTTAATGTCCAAGACCCCAAACTACAGTAATAATATAAGAAGTGATTGTTACAAAACAAAATCTAAATTTTCTTTCGAAATCCCAAACAATTAGATGATAAACATATGGGCGCAAGAATTCACTATCAGAGTCGTAAAGAACTGAACTTTGGGAGAATCTGCTTTTCCTTTCCTTAGTGGGAAGTGGGAAGAACCTATATTGAAATCTCAAAAAACTCTACACAAAGTAATTTCGTCAATTCCATGTGATTATTTAGAAACATGTCATATATATGTATATCTTGAGGAGGTGACGATAGCTGAATAAACAATGGCTTTCTTTTAATAAAATAGTACGTAATGTTGCAAATATAAACAACGGTTTATATACAATTTCAGACAATAAGTTAAGAATTTTGCTGTTCTTCCTTCGCGAAGAAGATCTAATATTGGGCATATTCGCAACATTAAAATCGTCACATGAAAAATATTAGACTTTGTATGTTTAGAGGAAGGGGGCTGTTGTGATGTCATTTATTGTACACAGTGTTATTTTCCTTCTTTTTTGTTTGAACCTTATTTTTCAAATTTTTAATTTAAGGTTTTAAAGTTTATAAGTTTTAAATTTAAATTCAAAGTTTTTGTTTTTATTAGCTTACCATTAACAACGTAAGTACTCGTACAATGTTAAGTATATCTTTGTGTTTCTAGATCTAATAATTAATATAACAGCGGAATGAATTTTAAAAGTTATATTAATTATTACATTATGTATTATTTCTAGTAAATCCACCGTAAAATAAAGCTTTTTTTATTCCATTCTATTTTAGAGAGCATAAACCCAAAACCCGTTTTGCATCAAAAATGTCTGCAATCGTTTACTTGCAAAATCGTTTTTTATTCATAAAAAATATGATAAGAGCAAATTTAATAAAACTTGTTAGGACTCCTTATGATTTGTGATGAATTTATGGGCTTTACGTTGGAAAATTGGGCCCAAGCCTATTTGCACAAATTAATAAGAGGAGAAGGCACGTAATATGTTTTCTGCACGTAATAAGACTTTTCAAAATAAGGCAGTAAAGCGCAATGCTAAGTAATTTCACTTACTAAGGTTCACTCTAAGGATTAAATAAATTTGTATTCCTTTCCTCATATTATTAATTTTTCACTTATTGCAGAACTTTATTCTTATTTACTCCTGTATTCTATATTTTACTAAGTAGATTGAGTTGCCCGAATGATAAATTTCATTTGAATTATTTTACGACTTGGATTTTAAATAAAATTAGACACGTTTTGCAAAAAATATCCATCAAGGGTCATCAGAATGGTGTTAGCTTTCTTAATTGATTATAAACCCAAATTAATCAAAGACTGTGAACTTACTGATCCATGACGACTAGACGAGTCTTTACGATGGACTTAACCAGCTCAGCCATCAGGTAGTTGTTAAGGCTGTGATAAGCGCTTCGCACCAGTCGTGGCTTCATGGACATGAGACCACGGATACCTGCCAGGTAGTCGGGTGGACTGCGCAGGTAGGTACCATTCAGCTTCTGGGTGAACAGACGGGCCGTCGCTGACTTTCCTGAGAACAATAGCCCAGATGTTATGTGAGATTAATTCACCATTTTAGTTCTTAACTCATAGGACTACAAGTTAACAATCGTTCTAAATGTATGATTGATTACAATTTATGGACAAATAAAATAAATACAATTTGTAATTTACCTTTACAATATTTTGAAAGTTTAAATTTTAATCTCCATATAGATAGGGTAGGCGTTTTTTTTTTTATTAAATGTGAGTTTGTTAACCCTATGCACTCGAAGGCATTTTTTTTTATATTTTGTCCTTGGAGCTGTGCTGGCTGCCGCCATTTTGTCGGAAGCGTGGGTTAAGTTTTGCCGTAATGTTATTTCAGCTGGTATGTCCAGCTGTACTGGCCAATATATAATACATCCATAGCTCGTAAGGCCAGCACCACTGGCCACTAAACATAGCAGTTATTTTCTAATATTCTCTTTGTTTTATAGTGAATGGTGAAGTGCTGAAGTCTGTCGAGAAGCTTTATTTTAAAGTATTTGTTTAGTAAAGCAGTAAATTTTAAATTAGCCTATAATTCTTTTCTAAACATTAACTGTTCAAATAAGACAAACGACGCGTAGTGGGCAAATACACTAAGGTGATGGAAGTGATAGAAAACCAAGAAGACTTTACTAGAAGATGTGTGTTAACTATTCTTGAATACACATAAGTATGTATTTTTAAAACTGTTATTACGTAAAAAAAAATGTAAAGACTGATAACAATGTAAAATAGTTCATAAAGTATAAAATAACATACTGTAAAAGCCTTCTTTATAAAATTGTATTACAAATCTTTGTTAACAATATAGGTAAGAGAGTTAAATTTTCTAAATTTATGGTTATCTTTGTATTAGAAAGATTCATTTAAAAATTTTAATTATTTTTAATTTCTTCTTTACATTTCTAACATTTTAAATTACTATGCAAATAACACGGAGGAAATTGAAAAATAATTCCGATCTGGGGAAGGAAAACAACAAAAGTGACAGAAAAGATGCTGGAATTGATCGAAATAACGTGAACTACACCATTTTCTGAGAAGAAAGGCCTATATTGTAAGGAGGCGTGAAGGAAAAGCCCCATCAAGCCAAGTAAAATGTGTGATATAATGATGCACGTTACCGCTGGTGAAAACAATTTATTACCTCTCGAAATCTGGGAGTTCTGTTTAACAGGTCAACATAGGGCACTCACTTTTCGTGCTAAATGTATTGTATGTTATGGAGTTTCACTGTAATGCGTGTATCGAGGAAATTACAGTTCTGGCGTTGAATAAACATTGGTAGAATCAGGTTCAGGTACCAAATCAATCCAGTAAAATTGTATGCATATTTGCAGTAATTTAATTAGTTGAGTTTTTAAACTCATAATTAGTTTTTAAACTCATCACTCAGAGAGTTCAAAAATATCTGTTCGCACTATAGATAGGTAGAATTGTCACTTTACATGAGAAAGATCGATATCGTTGATGATGTCATGTAACAAACATCAGCCAACTCCTGTGTGATTCTATCAATCATACATTTTGCGAAATTTCATCAGTGTATGCAGAAGTTGGAAAAATGTCTCTTCTAATATGTATAGAATTCACATATTACAAATTTTCAAGTAGTGAATTATCTGTGTAACATTGTAGTCTGTTAATTTTGAGATCTCTGACTGATTAAGTGTACCTGCGTATTAAAATGCCAGACAGTATTTTTCAACATTTTGGTGCATTATTAACATAAAGTTTGATATTTTAAAACCGTTAATATATTGTGACAAATGATTCGTGGTAATCATATTGAAGATTTAATCGTACCAAATATGTCATTAAGCCCTTCCTTGTAAGAATTTCACAAGCTGCAATTATGATTTATTTCATGTATTGCACTATATAATATGATATTTACACCATAATTAATATCAAATGTTTAATTTTTTATTTACTGATTTGTATTTAGCCAGTTTTGAGGATTCCTCCAAAAGCACGTCAAGTTTATTAAAATGGTTTGGTGTTAAAAAGGACGTAGCAGTTATCTTTAACCAAAGTTAACGTTAGGATATATTAACTCAAATCTAAACAAAGGGTGATGAAAACTACTACCACTCATGAACTAATCACCACAAAGACAGTTAACAAATATCACAGCACTATTGATGAAATGGAAAACATATTGCCTACTAAAACGAAATATACAAGCTAGAAATTTAAGGGTTGAAACGCACGAGTATATACTTAGTTTATTTATCTGTAATGTAATATCAGTAAATACATAATAAGAATCTTGTGATGATCGTTCGTGACAATTTTCACTTACCGGATCCCTTGATGCCCTTCGATGACGATGAAAGGGCGACGATCAGGGGCGCCCTCTGCGGTCTCCCTGGGCCACTGGACCAACTGGTTGTTCTTCATCTTCTCGTGCAGCTCTTGCACCTGAGGGATGTCCATCAGTTCTGGCTGCAAGCAAATCACCATCAAAGACTTCAACTTTTATCATTCTCCATGGTGTAAAACTCTAAGAATGTTCGAAAAAAAAAAAAAAAGCCAGCTTGTAAACTCCTTATGATATAGAAAGGAGTCGTTTTTCCTACGTTTGATGGTTCATTGTATATGATCCATACTCTCTACTATAACTTCTACATTTGTTTATAATTTATTTGTACACCTGGCAGTGTTTTATACATTTAAACTACTAACTTTGTTCATATTAGTTCAAAATTTCATTAAAACTAATTATTTTTCATGCATACAAGGATAAAAAGATCACCTATATTTTATAGTACGTGAAATATGTGAAAGCTTCCAAATTAATTGTTTTCCTATTCATAAGGGATATGAAAAATATTACTGCAATTTTGACCTATTCCAGTAATCTAACAATAGGCCAACATAATAAGACAATCTACAACTAAATAATCTACTATCTTATAAAGGTATACACGAAAGACTAGGCTAGAAGTAGTTAACTAGAGAATAAAAAAAGACTTCAATTTAAAGACAAAATGGTAATTTAGCAGATTTTTGACTAGATAGCTTTTTTATCCATTAAAATTAAATGCAAATGCAATTATTAATGATCACTATTTCTATTTATAAAAACTTTCTAAGGTTTGAGAACAGTTTTAAAATAATTGATTCTTTGTTGCTTTGGGGATAATTGGAGACTTTTTTAGTGTAATTTGAAAATGATTTATGATAGTTCGAAAATGGTTGGATGGTATAATAATAGTTTTACGGTGGTTTGGAGGTGGATGGAAATTAGTTTTTGGATGGTTTGAGGATGATTTGTGATTTTTTTAGGATTATCTTAAGATAATTTGAGGATACTTTGAGCGTAACTTGAGGATGATTTGAAAATACAGGAAGATTTGAATATGGATAGAAAATAATTTGTATATAATTTCAGGACAGTGTAAAAGGAGTTGGAAGGAGCTTTGAAGATAGTCTGTGAATAATTTTAGGATCTTTTGAGAGTGGTTTAAAATCTTCTATAGATGATTTGAGGATGCTGTAAGAATAATTTGAGGATAATTTGATTTGAAGATATTTTGAAATTAGGTTGTATATATTTGTGATAAATAATATGATAAAATTAGTTGTTTACATTTAATTTCATAAATCCAGCGATACAATTATATTAGAATGCAGTTTGTTTGAATTGCTAGTTAAAAGACTAGTGGTTGTTGATTATTGAGTGATATAAATACATCATATATAGGTTTTTCCAATGTATAATTTGTGCTTGCTATAAATTAAACATATAATCTTAGCTAACTAACAATGCTATGTATCATCTTCATATACCACCCAAACCTCCATCACATTCGTCGTAATACCTATTCAAATATGCAAGAGCATTAACTGCTACTGATTAAACTCTACTCTAGATTATCAGCAGACTTTTACACAAATTATTACGACTACATTACTTTGAGCACCCAATTCAAACTACTCTAATTTGTGATGGCACTTGTATTTTTTAATTAATTAAATTTAACTAAAAACATTTGACCAAGCTAAATAGTCCCTTGCTGATGATTTATTTGCGAAAAATTTTAAAAGAGGTGAGCTTGTTTTGATCACTATATACAATATTATCAATTTGTTATGGATATTATAAATAATGAATTAATATGTTATTTAAAAGTCTATCCTATAATTTTAAACCTGATTTTTTAACGTTCGTATATCAAATAATTATAATTTCTCTTTAACACGCTATATTTAAAACGCTTAGCCTACAATATTCATAAATCTACATTATTTACTTTGCCGCTAATAAAATGTAGTTTTGTCCATTATAAACTTACAACATCTTGCAGAACGTTGAATATCTCGGGCAAGTTATGGAATATACCGAATGTTGAGGTGTGGGTTGTGTCATATTGGTCTCCTGAAACAAACTAAAAGTATAAAACTTACAACATCTTGCAGAACGTTGAATATCTCGGGCAAGTTATGGAATATACCGAATGTTGAGGTGTGGGTTGTGTCATATTGATCTCCTGAAACAAACTAAAAGTATAAAACTTACAACATCTTGCAGAACGTTGAATATCTCGGGCAAGTTATGGAATATACCGAATGTTGAGGTGTGGGTTGTGTCATATTGATCTCCTGAAACAAACTAAAAGTATAAAACTTACAACATCTTGCAGAACGTTGAATATCTCGGGCAAGTTATGGAATATACCGAATGTTGAGGTGTGGGTTGTGTCATATTGATCTCCTGAAACAAACTAAAAGTATAAAACTTACAACATCTTGCAGAACGTTGAATATCTCGGGCAAGTTATGGAATATACCGAATGTTGAGGTGTGGGTTGTGTCATATTGATCTCCTGAAACAAACTAAAAGTATAAAACTTACAACATCTTGCAGAACGTTGAATATCTCGGGCAAGTTATGGAATATACCGAATGTTGAGGTGTGGGTTGTGTCATATTGATCTCCTGAAACAAACTAAAAGTATAAAACTTACAACATCTTGCAGAACGTTGAATATCTCGGGCAAGTTATGGAATATACCGAATGTTGAGGTGTGGGTTGTGTCATATTGATCTCCTGAAACAAACTAAAAGTATAAAACTTACAACATCTTGCAGAACGTTGAATATCTCGGGCAAGTTATGGAATATACCGAATGTTGAGGTGTGGGTTGTGTCATATTGATCTCCTGAAACAAACTAAAAGTATAAAACTTACAACATCTTGCAGAACGTTGAATATCTCGGGCAAGTTATGGAATATACCGAATGTTGAGGTGTGGGTTGTGTCATATTGGTCTCCTGAAACAAACTAAAAGTATAAAACTTACAACATCTTGCAGAACGTTGAATATCTCGGGCAAGTTATGGAATATACCGAATGTTGAGGTGTGGGTTGTGTCATATTGATCTCCTGAAACAAACTAAAAGTATAAAACGTATTTCAAGAATTTCGTGACTCAATTGTTTCAATAAATAAATGTACTAATTCTTAGGGTTGAAATTTTTAGAGAGTAATACTTTATGCCACTAAAAATGATTAACTAAACCAATCCTAATCTTGAAATAAGTAACGCTTAAAATATATTTATAGAACAAAATACAATCTCATCAAATAGGAGAGTAAAAAAGCAATAATATTCATAAAAATGCCATAAAAAAAGCAGTGCGAGACATCTTAATAGACACTGGACCGTCTGTAAAACTGTTTCAGATTGATAAATAACAAAAGATTGCAAATGTTTTCGCTTAAAGCAATGAATGATAGGCACAAAAACATATTCTGTATTTTTATTGTCCAAGTATAACTGTATAACGAATAAACAAAAATTGTTTTCAAAAATTTTTAAATTGATTACGATCCTATACTCTCAGAAAACTTAATAATGTTGAAAAGATTTAATTAAATTATCACACGTTGTGACAAATTTTTATTAATTTTTCTGAATAGCAACCACCTTATATGTAATTTAAAACTGTTCCTTAACATTTAAGATTTGCTTATGGATTCATTTACGACTAAAAGTTGAAATTTGCACAAAGCAAATTGAATAGAACGGGTAGGAACTTACTAGAACAAATTTAATTTTTATCCATCTTCACTTATCTAAGACATACGGGTTCCAACATTGTACTACAATTTACATACAAGGGCTAATGAAAGAAATAGAGTGAAATAAATAATGTATTTTTCCTTAAGTCTGTTTGACATTACATTCTACCTAAATCCTTGTCGAATAAGCTAAACAAATAATCAGTGCCTGACATTTATGAAATATACATACATACTTTGTAGCATTCAAACATTGGTTTGTAACTGAACCAACCCCTAAACAGTATTAATACATTAATATTCATATTCAGTACACTTATAGATATATTTACCTCACGTTTTACATACACTAAGTTTCTAGATTAATTTTGAGTTGTAAAATGAGAATGAGGTTTTGTGTCATTAGATTGTACTGATGAACATGTCTCAAGTTTACATCAATTGCTAACTTGCCAATATAAAATACATTGTATAAGTTTTCATGAAATTCCAACGTTTGTATAAATAACTCGTCTTGAATAGGTAAGAAAAGCATAGCGTCATGGTTTGAATAAAGCATATTAGAAAACTTTGAACTTTCAGAGAGTTGGTATTAATAATATTAAAAGGTGGCTTTAAATACATTCATTTATAGGGACTCTTATGAATTTACAATTAAGTTTAAATATTTTTGGCTACAAGGTTCGCGAAATTGCATTAACGTGGAACGCCTACTATAAAAAGAAGGCAATGTTGCATACAGTAATGTACAAGTGTATCGTTCAAAGTTCGTTTAAGGCGTTACCTAACGTTTCAAACTCTGATTAACCGATTCTAAAGTTAGCTTCGGTTTTATAATTGTTATTACGTTGTTATTATTTTCAAAATAGGATTACATAAAGCATATTTGTATTGTCCTCACTTTGGTAGAGAGATGAAGATAATGAAGGTCACGGTAACACAATTCGCAAATGAATACGTACAAAGTGGCTCGAGGGCACTGGGCTTTATTGTAGTTTCATTTAGTGTATCCTACAAATGATAATGTTTAACATTAAAATTCAGACTAAACAGTGTAGGAACCATCTGCAGAAGATTTTAATTCGAATTCCAATGAATACAATTATTATGAATATGGTTCCTAATTATTAAAACCAAAAAAGGCATTCCGAGCTTTACAACAACTGCCAGTTCGTATAGCGATGATATAAAATCTTTTTTTTAAATAGCATTGAATTTCATATCTAAAATTGTTATTTCATGTCTGTTGCACACATTTTTAAATAGCATTTTGAACAAAGGGAGTGATTCAAATATACTTAACTCAAAAATCATAAAACCAAAGAAAAGTGGAAATTTTTCTTTTGTTTTCACTACGAGATAATTACGTCATTTCCAGTATTATACATTGCATCCAGAGGTTATCGTACAACATTTGCTGTAAAATAATGCCAGACTAACTACGAACACTAAAAGCCATGTTTGTTTTAAAAATTTAAAAACATTAAAGATGGCTTAACATTCACAAAGATTGAAAAATAATTTGATTGGTTAATAAAACAAAGAAAATATTTAAATTTTAAAAGGTACGGTTAAAACATGTATTATTTTTACCAAAGACTGGTAAATTATGTATTTTGATCCTATAAGCTTTAATTAGGATAAGATAAATACATTCAAATTCAAAATGTATCGAATGAATACGGTGAAACTTATTTAAATGCTAATAGTTTTATAATATTAAGTTATATACTCACTCATGTATCCAGGCGGTTGTTGGCACACCACGTATGAACACGCTGCCACCAGGTGTAAATAAAGGAAAACAAACATTGCCGATTGTGTAGTGATCTTTTATCTGGAAAGCCAAATCACCACAAATGACACGTAAAATAAGAGGACTTAAAGTAAATATAATTGGCATTCATAAAATGTCTCAGGTTCACAATATATCTTAGTTTACAAAACGTTCTTAAGTGCCATCTTCAATACACGCTAAAAATAACACTGTTCTAACCATCAGTACAATAGATTCTGCCTTTGACCAACTTCAGATTCAGGAGATGAAAGGAAAAATATTAGAGCAAAATACATTGAAAAAATGTAGTGCTACATTTTTAACTTTTATAAGCAAACTAAGTCTAAAACCAACCACCATATATCTTTAAATTAGGCACACTTTCAGGCTTATTATCTGGGTGTCTGACGATGATAATAATTATATTATTTATGTGACTGATAATCTGAGATATATTATAAACATAGAATGAATACGCCAGACAACGTGTTACGTAACAGGCGTTGCTGCAGTTTAAAGCAAAATTCAAACTCTACAGATTAAATTGTTTTCTTGACATGACTTGCAGATAATTACACAACGCTGACTCTTTGCTAAATTCCATAGATAGACATGCACCACCACCAAAGACTATGATAGCTGTGTAGATATTTAGTTACATAGTACAATAAGTCCATTCGATCTCGAGATTAGTTAGTTAGTTACAGATGTCGCTAACGTTACTTCATGCATTATCTCAAATTTACGTGTCAAATCGTCCTCGTCATATTCTGTGAACAGTTAGGCTAACGCTCAGCTAAACCCCATTGGCCCAAATAGGGTGAAGCACCCTCATCAAACTAGATATTGCCTACATAGAAATGCAGATTCGACAATTCGTTCTGCAGATATTGTGCCGTCAGGTGCCAGAGAAGAGAAATACGTTCAGCCCCTCTGTGTTTTTCAGCCTCCCCTCCCACAATTCCTTAATGCTTTAATACACCGCATGTTTATGATCCAATATGCACAGTAACTTGTGAACGGCCGTATTTTTTAGTTCCTGGATCATTGCTTGTAATTCAAATTAAATTTCCTTTAACCATACGCCATTCCATATAATATTCTATGGTAAAAATATCAATGAAAGTAATCTATTTAATAACTACTAATAGTTTCATTATCTACTAGTTATGTTTTTGGAAGAGTAGTATATGGACAAAAACCAAACAAGTAGTATTGAAATATATCGACATGCATTTCCAAATAATAAGACTATGATAATTACGTAAATGATAAATAATAATTACATTGAATCTCTTGTCAGTGGCCTACTCAGGGGGCTGACGAGACTAGTACCTCCAACACAAAATTCTCTCAAGTAAAAAAAATAGTAAATACAGCACACTTCCATCTATCATGGAAATAAATTTAGTTTAATCGGATCACAAATTATAAAGTTATAAATTTTGATTTAAATGCGCCCAAAACCAGTACTATTATTTTATTATTATTGCCATAAAAATTGAGAGCATTAAAATAAATGTTATATTGAATGATTAAAACAACCTTTTAAATTATTCGTTTTACATATCTAAACGCAGTAATACACAAATTAACATCCAATTTAATTCCCTTTATTGTAGCTCTACTGGTTAGTTTGTTAATTCCTAAACCCTTATTATCCTTATTATCTAAACATTTAGTATCCAATAGTGAACCAGGTTTAGACCTCAAAATACATTTTTCATGTACCACTTTAAGCATAGCAAAATATATCCTTTTTATATTTTTTATGTGTAAGTATAATTCTTTGGACCCAAATTAAACTAGTTAATCATTAATTTTATCACACTATTAAGGGATTAAATAAAATATTATTAATATTAAAACAGGATCTATTCCTTTCAGAATAAAAGCTCATACTCTCAATTTAATTACTTAACACAGTTATATTGTGTAGGAGGTGTGTTTCATACTTACATTGGTGTTTACGGCCTCGAGAATTAAAATTAGTTCGTTCTTATTACATCTTATCTCGCAAAGCTCTCTCACCCATTAACCGATATGATTGTGAACGGAGATAGTCCCATCAACATTCTATATTACTGTAGTTAAATGGTGGTACAACTTTAAATTTAAATACTAAATGAATATATAAAAGAGGTTAGAACGATGAAGATGCGATGTGAGTTTTATCTAGAGCTACCGACATAAAGTCATAAAGGATGTCTCTAAATTGCTGATTATTCACAGCTTGTAGTTTTCACACAGTGTCAACACTCTATGTTGTAAAAATAACAATAGCTTTTTCTGCTATGAGTTATAACAGTTGAAGAGTCCAGAATATAGGGAAATGACTATAGTCCTAGAATGTTTTTGAAAAATATGAATTCTTTACTCTTAGTATGTATACGAAAAAACCTGTAGGGGTTGAAATTGTTTGGATAAGGTTTATTTATGGATATTTATATTTTTTAAAGCAACAAAAGACAATAAAACCAATCAAAAGACTTACAAAAGACAACAAATCACTGCAAAACCAAATAAAAACAGCATTTATTACTCAACCTGCAACTTGACCCCGAAAATGGTCATTGCTTACTAAAATAGGAAAACAAACATGATCATAGGCCATGAAACTTGTAAATAACAATCAAATTAAGTGAAGTGTGTTGTTCATTAGTTAAGCTAATAGGTTAGGTTAGATTAGGGTAACAAAATAAAATAATTCTTTTGTTGAAAAAACTCAATTGGTACTTGTATTATTACATTAGATAAGGAAATAATAAGCCTTATTGTTTGAGAGACCAATTAAAGAATAAATATTGAATAAAATGACAATTGAACAAAATTGATTTAGTTGCGAATTTTATCCACATCGTACTCACTTTCAAATTGAATTGTTGCTGGGATGAGACTTTCAAAATTTATTTCTTCATAACATTGTAGAAGCGCTTTAGATGCATCTAACCTTGGACCTGACTTACTGGTAATGGACCACATTAAATGTTTTCAAAAGTTCCATATTGTATATTGCTGACTAAACATTCCCTTCTAAAAAGGCTCCTTTTTTCAACACAAATACCTACTTGCAGTCATTGAGCTTGAAAATGTATCTCTGTAAAAAAAACTTTCAACTTCTACTCACGTGAATATTAGCACTCTGTGTTGGAAACGAACTAGATCTGGGAAAGAACCATGATAAGTGTTTATGTCTTGCGTGTAGTCAATAACAACAAAGGTTTAGAACCGGATATTTACATTTTGTACCTCCATTAGCCTCACGTGTTGTTTATTGGTTGATAAGTGCAATATTTTGTCACATTCGAAGTATGTTTGTACGCTAATTAAATAATTATAGAATGTAATCAACTTATTAAATAGTTTTTCTTAAGCAAAAGATTAGTTTTATCCGCCCCGTGAGTTATTACGAAGATTTATAAAAAACGAATATTAGAATACACCAAGCACACTAAATAATGACAATATTAACGTAACTTCATTGGATCCCTTTTCGGCTACTGTTTTCTTAAAACATGATTTCTCACTGCACAAGTCACACACGAACAACGACATCTCTCGACTTCAGTACACATCATTTTTGTATGTGAGTGTGTGTGTGTGTGTGTATATATATATATATATTATATATATATATATATATATATATATATATATATATATATATATGTACAGGGTGTATATTATGTCTGGAAACACCCAAATATATCCTTTAATAATTTAAATATAAATTTGAAAACCTCTTACAATCGTGATAGAGATTGGGCATCTACTTTTTGGAACAATGTTTTGTTATGTCACACCAACGGGGGACGTCCTGCCGAGGGTATCGTGAATATTCTTAATGGAAAGCCCTATACCTTGTGATACATAATTTTAAAGGTAAATAGCTTACTGAATTGAATGCCACAAACCGCATCTCAAGGGAATTATTGTATCAGAAAATAGAGCATTTTTAGTATTGAAAATTTACTGATGTTCAACAATGTAATTTTAACATGGTTCTTGCCACAAAATGTGTTACACTAATTTTTTTAAGCATTTTTTAAATGTTCAATTAAAATAAAATAAACAATTTATTTTTAAGCTGGTTTCATTAGTACAAATTTACCAGTTTTTATTACAATGAATAAAACTTATGAGTCACTTTCTCTGATTACTTATGAATCTGTACTTGGTGTTTTCCAGTCAGCAGGAAGGTTTAAAGAGACAAAGGTCACTAGCCTATGAGAAACATTATTGTGTTATTAATCATCTAGTCTACAGGTTTCAGTTTGTTGAGCATGGAGCTTTCACTAGACAGGTCTAAGCTTGGGAATTACAAATGGACAAAGGTCATATCATTCCTGTCGAGTTAATCAGTGTCTCTGAAGCATTGCTGTCAACAAGTGTTATCTAATTACAGTAGTTCAGTTTTTATTTGGCATTTTAATGGAATTGCCTGAAAGAGAACGAATTACTCTGTTGATGATGCGAGGATATGGCGATCGTCAAGGATCTTATCGGGAAGTTTGTAATTTGTTTAATGACACTTTCCCAGAAAGGAATCCCATAAGTGTTTCAACAATATCAAAAATTTAGTGAGGCGTTTTGAAATGACAGGGAGTGTACGTAAATCGGCCAAAGTCGGGTAGGATACAATCTGCAACAGATGAAGAACATGCACTAGATGTTTTGCAAACATTTATTGAAGACCCACATACATCGCTCAGAAAAGCTGCACAGCAACATGATATGCACCCTATGTCTGTGAGTAAGATTTTGAAAAATTAATAAATACAAACCAATTTAAAGTTCATTTAGTCCAACAGTTTAAGTGAGGATGATTACGACAGAAGAGTTGAGTTTTGTGAACTTGTGATGCGCAAATGTGATGACAATAGAGATTTTCTGACCAACATACTATTTTCTGATGAGGCAACTTTTTTCCTAAATGGCAATGTTAACAGGCACAATTGCCGTTACTGGGCTAGTGAAAACCCACATTGGATTACTGAGTCCCATTCAAAGCAAGCAACCACAAAAACTTGAACGTATGGTGTGGAATTTTAGGTAACAAAATTGTTGGACCCTTTTTCATCAATGGAAATTTAAATGCCGAACTTTACTACAATATGCTCCAAAATGAAATAATCCCAGCTATTCAAATTGCATCAGGAGAATACTTTGATAATGTATGGTTTCAGCAGGATGGTGCTCCACCCCATTATGGGAGACAGGTAAGAGAGTATTTGGATTTAAGGTTTCCTCATAAATGGATTGGCCGAAGAGGAGAAATCGAATGGCCTCCAAGATCTCCGGATTTGTCACCAATCGATTATTTCCTATGGGGTCATTTAAAATCCAATGTTTATAGAAGAAAGCCTCATAATTTGGAAGACCTAAGAAACAGGATTATAGAGGAGATTGCTTGATAACTGAAGAAATGTTAGGCAACTCTGTCGAATCATTTTTACACAAGATTGGCTCATTGTCAAACCGTAGAAGGAATACAGTTCGAACAATTGCTTTGACACCAAATGCAGGTAAAACGTTTGTTGTAAGACTTTTCTAACAGCATACATTATTTTTTATTTGTAATAAGAAATCACAATAACATAAGTATTTCCATAATTGTACTGTAATAAAACACTGGCAAATTTGTGCTAATAGAACCAGCTTAAAATGAAATTTTTGTTTTATTTAATTGAACATTTAAAAAAATGCTAAAAAATTAGTGTAACACATTTTGTGGCAAGAACCATGTTAAAAATTACATTGTTGAACATCAGTAAATTTTCAATACTAAAAATGCTCTATTTTCTGATACAATAATTCCCTTGAGATGCGGTTTGTGGCATTCAATTCAGTAAGCTATTACCTTTAAAATTATGTATCACAAGGTATAGGCTTCCATTAAGAATATTCACGATAACCCTCGGCAGGACGTCCCCGTTGGTGTGACATAACAAAACATTGTTCCAAAAAGTAGATGCCCAATCTCTATCACGATTGTAAGAGGTTTCAAATTTATATTTAAATTATTAAAGGATATATTTGGGTGTTTCCAGACATAATATACACCCTTATATATGTATGTATATATAAACACAGTCTTTTGACTTTGATTGCACAATAACCCTTCCTGATTTCTAATAATACTGTGAAAATCTTTCAACCTTTGATCTGATAATGTTCATCTGTTGATCACACCTTTAGGAGGGATCTCCATGCATCTGTCTTGAGAAGATACCCTAATTAACACCAGAATTTGAAGTGTTGTGTGACCGATGGTGTTAGGTGGTGCTTTTGGAGGGCCACATTGGTTTCTGTGATACCATGTGCTTGATGGGATCCCGGGAGACCTACACTGTCATTGTCTTCTTATCTCGTAGTTAATTTATTCTTGTTTTTAATTCATTGTTATTTTTTATTTATTGTTAAAATGTATTATCGTTACTACTATTATTACTTCTATATCTTGCTTATTGTTATTGTTACGAAATTGTTATTTTATTACCTTGCTTGTTGTTGCTATTATTTTTACTGTTATTACCATTCTCGTTGTTATTACCTAGTTAGTACTGTTATTGTTATTATACTTATATATCTATATACTTTTTTATTGTTGATACTGCTGATAAGTAACACTATTTTGTTATATTATTACTATTTAGTATAGTTGGTTATAGTATTAGCGTTCTTCTTGGTTAGACTATTTTTGATGCAGATGTGAAATGGTGTATTGCCGTATATTAAATAAATAAATAATGTTGCCAGTAAATTACACCGTTTGTAGATAAATGTGTTGCGGCTTGTTCAGTGATACCGGTTTGGTTTTAATTAACCTCAATGTGTTTTAATTTGGAATGAATTCATCACATTGACTGCATATATCCATTCACGGATAACCGAAACTTATTTCCAAATGTTCGTCAAAAATGTTATTATAAGTTTCATTTCTCAAGAAACTTCCAAGAGTTATTTGTTTTCGGTGTACAAACAACGCATTTTCAATGATGACAAATTAGTATATATATTTTTATTCCTTTTTACATGGATTTTGTACCAGTAGGAATATTAGTACTAAGGAGATCAGATCTCGTGATTCAACTGACCTGTTTGTGGGTCTTATAAAACATAATAAGGAGAACATTCGGTACAGTCACAACTGTCAAATGGTCACAACTACCATAGACAAGATTTCAACCTGCGCAATTTCAATTGAAATTCCAAGTTTGACGCCTTAGACCTTGAGGCAAACGGCTCACGATATATTAAGTATTTAAATTTAAACTAGGAGTATGTACTATTTTATAAATATTATACTTATAAAACAGGCATTACTCTAGCAATACCGCAATTTTCTATAATTTAAATTCTAGTTAAGGTTTTATGATTATATATTTAGGCTTTCAAATTTGTATAATGAATTTTATTACGTGTTAAAGAGAATATTTCTTTACATTTATATATGACGAGTATTTCGGGAATTCTGCTTTGCTAAATTTTGGTGGTTGTTGAATCGCAATTTAATGTATTATTTGACAACACATTTGAACATGTTGAATGTTGTCAAAAACTACTTACACTCTTACACATACATACCTTGACTTTGGTTTCATGGTTTTATTTACAACGTTCCTCTATGTTGTATGACACTACCATCATATTTTTGTAGCTTTATTTGATTATTTCTTTGTTTTAAATTATAAAAACCAAGTTAAAACAAATACATGCTTCCCATTCTTCTTATTATCAAGCACTACTTTTACAAACCTATTCTAGCAAAACGTCTCATTATAAACGGAAAAAAAACTGTTGCTTTGAAAAAAAAAAAAAAAAACTTAAAACCAGAGTTCTAAGATCTGTTTTGTAAGTTTGTATTAGAATCTAAGAATATGTTTCGATACAAAACTGACCAACCTATGTTCGAAAGTTAAAGTATTTCCGTTGTAAGTGGCCATACCAACTTATATTTTTAAGTACATTTTACTATGATTATAAGCTTATATTACTTTATAATTGTATCTATTGAACCCTTAACCTTTCATGTTCAAACCCAAACTCAGAAAGTAGCACATAACATTTTATGAAACCATATTTAGAGACTAGAATATGTTCTTAAATATTAATAGGTGTTTAATACTGTTTTATTGTAACATTATTCGTAAAATTCGTTAAAGCTGTCAAATATTTTAAAAGATATATGAAAAGACTACAACAAAAGCATTTTCTTGTGAGAGAGTTGAAATGTTAACTACAGGAATGTCGGGGAATTATACCATAAAACTATTTCAATTTTTAGAAGAATGTATAGGAATTTTCAATAAATACATAAAACAGACGGATTCGGTAATAATGATATGCAATTTATTATGTGGTACAAAAAATAGGTATTTCTATTTAGCTAACAAACCTAAATTAGAAAAGAACCTCGTTTAACACTAATCTATTCTTCTAGTGTCCTCTTTTCCATTGTTTGTGATGTGATATAGTCTATTATGACGTATATTTTTAAAGTAAAATTTGCTTTTAGAGTTGAAAATATTAGTTAATTAAAGAAAAGCTAAGATTTATATTTTAAGGAAATACCAAACTAATAGTTTAATGAGTATTTTATAGGTAAGTAACTACAAAGAATTAGAAAAATCAATTTTTATTTTGACAAACGCATAAATTCTTTTGGCGTTTTCAATTTGAATTGTAAAACATTTTTAAAAATACTTAATCATTTTATAATTTTTGCATCTTGCACAAACTTCTAAACCAATATTTTTGACTTTTTGATGGTAATTACGAGTTTTTTATGTTATCTATTCACATTATACAACGCATTACGTAGTACTCTGATTAATGTAATACATACACTTCCTAAGGATGTTCTTCTTTTTGGTGTGCAGGAACATAATATGAGCTGCATTATCTTGAATCAGTTCTCCTTTAAAGATTCTAAATTGGCAATAGACAGTGATTGGTGACGGGAGGTATACAATATAGTAAAGAAAGGAAATATTTCAACACGTTAAAACATACGTTTTTAGCGATTGATTGTTTGTTACTTTTACACAAATTCTGTACATTTACTTTGTCTTACGTGCAGAGTGTGAGCAGCGTGTTTCTTGTAATTAATACAATTTATTCAGGTTTTAGAGTTTTAGTTTTTGTATTAAATCATCCTGGTCATGGTTTGGCTATGGTTTGGTCATGTTTAAATGTGTTTTAATGCATTGTGTTGCTATTGGGTGAATATTAACACTATTTTATCGAATGAACGCTTAACCAAATTCTGCAACTTTGTTTCTAAGCTAAATTTGGTACTTAAAATAACTTATATTGAACTAAGAGTCGGCTGCAATAGTGACTGTTTTATTGTTAGCTTTATATGAACTTCAAAAACGTTTACCATTTTTTCTCCATCGAATTATGGAAGATGTATTATCTTAAATACCTATGATTAATAAGCACTGCGTTTTGTATGTATTTTATTAATTATTCCAAAAACATTTTCAACCTTTATCTACCTTATCGTTTAAATATTGAAAACATGTACGCATCATTAAAAAAAAAACTAAAACCGAAACCTTTATGAGTATTAATTATATTTTTAAAATGAGAAATCTCTTATAATTCTATTAACAAAACTAATAGCCTATAATTTTATGAAGTTTAGCATTATTTTTATGTGGTGAAAGTCAAGTTCATGTAAGTACACCCCAAAACTATCTGTGACTATATGAGTATGTTACGCATAGAGGTTTTTGTTTGAAGATTTTGTTTGGTAAATATGCCGTTTATAAGAAACACTGACTATGTGAGTATGTTAGTGTCTCATGAATTATAAACGGTCGGAAACATTTAGTAGAATTATTCTACCTCTAAATATCGCGTTCTATCAAGTGATAATTGATAATAATAATGATAACTGTAATAACAATTAGTAACAATAATAATAATTGACAATAATAATAACAATACTTGATTATTGATTATTGATGGTTGATAATTATCATCCATTGATAATTATGAATCTTCGCGAGACTAGTGAGGACTTCAGACGTAGGACACCTAATAGTCTGACACCATCAACTCAAATATCCTCAAAATGCTATCCCCTTTTATTCGTATTTTGAGGACGTGATAATCGAATATTTTTCAATAAATTTATTATTTATAGTAAATTTATTTGCGAATAAGTATTTACTTTATAATAAATACATTGTCTGATAAACAATTGAATTTTGAAAACTAATGCTAGCAAAATTTTTTAAGTAACTTTGAAAAGTATCAACTAACTTGCGAGCAACTAAGAGATAAAAGGGATATTAACTAATTGTCTAATAGTCCCTGTAATACTCTACATGTAATATTTCTGATCTCCGCCTCAACTTCTCTGCGGGACCTGTCGCCGTTGACGTGCACCATTCTTGGCCGGTGGAATCTGCCGAACGCTTTGTACATGCTGTAACAACACATAGCACTCGATTACATGTAAACTCTTATGTTACGATTTGTGTAACAACCTCTTTTACTGAAGTATAATGAGAAAAATATATAGTGCCAGTAACACGAATCCCTATACATGTGCATTATCCCCTTGTCGCCTTACACCTTGATCTGTCTTATTCCCACAGAATACAATTAATTCATTACAACACTAGTACTTCTTACATTACACAGCTTCGATCCCACAATCAATTTCAATAACGAGAAGAATCTTGGAGCGAAAAACTTATAATTTTCATTTGTAAAGTAAAGTAATGACTTATTTTACCAGGCGAAGTTAGGGCTAAGAAGCCCTTTCTAACACTTAACCTGAGGACCAACGGCTTAAAAGTGACTTCCGAATCACCACCAATGGCCACCAATAGGATATGGCCACCATGTTTGACGAAATAAATCTTCAATGACAATTGAACTAAAACTATCTAAACTAAATCGATTCAGTATGTAAATTGTTCTTCGTGTGATCTCTTTCTTACAAGTTAAAGTTTACTTAAGACGTGAAATTGACCAACCAAAAAAATTTCAGTTTTTGTTTTAATTGATACGGTTCAAATTTGCAAATATTAAATGCCGTATAAAATTAATTTCTTCGTTTTATTATATTATCATTTTATAACGTTCGCCACAAAGTTTCAAAATCGGTTATGGACTTCCAACTGTTATTACATATTGTGATAAGAAGACGCTATCTACATTCTACATCTACATATCTACATCTACAGCTACATTCAGAGGAACTAGCAGTAAACATGTGGTACCCACGCGTCTCTGAGGCGCCTACTGATGGCTGGAGCGTTGGTGTGTTTCTCGCGGTAGTAGCGACTCTCCTCGGTAACCATGAGGTAGAAGGCGATGTCAGGCACTAGTAGATCTTCTGGCCACTTGTAGATAGGAGAGGAGGGCACAGGGAGCACGTTGGCCCGCCCAGAGAGCCTCCCTAACTCGTACGCTGTCAGCCCGTGCCAGTATCTATACATAATAAATTGTCAATATACAGATATTATTATATTTCACTTAATATTTATGGCCCTGATCTAAATTAATACTTCGAAGATTTCGAATTCAGTCCTTTTATACAAAATATTACATTAAAATTTAAAAAGCACTAATATTCTCTCGTCTAACTGTCCAGTGTATGATTTTAAATTAATTCCAGTGTATGATATTTAACTAATTTATAATTACTGTTTTAATGGTTGAATCTTATAGATTCAAATTTAACATTCTCTTCGTGATAGTACAACATTTTACCTGTATTTCTCAAGAATTGGCTAGTAAACTCTTAGTTGTGCAAAAGAGTTCTCTTAAAGTAAGGTTTTCTTAAGTCCCTACAGATCTACGACGTAAGGGTTTTGAAAACTGTGGATTTTGAACAGTGTATTTATGTTGTGTTCTTTCTACGCCAATACAAGTTTAGTTGACAAGCCATCCTGTTCATTTAATTTTACTCGTGCTTTCATTTCATTCGTTTAAAGGAAAGCATAAATATCTCACTGCGGATGATCTACCAGGAATCAAAATTGTGCATGTATTTATATATGTAAATCGGAAACTCAGGGGTCATATGTAGGCAAAGATCAACTTTAGCTTCAAATATGTACTTTTGTAATCTCTTATCAAAATTTCACTTTCATTATTTTAAAATTGGGTTAGTTCTGTTAAAAATTATTAAATCAAGATATAATGCAGAAGAGTGTGCTATGAGGAGATCACATTATCATTATTTTTGATAAATACATTAAAACATAGATGAATATGTCTTTGCATATTAAGTTTGTATATTGTTTGATAAGGCAAATTTCTAACTAAATGTTTTATTTTGTTAATAAATAAGTAACTTATAACTCTTAGTTTCGTAAATGAAGGATAGAAATTAAATAAATTTAGAGTCACTGGAAATTCCAGAGTTTAAGGTAGGTAATAATGTGGTTCGTTTAAAATAATCAGGTATTTGATGTGTACAAAAATTTACTAAACATGAATTTCATATTGTTTGATAAGGTAAAAATCTTACTAAATGTTTTTCTTTGTTAGAAAAATAAGTGCAGTGTTTTCTTTTCAATGTCTTTAAGCATGAAAACTTACAGATCCATAACGACCAGTTTTGACTCTAGCATCTGCTTTGCCTGTTCCGCCAAAAGGTAGTTGGAAAGGGCGTGGAAAGCGTTCCTTTCAAGTTTGTTTCTAGTCTTCATCCACATCTTGAAAGGTGTTAAATACTCAGGGGGTGCTCGCAGATAGGTGGCGTTCATATTTTGGGCAAACGTCACCGTCAAAGCTGACTTTCCTTGAAAAATTGCATTTATCATTATTTATAATTACAAATACATTTGTTTTTATTGAGCTCCATCATTCTCAAAACCCAATAAATGTACAAATCAGGAACTGCTTTACTTCAGGACACATAAATTAAGTAACTTTTGACGTTACAAGATGGTGGAACAACGTGAATTGGTGATTTTTTTGTTGATTTATTTATTTTTTTTTTTTAGAAATGCGTCATATCATTCCATTAAAAAGTTTCGTAGCAGGAAGAATCCTTCAAAAGGGATAAATATTACAAGAAAGGGACAATTCCTACGCAAATCTTACCAAAATGCAAACAATTTCTAGGTCAACGTATTAATTTTCTGTTAAACCACTATGTTTCGATGTTACCAAGTTCACATTATTCCAGAGATTTTTCTACATAGGCCTAATCTAAATTATGACCATAAATGTAAGTAGAACTAGTTAGGTTCAATATTTACCTGAACCTTTGACTCCTTCGATAACAATGAAAGGTTTTCTATCCCCTTTCGGCAGTTGGACGATCTTGTTCTGTATCATTCTCTCATATAGATCATAAACTGGTGGAAGATTCATAACTTCTGGCTGAGAAAAAAATCCTGCATTATCACGCCATAACTGATTATTCTAGAAAGTCAATAAGCTGTCTTTATATAAATAGCAAAATTATTTTCTAAAATAGTGCAATACGAAATAAACCCCAATATTGACTAGGTTTTCCAGCAAGACTGTACATTTTATTTAATGCGTTATCTACACAAGTTACGTAATCCTTTGGCATAAGATAGTATATTTTTATAATTTCAAACTATTACAAAGCGAAGTATGGGTTCGGAAGCTCTATGTACCACTTTTCTATATTTTACTACATATATCATTAATTTGTTCTTGATAGACATTGTAGACATTGATGGAGATTTTACTGTCATTGTTTCAGATTTATGATCATAGAAAACACGACAGGTTTACCTAGAGAAGTTTTGTGTTACATTATTATAATTTATTATTATCTCGGCAATGTTAATTACCTATCTGTTACTTATAAAGTGGCTACTGACTGTTTATATTGGTATTAAAATATTACTTGACAGAACTAAGCGTGTTTAAAATAATATAATGTATTTATAAATTTTCTGAGCGTTTTGAAATTAAATTTTAAATGTGAGGCTTAGAAATAATTTGTAAAAAATAACTTACAGACCATTAACGTATATCAGAGCAGTCTTTCAGAAAAGAACTGTTAAAGAACGAGTATGAATAAATATTTTATTGAATCGAATTTGCACAATATAACAAAATGCTCGTGATTTATCAATAATATTACTTTACAGTTATAACCTACAATTTGCACTACATTAAAAGTTTATTTAGTTTGGATTCAAAAAAATGTATGAGGTTTATTACTATACACAATTCGTAGTGTATCAATACTTTTCACGGTACGCTTTGGATCTGCTTCTTATAAGATACCACTTCTTAGATATCAGATATATTCTTAGATATCTTCTAAGATATCACTTACGGAAGGAAAGTGGAATAGATGTGTTACTATATTTACGTTTTAATACTTTCATTAAAGACATAAATAAAACTATAATAAATACTTGTAACAGCATGCTCATCAACATATATATACTCACAATTTCCTTTAGAACGTTGAATATATCCCACAGGCTGTGGTATATTCCAAATGATGTTGGAGGAATGGCATGGTACGAATGATCTGAAAAATAAGATACAATTGTTTTATATTGTGTATTGATAATGAAACTAAATGATTCATGTATAGAATAATATTCTATTTTTCATATCTAATGTTCAAATTTTATTTGTCATTAATATTAATGGCATAATCAATATTAATTGGTTAGAGAGGAGTCTTATGTTAAATGTTTCCCCATAGAGACATTTTCATAAGAAAAATATCGAAATATTTCATATGTGTTTTCCTTCACGAGTAATAAACAGTCATTGCTGTAAAGTAGTAATGTTAAACCAATGAGGATGTTAATAGGTGAAGAAAGAAATACTTTTTCTATTTTACTTGGACATTTTAGAATACTACAGTATTTTTGTTTACAATCGTAACCACGAATCTGTGCATAATGATGGCAGTCTACAGAACTGACATTTTTCACAGTATATCGCGTTGTGACAGCGCAGTATTCCACAAAATTTGCATTATTTGAGAGTGAGGCTTTTGGTTATGGTAGGAATGAAATTCCCCTATTTGGGACCGAAATTCTGTAAATACTTTCGTATGGGATTCAGACAGAGTATTATAGTTTAAAAGTTAAAATCAGGGATACCGAGTTAGTTTTAGAATTTTTAAATTACTTTTGGCCCTTTTACAGAAATATATTGATATATTTCTAGTATTTCTTAGTAGTAAATATTGATATTTACTACTAAGTTTACTGTAATTTTAATTATTAATAACTTTTGTTTAAATCATCACTTTGGTTCTTAATCTTCAGAATATTTATCTTCTAAATATTTCAGAATAAAAGTGGTAAAGTTCGTTATCACCAAAACTTTAACCAAAACTAATTTTTTATATAAGAGGGCTTTTACAATTTTTGTTAAAACTGTCAACTTTTACAAGCTTTCCTTGTTAAACTAAAGTGTGCCTGTATTCCAAATCAACATTTTAAAAAATACTTTGATGAATTTGCTTAGTCTATTAACATCTAATTAATCGTAAAAGTACCTTTCAATAAAAAAATGTCAGCTTAACTTGGAGACAGAATATATAGAAATTGTTTCGATCTTGGTAAGTGGAAAGTGGTAACGATCCCGTCATTCTAAGGCATAACGAGGAATCCAAAAGTCAGATCACCTTGAAAAACAATGTACTTTTCTGGTTGCATAATTTACGTTGACCAGATACACCTTAATACTACTAAAAGTTATGTTATAACAGTTGCTAAGTATTACTTACTCTGGCGAGAATATCGAGAGATACAAATAGCACTCTGTAAAAGAGAAGCAATCTGGACTGCGAACACCGCTTGTAGCATAGGCGGAGTCATGGCATGATTCCTAAAAGATAAACATTTAAATATAACTTTATTATTTGTGGTAATGTGGAGGTAGTTAACACCAAAAAATTTGTTTTCGAAACTTAAAACTGAAGTTAAAGACGTAAAACACAGGGATTTGTGATATTGTTACTTTAGTGACTTTTAAACTAGAGAATAAAAACATTTGCATGTTTGTTTATTTTTCTTAATTGATTATGAACGTATTCCAGTAATATAAAAGAACTTAAACAGTTGAGATATCACCTGTGGTTCTGGACAGATTTAATGTAATTGTTTTAGGTAATAAAGTGCATTTTTTCTAATAGCGTTAGTTTTTTAATGTTGGAACTTAGATTTCTCAATTTCTAAATGATCCCATGCTCTTTAGTATGGGATTTAACTTTTTTATAACTTATGCTCCAAATTATATGAAAATTTTAGATTTAGAAAACGTAGATTTTTATAAAAATTGTTAATAAGCAATCATGCCTTAATCACCTATAAAGGTTGAGAAATTTAAGTTCCCATAAATGTTCCCACAAAACTTCCCTCCCCGTTCGCCATTGCCATCAAAACTTTGTTCACTTTATTTTAGTATAAACTAGTAACTAATATATATATATATATATATATATATAACATGAAAAAATTATTAACAAATATGAAGTTTTACTTTTTTGAACTGCTTTAAATATGTATATGTGGGTTGTTATATATGTTAAACCAATTCAAAACAATGTTGAATGCGTTACACCATTGAGAGAGGTCCTGTCAATTTATGTAGTCTTTACTATTGTTTTTAAAACCTATTATTTATTATATGTGTACATATAGTTTTATTACCTTTACAATTCTACAAGAGTAAGTCTTAGTAGTGACGATAAGGTTAGGCTTGGTATCCACAATAGGTCGTTAGTAAACCAGTTTAAAAATTGGCGTTAAATAAATTAAACCAAGCTGGATCGTTACGACTATCCTTGATAGTCATGCGAATCACTATCACTGTGATTAGCATTATTTCATATTTTTTAATGACATCCATATTTTAAATAATTGTTTAAGGTTTCAGATTTTAACTGTCTGTATAGGAATTTAGTATTTTTTTCAATTCTCTTTTTCTGCCTTTTTTGAGAAACATCAACATGCGAAAACCCTTTTTAACAAAGGACAATTATTTTTTAACATAAAACTATTTATACGGTACATTTATCTAAGAGTACGTTTGATCTCAATTGCTTGTATTTACTCAAAGCAATTAATTACTATTGACGACTGAATTGTGAAAAGTCGTCTTATGAATAGTTTTTATAGAAAAGCCAGTCCTAACCGAACTCAATAACTTTCTAAAGAATTATAAACCGTCTTTTTGACAAATCCTGGTATCTCAGTAAAGTCAAGTGAATATTATAAATAAACAGCTTTATGCTTTATGCTAAATGTTAACTTTTTTATTCTGCATCTATATAGATTAGTTTTGTGGGTTTTTATTACCTTTTAAGTGAAAATGGGTGAGTACAATTCAGCCAAATGGCTTTTATTAGGAATGCATTAAAAAATTACTAAATAAAAACACACAGTTATTATGTAAAAAAAGGTAAAAATGGTGATAATTGATTTCGTTAAACGCAATTATTAGTACGATGTCAAGGGGATAAAATTCACAATATTATAAAAAACACATCACATATTTAAAACAAAATTATGGATATAAATATAAATCCAGAATCTAAAAATAGATCACCGGAACTAAAACTTCAATCTTCCCACTATAACTTATTGACCTGCACTAGCGCAATCTAGGTTCAAATAAATGAACCCGTTCAGCTGAATTCTAATCACATTTTGCTCTACATCATGTCTCCTCTATAAATATATATTCTCTATGGTTCTAGCTCGGTTGCTTTACTCTATCAAATATTAACTTCTCTGTATTGTTAACTACAACAATAAACTGTATCGGTGTGTAATGGTACTTACATTGATAATCAGATGATGTAGTGATTTTACAATTACTGAGCTTATCTTGATTAGTCTTATCAACTGAAATGTCTCTATTACATAAGGAAATATGACTACGAATCGAGGGCTTACAATTAAATGTATACATCCAAGATGTAAACAGTCCAAATGAAGTAATATTATTATTTTAGTATTATTTTTGATAATTGTGTTTGTCACATGAATGCATAGTTATGTGTTTCATGCCATTATCAATAAGTATAAAATTATTCGACGTTTACATTATTAATTCCCGTTGCAAACCGTTACAAATATGAATCTTAGTGATTAATGATTAATTTTCTTTATTATTTGGATCCATGTAGTAAAGAATTTTTAATAAAAATATAATTGTTAAGTTTTCTTAGTAGAGTGAATTTTAGCTGTTAAGAGATTTCAAATATAGATCTTGTGCAATGTTACAAAGCAAGCAACAAATATGAGAATTAATCCATGATCAAGTTCACCATAAAGTCGTAATAGAACGATGATATTTGTTAACAAACGTAGCAAATAAGTAAAAACATTTTAAACAATAGTAATTTTAGTTGTGGCTTCATTATTCATAACTTTTAGCTAATAGGCATCAGTTACGTGAGTTTTGAATTTCTAATTCCAATAATAATTCCAAGACATTTAGAACTGATAAGAATATTTTTTCCAATTAAGTAAATAATTATATTTATTTTTGTTTACATAAAAATCCAAGTTTTTCGTATTGGATTAGACAGTATCGGATTGTTTTTAACATGGTCAGAGATAAGTTTTGGAATATAGACGCCCATTACACATTAGGATAAAAATTTTATATTCAGAAAATTTTGTCATGCAGATTATAATAATTAACATATTTGTTTAGAATTACACCTGGTAACTTGAATTAAACTAATGAAATTTTTTTCTGATTTACGACTCAATATACAAAAAATAAAATGTTTCAAAACTGTAATATTTTAATGGCTATACAAATGTAAAAGTAAAACCTTCAATTTTTTGTTGTACTTTGGCTTACCAGATTTCGTTAATACATCCTTTCAAATCATACAAATATAATTAATGTTTGTTTAATTTGAACGAATGAGAGTTTAAAAATTACCTTTTTATGTTAACAGTTTCATACTGTAATAACTGTACTAACTCAGCACATCCTAGTATTTGATTACGTCGTAGAATAACGTTGATATTATGAGGACAAAGAAATACAGACTAAGTTATAAACAAGAAGTACAAAATGTATATTTTTAATATATTAATCTAACGTACAAATCAAGCTGTCAATCTTTTAGGGTGTATTTCAGGGAACAGCATTCTGGAGAACATTTTATAGACCCTCATAGAAATTTGGCTCTCAACGTCAATTCTCTTCAAGTTCCCATTTATCCTCCACATTTTTGGGCTGGTCATCCTCATCAAGGCTTTATGGATGCTGCAACAATGAATTTGTAAAATAAAATAACTGGATAATTGCATTTTGTGACAAAACCACTTTTTTGTTATTGACTTTTTCAAAATTTATCATATTCAAGTTGGAATTGTATTATTTACTGGGTTACTATAAATAACAAACTTTATACATAGTGTTTAAAAAGAACCTATTTGTAAAATTGTTGAAATACCTTACATTATGATATGGTAGTGAATAATATCGTAGTATGCAGTGTAGAGTCAATAGTACACTGCAATTAACAAACTTTTACCCAGTCAGCATGGGCTGTAGAGAAATATATTATGGATAGTATATCTCCACACAGCCTATCCTCAGTGGTCACCTACGTCTACCTTTTAAATTCCAGCTGCCTTGTTGAGTTCTAGGCGCCCTTAATTGAGTAATCGAATTAAATGTTTTATTACCTAACTAAGAATTTCTAGTTATGAGAACAGACCCCGAACCGAATTATAGTGCTTAGCAATAAGGTAAAATATTACTATAGTATTACTTACCTATAGTACGAGACATATCATTGAAAGTTGTGGCAAATAAACGGTTGTGCATTAAGAAATTAAGCCTGAGATATATTGTTTAAATTTCACTTGATTATAGAAGATTAGTTTTTTGCTACTAGTAATAAAAGTAGTAATTGAGATGACTTTTCATTATTAATAAATAATAATTCTAACGCCATTGGATACATGGTTTAGTTATGAGTCTGTATACAGAATTTTATGTTGTCCCAAGGTTATAGTACGTCACACTACCATGGATAGACATATACCATTCTTGTCCATGCATAACAAAGATATATGAGGTTTCATGAAAAGTTTTAAAATCTTAAGATTAGATCTTTCTTCCAGTGTACTTCGGCTGCCTGGGCTACCCAACTACTAACTAGCCAAATTTCAGTAGACATGCTTATTATCAAACACGACATGAGTATGTGGAAATGAAGCTACATGCGAAATTTCAAATCAATAACACAATTCCTTCTTGAGGTATCCAGCGGAAAATATATACTACACAAACAAACGGACAGAAGAGGATTTTCACCACAACTTTTAGTGGTAAGTTATAACCCTTTGAACCGTTATGGGAGTTCCTAACGCCAGCCAAATCCCGTGGAGTGACATGTTCTACCATCAAACTCTATCTTGTTCGACATCTCAAATACGTAAAACGATACAAAGGAGTATCGAAGGACCTAATAAAGTACATCTTATGTCTTACTGACCAATCTAACAAAGAAGATGTGTTAAATGTTAAAAATTCAAATGACCATACTCCACTTTTTTCCAAATTCTTTAATTCTACAATTTTCTTTGCTATAATGAGTATCAGTAACATCAATATAAAAATATTTGCTAAGGCTCATCCAATACAGAAACTATAAGAAAACTTACTTGTTCCTGAAGTCCTTTGGATAGACTTTCTTAAACGTCTTATGGAACCGAAATTTGAGAACCTCATCACTGACCATGATGTAAAAGGCTAGGTCAGGCATTAGCAGATCTTCTGGCCAGTAGTAGACCAGCGACGAGGGCTGGGGTATTTCTATACCGAGGTCTTGAGCTGCCTTTGCCAAGTTGAATGCAGTTACCCCATGCCAGTATCTGGAAAATCATGTGATAAGCTGTTAAATTATGGCAACACAGATACAAATTTGTCTATTTGCTGACACTCGTTTAATTAATATTGAAACTATGTAAATAAGACTGCAAGATATGAAGTTGAAAAATTAATGATGATCATTACTACAAAGGTTCACGTATAGCATTACATTGTTTCATTGTTTACTGTTTGAAACCAGCTTTGGTTCTGCCCGCATCAGCTACGAAAAAGATGTAGGGCTGTGTCGGATAAATTTTGCTGTATTAAGGTAATACAGCCGTATAAACTTATAAACTTAGTTCTCAATAACCATTCTTCCATTTTCGATCAGAAAGACAACGCGCTACAAATAAACTCCTTCACCTGAATTAAATTCCTAAAATTTGACAAACGTTTATAAAGACAACTGGAATGAACTCACTTATCCAGGACGACTGGGTGGGTTGGCAGCAGCTTCTTAGCCTGTTCCGCAACAATGTAGTTCCCGAAGGCCATGAAGGCGCTGCTGACCTGGGAGCAATGGTCATCCAAGTAGTGGTACAGCTTCTCCATCACGAATGGCGGGTTTCTGATGTATGTGCCGTTAATCTCCTGCGCCAGTCTCTTCGCCAGGAGAGTCTTCTCTGCGGGAAATCACGATTAGAACCTCAGATAACAACTATACATGTTGAAGATATAAAAATACCAGCATGTTGCTTACATGTACAAGTGTGTTCACATAAAGAAGCTAGTTGCTCCTACCTACGGGATTTTGCAAGCATTTATACTATAACTTAGGAATTAATCCCTTACTCACAATTGCAAGCGTTTTAATAGTTATAATCATTGGAAAATATTCCACTAACCGGAAGCACTTCCGGATCTAAGTTTAAAAGCCAGCGGGTCAGAGCCTGGAAGTTAGAAAAAAATCTTCCTATAAGAAATACTTGATTAACGCACTTTTAAGTGCTTGGTTTTTGCGTGCAAACTATTGATTTTTTTATTTAGTTTTTAAAGTAATTAGAGCTAGTTTTATTAGGTCCATGTCTTAATGATGAGTGTATGGAAGTTACACACAGTATGTTTGTTATGATTCCTCGCTTACGCGTGTTACAAAGCTCTCGTAAGATTTGTTTCGTTGCCTATCTGAGGAAGAGATTATACATACAGATTTCTTAAATCAAGATGGCAAATTTTCGACAAAAGACTGTACAAGAACTTGTAAACAGTACTATATAGGAGTGTCAAAGTGATTCAATTGAGAACAACAGTGAATCTTTAAAGTTGTACATAGATTTACGGCGACATTATTACAAACTACGATAACATACAAAAGGATAAACGTACACAAAAACTTAACAAATTTTAGATTACATAAAGTAGGCCACGAGGTTGTGCGAACTTGAGTGTCTACAAATTTAGGAGCCGAAGGTGATTCTTTCCTTAAAGTACGCCTCTAGGGCACAAGATAACCTCATGTACCAAGTACCAAATTTGGTGCATCAGGCTTTCACGGCTTTTTTAGGCAGGAAATCTCCTTATATATAATGATGATATATACTAGTATATATATACACACACACATATATATATATATATATATATATATATATATATATATAATAAATTACATATATATTTCACATACTTGTTCCTTGAACTCCTTCAATAACGATGAAAGGTTTTCTATTGTAAATCGGCATAACAGCTTTCATCACCATTGGGTCCTTGTGGTAGACTTGCATCACTTCAGGCAGTGGTGGCTGTTGTTTCTGTAAAAACATTTTTTAAATTTTAATCATAACTAATTGAACTTCAAAGTGTAATCTTTCATATCACACGTATCGTATAAAAATATTTCTTCCGGAAGAAGAAGATAGGTTTAGTAACAGCTGAAATATTATTATTAATTTATAATCATGTACTTAATATCAAGAACAACATGTGAATAGCAAAAAAATTTAGGAAATATTATAAATATCACTACAGAACTGTCTGTGGCTTCATAAATATTAAAGTTGTGATTTTTAAAGTGTAATCGCCACCAAATTCATCAAGTTGGCTAACGAATTTTGTCGAGGCACTCAAAAGATCTATTTTTATAACAAACTTTGAACTTGTTTTAGGATGTTTTTACAATATTTACACTTCACACTTTCTCCTCTCCCTTCTCGTTACTAAATAATGTTATAAATTATTTTTAAATTTCATCGGCTGCCATAATTAAACGAAATAACGAACCAAGCTGGGCATCCGAGATATTTTAAGATCCACGTTTTTACGAAGTTTCAACTTGTCTACGTATTTTTTTATCAAACCATTTCGAGCAGGGGTGGTTTTGCGCTTTGGGAATAATATTCGGTAAAGTTACGCAGACATATTTTTAAGTAAGGGCGATTGAAATAGGCTGATTTTGTAAACAAAATATACCTAAAATATTTTAAAGTTAATAAAAGTGTATAGGAAGAAAATAGGCGTTAGTTTATTGTCGGTTTTAAATCATAAATATAAACTTACCAGCGCTGGAACCAGCACGTTGAGAACCTCTTCGATACTGTGATATACGCAGTATGTGTAGTTTCCTTTTTCTGAAAAATAGAAAGACTGTCATCACCATCAATAGTTCATGAAAACGTAAATAAATGTTCTGTGCTCACATTACAAGTTTACATTGATTGTTTAGTTAACTAAACAATCAAAGAGTTACTGTTTGAGAATTTCATGTAATGATTAATGAGGGAACTTATAAATATTTATACATCTAATAAGAGATAGTTGACAAATTTATGGTTTTTTTATGCAGAGAACATCGGCGATCGACAGAGGTTTAATACATTGAGATACAAGTAAGATAATTAACAAGGTAGAATAATTTTATTTTATTATTTTATCCTGTTAAATAAGTTGCATATGAATCGAAATGTGTCGCCCCTTGTTGAGTGCTTGCTTTTAAACAAAAACTATTATTATCAACGACTCATTCTTTCATTACATCAATTTTTTAAGTTTTAATTGTATCCTAAGTATATTAAAACTCCATGTAGTTAATAAAGTTTAAAGCAAATTTATCAGTTTAGAATTACTTGCCTAAACAAATATGGAGGAGATGGCAATACCTCTCATGCACGTTAAATGGTAGTCTCTTCTTTCATTTTTCCGCGTTCGATGATTACAAATAAAGAAAATTAAAATGGTTAGTTATTATGAAATCCTAATAACAAATCTTCACATACCTGCATTGATATTACGAATGTTGTGTTCACAATCCGAATATATTAATTTGAGCTGTGGAAAAAGAAAAAAAGCCACAACACTAACAAAGCTGACAGTCATCTGTGATCTTTCACTTCTACCTCTTTAAACAATACAGAAGTAAAGAGCATCACTGAAAATTGTGAGTCTTGATGTTAACAGTACAAATCCGCACAAGCTTCCTTGTATTGTGTAATCATTTATTTTTAGACGTTTGTGTAAGATTAGATCGGTGACGTGATTTCATAAGGATTGTCATTAGTAAAGATCTGCCAGTAAATCTAAATTACTAGCACATGTTACTCATTGTGTACTGTTATAATAGAGTTATCAAGATATATCAATATAGTAATTTTACGGTGATTTGGAACTCATACATTAGTAACAATGTCCGACTTTTTTGTCACTTAATGAGTACATTGCATTAAAAATTGTAACTATTTAGTCATAACGGTAATAATGTACAATTTTTAAAGAGCTTACTTCATTGAGCCTTTATAAAAGTACTTCTTCTTATAACATCTTAGCAAGAGCATCAAATTTCAATCGGAGGCTAAAAGACATTGTATTGCCCCCTTTGTTTGCTGCTTAGCGCTTGCTTTAGAACTCATTGCAGTTTTTTCGAAAATAATAACTATATACAATTTGTTGTACTAGTTAAATGAATAATAAAACATTAGAGTTCAACATATTCGTGAATATTTAACATCATTAAGTAAACTAAAAACTGTTAAGGTTATTTTTATTAAACTAAAAATAGGTTCTTACCTTCCGTAAAATGTCCGTAGTGTGAGTGATGCAGAGAATTTCTACATATTTTGGCACAGTAGTGCCATCGTCAGGTATGCAGGTTAAATTAAAATTTAACCAAAAGCTACATAAATTAGCTAATGGAGTCGTCAATTATTTAAAAAAAAACTACACAAATAAAGTTGACGAACGCAATACTCAAGCAAACACACTTTCAAATGGTGAAAAACGAAAAATGTCCCTCGAGGTAGTTAGTACCTGTTAGGTAATAGATTGCAAGGTCTGACCACAAATGGCTCCGACAATTTGCGCGGTATTTTTGGTGCTGCTGTAGCCAACACTGCCAAACATACTTTTAGTTAAACCACGAATAGTTTCAAATATTCCATTTTATATACTAAAACAAGATTTTTTTTAAAGGAATGGTAGTTAATAAACCCAATACCCTTCTAAACTTTTAAAATTTCATGTGAGTATTACAAGTGCTCACACTCATTTAACGCAAGCAAGACACATTCCATTTCTGCAATACATAGTTTCTAAGAATTTGGTATTAACATGCAGATTTTCTGCTTTTTGTTATTGTTTTAAGTGTCTATTTCCATAGGGAAATAGCCATAGGGCCACAAACTTGCGCTTTAGTATGGGCTTCGACACACTTAAAGAGCACTATGAACTAATCATATTTAAAGTATAACAATTCTGTAGTTCATAGCTTCGCTCATAATTTCCCACTGACGAGCAGAGCACATTTCTTCTGCATCACATTCTTAACTCTCCTTAGATAAGTGAAAGTCACTGGAAGATAAATAAACCTCCTGATTCATTCATTGGGACCCTGAAGCGGAGAGTGAAACAGTTTTTAAAAGTAAAGGAAAGTAACTGAAATTTCTCTTCAACATTCCATGACTATTTATTGAATAGCTCCAACAATTTCAGTAAAAATTGAACTATTTTAGCACCACTGTGCCAAACAACACACTAAAATAACACTTTTAGGAAATAAAATTCGTTAATTCCTTTGATTTTCAATTAACACGTTAATGATGTAATAAATAGTGAAACTCTATGTAAATTTTAAATCGAAGTAAGCATATTTTAGGTACATATTAATATAGTTTTCATGATTAATAAACATTAAAAATATGGTTTTCATAGGAGCTTCAGATGTTATGTAAAATTCCGTATGGTATTTATTTTAAGTTTGGCGTGTCTCTGAGCACCTCTGTTTTGAATTAATTATACTTTTGACGCCGTGGTAGAGTTTGCCTTGTTGCCCCGACCAAGAATATAAATGTTTATTTATTAAGATGTAAAACATTTATATCTTAATCCGTTTGGAATATATCCAGGCGTATCAGGATTTAATTTGCACCCTGTATGTACATACACAGGTCTGAGATGAATGTAAAAACGTCTGTTTTCGGCCATTTTAATATTCTTCCAAGCTTATATATTTCTGATTCCATAGTTGTTTGCTTTGTCCCATCGATCAAGAAATTATATGAATATGTAGTTTTGAGAACCCTATTTCTGTTAAAAAACAAATAAGATAAGTTATATAACTATGTATGTAACAAAGATAAGATAGTAATTTTGTGTTTGGAATCTGCACTACACCACTGATCAAGCACTGTATGTTTAATGTTTGCTAAAATTTACAGCTAAAGTGTTTTAACTCAACTTTCCAGTTTTACTATATGGATAATCGCTTGCTCAAAAGTGTTCACAGAAAAGGTGAAATACCTATACTTTTAAGCTATAAACGTACAGAAATTTAAAATTTTACTTAAGTTAATTAAAAGTATTATTGTGTTGTCACATAATCTTTACAAAGAGCAGCTGCTTACAAAAACACGTTTACTATTAATTTGCTTATTAAGGCAATATTATCAGGGATAGGCTATGTTTCTGCTTTTACTTAAAATAGACACACATAAAATAATCAATTTGTTTGCGATTATTTTATATATATTGTCCTTCGTTAATATTTTTTCTGCTTTTCCTTAAAATATACATACAAAAATCAATTTGTTGGCAGTTATTTTATATACATTGTCCTTAGTTAATCATGTTTTCTGCTTTTCCTTACAATAGACACACACCAATATATTTTTTTTGTGATTTTATTTTGTTACATTGTCCTTTTTTGCTCATGTTTCCTGCCTTTCCTTAAATTAGACACCACAAATATATTTCTTTATTATTATTTGTTATTACATTGTTTTTTGTTACTCATTAGGGGTATCTTACATAAATAGTTTATAACGTGAATTTTTTGCACAATCAATAAAGGGATATTGAGTAGTATAAGACATTCCTGAGTCATTGCTCTATGCATTGGCTCATCATAACAGATGCAAAGTACCCTGTCCATCCCTTCTTCATCATCACATGGTAGGAAAATAATGTCTTGCATAAGAGAAGTCATACTGCTTGTTAATACTAGTCACATATTTATTCCTCTTTTTCATCCCCGCGTACAGAGGTATTAGGAAACTGCATCAGTTTTACATTATTTTGTTATTGTAGATTTACTTTCCCATGTATTGTTTACAACACATGTACCGATAATAATAAAAAAAAACTGTTAATTGTGACAATCACGTGCTATTTTCAACGCCTTCAGTACAACTACCAAATGTAAAAATGTTTATTCACTTATGTCTACTAAACTCGGATACTCAGGGTTTGTACTCCAGTCGGTAGTGTCTGTCTCAAAGTTAGGAAACAATTTGGAAACACCACATTGGCTGGTTCATAAACGAATCACCTCAAGTTCCGCCTTTAATGGACTCCATTCACGTCTTGTGTCTGTAAGCTTGTTAATAGTACTTGGCTACTAGACCTGTGGTGGAAGTCACAGCACACACATCATCAACCCCATCTGTTGTCATACTAAAAGTTATTGGTAAAAACACAACTAAAACAACAAAAGGGAATACTATCGTCAATCCAATCCAAGTGCATGTGTTCTTATGGTGACATGTTACAAAAGTCGTTACCGCTCTGCAGCCATACATGTAACATCGCACATGATCGTATTTTGTATCAATTTTCGAGTAATATATGTTATATGTTTTAAATAACACTGGACTGTTGCACTGCTATTATTTAACATTTTATTTATTCATATGTCACGTCTTACACAGTAATGTACATGCATTTAAATTAAATATTTTTCTCAGTTTTTATTTACCACTAACACTAATTGGTATTTTTACTCTTGTTATTCATTTGTAGTTTAGTTTTCATTGTTATTTATAATTGTATAGTTTACTTGCACTGTTGTTATTTATCTTTTTTATTTATTCATATAATGTCACATGATATACAGTAAAAATATTTAAGTTAAATACTTTTCCCATTTATTATATACTATCACTAATTTTTATTACAATTTATACATTTCTTATTTATTGTTAATTATGCCTAGATTTTAGAGTCCAATTGCATGTTTGGTTTGGCCCTTTTCTTTAAGTATTATTTAATCATCTTATCATAAGTTTACAAATGTAAATTGATTTTTGACCGTTGAAAGGAAATAAATAAATAAATATATACATACATTTATTTGAAAGTGTTGAGTAATTTTAATTTTGTGACAAAGCCATCCACCACCTAAGGCTACTAAGATAAGTAAAAAGAACTGTTTAAAACTTTTTAGTTTTATATTTATACAATGTACATTTTGAATTCCTAGAATAGTTAAACCAACTTGACATATATTTTACTTACCTTGGTGGCTACATTTTTATTAAATTTGTATAATAACATTTTTTTATTAAATACATTAGGATTAATTTTGGTACTTTTGTAATATTTGTCCACTAAGGTTCTACGATGAAGGTTAACCTTCGGAACACGTCACTATAATAACACCTGAAATTGGATTGGATTGACGGTAGGATACAAAACCTCTTTTATTTCCTGGACTATCTACAGTGAATCATAATAAAATTATAAAGTGTGTTTTTGTGCATAGTAGCAATCGAAATGGCAATCAGAAATAATATACGGGTATTTAGGTACTACATAACTTTATTTATAAAGATTAATAAAAAGATCCTTGCGTTTTCTTGTAACCATTGATGATACTCAGATGTCTCTATACGATGTGTGAATTATGAAATATGACAGCAGATGTGGAGTAAAAATTACTCCAAACATTTAAAGTTGCAGTTCCTGTTAATTTGTTGGTTAACATTTGGTCTTTCTACGTATTATTTATCCTGAAACATAAAAATAAGAATGACATTAAAGCGTATACTTTAAAGTTTTACTAAATGTATCTCATTTTCCTATAAATAAAAATGAATGCATAGAACTAATATAAAATAAATCCATTCAAATATTAAATGCGTAGAATATACAGCCATACTATTAATAACACCAATACTATTAAACATTGATGACTTAATGGTATTGGTTTTTAAGCCAAATGGTACTTTTTGTGGAAAAATAAAATAAAGATATCTCTTTTTAAATCCTTATACGAGCTGTTTCGGTAATAACATGAAGATTTAGGAATAAAGGTCAAATCGAAGAGGAGAATGGAAAAGGAGGGAGTAGGATGGTAACACAGAAATTCATGATGGTAAAAGAAATCCACACCAGGGAAACTTTTAACGTAAAAATTAAGATTTGCATTTTAAAACTAGGGAAAGGTTAGTTTTAATTAATAGTGTTATTTCGTTTTTTTTTACTTTAAATAGCTTATGTTCGTATTTAAATATTCTGGTATGTTTATACATACAGAATAAACAAAATGTTGTATGTTGTACATTAATAAACAAAAACCCAATAATTTAAAATTTGAAATACATCAATTCTTTAGAAAAGACCTTTTAGTTTTGTGTATTAGTAATTTAAATTATTCAACTAAAGGTCTCGCAGATCTTATTTTGGTCAAGTAACGAGAATGTAGTTTAACACCATTAAATTATAAAATCATTAATAAATACAAATCAAAATAAATTAAATTAATAAACAAAAATCCAATAATTTAAAATTTGAAATACAACATTATAAATATTGGAATACTTAGGATTGCTTTTTTAATATTATTTTAATTTTTTAGAAAAAACCTTTTAGTTTTGTGTATTAGTAATTTAAATTATTCAACTAAAGGTCTCGTAGATCTTATTTTGGTCATGTAACGAGAATGTAGTTTTACACCATTAAATTATAAAATCTTCCTACAGTAATAATCATAAAAAGTATAACGTATAAATTTGTCGAAATATTTTGAGCTTCATTAACTGCTTATGTCTATGGAGGCGTTATCTGTTGTTAATGTCGATTCCTAACAATTTAACCCTTAGTCATATTTTTGTTTCGAGAAGTTTTGCCACAATTGGTCATTTAAATATTTACATTTTGTGTTTCAATAGTAAACCTGAATTAACAGTCATTGCTTTCTAAAAAAATTAACAGTCCTAAATCTGAATTTATTTTTCTGTAAAAGTCATTGTCAGTAAATATAAATCATTGAAAGAGACGAAAAGTATCAAAATGTTACGTTTTCACTTACAGGTTACAAGTTATAACTCCTCATCGAGCTAATAATACAAATTAAAGTTTGTTATGCTCAAATGATCATATTTCAAGCTCATATGTTCAAATAACGAGCTTTTAGACTTGATGGAAGCATAGATTGATGGAAACTTACACTATTTTTCGAGACACGATCTTTCTACTACATTATTTTTATATCGTTATATGACTATTTTTAAACGTGTGCAGTTATTGGACGCATACGTCTCAGAATCTCTCATTCTGTCACAAAAAATTATAAAACATAAATAACAATAAAATTTCAGAAGTGGTTATTAAGATAGATAAAACAGATTTACACGCTTACGATATTGAAACTGGATGGTACGTCAAGATTACTACGCAATAAACATTAAGGCAATAATTTAAAATTAAAATAGTTATTAATTTTACTTGTATTTTGACAACAATATAAAACAAAACTATAAATCAAAATAATTATTTTATCAACAGCGTTATTATATGGTAAAATCGGTTGTTATTTATCATATTCTTTTTAAATTTCAAAGACAAAGTCTATTTAAACAGTTCATCTGAAAAAAATAGTAGAACCAAAATGATTTGTACTTGGAAATGCTAAAGTTGGTAGAATAGGCCTTTTAAGCCACAAAAAATCTTTTAAAGCTAAAAATTTAAAATTTTTGCACTTAGCATGTACATAAATAATGATTTTAGGGAAAGGGGTGTTTTTAATTACTGATAAATTAAGTTTCTTATTACATATCAATTCAGAAAATTACATGTTTTTAATACGTGTTACTTTAAAACTAAATTTTTATTAATAAAAACATGATATTCTCTTCACCATTCAAATTACTTTGTCTACAATTTTAATATCTTTATTTTCATATATAAAGATTTGGGCCTGATTAGATATCACCAAATATTACAATTCCTCGCGGATTGATCAAACATATTGTGTTATATTTTTCTGTGTTAACTTAAGGAGATGTGAAATAAAGTTACAAACATTTTCTACCAACACGGCACCAATTGCACTATCTTAATGCTGTTGTGTGATTTAGTTCATGGACAAATAAAACTCTGCATAGATTTCAAGCCAATCCAAAAGTTACGCCTACATAAAATAAATAGTTCTGCACTAATAAATTTAAATTGCTCCTTTCGTACCTACTTACCTATTAGTTCTAAAATAATCTTATGAATCTATTAATTTTGTCTGACGTGCCAAATCAAGACTTTCTTCTTCTCATCTCTGTCTCCTATCAACCCAGTATTCTTCATTTCACAGTTTTAAGCTATCAACCGACACAAGATTCAAGATTTAACTCAGTGCTAGGACTGCAACAGACTGCCTTGTGAATGTTAATGACCTCGATAAGTTAAAGAGTTTAGTTATCTGTTTGATAGTGACTGGCTAATCAGTCAATTTAGGTCGTAAAGTTGGTCCGTATTTCCAACACCACAGTACTACTTTACTCATAACACTTTAATGGCTCAATTTCATCATTCTGATAGTTTTTTTCATTTGCTTTTACACAAAGTCTATTCAAAAATATAGTTGTGTAATCCTTATGAATGAACAGTTTGATATGATTGAGACTGAAATCTTCAATTGCCATTCTATCTGGATAGCAGTAATAAATGCATGATATTAAATACTTTATTTTGACACAGTTTGCAATTTTGATCGCATATTGGATCTTTTATGTTGGAACAAATGTTTTTAAATGTAAATACAGTGTTGTGACAGTCATGACTTTGAATTATGTATTTATACCGAATAACTTGCGGCAAATAGGTTTCGAACATTTTTCAATTCAAAATATTAATCATACAAAAAAGTAAAACAACGAAAATTTCCTATTCAATGTATTATTATGAATAAATTATATTCTAAGCAAATTTGTCTAAGACAGTAACATTTTTAAATATAATTGTTGTAAAATAAATATTACGCACTAGAATAAACATTGATAGTATGTCCTTATAATTAGCAGTATCAGTAGAAGTATAAATTGTAGAGGATCATATGTACGTAAGTTGACTACTAAATAAACTGACTACCCAACTGTGAGTTTTAAAACAGTTTTACGTCAATATCTCTTTAACTTTAAAACATTTAGTAAGGAAGAATATTTCAAACTACTCCTATATCTACTATTAATACATTTTCAAATCAATCTTAAACTTCTTGCCAGTTTTACTTTGTCATAAATTTCATAAGCTCTTACTATGCACTGATTTGCTCTTGATTTGTGAAAATCCCATCGCATTGTAAGTTTCTATGAGGTGTTGCTGTGTTAGGTTCACTAGCATCTTAATGGTCGTGAACGTTTTGGTCTTGAAAGCGCCTCCATCAACGTCTATGACTGGCGGATCTCTCATCCGGGTGTACGTTTCTATCATCCTGAAAAATATCAAGTGAATTGTGGGTATGGTAATTGTAAGAAAATGTAAACAAAGTGGTAAGGTGACTTCAGAGTGTTACTTACAAATCAGTGAATTGTTTTGTCAGGACTGGTCTGCCCTCTCCAATGGTGGGGTTCAGGATGACCTGAGTCTTGGTAAGGAAGAAGATGATGTCTGGTACCAGGAGATCCCTCGGCCAACGGTACAGGGGGGAGTCACCAGGAGGGAGCCCTTTACCTTGTATAGCCTCCTTCGTCAGACCTAGGGCTGCTTGACTCTGCCAGTACCTAGGCAGTACCTCCACGGAGGGTTATTCAACTCTGGTATACTTATCTTTTTAAAAGCAACCCCTATATTTATTTATATTTATTTATATTTATATTTATTTCCTATCTTTATACATTTCGTTTTTCTTATTCTTTTTATTTATTTCTTCTCCCTGGCATTATCGTCAAGTTTTTAAATTAATATTGAACAAAGTATTTACAATATACTGTTAATACTAATGTTAATTTAAACATATTATGAATAAAATATGTCGTTTAGAACGCAAAGTTTTCGACCTAACAGTTTGTTCTTCACTTAAAGCTCTAAACCACACTTTACAAACTGAAAAAATTTCATTTCAGGACTTTCTGATTTTAATTTTTTAGATTCAAATACAACCCATATTGGTGTAATTTTTTCAATAATAATCTAATAAATCTAACAAACTCGCATAATGACTGTTCAATTTAAATTATGATTCTTAAAAATAATGAAACAGTAATTTAAAACCAATTGACCTTACCTGTTAACAACAACTGGCTTGAAGAAATAGGTTCTCTTGACGAACTCTGCAACAATGTAGTTTCCCAGTGCATAAAAAGCTGAGCGCAAGAGAAAATCTTGAGTATCAAAGAATTGACGAAATGCAGCAAAACAGTTAGGTGGAGACATAACATAGCTTCCTGATATATGTCTGACTAACTTGTTACTAAAAAATCGTGACCCTGAAAATGAGAGAAAAACGAACTGATGTATTTCTTAGTACAGACAATTAATTGTACTTTAAATTTTATCTGAAATAGCATAGCTTATCTTGTTTAGTTATTCTATAGATTCAATAGATCAATACCACTATGAAGACGAATATCATTTTATCGTCGTTTTCCAATAACATAATTATATTTAATTTGAAAATATCTTAGGTAGACTATTAAATTTTATTAAAATAACCATATTTTAGATAAATTACAATGTATGTTCTGATCCAAATTTAACTTAAAAAGGTCTTTTTTAATCTCTGCAAAAGATTACGCTGTATCCATCCTCTAATACCTCATAATTTCTGCTCTGGAATTCATACGATAACTCTTACGGCAAATTTAGGTTACAATTTATTCAGAGAAAAGGTGATTCTAATTACCATCTTTCTCATGGATACCAATTTCCATCTATCTTAACTAAAAACAAATTACAAAAAATAAAAACCGCTTTAATATACATTTAAGGTAAAAATCCGATTTAAATTAATTCAAAGTGGTTGATAAAAAAATTGTGTTCCAGGATTTACAAATCAAATCTTTGTGCTGAATTTTATTTAATATAAATTATCCATGTGGTCTTCACTAAGGTTTCAAAAACTACATTCAGTTTGTGGCGTTTTAAGTTTACTTTATAATTTCCAATAATATGTTTGCATCGTTTCCATAGGAATTTTAGTGGATTATGAATGATGCAAAAATAACCAAACATTTTTAAAGAAGACATAGAAACAGATGTTACAATTTATAAGTGTATTTTTTGTACGAAACACTTTCCCCTCAATGTGTTTTGTATATAAAGAAAATAGAATATTAAGATTATTAAGATATTCAATATGGGCGGAGTCTCATATGACCTATTTTCAACAGATGTGTAGTATTATTTAAGGAAGAATTATTATTTCCATAACTCACTAGTTGGTATTATGTACTACCTGATGACGGTGTTCCCTCTATCACTACAAAAATGTGCCGGTGGCGGTTCCTCAGGTATTTCTTGCCCGACTGAAATTGGCACTGTCTGTCGAACATCTCCAACAAATTTTTGACCTCTTCAATGTTTCTGTACTGAAAAAAAGCGTATTACAGTAGCTAAGTGTTTAGAGTGGAATATGTGTTTTAATTTTATAGGTTTAGTTTAAACAATTATAGAGTTAAATTAGCAATAACTATACAAGATACCATGTATAATTGCCATACCATGATCGTGTAACAGACTTTGCTGAGGTTTGCTGGTATGCAAAATTCCAAGACTGTAACTACAATTTATAGCATTTCATATATCAAAATTTAATATGAATGCACCCGTTTTGTTTACCATGGCATCATGGTTGCCCGTAAGACCAATGTAAACATTTTCACAAATGCTCAACCAAACCCTATTTAGTTACATGCGCTATCACCAAACTCGATATTTCTGACATACAAATAAAAGCATGCAAAATTTCAAGACTATGTGTTATTCGTTTCAGAGATATCATATGGACCGACAGACGGGTAGAAATAAAATAGTCACCCCTTCAACTTAGCTGATCAAAGTCACAAAGAACTGACTCAACCAATATCTTATAAAGTGATCCTGCCCAACAATAAGGTCATTGATATTAGTGTTAAGACAGAACTTCTACAGCCGAACTGGTAGTGCTCCTTGGTAAACTTCTACACATGAAAAGCACTGAAGAAATTAACTCCACTAATTGGGCCTTGACATACATATACAGAAAAGCAATGAAAGTGTGTAATAGTTCTAGATTTTGAAAGAGAAACACTATGTTCAATAGTAGGACAGTAAGATTGGGCTTTTACGAATTCCAAAACACAACAAGGAAATCGTAAAAGTTCTAAATTGTGATGTTGAAAGTTCAAATTCTTGATGCTTAATAGTTACATTATAATGAATGCGGAGATGCTCTGCTCTTCCATTCTTAAAGTTCTATAAACACTAGATTCCCTACTTAAAAATGACAATTCTTTGTAAAAATCCATATTTTCCTTTTTTTATTGTATAGTTCGTAAGGTTAAATAAAATCGCAATATATATTCTTAACGTTGTTTTTGTCAATGAGGAAAATTGATTGAAACCCCCCCCTTCTTTTAGTCAATTTAAAACCAAACTCGTGTGTTGTACCTCTGATGCAACATTGAATAATTTGTATTCTTCGTCATTGATGTTATACATTGAACCAGTTATAGTACTTCTATAGTATTACAGGTAGTTTGCTACATAGCTGATATTTATTTCACTTTTTACTACGTGTAAGATCAAAGGTAAATTTACAAACAGTAAAACTGTCAGTTGATTTTACATTGTTTTAAATAATCATTTTGTTTGATTTCTAGTAATGTGAAATTATAACTACTTTTGAGGTTAGCGAAATAAGTGAAAAATGTTCTAAGTAAAGGCAAGAAAAAGACTAGCAAAGGAAGAAATAAAGTGAACATCAGTAAAAGGTGGAGTCCAAGTGTAGCTCAGGTGTAGTCTAATGATATGAGGGTTGTAAGAAATGTTAGTCTGTAAGAAGGTTTGAATGGATCTAGTACCAGTACTTCCAGTGACGTATTTACACTAGAAGAACATGGTGAGGGTCAAAGCAATACAAATCATAATACTCTATGGTGGCTCTTATAACGTAGTTTAATTTTCAAATGCTGATCCCCGCAAGTTTTAAATATATCGCACCGTGTAAATAAATTCACAGATCACAATTACTTGTTTATTTCCAATATTATTATCTGAATAACTTCTGTGCTGAACAGAGATTACTGAACTGTTTCAAATAAGAAGGTTGTTACTTTTAAACTCACGTTATGCTTTCATCATTATAAATTTAAAATGTTACTTAAATTAATTAAATATATTTTTAATTTTTTGACGTATTATAATGTTTATCTAGAACATTTCATTAAAATAGTAACACGCTATTTTAACTAATAGTATGTGTTTTATGCAAATTCAACGCCAGTGGGGCGTAGCTCGGGGCGATTTTCCAAGTGGGAATTGGCCTATATGTAAACCAGAAACCCTGAGAATGTCATGTAAAGTTTCAAAACAATTAGTCTAGTAGTTTTTACGTGATTGAATAATACACACATAATCATCCAGAGGGATACAATTAGAATGTTATGTACTATTATAAATAACCTACAGACATTTTAGTCCATTTTTTATCAAAAGTTGGAAAATAAAACTTTGGCAACAAATTTAACAACCTTTTCTTTAGATTCGTTCCATCTGGGTGATAGTACAATATGAGGAAACATTTGCTAGAAATAATGCTAATTAGCTAATTATGGAATAAACTTATAAAAGTTACAATCATGTACACAATCATTATTATTAACTTCCAGGGACAACTAATTGGCTTGGTAAATAATATAAAATATTGTACATTAAAGTAGGTGTTTTACTAAAAGAAACAAAGGTCTCAGTGACAAATCCTTACCTCTGGCATATTAAACACGTCAAATATAGCATCCAAAGAGAGAAAAACACCCTTGGTGTAATCTACTGGTTCACCTGACGTTGTATTTATTATGGCATCTGAAACTGGTATAAATGAAAATAATTATTTATTATAAAGATTATTTCGTAGTTATTTATTTTTGTAAGAGCAAATTTAATAAAATAAGAGCTTGAGTTCAGTTAGCATATATAACTTAGCATATAAGTGTAATACAAGGGGACAGTTCGAAATATACTACTAAGCGATTACATTTATTTACTTACTACCCTAGTAGCAGAGAAAATATTATATTATTTCATTTTTATTGATTTCTTGTTATTAATGTACAATATTAAAATAAGCTTTTAAAGTATATTTGTAATAAATGTTTTAACCGTCCTGAAATCTGGTTTTAATTTAATGGTGACCTAAATCTTATATTTGTTGCAGGATTTGGTTACCAAATCAAAAATATAAACAATGTTTTCAATAATTTGGAAAAGGTCAATGTTTTTAAACATACTTAAACAAGTATATTAATTTTAAGAGCATTGTCTTTTAGAATTTGAAGTCTACCTATAACTTGAAACAGTACTATGTTTGACTATCAGAATACTAATATTTTCTAAAAGCGTTTAAAATATTAATTGGTTTATATAAAACTTTGTCACGGAAACAACAAATGTTATTAGACTTTCTTATTGTTTCATGTTTACATATAATAAGCAAGAACTTCGGGTTTGAAAAATAAAACAATCCAACATTATTAGGGTAAAGAATGTATTTATCCTCTCAGCTCACGGTTAAATAAAGTAATTTAATTATAAATCTGATATTTGTATTTATATTTGAAGAATTGCAGAATTTGGAAACCACGTCAAAAAATATAAACAATGTTTTCAATGATTTGGAAAAGGTCAATGTTTTGAAACATACTTAAACAGGAATATTAATTTTAAAGAGCATTTTCTTTCAGAATTTGAAGTCTACTTATAACTTGAAACAGTACTATGTTTGATTAACAGAATCTTAATATTTTCTACGCATTTAAAATATTTTTTGGTTTATATAAAACTTTTTCATGGAAACAAAATATGTTGTTATAATTTCATATTGTTTCATGTTTACATATAATAAGCAAGAACTTCGGGTTTGAAAAATAAAAAAAATCCAACATTGTTAGAGTAAAGAATGTTTTTGAATGGATCGGCCATTTTTAAATAAAGTAATTTAATTATAAATGAGTTGCAGGCATATATGTACAAAGAACTTAATGCTAGTTTTTAATAATTTATGATCACAAATGATAAAGTTGCCTAGATCGTACCAACAAATGAATGTAATTTGTACGATAGTCAGGTAATAATTAATAAATATAACCTGCTGTATTGAAGAACTTATTACTGAATACTTAGTATCAAAGATATCGATAAAATTAATTTTAGTTTTTCGTGCGCTCTGTGCTTTGCTCTTCATAAGAGGATGTTTTTATAAATCAAAGAAATCATTAATTTTTGTATTTCTAAAATACTACTCTCGTTACAATTATTACGTTTACTCATTATTAAGAAATCTATAAGACTGCATTAATTTTTTTATTTCAGATAAAGTGTAAAAAGATATAAAAAAATATGAAAGCAGTAGAAAGTCTTAGTATAACAAATCCATATTTTTTATTTATAGATTATATTGATTCTTTTTAATCAAAGATACTTGGCGTATTTTAAACTTCAACTACAAATTCTTACCTGATGCCTGAGAAATTGAAATAAAAAATATCACAGTTACAGTTGCAACACACAGACATGATTGGCGTCTCCAAAACATTAAATATTTTTAGTTACAGGTAATTAATTAGGAGAGCACATTAAAATGAGCGGTTTTATGAACTCATCGTCACGTGGCTATCCTCCATTGAAGTTTTATCTCAAACATCTTGGACTGATAAGCAAAAAATTTAAATGAAACGGCAGTCTGTCCAACAGTTGTTGGACAGACTGTCGTCTCAGTCAATTTGGACAATGATAGTTATCATTGCCAAATTGACTATAGACAACACCTGATTCAAATACATTTCAAAGTGGAACGGGTAAGAACATTACGCTGAAATGAATTGATGCAATTCATAGGTGTATAAAGAGAAAAACTAAAGTATGGAAATAAAAAACTGGTTTTACGTATTAAACCAAACTAATTGGCATTCTTAAAATACTGTGCTCGATCTTTTTTTCAATTTTTATAGAAACATTTTAAATAAAAACCCATTGTTGTTGAATTTTGTTTATTTCACACTATTTACGTGTTTGGCCTTTATAAGATTATTTAATAAAACATTTTTTTTATTACTATTGCACAATCTATTGTTAGTACACATTTAGCGTACTTTTGCATGTTCTATACAGTATTTATTTAAGTGTATTATTTTAGGACTGCATCTGACACACCAAAACGTTAAGCTCTAGAGATCGAGTCCTGCTTGTGCTATTAGGATTTTGTGCTGCCTGCTACACTAGAATTTATTATGTACATGAAATTATTATTCTTATAATGAATATTCAGATACCACAGGTGTGTAACAAAGCCTGATGGAATGACTGAAATAAACGATGGCTAGCTCCGGATTGACCACTTCAAAAAGAACAATTTATTTAATATTTCAATTCATTATTAATAGGTGTACTTAAAATATTCATAATTTATTTCTCATGTGATGTATTATATTTACTCATTTCCTCAAAAACCGTCCTATATACAAAAACATTGTTGATTACAGAAGTTTTAGTAATTGTTATATGCATTCCGAAACACCTTTCTAATATTTTCAATGAAAAAATGGAATTATGAGTATTTTATTTAAAATGTTGTCATATTGGAAAGAAATGAAGTACCAAACTGGTCAATGTCCTAAACCAAGTCATATAAGATAACATTTGTATAAAGTTTGAGTTTGTTTCAGTATTTCTTTGCTGAGTTTTTTGGTGATTGACAAATTCTTATTTTATTTACCAGTAATAAATATTTAGAAAACCATTTGAAATACAATATTGTTAAAACTCTATGAAATGTTATGAACATTCTAGAATACTTTTTATTGTTTCTCTGATTTCTTAAATAATGGAGTTGTGAATTTTTAAAGTATGAAGGCCCGTCACATTGAAAGTTAGTGGCGTACCAAACTGGCTAGCGAATTTAGCCCAGATAAGATCAATTTTCGTATCAAGTTTCAACTTGGGACAGTTATTGTTTCCACAAGCCACAAAGCCACGTTATAGAGTAACTTCAATATCCTGCTCAAGTTTTGCCGTATACATTTAATTACTATTCTAACACAAATTAAACTAGAAAAATATTAGTTAAATAAAACTATAAAGAATGTTTTTTCTTGAATTACGAAAGTAATTGTGTTAATTATTTTGTTAATTAGATCAAATTTGAACAGAATAATTAATTTCATGTTAAATTTAACACAATTATGTTTAGCCACGCATAACTAAGTCTTAATTGAGGGTTGATGATAATTCACCCACAAGCAAATATTTCCACCATTCCACACCCTATTACAGCCCACGTCGAACGAGTAATAAATAGCGATTAGATAAATAAACTGGACGGCAACTTTGTATTGTTTATTTATAGTAATAATTAACATTTCTTAATGCTGCTATTACGCTCCATCCATTTTGGAATCAAATACACAATTCTCATCCATTAAATATACGTAGGTATCTCCTAAATGATGCAATCGTTTCAGTGTATGAAGTAAAGGAAATAAATTAATATTGTAAGAATAGACTCTAACATGCCTCTTAAGGTGCCGTGCCCATTCAATGCCCTACTATAACACAGCGATTGTGTAATTGTTCTTGTTATCAAAACCATTAATCAGATAGCACCTAAAGAAGCTCTCGGGTTCATGTATGTGTACAATGAGACATCAGTACTAGCTTTCACAAAAAATTAACTGAGTATTGAAAGTTATTATTAATAGTGAATGGAAACATGCCACAAAAATTAACAACTCTGATACTCACACTTCTATTGACAACTATAGTTTGTAATGCAATAACTACTTCAGAAGAATACGAAGAAGGAGATGAAGGCGATAACGATCCACCTCAACAATCTTCAGAAGAAGAAGAACCGATTTTGTACCACGAAGAAGACATTACAGGTGACAACTATATAAATACTTTGTAAAATAGTTATAGCCGTAGCGTGTAATCCAAATTCTTACCACTCGTTATTTGTGTGATGGACGTTTGGTGCTCTTTAGTTTTATAAAAACACTCTTCAGAATTAAGTACGTATTTGCTCACGTTAATCATCTTTTTCTGGAGCTCTTTTTATTTCAACCCGTTGAAAAACGATTTAACAACGTTTTACTGCGTATATGTTAAAAAAACCAATCTATTTATGGCTTTAATAAAGATATTGGCTGTTTATTTTAGTTATTGATTGCTGTTATGGTTTAACTTACCACTTTGGATACAAGTTACAAAGTATCTCTTAGTAAGACTTACAGTACTATCAAGTCACTGAGGTTATAACGTGTTATTATCATTTTCGTTTCCTACTTTCATTCAATCCAGACTTTCGGCATTGGATGTGTTGAATGAAAAACCTATTAAGTTATGAAAAGGATATTAATCTACTTATGAGAATATCCTACTAATAAAATATGTATTATCATTTATATCTTGCCTTATTTGTATATCATTCAAAATTATATCAATCTAATCTACAGTTTTGTATATAAACTGTAGAAATTTCGTATTCCATGGTACTGGATATCTAGAAATCCATTCCCTAAAATTATTTTTCGTCGGAGTTTCCTTTGGGCTACTACGTCTCTTCTCTACTGCCCGAACTTTCTTTTAGCAAAAATCTAATATATGTATTTGTAAAATTTAAAGCCTTTCACATTGTGATAACATCAATTTTTCAACATAATATGCTGTTTGATACTTTGAAATTTTACAGAAGCACCAAAAACTCCTGAAAGAGAGAAATTTTTAAAGCGAGTACAGGGGCACGGAATATACCATTCTCTCCAGTCCATCCTCGAGACACTGGATCAAGATGAGGTAGGTTACATGTGGATTTACTTATAGGTGTAGTAGTTGACGTATGTGTTAAACCATAACAAACAAGGCTTATTTTATTGGAACAAACGTTGGCAAATGTTCTAAAACAGGATTATACCTACCACCGTGACACGATAAAAATATCCATAATTTGAGAACTTGAATAGAATAAATTCTTTTCTCTTTTGTGTCACATGATTATTATTGTTTAAAATTTACAATATTTTGAGCTTTATGTATGAAATGAGCGGTTTTAATAATAAATCAACCACATGTTAAACCGTTTTAGCTATTAATATAAAAAAAAATAATCTAAAAAACCTACTCTTAAAGTAAAATAGTGGATAAAAATGTTAATTTAAATTACCATAGGCAAGTCAGTACACCTTATGGATATCAACATATTTAGCTTTTTATAGGTTTTCCATCTCAGATATAACGGAAACAAGAAGTAAAAGTTAAAGCAGATAAAATTAGAAACAGCAAACAAGTAATTTGAGCTGTTATATTTAATAATCAGGTGATTATTAATCCATAGTTAGACTACAATAATAACTCGCGTTTTGTATTGTAGGTCAGGAATGGCACTTATTAAATCATTTATTAGTGTGAAGAAGTCTGAAATAAAAGTTATTAAATAATAGTTACAAAATTAAGTTGGGTAAAATACATTTGAAACAGTCTTGGCGACAACAGAGATTGCCTCATTTTTATTCAATGTGAGGCCCACTGTTTTACATAAATGTAAAGTTGATTTTTAATAGTATAAACCATATCCCAAATATAAATTCTATTTTATTAAGTGATAATTCAGATTCTGTGCCAATATTGGTAATGTGTAAATCATGGCTAAATTCCATCTAGACATAATAGCATTTTCTTTTACATTTCACTGAGACGTTGTTAAATTCTGCTGCATTTCACCTAGACATTTCGTAAATAATTCTCAACTATATTCCACCTAGACGTTAGAATTCTCGGCTGGATCCACTTATACGTTTTAGCATTCTCAGCTAGATTGCAGGTAGACGTTTCAGAATTATAGGTCGTATTTTATCTTTACGTTTTATAATTCTCGTCTACATTTCGCCAAGTTCTAAATTTGTTTAGCAAGTTTTCGGCTTCATTCCATCTAGAAACTTTAGAACCTTTATCTACATTCCTGTAAGCATTTTCACACTGCTATTTTTTTTTTTTTTTTTTTTTTTTTTTTTTTTTTTTTTTTCACGGAAACATAATACTTAGTAAAAACAATAATACCTATAACATATTTCTTTTTGTGTTTTTTGGTAATATGTATAAAACCTATCTTAACACCCCTTTTGTAGTACAGGGACAAGAAAGAAGTACGACAGTTGATCTCCTCCTACCAGAACGACTGCTCTGACGGTCACATCGATGTTCCACCTAAATACAACAAAACTGGTCTGTGGCCTTTTATTGTCATTGAAGGAGTACAAACATCAGGTAATTTACAGCTCATTCTCAGTGAAACTGTTCGTTATAATAGGTACCGTAAATTAAGTACTGTATGTATTCCGGAATCTATACAGTATATATTAAGGAAATAATTATGCATTAAAATAGTTTGAGGGATAAATAACGTTTTATGGAACTATAGTAAGTATATTGATGGTAAGTATGTTATCTGCGCTTTTTCTTTAGCCATATCTCCATTTTTCTTACAATATTTTCAAATTGTTAAACAGCAAGGTGATGTACTCATTGATTCTATCTATGTCTATCTAACGATTAGATTCATTAGGTCGTAAAGTATGTTTATAATGAGAAATTACTGCCAGAATTGCTGTCTGGCTTCAGAATAAACCACAGTATCTCTGCATGGCCCTAATAAATATGTTAGGATACTTGTGTGATGCTAGGGACGAGATGAGTGCGGCTCATGCTTGATTTCTCCAAAGCCTTTAAATAGACCAATAAAAACAGCTTGCTATTTGCACAGCTAAGTTTCTTCGGATTCATGGATAGTATCATTAATTGGCTGAAACATTATTTCAGCGAGTGACTGCAAGTGACAAAAGTGGGTACAGATGCCTAGTCTCCTCTTACAAAGAAAGGGACGTCCTCAGGCAATCTGCCTTGGACCACTTTTGTACACTCTGTAGACTATACACTCATCATATTGTGTGCAGCGTCACATCACCCATAGGCATGCTGATGATTGTCAGCTGCATCTTGCCTATTATACGGAGATATACATGTCAATTGTTGGAGGACTTAATTACGAACGTGAATGTATAGGCCTAAGTAAAACCGAAGTGAACTTCGAATCACTTTCTAATCATGCGGCATTTTACAACTAAACAAGTTCTGGGAACGCTTAGAAGCGTATATATTTCGAAAATATTAACCACAAACTGAAAAACTAAAACTCTTTCAATACCTGATTCTCTCTTTGTTCCATTATTGTTACCCTGCCTTGTTGTTGCCTGCTATTGTTATTGTTGTTGCAACAGCATCTCTATTGATTACATGGCAACAATGCGAAGGGTCCAAAATTATGCTTTGCGATTTGTCTATAACCTTCGAAGAGAAGACCATGTGTCACAATACAGCAGGATTGCTTCTAGACGCAGTGCAGACGTATTGCCTTATAATAAATGGTGTGCTGTCGCAGGGAGAGCATATCTGACTGAAACCCTTATCTGCAACAATAATAGACAGATGAGGACGGTTTTTAGTCTGGGGTCACTCAGTCTAGTACTAGCCAAGACTGCCAGTTCAACTTTTCCATAGTGAGGCTGTAAATAGGTTGGCGAGGTCTTTATTATTTTAGCCAAAAGATGTACAACTACCTTCTCAATAATATTTAATCACACAAGGACCGTAAATTTAAGTCATAGATTTTTTTGTGTTGGGTTTTAATGCTACCGACTCTGACTATCGAAGATTTTAATTTTTGTTACCGTTAATATTTTGTATTCACATCACTGCCGTCATATATTTATTGCGCATTTTTAAATCTTCGTTAGTTTTTTTATTGTGTATTTTTGTTATAAAACTGATATTGTGGTAGCATTGCAATGTTAAATTACAATCTTGTTTGACGGCAGTTATTCTGAAAAACAGTATAATGAGAAGCGCTGTATAAATGAAGCCATTTTCATTCATTTGTTCATCAAAATTTTTCCAGTATTAAACAAGCCAGAAATTCTTTAGTTTATTTACGGAGATTATGATACTGTCCGGAAATTCAGGTTCCGGAATTTCTTACAAGAAAAATGCATGGAAGCTATAGCATGATATGGCAATATACAGTATATGCCACAGTGTCTGAGTAACAGTTTAACTTGTTAATTTGATATATGAAATGGTCTGTGAAACTAAACCATCTTGTGCTTCCATATTTTGAAATATGTTGCTTATGAGCTGCTGTTAAAGATTTGTATGTTTTATATAATTATAACGTAAAAGTTTGGGAAATTGTGTTAGACCTAATTGACCTTCCATAATAAGAATACTGGGACAGATTCATATTCTTATCTTCAGTCATTTTGGTGTGGTCATGATTACAAGATAGCTCTAATACTGTTTTAACTTTCTCGTGGAATCACCCAAATAGTTTAATTCTATTTTTCTTGCCTTCTGAAAGGTATTTTAAAGAGCCTTAGTTACTAATATTATGAAAATTAACTACGCTGAACATAGATTGAATAACCTTACATGATGCAATTAAATATCATATAGGTAATACAGGAAACATACTGTGTCAGCTATTATTATAACACATCATATGCTTTTATATATTTCAAAATATAGGCTAATTACTTTTCAATAATAAATCGATAAATTATTACAATGTTCGTAATTGATGTCTCAGTACTGCAAAGCTTAAGAAGTACTAAGGAAACTGCTGTTTTATAATAAAGAATCTTACACTTCCAGGAAAGCTGACGGTGAGCAGGAGAGTGACAGAGATCCTACAGGCAGACTTCCTGACAACTCCGCCAGATTGTCTGTTCCACCTCCGGCCCACGTTTGAGGCACTGAACGGTACGCTGCGCAGTCTGTACTACTCTCTCTGCATGTACGCACTCGCCAACCAAGCTATGAAGAGGCTACGTATCAGAGCGGTAGTGGCTAACAGGTGAGACTTCAGCCGTGTAAAACAATGTAACCACTGGCTTTGAATAAACTATATACTGAATCAAAGTTGCTGTCCAGAAGTCAGTGTTTACAAATGTTGGATTAATTTTACTTACAAATGTCTAGTAGTGATCCCCATTACTAAAATGAGGTTTAAAACCGTGTTCATTCCACTGTGAAAGTCTTAAAAATTATAGATTCAAAACAAACAGCACGCATAAATCAACTAGTTAATCTCCTCGTTATTGGCCATCTAGTATGAGTAAATTTATTTTTAAACCTAAACTGAGAAGGATATTCTATATGAAAAATGTATTGTTCCTCAGCAATCTTTTAAACAAAAATTGGGGAGCTAAGCAAGCATTTTCAGCGCATTTTCCTGCACGTCTCACGAATATATAGAATTACACCTGGCATGAAAATTCTATGAGACACAGGTCAACTGGCGCTACTTGGTAACCAAGAGATTGATCACTAAAGACAAAACAGTGGAAACAAATGTCCCAAATATTTTTGGTTGTATATTATGATTAAAATTGATAATGACGCTTATAGCACGAATGTAAAAATATTTCTTAGATACTTTTGAAGTCAAGCAAGGTAGGATTCCTGAATAAACAATTGTCTAAACAAATAATGTTGACGCGTTATGAATCTAGGAATCAATGTTGGCATGGATATTATTTAAAACTAATTATAACCAACAATAGTTTTCCAGGACTTTTATACCAAAGGGAAAATCTTATAATATATGAGGGCGACCGAGAAACACTTTTCATGAAACCTTGCGGTATTACAGGTCTCTCAGTTTCAATCGAACTTTTTGGAATATCCCATGTAACCAATTTTCATCACAAAAATGTAACAGAAGGATTTCGGACATTTTCCATCCTTATACAGTATGTTTCAAAAGTTTAGCGCTACGTGTCGAGAAGTGGAATCTATCCTCTTCTTCAGATGCTTACACTTAAGACTCAATCAAGCATGTACAAAAAATGAGCAATGGATGATTTCAATACTTTCCCAAGATATACTTGGCAACATAACAAGTTTTCTGTTAAAATATTAAGTGTATACCTTAATATCCAAGTACACACAGGCCCATTGCATATCAAGCGTTACAGACATCATGATGCAACACATAGACTCCTCCATCACCAATCAAGTGGAATTCTTTGCAAGTTGACACGTTTCGAACACTTTAGAGATCGAATCTCTGCTTTCACCCCATCCGAATGTTCGGTATTTTCATCATTTTGACTTTTTTTACAACCATGTAATATGTTGTGTCATGTACATGTGAAGGTACTGGCACAGTCAGGCGGCGTTTGGTCTGGCGGTGGCGGAGATCAGTGAGAATATGCAGCTTCCACCGGACTCTATCTTGTACAAGTGGCCAGAGGACCTCCTGAAACCAGACCTCTCGTTTTATCTGCAGTACTCCCACAACAAACCCGGCCCTAAAGCTCCCAGCAACGTGAAAGCCATGACTAGGAAGTTTCGGGACAGGTAAGATTGACAATAATCTTAGTCACAGCTTGTGTCATGAAATTTACAACTATTTTCATACCATATGGTATAACGTCCTATAAAAATATTCATAATATAAACTTATTTAAATCCATTCATTTTTGGTTAGTAATATCTTAGATTGGCTTAGAACCCGGACTTTTTAGTAGATATTCAAGAACTAGATTAGCAGGGTTACTCAGGAAATACGGACACGTTTGTATGTTTACCTATAAGATTGAGGAAAATAAAGTAGTATTATTCTGATTAGTATTGTTGAAGGGAGGCAATAATGGGGATAGATAAAAGACGGTTCAGGAAGCTCAAGCCCCCACCCAGAAACTTTGAAAGGCAAACATTAAAATTGTAAACAGTAGTTTTTTTTAAGTAAGAACAAATTGATGAGTTCTTAAAACTGAAAAATCCCGAGCCCTAAATTCCTAACCCATACATTGTTTTAACCCCCCCCCCCCCTCCAGAAAAACAATGTTCTATATACTCCAATAGGACAAATAATAAAGAAAGTGTTATTGAATACATAAAGGAGAAGAAACTTTTGTTTCCTTGGCTAATCCAGTTGATTATTTCTTGATTTTTTTATTCAAAGTCCAAATTTCATGTAATTTTAATATATCGTGTTCAAAAAAGAAGAGAACTTACAACATTCTCACCTCCTTACCTTAAAGAAAAGTTGTTTGACGTGTTTGATTCTCCTAACAGCCAAACATAGAATGTGTAATGTGTACCGTTGATTTCCATTGCTATATTTTCGAAGCATCCCCCGGAGGTAGGTTATGAAACGTTATTTCAAGTTTAAAATATCACTAGAAAATAACTCAGTAAACTGATATACAGATATTCTAAGTCATGTCGAAAAATCATTTACAAATCATTCTTTTATAATGGTCACATAAAATGCAATAGAAAGGCGTCCGATTGAATTGAAGAAGAATTATCAAAGTTACAACAAAATGATCAAAAAACTCTGATTTTCATTTAGAGTTATTTCTTTATAGTTCTTTAGATATTGTAAATTGCCATTTCTGTCCACTTAATTTTTTTCTGAATAAAACTATACATTTTATATGTGATTTTAGTAAAACATTTTCTTTATATTAGATATGCTAAAAGCAGGTCAATTTTGGAACATACGAGTAGTTATGTTTTCAAATTTTAATTACTATATAAAAAGTGATGCAGAACAGTGACGCAAAACAATCATTACATTTTATTGCTTAAAAGAGAGCCAGCTAAATACTGCTTACAATAGCAGTACTTAGCTTCATATGACAGGTTTTTAGGTCCGTCCATTACCACCCAAATCTTACAGAGATTTTCGTGCATTTTTGTTTCAGAGGGGATTTTTAAACAATCAACTGTGGTCCCCTACGTATGAAAGTGAAATGGGCCAGTCATTGATAGGGGCTCGTTACAGGCCTGGCAGATTTCTTTTTTTTACCATTAGATTATTTAACCGTTTAGGCTGTTTTATGAAAATCGAACTTGGAATTGTTTTGTAGTTTTTTTTTTTATTTTAGCCAGTGAAGGTTTCATGCCCTCTTTCATAAACCTCTTTTTATCTACTACTAGATTGTAATTAGAGGAATAATAATCAAGCACCTGTTAATATGTTCTTCTACTACACATGGGCTTAGCCATATCGAAAACTTTATTAGTCCTTCTCTGTTGTTAGAAAGTGATTTTAACTGTGTAGGCAGATTAGGAGTAGATTTGAAACTGGGAGGCAGAAAGTATTCAAAATAAGTTTATAACTTTCGCTTGTTTGCTAAATGGAAATAGAGGTTTCAGACAATTATGAATTTGATGGAGCAGATCATATCAACACAGAAGTTTAATTTCTATCTGTGTAAATAAAGTTTTTCGTCTCTTGTTTAGAGGCCGATCATTAAAGTTAGGAAAAAGAGTTAAGAAGTAAATGGATCTCCCGCGCCAATTTCTATTAAGATGTGGTTATTCCAAAATATTGGTTCGATAGTACCTGGAGTTAACTGAAAGGTCAAATCGGGACAGTATTCTTCCCGGGGGAGGGACCATGCATGAGTAGTGCGGTACAGTGTACTAGGACTAGTCGTCTACTCTATGCCGCTCATTATTCCTCTTTTCAAAATAGTTTGGATATTATAAAACATGCATTAATAATCATCCTTACGGTATCGTTAAAAAAGATTCTCTTGAGACTACAAATGACATAATTGTGTGAGAAAAAGCCTTGATTTTGATCATTACAATACATTCCAGAACATTATCTTATTTTATATTATGTACTTTCGATATATCCTACTTCAAAAAATGAAGAATATTCCATAAATTATTAATTATACTAGACCCACAATAATCAATTTATGAGATTTTATTTTATATTTAAAATGAATTAATACAATCATTATTAGGTTTTGCAGTTATCTTGTATCAGAGTAAACACTGAACAACATATTTAGTGAAGTATTTTCTGTTTTAGGATGGGCAATCAGTACTTGAGGTTTCCAGACACAGTTAGGGTCTCAGAGTCACACATTTTTGAAGATGTTTCAAAGATTACGATGCTCACCAGTAGAAAATTTCCAGATTTCTATGGATCCCTCGGTGGAAAACACTAATTCACATCAAGTATGATATGGATATTTTAATTTTTAAATTAAAATCTGTACATTATTATTAGTTAGTGCAATAGAGCAGTGCCAAAATAAGACTCACACAATATACGTTGTGTTAATAACACTAAAGTTATTAAAAGTTTAGCTTTGGACCTTAATCGTGTTTCCATTCAATCACAATATCACAGAATCTCAAATTTGTTAATTGTTAAAGAAAAATTTGTGCTTTATACGTTATCTGCCTCTATTTAACACATTACAAATTGGGAGAATCAAATGTAATCCGTTTCATCCTTTGGAAAAAAGAAAATTATTTTTAAATTACCATGTTAAAACATTTAAACGCTTAAAATTTAGAAATTAGAAAAATAAAAAATCTTTAGGAAATAGTTGTAAGATAGGGTTTACAAGCGACATTTTATAAGTGTCATATGATTTCGTGGTTTATCCTTAATTAAATTCAAACATTTATAATATTGGAACTAAATCTTTTAGATAATTGTTTTGTGAAAAGATTCTTGAATACAGAAACTAGTTAGCATTAGTTGCATTAATGTATTTTTGAAGTAGTCTATGTCAAATAAATATTTTTTTTAATCAATTCCATGGTTAGACAATTGGTTAGTAGAAAATTTAATACTTAAAACTGATATATTTAACAACTTATTATCATTTATCAATAAATTTGACAATTTTGACAACATTTGGAGACGGCATTTTTAAATTCTAACTATTTTACCAATAAAGAAACCATTTTTGGCTGCATACATTTACCAAAATTTTATTTTTTAGATTTCAGTACTATTTTATTCTATATAACAATTGGGAATGAATTATCACTTTTTTGCTCTTTAAATCTGCTTTTAGAATGTATCAAAGTTATTTACTAATAACATTATACCAATTCACCCCAATTTAGTTCTGTTTAGTGACATTTCTGTTTACATATTTGTTTCAGAATGTCTGTTCATATGACTAGAATGAGGGAACCGGTTATGGCTGAAATCTTTGAGACAACTTCTAACAGACAGATTGGGAAAGTTGTAACCCTGATAGACAACACGTATCCAAACCTCTTTCCATCAATCATTACTAAGGATGTAACCAACAGAAAAATATTCTGATTTGTACTTTTTGATTAAATCGCCTTTTTGTAGAAATCATTGTATTTGTTTCATTGAGTGAAACCACCACTTTTTTTGTTATTTTTTGACAGTTATACAATAATTTATAGAGTTAAGTTGTTCACGCGTGTACCCTTTACTATATGTGGAATAGGAAGAAGTTGTTAAATGAACCAAAACGACGAGTTTTGTTTTTATACGGGAATTCAGGATGCGAGTTATAATTTATGATGGTGTGCCCATACACGGCTAGTAAAACTCTAGAAATTGCGTACCCATACAGTATTGCAAATCCTTGCTGTTTCATTAAAACTTTTCGATAATTAGAACAGAACAAATTATTATTATGAATCACACAGTTTACTAATAAACATAGCAAGAACGAAGGTGATTGATCTTCTTTTAACATTTAGCTGTTAATTAATAAGGGCTTGGCAATAGAATTAAAAAGGCCCGCCAGAGTGACATAATACGCTGAAAGGAATCGAGTGAAAGAAGCGCAGATCGTGCTATTAGAATACTCAAAATGCCTCCCAGTTTGTCTTTCACTATTCTGAATTGATTAAGGTTTTGAAAATGTTGTGAACTTATGTCTAGCTTAGTTACTTATTTTATGATTTCTTGTATATTATACTTATATATTCAATTGTTTTGTGTCTTTTCTAATACGTTATCTTATTAACACTTTACTAATGTATATTAAGAGCACATGCACTAGATTCATTTATCATCTATGTCTGAACTTTGTCCTTACGTGTCGTCTTAAACAACCCATAAAGACTCCTTACTAGAACCGAGTACTCTTACGTGCCCTCAGTGATGCATACATGAGTTTGCCCTGCTCTGAATCAATGAACTCAGAAATAAATTTAGACACAGGGTACACCATGCCTGTTAACGATGTTACATTAATAGGCAGAACTTATGATATAATGTACAATAAATATTATTTCTGAGAAACTTGTTTCAACTTACATCGACCCGAATTGTTAATTCCTTTCAGAATAAAAGATTCATAACTGAAATTAAGATAAAAATTATTTGACATAATTATCACTGACTATGTATACAGGAAGAGTTCTTTTAATGAGTTCCAAAAGTCTCATCCAGTCTTTTGTGGTAACAGGAATAAGTTAATATTATAACAAATGCATTATTGTTATATTGTTCTAAAACCAAACCCACGTTAATTTCGTTTAAATCTCTACTATTTATTATTATATTAGTAGGAAAGTTATCATATTTATCCTACAATTTTTACTAGCAATTACGTGGTAAATTACCCTTTACTTTACCGTTTACTTTAAAATTAAAATATTGGTTCATACGCTTATCATCTACACACAAAAACAAGTCAAAATACATTACGTTTTTAAATTATAAATAGAATATTTAAAAACTAGCAACAAACCATATCATATTTTAATATTAACGTTTATCTGAATAACATTGAACAGGTATTAAGTGAAGCTCACTCAACCTACATAATCCCACACTTGATTGTTGAGTAAAATTTAAAAAATAAACCGGTTGAATGTAGTCAAAATTGGCACACTTTTGTCATAGTGAAATATGTTACATATTTGAATACTCCTAACCATTACAAGGCGTTCTCCTGTATCATATAAGGACTCTGAAAGAAATCAGTAATAATAGGTTTATTCATTAAATAGTATATATCCAAGGGCAGCTGCATTCTCTCCACAAATGCTACAATACTTATAAAATTAAAACAAAACAAAAAAACGAGTAAAAATGACAATTGACTCTTTTCCTATGTTTCAGAATGGGCATACACTTTACCAGGATGAGGGAACCAGTTTTAAGTGAAGTGTTTGAGCAAAGAAGCTACCAACAAACAGGAAGAGTTCTGAAAATAACTGAAGAAAAGTATCCCAAAAAATTTCCTTTCATAACAACCAAAGAACTGTCTTTTCGAAAACCAACTTAGTAACTAATGTATCTTGTGAATAAAGTGTTTTGTATTTTTATTTGATTTTCTAATGTGTAAACAATGTTTTTATATAATTATTTTGCTCAAATCATGTTTTTTTAATATTTTATATAATCAGTTGCATATAATTAAACACGGAAAAGTAACATTCGCACCCATCCTGGCACCTATGTTCTTTATTCTTTGTATGTGTGTGTTTGTTTTGTGTTGTTTTTTGGATCCTTAATTGGCGAAATCTAGTAAAGGAGGCTGGTGTTAAAGAATTTTATTTGGGACTATTGCAGTCTTTAGGAGTTGTTTTAGAGACCCGGGGAAACCCCGCTAAACAATAATTGAACGTTTGAATGTTGACTCCAAATGTTCAAGACGAACTGAAACTGTAACAGTGGTGCGCGGGAGGTGTAGAGGAGAGATTTCTTAGAGCAACCCAAAATAAATACATTGTTCTGACGCAACACATGAAATTCTTTAAAAACGGAGAATTCTTACCTCGCGTTTCACGCAGTGTTAATTTTACTTAGCATTTTCAAACTGTTTTGGAGAGTACTATCGTACTTGAGATGATATTTTATAAAGTACACCATATTCTACATGAAGTAATATTCTAGGTACCTTAAGGTGCAGTAAATTATGATATTATTTCAAAATTAAGAGTTTTTTTTCAAATTAAAAGTACAGACTATTTTTGCGATATATCAACCTATGGCTGAAACAAGTTACTTTCAAATTCAAAAACCAGTAGGTTAATAAGGAAACTCCGTTTCAAAGAAATTAGTTTTATTCACCCGAGTTCCTTCTGATTGGTCAAAACATACTCATCCTTACGAGGCCTTGATTTTAAGTTGCCATCCCTGGCAGGCATGAATCTGTGGACGAAGGGAGTGAATAGGTCGGGGTTCATTGTTGTGATGTCAGGAGATTGTGTCAGCAGAGAGACGACCATAGCTACCGCCACACCAGTCAGAGTGCCCAGGACAGTGTAGTAGTTGTAGGACAGTTGGTAGACCTGAGGGACCGTGTTGTCAGCAAGTACTTCAGATCCAACTCCTGTGTAGTTGAATACCAGCTCTGGACGTGGACTAAGACCCAAATATTCTCTTATTCAACCAAATCAAAAATTTACATTTATCAGCAAATAAAAAGCAAAATTTCAAAAAACCTAATTAACCAAATTTAAAACATTACCAAAGCAAAAATATAAAACCAAACCAAAGAGTCAGAACAATTAGAGATGTTTAAACTTAGATTTGAATTTAACACACTAATATACGACGTTCTTTTGTTACATTTTCTCTTAACTTCGTCTCCTTCCTCAGAAGTTAGATCACAACACTATTTCTCAATTACTTGATCTACAGTCGTTTGTGCGGATTGTACATTTCCTAAATGTGTGTTAATTTCATAAAACGTATTTTTCATGTTTTAAAAATGGTTTTGTTGGAACTGTGGCATTCAGGATAAGAAATTTGTGCAATAAAAATATTTATAAATTATTTAAGACTTAATCCTTTTTAGCACTAACTGTATTAAACCATATTTTAGTCATATCGTTGGTGAATCGTACGTATACAATTATCAGGTAGAGACACTATTGATGTTAAGCACTCTGGATCCAGAAGGTCAAAACACAAGTTTAGATTTTAGAATTAATTTCCTCCTATTCCTCGCCAAAAAGAAGAAGAGTTACTGGAGGCTAATGATTGTTCCTTTCTTATGTTGGTGTGCAAAACTTTGGTTTTTAAGTTGCAAAATTCAATCACGAAATAAATATTGACGTTTTACATAATTCCAAACGTTGATAGTGTATGCAACTAGATTACCTGAAATGATTCAGTGTGCTGTTAGAACACCCACCAATACTAGTAAATTTTCCAGGAAACTGCAGTTTTCCATTCATAATGTAGTATTGGGCATTAAAGACAATCCAACCCGACAACACCAAACTTGTTAGTGATCCTGCCAGAGCACCCTGCAACAAGAATCAAGGATGTAAATGATTATTACTAATCAGTCAAACAGGATTACTGTTTAAACGGGTTTTGTTGGTACTACTGTTAACTTAAATTCTAAATACGTACATGAAGAACTCATAATTGAATAGGTTATATTTTTAAAATAAATAAAAAGCGACAGTTTTCCTCCTTTTAAACATGTTGTAACTGTAATTATTTGGCACGAAGAGAGAAACACTGTTTCTTGTAAATGTGTTGAAACTAACTCACCTTAGTATTAACAAATGGAAAGAATATTCCAAGAGTAAACAGAGATAAAATAGATCCGTATACTGCTCCCAGTAGGCTAACTGACATCTGAAACAAAGTGCAAGAATAAAATGAATCTGTGTATTCTACGCAGTGACCTAGTTTAACACTTTGCAACAATCTAAAGTTTTAAACATACTACAATTTACATTCAAGAGCTATGTTAGCCAAAATACGTATAATAAGGGATGATCTGTAAGTGCTGGATAAAATCAATACACTAGAGGGTATCGAACTTCTTAACCAAAATACGTATAATAAGGGATGATCTGTAAGTGCTGGATAAAATCAATACACTAGAGGGTATCGAACTTCTTAACCAAAATACGTATAATAAGGGATGATCTGTAAGTGCTGGATAAAATCAATACACTAGAGGGTATCGAACTTCTTAACCAAAATACGTATAATAAGGGATGATCTGTAAGTGCTGGATAAAATCAATACACTAGAGGGTATCGAACTTCTTAACCAAAATACGTATAATAAGGGATGATCTGTAAGTGCTGGATAAAATCAATACACTAGAGGGTATCGAACTTCTTAACCAAAATACCATGATGATGTTGTGTGGGTTTCAATGTTCACGTAAACCTCAAGAGTTTGTTGAGGTTTACAAATTTCTATTTAAACCATAAAATGCATAGATTGTTTGTTAAAATTTTCATTCAAAAGGATTAAAGGATTTTTTGAGAGGAATTCTTGTTTCATATGATTCAATATAAACACTTAAGATAATAATTGGCTTTAACTGTGTATGGAAAATGGAAAATTGTCACAATTCATTAAACTAAAATGTATGCTTTTGGGAAAATTGAGTTTGCTGTATGTTAAATACAGATAAGACTTGGCGCTACTGAGGAATGATAGAAACTTTCAACTGTAAATGAAAATAATCTTTAAGAAATAATGTTTTTTTCAGCAATCCATGAAACTGAGAGTATTGATACCACGTGAAATCTGAAATTAGACATCTCACTGAAGTTAGTAGGCCTAACCTGTCAATGGATTTCGCTAGTGATGCCAATGGATCTTGCCAATTTTAGGTTTTGTCAATATCTGTCTATTGGAAAGCTTGATTCATGCAATTTAATTATTCAACTTTTTTATTTTATTGACATCCAATTTTTATATTTTATAGAAATTTTAACATTTACAGTGTTTCATTACTATTTACATGTTAAGTTGCTAACAAAATATTGCTTTCTTACCTGTAAAACCGTTCCAAGCTTTTCCACTACAAAAACCATCGCCACGGAAATAATACCCAATACAAAAATTATCACTTTGATGATGGTGAACTGTTTGGCTTCAGAATGGTGTACGGTGGGGAAAAATACCTCCATTACATCTTTGTACAGCATTCCTCCTGTTGCATTGTAATAAGACGCCATTGTGCTGAAACATAACTCTATAACAACACCAACAATTTGTGTACATGGCACACGATGTCAATGTCGTAGACAAGTAGGGGGTTACGGGGTTATCATTTCCTTTCATAAGGAAGCCCTAAAATATAATCAAAGAGAAAATAACATTTGGAGAAAAATTAGTTAATGCTGCGACAACCTAACATTTTCCAACCAGCTAAGTTATGCTGAACATAGGCTAACTCACACTTAATTCTTTCTACTGAAACTGTTCAACTCTCTATATGTACAAAAAGTCAAGATAACCCCTTTTTAAAATCTTGGCAACGCTACTGCAGGGTGTTTACTCTTATATTACTTGTTTGGATACTGTTAAAGGTCAAGTGTTTTTTACAATCGGATGTGAGCAGGTAAATCTTAAAATTTATAAATAATGTATGACAATTCTTTACCATAACATTTAAATACTATGAATTATATATTTTTTACAAAGGATAAATAACGAAGACCTATGCCTAGCCTTTTGAAAAATTTATTGTAATATTGGTACAAAGTGTCACTATCGCTACGTTTACTATAATATTTCTTTACTATATTTGTTTTATTTTTAAACCTAAAAGAAATCCTTATCGTATTAATAAATAAGCTAGATTTCTAATCAGAACCTTAAAGCATTGCAAAGCGTTTGTTGTTGCAAAAAATCAATAGCAGTACAATTCTTGATTTTCAAAATGTCTATTGTAGTATGGAATTTAAATAACCAAATTTTGTTGAAACTTGGTACTTATTCATAGTTACAAGTCTCTCCACACAAAAATGCGTATGTTCTCAACAGATACCAAAAGCTTTGTTTTATTATTATACTAGCGGGCCCGGCGCGCTTTGCTGCGCATTTCAATAATTTTTTGCAAAAGTTGCCCGCGGCTTCGCACGCAATTTCCCGTTGAAAACAGTACACTATATTCACTTATTCTTTTTCTATCACATTCTAAACATTGCTGAGATAATTGATAGTCGTTCCATCGTGAGCCTCTTGGGCGTATTATGAAGGTATGTACCATATTCCTGCCTCTATCTAGCTGTTACCCACGGCTTCGCACGCAAATCTTAAGAACCGAAGTCCTTATATTTACTTAGTAAATTTTTTTTTTTACTATAATAAATTTTAGATTAAATTAGTTATATCTCCGATGCCACGATTGAGCTTGCTTTGTTGTCTCGATCGAGAGAATATGTACACACGGAGTTTTGAGAACCATACTTCTGTCAAAAAAAACAACTAAGGTTGATTTTATAACATTCTTTATATTTGTAGCCAACGTAAGATAGTAATTATGATATCTGCATTACTCTTCTGATCAAGCATGAGCATGGTTTATATTAAATAAATATTGCAGTTAAAGGTGAATTTTTACGTCAAATTTGAATTGTATTATCTGGATAGTAAAGTCTATGTTTAACAGTGATTGCAAAAACAGTTTAAACAAAATTTGTCGTTTCTCTTAAGCTTACTCTATGCTTTAAAACTATAAGTGTAATATATGTTTACAAAGAACAGCTGATTAAAAATTTGAAAAGACGTTAACATATGTTTGCTGCAATGCATTTCTTATGGGTATTTCTGTAACCAGTGGGGCGGAATCCTGAATCGGGAAAGGGATGGGCATAGCTTATAAACCTTCTCCGTGGGAAAAATACATATACGTACAAATTTTCATCATGATCGGTCCAATAGTTCACGATTCCATAAAGGACAAACATACAAACATTCATTTTTATATATATAGATAGATATATAAACCTAAGTTTGTGTATTCTTGTGGGGTTAGTAATCAATCAATTCTCAACTTCAACTTGAAATCAAATACGCTTCTTAACGCTTTCATAGTTGTGGAAAAAGTAATAATTGCAAGTATACGAATATCTGACTGTTGATTTTAGTTAGCTCCAGTTCACATTCCTCTATTCCAGCGTTTGGAATCTGACGCTGTCACAGACTTGACTCCTGGAATCTGGAGCCATGTTTCTCTGAAGAGTCCCAAAACATTCTGCAATTCGTTGTAGAATGTTGAGCAACCGAGTTTTCTACATCATAGCTGTGGGAGGGATTGATTCATTGTGAATGTAGAGTTAGCTTCAGTCCTTGATTGGAAGGATCTATAATCAAGGCTCCAGTTCACCTCCCTCTTAATGTAATTTAGCCTCTGCATTATAACGCTGTCTCAGACTTGACTCCTGGGTTATGAACAACAAGTGTTTTTTCATAATTTTTCTACACGTGAAATTTTCTCCTATTGCAATTTAAAAAAGTGTTCTATAATTTTCTTAAATTGGTATTTTTTAATTAATATTTTTTATTTAACAATTTCACATTTATCACATTGGCAACGACAAATGCCTTACTGTGCATGGGATATGTCAAGGTCACTCGAGGTAGAGCCGCACTATAGGTATTATATACACATTATAGATGGGCAGTTATTGTACACGACCAGCATATTAAGAAAAACTACCAACTTTGTTATTTTGTGCTATTTTAAAAAATAATACATTGTTGGTTTGACATTACATTTTGAAAAAAACGTTATTACTCCTGTAATATTTAGTGCAGGGAGAGGTTTTTATGGGATTTTGACAATTAAAATTTTAACGATCCTCCATTTCGGCCATTGTCAAGGAAGTACTTTATTCCGGTGATAAGACTTAATACATTCATTTCCAGTAACTTTGAAAAACGTAAAATGTAAAAACACAAACATACAGTTATTCACGTAACTACAAAATGTTGAGCCATTAATTTTCAGTCATTCCTTTCTTTTAATATTCTTAACAATGATTCGAAGATTGGTGGCCTATTTTAGAATAATCATTAGAAATATTCTAATATATACCTGAGTGCAGCACTCATTACGCCAGACATAAATAAACCTGCCAAACCAGGATAGTCTTTTGCTACTTCCATCACGTACAAGGGCACCATCTGACTAGGGTTTTTTATTATCTGCAACATAAAACGTAGAGGAAAATTTTTTATATGTTTATAATTAAATGTGTATAAATTAAATTAAACCTCGGTATAATAAATATGGCTATACAGATATCTTTAAATCTAATAATTACTTAGTACCAACTAACCAGTATTCACCCATCAAACCCAAATTTACAAGTAATTTAATTCAATGGATATGTCAACTCATTAATGAAAAAATAGTAGTATCTGTTATGTATGACATTAAAATTCTTCCTTTAAGTACAGTACAAAACATTTATTTAAAAATTATCGATTCACCAGATATTTTTGGAAGTTTAAACTGTATTTCTACAAACAAAACTTAAATATTTGGTCAAACTTTTAATCAGAAAATCTTTATTTAGACCAATTCTTTTTATAGTAAATATTTAAATCTTTGTTTAAAATTCATTTTTGACGAGGGAAGAATTGTAAAGATTGTACGTAACACAACTACAATCTAAGTTAAAATAAAAAATCATACATTAGGAGACGCCTAAGTTAGAGATCACAGCAGAAGTGCTATTTTAAAAGTCCCTGCTCTTATCACCTTATAATAAGATCACATAATATTTACGGTTAGGTTAAATCCCTCTAACGACACATCAGCTTGTCTTGCTGTCCTTGTTAGTAGCTTCTTTTTTTGTTCTAGGAAAGTATGAATACCTGCAACCTTATAGAATAAACCTTCTGATTTCCGTTCGCTATGTTATCTTATTTCTTTTGTATTGTATTTCTCATGAGAAAAAAGACTCGGTGTCCCTACAACATGTTTTAGCCCTAAAAATAATTACATTTTATATCTGGATCTTTGTGATTGCAATGGTTATGGTTACTCTGTTCTTCAGATAAGAATTACAACAGCCAACTTGATTTCAGTAATATTGTCAATTGCATTTAAATATTAAATTTGCTATATATTTAAAACCATACCAATTATAACAGTTGTTAAAGTTTTAAGAAAATGTTTTAGGTTATACTTACATTCTTTATCATTTTTAAATTGTATTCGTCCATCATTTAAACTTTTACAACTTTTATACCAGAATTATTAAATATGTGGTGTTTATATCAATTGCTAGCTCCTATTAAGCTATGAGTAATAAAAATAAAAAATTTACATTCTCCAATTAGATAGTATCTGTGTTACTAATTAAACACACTTATCTTAGTAAAAGTATTATGTGATTGGTTGCTAATTCAACCGATCCAATTAATTTGATTCTTATGTTGGAAACTTATACGCATTATAAATATTTGTAAATTGCATGTTTTTACTCATGCTATTCTATCTGATGTCACGTATGAGATAAAATGTAAAATAAACTGAACTCAGTTATGGTGCAGTTCTGCAATTCAAAAAAACAGTGTAATACACATTGCTCTAGTCATGTTTAAAGATATAATGGTCAATCTACCATTCATTAAACCTTGTCTTAATAATAAATACAGAGCTCTCAAAAGAGTCTTACAAAACTTATTACTGATATAGTACTTCAAAATATATAATTTTCTAGTCAGTAAGACGCCTCAAAATTAATTAAGGATCGTTGTGAAATTACCATACTTACCCCAACTGCTACAGGATCACACTGATGATACCTCGCATATAAAACGAATCCCAAGAACGTGCACAAGTTGATTATAATGTAGAAACCGATCAAGCTGTAAATCAACACCCTGAAAATCGTGTAAATTTATAATATTTGTCATCGATAAAACCACAGTATTATTCATTATTATTATGTATTAATTTATCATTTTAATTTTCAAAAATGCATGCTGAGGTATGAGGCAGTGTATTTAATGATGTAATTACTTGTATGTATTATGGTGAAGTGTATATGTAAATACTTTTCCACATAAACTGGCGTCAGTTGTGATACAGATAAATTATCCAAGTTTTCCTACATGCTTTACTTTGCTGCTTTAGTTACGAAAATACACTTGCCGAACAACTAGGACATACCCGCGGTCCTGCCCACAATTTCTATGCAACATTCCGTATACTTGATTGAACAGCTTCCACGATTTCAGTTACACTTTAACCTCGTATTTAGACCAATTTAGAAGAACTCCAAAGTCGAAGTTCGTAGCTTTTAGTGAAAGCACTTACGATATAATACGATAGAGTTCTATAATATATTTTTAAAATGGGATTAGTCATGCATCAGGTACTTATTTATCAGTGTTCATGATTAAGAGGGCCATAGGTTAATCAAAATTGTGAGTAGTTACATATCAGCAATGCAAAACAATATTTTGCTATTTTGCTCGAGAAACAATATAGCACATATAATTTTGTAATGAGGTTGGATTCAAAACAGTACAGTTTTCTAAATTGTAAGGATATAGATATTGTTATTGAAAATTAAAAACTTAAATGAACAGAAACAATTTCAACACACTTTTCATGTTGTGTATCATTATGTAAAGGTGATACATAATACAGTATAGTTAGTACATGTTCTTGCTTTCCAATATATGTTCGCTATATCATACTGTTTCCTCGATACAGTCTAGGAATTATATATTTAAACAGTATCTTATATCTCATTATATATCTCTTATAGTCAGAAATAAATGCGACGTCCCCTCGACGATTTTCTGTCATAAAGATTGAATTTAGCGTTTCATGTACTGCTTTGTGATTCTACTTGCTATAATCACGGACTCCGTGATTTGTTCCTTCATTACTGTAAATGTCTCACAATGTCTAAGGAAACCAATTTCAATGCCCGAAAAGAAAACATTCACAATTTTAGGTCATGGACTAAATCCATAATAGATTAATTGGTTTGCCTTGTTGCCACGATATTTAATAAGATGTGTTGTTAATTTTGTTATGTTTTCACTCTATACATATAAACAAATTGAAAATAATGTTTAAATTAATGAAACCTGTGGTTGTATGCTGTCATAATACAACGTTTATGCAGGACAGATAATAACAGGCTCTTTCAATTAATGTTTTGCAGTTTTAGAGACCAACATGAGATATTAACTGCTATAGAGATCAGTAGGGAGTAGCTCGGAAGAATTTGCGAAATAGTAATAGGCCTATATTTATCACAGGGACCGTAGCAATGTCCATGTAAAATTTCAGTACAATCGGTTGAATACTTTATGCGTGAAAACCAAATAAACAAACAAAGTCACTTTCACATTTTTGGTATTATTAGGATTACACGGTCTGACCAATAAGTAAGTTTGTATATTTTCAAAATGTTCCAGAATTGGGTCAGTCCCCCCCACCTCTGGTATGTATAATCCTCACGCCCCTACCAATCCGGTGGATTCCATTCCTTACCGAACATAAATCTTGAAATTCAATACATGCAGTCTATAACACTTGCAAAATACTGTTTATTGGATGAAAAAGTGAATCTAAGGACTATACAACCCGCAAACGTGAAAGGAAACATGGATTATACAAGGAAACCTGAAATCTTTAACAAAAATATGTGCTAAACATCATCATTCGTTGCAATGAAGTTTGATGTGTAATCTTCAAATTTAAATTAATAAAAGCAACGATATGACACAAAAGCTACCTGACTCACCATCTGATATGTTTAATAGACGGAACGGACAGAAATCTCTGTACAGTACCAGGGTTGGCCACAATGTTTGTGAGAAAGAAGAACGCACTTCCAATCGTCACAGTGAGAAACGTGTTGCGGGCAAATGGGTCTGGATCCATGCTGTAACAGACGGGGATAAACTAAATAATTTTCACAAAAAATAAACTCTTGCGGAATCCTTGCACTATGTTCTTCAAGCTCAAAGGCCCTTTGCAACACTTTCTAAATATACTTCTTTTCATTTAAACAAATCCTAAGAGGTATTTTATAAACTTGTTCTGGACTTTAAGGTATCATGTTTTTAGCCTGTAAACACAGCCTAAACCATGAATACACAGCCCAATCAGTAAACACAAGCACAGGTGTACTTACGTTCACAACTATTTATACCTCAGATGAAAACTTTACAACAATCAACATTTTTGCTCTCATTATTTCACTCAAAAAAGCGATAAAATAACGTTATACTATACCACCAACATCCATCTACACCTATTATCCATCATACATATTACTGCAAAAAGAGTTATATTAAAAAACATTATCGAATGGTGAGATTACTCCGGGAACTGATGTGTCAGTGTTGAGCGATGGTTGAGGGAGTTAACTAGTGTATTCCGCAATTTTTTCCTCTTTAGATATCTTCCTCAAGGAGACATTCGGCCTTGTACGTAGTTTTGTGTTCTCGTGCGCTGGTAAAAGAAATGACGTTAACAGTTTCGCTGTTTATAATTTTGTTACTTTACATGTTAACAAATGTTTATATGTTCCCAATGATATGAGGCTAAATATCTACATTTATTTTGTTATCTACATCAAAGTTTAATTTACTAAATCGTTGTAAATTAAACAACGTCAACTTTGTAAGTTTATTCCAACGGCCGGATCCTGTGCAAAAGAACCTGCCTACGCTAACTAAGGCATTTCTGACTTTACTGTTCTGTTTAAGGGTTAAACATTATCACGTACTGAATAAATAGTGCATGTAAATGGCAGGATCTTCTACGCCACTATACATTTTAATTATACTTCTTCATGTAGTCACAGAAAGTTCAGGAAGGTCTATTTTGAGTCGTAAACATTTCAGAATCTTTTAAAGAATATCTTTAGAATAAAACATTTCAGGTAAATATTTTAATTTACGTACTACGTAATTAACTGGAGGTTTCAAAACTGGTACAATACTTTCTAGCAATATTCATAAATTAGACGCACAATGAATTTCTTCTAGTTTCTCATATAAATGGGGATTAATTTTTGTAAAATAATATATATCCAATTCTCTCCCAGCATCGGTAATATAAAATCCATTTTACAAAAACAGTTTTTGTTGTTGCGTTCATGCATTATCAATTTATTCCGCAAATAAGTAGTTTATTGATGAATAGAAACTGGAGATGTACGAAAGTCGGAGAAAGAATTTTAAACGAAGACAGGTTCACAAACTTACTTAAAAATCTCCAGCCTGGAACCTTGTTCATTGATTCTCCAGATCTCCAGTATTCCGCCGAGTCTCCAGCTACCGATAAGTATAACGAATATGACGGCCGCCAGTGTGAACATATTCTGTATAGTGTCAGACCACATCACAGCTTTCACCCCTCCCTAGAACATCACGGAACATGTTAATGAATAGCTCTAGATTAAACATCGACTGTATTGTATTAGATTAATGTACATATAAATTTAGATAGAGTTCCTTCGTACATAATTTCCCAGTTCCACCACATAACTGTGTTACTAAAATATTAAATTATTTTGTGAAGTTATCTTATAGGCTTTTTATAATAAGAAAACACGAATTCTTATATTATAAACTAAATACGTTTATTGTAGTTTCTGAACAAAAGAAACAAAGTCACTCAAAGATTTCTTAATCTAAAATAAAGTAGTAGATGAGTTCAATAAATTATTTTATTAAACTAAAATTGATAAATTTAAAATTGAAATGTGTCATTGGCAAGGCATAACACGTACGCGTACACTTGAACTTCTTCAAACTGAAGTCTTTGGCTTTCTATATACAATATAACACACAAACCAAACCTTATATAGAGTATTCACAATCAAACTCGTCTCCTGATCTACTTGACAAAGAAAGCAATAGTGTACTACCAAAAAAGCTATTTTTACTTTCTAAAGTAACTAATTTCAAATACCTTAAATTAAAATAGCACTATTTTATTAATGAATGGTCGTGTGTATTTTTTCATGATGTTTTTATAGTTTAGATTAATCATAATTGAGATAAATAAATTGTAATGTATGTATAATCCTCATTCTACCGTTTATTTGTACATTCTCTTGATTTTAAGAACAATTGTCTAACGTAAATGAAAACACATAGAGAGAAAAATATAAAATACTGCAACATTTTGCTGATAAAACATGAGACCACTTACAAAGGCAGTGTAGAACAAGCAGCAGATACTTATTATGGGTGTGATGATGTGTAAGGGCACTCCTGTAACTGAAACAGGAATCCAGCCTTAAATAATGCATAACTCTTTACCTTATTAATTTGCTCAAAAGTATGTTACTTAGAGAGCTCCAAAATAAATTCAATTTAGATAAGTGGCAGTAATTATTAACACTTACACTTTTAAATTGGATATATTTAATAGATATCTGTCAGCTAGATCGGTCCCTTGGCGAAAACAACATAATATTAATTAGATAGTACATTCATAACGTTAAATTGGATTGTTTAGTTCGTTCATTTACTGATATTAATTATGTTAAAATTGCTAGACACCATTTAATTCCATATACTGTTATATATTGATAATTACTTATGCTAAACACTGTTTACCAAACACACAATGAGCCTAATAAATATATCATATAATGTATTATATCTGAAATTTATTATTCATCATTGATGATTCGGGTAATACGATTGTTGCTTAAACTTGGCATGTAATGTATTAAAATAAAAGAAACATAACATTTCTATACTCAATATATAATAGAGTGTCTAAAACAAATTAAACTTCTTCAAACTTTAAAGTTTGCATTCATAAAACATGGTGCCAAATACTTTCAACAGAAAATATCTTAACAGCTTAACTATCTCCTCGAGTAGTGCTTCCCTAACGCTCAGCCAATAATATCCGTATATTCAACGTCGTATAAAACGTTTGCATTCAAATTCTGATTCTATAAAATAAGTTTCAAAGTATTTTTGAAATCTATAATATGTAACACAGAAGACATATATGGGAATACGTATATATTAGCCACATATAAAAGACTTTAAAAATATTTTGGGTGTAAGGAAACTGATAAATTTAACCTTAATTGATTTCGATACTAGTTTGACACTACCTAGAAGTAACAAATTTAAACAAATAGGCTGCTTTGAAAACCAGTTATTTTTCAAATATTGATTATTATCATACGCTGTTAAATATTTGCGTGTTTCAGGTTTTACTCTCTTAGTAATGTTTAAAGTCCTTCAAGAAAGACAACATATATTACTCTTTTAGGGCAGCATTACTATATGTCGTGCTATCTCGTTGGAAAATGTACATCTAACAGGAAACTTCAGTAATAGAACACTGTAGATTTGCCTTTACACAGTACCACGCATTACAAAGAGTGTTATTCAGCTCGTACTTTTATGTGATGATCTAAAGCTCAAACCCCGAACTGTTTATCACCCTAGACCTGAAAATGCCGTAATGCAACTGAAATTTGAACCGAAATGAGGTCTATGAATTTAACTTCGCCTATAAAGCACAAATATTGTAAATATTGTATATAGTTAGTGCTTCTTTAGTGTTCTTTTGTGGATCATTCGCCTCGTTAGTGCTCATATAGTTTTAGTGCTATAATAAAAAACTATGGGCGGGGCTAACTTCATGGAATTAGCTCCGACAGCTACTTTCTGACTAAAACAAATTTTAAAATATTAAATTATTGTCTCTTTAACCCTGAAATTATCAATTTTAGCTGCAAACCACTCAGCTCTCACGGACAGCTACCCAACGTGCATTAGTATTACTTGTGTTTCATATTTATAAAATAAATTAATTCTGACACACAACGCATAACTCAATTTCATAATTCATTTCATTGTTTAGATCTATCAAACATTTGGGTATATTAAGAGAGGGGACAGATCCCTTGCTCTTCCTTCTTGTACACGTGACTGAAGTGCGAAGACAAACAATGTACGTGCAGCACATTTACTTTACACTAAACCAAAAACAAACAAACATAAACAGATTAAATACAACCACCACTGCATAACATGAAATAACAGCAGAGAAATAACTGTTTGTATCATGTAAATATAGCAAATTTTCATAAGATTCATTTTATAATATAACGCAGCAGGATTGAAAACTACCCAAAAGCCAGAGTATTTTTTAACAGTTGGAAGGAAAGGTCACACTAAAATGTATGTAAGCATTGCATATTAATAATTGTTAACAATTCATTTGACTGAGATAAGCAACAAAACTATCGCAAGTAACACATACTTGAGTATTCAATATGCAAAAGACTGAAATAAGAGATATTTTAACTTTTAATATAACAGACCCATTTGGTTAAGCCTCAGTTGTATTCTATAAATTCTTCTTGAACGTTCTAGTAAAGATCTAAGTTGTATATCAATGATACTACCACTTACACATGCAACAATATTTACCTTGGTTAAATGCCAGTCCTGGAACATAAATAATAGCTGGCAAATGCAACACCTAGAAAAGTAGAAAATATCAATTATTATTATACACTTAAGAATATAAAAAGTTATGAATGAAAAGTTTATGACACACATTATGCCTCTTGGTAGGCCCTACTTTTTAATGTACTTTTATCTGGTGCAATTCATTATTTCAAAACAAACCATGTAATTCAGTGTCAACTTGATCTGATACAAAAGGTCTAATTAACTAAAAACCAGCAATTGTATAGAATATTCTGTGCTACATGGTTATGAGACAATATATGAACACTGAACCCTGTCTTCAGGATGTTTTACACTTGAGTGTGTTGTGCCCCGTTTAAGCTTGAGGTACACCTTAGAGCCAATCACAGTGCTTGAGTACTTATATGTGCAGGGACACTTTCTTCTAATGTACTTAATTTTTATCGGGGTTCACGCCATAAAATTATCTTCTAGTTCAAAGTTTGTTTTTTACGATGGAAAGTGTGACACGTCAGTAAGAAATCACAATAATCATGTTTTGCGTCAGCTCCATGCACACTGTTTGTAAAACCTGCACTTAAAAAAGTAAAACACTAATTACTGAAACCCGTATTAAAGGTTACAGGTCACAATAAGTCTCGAAAGTAAGTCGAAAATAAGTAAGCCTCGTCCTTTCCAAGACATTTCAGAAACAAATATCAATTAATCTTATTGAAATTCTGGATTGTTTTATCCATTAAATTAGTATAAATTACTGAATCTAACAGTCCTTTTTTATGTTTCAACCAGTTCATTAAATCTTCTTCACTCCATTCATTGAGTTCCAAACTTCAAATAAAGTTACAGTCTGTTTTGTTCGAGGTCAGGATGATCAACTATCATGAAGCAGCACAAACATTTTATTTTATTTATTTGTTTTTTTTTACTTTTAGATAAGTACCTTTTATGCATAATACCAATGCTTGAATATTTTTAATCAACCAAAGAGTATAGAATAAAGTACGTAATGTAAATCTTGCTATATTCGTAATCTAAACTTGTCTCGCAAATATCACAAACAAGGATTGTTAACGTAATTATTTAGTTTTTAAAGATCGATAAACTATAATTTTATTCCTCTTTTTCTCCGCACCTTGGATAAGTGGTTGTAGCATGTAGAGAGAGTTAACATTAACCTCAAGCCTCACAGCTGAAGGTTTCTGCTTCTTACAACACACCCTTCAATAACTCCGAGTAAACTCTCGAAAAAAAATCCTTTTTCGCCTTTTACATACATTACTGACATTCCTTTAATCGACTCTGGAAAACCTTAATGCAATATCTAATCCCCTTCTTGTGATTTCATCTGCGATACTATTTGTCACTATCCTTACGCGTTCATACAAGCTTTACAATTTAAACACGATAGGTCGTAAGCAGCTTTTAAAAAAGAGGCAATAACTTGTGCCGATCACACTTACATTTTGGAAACTTGGCTAACTATTGAGATAAATAGTCTCTAAGACTTAATCTAACTTAAAACTAAGACACTAAGACCAGGCTTTTTAATGATGAACATGAAATATCACCACCAGAACTGCAAAACCGTGTAACCCAACCACCAACCCCACATGACAGAGTTGGGTTCTTAAGAAGGGTTTATCAACATGGATACCAAATTGTGGTATTAAACTTAATTATTCACATCCCACAGGGCTCAACCGCCTATACGTTCTATAAATCTTGATAGAAAAGTGATGATTTGAAACACGGTACATATTCCCTTTTTGTTTAGAGTATAGCCCTATAGATTTTTGGATCAAAAAGTCCAAGGACTCTCTATCCTTCTGTCTGTCCGTCTATCCATCCGTCCGTTTCGCCGGCTCCTCGAGTACTCCGCTATGTCTGTGTTTATTTATGTTATTAACTCCACATTATATGGTTATCTTTATATTATTATAATAAAAAGCCAACTAAACCCCTGTTTTATTTAATTATTTTCTATTTATATGTTAATCTTGTTAATACTGTTTTTGTTTACACTAGCAATATAATAATTTGGTAATTTTATATAGAAAGTTAATAATCTTTTATCTTCTCTGCGATAATTTATTTTTGTTTTGTCAATTATCATAATTTACTTTCTCACCATATTTTGTTTAAATGGGTGTTAATACTTAAGACAAATTTTAGAATTTAAAAAAGACATAACAATCGATTTAAAATATGACAATTAAATATCATATTTTAATTTATGTATAAACTTTACAGTTTTTATTTTTTATTTCATCTCTTTTTTATTTCTTACTTTACTAGTATTTTATTAGTGTATGTACAACTTTTGGAACTATCTTGAAAATTAATTTATTTCAGTTTGAGTTTGATAAATGTACTCGCCGCCTGACACGAATATAAGGTTAATCACGAACACAGACAAACCTTCATCAGTGACTCTTGTGCAATTGTTTCATTACTTATATTCGATAGTTAATAGTAAGCTTACACGCTATGGTGAACAATAATATTTACGAGTATTAGGATTAAAATATTGGCAAGTGCTTCATATAATAAATTACTTACCGAAGCCATAGTATACATGAGGGTGCCCATAAATCTTACGTTGCTGTCAAACCGTAGCTCCAAGTACTGGAAAAATCATACATTCGGCCTTGTATTTAGAAATATTTACTCAAAATTAAGGAGCAAGTATCGACAAAACTATTCTAACTTTTATGTTCTTTGTAACTATTTTATTAAAGTATCCAAATTTATAAATTATTCATCTTTTATTGTTAAATATTGTGGATATTTCTACTTAAACTACAAAATAAAGTGTTAGCCAAAACATTTTCTTTTTTTATAACAAGAATAAAAGTTTTAGTCATAAGTCTGCTGAGTAACATAAGGGGAATAATGCAAGTTGTAAACACGATAATAAAACTTCCATTTCAGTAGTTGGTAAACACAACCTTATCTTGTCCCGCCATATCTTACGTAAACTGGTTTTATACTAACATAACTTTGGTACAGCGACTATCAGCTAACTTACCTCCAACAGTGAACTAAGCTGAAGTTTGTGGTACACTGGCAAATAGAATACGCCTGCGACGGTCATTATTATAAGATTTGCAATATTATTTGTCATACACTGGCTTCCATAGAGGTACATCTCTGTTGGTAAACCTAGTATACTGATTCCTGAGATGAAACTGTAAAACATAATATATATATATATATATATATATATATATATATATATATATATATATTTATAATATTATTCATATATTATATATATATATATATATATATATATATATATATATATATATATGTGATATATAATTAAATTGATGCTAAAAGTAATATAAACGTTGCAAATAAGAAACTCAATCTAGAATTAATAAAAAAACAGAATAATAGAAATTACCGAGGATAAAATAACAGCTTAAACTATTAAAATTATTTTTTAAACTGTAAAAATATGCATACAATTTTGCGTAAATAAGTTTAAAAATTAGTTTAGTAACTAATTAATTATTAGCAGTATGGTTCACTTCTCGTTAGTTTATACCTTCCAGTTGAACCTACGCTGGGTACAGCAAAAACCGACCTGTCACTTAAATCTGGGCACCCCTGTGGATGTCCAGGAGCGACATATCACTAACCAAAAATGTCGTGATATTGGGGTACAAGAGAACACCAATAGGTCTAGTCTACTACTGGGGATGACTGTTGGAGCCGGTAGGGATTCCTACGATGGGGCTTTTTGTTCTCTTAGGACAAGAAGCAGGCCAAACTTTCTTTTAGGACTAAGTTCAATCCACTTCTTGTCCTTAGATAACAAAGGAAAAGTAACTGATTTATTGCCAAAGCCATTTTTAAGTTATACAAAACTAATTTGGATTATTGTTGTTTAGGGAGGTAAAGGGGTAATTCATTTCAATTATCGGTCAAGAATATGTTTATTAAGACTTTTAATAGTCTTACTAAATAACCTAACAAAACACTAGGGAAGATAAATGAAAACATATCAATTAAATATGTAGGGCGTAGGTCATGGTATTCGATTCCTTCTCCTAACTAATTTTAAAATTAATTATGAATGTTTAGAAACTATTCCCTAGAGGAAAAGTTTCACGCTCGAAATTTTAAAAAACAAACTCTTTATGTGATATTATTTTTGTGATAGCTCATTACATAAATAAGCATACTTGATCTTTAAGTCCTTGCGTAGTAAATTTTGGAGAAATATTAAGAAAATGTAATAAATTCTCATTCGATTAGTCAACTTCAGGTTATGTACGTTACTTTCGATCAACCTGTTCAATTTAGATTTTATACCCCACTCTTCGAATGACCATTTCTCATCACGTGTAAGTATATTTGTCTGTGCAGACCAATGGTGACAGTATACATGTACTGTACTAACATGGTAGAACCATGTTACTACCATTCATACTACCATTCATCAAGTGCCTCTACCATTCAGAATGGTAATTCAAATGTTTGCCAGATAAGAGATAACAATTATTCCACTATTGAACATCTCCAACTACACTTTGCACTTTTGTTAGTTCTCATGCTGTGACACTGTGTAGGGTGCAGACCAATCCCAAACAAATTATGTTGCATGGAAGTCATGAAAAGCACCGAAATTACTCAAACAAAAATTAGGGATTGAAATTGTTTAAGATATAACATTGTTCTTTTGAACATTGGTAACAAGAAAACCAAAACTCGTGTTGCAATTGATATAGCTAAACGATATAACAAAATAAAAATACTTCGGATTTTTTAAAGAACGACATACTAAAAACACTAAAATGCAGTTTATATCAATCATACAAATCAAACATTATATCAAACACTGCGCACAATATTTACATTGCAATGTTGCAGTACTTTCCTTGAACAGATATCAAGATGCCCGTCAGTACCAGATAACTCACCTAGCCACAATGGACATGGAGACAGGCAACACCCCCATGGTTCTACCCCCCAGCATGTAGTCACTGTAAGTCTTCTGCTTGTTGAGGAAGGTGTAGTATGCCCCAACCAAGAGGGACAGGATGAGCATGATAACAACAACTGAGTATTCCACCCAGTCAAACATGAAGTCCAAATCCATTTTTGACATTATGAGACTGTGCTGTTTCCGATCTCTGAAAAATAAATTATACTTTCTTCGCTTTAATTTCTGGAAGCAATGCACTAACAAGCCTAAAGATAAATAATAAGAAAATACATGTACTAATCATTATAATGTGGCCACTGAAAATTTTCCTTCAATTGTTCAAAATTAGGCTTGCACAAACCCTCTTCATTGTTCATACTTTTTTAAATTCTCCCAACAATTTTAAATGTTGGTATTCGAACATTATAAAACTCACTCATTTATTTGAATTATAGCCAACAAAATCAGACTTAAGAAAGGTATGACTAACAGTTGTCAAATAAATATGTATAGAAATTGTAAATGTTATACTTTCAGTGCTTAACCTTTATAAACTATTTTAGAACGTCAAACACAACCGTGTAGCTTCATAAACAAAGTAAACTGCAATTAATTTTTAATTCATTCACAGTAACACTTAACAGTCACGTGAAAGTCTTAAGTGTTGTGTGCTAACGATTGAAAAAGCGTTTATGAAAATTAATAGATACTGAAACATTATATAGATATTAAGTTGATAATATGATAATAAAATGTAATCATGTGCAGAAGAGTCAAAAAGATACATTCCGAGCATCTCCACATCAATTGAAACGACTTATTAAGAAAGAAATTGTTAAAATTAAATAGCTTTAACTTAATAGGCTTTAAAACAAAATAATATTACCAACCAGTTCTTATATTAAAAAAGATAAAAATTACACATTATTTAAATACAATGTTACATACATAGTAGTTAACAGTATTACAAATTAATCATAATTTTTTTTTTATTGGTAGTATGGCATAGTATGACAGTTATCAAAAAGGGTAGGGAATGGTTAATTTGTTTTTATCATTAATAATAAAGTAGAATAATAGGTCTCAATTTTAATACTGCAAAACTGTAAATCAGTTTTCTTGAGGAAATAAGTCATTGCTATAGTTTGATAAAATATTATTATCTCTAGAACTATTAAATTTTCAGATAACTATCTTTGCACATAGGTGATGACAAATAAGAGGAGAACTCAAATATGTATGTGATTTGCTTTATTAATATTAACAAAATGGAGTTTTTTTTTATCTTTAAAGTCAAATATAAAACAATATATTTATAAAATCTTTACATAATACCAACTATTTTGCAAATTTAATTACAATTAGAACTGTACTTTTGTCAACCAAATCCGCCAACGCATAAGCGAACACGACCACTTTACAGGTATGCTTGTACAACACGGAAGCATCAACCACTGTGTCAGTTAAGATACATCAATTGTTTTGATATATTTTAAGGTTTCAATATGATGGCGGTTTAAAATAACAGATTAACACAATTGAACCGTTATAATGGATATGTTTGCAAACATAGTTATGGACTAACTGAAACTAAATCACGTCCGCATTTTAAGAAATAAATTTATATTATTTTAATAATTTTTGTCATATCATATTTTAAGGTCATGGAGTTCCTAAACATTTTTAAGTGTTACAGTTATAACATTAACATGCCAATACTGAGATTTATTAGCCCATCAATGTTGAGCGCAAATCAAACATTTAAATTAATAATGCATCTTCAGTTTAACATTCTGAGATGACGCCCACTGTGAAATCGACCTTTCATTCGAATTCACCGATACGGATATTTTTTATTGACTTTGCTCATAAAATTGTACACTAGTATTTCAAAATATTTTCAAAAGTTTCTCAGTACATGAAGCTCAATGACAAAGTAAAAGGCTTAGAAAACTGTTTATCGATTAATGTTTAGGTAAAATAAACTAAATATCCCACAGGAAATAAATTTTAAGTTTATAATTTTTATAACTATTTCGTTTAAAAATAGTAAGTTTAACATTTTGTAACTTATTTTATACCAAAATAACGACCTTATTTCAGAACGATGTGACAGAAAGGAAGCCTAGTAATGAACTATAACTCCAGTAATAAACTATAATACGGGTATCCAGTATACAAATGACTGCCATATTTAGGCTTATGGTCATTATGCATCTATGGTCTTGAATAAAACCTAATGCAGGTAATTTAAAGCCTGTTGTGTTCAAATTATCGCTCCACTTGATAATCTAATACTATAACTATACCCATACTACTTATAGCTGATAATGAAGTGTGCAAATACAAATTACATTTTCGAAATTAATAATTATTAGATTTTCAAACATTAGTTATGTAAACTTCAAACACCCATGTCGATATAAATTCTATCGGTAATTAAAAACTAATATCATGTATACCAAAAACATTTTACCTACAGTAGTTTATGAAGTCTACATTTTTTTAATAAAGCAACTTGATTATTCAGACTACAATATAAAAATTAAAGTTAATTGTACTGTAACAATTTTTTACACAGATATACAACACTTTATTAAGGTTTTTTAACATTAAGGGTCACTTTGACTTGTATAAAGTATGTACAGTCTTAATCACAAGTCTGGACAATGTATACAATCTCGTATAAAATAAGACTACATAGCGACCTACCTCCTCCACAAAAGTAGAAGACACAATATTTAAAACACTTGCTCTTAAAATTAAATGAATTTACTCCATGATTTCATATACAAACAATACACGTACTCTTACAAACAACAAGCTCCCCTTTACGTCTTGGTGCTCTAAAGGTCTGGTTGGTATTGCCAGACTAGAGCAGTCCACTAGTGTGATTATCTCACCTCTCCGATCACCGAAATCCAGTCGGCCTTCCCATCGTATCATATTTCGTAATCATCCATATTTATCAGTTTGGTTAAAACTATCAAATCATACTATCCTATTACACCAAATATAATCTGTCCCATATTCTACCATCTTAGTAAATAATTTTCAAAACTAGGATAAATCTACCAGCATTTATCTAATTTAGCATTTCTTCAGAAACAGATTAATTTGGACATAAAAACATTAATTCTAAGAATCTTTTTTATTACCTTAGAAAATATGTTTTTTATAATGAAACTGTTAGAAAGATGTAACTTGAGATTAAACCCTACATGTATAAAAATCAATTATGGCAAATGGACTATGTGATAATTACCTAATTCTTCTTAACTGGATACAAAACTACATAAAGTTTTAGTGACATTTTAGTCAATTAAATAGTTTCATATGGTTATAAAACTCTCTTAAATTTATTGATTAATAATGCTTTTGTTGTGTTATTTTGAGAACTTTTAACTATATACGACTTATTTACTTAAGATATATATTTTAGTGCTTAAGATTCTACAGAAATTATAGAAAAATAAAAAGCAAAAGTCTATTTTACGTTTCATAATCTAATACATATCACTTCACTACAGTACAATATTTATCATTACTTTGTATGTATGTACAATTATGTAAACATTACAGGAAACTATTTTTGCTAATAGACTCTTTTTACAAATACTTTTTACTAATGTTCTATTTGTTAACATGAATTCCAAAATTAATCTGCAACGAACCTGTTTTGCCTTCAATGAGTAGCTCTATACGTTTGTCACTTTCATGGAATATTTTTGTTATTCCTTCCCATTGCGGTAACTGATTTAGTCTGTTACTTAAATTCTGAATAAGAGACCGAAAAAATTATTTGAAAAAATAATTATTATTAATAATTGTTTGTTGTTGTGTGTTTTTAGTAAAATATCTGTACTCAAGAACCGCAAACGCGACACTAACACATCGGTATATCAAATCTTGTCAAATAATTTTAAGTTAAAAAATCTGTTATCGTTTGTGCGTATTAATGAAATCTGATCTCTGAACCAATCATCAATATAAGAGGCCAAGTAGTATATTTATCGTGGGACCTAGACCTCTGGCTTGGCACATTTATCGTTTATGGAACAGAGTTTAATAACGCCTGCCACGTGGTTACGAAAAATGTGTGACAAACCATATTTAGTTACAAACCATACTTGACCATTTATATTTTTATATACTTTATATGTGACAAACAAAAAGACCTGTGAAAAAAACAAACAGCAAAACAAATCCGTAAGAGCTGTATCTCTTATACTTTTAGACTGTAAAAGGTAAAAAAGGTTAAATTTTATTGTTGAAATGAATGAAATGATAATCGTATTGTCTACTTGAGATTAAATTTCGATGCAAGGTTAATTTATTATATTATCATAGAACATTTTTATTGTTTTAACATGTTGTTCTGTGTTTTGACATAAAATCCAAAAAAACTTACAAAACCGATACAACTGATTGTCTAAGGAACAGACACAAAGCAACAAAAGAGTTATCGCACAAACGGACAGGCAGGTGGATGAACTGCCCTTTGACTTTTTACCCGAGATCAATAGATTTCTTTCTTGGATCAAGAGTAAACTACGTACCAGGATTCAATTCTCTATGACCTTTCTGCCAAGAAATCGCACACCAATTTTACCTTCTTGGTCTCGAAAGCAGTGTTTTTAGTGTCGTGTTGATTGCATTTTCACGGTATTAATCTCAGTAATTGTATGAACCAAACTTGCATAAAATTATCTTAAATTTACATTACTGTACTACATAGCTTCGAATTCGAAAACCGCTGCTATTTTAGTTACAGTCTAATTATATGCCATGTTCAATATTCCAATGTTTGATTGCACATTCTAAATAGTGTTACTGAAATTAGCTGAAATTTCCTACACAATTGTTTTTATGATCGCATCAGCCCTCATAGTTTTAGCTATTTTGTACTCTGACTCATTATTAATAAGGCTATTTTGTATGCTTGTTTCTATATTGAGAGCTTTCTGTGTGCCATTGGTCTGTGAAAATTCGGCGAGATTTCGTTATGAATTCAGCACCAATAAAAAGGAATTCAAACCTGATGGGGCAGGAATGTTACTTCATATTTGAACATAATACAGATCAATATGGCTGTTTGTGAAATATCGCTAATAAAGAAATGCCAGGGGGGATTAGGTATTACTGTACTTTGATGAAATAAAAAAGTTATTTTATACTTATTTATAATGATTATTTTGTTATAAACATCAACAATCGTGCTAACCTTATTATAATACCACGATAGTTGATGCGTAATATTTTTATAAATCAATGTCATTTACTGCGGTTTCAGAAAAACTTATCTTTAGAATTTATTGAACTCATAACTAAGTAACGTATTACCTAATTGATTACTTGGTTTGAAGTGAATTTCATAAGTTGAATAATCTCCAACAGCTATATTTTTTAGAAATCTTAGAATCAAAAGAGAAAAACAATAACATTGTCTTACGTTTTACATTTAAAAAATTCTCTATTGTACTTACCCTTTCCTTAAATCTACTTCAAAATGTCACTGGTGTTATATTACCTAAGTGTTTTAATCTAATGCAGTTGTTTAGTTTATTCTTATCTTTTGTGTGCAAGGATTTTATTTTATTTTCATGTAAACAGATAAGAATATTATATTTTAGATAAGCCATTATACAGGGTGATTCAAAAAGAATACCACAACTTTAGACATGTATAATAACTCTGCAGAGAATAAAAGGAGAGTTAAGCTATCTGTCGGCGAATTAAGGAAGTTCTAAAGTTTAATTTAGTTGCTCATTTGTTCACTTGAGGTGCTGTTGAGAAGGCGTTAGCGTCAGTTGATGCTAAGATGGCGACTGCAAAACAGAAAGCTTTTCGTGTTATTGAGTACGGCAGAAGTGAATTGACGACAGTTGTTCACTGTGCATTTCGAACGAAGTATGGTGTTCAACCTCCTGATAGGTGGTGTATCAAACGCTGGTATAAACAGTTTATAGAGAATGGGTGTTTGTGCAAAGGGAAAAAGTTCTGGACGGCCGCGCACGAGTAATGAAAAAGTAGCACGATGTTTTCGCAGCCCAAGGTCAATTGATTTGAAGAGCTACAGTAGCAGAAAGCTGTAACTTCCACAAACATCTGTATTAAGAGTCCCTACGAAAAAGTTTAGTAATGAATCCTAATTGTCTGAAATTGGTGCAAGCCTTTTCTGCAGGTGATAAGATTAAAATAATCGATTTCTGTGAGTTTATCCTTGCTCAAATGGAAACAGATAAAGTAGTATCAAAGATTGTAGTGATGAAGCTACTTTCCACACTAACGGAAAGTCAACCGGCTCAATGTCCATATATGGAGCACTGATAATCCCCGGGAAACAATCGAGAATGAACGTGACTTGTTTAAGGTGAACGTTTTCTGTGCAATTTCAGCCAATAAAGTTTTTGGTCCCTTTTGCTTCGAATGTGCTACAGTAACTGGACTACAGTATCTAGAGATGTTGGAGAATTGGGGCTGTTCCCTCAGCTCGAACAAGAAGAACAACAATTCATATTTCACAGGATGGAGCGCCACCACTTTGGCACATATCTGTCCGTGACTACCTGAACGTCAACTACCTGAGGCGATGGATCGGCCGTCAGGCAGGCCACGACAGAGCATTTCATCACTGGCCTCCAAGAAGCCCTGACCTTACCCCCTGCGATTTTTTTGGGGGATATATTAAGGATATGGTATTTCGGCCTCCTCTCCCAGCTACCATTGATGATTTGAAACAAGAAATAACAATAGCTATCCAAACTGTTACGCCTAATATGCTACTGAGAGTGTGAAATGAGTTTGAGTATCAGGTTGATATTGCTCGAGTGTCTGGAGGGGTCATATTGAACCTCTCTAAACTTGTTTTTGGATGAAAAGAAAATTCTTTTTAATACTCTGTGTAATGATGAATAACAGAAGGTTCTATTATGTTTATTCCATTAAATACAACTTTTTAAAGTTGTGGTATTCTTTTTGAATCACCCTGTATATTACTCTATTTTGGAATTGTATGAAAACCAACTACTATTATGCTCAAAGTGTTTGTTTTAAGTCTAGTAGTATGTTGGGTCTGTTTAGTTTTGTAAGATTTCATAACCGAATTATATTAAGACTGGTCAATATTTTTCTACAAAACGCTATTTTAGAAGTAACGTTTGCTTACGAACTGCGTTTCTAATAACCTATTTATAATAAAATTATATGAACTATTAACATAACACGTATCTTATACCGTTGCCAATTAATATCCAGACGATAGTAGCAACTACATCGTTATAACTATATCATGAGTTTCCCTTAACGGAAAGCAAGTCGCAGTTAAATGTTAAAAGTCGCGATACGTTAATAGTTACTTTGTATTAGAATGGTGTGTCAAATAATAATTAATAAACTTTGTATTTAATTTTATTACTTTGTTCAGAAGGGGTTCAGTTGTTATTTTTAAGGTAAGGAATTAGCTTGTATGTATTTATGCTTTAAGTAACTGCTTGATTAACAATAAATGTTATGTAACTTTTTTTATTTTGTTTTTTAGATTGAATGGTAAAGAAGACTGTTTAGTCCTAAATCCTCTCCATTAAATAAGACCATTTCATCACACTATCTTCATTTTAATTTTATCAAACCAATAAAATTTTCCACCAGCATTTTAAATAAGTACTTTTATATCGTCATAACCATTGAGGGGCCCAGAAAGGAGGCGAGAATTTAGTATAAATCCTAAGCATACCCTACTCAGAATGTATACTAGACCTGAAGTTTTCTTTGCTAAATGTGGCTTTTTAGTTATTATCGTTAAAGTGAAAGCTGCAAAACTTTATTCTTTAGCACCAAGATGGTGTTGCGTAACAATATGACGAGGTAATGCCAATGCCCTTTATCATCGATTTAACTTTGCATCGTAAACCTATTCCTTTTTTTAAACAACGTTCATTCCAGAAGGGTTCACTTTATACCTTTCACTTCAACCTAAACTGGGTAAAACAAAAACCGATCTGTCGTTTTTATCGGAGCAATCCCATGTATCTCCAGGAGTGGTATATCACTAATCACAAGTTACGAGATGTTGGGCTAAAAATTAGGTCAGTACGACTAGTCTACTGCGGAAGATGCTGGAGTGGATAGAACTCCCTTTGTGTTAAAGGCTGGTGTTAGCCTAAACCATGTCCCGCTTTAATGGAATGAGGTTGGAACAGAGCTATACTCCCTTTCCTCCAAGGTGACGTGACAGCTGTAGAGCCTGGTATCCTTCCTCGTGGAATTCCGACAAATGGTGGCCCCTACCACCAACCTTACGCATCCTGAAAGTATCAACACTCAGGAAGCAATGCAAAGGTCCTTTCAGGAATAAGTTCAACGAGGGATTTTCTCAGATTCTTAAAATTGTCTTAAATGAATAAAAATGAAAGACAAAACAAAACGTATTACTGAAAACTGTAGTTTTTTTGATACCTTATCCTGTATTGCGAAAGTGTTACATATGCGCGATCACACCAAGTATCTGTTTATCACTAGTCATTGGACGCCTAAAAAGGAATGTAACTTTCATCTTTCAAAAATAGGAAGTGTCAACAAAGAAAGGCTAACATAGTTAATTTTGTATTTCTATCAAGGGATTTTTGTGAAGTTTGTGGTGTTATGTGCCATCAGAAATTGGTTAGACATTATACATATTGTTAAAGAAACCAAATGGTAAGTCAACTATCACGCAATGATGTTAATGGTGTGGTTCCTAACGAGGCGATAAAAGGGACATAATGAGTAACACGCTGGGGGCTTATTCTCCCCATAAACAACACTACATAAACAAACTAAACAGCCGTAGGTGGTTGGTATGCGAGTGCAGACCTATTGTGAACTGTATGCTGTAGTTCAGTTTTAATAATTAGTGTTGTGTTTAGTTTTTCATTAAGTGCATGTTTTAGAGTTAGTGAAGTTGACACTCAACTTGGTGGTTGTGATTCCTAACTTATGCGTGTCACAACGCTCTGATATGATTTGTTTTAACCTAATTTGTAATTATCTGTTAGGTTAGTTATTTACCTGAAGAAGAGGTCAGATTGCAGATCTTGAAACATTATGCTACTGATTTTATTTATTACTGAACGATTCAAAAATGTTCATCGTTTTTATGACTAACGTACTATACGGTTTTAGTCAATGTCCCTTACATTCTCAAAACATCAATTACTAGGCTCTACACACAATTTCGTAGGTGGTGTACCTGTATGAGCACTTCTGTATAGAGTGGATTATATTTGTGACGTCAATGTTGAGTTTGCCTTCTTGCCACGAATAAAAAATATGCTAACAAAATGCATATGTATGGCTACTGTAATTAACTCCGGCCCTTAGTTTTTTTGTCCCATAGTCTTTTTTTCTTTTTTCTAGCTCCTAAAAATTATACATACAGAGCTCTGAGAAGCGTACTTATATCAAAATACAACTGATATACGTTTCATATCAGTCTTTAAATGAAAATTAAAAGGTATATGACTTTGCCTTTTATATATGCACTTCTAGCAATTACCGCTGCTTTGTACGGTTTAGTAGGTGATGCACGTGTGACCACTGCTGGTACAAGTGAATTATATTTCCGACGCCAGTGCTTCGTTTGCCTTGTTGCCACGATCAAAATAATCCGCCAAAAGGTGTACAATTTATGAAAATCGTAATTTACTTCGTTCTTAGTATTTATTGGTTAATAGTATTTTGCCTTGTTTCCTAATCAAGAAACTATATATCACAGATCAGAGAAACCTACTACTGTCAAAAGACAGTAACTAAGATGGGTTTTATAACAGTCTATAAATTTAGAGTAAAAGTTAGTTGGTAACTTTGTCTTTTATATATAATACTTTTTAAATGTGTACATTTTAAAGTATAACAGTAATGACATTATTTACGTGTGAATGTTGAGTTTAGCTTTAGTTCTCCTTCCTCTTATTGCACCGTCTGGCTTCTCAGTCAAATTCTGACCACCCTATGTTTTAGGAGATTTTCTAATGCAGATGAGTACTTACCTAATCACTGAAGTCTAAAAACTGCTTAGAAACTAATTGTGACTCCTTAGAGAATTAAAACACTATTTAAAGGGATTCCCTACTGAAAAATGACCAATTTTGACAAAAAATTCAAATTTACTTTTATATATTTTTTTTATTCTATGGCTTATAAGAAACCATAAAACAAAAGATTTACTATAATATAACTTTTCATCACCGTAAAAAAAATGTTTGAAGAGGAGCATGCATACCAACTTTTGGTTTAGTCAGCCAGTGCCAGAACCAGACTGCAGCTGTTGTGCCTCTGTTGCAACACTCGGTATACAATTATTGAGCTTTACTCCTTTTCCCATTATCTATTTTTATATAGTTATGCTTCTCTTTTCTTCTTTGAAAAAAGCATAAACAATATAAAAGCCTATGTTACAGTCATTATGTTGATGTAATTTGTCAGCTGATTGTTTTTGTTTACATGTTCTCAGATGGACTAGCATTGAGGTTATAGAAGTTATATTCAGTGTTTTAGAGTGTTGAAGTTGTTTTTAGTGTTCTATAAGATGGTGAAAGTAAAGAAGAATAAGAGACTACAATCTCAAATAAACAAAGAGAAAGCTTACAGAAGGTGGGGTGAAAACGTAGGCCTAGTCCTAGCCAGCAAGAAGAGTGATGTGTCAAATGTTTGTAGTAGTGTAGACAGTTTGATTAGGCCTAGTACAATGTGAGGACCAAGTTAGGTCTACTAAACCTACTGGTTTTGCTTTGTATAATATTTACAATCCTGAAAATAAACATGGAAAACAACATAAAAATGTAGAATATATTCTTATAGATTCAAAGTTATTGATTTGTTTTCTTTCTTTCCCTGCAAGGAATGTTTTCATGACAATATGGAGGTCAATCTAGTGATTAGCAAAGGTTTTGCCCATACTTTTAATTTAGTTTGCTCAGATTGTGGAAACAAAAATATCTTTCAGACTTCAGATCGACTATCGACCAAGGAATCAAAAAGGCCAGAATTTGATGTAAACCGTAGAGCTGCATTTTCTTCTATGGGTAAAAAGCATAGAGCTTTAGAAATGTTTTGCATCGCTATGAACATGAAGCCTATGCAGTTTTTATCATACAACAAACATGTGGTAGCCCTTAGAGATGCGTACAGAGATGAAGTAAATAAATCCCTCTTTAAAGCTCGAAATGAAGTTCGTAAGTGCTATGGGGACGTGAATAATGACAATAAAGTTCTTAACATTACAGTAAGTTTTGATGGATTATGGCAAAAGAGAGGATTTACTTAAATTACGCAATAGGGTGCTGCCTTGAAGTTATTACTGGTCTTGTCATTAATTTTGAAATTAAGTCTAAGTACTGTAAGCGTTGCCAGCTACAGAAATCTAAAACTAAAGGTAACGTGGGAGCTTTTGATGCATGGTTTGAAACTCATGGGCCTATGTGATACAGCAACTATGTTGGATCTTCTCCTGCTATGGAGATAACTGCAGCTGAAAGGCTCTGGTCCCGCTCGGAATCTTTAAGTTTCCAGTATAGTAGTTTGGTTTCAGATGGCGACGCAAAAACTAAAATTCACCTAAACAAGGTTTCATATAAAGGTGTGAAAATTGAGAAAGTTGAATGCCTAAACCATGTAGCGAAAAGACTTGGTACAGGACTCAAAAATCTGGTCAAAAAGTATGTCGGTTCAGACGAGAAATGGGTGGAAAAGGGCGAGGAAACTTTGACTGAGCCTGTGATAAAAAAACTGACACAGTACTATCGAAATGGTATTATTAAGAACCTGGGTGACGTATAATGAAAAGATCCATTTTTGCCACACTTTCACATTGCATGTCTACAGACAAAAACCCACAACACGACTAGTGTCCTCTCGGAGAGGATTCATGCTGTTTTTACCAAAGGTCCATAGCCCAAAAAACAGAACCAAAATCACATGATACTGCAGTGAAAACACCTTTGACTGAAGGGAATGTTAGGAAAATGTTGTCAATATACCGTACCAAATGTTGTCCTCAGAAAATTTGTTGGAAAGATGCCTAGCTAGTAAGACAAACAATGCAAATGAAGCATTACATAACGTAATATGGACCAAGTGGTCCAAAAACTGTTTTTACATCAAAAGTAAAGATATATATTGAGGTTTTTTAAGCTATCAGCATTTATAACGCCGGTTACTTGAAAACTAGTGTTAGCTTCCAAAATGCTACCGGTATAAGCCCTGGGCGGCATGCAGCCAAAATACCTAAACACTTGGACAATAAAAGACTGCGGCTTTCACGTGCACGGAAAAATGAGAAATATGAAGCCTACAGAAGAAAGTTTAGGCTAGCACAAGCTGAAGAAGAGGAAAAACATCAAGAAAATGTAGGAAAAACTTATGGTGCTGGCTGTTTCTGAACTAGAACAACAGGCACAACACTGGACTGATTTTACAACCTAATTATGTCTTTGTGATCATTTACAATAAATTTATTTAGTGATAATATAGCCTTTTCTCTTTCCTGTTAGTGGTTTATTAGGCCTACATATGTCTTCCATGTATAAATGTACTATTCACCGACTACAAGTACCAGTATTGTAAGTTACTTCCATCTATAGCAACTAAATATCTTGTGTAAACTTCAAACGATGATTCCCGCAGATTTTAAATTTTTATATTTTTCACACAAAAATTGTTATAACTTTTTAACTATTAAAGCTAAAGCAGTGAAACTTTTACTACATATTATTTATAATGTTGTAAAATGTTTTGTTCATGGATATTATTATTTGTTAAACAAAAGTTTATATAATAAAATAAATAAAAATAATATTTACAAAAATGTTTTAACATGTTTTTGAAAAGCCATAAATATAAAACTATTTGAGAAATAAACTTGAGCATGCACAAAAACTTAGTACTTGTCATGTTCTTCAAAATAAAATAATACACAATAATATTGGTGCATTAATTACAAAGTTAAGACATTCAAAATCCAAAACCAAGATGAGATTTTTAATTGTTTATGAGACCAGTGGGGCGTAGCTCGGAAGAATTATTGAAATAAGAGTAGAGCTATATTCATCCTAGCGACTGTAAGAATGTCCATATAAAATTTCAGTACAATCGGTTGAATAGTTTATGCAAAACAAACAAACAAAGGCAATCTTGTATTTATAGTATTATTAGTATTAGGGTTTGGATTAGAATATTTAACAAGTCGAAATCCTTTTGTACAGAAAGGACTGACGAACATTAACCACACAATTATAATATTATTGATTAAAGTTATTACAATACATTAATTCATAGCATTCTTTATCTAAGTAAATGAAGACTGTGCATATACGACAAGTCAGTTATAATGTCAAGTTTCAAAATACTAGCAAAGATACAAGGTGGCTACGTTACTGATCCAACCTCACAACGTTTTCGTTGACGTCGAATTAGGAATGTCAAAGGCAAAAAAACACCTCAGCACGCTAACGAACTTCTAAAGGCCAGCCAACAGGCAAAAAGAAGAAAAAAAACTTCTGACAGCAGGTTAATGTTTCGCAGTGGCTATATGCCCGGTCACCTGTCTTGGTTTCAAAGAACGGGAAAGACTATGACGTCACAGACTGTGACGCCAAAGGTTTTGAAGTAGCTCTAGCACTGTGCATTGTTATTAAAATGGCGGGTTGTAGAAAGTTTAGTTCTTTTGACCAGTTGAAAACTTTTATCAATAATAAAGAAAATACGGACCATATTCAATTAAGAATAAGTGATTCGAGATATGCTATATACTTTAAACTGTACCAATATCCCTTCTATAAGAAGTTTTAGTCCTGCTAAACTCCGATAATACATAAGTGATTAATAATAAAACTATTTTTAATCGGTAAATGGAAGAATTGATTTTCAAATATCTCAAGACGAGAGACTAATTTCTTTCTTACAACTTACATACAATATACAATGAAATCATAACCATTTGAGTGTTATTAGTAAATAAAACAAGTGTTCCAGTTATTTTATGCTATTAAATGACATACATATTTAATATGACAAAATTATTTCTCTTAATGACTATTAATTGAAACATTCTAGTAAAATTGAGAGAAACAAAACTTAATAAACTACGAAGTGTAGATTCTGGTACATGGTTACTTTTTAGTTGTATATTTCTTCTTTTTAATTTATTTAAGCGTACACTTTTATTACATTACCGTTCAATACATTACCAATGCATAATACGCAATTAATAAAATAGTCTACAAATTGTGATTTTTATATTTCTAAGGCAGTGGCGTAAAGGTGACAGTTATGGCTGCCCTTTCGTTACGTCACGGTTGACGTCACCATTCATCGGCCGTCTGTAGATTAGACAGACGGTAGCCAGCCATATAGCCACAGCGGTTATGTTTACTTGAATCTTACCATTAACAACATAACCTCAATAATCAACTTGTAGGCTTTAGATTATTGTTGTTGGTTTGCGTCAAAGAGTGCTTTCATTAATAATATAAAATACTGAGTAAACAATGGTTGTCGCTATTGGTTTTGAAGGTAGCGCAAATAAGCTAGGAATCGGTATAGTGAGAAATGGCGAAGTTCTTTCTAATTGTAGAAGAACGTACATAACCCCACCAGGAGAAGGTTTGTCTCAGTGATCGCTTTCCTAAGGCCTATTTTATCTCAATAACAAAATATAATAGGATTGGGAAGAGTACGTTGATGCATAACTTTGATTATTATTTTAATAAATGTAGTGGCCTATTCTATTAAAAGTTACAACATGCAAAATTAACTGGCTGTTTAGTGCTAGGGCCTATATAATAAAATGTATTATATTTACTATCTACTTTTAGAATTTATTACCTATGCGCTTAACTACAATAATCTAAAACCTATTTAAACCATTTCGTATAGTAGTAGGTGTAGTGTATTCTAATGTATAAAACAATGTATTGCATAAACATGGGCAGAGTACAATAAGCGGACCTGTGTTTTTATTTCGATTAGTATAATCATTGATACATAATATTTGTATATTGAATACAAGACTTATCAATCGGGTATCAACATATCTATAGTCATAATAATAAGCATGTTTGAAATTTAAATAATTATTTTAATATAAACGTTGACAATACCATAAATAACAAAGAAACCATAACGATCAATCAAAGGCATAATGTTACATTAGCACGTTACCTGTAATGATCTAAAACCACTTTATTAAATTCTTAAAACGGTAGGTTTTCATTTGCAGAAGAAATTTTTAGGTGCAATCTGTCATTGCACAATAACTGATATGTTTGAAACTTAATTCATACTCCAAATAGTAGCTACATCATTCTAGATGGCCAAGGGATTTGGGGATTCTGGGTGGGGAGTATAACAAGCTAAGAAGGGGTAGACATTAGTGGAGGGGCTACCAATATTCACACAAGGAAATTTAGAGGTCAGAATAAGACTACCATATAAGGGTAATTTAAGAGTTTTTTAGTACTTTGTCCTCATTTTGTCACTTTTGCAACAGTTTCTACCTCTATGGTGAAGATTAATTATCAATTTTTCTTTGTGCTCTTGGTCTTGCTTGCCAATATAAATCTTATTTGTAAATCTCGTTATTAAATTATTTTTCCTGTTTCGTGATTGGTTAGATTCTAGTGATCAGCCTTTTCAAATTTTTTTTATTTTACTGATTGGTACTATCTTGAGAGATGTTTTTCTTCAATTGCCTTCAGTGCAGGGTAGCACGTAATGGTCGGAGGCATGACTGGTAGCCTGTTTAGTTACTAGTGTCTTTTACGAGATTAAAAATCTTTCATATATTTAATTGCTAGTCTATCTGTTGTTTTTTTAATTTAATTTGTAGCATTTTCCTTTTAAAAAAACAACAAAAATTGTGAAGTAGCTAAAGTAAACAGTTACCAATCAAACAATTAGAACAGGAAATAGAAAAGTTGCAGAAATATTTACATGTTTTGTTCTGAATAGCAATGATTGACTGATTTCAAACAGTGGTTGAAAGTACCAGAATCTTCTATACAAATATTCACAGAGATGCAAACACGTTGGTTAGTATGCCACTTTTTAAAACCGTTTCGTTTTATAACCCTCCATGAGCATTTCACTGTCTTGAGTATTAGCACCAGTTGCCGGGTCTTGAAATGTTGTCATTACTGTTGACGGTAAAATGCACAAAACTATATTCACTCAACACAAAGTATGCATTCCACGTGTGTAAATATGGTTCTCCGAATAATGGGTTTTTCTGCACCACACCAACATCTTAAAGCCAAGAAAAACACATTTTATCAACTTTTAAAGCAAAGTCACTTATAAAAAAGTAAAATATTATTGTTACTATCTGAAAAATGTTTATGGTTGATACAGATGATATAAGTTAATTATTTTTCTAATTAATTCATTAGTATGAGTTACTTATATTGATGATTATAATTTAGTAATATTGTTTGTCAATATCAATATAAAAAATCAGGTTCACTTATAGTACTCTACCTATAAAAATTCAGTCAGGGCTGCAGTATAAGTGGCACCATGAATCATAGATATTTCTAATTATCTAAATTACTGAACAAGGAAAACCAAAATCTGTACAAATTAAGTTATCTGTGTTTCAAATTATACACAGTTGATCTGTTTTTATATAACAAAATGTAATGATGAATTCAAAACTATCTAATATGTATTTCTTAAATATAACAAGCAAAGCAGTGTAAAACTTACTTATTACTATTTTTAAGAATTATCATGTCTGACAGCTTGTTACACAAATAATGCATGTTCATCGCCATTGTACTTGTGGCCATTACTCAAATACCATGCAAATAATTTTACTTGGTTTGAATTAATTTGAAACAATATTGTTATTTAATACATAAAGAAACCTGGCAATAATTGATTGTAAATAGCTATAATTAGAATGTAGAAGACCTTTCCATAGAGCAGGCTGATGATACTAGTTATTTCTTTCCCATGAGTGTTTTCATAGTTAAAAGTTACCCACAACGATCAAGTTGCTACAGGTAGGTTTCATTAAGAAGAGAATATGCTTCTCTATACTTAATCAGGGGATGTAGGTAAAATACATTGCCAGAACTTAATAAGAATTTTAGAAAGGGGTATTTTCAATGCCACTGTAAAGCTTGAATTGTAGCTTACCTATTTTACAGGGACAAGTGTGGTATTCAATAGTGTGGTTTTCATCCTATGGCATTGTGGTAAATATTTTTTTGATGTACAACTTAATCTCACTGGGAATTCAGGTTATAGACTGAAGTTCCTCACCCATAATCATTCTATACATAATTTATTTTGACTAAATCAGATTATAAATATTGTTGGAATGTAACCATAAGATGCACAACATTACACAGTTGGAGAGAACAACCTTGAACAACTCTAATAAGAAAGATTAATAATCATAATGCTAGATTTTCTATTACTTACAGTTTTGTTTCAGCATTGAAATTTTGAATTTTTAAATAAATAAAATCAAAATCTTAAAATATATATTTATATAAGTGTATATATTTGTATCTAGGTAGCTATATATATATATATATATATATATATATATATATATATTGTAATAAAATTATTATAAATGTTATTTCAGGTTTTTTGCCCCGTGAAACAGCCCAGCACCATAGAGCAAATGTGTTATCAGTTTTGCAAGAAGCTTTAGAAGCAGCGAAATTAAGACCAGAAGATATTGATGTGGTGTGCTACACAAAAGGGCCAGGCATGGGAGCTCCTCTGGTGTCTGTAGCTGTTGTTGCTCGCACAGTAGCCCGCCTTTGGAACAAGCCTATTGTAGGTGTCAACCACTGCATTGGTCGTATCCTTGTCTGCCTCTGGAATATTTAGCTCATATGTAGCGTAGTGAGTATTTAGAGGCTGTTATAACTGTAGACTATTACCAGGTGTGTCACTGATAAGATCTAGTACAGTAAATTGGTTTCAATCTTAAGTAGTATATCTTCATCTTAAAGTATAATTTAAAGTTCAGACTATACATTTTTGAACATTGTCTGTTCTATTACAAAAATTCAACCTATACTGCCCTGCGGTAAATAAAAACGTTTCTTTAAATAAAGTAAGAAATAGAAACTGTTCTAGTTGGTTTAATGATGTATTACAATACAAGAAGCATATTGTAATGTTGACAAGAGACATATTAAAAATTCCTAAATATCAGAACAATGAAATGTTAAAACTTGTTTGTACTAATTAAAAGAAAGATTACAGAGTTAGCATTAATAGGCTCAGGTAAAATTTAATGGACACTTTATTTCAAAGTCTAAGAATAAATCCTCAGCTTCCTGGAAGGTCTTTAGGTCAGAGTTGAGTATGATGTTCAAAAAATATGATACCGTACCACCTTTTTCTGTTCATAAATTAAACAGGTGGCAGTCAGATTATAGGAAAAATTTGAGAAATATTCCAGCTGATCCACCCAATCGTGATTGTTTTATTTTTCTTGGGACCTTCAGACCAGTTTTCAAGGTGTTTTGCTGGACTGATGTTTACTGTTCCTGACCTACTCAACATACTGAAACGGTTAAAATCATAAAAAAGTGAAGATATTTTTGGTTTGTCCAATTTCGTTCTAAAGGCTGTGACAGCTGCTATTCTCAAGCTTGTCTCTCCTATCTTGTACACTTGACTTTTCAGCAATCTTGTTTTCCTGAGTGTCTCAAAATGTTGAAGGTTATCCTACTTTACAAAAAGGGTAGCAGAAATTGTATTGACAATTATCGCCCAATATCCATGGTTCCAGTAATCTCCAAGGTAGTGGAAACAAGTGTAAAAGGTCAGATCCTCAAATACCTCCAACAAAATAACCTTCTACAGCCATCAGTTTGGGTTCATTCCAGACCTATCTTCTGCGATGGCTGGTAATGCGGTGGTATCAGACATTCTGGACTGCTTTGAGTTGTGTGAATACCTTGTGTGAATTCCAAAATAAATGTAATTTTTAGTCCAAAATAAACTAATAGTGGATTGATCTGTGAAATAAAATGCTCATGGAGGACATGTCCTGTTCGTCCCCCACCCCGTCAGTGCCCTCCTAACATGATGCAGAATGGACGTCAATATTAACTTAAATAATCCCCAGTGACCTCTGTCTATGTCATCCATATGATTAATTTATCTCTTGTTAAAGCTAAACAATCTAAGCTAATTAAATTAATATATTTTGAGAATACTTGTAAGAATTTCAAAATGTAATAAACTAATCATTTATAATCATATCAACTATGTTTCTTTAAAATGCCCTATTTGGCATTTAAAAATTTCTGGTCAAAAAAACAAAATTGTGCTTGTATCACAATGGGAACAAAAGTCACGAAACAGAACAAGGATTAAAGATTCTACAGCCATCAGCAATTTTAATGTGGTTAGTGATGCATAGTATTATTGTTAGTAATTAAATGTAATAAAAAATGTGTCGTCCTTAACATGAAATTGCAGATATTGAGATGGGCAGGGTTATAACAAACAGTGACAATCCAACAGTGTTGTACGTGAGTGGTGGAAATACACAGGTGATTGCGTATGCAAGGCATAGGTACAGGATTTTTGGAGAGACCATTGACATAGCAGTGGGCAACTGTCTGGACAGGTTTGCGAGAGTGATACATCTTTCCAACGATCCCAGTCCTGGTTACAATATTGAACAACTTGCCAAGAAGTAAGTAATTTTTAGTTGTTAATTCAATTACTTAATCATAAATAATAGTTTTTATTTGTCTTCCAGTGACTTAGCCAATTAGCAACAGAAACTTACACACAAATTATAATACCATCCAATTATTACAATTTAAAAAAAGAATATAAACAAGAGAAACACATACGAGGTGTGTTCAAAAAGTATCGCGAATTTTGTGTATTTTCAAACATTATTTATTTATTCGTGAACATCTATTTTGAACCCTTCAAAGTAATCCCCATGGGATATTATACACTTGTACCAACGTTTTTTCCAGTCTTCGAAGCACTTCAAAAAATCATTTTTTTGTATCTTGTTCAGCTCCTCCTTCGATGCCGTCTCTATCTCGTCAATCGTGGCGTAGCGTCGTCCTTTCATGGATTTCTGGTGGGTTGCTTCGCGCAAATTGCGCATAACTTGCAGGTAATATTCCTTATTCACTGTTCTACCTTGTGGCAAGAACTCATGATGCACCACGCCCCTGCAATCGAAGAAAACTGTAAGCAAAACTTTCACATTCGAACGAACTTGGCGTGCTTTTTTCGGTCTTAGTTCATGTGACAGCTTCGATTGAGATGATTGAGCTTTGGTTTCCACGTCATAACCATAAACCCACGGTTCGTCACCAGTTATAACCCTCTGGAGCAAATTCGGGTCGTCGCGGACAGATTCCAACATCTCATTAGCAATGTTCATGCCATGCTGTTTTTGATCGAAATTGAGCAATTTTGGTATGAATTTTGCGGCGACCCGTCTCATGCTCAAATTATCGATTAAAATCGAATGCCATGAGCCAATCAATATGCCTAGGTCCTTGGCAATTTCTCTAACGGTGATTCGACGATTGGCCAATACCATTTTCTTCACTTCATCAATTTTTTCGTCTGTTGTTGAAGTGCTCAGGCGTCCTAGCACTACTACTAATACTAATGTCTTCTCGGCCATCTGAAAACATTTTGTACCACCGATAAACGTTGCTTTTGTCCAAACTAGCTTCTCCGTATGCCACAGTCAACATTCGGAATGCATTCGCGCACTTAATTTTGTTTTTCACACAAAATTAGATACAGGTTCTTTGTTCCATTTTTTTGAATAGGTAAAAATCGAAGACGAATCAAAACACGTGCAAGCAACAATTAGCTGTCAACAATTAACTGAACATTCAAAATTGTCGAAATTGTCAACATAAGTGTCAACAAATTGTGACATTTGTTTGCTGAGATAGCAACTGAATTAATGTTCCAAAGAATCCTGTTAACTCCATTTTAAAATTAGTATGGAGTGGCATACATAGTTGAAGGCTTTTGAAATATCCCAAGTAACTAAATCAACCTGTTTCAGTCAGGAAAATATCAATTCTAAATCTGTTAGACAAAAAATGTTTATGAATTATCGTCCAAAATTAGAGCAGAAAATAAGCCAAAAAATTCCAGAATTAATTAAGACTTTTTTTATGAATGAAGCATTATATACACTGAATAAATGTATTTAGTAAATCAATTAGGCACTATTCATGGAACCTAAATCTCCCACATACATCCCAGAACCAGAATACATAGTGTCCTTTTTGTATACTAAATCTACTTAAAATGTAATTTTATAAAAATGGACTGGCAAAAGTAAGGTTAGCAATGGCAAAATTGTAATAGGTCTGTATTTTGTATTTTATTCACTGGCCCAAAGGTTCAAGCAAAGACACATTCAATCGCTCTAACACAATGGCTGACCATATACAAACCCTAAGCACCACCACCCGTCACTCCCACAGACCCTCCAGCTGCAAGTCCAGACCCTCGCCCTAAAACATACATGATCATCAATATGTATGATTAATATCATCAGGGATCTCATTTAAAAAAAGAGCTGATCAGCAAATGATGTATTAAAAATTGTTGATCAATGAAGTGGAATCAGTCATCTTAAATTCATCAATATTTCATACAAAGACCTTCTTGATGACTTGGAGGCCAAATTATTATAATATTTTATTCAAGTGACATCTGTTCAAAGGTCCTTATTTAAACTAACCTTTGTAGATTTTAATTTTGTGAAACAATAAAAGTATTGGCCTTTCTCACAAAGCTCTAAGATCTCTTTCAAAGGTTGGTGTGTGTATCATTGTAGTTGTAATTATAGTCCACAAGTTAGGCTGTGTATACAGATTTTATTTATATTTTTATATTTTATTTTATTTATTTTAAATTTTAATTCTCATTAAAATGTGTTTCATTTATCTGAGCTATCATAATTCTTTTAAAAGTCTTACTGTTTCAAGTTAATATACAATTGTAAGTTAGGGTAGACTTTAATAAGCGGCCTACACTCGTTATTCAGTTCTTTGATTGAATATTTCAATTGTATCTATCAAATGAATAATTCAATATTACATTTTATGTAACTTAATATATGATTTCAACTTATTAATAAATATAATGTTTAATGTAAACCGTAAACAGCAAGAAGTAACTATTTCTTGGAGAATTTGAAAAATAATGAGTGTCGGCTACTTATTAGTCTCCCCGTAAGTTTTATTTAAAAAAGACACTTTTACATTTTTTTATTTACAATTGATTAAGAACTTTACAATTTCTTGTTCCAAATAAAATTCAGTTAACATTTCAATGATTATGAAATAAAAAATGTAACATACTCAGAAATAATTGAGTTTTTAAAAACTTAATAATATCTATTTTTGGCATCCATTTTAAATCTTGGCAGGCATGTTTGAATAGTTCTGAGTATTCTAGGTAACTTAATAAATATGAACTTAATAAAAATTCATGAACACTTTTATTCTTTGATATGAGTAATTCCTTCTACAGAGGTAAGAAGTACCTTCCCCTGCCGTACGTGGTGAAGGGAATGGATGTCTCATTCTCTGGCATCTTATCATATATCGAGGAGCGAGCCCCCAAATTAATAGAGTCTGGAGAGTACACAGCAGAGGACTTGTGCTTTTCTCTGCAGGAGACTGTGTTTGCTATGCTCGTGGAGACCACTGGTGAGTTTGCATAACAGGTAACTTTGTAATAAATAATACAATTTATTTTACTACAGCATTTAATCAATAGTTATAAAAAACATAAGTGAAATTAGTCTAGGTTAGATCACATAATAACTTATTTACTTTTAGAAGTTATATTTACAAAGCAATTTTAAACTCTTGAATAGTATAAAATGGATCATCAAAAGTCAATATTAGGTCATCCATAAAATGTATATTGTGATTTCAATTGCATTGTATCTCAAATAAAAATTCAATTTTGGTTTAACTTTGAAATGAAAATTTTTAAATTACTTGGGTCCATTTAATTGATTAAAAATGTAACTCTCTGTAAACAATGAACTATTTAATCAAAATAGTTTTTGTGAATTGTTAAATCATTTTGATTTCTTTCATTAAAAGCACTGGTTTTAACATGTTGAATGTGGGAGACACCTTAACATCGAAGAGACTGAATACCCTGTTCAGTCTCACTCAGTATATAAACCCAGTGAAAGTATTAATGTAAAAATTTGGAAACAAATGTTAATGTTCAGAGGTTTCAATTATTCATTAATTAAACCCTTACACTAAATTTGTATCACAATCATCCCCTTCATTTATTCATGACTAATACTTATATTTTGTTGCTAAAGGCTTACAGATAAGGTAGTTCTGAGTAAAACTAAAATTGCATTAATTTTCTTATTTTTAAATCCAATACTTTTTCCTATACTATGTACGATGAAAGTAATGAAAGGATGCCTCTTGCTATTACATGAAAAATATATTTTGTAAGTAGTATAAGAAGTACTGCTTGTAAGTAAAAGAAAATATAATTAGAACTACATTCATTAATTTTTTTCTAACTGTATGAGGAATTAATAATAAAAGTGGTATAGGCTACAGAGTTTTAAAACACTACAACTGCAATCCACTTAACTATTTTGGCTTTAACCACCAGCAAGCTCACTTTTGCGGGACTATGAAAGTTGTACATAACAACATTATTAGGTCAAATACAGCTAACAAACATGGGTAATCTAAACTAACGATAGTCCAAGGGCTGTCAGGATATTGGTCAGCACCACTGAGATTGAATCTGCATAGCGATTTCCTTATCCGAGAGTCCGGTTCGATGAAAACCATCTGAGATGTTTTTCTTGCCAAGTATCCTTTTCTGTAGTTGTTCCACTCGTTAAGCAGAATTGGTGCAAGCCATGAAGAAATCCAGATAAAACTGAAAAAAGCTGAGGTTCCATATAATGTGGTTATTTTTCTGTTCTCTTCACTGCTGTAGTAATGCGAAACAAACACAACAGGAGTACCTAAAATATTGCTTGGTGCCATTGAAAGAATTGGAAGAAAATACCAGTTGTTAATGTTCAGTTGGAACTGCTTCATGTATGATTGGACCTTTAATTTTTTCACACATAGATCAAGCCTGCAGTGCCAGTGGTTACAGTGTGGGGTAGAAGAACATCTATTATCGGACTCAGATAAGTAAAGAGTAAAATAATTTTCTTCGATTATGGCCAACCCCACATCAAAATTCTGTGAATTATCTGTACATCTTCTATCATTCACTTCTTCGACAAATCCTTTTGTGAACTTCAGTTGTTTTAAGCAATCCAAAATCAAATTGTGGTGTACTGCCCAGAAATACACACTGTCTGGAAGCAACAAAATTCCAATCAATCCTTTTGTTAGCTCTTTAAAACCAAACATCTGGCTTGGGTACTTTATTAAATTTTGTAGCTCACAATATAAACTTATGCAAATACCAAGCATCGTAGTTGACATTACTAATATTTCCAAAGACGTTGCAGTAGTGTGACTTTTTCGATTAACTCCACGTTCAATATTCACTGACATATTGATATTTCTTCTTATATTTCTTCGTCTATTGAACATTATAAATGCTAATATAACTTCAGCTATCCAGTAAATTATCCATGAAGTTTTGAAATAAGTGTCCAAGGTGTTTCCATTTTCTGAAGAGATATTAATAACTGAAGTAATTGTAATCAAAGAAGTAAAAACACGGCTGACATAGCTCCATATGAAAAATGCTACATGTATTTTGGAAACAGATTGGTTTTCTTCAGCTGGTACTGGAATACCAGCTATTTGGTACAAAACAATTCCGAATTTTCGAAAAATGGAATCCACTTTGAAAGTCATTATTCACTGATCATATTCAAGTTCAGTCTAACACGAAAGTATACAGGAATGTAACGAGTTTGTTGGTGGCATTTCCATGGATATAATTGATTGTACTCGAGGTGGAAGTATTACTGGTAATGTATTGGTTTATCTCATGATGTCAACTTTTGAAATGAGTATTGTATTTGAATAGTTATTGGTAACTCTAAAAGACAAATTCAGATATTAATACTAGCACTTAAGTCTTCCTTATAAAGTTATATGTTTCTGCTGATCCACTGGTGTCTTAGACTGGTTGGAATTTATTTATTTATAAATCTAGTTACTTGTTTCCTCATTGAATATTACACACACTCCCATACACAAAGAGTGTGTGTATGTAAAATAGCTACATTCTGTATAACCTTGTAATTTAAAATATTCCTAAAATAGTACTGAAATTATTACATTTAAATAGAAAAAGTTGAGAAAAGTTGTATAATCAAATATATCTTTTATTTAAATGCCTAATCCAATATAACTGATAAATGAAAAGTTGTGTTAATTTTTTTATATAAAAGGAAATGAATACTTAAACCTTGTTTAAGGCACACTTTCTCATTACTTTATTCAAAGTTTTACAGATTCTTAGTCTTAAATGAGACAAATCATGGTTGATTTTCAAGTAAGCTTCCTTTTTCACCCTAAAACCATCCTTAACTGGAAACATTTAATTTAAGATGTCTTAAACAATGTTTTAATGTATATATTCATTAAATTTGCATAAGTGGTAATAGATTGATTTTTAATGTTAATAAAAATCAACAAACAAAAATTACCTTACTTTATTTCCATAAGTTATTTTATATTCGCTTGTTTATGTCACGTGTTTTTAAATAACCAAAGTAACATGTGATTGGAAGACCAAATATAAAATTACTGATATCAAATAAGGATAAAATAATGAAGTAGGACTTGTATTTGTACGAAACTATCACTATTTATTTTTCTCTGTAACATTTTATTGTACTAAAAGCCATTTGCGTACCCAAATTAATGTTATTTATTTTAAAATGACAAACTAGTGTATTACCTAGTTTCATTACTATTACTTGGTAGGCTAGCAACTTATTTACATGTATCTATCAGTAACTTTAAACATCCTTTAATACTCATATCTCATTACGGGATATAGCAGCTCTCAAAGTTGACATACCCACATTTGAATCAATATTCCTACTGCTAACTAAATAATTATGGCTGACAGTTTCTTACAAGCGTCAGCCATATAATTAATTCTTTCTTTTCTGTAATATTCTCTAAACTAGTTTACAAAATCGCCTTTTCGTTCAACCTATGCTCACAAAGGTTAACTTTAGTACAACTTATTCTGTTTTAAGCTGTATCTATTTAGAAGTTACTGCCATACAGTAGACTCCTCAAGTAGATTCCTCTTAGGTTTGCATCAACCACCCTCAACTCTACTGCCACTACTCTTGCAAACTCTTAGAGATGTGACAGTTTAGATAGTTAACCCCTTTAGTATCCAGTACCAGTCTAGCTGATCACTTTAATTTGTTCTAATAATTACAACACATCAACTTATTAAATAAACATAATTATGCTTTTCATTTGATCATTTTTATCTGTAACTAATTCTTAAATTATTTCTAAATTAGTACCCTTTTTAATGCAATTTGACATGTATCCAATTCAATGAGCATAAATCAGTCACTTAATGGTTGTGTTTTTATTTGATTCTGTATAATCAATGTTTATGTTCTTAGTGTGGAAAAGTTATGTTAATAACACTGATATTAATCATGCTCAGTTTGAAACATTGTCATACATGGTTTCGCTTAAATAACCCCTGAAAACACTGACAAAAATCATTTTCACATATAATATCCATTTCTGGCTCAGAAGAAAAGTAGATTTCACCTGGCCGTCACCTCTAAAAGTCTAACTGAAGATGCATTATTAGTTTACATGTTTAATTTGCACTGCAGTGATGGGACAATAACTCTCAATGTCGGCATGTTAATATACTCGTAACACTTCCAGACATTTAAAAACTTCAAAATCTTAGAACTTACAAGACAAAAAGTGTTTTAAGTATATAAATTTCTATGAAAAATGTGTACATGATTTAGTAAACATATTAACTTGTAACGGTTCAATTGTCCACTTTAAAAACCTTGAAATAGCCACGATCTGAGAGTAGTAAAGTTAATCTTCACCAGCTCATGTAAACTTTAAGAGTTGTCCAAAAATAAGTAAGAATAAATACTCTTAAAATTACTTGACAATTTAAAAAAAAGTAAAAATAAACTACCATACATTTTCTGATTTTCCAAAAACTACTAAAACATCTTCCAGAAATTCTGTTCGCAGAGGATTGCAAAAGGTCGATTTCTATAAAAGCTACCTAAAACTTTATATAAAGGTTATTTAAAATAAAAATACAGTTCTCAAAATGAAGATGTATGTCTTTTTCAAATGTTAAAATAATGTTTATAAATTTTAATTTTTTAACTCCGCTAATAAATTTATATATTTTTAAATATATTGATGAGTCAAATAATGAAAGTGAACAATTCAATGGCATATCTAACAAATTATGCCTTAGTAACACAGTGCAGAATGGAGAAAACCCCCATTAACTAGTCTGAAGACTTATTTAAATACTAGTTTTACCCATTCAAATGAGGAGGGGCGTTATAAAACTCAACTAAATAAAAAGATAGTGCAAACTGACAACCTATAAAACACAAGTGAATATTTCATACCGTATGAAATCGCATACTTTATGTGCAACTAATGCAGGTGTGATAGTCCAGTAGTCAGGGAAAGTAAGGAGCCTAGAGTTGAATGTGAGCTCCAAACCACTACTACTGAAGCCGTTTTCTACTACTAATAAGTAATGTCTGACCAGTAACACTGACTCCCCAATTTTCTGCTTACTGGAGCCTGATTAACAAAGTCTCATAGTTGATTGAACTATCAAATTGAATCTAGAGTTATTACGGTATGTAGGAATAATAGTATTCATTTAAAATATGTGCTGCATTTTAAAATCTATCCAAGTATATTTTTCTGTATAGATATTTGTCTTCTATACAAACCATAGATATAAAACCATTATTTGGGTTGATATTTATTTATTATCCTCATGTTTAGAACAAGAACTTAAGTTAGTGCGAAAAGAACTTGATTACATATCACTGTCGTCATATTTAAAAATAGAAGTCAGTTTTTGATGATAAATTAAAAGTCAAGTAATATTTAGAATTTTGTCAAAGTTGTTGTATGAATAATTAAAAAAGGTACTTGTTTTCTTAATGTGAAACATCACCGATAAATAAAAATTATGCTCTTGAAAAGTTTTGGAACAAGCAGGTGAGCTTACTGTGAGAGAGCATCTACTCAGAATGAGTGTATAGCATATGCCATACATACTCTATACTTCAGGATACTTTCCAGCACATACTATTACTTAACACCTTACAAAGTCACAAAATAACAGTGTGTTAACAGTGAGAGACAATATGTCACTTTGTGGCGGGATGAGTAACTCGGGTGATTCAGGAGTTCAGACTCTCTGTTTCATATTCAAAATGGCCATTTCATACTATCAGTCTTTGTGTTCACACCCCTATAATAAATATTCAACAGGTTGACACTCTTCAGGTTTTAGCCTCAGTTTGCACGGTCTTACTTTGTGGCTAGAATCCTAGACAATGGTCTCATTACATTCACCACATGACCAGAATGTAGCTCTTTGAGTATCCTCAGCTTTCAGATAACCCATGCCAAGGGTTATATGTGTGCTGATGCAATTCAAGAGCAATCACAGCAACATATAGCATATGGAGAGAGCTCTAAGAGATTTCCAATTTTACAGTTGAGAGCACAATATATTTTTAGTTCCAGCACTTATTTGAATTGCATATTCAAGCAAACCAATGAGATATTGACCATCTTGGTATTGCAGCAGGATATAAACAAGTGTATTATTCTATACAAACTTAACATTACCCTATATTTTCTTTTTAGATAAAAACAAACACATAAGTGTTAATTTTTCGTGTGGATGTAATTGAGTTCAAGTAGAGTTAAGTGTCGTGTTGATATGTTTTTTGTAGAGAGGGCAATGGCTCACTGCGGATCACAGGAGGTGTTGCTGGTGGGTGGAGTGGGCTGCAACGAGCGGCTACAGAAGATGATGGGTGATATGTGCCACGAGCGTGGTGCCAAGATATATGCGACTGACGAGCGCTTCTGTATCGACAACGGTGCAATGATTGCTCATGCTGGTGCACTCTTATACACAACCGCAGGCCCAACTCCTTGGGAACAGACAACCTGCACTCAAAGGTATGTACACATTCATCTTTAAATTCTTAAATAGAACTAAAAAGGGGATTAATAGTTCATTGTAAAAATGTTACAGTAGTAGTTATTTAAACGTAATTAGGCCAGATTGGAAATTTAAGTTTTCTTGAAGTTACTTGAATGAACACTACTATTTGATCATATTAAAACTTCAAATTCTAAAATTCATAATCTCTTTATTGCGTGTTTGACAATATGTAACATTGTATTGCAATAGTCAAATGCATCATAAAATATATCCTAACTACACATTCACTCACAGTCATACTTACATCTCAGCATTCTCACGACACAATCACACAGACTTCGGATCCATGATTTTCAATCATCCCAACGGCTCATCATGAATTCATCAATCGAGTAAAACGCTTTAGACACCAACAGGCGTCTGAGACGAGTTTTGAATTGATTGAGGTTGTTGGAGTTTTTTGATATCCTCAGGGAGCTTGTTGATTAGTCTGACACCCACCTGCTGAGGGAGGTGTTGCGATAATGCCAGTCTGCGTTGATGTGTTCGCAAGTTGTCCCTGCCTCTAGTTTCATATTGGTGAACGTCCCTGCCACTTATCAAGGCACATCTCAATCTGCAGTACACGATCACCTCAAAAACATAAAGGCAGGGCAATGTCATCAATCCCAGCTCCCCGAAAGATGCCCTGCACGACTCTCTATAATTCAGTTTTAAAATTATCCTGACTGCTTTTTTTTGGAGCCTGAAAACCCGCTCCATTTTGTTTTTGGCACATCCTCCCCAGAGTCTTAATCCATACACAAGATGTGAATGGATTAGGCCGTTTTTAGAACCTCCAGGGTACAGAACTTTGCTAGGTGCCGTAGGGCAAATATGCCTGTGGTAACTCTAGCACAGATGCTATCAACATGATCATTCCAGGTCAGTCCTTTGTCAAGGAACATCCCCAGAAACTTTGTGGAATCTGTATCCTCTAAAAGGGCATCATCCGCAAAGACAGAAGGTCGCATCGCATGATCATGCTGACGAAGACAAAAATTGATGACACTTGATTTTGACTGGTTTGTTGTCAAGTTCAATTCTGTGAAATATTGAATGCATGCGTTCAATTCCACAAAAGATTTGATTTCCAGGTCTTGTTTTGAATTGCTTTTGAAACAGAGAGTCGTGTCGTCAGCATATTGAACCAGTGCCCCAAGTTGGATTACTGAGTTCAATCTACAGACATAAATCAGGAAAAGGAGAGGTCCAAGGATAGATCCCTGAGGGACACCATGAGCCATTTTTATTTTGCTGGAAACGACGCTCGAGATCATCACACGCTGATCTCGATCTTTTAGATAAGACGTGAGCCATAAGTGTGGGAGACCCCGGACGCCACATTTTTCTAACTGTTGCAGCAGTGTCCCGTGATGCACACAGTCAAAGGCTTTGGAAAGATCGAGGAATATGCTTAGCACATGTTCACGACCTTCCAGTCCATCGACAACATTGTCCAGAAGGCTGTTCACTGCGTCAATTGTGGATTTGTTTTTTTCGGAATCCAAATTGTTCTGGATTCAGAATTTTGTTTTTTTCTAGAAAGCTTTCCAGTCTTTCATAGAATAATTTTTCAAAAATTTTGCTGAACACAGGAAGAATTGAGATTGGACGATAGTTGCTTGCGAGGCAAGGATCGTCTTTTTTGAAAATCGGAATGACTTTGGCAGTCTTTAAAGAAGATGAAAAATTTTAAGTTTCAAATGAGAAATTGATCAATTTTGTGAGCGGTCTCAAAATGTGCTTATAGCAACGTTTGAGTAGCCATACTGAAATCCTATTGGCGTCACTGGTTTTTTTTTGTGTTCAGCCTCTGTATGACATTTGCTACCTCCCCCTCCCACACAGGGGCCAAGGCCATGGATGCAACCGGATCATGATATGAAAATGTCAAATGATATGAAAGTACAGTACTGTTGTATAATTCCTAGAGCCCTAAGTCCCGTCTAGGGATACAGTTAGTTTTTATTATATACACTGCAAGGATTGCCAATACAGATGTCCTAAGATAGGCTGTATAGTCTAGTTAGGGAGGAAAACTGTCTTTTCCTTTAATTTTAAAATTTATATAAAATATAGCAGCTTCCATGCCAAATATTACAGAATAAACAATCTCTGAGAAATTCACCCATCAACTACTGTCTAGTATTTTAATAAAGTTGTGAAGACAAAATCAGCACAGACTACATGAGAGACCAGGATTTTGATGGGGATAGGATCAAAAGTAAAGGTCTTGCCTCCTCCTTTGGAGAAGGAATAGTCCAACCATAAACCAATCACAGCAAGAATTCTGTCTCAACTCATCACCGTTTATCAAGTAGCCATCAAAGTTGTTTAAGGTAGACCATCATTGCTTGGTATCTTTCAGGCTATCACTGCATTAGCTTGTGATGTTGTATTTAATGATACTTTTAGGTAATTTACACTACACTTCATCTGTGCTTTCCAGTGTATAGGTTTTCAAGTGATTGTTTATAGGTTAGATCCACTGTAAATAGTATAGTTTATAGTTCAGTGGTCAAAACATCAAAGGTATTTTCTTTTTAATGACATTGCTGTCCATTTCATGAATGGTGTTGCTAACTACATTGCATCACAATGTATTTTGTAATCATCTTGTGTTTTATAATAAAGCTAAGAAATGACAGGCTATCATATTCATAATATTTAGATCTCTAATATAAATTCAGTTTTTATACTGGATTATGATAAGTCTTACAATAGATTGTATCTGTATTATCAACCTTTCAAATTATGAGCCTGTCTCTAAGTTCAGGCCTCGCCTGAAAATATGGTGGAAAGTTGTAAGAATCAAATAAATTTGTACAAGCATGCATGACTCGTATACTACGTTACTCAAGGTCAAGTTTAAGAACAATTCAATGGTTCTAGCGATACCTGATAAATTAAATGATTAATTAATTTTAAAAGGATCTACCTATGTGGCACACTATTAAGGCACATTAGTCTACCAAGCAGGGATCACTTCTGGCTGGTTTATACCTTCGAGTTGAACCTACCACTGGGCACAGCAAAAACCGATGTGTCACTTAAATCTGGGCAACGTTATCAATGTCCAGGAGCGGCACATCACTAACCGCAAATTTCGAGATTCTGGGGTTCAAGGGTAATTCGATAGGTCTAGTCTACTGCAGGAGAAGACTATTGGAGTTGGTGGGGTTTGTTCCCTAACCTCAGAGGTTCTTGCTAGCCTCAACAAGAGTATGCCACCCCCTGCCTACTTTGACTGGAGAGGCTGGTTCAGAGCTGGCCTCCCCTTCTTCCAGGGAGACACGACTTTGAAATTTAGTGCCCTAATTCTTCCTCATGGATCTCGATAGGAGGCGGCCCCTACTCTTTAACCTTACCCATCCTGAATATCCTGTCACTCCGGAAGCAGCACTAAGGTTCTTATAGGACTAAGTGTAATTTATAAGCTTCTTGTCCTAAGAGAACAAAAAAAGGCACATTAGTCAGACCTAATTCCAAGGGACATCTACCTTTGAAGCCTTCTGCACTCCCCATGCTTGAGAGGTTTGTAAAGTCCTTACCTTTATAAAGTGCTCTAACCTTCATATGAACTCCTCCTGCAGAAGGTGTGATCCCTTTCCATAGTATATTGTGCTGTCCACAATAGAAAAATAATGATTTTTACTTAAAATTAATAATAAAAACACAGATACGTGTTGTTTATCTTTTTAACAATAGGTGCAATGAATTCTTTTATTTATAACTATATCTCTCTAGATACAGTCTTGTGTTATGTTATTGCAGGTTCAGAACAGATGAAGTGGAGGTGACATGGAGAAACGATTGAGCGTTTTAACCTAACTTTGTACATAATTAAAACATAATAATGTACTGAAAACACATGGTCATGTTTTAGTATCAATCTTTATTACCATCCCAGAATATTTTCAATTTGATAAAGCTGTATAGATATAACACATAGAACCTCAAAAGTAAACTGTAACACGTGTCCTGTATTTCTTACAATACAGCACATTGAATCAATAATTATTAATAAACAGTTTTTAACGGATGCAGAATCATATAAAACATAATTTTTACTATCAATATTGAAATGTTGTAGTAACATTGTGATAGTTGTACCTATATGAAATATCTTGAAAAAAATGTACTGATTATGTATGAGAGTTTTATTTTCACTGAATGAAGTGAATGTTGTGTACAAGTGGTTGTATAAAACACATGGGAGATAGATAGTAGTTGTGGGAATATCTGAATGGAAATAACTAATCAGTTTGAATATTTTAATTTAAACAATTAGTCAGTTATTTTTGCTGTAACCAGTTAAATTCTTAAGTCTTAAAACTGATTTTTCTATAAGGTTGTGCAGACTTAGTCTATACTTGAATTGCTCGTTTATTATAGTCAGTTATTTTAATTATGCAAATCTCGTACTTTAGCGATTACCTTTCGGTTAACTTTGGTGATTCATAATTAAAATAAATTATAATATTGCAATTTAAATGGAAATTATGTTGTAGTAGCCTAATAGATATTATATGATAACATAACATTTCAAAATGTTATGACTAAAATGAATTAACAGAAATAATAATACAATTACAGAATTTTGTTTTCAAATACGGTTCGGGTTTGGTTTGAACTTCTTAATCAGTATATTCAGGCCCATACTCAGACCGGTTTTTCGTACAATTTCTACCGGGGCCCATCACATGTCTATGTGAAGGGACTGTGAAGGAGTGAGCCTCAAGTTCCACCTTACCAAACTGACTTGCTGCATCTGCTACCTCAGCAACCATGAGTGGAGGCGCCAGTATGTTTGGTGTTGGTGTGACTACAACTCCTATGTTATCTGATGTCTACAACCCCACTGGCGCCTTCACCGATTTATCAGGTTCGTTAAGTATACAATCAGCCACAGATCCGCAGCCAGGTAATTCTCGGCCAAATACAACATACCAAACAACACTAGATAACTCCATGAAATTGAAAGAGCTCAGTCCAAACAAAATTACGCAAATTGCCAATTCGTTATTTAGAACTATATCTGAAGGCTGCTTGCCTTTTACAATGTTGAAAATTCTAATTTTATTGAACTTTTAAAAGTATTAGTACGTACCCCGCTACTCTTTGCCATCTAGGAAAACATTAAGAAATAAACTTGTTTGTGATCGATATGAAGAGCTGAGGAGTTTGATTGCAAAATCATTGAATGAAAGTGAATATGTTTCACTAACTGCAGATGTTGTTGGAGACATCAACATTGGCAACCTTGAAAAAGCATCAAACCCTAATAAAACTAAGCTAAACGAATACCTGGCATACAACATACAAAGACTAGATATAGGAACCACAAGGAAAACTTTAACATCCGAAACCTCTATTGACTGTGTTTGCACAAATATTGACCAAAAAGACATCCAGGTCAATATCCTAAATACAGGAATATCCGATCACAAAGCCCAATTATGTGTTGCCACCATCGCTCTTGAAAAACCAAAGCCAACTATGGTGTACAAAAGTCTTTTTACAGACCGAAAACTGGAAGACCTAAAATTGTTACTTAAGGAACAGAGGTGGTATGAGATATACTCGGCAAGCAGTATAAACACATCCTACAATACCTTTCATAACCCTTTTAACCCCGGCCATTAAATCAAGTGATGTGCCAGAAATCCCAAGCCATTTTCAGACAAAATGTAAGGCTTTTGTAAAAAATTCATAACAGTTATTTTTTAAGATATTTAGGTAATTCTTTTTTTGTTTTACTTCTTTAAACATGTAGCGTACAGAAATATACAAATAAAATTATTATTTTGAAAGTAATTTTTTTTTTAATGCATATACATATATAAAAAATAAATAAAAATGAAAAAAATTTCAAGTTTGATCATGGAAATCATATATATAAAAAAATATTTGACACAAAAATACCCATTTACTTTATGATATATTTAATCCTTAATAAAAGGAAACAAAAATTATAGGCCTACCTTATTTACAAGTGGAGTAACATCAATTTTTGTAAAGCCGTGTAAATTTTTCTTTTTGCCATTTCTGGGCAAGGCAATGTAACAAGACCTTTGAAATTCACAGTACTTAAAATAAACATAAACCCAAAGTTATTTCTGACAAAATAACTAAAACTGTTCATAATCTAAATTTTAAAAAAGTTTTAAAACAATATTTACATCACTACAAAATGTAAATTTTCAAGATATCCATCACTCAAATCGTCGTCACTAATCACATCCACACCATTTGCAACTAGGTTACTAATTATTGTATTTTCACTTACGGGAGACTTTGAACAATGTCTTTTACTCATTTTGAAATAAAACAAATAATAAACTAAACTTTAATTGCCGTACTTTATACTGCTTTAACCTAAAACTGTGAAGAAAACGGAATATTCACAACCACGTGATATACAGCTGTCTGCAACAAGCGTGAGCAGTCAGTCGAGACGAACTGCAATTGCTCAGTCACAGACTGACAAAATACGAAGTCAAACCATTACAAACTAATATATTTCGATGCAAAATATCTTTGTGCACAAGTCTGTGAAATTTCAAAGCATTTGGTGAAATAGGTGGCCAGTAAAGTAATAAAAAGTGCACGTCCGCACTATACGGACGTCGGGAGTTGACGCCATTTTTACGACGTCCGTATAGTACGGACGTTGGGGTTAAAAGGGTTAACATTCTCACCACAAACATAAACACTGCATGTCCTGTCACGAAAAGAAAAAATAATGGAATGAAGAAATATAAGTACAAGTGGGACAATGAAGTCAATGCCCTCAAAAGAAGTTTCATAGCAGAGCAGGAAAACTATCTTACATCAGGCCAAGAAATGCACAAACAACGAATGGTTGAGAAGAAAAGAGATTACGATCTGAAGATAAAACAACTTAGAAAGGAAGCAACAGCATACAGAGTAGAAAACGCTGACAACAAGATCAAGGAACTATGGAGGATAGTTAACAGCGAAAGATGCACCGGGAATCACAGAACCCCAGCAATTTCAATACTCAATACCAATGGAAAGATTATTCGTGACCCCAACATCATTGCGCATGAGTTCAACACATTCTTTGTTAATATAGCTGCCACAACCTTGGCCAAAGCAGGGCAGACAGGCACTGAAAGGAGAACTGTCAACCATATACACGACGTAGGTGACCTAGTACTCTACCCAACAAACGAAGAGGAAATCAGGAATATCATCTTGTCCATGAAGCCAAAGTCATCATATGGATATGACGAGGTCTCCAACAAATTACTTCGTCACTGCATGGAAGAACTTATACCCCCGCTTGTACATATTGTAAATGGGTCATTCAGAGAAAGCACATTCCCAAAAAGGCTGAAGATCAGCAAAGTGTACCCGAAACTAAAGAAAGGAGACACCACTCAACTAAACAATTATCGACCCATCTCTCTCGTGCCTACTTTTTCCATAGTTCTGGAAAGAGTAGCCTTAGCCAGACTAATAAAGCATGTCGAGAGGTATGGGCTACTAACTACAGCGCAGCATGGGTTCACCAAATGTCGATCCACTAATACAGCAATCATAGACCTTGTGGAGACAATGATTGATCACATCGAGGAAGGAAACACTGCCACAGGAATATTTTTAGATATAAGCAAAGCCTTCGATTGCCTAAGCCATAGCCTCATACTAGAAAAGCTAAAGTCAATAGGTGTTAGGGGAACTGCTGCCGACTGGTTCTCCAGCTATCTCAGTGACAGGTCCCAAATGGTAGAAGTCCAACACAAACTAAACACCAAGATCACAATAGTCAGGTCCAAGCCTCTGCCTATCAAGAGTGGAGTACCACAGGGCTCAGTACTGGGGCCAGTACTCTTTATACTCTTCGTGAACGACATGCCCTCCCAACTTGAAGAGTTCAGCAAAGTTCACATGTACGCAGACGACACCATCCTCACTCTTGGGCCGAAGACATCGGACAACCTTGACATACAATCCTTCATAGCATACAATATGGCCGTACAACACTGTCAACAGAACGACTTAGTCATCAACAAAGGAAAATCTCAACAGATGGTGATTGGCAAGGAAAAAGAGGGTGTAAGTGGAGTGCCAGAGCTTGCAGTATGCTACAAAGTAAAGTACCTTGGTGTCACACTTGATGAAAACCTTAGCTGGGCTAGGCATGTTGACACTGTATGTAGTAAGTTAAGCTGTGGGCTCTATGTCCTTAAAAGAATGAGCCAGATCTCAGATGACAAAACTGTAAGGACAACTTATTTCACCCTTTTTGAGACGCATTTGAGGTATGGCCTTGCAGCCTGGGGCAACTCGTCAGGAGGCAATCTACAGAGAGTGCTCATCCATCAGAAGAAAGCAATAAGAGTGATGGCAAGACTGGGCTTTAGAGACTCGTGCAGAAATGCTTTCAAGGAACTACGCATATTGACAGTCGTGGGACTATATATTCTTGAAACCACGATCTATGCAAGAACAAGCAACCTTGAAAGATGAGGCAATATTCACCACTATGGAACCAGGAACGCTGGCACTTATGACCTACCTGCCCACCGCCTTAACATCTTCAAGAAAAAGCCATCATATATATTGGTGCAAAGTTCTGGAATTTGCTGCCAGCACATGTCGCCCAACTAGACATCAAATCCTTCCGAAGAGGACTTATGAACTGGCTGATGGCCCGCCCATTCCATTCGGTGCAGGAGTTCCTGAGGTGGAAGGAGGACTACAACCCTTAAACTGGAGGACGAAGATACCAATCGCTCTGAAAATGCTACACACACACAAAAATGACAATTGTACTGATCTTGACGATTATGTTCAAATAAACAATGTCTTATGATGTGTGACATCTCTTGCTACTCAGCTAGCTTTCATTAATCACTCACTACGTCCATGATAATAAACTCCAATCAGCAGTGTTGTGTACAAAAGAAGTGGCCGGACATCATACTGCAGAAGCCATTGCTAATTGTATAAAAACTGTTTTGATTGATTGGAGAAGAGATGAAAAATCATTTGCAATTGTCACTGATAATGCCAATCTGATGGTTGATGTTGCCAAAATGTTAGGTCTCTAGCATTTAGGGTGTGTTGCTCATAGCCTAAGTTTAGCAGTTTCCAATGTCTGTAACAATCCTAAACTTAAGGATTTTGAGGCATTGACAGGAAAATGCCAAAAAATTGTGGGATAGTTCTAGAGCAGTACGGTTGTAACATCAAAGCTTTGCCAGGGTCAGACACGGCTGCAACAGACAAATCTCAAGCTGAAGCAGGAAACACCAACTAAATGGAACTCAACATATGCAATGATGTAATACTTAGTAGCAGTCAATGATTCTCTAATAATGATGTGTTCGTATTTTAAGTTGGAAACTGACTTTGAAGATTGGAAGGTTCTTGAAGATTGTATTCCCTTACTAGAGCCACTGTTTGAGTTGAATGAGGAAATGTCAGGGGAACAATATTGTACATCATCTTTTGTCATCCTATTAGTACGTGGGTGTCAAAAAACAATTTAAGAGATAAATCCAAATAGTAAAATGGGCACCAGAATAAAATCTATGTTTGTTGAAGCTTTATCAAAGTGAATGACTCCTTATGAAAATAACATTCATCCAAATAGTAAAATGAACACTATAATAAAATCTATGCTTGTTGATGATCTATCAAAGCTAACGACTCCTTACGAAAGTAACATTCATGGAATTTGTACTAAAGCAACAATTCTTCACCCTTGCTTTAAGAAGTGTGCATTTGGGCTTCCCAGAAATGCTACCTGTGCTGTAAACGAACTCATTAATGAAATTTAAACATTAAACACAAGACTGGAGAGGGACAGCGTAGGAAGTTTGGGACTTCCATATAAATTGTATGTTAATAGGTATACATATACAGACACAAATTCTAAAATTTGTAAATTTCTAAAAGTGCTTTAAGTTTTTTAAAAAACATCATTATAAGAAATATTTTAATACTTGCATATTATGAATTGTTGTAATATATTTTGAATTAAATTAAGTTCATTAAAAACTATATTAAATAATATTCAAACAGATTATAAACAAAACATTTCATAACAGATTAAGTTTGAGTCATGAAAAGTTTTCTGTTCATAATTTCACTGAATTACTATTTTAACGTTCCTTTTTAAAATTTGTATTAAAGAAAATATGGGACTTTACTTATTAGCCCCTCTTTTAGAGATTACGTCAAATCCACTGACTCACTGGCAAAAATACGAGGAAACAATGAAAAGTTTGGCACAAAAGGCAAAAAAGTATTTTTGCGTTCAAGCAACATCAGTGCTGTCAGAAATAGTTTTTTCCAAAGTGGTACAAGTATGCACCGAAAGACGAAATAGATTAAAGTCAGGTGTGGTCGATAAAATAGTATTTTTAAACGCTAATGAAAATATTTCAAACATTAATTTTAAATTGTTTGTAACCATGTTGTTGATAACAGTTTGATTTAATTTGTGTGTGAGTGTTTTATATATTTTAATTAGCCATTGTTACTTGATTTAAATACCATGTGTTAATTTTGCATATTTTTTTTAAGCATTTCTTCCTTGTATGGTTCTATATAAAATATTAGAAGATGTAAAACATAGCACACTGTGTTTGCAACATTCCAGCATTATTTAAATTATCAATTTGTCTGTATATTTATTTTATAATCTAACCATTGTTTCATCTTGAAGTACTAAGTAAATTTTATTTCAATAATTATAAATTCATCTCTTTTATTATGTTTTAATATAAATAATATGTGTTTGATATTTATAACTTATTTATTTTATTTATTTTTATTACAACTTTTATATTTTATTAATTTGCATATTGTATTAAGATTTTCATTATATATTATTTATAACTTACCAATTTCTTATAACGTACTCTTAGTTGTCTGAATTGATTTGCAAGTGTTAAAATTACATGAAATAAATGTCAAAAACAATAATTGATGACCAGTTTTAATTTGTATTTATTTATACAATATTGCAAACAATACCTACTTAACTCCAAATCAAAGATCTCCATATTAAACATCAAATGTATGACTTTCTTATAAGACATAAATAAAAAAATTACATAGGTGTTAAGGTGTTTCTTGAATGATAGGGTTTTGTTTAAATACAAAAAGGAAAATGTGTTACATTGAAAGTAATGAAAGTAATTTAAACAGAGGGTTCGCTTAATTATTTAGGTGTAATGGAAATCTGTAAATAAACTCTGAAGTTGTGTAATAAAATCTGGATTGAAATAAAAAGATAATCGGTTATTTATTCAACTAAAATAACCGTTTAACGAGAGAAATGGTTAATCAGTTATAAAATCCGCTTGTTTGTCCCATCACTAATGGGTAGATGTGGTTTCTTAGTTAAAAAATTGTTATCATTTTTGGTTTAGCTCTATCACTGGCTGAGATCCTATTGGTTATTAATCATTGAATTAATTTTTAGTTTTAACATATCCAATGAATGTGTATAAAATGGAAAGTTTATTCCATCAATTTAATTTCTTTCACAATTAAATTGAGATAACTGAGATAAACATAGAGATATAAATGAGATACTTTATTATTTTTTAGTTTTTTTATATTGATTGTATAGATAATTATTATGGTTTAATGGGAATATTATCTGTTGTGCTGTCCTGCAAGAAAACAACTTGCCTTTAATCCACACATCAGTGATAAAGTAAAAAATACTATTGATAATTAATTTATTATGTTACAACAAATATAATGAGCTATTATGATAAATAGAAAGAAAATTTATGAAGAAGTTATGCTGCAAATTAAATTATTAAATGTTATAATAATACACATTTACTATAATGACTCAAGTGTACCAGCTGCAGCGTACATGAGGTGAGGTAGTCTGCTGAAATGATGACTGGAAAGGTTGATTCGAGCACTCCAGTAATCTGCCATGTTGATATGGTTGGCTCGATAATCCCAGTAACCAATCCTTGATGCCAATTGTTCAGAAATTTAAATAAGTTTATCACTACAAATTTACATAGTTTACAATAAACACAGGCTAATATGGTAAAGTAATAAGAATTGTGGAGAAAGTATTATTTAACCTTTACATATTAATTCCAGTTTTAGAAGAATATCTTTAATAATAAGGAATATCTTGAAAAATATTATTGTAATTTTAGTATACAAGATTTATCTAGAAAGAAACAGGATTAGTATTCGTGTAGCCACAGAAAGGCAATAAGGCTGAATATCGTTATACTGTATTTTTAATTATAAACCATACACAGTAATTTAAATTTGCTTAAATAGTATTTCATTTAATTCTAATAGATGGATGGGTAGTCTTTTCAAATAAATTGTTTTAATTGATGTTCTGCATGTTTTTACCAAATTTACAAAATGATACAATTTTTTATTTAAAATTTATTCACACACAAAAACACTAAATAAAGTCTGGCTATCTTCCAAAATAAAGATTTTTCGCAAAATACTTCTCAATCTTTACAAGTCTTGATTAAAGACTGTAATTACTATTTAACTTTACTTTAAAAAGATTGAAAATCTAAATTATGACTGGTTGAAAATCAAAACTTGTGAAAATTTGAATAAATATTTTAAATATATCACAACATAAAATGTGCACAAAAAAGTCAAAATTCCAAGAGGTTACGAATCCAAGAGTTAAAACTCCAAATGTTAAAAATTACTGCAAAAGTGTCCTGAAACCAAACAGTTACTCCAATACTAAACAGGAAAATTCTTATTTTAATATATAAAATTTTCCAGACTCAAATGACCAAGAACAGTTAACATTAACCATACAAATATTAAAATAAAATTATGGAATCAGATGGCTACTTACAATTGATCACGATTGGAGAGTCATACAGGTGCAGTAATATCTTATATATATATCAAGATAGGCTGCTTATGTAACTTTATAAGATATTTCTTACTTATTTTGACCTTTCAAATGGAGTCTCATAAAGAAGATAGGATTTTGTTATAACAATATAAATTAACAGGAGTTAATAATTAATTACTCTTTATTATGAAATCAACCCTCTCATATATATATATATATATATATATACACACACGTGTGTGTGTGTGTGTGTGTGTGTGTGTGTGTGCGCGTGTGTGTGTGTGTGTGTGTGTGTGTGTATGATTTTCAATTGCATATTAATAACAACAGTAAGGATTTACATGGAACAAGTTCCTATTACACCTTAAGTGCTCAGAAAGAAAATGCAGATATATGCAACTAAAGTTATAATCATACAAGTAGTAGCAAAGAACAGGTACTTTTAGCTTGTTCCATGTATTCTTATCCTAGTTACTCATAACATGAGTTGTGTGTGGAAACTGAATTGTACTTATGTAAGACACAACATGTAGTTTGTGTCCAGTCTGTGTTCCACTCATTTCACCACTTAAACCTTCTTTGGGGTTAATTTCTAAAAATTGCCTACAGATTCCGTTTAGAAAATTAAGACAGAAATTTTAAAAGTTATTAAAATTCACATTTTGTTACTGTCAAGAAATGTAATTTATTTAGATATTCAATAAATACAACAAATATACATAATAAAAAATAAAAATATTCCAGTTATGATTAAATTTAAATTTATTAAAAACAATTTCAAGTTAACCTTTATTTAATGAAGTATAATTGAAGATGGCTGAATGCTTTTGACTGTCCCATAAGTTGGGATGCGGTAAAAGCTCCAGTGATTTCCAGGGTCAGCATTAGGGCTGCAGACAAAGCTTTGTGGCACCACCCAATATGTAGGCTGTGGGGTGGTGGGTGCCGAGTGGGCAATGGAGCGACAGCTGTAGATGAGCAGGCAGGAGACAACAGTGACTGTGCCACTGACAAAGGTAACTAAACCAATCAGCTGACAGAGCAAAAGGCGGTGGTTGAAGCTAACTGCCTTCTTGTCAAGGACTGTATAACCTCCCAGCTGCCCCACCACAGCCTCTCTTGGATGTGTCAAGTAACCCACCAGTGTTGTGATCAATCCGACCAGCATGAGGTTCAGCCCCACACACACACCGAGTCGAACCCACCATGGCTTCCTTCTTCGAGGCTCCACCAAGAAGGGATAATCGTCACCCTGTACCAAAAATGGATAAATTATCATATTACCAATTATTGATTGAGAGCTAGATTGCATTTCCTTGACAATATGCTTTTGCCTCTGCCAGAAAAATAAAGTGTATTTCGGTTTACCATATTGAAATTATTAAATAAATTTTAATTCATTAAACTTAGTTTACTGGAGCTGTAAAACCATGTGTCGCAGGTTTATATTTGAACCTGAGATCATCAGTTTTGGCACACAATGTACATATAATTCAATTAGTATATTTTCAATGTAATTCCTATATCCTGATCTAAGGAGTGTTGCATGTTGTTTCTTTGTTATAGGTCTAATTGTTCTCCTAATATATATTAGGACACCATATCTGACTCTCCCAGTATACAAAATTTGAAATGGGTAATGGTTTTGGTATGTAGAGATCTTGATTCACAAAAATATAAAACCATTTTATCATGTACAATATTATATAAAGACAGGTTTACATTTAGTAGCTAATGCTGTATAACATTTTAATTCAGTACTTTTAATTCTGCTGTGTTATATGTAGCAAATTGTATATGTTACAAATAGCAAATGTTATATCACATTTTATATCAGTAACTTTTGTAAATGCTACATGCTTGATATACAAACTCTGTTTTCAGTATCGGAAACGCTGCGGAGAAAAAATTTAGTGCTCGCAGCTGCAATAATTGTGATTGTCCTATGAGACACCTCATTTTCCTCTTGATCTCAAGCTTATCTAACTTCATCTCCAACATATTGATCTACCAGACGTCATATTTTTTATTGCGAATTTTATAATCCGGGCACATTTGATACCATAAAGCTGTTCAAGGAAATGGTTAATTAAATGATCAGTTATGCCCCTGTGCCATATATCATCATAACCTTTCATTTCAAAACTGTCCACAATAAGACAAAGACCGTAACAAACCACGCACATTGTTCGCTCTTGCCTGGTTTTTGCTCAATTGAAACAAAATGCTACAGTAACAGATAATAGACGAAAATACTGCATATAACATTTCTACATGTACCAAAAGCTTGATTTAGCATGCATGGGTTTCCTTGATCTTTACAGACTCTGAATGAATAGCAAACATTTTGCTAATTGTAGCAGAATCTGTTTTATATACCATGTTATATGTATTTTAAAACAGGTTTTCTACTTGTAGCAAATGTTATTTATGTAGCATGTTCTGCTATAAGTAATTTTTCTAACTTTTAGCAAATGCTGTATAGCTTGTCTTGGGTGTGATATTTAGCAAGTGTTTCTATGTAGTGTAATTTCACCTTAAGATTGAAATTAGCTTTGACCAATTTGTAGATATAATCTGAAAAAGTTGGCAAAACCATTGAAATAACTTTTAATTTGTAATGTAACTTATGAAAGTTTTACTAAATAGCGGGTACCTATCAATGGTTTGAGATGGTTATTACAAGATTAGTTTCTGAGGCCAATATAACAAACCATAAGTATCTAATTTCTTTTTAATCTAGCAGTGAATGTGAACATCTCATCTCAAGAACTTCTAGGTTCATCTTACTTCTGAAAACCCTCTTATAACAGGACCCCAGCTAGATTCCAGAATATATCGTCAACTGAACTCTAAATCATCACTGATTACTTGCATATATATATATATATATATATATATATATATATATACAAATTATGATATCTTCCTAACTTTAGGACTGATCCTACCCTTAACCTTACTCATCCTGAATATCCTGTCACCTAGGAAGCAAGTGCAAAGGTCCTTTTAAGACTAAGTACAATGAGAGGTTTCTCAACTTCTTGTCCTAAGAGATAAAAAAGCTTCTTTGTAACTTTTATTAAAGTGGTTTAGTTTTTAACATTTTGTCCACTTCGCTCACATGTCCCATTTTGCTCAAATTCAGCAAAGAATAAAAATTAACAAAGTCAAAATAGAGTTACTTCTTTATATTATTTTAGGTAATATATTTATTTTGTATACCCATAGCACATACTGTGGATTTTTTCAGCTTGGGTGTCAATAAAAATTACACAACTAATCATAATATTGATCAAATTTACCATTTAATAGGAAAATATCTAAATAAATGTGTTATTTTGTTTAAAGTTGACACATTTAAATCCAGTATGGAATGGGAAATGTACTATTATCTTTCTATGGCAAGTATTATATTATTAAATTATACCTAACTTTTGCTGTACACCATTACCTGTGTAAACTCTCCACTGCTGAGAACATCTTTGTCAGGAGGACAGTAGAAGTTGTGGAGGTAGCTCCTGATGCCATAGTACATCGGACAACTTCCTCCCTCACTTCCATAATCATCATCATTATTTTCCTTGTTCTTTTGTTCCAGTTTGGCTAAAATATCATCGTACAAACAATTTTCTGTTTGTTTCAATGTACTCTTATCTCTCTCACAATCTTCACTGCTTTCGTTTTCTGGATTCTTCTCATCTTGGAGATTATTTAAATGTCCATAGTCTGTTGGTTTTAATATATCATCCTTTAATTTCTCAGTATTGTCAACAAAATCAAGAGTAGTTTTTTGATCAACCTGTTGTAAAACTGTGCAGTATCTTTTTTCCATTGTAGTTCAGTGAAGTTTTCATACTTTCAAATCCATCAGCCTTAATAACTGCAAAATTATTGTAAATATAAGTTGATTCATAGATAACAATTAAATTATACAGGAGTGAATAGAGTCCTAAAGTTTTGGGGCATATATGAAAAAAAAGGTTCGATAAAAAATTAAATTCCTTTGTTTGTTTGTTTTTACATGAGAATTTAGATATATAAATGTTACTAATATTGTGCATTTTCATGATTATTTGTGTAATTTGAAACCAATTAAATCAAAGCAATGTATGAAAACTACACACGTTTTTATAACATATTCCGTCATGGTGACTGTTGGACATTAAAATGAGTGCAGACTTATTGCGATATTTACATTAAGATCTCCATAAGTCTTTATGTATGTTTATAGGATGATGTTTTTACCTGCTTATATGACAAATTAGAGTAGTTTGCAGGAAGTAGTTTTACAAGGATTACAGTAGTTTGTACAAGGAAGTTGTTGCATGTCAGTATTTCAATAGTTGTCATACACAATCTACTACTAAACCTAATGAAACTAGAATCTAAAACATGGAATGTTACTTCATAGATTTGGACAAAAAAAGATTTGTTTTCTGGACTAGAAACTACAAAAACTACAACACTGAATATGTCCAACCTTGCACATTTATTTGTATTTCCTTATAATTGAATGCTGAGAAAATATTTCTTTATCTGGTTTATGCTTTATCCACAATGATCTCTACATTTTCCAAACAAACTATAATACTAAATTTCTCAAAATTAGTGGACCATTAAATTATGAAATAATTCATGTTACCTTATTACGGTTTTACTCTTTACGGTTTTAAACTGAATATTTTAGAAAGTACTGAAAAACATAGCAAGACAAGTTACATAGAATAAATCATGATAGATATATATTCGCTTTATAAGGTAGAAGGTTCATTAACAACTACAAAATTCATGTTGTGCTGCGGGGACTGAATTGAGCAGCCGGTCTAAGTACTTAATATATTTTTAAAATTTATTTTTATTAATTATTTATAAGCTTAGTCAACAACTGAAATGATGTTCTATCACATTTTAATAAAGATTAAAGTACATGATAAAATTCTTAATTCTACTAACAATTATATAAAGGTAGGTTATTTATAATTAAATAACTTTCAAAAATGCTACGTTTCTCAACGTTAAAAAACTATCTTCAAGATGCTATTTAATTATAGCTTCCATATATTATTGTAAAGCGAGAAATTCAACATTTTGATTTATAAGTAAAATGTGTGTTAAATTTGTTTGGAGGTACTGTCTGTACCTTCCTTATAAGTAAGGAAGGTACAGACAGTCCAGCCGACACCCCAGCAATTCATTCTATTAGTCTCAATGAAGATGGAGTGAACTACTAATTAAAGAATGTAGCAAAAACGCTTCTACTATTTAACCATTATCTTTAAAATCATCACTTATATCAGGCATAAAACTAGCATTCTACATAGTAAAGGAGTAATTTTTTTTAAATATATACGAGTATATTGGTATATGCATGTATATATTGAAGCACAAACAACGTCCAAACAAAGGTACTAAACTATGCCCAATTTCGGCATGCAGGTGTAGCTGGTTTCAGTTTTAAACTCAAAACCCTATGTGTGTGGAAACCACTTTCACAATGAAGACTTAGTTTGTATTATTTCAAGCCCTTTAGTACTTCACTAAATATCTAAAACTAAATCCTTCCAAAACAACAACAAAAAGTCGCAACAGATATAATTGTAATTTTGAGTAAAATTTAACTGAAATTTTGAGGAAATCATTAAAAATCTATTAAAATTGAACTATACGAAATATCTCATTTGATACACTTCAGCATTTGTGTGTATACTATACACTTCTCCAGGGAGCCATATTATTCTTCAACATTATGTATTTCTTTTGATTCTTTAAATGCAAAATTCAAATATTTTTACATAATTGTTTGTCAAAATATATGTTGCTTTAAGTCTCTGGTGGTTTTACTCAGTATGCCAGGTGGGTTAACTCAATTTAATTGGTCAGATAGCATTAATCACGTCTGTGTAAAAACTCTTTTTAAGCTTACGTAATTACCTAATATGGAGGGCCTATAGAGAAATCATTTGTGTCAAATATAAGAAATATTCAATTTTGTTAAATGATTATCATAGTCATTATCTCAATAAGTTATTTCATGTTATCTCTCATTTCAAAAGTTTCCTATAGAAATTTTCAATCTACTAGGAGAGTACATACTTTTATAACTCGTGCTTGTTGCCTCCAATGATGAAATCGTGTTTTGTTTTAATAAATTTCGTTCCAGATTGATCGAATGCCAAAAACAAATAAATCCAGTGATTTCAGTGTTAATGACAACAACTGAAATTTAATGTAACATTTTCCAGTTGTAACCCTGACACTAGCTATACAGAGAATAGTGTGTTCAACCCTTTTCTATTGAGGCTACAAATGTAAACTATTTAAGTAAAAGACGCACAGAATTGTCCTCATGATTGCTCCCTGTATTTCAAGTGTTGTTTAAAATTTTTATGACAGGAAATTCTAAATTTGCATGCATTAATCTCTATTTTGCAGGAACAATGAGATCCAGTCATTTAGGAGACCGTGGCCACACTTCTCTGACTGGTGGGGGCATAATTATTCAAATCCTTTGGAAAGGTCTAGAATTCTGCTGAACATCATATTTATAAAAGCTACCATGTACTCTATATTAATTGTAAAAAACTTACAGCTTAATCAACGTCTACTCACATAACTCCATGAGATGATAATGCTGCACCAGATTCTGTTGTCGATTTGGCTTACGTAAAGTCTGTGTACAGATGGTAATGTTTACCAACAGATTGATGTCTTCCCACATCTGTTGGTGTTGGTAGCCGCAGCTGTTCCGTATTATCTTGATCTGCAATAAGGGAAATTAATGAATAATTAAATTGTCAACTCTACAAAACCACTGATTTATTAGCAATATGTATAACCTAGATAATTTGCAACTTGATAATGAAATATTTATCAGACCAATTTAATTTAGGCCTACTTAGAGGAGAGAGATGTAAATGCTGTAACTCCACTAAAACCCGCTTAAATAATTAATCAGAACTTCCGATGCTTTTGACTCAGGTAAAAAAGCTACTCACGTGGCGATTGGATTTTGATTAAATAAGTTTAATTTCGAATCTTTACTCACTAATACAATCGGTCTTTAAATTCAAGCTATAAAATAATACAAGTAATACTCGTACTTTAGAAACAAACTAAATTTAGAAGATGATTTTAACCAATGTTACATTAACTACAGAGGTAGAGAGGACACGGACCGAGATGTTAACTACATATAATTTTGAACGCGACTGACGATCACCGGCTCAGCAGGTCAAGCGGCGGTCATCGCCTCAGCGGCTGTGGCCAATCAAAAAGGACTAGGGCCTGTGTGAGAGGCTAGCTATCCCTGGAGTCAGCAATTTGTATCAGCAGTGCACGAGGCTAGCTGCACAATTCCAGCTCCATAACTTTGTTCTATTTCTATTGCAATAATATTCGATTCCAGTTTCTGGGCTCAAACCTTAAATTACTTGGTTGGTAACGGGTCAAATTAACTATTAATATTTAAAAAATGCATTTCTTTTAAAATGGAAAAATTAGGTCATCAATTAATATACTACTGTATATTAATTCTAAAATCGTAGTTAACATATATTTTGTCTGTCGGTAACGATTTACCAACGGGGCGTTACAATGCAATAAACATATGTGGAGACTAGAAAAGATTATATTTGAGCTTGTGTTTTAAATACACGGTATGAATATAAAAGTATTTATAATTTATTCATGCTATAAAACACTAACATAATTAAAAAAAGATCCTTTCTCAGTCTTTCTAATTTTGTTTCCTTCGTTTTTTTACTTTCTTTAAACATTTTACAGAAAAAAAAAGAATGGAACATGTTAAAACTTGCAAACGTTTTAGTATTTTAGGGCTCAACCAGTCTAAAAAAATAATATTTAACTTTTTATTCAAAATTAAAAACAGTTATTTTGTTTATAATGGTAAAATAAAAGCAAAGATTTTTTTCGTGTAATCAAATCGGTTGTATATGATGAAGGTTAAGGTGAGTAAAAAATAGTCAGGCTTTATGAAGTATAAAACATAATATTTTCAACATAAACTTTGATGAAACATACAAGTAACTGAAAAAATTAGTCTACCGGAGCATACACAAAACAGACCAAGAAATTAAAATATGCTGTACCATCCTTAGCAGTAATTTCTTAGCTTGCCACCGATTTGGTTTGAACGAGAAAAATGAGTTTGAATTTATTTTCTCCAAATTACTTACCTAACTAATAAAAAGAAAACCTGCCACTGGCGTTAAAGGAATGCCCAAAAGAATCAGTCACTGAAAGTTTAAAATACCAATGAAACCCAAAGGAATAATAAAACAAGTAGGCTAGTCGGATTTTAAAATACAAAATATTTTCCTTCAGTGTAATGATTATTTTCGATTTAAACGCTATAAATTAATTTACATACACTCCTAAAATTCAATTTTAAATGTAAAGAAAAAGGTTATAGAGTACTTGAAGCATAATAGGCTAATGATGGGTATTAATTCACTGTTGTTAGAAGTTGTAGAAAGTTTTTAATGGTAGATATAAAATTAACAAATCAAGAACATGACACTGAATTTGCAGAAGAAAATCGAAGGAGACAAGAAGAAAACAATACGGGAAAAAGATGAGAAGGAATGTGAAGAAGTAGTGGTACAACAAAAGCAATAAATACAGTCAGTTTTCATAACTTTAAAGAGGAAGTATACGTTCTAGAAGAAAAATAAAAATAAACACATTTTAATTTAAAATTTTTATAATTACCTTTACCTTCTGGTGATTGTTTACTTCCATGTGATGGAGTTTTTTGCAATGACCGAGAAAAAGTTTATAAAGAAACAAACCGTCCATTGGCGTTTACCACTGTTACTGACAAAAACATCCTCTTATCAGGTCTGGCCCGCAGAATAATATTACTTCAGTTCTAACTTGTCTACGGGCTATCTATTTTAATCATCTCACTAATAAGTGAACTTCTTCTTAGAAATGTCTTCCACCATTCACTACTCTCCAGTAGGCTTCTGTTATAGTGACTATTTCTGTTATGGCGTGTCTGATGAGTTTTCGTTTAGCTTGGTTGCAAGGAGTTCTCTCCTAAGTCCATCACATCAACACCGTATGTTCTGCCGTCCTAGACGAGATAGATTTGAATGACAACTCTTCTATTATAAAACTTAAATGGTTAATTTCGTTTAAATGATTTCAAGATCGCAGACATTCGCATTTGTGGAAAATGTTTTCTCTGGTATTTTATAATATAAATCAAAATTGACATACTTTTAAGCGACTGCAAGCAACTTTATTCTTACAAATGTTTCCATATTTCTTAAGGTTTCAAGGTGGTGGACATTCAGAAGTTATAGAAGTATAAAACCCATATTTTTTATGTCAGTAAATATGTTTATAAACATAACTTCGGATTGACTGTAACTAAGTCAAGTCCATAATTTTACAAGAAACTTTTGTAAACTTATAACATTTCTTGTTATAACACTTATAACATGCCAGGTAATCTTTCTAAACATCTAAAAGTGTTACAAGTATAAACGTCCCAACCAAGAGAGTCATCTATGTTTTATCAGCGTTGTGCAAGTTAAACGTGATAGCCACATGTGAAGTATATCTTTCTTCCGACTAAGCCGTAAGGGATATTGTTATTAGATTACTGTGGAATAATGTGCTTTAACTTAGATTTTTTTCTGGAAGTTTGCGATTGATGATCTTTTTGGATGTGATTATAGTGGTCTGTAAAAATAAGACATAATTGTGTTTATGTCAATTTTGTTACTTCTTTATTTATTTTTTCCATTATTTTCATTGTGTAATTCCTCTAATTTTATCAGATGTAATCAGATTATATTGCTCTTTAACAATATGATACATTTCTCTTTGATACTATTTTCACTGCCTATTCTGAGCACTTTCGAAAATTATTGTCTACCTCAATGTTACATTCCTTTCTTACAAAATATGATTGTGCAACCGAGTATCAGATCTCCGCTCACTTTTTTATAATTATATATGAATCTATTGAAATTTTACAAAATATAGAGAGAAATGTTCTACATTGCACAGCAAAATATTCAAGATCTCGGATCTTTAGTTATTACAAGTTAAAATTAAACAAAGTAAAACTATTGAAATCTCTGAACGTAGTTTATAAAATGTGATGAAATATTGTATATACCATAATGTTACTTTTAATTACTCACTGAGAAAGGTCTTATTATACGACAATGTTCTTTAAGCTTAAAAGCAGTTTCGAAAACAGTAATATCTTCCAATGATAAAAAATAACTTAGAGTTGCTGATGCCGATACCACGTTGGATTTTCTTCAACATCCCTGTGGGGAACGCGTGGATAACGTTTAGTGAATACATAAAAGTCAAAAGGTGAAATCCAACAACTCTCAAGTCATTTAACAAACTTTCATTGTTAAAATATGTAATGTAGTCCCGTTCAAGATAACTCTCCATGCCCATTTTTGTTTGTCTAGATGGAAAGTGACTATAGCCTCCGCACGTAGTCCTAGAAGGACCTTTGCACCTTCTTTGCATATGTTTAAGCCCTCAGAATATGAGACTTTTACAGAAGCCAATCAAATTAGAGGGCCCCTGATCTCTGATATCCTTGGGGCTGAGAAAAATATACCCTTTGAATTTTTTCCTACTCTTAGATATGGCAGGAAAGATTATCCATATGTGTTCCGGTGATTCGTCTGCTTTTCCGCAGAGTCTGCATTCATCAGTCTGGCTTAGACCCACATCCATCAAATGTTTCCTAAGGAGGCCATGTCCTGTCAACATCTCTAATATCAATCGTATATTCTTCCTTTGTTCCAGGAGTGCTGATCACCCTTTAGCTTAACAGGGAATAAACACTATATGTCTTAGTCCAGAGGCCCTTCTCCAGTTTAAGGATCTAATCCTCTTTTCCCTATCTTTTACTAGAGCTTTGCTGTAGGAGAAAGCTACTCCATAAGGGTTTCTATACCTATTTTTGGCAAGGGGTTCTATACCTTTTCCGTTTCCTCGAACGCCCTTTTAGCATGCGCCCAACGGAGTGCAACTTTGTTCCTCTTAGCCAGTTCCGCTATAACATTCTTACATTCCCATACTGCTTTAGAGTCAACGGATCAGGCGTCAAGTGCATTTAGTGCAGCCTGACTACCTGAAAGGATTAAGTACTCTGCCACCTTTGGCCTCATTTGTATGAATCTTCTGGCTCATGATTCTATTGCCATTACCGCTTGGAAGACCGTGGCGTGTTTTCCCAGGGGCACTGCTAGGTTTACTCCTAGTCTATGTGTGCCAAATCCTGTCTTAGAGTCAAGGCGTGATCTATCCGTGTAACACTTCTGGACCCCTTTAGTAGGGTAGGCCTCCTCATTATTTCATTTTCCCTATCATTATAGAGACTAGATATAGTGTTTCGAAGGAGTATTTCTTAACCATACTGTCCATTACGTAGGTTATCACTTCAGCTCGGGAAATTCCTGAGTTATTTTCATATGCCCTTCTGAGGAGGTAGGCTTAGTCATCATTTTACTCAGAAGCTTATTGCACTTAATGTGGCTGTCTTCTTCACCTCCTGCCCTCCAGGAGTGTAACCCAGAACCGCTTTAGATGTCACAGTTTGACAGGAGCTCATTGCCCCTGTGATGCGTCGCAAGCTAGCCTTTGAAGGCTCTGAAGCCTCTTGGCAGCTGTTTTTTTTTTTTCTCCTTTCGGCCACCACCCTAAAGCAGCATATGTGACCATTGGTTTTTTCATGGCTTCGTAACAATAATTGTGAATTATTCATTTTGAGTTTCATACCCCATTTAAATCTAAAGTGTTTTATATCCTTGCCCATAGTAGTATCAGTTAAATTATTTAAGGGAACTATATATTTGTGTAACTATTTAATTTGGAATAGTGTTTTAAAAATATGTATACTAGAATTAGTTATTAAACTTATTAATATCACATATATTTGCCTAATTTGTGTATCAGATTTTTTTCATATGGACAAATGGCACAGTCTTTTTAATTTAACATGTTTTATAATAAAACATAGACATATAATACCAACGTCAAATTCACGTATTTGCCTGCAATATATATTTGTGTAGTTATATTCTAACATGATGTAGAATTTATTTATTGTATTCATAATTAATATAACCTAATGTATTAATTATATTATTAGGTTAGGTTATGTTTAATTAGGTATTCTGCCATAAAAAATTAAAATTTATCTATGTTATATATTAGACTTCTTCTTATGTTTTTATAAATGTGCTTGTGTTTTAGGAGGATGGTTTCTCCAAACTGTGCAATATCGCCTGTAATTTGAATATCTATGGTTGCAGCAGCTATTTGTCATTGTTCATTAATTATTTCGTTGGTCTATATCCTTGTTAAAAGTGTCATTATTGTTATTATAATTAATTGTATTGCTGTTCATTTTCTATTCACTTATTTTCGTTGTTACTGTTACATTGAGTTGGCTTTGGAATGCAGTGGAATGAGTATTGCAATAAAACGGAATTATTATTGTGATACAATAGAAATTTAAACCTCAATTTAATAATTGCTTGAATAGGACGTTATCTATGAATTTCATTTAACGATAAATTGAGGAAGTAATACAGTTGTAGGTCAAATATATTAGCGTCATTACAATATCTACTTAGGAGGATAGTAAATTTACTTAATAATTATAATACGGATTAAGAAATATTCAACTAAGAACACAATTAATAATAAATAAAGTTCCATAAAAAGTACGGGGAAGAAAGAAAACTTCAGCACTAAGTAACATGTTTGTTCAGTCAACCGATAAACCCATTGTTGATAAACAAGTCAAAACAGCTGATTAAGCAATGAAGTGGAAGGCATTATATATACAGGCCGCTGCGTTGATGCTTTGTAGCAACTGTAAAATGAGACATTTCCCCCAATCTCTGCAATATATGGGATGAATGATGGTCAAAGGTTGTTATACAGCATTTGTTATGTATGTTAAAAACGTTGGACGTTGGCATTTTGGGACCATAGCCGAAATTTACATGCTACTCTGTAACCAACCTCAAATTCTTAAGTACGTACCAGTGTTCCCGTTGTAGTATCTATCCATAAATTACAAACATACATTTCAGCAAATTCTAAAAGATGAAAAGTTAGTACTACTAAGTTAGTATACTATACAATTTATTAGTAATACAAGTTTTCTAGATAATGAAACTCGATACAAAATTGTAACTGGGAATGAAAAGCTTTGTCTATAGACTATTAGTTTTACATAATATGTTTTGTTTTTTGTAATTTTCTGTTCAATACTAACAACAAATTGTTTTTGAGTATTAAGCAAGTAAATGCTTATTATCTAAACTAATATTATATTTTGTTAAAGATATTAAGAGACATAATCAACAACATTATTTGTAAGTTTCCATTCATTGATGGATAAAATTGAATGAATGTGACTGGGGACTACATGAATTCTGAGGATTCAGTAGTGAACAAAGAACGGGGGTTTTGACCAGTCGTGCAGAAGTCCAGTATGTAATACCAATAATTCATCACATCATCTTCCAAGGGTCGATCTGGATAGATTTTAAAAGTCCCATGCATCAAAGGAACTAAAGCGGACGTTAAATGGCTAATAAAACACAATTTAATTCACTCCATCATTAAATCGGTTCGTAAATACAACCTAAGCACCAGACGGCTTACTCTGCGTTTACCAAATGACCTTTTGCGGCCAGCAGTTTATAATAAACTCGAAACTGTTTGTACAGGGTTTTATTTCAATAATGTGGTGTAATTAATTAGCGGTTTAAACGTCCACTCAACGAGAAAACACTGTAGCATTGTCACTGTAAACACTGACGTAGAATTTACTTTAATGAAAAGTACACATCAAATTAATTTGAAAATATATGAAAGTCAAAAGTCCAACGTATTGATGGAACATTGCGCCAATACATTGTGGTTGAGTGTGATAAGGGCAAACACGTTTTGTGTGACAGTTTGAGCACACAAAGGGATTGGTGGTGTGGTGGGGAAGGGGTGAAAAGGGAGACAATGTTCGCCGACAACTTGCGACTCAGAGCTGACACGCTAGAGCTCGGATGTTAGCGTTGATTTATTTTATTTATTCACTAACGCATGTCAGATAGCTTCGCCTTCAATTTAAAACTCGTTTTATTACGTACATTGATTTTGGTTTTGTAGTCCATTTTGGGTTACTTTAAATTGGAAACAGGAGAATTTACGCAATGCGATTAAATGCAAATTAATGTACGAAATAATCATAGTTACTTCACTAATGAGACACAAGTTGGGACAGAGGTCACTCACTACTTGGGGTTTATCAAGTTGTGCCATCGACCACTCTTCGGGGTTGTCAATGTGTGCCACCGGTACACACTCAGGGATTGTCAATACATGTCATCGATAATTATTTACGAGGCTATCAAAGTGTGCCATCTGCCATTACTTGGGGTTATAATGTGTGAAATCGATCACTTTTCGGGGGTTGCCAATGTGTGCTATCGGGTTCACAATATGAGCTATTTGCTATATTTAGGGGGTTGTCAATATGTGCCATCGATTCCAATTCAGGAGTTGCCAATTCCTATCATTGTGAGTTTTGTGAACCTACTTAATGCTTTTATATTCAATATGGAAAACAATACAAATTGTGCGACAAACTATTATTAAGGGGTTGCCAATGTGTGTCATCGATCGCTATTTGGAACGCTATCAAAGTGTCTATTTGGGGTTAAAATGTGACAAAATAAAATGTGCTTCAAATCACAATTTGAAGGGTTATCCATGCATGTCATCGGTCATTATTTGGGGGTTATGGACTTGTGTCATCGATCACTATTTGGGGTTAGCAATGTGTATCATCGGTCACTAATCGGGGTTATCGATGTGTGTCATCGGTCACTACTGGGGGTTATCAAAGTGTGTCATCGATTACTATTTGTTGATTAATAAATGTGTGCCATCGGTCACTACTCTGGGTTATGAATGTGTATCATCGATTACTATTTGAATGTGCCATCGATCTTTCTTCAGGGGTTATTAAGTTGTGCCACTGGTCATTATTCGGGGGTTCACAAAGTGTGCCATCGATCACTATTTGAAGTGTCATCAATTTTTGTCATCAGTCACTATTTGGAGGATGTCAAAGTGTGCCATCGGTCAAAATTCAATGGTTTTTAATGTATGTCATCGATCACTGTTTGAAGTGTTATCAATATGTCATCGATCACTATTTGGGACTATCAAAGTGTCATCGGTCAACCTTCAAGGTTATTGTTTTGTGTCATCGGTCACTACACGAGGTTGTGAATGTGTATTGCCCTCAGAACAGAATTGTAAAAACACCGGCTATACTAATCAAACAATTATCTCACCAGTCTCAGAACAGTTGCTAGCATCTAATTACCTCACAATCCTAGCACACAGTATTGAAAATACACAAGCAATACTTGCAGCCTTATCTCAGTAGCATCAGAATCACATAGAAACACACGGGATTATGTTAGTAGGCAATTACAGTATGTCACCAGTCTCAGGGCAGCATTGGAAATACACAGGTTATATCCTGTGGATTGGAAAAGATAATTACTAGCCTCGGGACAAGCTGCAACGGCAGATTTATCTCACTAGTCTCGGGACAGTTACTGGTATTTTACTTACTGGTCTGCAGTTGAACACATGGAAAATATAACTGCATTACAATAACTTTCGTTTTTGGTGAGGTGCAAGCTTTAGTAGGTTACCTCAAAACAAAATTATCTAATTTTATATTTCAAAGCTTTTGGAGCACCACCAAGAATCGAGCACAAGTATGCCGAAAATTCAAACTTGGTTTTATATTACAGGTAAACATAGTGCCATAGTTAACATGGGCTTGAAGTAACTAAGTTAGCAAAATGTTTGGATAAGAGCTTAACTTTCATTTCAGTGGTTATTAAAAATGTAAATTTAGAATTAAATATATTTCCACCAATCTCCTATATGGTAAAAAAAAACTTAAAAAAATCGAAGCAGACTTTATAGTTTCTTGTAATTTTGAGTAAAGGTAAAATTTTAAAACGTTTCTATTCTTGGCTTTTATTTAACTCGTATAGGGGCTGCAACATAACTAAAGTTTTTTTTTTACCTGATTCAGTTTGAAAAGCGTACTCGTATAAGTAATTTCAAGCGAAAAATGACGTTATTTTCATATGAACTATTAGTATGTTTTCTAAGATAAGTTATAGAACCCTAGTACAAATAAATCACCAATACAATTATAAGTAACCCATCCAGCTTAGTGGGAAGAAAAGTAATTGTCATCTCAAAATGTCAAACTAAAGGTGCGTGATTAGGTTAGGCATTTAATTTTCAAAAGATGGTACGATGACTTTCAAGTTTGGCATGTTAATAAAATCGCAACATATTTAGAAAACCCACAGAAAAACATCGTTGTAAGCGTATAAATTTATTTGTACAACGTAAGCTAACATATTTAATAATCATAACAATCTTTATTGCTGGAGGCAATGCAACATTGTACAGCTAATGTCATACATTGCGTGTTGAGTTTCAGTATAAGTAATAATAATATTTCAATATTAGGTTTGAATTAAATTAGCAAACACAAGAACCAAACCTCTTTAATCAACTTGGCCATGAACTTTTCGACCTAGTAGAAAAGTGTAGAAACCAGAGGTCTTTTCAGTCGAGCTTTACAATCTAATTTATTGCCAATTTCTATCCTCAGGAAGCTTTTCTACCAGATTAACACTGACCTCTGAAGGGAAACGTTCAAACGCCGTAGTTCCATGTTGCTGACCACGGTAGACGTCCCTGCCTCCAGTCCCCTACGGTTGGTAGGTTGGGGGACACACATAACCGCACAACCGTGCCCGACACGTGAGTCGGCCGAGTGTCGGTGCGGGCTCGGCTCGGTTACCGTGAGACCACACATGTCCGTATGCAGTCCGGAGCGCAACACAATCTCACTGTTTGTACTAGAGCAGGTTTCTTTTGAATTCGAAGTGACAGATACTTAAAAAAATATTTGGAAGATTAAGTATTGCTTGAGATAATTGTATAATTTCATTGTTAAGGAAACAGGATTTTTCCGGACATTTGCCATCGTTAAGTGAAACAAGAAAACAGTAACACTACGTTTCAGAGTCAATCTGCAATTCTGATCTCTTCTTCAAGGTAAAGAACTAACCTAATACATAATTACAAACTAGGTTAAAAAATCAGAATTGTGATAAATTTGCGTTTTATGTCAATCCCTTATGTGCCGTGATTATCGGAGAAAATTAGAAGAGTAGTAGAAAGTACAACTATTAGAACCCGCGTTTAAAACACACAACAGACACTCTTAGACAAAGTGTCTCGTAAAAAACAAAAACCAAAAAATGGCACACAGGATTCCAAAAACTGTGTTTACAGTATAAAAGGTAGCTGCAATAGGGAATACATAGGCGGAGACAAAAAGACCACTAAAACATAAGGATAAAAGAACACAAAGAAAACACGAGAAAGGGTTTCACAGAAAAGTCAAAAATTTGCACACCATTGTTGGTCCGAAGACCATCTATCATGAATTGGGATGAAGCCCACATAATACATCGGGAACCACATTTCTTCAAAAGGAAATTAATTGAGGCCAACATACATTAAATTTGGCAGACCAACCAATCAGTCAACCATCAGTCCCGAATTAGGCCGCTTTGGTTGCCAAATTTCTAAAAAATGAACTAAAAGATAGGGGGTAGAGGTCACTAAAGAGAATACCAAAAGTATCAAACGGATCGGATATTTGCAATAAACCAATGCGGAGTCACAATATGGATTTTAAGAAGTTCATCTCGCATGAACCAATAATAACGAAAGGGCCCATTCCTGTTCCCTTCCCTTGTATTTCCGCCATCTTGTTTTAGCCGGGCCGTCACGATTTACCATTGGCTACCCCCTCTGGTCAGTCGTAAATGGTTAGTAGACGAGTGAAGAACATTATTGTGACCTGTATTCTTCCGTAGTTTAGTTTAATGATTGGTGTTTTGTATGGTTTTTTTTATTAAGTGCATGTCTTTTAGTGTTAGTGAAGTTGACATACAACATGTAGGTTGTGATTCCTGACTCAGGTCGTGCCACAACGCTTTAGTAAGATTTGTTTATTTTAAACCTAGTTTGTTAATTATGTTTTCAGGTTAGTTCTTTACCTGAAGAAGAGATCAGATTGCAGATCTCGAAACGGTAGAGTTACTGTTTTCTTGTTTCACTTAACGATAGGCAAATGTCCGGAAAAATCCTGTTTTCCTTCACAATCCTTCCTATCGTCAAAAAATAACCTTCAAACAAAGAATTTCATTGTTGTTATTTTTATTAATGGCTGTGATGAATGAAAAACATTGCAATGCTACAGTAAAGCTTTGTAAAATCAGGTAGTATGTAAAATTTTGTAAATATCATTATTCTTAGTTATATTTGTTTATCCCTATAATTCTTGTTCATTGTGTTTCATTGCAGTGAATTTCACGGTCAAATACTCTATATAATCAGTATATTTGGTGCATGTTTTGCCAGAGTATGTGATGCTAGAGAGTTTGCCATGTTGCAAGCCCGTTTATAATAATTTGTAAAACATAAAATATTGTAAAATATATACTGGAGAAAATACAAAAAACAGATTTTACAAAATGTTTTTCTTTTATAGCTCCGAGGACAAATATATTTATTGCCTAGAATTAGTAAAAAATAGTAGAAACATAAATTTATTTTCTAAAAAAAATTAGAGTATGGTTGATCGGGCAAAATGATATTGATATATGTTAAGATAATAAATTAGTGTTATGGTTAGTCTTGTCTGCTAAGTTATAATAATATTATTAATAGACACGTTATAGCATTATAAAAAATAATTATTTTATAATTTATAATATTTAATGTTACATGTGTAAAGCCTAATATTTGAATTGTAAATCATGCATAAATCCTTTTTGTTTAATACAGCAACACTAGTTTATACTAAATTTAAACTTTTAAAAACGCAATAGTAAATTATTTACTACCATAAGCTACAATAACTCATTTTTATCATTTCATTCTTGCTCGATTCCGCTATTTTTATTTTTTACCCTTTTTGTATATAGTATCCCCAACACAGGCACAGCCTCTTATGGGGTACTCTAAATTTCCCTTATTTTGTAAATCTATTGTGCCTAATTATTAGTTAAAAGAAAGAAAAATCTAAAAGGATGTAACCTACTTTTTTATATTTTATTACTCTAAGTACATAAATTAGAAATGAAGTAAGTAGAAAACATATTTTTGTTGCATTTGTTATTTACTGCTATTGTAAATACGTTAAGTCATTGTATTATTTATTATTAAGCACTGGCAAAAATATTTATTTGGTAATATTCAGTATTGTTATTATGGGGAAATAAATGATTTATTATTATTATTATTTATTTTTAACATGGGGTTTTTCTTGCTTGAAAATCTTAATTTGTAAATAAAATATTTTTTATTTTTACTTTATTGAAGTGAAAAGAATAAAAAATATAAAAATTTCATAGAAATAAAAAATTTAGTAAAATATGACCCTTACAAAATACCGGAATAAATTTATCAAGTAACTTCAATACATCAAAGAAAAAAAGATTTTTGCGCAAATAATTACATGCTTGTTATTTTCTAATTAATGTACAAAAATGTTTATATCAGATTTTTTCATAATTCGAATTTAGTTGTTTAAAATCACTTAATGTACAACATGGTTTTCAAATTTGTTTGTAATAAAAAATATGCACAATAAGAAAATATGACTAGTTTATATTTTTTTTTTTTTTTTTTTTTTTTTAAGTTTTTTTTTTTAAGGTAAGGAAATAATGTAATACTTTGATCAATAAAATAATATGATTTTGTACGCGAACACAGGATGTAGAGTTAGTAGGCTATTCTAAATAATTCAAGTAAAATAGAAACGTGTAGACTACTTAAATAGTTTTGAAAAGAAGAACGCAGACAGTAAACAACATATGATGCCGCTTCGTAGACCCGCACCGTGCCCGTCAAAATTCAAACTAAACATATCGGTGACGGTGCGGCCACGACGGTCTGGCCTGTCGGTGCGGACATGTGTGGACTTGCAGGTTGAAAAACTGCGCTGCAATTCTTTCAACCGTATGACGGGCCAGCACACGGCCGACTGACGTGTCGGGCACGGTGCGGTTATGTGTGTCCCAACCTGAGTCTGCCATGGACCGGCTGGCACGACTGATAGTACAAAGCCACGCCAAGAATATAAAGGCAGAGCAACGTAAGGAACCCAAGCTCCTTGAAGGTATCTACACACAATTCTCTGAATTGTAGGCTTGTAATGATTCTAACTGATTTTTTACAGAAGTTTTAAAACTCGTTATAGTCCAAGTGCACAGCCACCCCAGAGTCTAATTCCGTACTGTATATGGGAATGGATCAGGCCAAAGTACGCCGTTTTTGAACCCCAACCGAGCACAACTGTGCTATGTTACATAAGACATAAATATCCGGTGAAACTCTCTTACATATACGGTATATCTGATTTTCTCAAGTCAGCTCTTGATTCAGGTGCATCCCAATGAATTTCACAGACTTTGTATCCTCTGAGGGGACGCCATCTACCATCAGAAGAGGAATTTTTATGTTTCTTATATTAAAAAAAATCTTGGTCCTAATATGGTCTTGGTCCCTGGGGGACTCCAAAGATCAATTCGATTTTTGAATATACTGCATTCGCAACACGCACATGCTGCTCTCTATCACTGAGGCAGGATGAGAGCCACATGAGTGGTAAGCCACAAACACTGTTGCAACGCGCTGCACGTTTGTATTAATGTTGTGACTTCGTCTGTTGTATCGCTGTTTTGTCTGCACCATATTGTCGAATTTTTTTCAGATTCCAAATCGGTTTTTTTTATATTTAAAGTGTTAAATTTTCAAAAGTTTTACTATGAACGGGAAGTATTGAAATCAGGCAGTAATTCACGATTCTGAGGAAGGTTGGTTTTAAAGATTAAACAAACCGTCGCTTCCTAACATATGACTCTTTTTGAGCTGAAAAATCTGTTAAGGTGTTTAATGGCGTCAATATGTGCATGTAGCACTGTTTCAACATCAATAATGAAAATTCGTTTATATCACAAGATCTGCTGCCCTTTAGTCTGTGTATAACGATGGCTCCGTAAACAGGAAGCAGACCTACGGATGAAATCACCCATAGGGTGATGTTGCAAGGGTTGTAGTGACGCCTGTTGTTTGGTTACTTACACTGAATAACCATTTAAATGGTTTACAACCTTCAAGTGATGCTGAATAAACGTGTATCAACTTAAATTCAGATCTGCAGAAGAGATCTGCCGGTTATTTTCTTTTACTTCGTTTATTATTGCCCGAGCACTCCACAATATCAGACTTTTCACCGAATCGTCTACATTATAATATTTAGCTACATTTAGCCCATCAGTAAATGCGCTTCTATACTCTATAAATTTGTTTGAAGTTTTCGTTAGTTAAGTGTGAAAACTTTTTAATATTCCCGTGTGAAACTTCCTTTCCTTACCCAGGTATTTTGCATTGATTTTTTATAAGATATTAATGGGCAGAATGTATTAAGTTAAAAAATTAGGAATTCGTTAAATGCCATACTGCCATACTGTAAACACTATCTTTATTATTTAGAAAGGACCAGTTTGAAGACCCAAATTTATAAGTTGAAAGCTTTCTAGGATCGTAACTCTTTTGATTGTCACATCAGCCATACGATTTTCCGGTATGCACCCGCAGGATCCAAAACGGAGACTGAAATTTTTGTCAGATTTGTGATTATATTGTCGATGGCAGAGCTCAACGTGGCAGTTTCCATCGTTTAGGTACGATAAATCCGAAATTGTATTTCTAAACAATTTAGTTTCAACAATTAAATGTTATTGTATAAATTTAAACCCTTTGATCGGTTATCTCAGATTTATCAAAAATGAGTAAGAATAAAAATTACTTGAAATTGTATAAATACTAGTGTCAATTTTGGTTTATATTGTGGAATACTCAAGATAAGCATTTTTACATGTACTAATAACCACCAGCGCCATTGAAATACGTTATTAGTTAAGACTGTAACCAAGATATCTCTGTAACGCACTCAACCAAGTATGTGTAAATATTGTCTCTGTAAAAATTTAACACATTGGCCGCGGCAGACATAAGGCGCAGAGGCCGGCGTAGTCGGTCTTACTCAGTGTACGCTATCAGTGAAGGAGTTAACTACATGTATTATGGCTAAGAGTTATTCTACAATAGTTTAATCTGGATTTAGTAAACATCACGGTATTTATAAAGTCATAATTATTGACGCAGTGTGGTACAGTACTCAAAACTTTATACGACCGATTGTATTTATCTAGATATAAAAATGCGTAAGAGTCGTTAATGTGAATGACCTCAGACTTTTAAAAACTTTTTACTTTGCTCTACTATTCACAATAACTTAGATATATGTTTCCCATAAGTTAAACGGCCACCATATTGAAATATTAAGAGATATTGATAAAAAGTACATGAATACAAGTTATTTGTAGTAATTGATTGTTATTAGAAATAAACGCGTGTTTTTTTTTTTTCATTTTTTTTTAGTAATTCATTTTGTAATGAGATGATACAGGTATAAATTCATCATTACAAGGTGTCATTTATTATGGTTTATTATGATTATTATAATTATTGTTGAAAATTAAATAAACTGATCTACCCAGTTAAAAGTAAGAAAATGATCATTTTTAATCTTTAAAAAACAGCATAATAGACAAATAAACATGTGATAAATCTGATTAAAGGTTTCCTTAAATTTTTAAAAACAAAACTAGGCAAACCGATACATACACAGTGAAACAATGACAGAAAACTGCAGTTTTTCCAGACAAACACTTTTTAGCACTGGCAACTCTAAAATATGTTTTAGAAAGGCTCACAAATTATCTCCATGAAAACGGTTTCCTCTCTGTACTTTTTCTACAAAATCTCCTGTCAAAAACTTTATCAAACTTTAATTTCTACTTATTAATAACCATTCTGTATTCCTACAGAACTTTCACAATTTTGAATGTTATTTGAACATTTTCCTCAATGATACAATTCTTATTTTGGGTTTAAAAACTAAAAATGTAATATCGATTCGGGCTTAATAAGTATTAAATAAAATTTTATCTCAATTATATGTGAGCCTTTTAAAGTTTATACTTTTTGATGGAGTACTTTGCATTGTTGTTAATATAATTTCATTTTCTTCTAGTGAATATAAATTAACGTTATAATTGTATTTTATAAACAAACTGTTTAGTGCATTATAACCATAACAAACGTACCATTATTCATGTAGGTTTCACTTAAAGGAATGTTTCTTCGTCTTCTTAACTAAGATTGATATAAAAGTATTTGTGACGTCGCGCGAATGTAAGCTGAAGGACAGTGTGAGTGGGTGGAGGGGCCCCACTCCAAACTTCACTCAATCTTGTGGTTTCCACTTCATGCTTCACACTTTAAACTTGAAGAATGCATTCTTGAACTCAACAAGAAACATTTTCTGTTATCAGATATTGTGGGTGGTTTAAAAAATATGTTCATGATGATGTTTAGAATTGAAGCTTATTATGAGGTTTAAAAAAGAGAATTTGCGTACATTTATTAAAACTATCAAATCCATAAACGGACTACGACCACGGCAACGACATTCTCCTGCAGTATCTGGTACCTGTCAAGGCACAACGATATGTTATCTATTTTAATGAGGCACCTGGATTCATTTGACTTTGACATGTAACAATGGAAAATGTATAACGTGGCATATCTGATATTATCTCTATTCGAAATGAAATCCTCCTAATGAATTGGCTATTATCAAAAAGTTATTTCAGTCATCATGTCCATGTTATCAAAATTTAATTCGTCATCATTTGACTATTATCATATTAATTAATACTCCACCATTAAAATAATAGAATTATATAAAATTTTACATTCTACAAGAGGTTGTATAAAATTATAAAGCATAGTATAGTAAAACATTTCGAATGAAGTTTACGATGTGACAGGAAAATGTCTTATTGCAGTTACAACAATTTAGGCTAATCCTAAATCAAATATTAAAAGCGTTATCATTTTTCTCCCTCTCACAGCAACTGTTTCAATTTTATAAGCTCTGTAATTAAATGGATTGTTGCTAAAATTAATTAAGAAGATGTGATTACATGTTCTTAATTTAACGTTTAATCTTGTTATTACTGTTAAATACAATTGAAGTATATAATTATAATCTTATAAATAAATATTAATTTCTAAATGTGTTGCTAAGCACTAAACTAGCACTAAACCAATTCGGCTAACATTTGTTGTAAAATATTTATTGAAATCCGAGGAATGTATATAGGAAGAGAAATATTAGAAAATTAACTGGAATATTTTGGTAGGAACATTGTAGTAGTATTTATGTTTCATAATCCAAATTTAATAGTCACTAAAAGCTGTTGACACTTTCAGCTAAAATTTATGAAACATCTGTTTACATTTACTTTGTATAAAATAAAAATTAAGTGTACAGTGCTTGATCAGAAGTGTAATGCTAATAAAAAGTGATTTTTTAAATTTTACTCAAGGACTGGACTAGTGACGAATTCAATACATATAATGCATTGTAAGTACCGTTTAAACACTGTCATAAAACTAACCTCAATGGGCAAAGCTGCGAATGATTTTGCATATGTTAGGTGATACATACATACATTGTAACATGGCACTTTAACAGTGGCAAGAACAGAGAAATGAACAACATGACTCAACGATACTCTTTCTTAGACTAAAGTCCGTTAAAGAAAACTATACTTTTGACAAGACGCCGTTATATTACAAAATAAATGCTTTTAATAAACAACCAAGACTTCGGTTTTTAAAATTGCGTTCGGAACCGCGGATAACAGCCAGTTTTTATAAAAAATGTAATGTAAACAAGAAAAATAGCATGTTGTTGATATGTTTCGACTGTTAGATTTTTCCATGCTTAAACCTTACATTTTAGGTATTGTCATCTACAAAAGAGAGTTCTTTAAACATAGTGTTCCATTTTGTAAAATAGTCTATGCTAAACCCTATTAGGTAGATTTCATAGATTTCCTCATGACGGAATTTCCGGAAGAATTGGATTTTGGATAGCTTTGGATTTTGTAGAATTTGGAATTTCTTTGACTAATTTCCCAAGATCCAGACAAAACTTGGTATAGAGACATATTTGCACATAGCCTGGATGAGTTCGTTAGTCAGGTTTATCCGATGAAACATTTTAAGATTGTGACTATTCAAATTTGCAAATTTGTGCAAAAAATTTTGCTAAGATAATTCCCAATTTAGACCCAAAATGAGACGTTTCATTAAAAATAGTAGTCAATTGTAAACCAAATTAATCATGTATTGTTTTCGATATCTCTTAAGGTCTCAATTTAATGCCTTTAAAAAAGTTTGGTAATTGGATAATTATATCTAAGTTATTATGCTTCGTAAATAAAAACAAACAGATATTTTAGAACTCTCTGGTCATTTAAAATAATGTTTTTTCTTACTGGTTTTGTTATCTATCTTAATATTTACAGATATCTACTGTTAAAAAAGTGTTTATTCATGTGCAGTAACATTGTGGAAATACACTTTACTTGCAGTAGTTTATTGCCGATTAAAAAATTGAACTTGTTACTTATACTAATTTCACTTGCTTCTGGCACTTAGGCGCCAACACAAGGTGGTGCAGTTGAAATTCTAGTTTAATCTATGTTATACATTTTAAGAAAATGTTTTTCATAGATTTTCTTTACATTGTAATAAACCAGATCCATTTCAGCATTGTTGAAAGTAAAATATTACTGGACTTACACTTGCTGCAGATGGTTTTCTCTAACACTAGGTACGCAAGATAAAAGGTAATACGCCATAGCCTAAGACAATCAGTACCGAAAAACAACCTAGCTAACGAACTCACATGATTAGCAACTAGTTCCTGTTTGAGAATGAACACAGAATTTCTCCATAATATAGGCTACCATATAGAGTGATCACTAAGTTTATGCCCATTGCTGTATACAGATCTTCCAATCTTAACAGGCTCAAAAGGTTTTCCTTCAAGAGTTTCCTTAATGTATTTTCCTGCTCATGTGTTCATTTCCTCAATATCGAAACTAACTCATACCTCTGTTGAGAGGATATCAGGTACAATGGTTTTACTATTATTCACCAACACGGTAGTGTGCCGGGTTCACAGTTTTCCCTGTCCGACTGTTGAGACTACCCCATGAAACAATATGTTGGACAGAGCGTTCTATGACGGAGCTTGAAGTGCGCGTATTAATACTCTAAACTATGAGTAAGGAACTAAAACGAATTTACACGCCGTCCGCCACTATTTATAGCAAAGAACTTCAGGCCACTCCCTCTGTGCTGTAGGGTTAACTGTATCGGGCCCTTACAGTATTATCCTGTATAAAAATGTACCAATCGTGTGTGTCAATATTTCCTCGGTCTCCACTTGTTTGTGTAGATATACTCGTATTTATTCAATTTCGTTAACGGATACAGTTGCAGAGTTATAGAATTTACTTTAACATTACTTTTACATTAATTAACGCTTGCTTGAGCATTGTTTCAAGTGCCGCTTATTATAAACATTATTTGGTAGTGTAAAACAGACTTATAACAGGAAATAACTGCAACAATAGTCAGAAAATGTAAGGTTATAAATTAACATTTTTATTTGACAAACAAAAAGTAAATACGTTTATTTTAGAATCTTTAACCGACAACTTTATTATTGTTGTTGTTATTATCATTATTATTATTATTATTATTATTATTATATGTATAAACAGAGTGGTCCGAGAAGAAAGGAAACCATTGTAACAGGTTATCTTAGACCTAAAACATGACAAAAAGTTCATATAAACATATGTCTGGAAATGGTTCGTTACTGAGCTAAGGCTAGCCAAAGATTTCGTCCAGAGTTCCTCTGCAAGAATTAAATGAACCCTGACTGAAACCATTAGAACGGTAGTTAAGACAAACATTTGATCGTTTAATATGAATTTTGACCTGAGAAATTGAATAAACTAGGTCCCAGAACTGTAAGCCCCTTAATTTTTAAAATAACTTGCTTAAAAACAAAAGCCTTGCTGTCGAAAAACACGTTTTTTTACGTTTGAGGCGCTATAATTTAATTAAATGGCTAACAAATAAAATCTACGAACGAAATTTGAGAACTTAAGTCTGCGAAAATTGATGGAAATAAAATCAATAGCAGACCCAATCTAAATATACCTATACCTACCTACCAAAATATTGATCGAACTTATTTGTTTATAGAGTAATTTGACCTAATATTTATGTATCTGAATGCATTGATATGGATACTTCATTGATCTAAATAACTTCGGAAATGCTAATAAAAATGTAAACGTCAAAAGATAAAAATGGTTATCGTGGGATAATATATATATATATATATATGTGGAACAAAGTTGGTGTAGTGCAAAGATTTATATTTTTGAGCGCTTTCGTTCTTGATACTGACTCAAACCTTACGACTTATAACAAAATAATGTACTCACAGAATTGAACAATTCAAAAAGGCCGACCAAAAGTCCACGGTGGCATATATCTACCTATATATATTGGCATATATCTACCTATATATATATATAGATATATTGGCATATATCTACCTATATATATATATATATATATATATATATATATATATATGCCAATATATATAGGTAGATATATGCCACCGTGGACTTTTGGTCGGCCTTTTTGAATTGTTCAATTCTGTGAGTACATTATTTTGTTATAAGTCGTAAGGTTTGAGTCAGTATGAAGCACGAAAGCGCTCAAAAATATAAATCTTTGCACTACACCAACTTTGTTCCACTTTGTATACATAAAATATTGATGTATCATACTTAGGAAGCTGTCCTAGTGCATAACGAAGCCGTCAATGAAAACCGTATAAAAATCTGTTGAGTAGTGTAGAAAATGTCGATGCACAAACAGACCAACAGAAAAACGACTTAAATTTATATTATGTATTGATTGGTATAGAATCGTACAGTATGTAAGAACTTTCTTTTAGATTTGAATAATAGTATATAACAACTTTTGTATTTACAAGTTCGTTTGACATTAGTAAGTTTCCAGACGACGTTGCGCGCTGTGGTCGTGCATAGTTTTGAGAAGTTCACTTCTACGTTAACATCGCAGCGAATTAGTTTAGATAATTACTGATTGCAACTAAACCTGGAATCATCGTATTTAGATGTCCTGAAGCTACATCCATTGGATTGAAAGTTATAGTATTTCGGCTGAATATTTTTATATTTCTCTAGGGTTTTATCCCAATATAGATTATTAATTTAATTATCGATATGGTAAAATCCCAATATGTCACATCCATTTACCATAGTCACATACCATTTTATCAAGGGGAACCCCACATTGAATAAAATTAAACTATTTATAACACTGAATTTACATATTTATAACCACCCATATAATTTATATTGTACGATTTAAAGATGGTATAGCTTCTATTTTTGTATGTAACTTACATGCGAAACAGTACATAATCGTGTTCAGAATTATTAAAGTTTTTTTTAATTAGTATCTCAAGACAGCGGCCTCAAATTAAAGTTACCTTTCATCTGAATTTACCGGAAGGGATATTTGTTGTACCCAGTAATCATAATCTCAGAGTTAAGTAAGCGCGTCCTCTCCCCTGTCATAATATATCCAACGTCCTTCAAAACGTATCTGCTCGGACGAATATGTCATCTATTGAAGTTACTTATCTGAATACCGTTGTAGGTGTAGATACTTGATCAAAACACATTAACATTTACTATCCTCTACTGTTTAACAGACCTTAATCACGTAATAAAAGATGGAGTGATTTATTATGGGAGTATTTATATGACCAAGTGAGGGCCCCCAAAAATATGGTATTTGGGAGAATAATTGTTAAATAGGAACCCTTACTAAGTGACACCTAATTTCAAAGGTACACTGTGATTGGGTGTGCCAAAGTGGACTGAATGTGCTTCTCATACTACCTGATAACCAATAAGAGATGACATGGCAAAAGCAGCTATTTATATTCCCAGGATTTCCTAATGGGCTACGGTCGAACAAAAAATCTAATAAATGCGATTTTAATCATGGTTGTTGATATTTGTTGATTCTTGTAATACCTTATTTTATGATTTTGTTTACTAAGTTCTCAAAATAACTAGTAAGTGAATGTTTTATCTGCCTTAAAATAAATTAAAATGCAACTGTCGGGGTTTAATAAAACAAATTTATATTATTATAATACCAAATTTTAATTGGTAACCAAATTTGATAGAGTAAAATTAGAAAACTCTAGTTCGCACCATTCTTCTCTTCTTCTTTTTATAATACCTTTAAGATGGGGTGTCACTTGTTAGGGGTTCCTGTTTAAAAATTTCGACTTTGGGGGAGTAAAAAATATTCATAAATCAAAAAACTTCCCAGTTGGTCATACAAACATCCCCTAAGTAAATCACTCCATCTCTGTTCATAAGAAAGTTAATAGTGAATGTGGAGGGCTTCTAAGACCACTTGTATTTTTATTAATGCAAAGGATGCAGGAAAATGCTTTCACCAAGATTTCAACCGACACATTTTGTTGACTCACCTTAAATCAGATGATAAATATTAAAATTGTAGTACTTTGCAACAAACCAAACAAGAACCTAATTTAATCCTTCTTGAAAGTTACCGGAGCACTTTACAAGATGCACTTCAGCTTCATCCCATCAGACAACCTTAATACAGTAATCATTGTTGTCATATAAATGTAATGTTGTTGCTGTAAAAGTTTGTAAATAATTCATACAATTTACTGCTTTAAGGCGGTGGATAATACCTCCTTAATATTGATTATTATGCTGTAGCAAATACCTGTCAATAAGGAAAGTTAATAAAAAATTAATAATCAATTATTATTAAAAAAGATTAACTTAATTTGGTATGCGGTAAGTTGCATAGCGGATAATAAAAATACACTCGTGTGGTAAACACAAAATTTTACTACATTAATAGTGTAGCGTAAATTCTATGTTTTAATTATTTGTTTGATATGTTTAATTTGTCTTTCAACATTAACAATATTTTACAGGAGTCTTGACGTAATATATTTCACCACTAATAAGAAAAGAAAATTACTAACATTTGATACAATACAATGGGAATTTTGCCAGTGTATTAGTGTCAAAACGTGTATTTGGTGTTTTAGCGTCGAAAATTGTTGATTTATTATATAAATCCTGTTTCCTAGTGTTAAATTTGAATAGCGTCGAAAATTATAGAAACCGTATTGTAACGTCTGAATAAAGTCGAGCCGTATTAGTGTCGAAAAATACGAATCTGCACAGCCAACAGTGGAAACAGTCGCCCGTACAACAATCCTAGACGCTCGGTATCTTACAGTGGTTATTACGATGTTACAATTAAAGAGTAATTTAATACTCATGACATATTTTTTATAATATAATATATACGCTAAATACATTTGATAATCTGTATCAAACATTGGATTTTCTTATTATGGCGGTAATCTTAATCTTCATAGAAAGTTTCAATGAAGTATAGAAAGTGGCAAGATTCCACTAATTCAGAATTACACACCATTTTCTCAGACTAATTGCGCAGGACAGAACGTTATTCTAAACGTTATTGTGAATTTAAAAGCACAAAAATCGTCATACGTCAGTTTTTTATCTACTATTACCTGTTTATTTCATCATATTACAAATTGAGGTTATATTTAAGATCTTATTTAATAATTATGTAATTTACGTAATTATTTTATTTATTCATAGCGTATATTTGTTATTTATTACTTGTGACAGTATATATATAAAGAGTTTGGATTAAAATTTTGCTGTTTTGATAGAAATATGTTTTCAATTTACAGAAGTTGTATCTAGGAAACTTGAAATGTCTTCTAGTCTTTATTAACTTAAACAATTTAGTGTTATTAATTTTGTTGGATATTACTTTGCGTATTGTGAATAATCACTACTTTGTTTTACGTCCACTTGACTTTGACCAGGCAGTTGAAGTGGTTTTAGAACCCTGAGTAGGAGGTCGTCTTCCAGGAGATAAAGCGACCAAAGTTGAGTTGATCTCCCGTCTCAGGATGCCTAGAAAGTGAATACATAGAACGAAGGCCTTTGTTCGTTGTTGACGCAAAATTAGTCAGGTCGGGAGGTACCGATAGCTATAGAAACCCTCATCCTCTTCTTAAGTACTCAGCTTCAGAAAGTTTGTTACCCAGAGGTAGGTGATATGTAGTACTTATAATGTGGATCAAGTTAATACTAACAATCCGCTTATGAATTAAAATCTCCAATAATCTCAACAAAAGCCGTAGCGCACAAGTATGTTAAACAATTTCTGACGTCACGTTTAGGTGGCCTTATGCAGCATAGATGTGTACAATTAGCACCGCCCTAGTAACGTCTAAATAGCAGCTATTTAGGAACTCATATTGAATTTCATACAATCTTTCATAAAGAAAAAGGTACATTGTGTCTGGCGATAAAAAGACGTAACGTTTCACCACAGACAATACAAACGTAGACGTCTAACTGAAACTAGTAGTAGAATCAGCAAACAGAATTCGCTAGTATTGCACCGTATCCAGTAAATGGTAGTTCCTTGATCTGGCAGTAGGATCGTGCTACAAACATTTTCCAATTGAGACTTTTGTGTCTTAAACTGGCTGTGTTTTTGATACCACATTTGGTTGAGTCTGATAGAAAATTGAATAAAAATGTAAAAATTCCAAATGGAAACAGTTCCATATGAAATATTGTATTTCTACTGATCTCAGTCCTACCAAATGTCAAAGATTTACATAGAATTCATGTTTTCTGTATCAGTTTCCCACTCATTATCCATACAGATTCAACATAAGCTACTAATTAGTTGCTAAATAGCAATAACTTTTGGTAAATTAAAATATTCATAATTATAAGAGTACTTTACTTATAAGAGAAATGTTGATTCATGAATGAAATAAAATATACCTTTCTACAAATTGAGCCGTAGGGCACATTTTATAAAGGATTGTATAGTCGGTGTTTGGTGGGTCAGTTGTTGTTAATGTTTTAGTCACAGCTCTTTAGGTTATATTTCATAAATAAAATAGGGATAGAAAACGTTTTCTCGTTCCACGACAAACTGTGGGCATTTAAAGTTGAATTTGTGGTTATCTTATAATTTGTCATGTAATATATTCAACTGGTACTGTAAATGCGTAAATTTGTGAACATGTTTGGATGTTTGACTCACACACAAAACCTAGTGGACAGATTTGGACGAAATTTGGCATGTACATTACTGAAATTTAAGAATAAAACATAACCATATTCTTATTCCGAAATACTCTTAAAATTAATTTAAAGACATTTATTTACTGTAAAATAGGCAATATTTCTGAAACCTGATAGAGTCACAGAATGCAACTTGCGACGCAATGTCCAAGTATTCTGTATTTGCGTAAATATAAACTGTCGTAGTTTAATGCATTATAGTAATGGCAAATAGTACTGTCTCATTTTTATAATAGATGACAGCAATAATGAACTCTAATTTTTTAATTGTGGTCTTTTAATTAAAATTTTGAATGCCATATTTACAATAGATAATGGAACAACTCGCGATGGGCCCGAGCACTAACATTATTCAACAAACAATTCGTTCCATGACTACAATTTGAGGAAATAAAGTAACATGCTGATAGAATATAAAAGTAACACAACATACAATAAATGCAATTTGCTATGACAGAAACTCGACGAGGGGACATCTTCCGTTTTTTTACTGAAAAGAAATACAACTCTGACAGGATATATAAATAAGGACGTAATTTCTTGACTGAACCAGGGAAACACGATGATATTTCAGACAGGGATTGGGAAGCTATAAGATATTCTGTACTGTATCAGGTTTACTAATACAGTAAAATATATATACTTTGTGAAATCGAATATCCAGAGTACAAACAAGGGCAGCGCGCCTGGTGGCCCGCAAAGTAAGCATACATTTCCCTTAAGGAATTAAACTAATCGTAAATATTATTATTAAATTGGGACTGTTTGAATATAAAATATCTTTGTGTGTTTTATACCCATAATTTTATCCACACACTATCCCAAAAACCTTTTTTCGTACAGTGAAAAGTTTTAGCACCAGTGTAGGCGGGTTAACACAGTCGGGATTTTATATTTTGTACTCTACCCCTTTTAACCCAAGTAAAATACAAGCGCCGAAAGTATACGCTTTGTAACTTTAGTAGGCTTCTCAGTCCAACGTGTATATGTACATATACCTTTAAATTTTGTCCCAAAGGGTGTATCGCAAAACAATCGCTCTTTTAAGATTAAGAATGGCTAATTATGCTATTCGAACCATGCCAGCAGAACATGTTGGTTACGAAAATTCAGATAGACCATTATCTGCACATTCGCTCCAATATAACCAAAATCATTTCGAAAATTGCTTCAACCTAAAGGAATTCATGATTTAGAACCAAAGCCTGAATTTAATTTAAATCCACTAAATACGAGGAACGTTGAAATCCAATATCAGGTAATTTTTAAATCTAAGGAACTAGACGGTCTGAATATAAGACGAATCTCTATATTCCTCCTCCATAAATATTATTTCTTCGCCAAAACTTACAAATATTCTGCGAGTAAGTACTTGTTATAATACATAATTGCCATAAGTAACATTTATTGTAACACATCTTATCTTCTTAAATTGCATTTCATTAAAAAAGGTCGCTTTCTTCAGTCATACATAATTAAACACGTATTCTTTGAAATTATAACATAGACCATGTTTACCATCTTCAGCCGTTTTCGTTGGATATAACATCAAATTAACTTATTTAAATGTCTATATTATATGCTATTTTAATGAACAAGAACGTTTTTACCACTTATTATGTCTTCAGAACGTTTTCTTAAAGGATAATGACTGAAGTGAAAAAATATTTCATTCGAAATCTTCTTCGAAATGTTTATTATTTTTTTTTAATAAAACGTCTTTAACAGATAGTCGATCTTGCAGGTGAATTTAGGCGACAACAAATTTACAGGAAACGTAATTTTCCGATTTCCGATGCGTCATGAGAGATAAGTTCACTAACTCTGTGCTCGCTGTTGGCGGAGGGGGAGGGGGTGGAACAAATATAATTAGAAACACGTGCCCTGCGATCAAACGTTCTCAAAGTTTCTTGTTTGCCAAGTTTACGTTAAACAAAGTGGAGTTAAACATTTTGCGGTCGTGGTTTAGTCAAAAACCTGTTAAAACTTGGTTATGGTCGAAACTAATCTGCCATTTGCAACTTCTCGACTCTCCTTCAAAATTGTGTAATATGCTGGATTAATCTTAAAACATTGTAAAACTAAACAATGTTACTATTTGATAGGTTTAAAATCTATCTGATAAAACTATCTTTAACTAGTAATTGTCAGATATATGCCTTTGCGGTACACTAATATTTATATATATATATATATGTATATATATATATATATATATATATATATATATATAATATGTTAAAAAAATATATTAAATGATACGTTTTGGAACTACTTTTTAATTCTACCCCATATCATAAATATTTATTTGTATCGGTAACTGAAATAAGATGGCCGTTTATAATGTTTAAATATTGAATACTAAATAGGCTATAACATTTCATATGTAATTGTTATCAAAAATGGACTCAAAAAGTATGTTAGGATGAATAGAAATAAAAATGGGTGATCGTAATTATGCATAATAATATTAAATCAAACTCAGTGGAAAGAACTAGGCTAGTTCTCTTTCTAAAATCACTCTAGGATTTCTAGTGTTTTACATAAATTGCATATAAAGTACGTAGTTCCTGATAAACCCCTTGTGAAATTGTTAAATCAATATTATTATAATTACAAAAGCACAAAATTATTTACATAAGAATGAAATTATTTTAAATGCTGAAAAAATCTTAACGTTAAATAATAATGTTCACGTTTCGTACACGAATGTACTCGAACAAATGTGAGACCTATTCATATTTGTTCGTCTAGAAAGCGATAAATGTAAGGAAATAATGAACTACTAAAGTTACAAACACGTAGCTCTGAAAAAGAAGCATCGTATAATGTGTATGACGTTGTTAGTCAAACAAAATATTCAAAGATTATTATTCAATCGAGAATGTTTTTTTTTATGTAGTACAAAAACATCTAATTATAACTTTCCATTTATGGGAAATAGATGGATGTAATTCTATACGAAGTTTGATTATTATAAATTAATTGAGTTCTGGATTTATGTTGATAGAGAACATGTCATTGGAATTCTCACTCACACATTTGCCAAACAATTACGAAAGTGAAAGGTTAAAAGAGTTTCATGATCACCTTACGAAAAACTATTTTTCACAAAAATTATCTGGAAACTACTAAATTTAAAGGTCATCTGTTGAATCTAGTTTATATTTGTATACTCGGTTGTTGAAATACGAGTGGAAGGTCGTGTTATATTGTCATAAATCACACTACTGTATAAAGCTAGCAAGGTGCCGGTTTGCATTCTTCCACTCTTGTAGCGGTAACAGATGGTGCCTCGTAGTGTTGTGATAGCCTTATATACTTTATATGATCCGAAGTGTACTGCGGATTAGTGTCTTATGCTAGCAGTATATTGCCGACACACAACGAGGTGTTTGTGTGTATTTCAGATCTTTGTGGAACTAAAATAAATAAATAACGTTTTTATCTGAAGCGATTTTCAACATTACATTGTTGTTTTTCAAAATAACTCAAGTCATACATTTACAATCAAGGCCCATACAAATCTATATATCATCATCCGAGAAATACAAAATTAAACTAATCAAACCTATAATACATTACATTAAACAGCTATTTAGGGGTGAAACACTCCTCCTCCAAAGCCAGTCTAAGATTGTTTTTAAACGAGGAATATCCATAAGCCTTTAGACTGTGAGGGACGCTGTTGTATATCTGGAGGCCAAAGTATCTAAATCCATTCCTCCCCATCTCCAGCCTGACCCTGGGCACCTCCAGCATGGCGTCCTGCCGAGTGTGACAGTCCCTAATCTCAGCCCGGGTCTGTAGCATCCCCCTGAGGTAAGAGTGCTTTCCCGTCAGCAACACCTTGTGAACAAAGCAAGCCACCTGAAGTTTGAAAATGCACTTTATCGGAAGGATCCCCGCTGTACGGCGATACTGGCTAACGTGATCAAATTTTCTCAGCCGTACACAAATCTTACAGCAGAGTTCTGTAACCTATCAATCAGGACCTCAAGGGTCAATCTTCCCCCAAATACAGGAAGAGCATAAACAATAACTGGGAAAACCACAGCTTTGACAATCTTCACAGTTTCACTTCCTCCTGGAGTACCCCTTAAACCTAAACAATACTCTTAACCTATTTATTACACCACGATTGATATTTTGAACGTGGTTCAAGAAGGTTAACTGCTTGTCAAAAGTAACGCCAAGGATTTTTACTGTGTCCGAAACTTGCAAAGGAACACCTCCCAAGGACAACAAAAACAACACACATGGAGTGTTGAGTGAAACACAGTTAAATCTAGTATTACATGTGGTTACTTTATCATTGCTTAGCTTGGACAGACTCACGTGTTAATTAATTTAAATTACAAAACACATCCAAATGTCAGTTTACTATTCAGTTTGTAAAGTTCACTTGTTAAGATATATTACATGAAGTAAAATTAAAGTAAAGTAAAGTAAACGCAACTGAAACCTTGAGCACTGTAAAGGACAAACAGGAAGTATTCATGCTTATTCGTCTAGCGATTAATTAATTATTGGTTTACGAAACGCTAAATTAAATGGATCAAATTTAAGGATAAATTAAGTCAGCGTTGCATCAACTCCATTAAATACAACGTTATTTAAAAGTTATAAAAGTACCGTAATGTTTTAAGCTGATCAGAAATGCGAATACTGTACTCGAGGAATAATATTTACCAGCGAGAAATACTAGTGCCTTACTCTGGAAACATCGGAGAGATTACAGATATTGTGATTATACAGCATTATGTTCTGATTTATCGTTTTATATTGAACGAGCTTAAAATTACGAGTTTTCAGACGAAATCTTGAAGTGGATACTTTTAATCGTTTTCGTTTCTTCGTAAGAGTAGGAGTGATCTAGCCATCACTGTCTCCATGTGTGTGTGGTCAACTATACGATATACAGAATAAACTCAGTTTTACATATAAAACCTTAAACTAAGGGTGAATTCGTGAGGAGGACCGTGGTGGATCCACTCACTGCCGTAGTTTGGGTTGCAATTTATATATGGGACTCTGCCTGGACAATTACATATCCAGGTGATAAACACCAGGTACAGTGAAAGAAATTTGTTTAATAGTGCTTTGTGGTTATTCAGAATTTGTAGCATCCATTCTCATTCCATAAAAAGATCATGGAAATGAGAATTCATCCATCATTTCTGTTCATTTCCATTTGTTTTCATTTTTTTCATTTTCATTGTTTGTTTGGTTGTATATGCAATCTTTCATTGAACAGAAAGTTTGTTTCATTTCTCAGTTTTCACAATCAAACTCAAAATAATGTATCAATTTTAAGTTTGACTATATGGAATACCATTAAGAGTGTATAAGCAAAATGTTCTTGCTCGAAGTTATAAGCTGGGCAAATTTCACTTCTGTCTCTATCCGAATGATATCTCAAAACCTTATTAAGCCATAGGCTTCATACTTTGCATGAAGCTTCATTTATATATAGGCAAGATCAAGTTGGAAGATGGTGCATGTCCTACATACGATTAAGCTGAGTGCCAGCGAAGACTATGACTCATGGAGATGGCAAAACTTCTCTTATATCGATTTGTATCTCTGTCTGTCTATCCATCATAAGAACTGTCTATCATCTAGAGAACGAAATGAACTATAGATTTTACATTTTGCACGATACTTCAGCATAGCCTATTACACAACACATACTCTGTTCAACCATTGTTATTCAAGAAAAATAAAATTAGTATAAAGTTACTTAAATTAAAATGAACTGATGTTTTGATATTTTTTTAAAATTAATTAAAGAAACTGAACTTATCACTCTTTCTAAGAAGCAGAACTTAAATTTAAACTATTCATATGTACTAAGAACATAACTAAAACTTCTCTTGGAACAAGTCAAACAAACTGGAACTATGAAAATAATTCTGTATAGTATTGAAATCTACTATTTGAACTTCCTTAATTATAAAGTTATTTTAAATCACGAACTATATATCATTGTTCACAGGTTATTCCTGCCAGTGATCATTGTAACTAAAACTTGTTAACTAAACTTGATGTCACTATCAATGTAGTCCAATGGTGTCTGCAGCGTTTTACACCCCACGTTCAGCACTGTTGCCATTTTTACATGTATGAACAATTACTGATCAGTCTCAACATCAGGAAACAGGTTGTGGTCAGCAGTGATATGGCAACACTTCATGAACTGTCACCAAGCTCCTGAACCCGGAACTACATATTTCGTGAAAAAAACAATTCTATATGTTATTTAAAAGGGTATACCAATTTAAAAAATGTTTTTGGTAACTTTTAATAAATTATTTTATGTATATCGTTGTAACTGGTAGTTCATCTCCGATTCTTCTTCAGTTTTAAATACTTCGTAAGTTTTTATTTGTTAAATACTCGCCTTCTTAAAATCATGTCGTTATCTGTGCATTCGTGCGATAAATTTTGATATCTTAATACTCGATAACTTATAATATTTCTTGTTCCAAGGAAGAATTCTAAGATTTTATGACTAATAGATCAATACGAAAGGTAAAATTAAAATTGTAATGTTTTAATATTTGTCTCATAGTAACTGTAATGGTAAAGAAAACATCGCGGGATAAACAAGTTTGTAAATAAATTAAGTACAATAATATAACATTTTATGAAGTGACATAGTTCCACATGTGATGGAGTACTTTGCTTGGTTGGGTGGTAAGACTTTCGTTACGTTCTGTCGATTGCTTCCATACTCTGTTGTCTCGGTTTAATGCTTTTGATGAGTGGAGATAATTATTGGGTGGAGGATGCCTGCACAGGTGGTGGTCAGCAGCGATATGAAAACACTACCTGAACTGTCATCAGACTATTTTCATGAGGATTTCTCTAGTAGAAGCTTTTGCAGTAGCCATGCACACTTCTGGTTCCTTACTTTTTAGCACCAGAATCTTTAAATATGTTTTAATACATTCCAAAACCAAGCTCCTGAACCCGGAACTACAAATTTCGTGAAAAAAAAAATGTTATATATTATTTAAAATCGTACATTATATCAATTTTAAAATTGTTTTTGGTAACTTTAAATAAATTCTTTTATGTATATCGTTGTAACTGGTAGTTCACCTCTAATTCTTCTTAAACAGTTTTAAATACTTTGCAAGTGTTTGTTTATTAAACATTCGCCTTCTTAAAATCATGTCGTTATCTACGCGTCTGTGCGATAATTCTTGATAGAAATGTCTTAGAGACTTGAAAGGTTGTACATATGTCCCTCTTGTTCAAAGGAAGAATTTTTAGATTTTTGCACTAAAAGGTCAATACGAAAAGTAAAAATAAAATTAAAATATTTTAATATTGGTCTTATAGTAACAGTAATAGTAAAGAAAACATCGCGGAATAAATACATTTGTAAATAAACTGAGTTCAATAATATGACATTTTATTATGTAACATAGTTCCACATTGGTTGGTAAAAGTTTCGTTGCGTTCTGTCGATTGATTCCATACTCCGTTGTCTCGGTTTATTGCCTTTGATGAGTGGAGATACTTAAGTTTGCTGGTTACAGCTGTTAGGGCGCCTTCTGGCAGCAAACCTTGTAGTTTGGAAGGAACCTCGCTATTGGAAGCTCTTAAGGTAATGCGATTTGTTTTTAGATACCTAAGTTGATTATTAATTAAATGTCACTATCACACCTTCTAATTCAACATCATTTAAGATAAGAAAGTTTTATTATCACAAGAATTTTCATACAATAATCATTTTGGTCAATTTTGTGACCAGACTCTTGTTAACCAAGGAAAAGAGTTGAGGGTTAAAATGAACATTTGTACACTATGTATATGAACCATAAAATATACTCCTGACAATATACATACTTTTAAAAGTCCATATTCTGACATGCAACCTTTTTCCCTAGGTCTGATATTTTGATGGCCCAAATTAATACTTTGAATTCTTTCAGTTCCTCGTGAAATTATTTAAAAATATATCTTTATTTTTCCTGTCTCCATAGAAGGCATCTTAAAGGGCTCTAACTATGAAAGTTTGATTAATCTGACTGGATGTGGAATTATCATGGCATTTAAAAATAACTTTCAGTTAGCTGATAGGTAGTTAAGGGCTGGTAATGAATCTACCGTTATTGATAAGTTGACTGAAACCTTGCCATCGTGGTTTCCTAGTTGAGCGGATTTCCTTTTCTGTGGTTTTATAATGTGGTTCTACATTGAAGACATGCTTACCAGGTAAACCTCCGTAATCTAAAATCTGACTGTGTAGATTGATACAGAAACGTTTTACACACACTATACCATTTTAGAAATGACATTTATTCAGGTACGTTTAAAACTGGAGTATCTAACCTTATATGCAAAGAGGTCCCAAATAAAATTATTTTTTCAAGGACGACAGACCAATTTAAATTTTTTAATGATAAAATTCTAATTAAATATTTCTTTTATTTTTATTAAATATATTCATAATGCATTTTTCAATATAAGAAATTAATTTTAGTATTCGTAGATGCAGCAAGTGTGTTCGTAACAAGAGTTTTGTGACACGTACTGAGAGGCGAATTCCTCAATAGCCAGAATATAAAGGAGTTGGAGTTGAATTTAAAACAAATTATATATGCTATGTATACCAGGTTGTTTCAATTCTAAGCCATCACAGTATAAACTGGAGAAGTTATGAATATGGGGTTGTGCAGCGTAGAATTATACGACCACTTTTACTTTTTGATCTAACTAAGCAGTATTGACATTGATTAATGTATTGTATGGCCTGACTTTCCAATATAAAGATTACGTCTCCATATTGTTTGACTAGATAACCTGGGAGGAAGAGTACTATATGGCAGCTAGGGGCTGCTTAGTGTATGGTAACAATTCAAAAACTCACTCCACAGCCAATCTACGTATATATCAGTATCGTTAAAAGATTAAAATTATTAAACTATGCTTTGAAATTTTATACCTTAACCAAAATAATGGATTCAGCTGCTACATTGTTGATAGAGACTCTCTTGGAGTGATTTTTAAAAATAGACTTTTAAAGGAAAGCGTTTGTGTAGATGTTACACAACAGACTAAGAAATTGCATTTTGTCATTCTGAATCAAATACATACCATATTTGATATAAACTATTTTTAACAGCATTACAAAGACTAAGTAACGATATCTTTCAACAGAATGATTTAACGAGCTGATCGCTTTTAACATAACTCAGTTACGACGATAATAATGCTATCTATTTAAGTAAAAAACGTATGAATAGCAGGCACTTCTACGTTATAAGATCACAATTTTGATTCCGTTATTACTAAACCGAAAATTGTAAAGTATAAGTAAACACTTCAAATACATTTTAGTTTCATTAATTATTTTAATTTGTGTAACTTAAGATATATCTTGTAAGCTTATTTTTAGCTCAGTAGCTCCAAAACCACATATACACATCCAAATTTACTGGAGCATAAAGATTATAACTACACAATAAGTTCCCGAGAAGTTTTACATACATTGTAATACACCAAATCTAAAAAATACCGTAACTAATGTCAAAATAATAAAACTGAAAAATTAAAATTGGTAAAAGGAAGAAAAATCTGATATCACAAATCTACTAGAGATTCAAATTTTATCATACTTTTTTCATTTGTTAAAAACACAATGAATCAACAAATTGCATAAGACAAGTATAGAATTTATTTATTATAAATAAGAAGAAAATAAGTTGCAAGAAACAATAAAATTAAGATTAGTTTACGTGTCCATCGCAAAAGTTATTCATATCTCATTTTATTGTTTATATTGTAATTGATACTGTGTGACTAAATAGACTACATATACCGGGTGAGGTAGACCACCCGTGCAGTATGACTAACGCGAGTACCGTTTATTTATTGACATAAAACAAAGCTTTCCCCGTTTGACATAAAACGGGAAATTTAATTTAAACAAAATTTGAGTTGGTGGGTTAACATTAAAATAATCTTAAAAGTCGTCATGTGGTTTATCAGAATGAAGCTGAGTTTCTAGTGAGCAAAAAATCAGAATAAACAAAACTCAAACTGATAAAAAATACAGAGTGTTCTGTAAATTTCAACATTAAAAAATAGCCACCACTTTAATACGGATTGAGATAAGTGAATTATGTTTTCGCCAACGAGTTTCTTTTAACAAGACTTTTAACATTATGTACGATTTGTCCTATGCTCACATTTTAAAACGTTTCGATTCGAACACTCGACTCTTAATTTTGGAACATTCTATACATATAGTTTGATGAACATATTTTCAATTGACTCCTCAATAGAGAATTATGAGGAGAGTATTTCTTCGTTTTATGTCAATAGACCGTTCTCCCTTTACATACTGTAGGAGTGGCCTGCCTCTCCCACTATATTAATAATATTTTTAATTACGAAATAACTATTCTGATCCAATTTAATTCGATTTAGTTCTCGCATATTATGTACAAAATATAGAACTCATTAAACTGTGAAGTAAAGAATTTCAGTTAAGGATAATGTTCACACATAGTATGACAGTTTAAAGGGAATGATAAAACTGTGAAGATTATGAATAAATAACAAAACTTGACAAGATTATCTGTATAATTGTTTCTCCATCAAATAAAAAACATTTATCGTTTACGTCTCCACTCAAATTTTCAAATAATACAAGTGTTTAGAGCATTTCTTTATCAAAATAAAGAGGCTGGAAAAAACAATACTTTGAAATAAAATGTAATTATTTTCTTTAATATTAAAAACCTTTACATAGAAAGTTTACCACCTAGACAATTACACTCGGGTTGTTTGAACTTAAATTCCGTGAAAATGTTTCGTACGTAAATGGCCAATCTTAGTTTGATAAAGCAATGGTTTACCCTAATTTATTCCGTAACATGTTCCTCTATCAGTTCTTTATACGAAAGCTTCAGTTTAAACCCCAGACTGCGCATTTTCTCTCAAAGCAGCTTTAGTTCTGAGAGACGGTTTCTAGATTTCCACAACGGAGTACTCGTATTAAAGCTTGAAAGCAATCACTAAATATTTATAATGTATTCACAAGCACACTGTTTTAATCATTTGTCTAGCGGAGAGGTATTTGAGGGAATTAAGTGAAGGGTCGTGTAGGTTGGCACCAATGGACTCCCACGTTGCCCGGCAACCCCGGCTATTGCGATACTTCGGTGTTGAGATCAGTCAGTCAGTAGTTGAGAAGTCGCCCCTGGAGTGAGGTATCGCGCCTGCCGCTTCTCGTCCCGATGTCGAGTTCCATCTGAAGAGGCAGGAGGATCGTGACATCATTGACACAGTGAGTTTTGGATTTTTTTTTAAACTCGTTTACAATAAAAACCTTAAATTGAAAAACAGTGAGCTCAGAGATTACTGTAAATAGTTAACTTATGTGGCACTAAAGGTTTTAAATGGATAGATAGGTAATTACCGATTGAATGACATTAGTAAATAAAATTAAGTTCTTAATTTTAAAGCATTTATATTTTCCAAGATTTACTACACATTTCATTATGTTCTGCCATAATGTAGCTTTCCTTTCGAAAATGAAGTTAGGTTACAAATGATAGTCACTTTCAGCTTCAAAGTAGCAAACAAAAGTTCTTCTAAATAAAAAGGACAACAGTATACAGCACTCAACAGTGGTAAAACACTAGAACGTCTTGAATACTAAATAACAGGGAAACTTCAAATGATTCTAAATTATGCACAAAATATTGTATAAATGCTAATTTTATGCACAGTAAATGTGTTACAGACCAATACTCATTTACATGTACTATTCTTTTTGTATTGAAGGTAATCCATAACTAAGCAAAGGTATAAATCTTGTTAAAATTCTAAGTTTTTGCATAACGCTTAATTTAATTATTTCAAGAAACCGATTAGTTTACTAGGATAACTTAGTGTGAGTCTCCATGTTTACTAATAAACATTCGGTTAATAGTAATTGTATATTTTGCCATCATAAATTGAGCAACCTATTCTTCAAGCCTTTACTCATAAACTAAAACTGAAGGGACTCTGCTCATATTGGGATTTTTTATGAAATTTGGAAATTGTGTATAGTATTTGATAATTATAACAAGAAAATTATATCACCAAATAGGCAGGTATTCTGTGGTTTCCTTAAATGCAATAACTCATGTTTCCTAACTAGACTTCTTTTTAATTTCAAAAAAACCATATGTGTCACACTTGCATTTGCTTTTTCTGAATTTTAATGAATTAAACACATTCTGTCGTATGTCATATTTATATTATTGATGCCTTATTTTGTATTATTTTGAAGGTTTTTTAAACTCATCAATTGTTAAAAACGCCTAACATAATATTACAAACAAGTGGTTTTACAATTAGTTGTTTGTTAATGATCTATGAAGCCACAACAGGTCTGGTCAATCTTAAGTGTTACTAAGGTACGTTTATATATGTATTCAACGTTATATGTATGTTCATTACTAATTTAGTTAGTTCATGAGGATTCAGTAATGTTAAAACCTTTTATGAAGTAGTCTCTCTAGCCGATACTTGTATGCACATCATATTGATGAGCGTCGAACGATAATTTTATCTTAAATAACTTGCAACATCATAAATTATATGAGCGGATTTATAGTAATGGAAATATTTTATATTTGAAGATCCTAAAATGATATTGGTTTGTTAAACCGGCATTAGTCGCTCTAGGTTTGAAGCCTCGATTGTCGTGTACTACCCGAGAGATCGAGTTATATCTATGGAAATCGCCGCAAAAAAGTAATTTTTCACAATCAATACGAAAGTTTTAACTTAAACAGAGATTTTTAAAGCAATAATTTTTTTAATATAAAAGAGAATACGTTTTTATACAATTGTAAAGTTTATTGAATACAAGTTTTTTGTATTTCAGTTGTACCTAGCTTTTTTTAATCACTATTCATATTATAGAAGCAGTAAATAAATAAAAGTAAACTTCGTTTAATTCATTTAGTATTAATATCAGTAAAACTAAGAGCACATCCAAAAACAAAATTCCCTTGTAAAAAGAACACGACGCAAACAAAACATCCTCCGTTTTCGCCTATTTTGTTGGGGTTGTTTTGTTTTTAATCAGGTAGATAAAAGGATGGTGCAAACTGAGAATACTTAATTTAAACCATATCAAACGTAACAAGGAACTATTGTATTGTTTATAACCCTGATTGGTCTTAAAAGACTATGGGATTGAACATTTATACTACTTTTTCCACAATTTTCTTAATAAAAAATAATGTCTAGATTCGACATTACATTTACAAAAATTGTGCAAAGGTAAAATTTATAAATATATAAATGGTTCATAAGCTCCTAATTTATGAAATCCTTGGTATAAAAATATATGTATTACGAAGTGTGTTAATCAGTTTTATTTCATTGTTACTTTATATCAAGTATTATACGGTGTTTTTGCTGAATAAAGCAATGCAGCTAGGTTACATATGTTCAGACATGGCCAAAAGCTAATTGAGCCTGTTCTTGCCGACTGCATATGGAGCCTGTTTTGGTCCTGACTGAGCCTGACTATACGTGATCACGGGCTAGAGCTATGGAACACCTAGACCTACACTACTGTACGAACACAACACGATAAAGTAGTTTTATTACAAATTCGACCAAACAAACAGGTACAATTTCTCATCAGCTCAAGCCAAACAACAAATTGATGCTGTCATCAGAAAGCTATTCACTTTGATCGTTACGTCGTATATTGCCGTTTATGTAATCGCTTCTGACTTGTCCTGTCTGTTTTCTGAGTGGGTGAAAAATAATCACTGATATCAGCTGCAGTATATTTGACCCATTGCGGTTAAATACATCGTAAGTAAATGAATCCACAGAATCCGGCTTTGCTTTGAAAAATTAATCCACTATTATCTACTCACTCCACTTACAGGTCACTTCAATTAACCGTAGATATGATGATAAAAAATATTGGCTTATAGTACATGTCATTATATGCATGAGCCAATAGCAATTAATACTCCCTCCGATCAATTATATTACAGAACAATCATAATAAATATAATAAAACACTGCGGACCTTGTAAGTTTTGTTGTCACGTCGTAAAATTTATAATGTAGTTATTACGTCATATTAATAATGAACAGCCTAAACTGATTCACCAGACTCGTGACTGGCAATTTTAACGTTTTACACGTTTTAAGAATTATTAAATAAATATCTCATATTTATTTTAGGTTTAAACTCTCTCTTTCTCTTACTAATACTTAAGCGCAACAGTTCATAATAATCTAATCCTATGAAATTTACAATGTTCCTCGCGTACAAAATGTTAACGCGTAAACCTTCACCCGGAAAATTTGCGTCTACTTTGCATTAAAAATCCCTCCGTGAAACTGTGCCCTTCCAGCTCTTTGTTGAGGAACACCTACTTAAAATATTATTCCTAAGCGGAAGGATTCTTCGTTGTGGCGTAGAGTTAAATTGTAGACATTCTGGGACTGTTTGACGATTTCATTTTTCTGTATGACATACAAATTCCAACAGCGACTATTAGCAGGGCTAGGCATTTTGTTGTAGAATTCCTCTCTATAGTACGAGCCACTTAAATATGTTGAAGGTTTTGTTATGTATTACCTATTATGTTATGTACGTACCTAACATCTTTAAATGTTTAAAAATGTTAGGCCTTACATAAACAAAATCAATACGTTATCCACTTTCTTATCCAAAATTAAGGGTTTCTGTTATCCCTCGGTTCAATCTAATTTAGTACTTTACATACACCACTCAATCACACCTTTCAATTCCCATTGCTCAATGTAGAATTAATTTTAATTATATTGGGTACTCAACATTGTATGTACTATAATTCTAATAGCATAGGTAGGCCTTGTTTTAACAGTTTTACCTTCAGTGTGTTTTCTGATTTCCAACTACTTACAATAGTAATTAATTTTTTTAGTTTCCTACCAACAACAATGCGGTGGCGACCACAACACCGGCCGACCACTCCCACTTCCTACACCACCACCACTGTCCACATCTGATATCTTATCTCACGCCTTATCTCCTCACCACAAACACCTCAAGTCTGCATATATTTACTAAATCAGAAAAATATTTAAAAATAAACATTTTCGTATAATAGTTGTTTCAGAATCTTGGCTTGAGCCAGGTATTAAGGCAAAATATGTCTTTATCGGGATACATTCTTTTAAGGAATGACAGGATAAATAAAGTGAGGGGTGGGATGGCAACATACGTGAAGGAGGAGCTTAAGCCTAAATTATTTTCACTTGACTGAATACTTGACTAAACCCGAATTTATTTTTGTAGAAATTAGCTTGCTTGGCTCAGTTTGGTGTGCCACCGCCCAACCAAGGTCGGTCATCTGACGGACTTTGAAAACGCCCTTTCGCGTAGTCGATGTATGCTCATCGGTGATTCCAACATAGTCTTATTCATGGACAATCAACGTTACGACTACAAGCTACTTACTACTTATGTTATGTTTGATTCTTGCAACTTGACTATACTGCCACTGGAATTTGCACGCCACACTATAGAGACAGACACTCTAAATGACCTCATAGCTGTCTCTAACCCACAAGATATCGTCCACCATGGGCAGCTTCCAATGTCATCTGTGTTAAAAAAAAATGATCTCATCTATTGTGTGTCTCCTGTCAAAATTCCTAGGGCCTCGACTATATTCATCAATTATAGAAATTTAAACAAGTTGAGTGAGGTTGCTTTTATAACTGGTGTTCTAAATTGCCCATGGTAAGACACTGAAGTTTTGCAGAATGTTGATGACATAGTAGAAGCTTTCAACCAAATAATCTTATCAATACGGCAAACACGCACCACTTATCACTAAGCGGGTTTCAAAAATACATCCTGTTCCTTGGATCACAGCAGACATTGGTAGACTAATGGTCAAACGAGACTCACTTTTTGGAAAGCTAAAAAAACAAATTAGATGACGATGAGATAATGGCATAATACTGATATCTGAGAAATAGGGTCAAACAGCTTCTAAAAAGTTCTCGTCTACAATACACCCACAGGTGTTTTTCAAGAACAAAAACAATATTCCCAAGATTTATGGCGCAGTCAAAGGTCTTGGTCTGGGTAAGCAGAAGGAGTCGTCAAGCCCATGTTCCATTAAATTAGCTGAATTGGTCTTTCGCATTCTGCGGTCAAACAAGTAGCCATCATTTAGTAGAGAAGTATATTTTGAGGTATTTTGCTGCCCAAACCGTCAGAGGAGGTGAGTTCTAGGAATCTTCTTTCAAGCAAATCATCCAAATTATTGTTTCTAAGGTATTGATGTATTAGCCGTATAACAAGCAATGCTCTAGGTTTTTATCAAATCCCAATTCGGTTTATAAAATACATCTTGTTTGTTACATACCATTAGAGCTATTTTCCAAAAGTTCTTTAGGACTTGAGTATTCCCTCAGTAGAAGTCTGCTCTTGTTCGTCCCTTACAAAACACCTCAGGCCCCTTTCATTTGTCAGGATTTTAGGCCGATTACCATCTTGCCCGCTCTATTTAAAGGCCTTGAAAGAGTCGTGCACTGTCAAATTACCGAGTACTTGACCAAACAGAACATCGTAAGTGAAAGCCAATCAGATTTTCGTTCAGATTACAGTACCGAATCGTCACTTCTTCGTATCGACATACGAAAAGCTTAACAGGGCACGATTCTTATTTTCTTTGTTTTTTCAAAGGCATTTAGTTGTGTAAATGATAAACCTTAGGTTTTTATGAACGGATTGTTTCTTGGCTGAGGTCATATCTTTCTGGTCGGCGGCAGTGTGTTTAAGTTGTTGACGAAACGTCAGACTGTGAATGAGTTACTTGTGGTGTATTCCAAGGCTTAATACAAGGACCTCTTTGTTCGTACTTCATGCGAACGACATAACATTAAGTATTGATCATTGTAAATATCACATGTATGCCGACGTCCTTCAAATATACTTCCACTTAAGGCCAAGTACAATAAACTATTGCATTCATTAATTTAGGCATTTCTAATCTAATCGAACGTACAAAAATAACAGTATAAATTTAAATAGTAGTGAGACTAAACCAATTATTAATACTCATTTTCGGCTAAAATATCAAAGTAAATGGTCAAGTTGTGCCTTACTGTACCAAAGTAAAGAGTCTTGGGGAACTATCAACACAAAACTCACATGAAACAATGCCGTAGTTGAGATCTGCAACAAAGTGTCTGCATGTATACACTCGCTGAAAAGTCATCAAAACGTTTTACCACCTCGGTTGGTAATTAATTAAACTAATTCTGCTGGAGCTACTGCAACTCTGTCTTAAATTACATGGTGAAATAATCCAATAAATAATTGGTTAAATAATGCAAAGGACTCACAGTTACTACTGTTTACGCTACGCTTTTGCCGTACCAAGAGATGACGTATATCCGACCAAGTCTTTTAAAGCTAGCTGGTCAGAAATCTGCAAAATTCTCTCTTTTGCTCATTCTTTTATCCACACGCAATTTCCAAAATATTTCTCTAACAATTTTGAGTTTGTAGCACAAAGGAGTGCAAGTGGGTCAATATCCGGGTCTTCAGTCCTGCGTATGCCCCACCATTAAACTGTTGCGTATGATAAACCATTTACAGTATCGGATTGCTGACTGTGGAAATTCCTGCCTGTTAAAATCACCCCAATATCCATCCATTCCCTGTTTTGGTTTCATTAAAACAGTATTTAATGGAGCGATGATTGCGGCTGTTGCCTCAAGACTTCAAAAACCGTTATTTGAACATTTTTTTCAAATAATTTATTCCATCACAATCAGACCATATGATGAGGTGGATGGCTTCGTCAATGGTGTTAAAATATAAATATTCAGCCATTCCCTGTTTTGGTTTCATTAAAACAGTATTTCATGGAGCGATGATTGCGGCTCAAGACTTCAAAAACCGTTATTTGAAATTAGAAAAGATTGTTTATTAGGTTTTTTCAAGAATTCATAAACTGCTCTCAGGATTATGTTGCACAAAACAAAACAACACTTATTAAAAGAACTGAGCAAAACAGCAAAGGAGTTTAATAACAGTTTTTTATCCTAAGGATTGTTATTTATGACTTGTAGTACGGTAATTCCCTTACGACAGCAATCCAGAATTTTTTTGCCTTATGGTAACATTTTTTTCAAATAATTTATTCCATCACAATCAGACCATATGATGAGGTGGATGGCTTCGTCAATGGTGTTAAAACATAAATAAACTATTTAAAATTCAGAACACTATGGCCACAAAATACTAGCAAATAAGAAACAATGGAAATCGTTAAAACACGATCACACACGAATGAAGGAATTATAAGAACGAAAGGACAGGAGCTAAGTAACCCCAGTACCGTAACTGTGTTGGGTTCGCCGTTATATCCTTGCACTTATCATATCCCTTTTTAGGGAGCACTTGATCGAACTTTTTTCTTACGTACGGTGATACAAAGTCCGCCGGTCGTCTGGAACCAGCCCCCTTCACCTTTTTTGAATACCTGCCAATAAGTTTTGAGCGCTCTGGTACAGTTAATTATTACAAACAGCCACTTTATATATCTTACCATGAAATAATGATAGGAGTGACACCCTAACAAGTGTTTAAACTCCCGTGACTGGTTGGAGTAGAGTTTCTGCAGACCAATAGATCACTATTGTTCTGATTTAGTCACCATTATTTCAAAATAAAGCCTTGTCACACCTAAGAACGCTTCGGGATAAATGTACGTTCTTCCCAGAGTCCCTCTTGAAAATTATAAATTCAACACAATGCTTTTAAACCTTCTTTGAGCTCTAGGTGCAAATACATTTTATAAGGATACAACCTTTTGTCCAGAATTCATCCAATAGACATAAATTTAAAAGTTGGATGTCTCATTTTACAGGCAAATTTAGGGCTAAGAAGCCATCTCTTAACGCAACCTGGGGGTCAACGGCTTAAGATAGCGGAATCGGCTTTTCTCTACGATGCATTTTTAAAGCTCCCAAGGCACTGTGCTTCGAGATAACTTCCTTGAATACTATATATCGGGGTGCAAGTAAAACCTTTTGTAGATAAAGCTATGCATTTTCACAGAATGTCTGACTCATAGCTTCAGGGAGTCACATAAGTTTTATGGTTTAAGACTTAATTAAACAACATATTTCAAAACCAAATAGTATTAGTTAGCTTTATTCATAAACAAGGAAGGAGTGCGGTGCACTACGTGTCGCGTAGCATGTTGAACGAAAGATTTCAAACCTAAATCTCCACTCATATTTGCAGAATTACTAACCAAACTTAAAAAGCTCCATAACCGTTTTATATATTTGGTCTTAATCAGAGCACAACTTCTCAAGTGATGAATTTTTAAAATTGCAGTTTGGTTGAAAAGCAAAACAATCGGCACCTGCATTCGTTGTCACTGACATCAAAAGTGAGTTATTATTTGAAAAATATTGGCTTTTTATGTCTAAACGAAGAAATAAACAAGCCAAATCATAATTTTACTCCCGTTATTGTAGGTGTGATGGTTAGTTTGTGGTTAAATTTCAAACTCGGCTATCCAAACGTGTTGATCTGATCTTTCTGTTAAAGCACTGTCTTTTGACTTTTTGAACCCTATAAACAATAGATTTCCTCCTACAATTTCAAGTCTCTGGCACTTTTAAGAGTTATCGCACAGATAGACAGACAGACAGACAAGGACACGATTTTAAGAAAACCCTCTCGAACCTACAACGGAGCATCGAAGGACAGAGTGCAACAGAAAACAGGAAATGGTAACTAGGGGGCTGTTACGACCTCACCACGGGTCTGTTGTACTGCTTGCATTGCATATCAACTAAGTGCATAGACCTTTGACCTATTTAGTAAAACCTTTCCTGCTCTTTGACCTATTCATTCCAAATAGATATTTTCCTTTGACTAAGAGGAATCAACGTACATACCGTGTTTCAAGTCTTTATGACCTGTCTGTCAATATTAATCGTACAGATGGACAGGTAGTCGACTGGACAGACAGACAGGAAGTGACACAATTTTAAGGAGAACTTTATATAAAACCAGCCAATCCAGTAAAGTAACTTCATCACATGTGGTGTTAGTGTACTCTTATAACCGCTCCAATAACATATCATCTAATTGAAATTTAAATATGGTATATATTGTAACTCAGACAACGTGGATACTAGCCGGCTAGGCGGTACTAATAGGTTGACCCGGTATTGATATTTCTATTTCAGTACTTAACACAAAATACATACATTATTGGATGTATTAGCGCATATGACAGTATATCATTTGGACATTTCTATATATCAGTTTAACAAATTTTATTGAGTATTGATTACACTAAAACCATTGCAATAAAATAATACATTTTTTGTATAGTTGTTAGAAAAACTGACGTATGACGGACGTATTTTGAAATCTTATTACTTTTGATTATCCAGCGTATGACAAATCGCGGATTCTGGCTATTCGGCTTATGACAACTCGCGTCCTCTGGAAGTGTTTCGTGTTTACATGTAGACTACCCGACTTTTAGAAGCTTTGTGCTTCTATTTATTCGGCGTATGACAGCTGTTGACTCCGTCAAATTAGGCTTAGCAAGTACCTGGTCATTGGAAGCTTATGGTTATCCATTGTCTGACAAATCATGGCGTCTGGGAGTACTTAGCCTTTGGAAATACCTGGCCTACAGAGGCGAACATTAATTGCAATTGGACTATAGAAAACTGTATGAGGTGGCGTCGTATACCCCTCTTAATTAATGTAATTAATATGTAACATTAATTACATATCATATCATACTAATTATTCTGAAATTACGTGGTTTATTATAACAAAAGAAAATACTTCACTTCAAAAGTACGATTGAAAAACGGCCTCATTAAAAGTCTGGTGAATGCTAACTCTTCCATAAGTGTGTGGGGTGTCCCGCTTAGTATTGATCAGATAGTAATGAATGATAGGTAACTCATTTTAAACATTCCATTAATATGCAGCTAAACGCTTGTTTGTCTTTCTTGCAATATTTAACTTTTTTTTATTAATTAAACGATAAAATACAATACGTTTAAGTTTTGTTTAACGAAAGACCAATACAAATAGCACAAAACCTATTAAAACCTTTGGATGCGTATTGATTATATAGGATTGCATCTACATGCAATCATAAAACCTTAACAATATGAAGAAATGTAAAAAAATCTTAACTATAAATTTGCCTTGGACCTGCAGTGAAATAAGCAGTGTACTGTGTAAAAATAACATGTTGAAGTTTCGATTAGAATGCATACTGACTGAGTATATTTATGTGTTTACTGATTAGAGCTTAAAACTCAATGTCAAAAATCTTCAATATAAAGCTAATGCTGGTTTCTATTTGTGTAAATCAATTTGTTGTAAATTTTAAGAGAATTTTTGCAACCAGGGCCACTACGCGGTACTTTTTAGAAGGAAACTATACTTTACGCAGTCACTTTCTTGTTTACACGATTTAAATTATTTTAAAGATACCAAGATTAAAGTGCAATTCTGCATAGAGGCTCAAAGTTTCTGTAAAGTTTCTTAATGAGCTAAACCGGCCTAAGTGAAGAATGAAGCACTGGTAAATGCCGTTATTTTAAGCATTCCATGGGTTACTATTTGAATATTTAGCTGATTCTTACTGTAAATCAAAAATGCCCATACTATGCTGTAATAAATTAAACCTTAATTCAAACTTTTATTACTCCCCACGATTTGTTGGTGGTGAGGGAAAAGGGGGTACCACTTCACCTATTTATAGATGTCTCTGATGTCAAAACGATGTAAAGGTTCGTCTTGAACGTCTTCGTCGCCGACTTTCTTTGGATCTCTTTAGACGAACATGACTCCAGATTCCAGGTGTTCTGAGTCTGAGACAGCGTCAGATTCCAGACGCTGCGTTAAGAGGAAGATAAACTGGAGCTTAACTCAACAATCACACTAAACTCAAAAGATAATTAAAGTCACATCTGACTAATCTGTGTCAAATAATATTTGTGTTTAATATAAATTTGAGTTCAAATACTTTAATAAACATAAGTAACTTTCTAACTAGGCATATAACTAATCAGAGATATGGAGTAGGCCTATATATCTCACATTGGTATAATGTGACCAACAATATGGCGCAGCGATCCAGTATTTGCTATCTAGAGAAGTTCGTGTGTAATCACGAGTATTTAAAGTTAAATGCATTAATGCCGATAAAGTAAATTAACTACACAATGTTTAATCTCGTATCAATTACAACGCAAGACATTCCTTTTTCAGTTGTCCATGTCTAGTTTCATAAGAGTTTCAACACCCATGGCTTGAGTCAAAGCGTACTTTGACCTGTAGTACAGGACAACCTCAAACATATAAAGGCAAGATAAAATCAATAGTTTAAGCTGCCTGAATGCTTCTCTACACGACTCTCTAACTTTATACCTTAATACTCTTTCCAGCTTGAATGTAGAACAGCTACCTCCAAATTCTTAAGCATACTCCACATGAGTAAGAATCAAACCAAAATAGTCTGTTCTTAATAGCTCTATGGAGCAGATTTGCGCTAGGTTACGCAAGGCCTGAGTTAACTCTTGAGAATACGGTCATTGTGATCGTTCTATGTCAACCCTCTGTCGTGGTGTATTCCAAGAAACTGTCTAGAATAATTTGTCTCCTCTATGACTTCATCATCCACCATAACATTTTTTTTGTTTAGTTTATTACGTTGCAAAAGGCATTATTAGCAAGTTGGATTTTGAATTATTTGTTTGCAAACTCATTGTATCGAAATTACGGATGCATTAATTTAAATCGAAAAATTATTTGATTTCTAATTAAGCTGACGATTTGTTCTTTACACAAATAGTCGTGTCTTCAGCGTAATGAATCACTTTATCTCTCTGGATAGATGGACTTTAGTCCATTGACATAGAGATTAAAAAGAATTGGGCCAAGAATTGATTCCTCGGGGACACCTTAGGTTACGTGCATTTTACCAGACATGACATTCTCGATTTGTACACACTGAACCCTAAGATATGACAAGATCCATTTGTGCGACAGACCTCGAGTGCCGAATTCCTCTAACTGGTACAACGATGTCGCACGGTGCACGCAGTCAAGTCTTCAGAGAGGCCAAACAATTCTGAGCACATATTCTCTCTTCCCCAACCTATCGACAACAAGTTACACAGTTACACTAGGTTTGAGACTGCATCGACTGTTGATTTGTTTTTTTCTAAATCCATATTTATCTGCATCTAAGATTTCAAAACGTGAAATAAAAGTTTCCAATCGTGCTAAAAAGATCTTTTCAAAAGGATTCCTGATGGCAGACAAGATTTAAAATAGGGCAATAATTGCTAACTATGCAAAGATTGTCTTTTTTGGAAATTTGAGTGATTTTAGTTGTGTTTAACATATCTGGAAAGGTGCCAATTTCAAAGAAAAAATTTATCAATTTGTTCAATGGTGCCAATTGTTTGGAGCATTGTTTGAGTAGCCAAGACGATGTGCCATGGATTTCACAAGACTTCCTGGACCGGAGGTCCTGCATGACCCGAGCTACCTCCTCCTCACAGGAGCCAAAGCCACTGACGTCACCGGCCACCGAGAAACTTGTATACGAGCGGGAGATTATTTCATGTTATTATCTGATACGTGTACAGAGCTGAAATATTTACTGAATAAATCAGCAACCACTGAAGTATCCTTTATTTTTTGTTTACTGTCGTAGATTTGGATTTTATTTGATTTTTTGGGAAAGTTAGACATATTCATGATTTGACCAGGTCGTCTTTGAAAAACTTCATAGGATTTAAAACTTCTCTCAATTTCACAAGCCTTGGCGACCTTAATGGTTTGTCAACGAGTATACACTTCTATAATTTTGGATTTTTTAAATTCTGTCCTGACGTAAATGAAGTAATAAAGCATAATTTTCTCTCTAGATATCAGAACTCCACGAGTTACAAAAGTGCATTTTTGGAAATTCGGAGGGTTTTAGTTTTTTAAAAGGACATGTTGTGTCCAAGTAAAATAAAAAAAACGTTCATTAAACGAATTGCACTCGTAGATCTTATTCGAAATCTCGGAAGTGAACGAAGAAAGTCCAAGACTCGCCATCAAAGTCTTCTAATTTGGTAGACGTAAACCTATATGTCTGGGGTTAGAGGATTGTGTATAGGCTATTGCTGTCAATTTTATTTGGATTTCGCCCATCTTCGGCTACGCTAGATTTATACTTGAGAAGACTACATGTCTTTTACATAAATATTCTAAAACGCCCACAATTTAGGAGTAATGTAGGTGGTTATGGGGGGGGAGAAAATATGTTTCCAGAATCACGCCATGTAAAGTGTTGATAAAAGATCATAGTAAACACTCTAAATGTTCACTACATAGTAATTGCAACGCAAACTGTTCAACTTTTGGCTGATTTGTGAAGGAATTAATACATTCACTCATAATACATGCTAATTATTTTAGGAAGATAACCTACGAATAAATATATTCAGCAAGTAATCGAAATCTATATTATACTTTAGGCCATGAAGAAAGTTTATTTTTAAGCCGACTTTACATAAATATGCTTACGCCATCAGCCATATGAGAGAATTTCAGGAATAATGTTTTCACTCAAATATCTGTATATTAAAACTTATATCCCACTTTTAAATTTTATATTTTTATGGTTTATGCTATATAATGTGGACTTGTGAACACGGTATTGAAGTAGTTTTTATTTAATCAAACCAAACTTGGCGCGGACATGATAATTACACGTGCTTGAATAAGTTCATTAACCAACCTCTCTCAATAAAAGGTTTCCCGTGGCGGTTCATCGCGTTTGTAATTGTTTATCACAGCCTCTGTACCACACATCAAAGAGGAGACCTTTTAACCGTTCCAATCAATTTTTACTGATACATGTTCAATATTGCGAAAGGGAATACAGTAATTATAGCCAATATCACGCAGAGCAAAACTGCTTCTTATAGTTTTTTTGTACATCGTTAGTTTAAAAATATACAACATCGTACGAAAGTTTTAAACAAGTATAACCTACTAAAGCCTTATAAAAATGCGAGCGAACTGGATAACTATCGCAAATTCTAGCGAATTCAGACAAAATTGATATGTAAATATTAATTGAATTGCATTTATATAAGTTAGTTGCTACATAGCTTCATTCTACACCAAATGTGACTTCACATTTATACATATTTATAAAATATATAAAAGTTTTATATTTTAACATTTTCGCAGTTTTAAAAACATTTTATTTCAACTAGTGCCCACCCAATATATACTCAATACCTTGTATTACTTTTAAATTATTTAAAACATCTAAAGCAGTATATTTCCTAACACCTTTACGTAACGTCCGTTAGAAATGTCTAATAGAGTTTTATACGTAAACTATTGTTAGGTAATATAAAACTGTAATTTCCCTTCGGGTCTGTTCTTGTAATGTTTCAATATAGTGGCCATACAATATTTTTTGTAAAGTTTACGACAACACAGCAGCAATACGAGTGAATCAATAATTACCAAGATTGTCATCTGTTTTGATTTAAACCGAGCACGATCTCTTTAACATACCCGAAGTGGAGGGTTAATATGCCGTATTAATTTATTTCCGTCAGTATAGCAGCTACCGCATCACTTTTATGAACAGCTCTTTCTTGGTAATTTCACAATGTATAATTTTCATTTAATTAATTTTAATATTTTCCATTCATCATCTACAACATTTTTACAAACGTGATTACAAAATTATTTATTTAGATTGAGACTTCAATTTTTTATCTCTACATGCATTGTTTCGTTTAGTATAGCTGTTTACATATTAACGTTTCTAAATGGTAGAGCTTCAACATCTATAAAATAATACAATTACATGTCAGTCACTAGAGTTGCCATCAACCATATAACTATCAACCTTCAAAACTAGTATGTAGTTTTTTCCGAGTGTGCCGGAAGCTCATTACATTATTCTATGTAAAGAATCTGAAGACAGATATTAATAACATACCTTCCGGTCCAAAGCTATAAATAACAAAGGATGTCAACTGAACTACGCCACTTCACTTAATTCATAGAAGTTTGCTGAAGCTGGCTCTCAATCGTATGGCTCATTTGGCTCAAGTGTACTCATCTGTCACTGTAAACTTGGTCATTACTGAAGGTACACTAATGTTTATAATTGTACATTAATCTTGTAACAATTGTCATTATAAATTATAACCATTAAGAAAAATATTAGTTTTAAATTGTAATGACCATTTTTATATAAGAAACTATTAATGTGAATTCGGAACACCAAGAATTATTGCTCTTCTATTAATGATCTATGTATAGTTTATGAGCCGAAAGCTAATTTAAATTGTATAAGTTTTACATTATTAACCTGGTTTTCTTCAAAATCGATAGAGGAATTAACTCCAATATAATTACAAGAAAATAAAAGTTCTTTAAACAACCAAAACTAAAACTTAGTTAGCGGCAACTAGCCGTATGAGGACTTGACTATTTGGCTGAAATCTCTGTCTGGCCCTCGTTGGTTGACGGAGATATAACTATTGTTTACGAGTGTGAAAGTTGATATTAGGCGAGTCAAGCTAAAAAAGGAAATGCTCTGAGAACAATACTGTTTGACATGTTTAATCCATTACATATCTCCTCATTTCGATCCCTACAAAACCTAGCGCACCTTTCGACGTATTTGTTTCTTAAAAGACATTTCTAATTTAATTATTGTAACAGGAAACCCCATTTACAGTTTTAATACAATGGATAGTAAACCAAACAACCTATCGATTTCTAAAAAACTAGGTTGTGTCAGCGTGCTTATACAATGCAAACTGGGTTTCCCGGACTATACAATTTCACACTGCTAATATGTTGGCTCACATCGATCACCTTTGTTTCTCTCTGTGTTTGATACTTTCAATATCTAAGGGAAATGGGAACAAAAAAACTAAAAGTAATAAACTATAAGTAATATTCTGACCTTTGCAAAGGATACAAACTAGGTGTACAATGGTTACAGTTGCTAGCGGTTTTAACATAACAATAAAGAACAAACATGGGCATAAATTCAAAACAGGGGTTGATACTCCAACAGCAGGGATTAACATTTCATGTCCTTCAGCCCTCTAGCGACGCGGATATTCATATAGACTGTTCGTAATTTACGTTAGTTACTTTTGTAAAATGTGTCTTTGGGCTGTAAAAAAACGTAAATAAATACATTACTATGTGTCTAAAGCACGTCGTTTTACATATAACCGATTTATGACTATATGTTTTTTTTTTTTACAATAAAAATTTCACAACTCACTCATGGATTATGTTGAAGCCTTTAAATTATGCGGCCAATTGTGGTACGACGCAAGATCTAACTTTCGACGTAAAATAAAAATATGTAAATATAAAACAAAATTTTGTTAGCTACACCATTTATAACCCAAGAATTGCTGTACCGATTATAATAATCTCTGACTTTTTAATTCTTCTACAACCCGAATAGTACAATATAAATTAAAATATCCAATATATATAAAAAGTTCACGAAAAAATCAAGTAAATAGAAAACATATTTGTATATAATAGTGTAGATTGAAAGAGCCTGTTAAATTTAATCAACTGTTCTGTGTTTACATTGCTTTTATGGCAACACAGCCATATTTTGAATAAATTAAACCTTTTTTTCAATTTGTTTACATTTATAATCTACTAAGCAAACAGTAAGCTTGATAGTAACAACACTTCTTAAATTCAACCATTTCTGGAACCACTATTGAGCACAGAGTAAGTGTATATCCAGATAATAGAATTTAATTTTTAATTAAAATATACTTTTAACTGTACATTTTAGCAAACATAAAGTATGCACCGCTTGTTCAGTACTGTAATGCAGATCTTAAAGAACATGTTACTATTTAACATTGACTATAAACTTAAATACTGTTATAAAACCCATCTTAGTTGTCTTTTGACTATCTGTATTTACTATTTATTAATTGTTGATTTACATTTGTTTATATTGTATTATTTTCTATTTTTTAAACACTTTATCACCTGAAAACGGTTTTTATCAAAATATTGTGTAAATGTTTTAAAAAAGTAATTTTTTGTACGGTATATAATATAGAGAATTTGCATATATCTTTTCAAATGCCACCTTGAGTTATTAGAAGTTATTAGAGTTATACAATAAATAAATCACACCCTGGCCCAAAGAATATCAATATAGGAGACTTAAAAAAACTACAACACACAAAGATAACACACACAACAACAGAACAAGGAAAGTCTGGTCAAACAATATCAGTATAGGAAACAAAAATAATTGACCGTCAGAACCAAACTCATGCAAAATACATGGTGACACAATGGCCAGACTAAATATGGAGACTAAATATGGAACATTTATTGCAACAAGGACAGTCTGGTCAAGCAATATCAGTATAGGAAACAAAAATAATTTACACATGTTGACACAATGACTAGACTAAATATCGAACAGTTATTGCACACCAAGGACAGTCTGGTCAAACAATATCAGTATAGGAAACAGAAATAATTGACCATCAGAACCAAACTCATGCAATAGACATGGTGTCACAATGGCCAGACTAAATATGGAACATTTATTGCACCAAGGACAGTCTGGTCAAGCAATATCAGTATAGGAAACAAAAATAATTTACCGTCAGAACCAAACTCATGAAATGTGCATGGTGACACAATGGCCAGACTAAATGTGGAACAGTTATTGCACCAAGGACAGTCTGGTCAAGCAATGTCAGTATAGGAAACAAAAATAATTGACCGTCAGAACCAAACTCATGCAATATACATGGTGACACAATGGCCAGACTAAATGTGGAACAGTTATTGCACCAAGGACAGTCTGGTTATCATTGTTTGGTAGAGATTCCAACTTCAACGACTGGACCCGGTTAAACATTCAATGTTGACGCGACTTCATCACTTAAACGTCTTTATTATTTCGCTAACAAACGAATTTTCCTTATTATCATATCTATAATCGCATTACAATAACGGTGTTTATTATATTACATGTATGAATCTTTGTTATACTTTGAAAATATCTATTTATAATATACTACTTAAACTACTTAAATAATAATGTTTAATAAATTAAATTACCAATGTCATATATATATATATATATATATATATATATATATATATATATATATATATATATGAGTGTGTGTGTGTGTGTGTGTGTGTGTGTGTGTGTGTGTGTGTGTGTGTGGCGCGCGCGCGCAATAGATAATAAACCTATTGAAAGTTAATAAGGTTAAACTGTATAATTAGTTTTAAACTGTGATTAAGTATTTTACAACCGCATATTATCATGCACTGCGGTTGTATACTGTTTGTGACGTAATGTAATTCAGTAATGCACCGGATTTCGGTAATTCTCTGTCATGCACTCAACTCAATTAACGTCTATTTTAAACCCATTGCCGTAGTAGGTAAGTTTATCTTCTTCTTATAAGATATGTACATAGTCATAAAGAAATAGTCACTAAAACGACAGAGAGTAAACCTGTATCACTATAGATTCCAGGTCAAGTAAATTGAAACTCATTTGTTATAGAAATAGAAATAGAAACTATTAAAGGGCACTTGTTTCAACACCTGCTGTATTGGGCTGGTACTCGTATAATATCACAGTACCTGAACATGGCCAACACATATCCTTGGATGATAACATTTATCTACCTAAAGGGTAGCCCAATGTGCACACATTATGAAACGGAATTAGATATATCTGATCGATTCTGGGGTGCTCGTTATTCTGGTAAAGGAGTCTGATGATGTCCCTGTTCATGTCGGTGTTGGACGTGGTTCTATAAGGGATTAAAAAAAGAAGACTTCTACCAGTAACCGTGGTTGATTCTGGATGCTGAGGAACATCTCGCTATTCTGGTAATGTCGCTGTTGCACGTTTTTCAATAAAGGATTAAAAAAGGGGATTTGTTTCAATAAACCTGATCGATTCTGGTAATTGAGTCTGACGATGTCTCTGCTGGTTTTGTCACTGTCGGACTTGGTCAATGGGGGATTAAACAAAAATATTTCTTAGAAAATTAGTACTTTTTTCCTTGGTCCGAATTAGATTAAATACAATTATTTCTTTTAATTTAAATGTATTTTCAAAATTTGTGATTCCATATACAGATAAACATCTTTCATAATTGTGATAGCAATTTTCTAAACACTGTTATTAGGTTTAATTACAATATTTACGGTTTTACTAATACAGTCTTTTGGGCAATGTTTGCAGCTCAACTGGTAAATAACATTATTTAAATTGTAACCATTATTACATTTAATGTGACATTCTTTGTTAGTTGAACTACTAATGGAAAATTTAGGTTCTTTCACAAATTGGATTTTGTACGGGTTGGGTGTCCAGTACTATTGTGTTCTTGATTATAACTACTTAAAGCAGCTTTTGGAATTTTTATATAATATATTATATTATTTTTATATTTTATATTGCTGAAAATGTTGTCATAATTTTTTGGTGCAAAAGATTTTTTTTTCTTTTCAATCAATATTTTTTACCATCCTTATTTACTATCTGCTTTTGAAAGTTGTTTATACATTTTCAAAAATTTAACTTTTAATCTAAATGTTTTTAGCTCTAAGAGATAAAAACTGAAATTGAAGTTTAACATGCAGGGAGTTACAACTCGTTTAGTGTAGCTATTACATTTTGTTACTATATATGCTTGTGTGTGTTTAATTTGACTCTTTATTACAAATTGCTTACTATGAATGTTTGTCGGAAATAGTGTAGAGTACAAATTCTGTACGGCTAAAATATTATTATTATGCTATTTCTAAACTTTACGTTAGTGCAAAAATTATCCGTAAAAGTGTTTCCTTTATATTTCCTTCAGATTATACACTTTGTGAAAACAAAATTATTTGTAATATTACCCTAGTTAAAACCTTTGTGTGTTATTTAAACATTACACATTAAATAACAACAAACGTAATACGTAATATAATAATAGTTTGGTTGCCAAGGAAACGTTTTGTATTAAGAGTATACACTTTAGCTATTCCACGAATATAAATTTTGTAATATTTATCAGACGAGTAAAATTTAAAAAAAATAAAGATCAATAGTAAAGTAATAATTACATAATTTAAATTGAGGATTGAATGACTGTATATTGTAGAGTAATGTTTAAAGAATTACAGAGAAAAGTCCGTACATAGAAGGGAGGGGTTAATAATAACAATAAGAAAGGATTGTGTAAGGAGCGATACAAATTCACCGACGCTGTTCTAGTTTCATACCTGGCTTACGAGGGCAGTACCCAAGGTAACCTTGGGCAGTACCTGTATATCCAGTTCGTTAAGGACCCCAGGGAGTTGAAGCGAGGACCGTTTATGACACCTCCCTCGCGACACTATAACAGTCATTGGCATCGGGGTGGGACACAAGTTTGAGGGGATCCGTCTATATATCGCACACAAATCAAAGTTGAGAGCAGCACTACTACTGAAAACGAGTGAACAGAGGGCATCGGGACCCACAGTTTATTGGGTCATTCAACTGTAGAGGACTATATAGATGTGATACTTTTAAGTTCTCTACAAAAAATACCACTTTTGGGCAAGTTCCGTAGGGAGGGGTTCATCCCAATCACTTCCAGACGTCCGGAGCAACTGCATAGTACATTATTTAGTGGTCATTATGTAGAGAGAGAGAGAGAGAGAGAGAGAGAGAGAGAGAGAGAGAGAGAGAGAGAGAGAGAGAGAGAGAGAGAGATGTGTGAACTTTGATGTTTGAGCACTTCCGCTGCACGAGGGCAGCTTGCACCCTCATCTTGGGGTAGTTGCCTCAAAGGCTGTATAACAAGATAGGAAGAGGTGTTCATGTGTGACAGTGGTGAGCTGGTTGGCAGAGAGGGGTTAAGTGGGATCAGAACGCTAAAATTTGAACTGAGTGAGTTGATGATTCGGGTGCACCTTAATAGTGCGGAACATGTGACATATCAGCGTTATAAGTTATAAGAACACATTGTAAAGGCGGAACTGGATGATAATATCACGCCTTTTTTGTTTTGGTTCTGTCTTCAGGATATCATTGAGATAGTGGTCGTCAACCATGTAACCATGTGTTATTTTATTGTTTGACATCAAGGGACTGGCACCTACGCTGAGCAACGGCTTTAGAAGTTCCGAGAGAGAGATTCTCGGCTTAAAAATGGAGACGGATGCCATAGCAGACAGACAGGCAAACGGGACCAGACGTTTATTTCCACCAATGGGAGAAGCGGAATCCCCGTCGGATAATAAATCGAAGTACACTGGATCAGCTCACGAGTTCTCCATTGGAATGCCCTAAACTATTTTAAAATATAAAACTTTACTCTATCTATACGTATTGCAATTATTTTACAGATCAATATCAAAACTATATTTTAATTTGATTCTTTCCTGCTATACAACTTACTCGTATATCAGTGTAGTAAACACCATCAGCAGCTAGCTAACATCATGTCCGTCATTAAAAATTGTTTCAGTTCCACTAAACAAGAATCTGACATTGTTAGGGAGTTTATTCACCGACAACATTCGGATACAATGCATGTATTGTTGGCGACGTTTTCTATACTCATAAGGAAAGTATCGTTTTCACGCTTTCTATGTTTTTGTGACAATGTTTAGAATTATTGAAAAATACATTGACGCGCAGTGAAACTAACACTATTAGGTTAGTGGTCTTTATCTATTTTTAACCATTTTAAATTATCATTTAACTAATATTATTTTATTAGTTAGATGAAAATTTGAAATTGGTCATAACAACAATAATTGATAATGTTAACACTGTTTGTTTAAGTATATTATTGACGATGGATAAAGTACTCTTTCAAAGAGCACAAAATTTTGAACATTTCCCGTCGTTAAGACGTTACAAAAATAACTTTTGCTTTTTCTTACAGTTATGGACATTTTTATGCTTTATTTGTTGACATAACACTTGGTCTGGTGATAAGTTAGACTTTGTCAAGTTTATCATTGACTTTAAAAAAAAAATTATTGCATTCTTAACCTTAAGACACACCTGGAGAAAAGGATAAATTCCAATTCGTGAACAGAAGTGTTATACATTTAGTTTTATAGCGCATTACTATGGCCAATGTTATATTTTGTAACTATTATATTCCTTCGTAAGTTATTCGGTACACAATACATTCAATTAAAATATAGATAAGGAGGGAAGGGTGGATTTAATGAGATAGTTTAGTTTAGCTGTTGTTCCCCATCCTTCAAATACCTGACGATGCACTAAGAGGTGAACTTATCGTTCATATTGGATCAACCCTTCCTACCTACGTTATGTGTAGAAAAACTTGTCGTTTCATCGTCCTTAAGGATCGTGCCTTAAACATTGTAGTGCACTCAATTGCGCACTTGATGATACAATGAGAATACCTCTTCACCTAGATTACACTATAATTTGAATTTTAGGAGCCTCTGATGTCGAAACGGCCTAAAGAGTTTATATGAGCTTCTTAGCTTTTTTGGATCTGTTTAGACAAACATGACTCCAGATTCCAGGAGTCACGTCCGTGACAGCGTCAGATTCCAGACGAAGGTAAACTGGAGCTTAACTCAACATTCACATTAATCTTAAAACATAATTAAAGTCACATCCGACTAATCTGTACCCAAATAATATTTGTGTGTCATAAAAATGTAAGTTCAAATACTTTAATAAAAATAAGTAATTTTCTAACTAGGCACATAACTAATCAGAGATTTGGAGTAATATATCTATTTCACATTGGTACAATGTGACCAGCAAAGAATATATGGCGCTGCGATCCAGTATTTGCTACCTAGAGAAGTTCGTGTGTAATCATGAGTATTTAAAGTTGCATTAATGCTGATAAAATAAATTACCTACATAATGTTTAATCTCGTATGAATTACAACGCAAGAAATTCAAAAGGAAATGACACATGACAGTGATAATTTCATAACCATGTTTTGAGATACGGTTATTTGAACTTCCTGTATAAAAATATATGTCCATATGCCGTTTAAAAATAAGTATTTTAAAAATACTTCAAAAGCTATGCAATATGTTTTACAGTTTATCTTTTTTTAATCTAGAGATTGTAACTTATTCCGGACACGTTAAATTCTCAATATTAAAAAAATAGTTTCACTAGTTAAAAAATACAGTTATATTGATTTAAATACATATTTTTTAGATTTAAGATGGCAATAATGTATTTTGTATTTACCTTATTTTTAAACTATCATTATTGAACTATGACTAATTTCCCTACCAGTTGTAGGATTTATATCTTTTAATTACATTATACTAATAAAATATATTTATAAAGTAAAAGAATAACAACTTTAATTACATAAGATTACTAAATTTAGTAATGTGCCGCTTTAATCAGGTAATTGGAGCAGTTAAAATTAAAGGTTGAGTGTCGTGACTCACCAGCAGTTCTGCCACATGACAGTTGATAATGTTTATTACTCACTTTTATAAAAATGAATTCCTTCCCATTTTATTAAACTTAATATCTTTAGAACATGCTAACAATATAATGCTTATCAAATCACATTTTAAAAATATTGTGCTTTAAGGTTTTAGAAAACCACAATTTTGAATATAAAATTTATAAAACCATTTTATATCTAACTCTCAAGACCCATGTACTAACGGTAGAAATCTTCAGAAGTCAAAACCTCTCACCTCAGAGATGATGGATCACAGAGCTCTCAGAGTTTTTTTGCAGATGCCAGTGTTAAGGAGTATATACAAGGAAGAAGGTGCCAAACTACATAAATATGCTAGGCCTGAGCTGCATTACGCTGGTAGCCTCAGGAACCGGGAGCTGTTAAGTGTCGGGAGCTGCCTGTATATTTTGAAAGATATTTTTGAAAACAGATTGAGCAGAACTTGAGAACTTTCAGTAGAAAAAGCTCCTCTTCTCTCTCTGTTTCGGGCAGTGACTACAGTTTTTTTACCCTTAAAAATATATATTACTATTACCATAGACGTGAAAATTGATTGAGTAAAACTTTTCTTCTTTTTGTTCGTTTAATTGTTTGGGGACTGAACAAATTTCTTTCTTATCTGCATTCGTGCGTGTTCTCCGGACACCCAGAGAACAAAAAGAGCAACAGATTCGAAATTTTAGGGAATCCAGCTACAAGACCTACCTTGTAATACTTTGATGAAAATGGTACTTCATGTCCATACTTGTACTTGTAGTAAAAATGATTAATGATGAATAAATTGCAGATTAGGTTAGGAAATTATCACTTCTTACATCCAGGTTATGATTTATCTCATTTTTCTCAGTTTAAACTTTAGTCAAAGAGCAAAACAGTTCTTTATTTGTTAAAGCAAACTTACATCATTATATAAACCCGTGGGATAAGAGTGTTCTGTTTACAAAGCATCAGAAAAACTTGTAACAAACACTCGTCGCGTGCATGAGTTGAGTGTGCATGAAATACTCGTGCTGTAATGTGAAACTCACACGTAACTAACCTCCACCCCCTGCCACCTCTAGTGTACGTGTGGTGCAAAGAGACGGAACTAACACATGAATCATTATAGCAAACCTTCATATATAGTTTCAACTCTGAACTTAGTCAACCTTCCTTATGTCTGAGTATTACTGCAAATATACAGCTTTGCACATTGGTGGAGTAAATAATTAATAGGGGATGATAAGTGAAGTCTTATAGGAAATCTTAGTGAATTATATTTCAAATTATACAAAGTATATTATGTTAGTTTTTTCACTAACTAAATTGTATCATAAACTATGAAACCTTTTATCACACTGCACAAGTAACAGCTGTTTTTGGCACTTGACTTGGTGATGAGTGATTGTTTTCGTATATATGTGTTGTTTTTTTTATATATCTGTTATATCTTATAACAGATCTATACAAGTCAGTTGGCGTACAATTCAATATTTTTCAGTGCCCTTAAGTATTTCATTATAAGTAAATGCAAAAAAACACATCTGGTTGAATATGTCAAATAAATATTTAATTACTTGTATGTGGAGATTTTGTGTAATAAAAATTAAGTAAAATATTTAAGTCTTAATTTGGTTTCCCGTATGATAAAACTCGTTATTCACCACAGATTAAAAGTGTCTTTAGACTCTTGATCGTATTTCCCGCAGTAAAACATGATCCCGCACCGAAAGACCACTGTTGCTCCAAGTGATGAAAACTAGTAGTTTTTAAAGACTCCGTTTATGACGTTTATGAAGTAGATAACACCTTGGCTGCAGTATAGCGTGAATTATTTTATGTTCTATTGCCGTACATCGAAAACACCAAGTCTCGGACACTAAATATGTATGTCAGATTCATCCGACTTCAGACTCAGTGGATCGTATAAGGAAAACTTTAGGAGTTTGAAAATCCTACTTTTACCACTTTTATACTCTTGATGTGATCGTGTACTGAAGGTTTATGTATAATAGGAAATCTTGATTTTAGTTTTATAAGAACAATGTTAAACCTCATGCACTTGAACGACCTTATTTTTAGTCATAAAGTTATGGAAGCTCTGAAATTTCTTGGTGAATTTCATCGACATGAAACGTGAAGCAGAGGCAACTGTCAAACTCAGTAGCATAGACTGACATCTCAAAACTTGCCTCAATTAGCAGGTATCAAACTAATCATTAACTTCCAAAAATGTATTAAAACTTCCAATAACAAAGATCAATCTAAACCTTGTCTCAAAAGTCTTTTGGCGATCGACTCTGTTGATGAATTCATGATGAGCCGCTGAGATGTTTGAAATCAATGCGGTTAAGTGTAACAGAATGTACGTCTGCATGGTTTGAATGTTAGATTATGGCTTAATTATTTAATTCAATAAACAACTTGCTTGTGATAAAATGTAACATTTTTAATAATGTTAAAAAGCAATAAAGAGATTATTTTTATATTCTTCCTAACACTTAAAATAGTATGTGGTTGCATACCAAAGAACAAGAAAGCCTTTAATTTTTATTGAGATATGTCATGTAATTTACTGTGTAATTTTATACACTGCTATATATCTGTAATATAAAATTTCGTCGCTATTTATTAACTGTTATTAAGCATGAAGCGTTACGAATCAGTACACAAAAGTACATCCTCGACGTACTGCAACCATTTGGACTCCCACTTTACCTACACTCGTACTACTGCCTGTTAACAAACCGCACTTAAAGGGAAATATTATTATTTCCCTGTTTAACTAACATATTTAGTCACCTTTACATCGTAAATATTATTATTTATTCTTTGGAATTGCCGTGATAAACTAATCTATCAAAATTAAAGAAAACATGAGTTTACTGATGAGTGTACAAATGTGTTCTATTGTTTATTCACGAACAAGTAAGTAAGTGCTCGTTTGTACTGTTAATATTAACTATGTGGTAAAATCTAGTAATTAATCAAAATACCGTTTACTCAACCTCCCAATTCGAAACGCTTCTTTCATGTTTTGTTCTATTCGGTACTTCAAACAAATACTTTGACACCAAAAATTTTTTTCAGAGTACGAACTTCCACTTTGCCGCTGAGCGATGAGTACGGAATAGATCAGAATGGACAACTTGGGGTTTAGCAAAGATGAAGAAACTGATAATCACGAACAGAACGCAAAGAGTAAAGATGATACCAGAAGCAATCCTCAGAGACAAGACAGTGGTACTTCAGAGCTAAAGGACAGTGAGGATGGAAGTAGCTCAGTAGTATACGGTGCGAGTTCGACAAAGGAGAAGGTGGAGGAGGAGGTCCATATAACCATGGCTGACACAGATGATGACGTGGAAGCTGACAGGGCGCACCCAAACAACCCCAGGATAACGATCAGCGAAGCTGTGAACAGCCCTTGTGGAAGTGACAGCAGCCAGAAGAGAGCGCAGGAGACTAAGGCTCCAGGGAGATGCCCGATTTACTACGGCATCAAGAGTTACCTCCATGATTTCTACTACCCTCCGGACAAGGAGGTACTCAAGAGTGGGGAGTTCACACAGGTAAGATATAAAGCAATGGAAATTGTGGTGTGATCATGAATAATTGTTTCGAAATTATACGTTAAAAAGAAAACATTTTTAAATTCGGATTTTATGCCACTAAAATGCCAAGTAGCAAAAAACATGCTAACATGCCAAGTTTAATTATTCACCTTTTTAACTTATTTATTCCCAAAGTTTAAAAAAAACTTGTTTGCCATAACTGAGTTCCGATACATGTTACTCATTACTGTACTTCATTTAACAAGAAGTAGATTACTGTGAAGAAAAATATGCCATAACTTGCCTCAATCCATACGATTGTTTTATTTTTTTAGAAAGGCTGCAGTGGACTAACGGTTTCAGGCAACGTGGAAACCACCAGTAATAACCAAGATCAGACTTTTGTTGTTTGGCATGTTCATATCCGTTAGACACGCGTGTTACTGATAAATACACATTGAACAATAAAATTTCTAATTTTTTTAGTTTTATGAAAAGTCGCAAGTATACTTTGCAAGTTTTTCTGTTTTTATTTTGAAAATAAATCGACATTCTTTAATCAAGAAAACAAACTGAAACTTGAAATTGTAGAACAATTTCGTAGACGTATGAGTACACGAACATGTAAATAAACTAATAGTTAATAGTTTAAACTATTTTTTTTAGTTATCGTCACTTTGCGAGATTTCAAGACCAGTGTGCATGAAAGTGTCAACAAGGATCAGGCGGCATGTTATTATTTTTTTTTATTATTATTTATTTAGTATCTGACTCATTTAAAATTCAAGTTTGTACCCGAATTCCTTATAGTAAACATTTCAGTTTAGCAAACAAACATAACACAAATGTAAACACTTGATGGTAGCAATAATTTGAAATAGTATTTTAAACATATTTATTGCTTAAATGTTGCCTTTCATTTGTTTTAGATATGCTGTAGAATTAATTATTTGTTGATATTCTGATTGTTTGTGAAATCTTATACAAATAATTTATTACGAGTATAGTAAGTATTGTAACCAACACCATGTGCTGAGATATGTTCCTACTTTAAAATAATCCTATATATACTAGTTCTGCAGCCTAAAACTTGAAAAAGTACTGATAACAAAATGCAACTATATGGGGATCCTTTTTGCGCGGCCAACAGTTTGAGGCTGATTAGTATTTCTTGTTGTCTTGCTGTTTATTTCGTTGTGTACATTATCTACTGGTTATTCAAGATTTAATATTAAATTTGTGAATCAAATAATATATAAATCATCTTAAGTGTGAATCTGTTACGTTCTACTAAAGATTACGTTTCAGGAGGACGATTTCCAGTTCCTTGTGGAACCTGGGCGGCGACGCTGGAGAGGGTGTTGGTTCCGTGCCGGTATCTGGGTAGGCGTCAACTTGATGCTATTAGGCATCATAGCGATGCTAGTTGGCCACCTGACGCCGGCTCGCGAAACCATCGTGAGTCAACACGAGAACTACACGATCCTGGACCGCTGGGCTGTCACCTACAACAATCGTCTGGTCATCTGTCAGCTAGCAGGTACAAGCCTCTTCACTTTTGGTCTGGTAAATACACTGAACCTTAAGGCACGTTTCCACCTCCATCCATAATTTCAGGGTCACGACCCACAACGTGATACGGGGTTTAATATGTGTAATTTTTTGAAATGTCTTCAATTAAAAGTACTTCTGTAACACTTCGACGAACTACATAATATATTATTGTCTCCAGTATAGGATTCATAAATGCCGCATACATTTCAGGAAACATAAAAGGAAACTTAAGGGGAATGATAGGATCGATCTGATAACCACAATAATACCCCTACCCTCTTACCCCTATTAAATTCACCTACAACTTCTTCCTAGTCAAAAAAATTCGTTCTAAAAAAGCTTTAGCAAATATTTTTAAAATCTAAATTGATAGCTCTTAAGTTATCGCAATCTTTAAAAACTTGCTTCTGTTGGCAGGCCTTGCAAGTTTCACTTGTGGTTCCATCATCGTGATGTTGGTACTCCTGATTTCCAGCTACCAACAGGAACAAACACGCGCTTACTACGTGATGGCTGCTACCGTGGTGCCAGAAACGTTTGTGGGCAACCCCCGTGTGGGTCCCAAGAAGGGATGGGCCATCCATCGCATCCCCTTGAGCGGGTCCGTGCGTGGTGTCCAACCCACCTTAGTCCGCACTAACTAGACTGGAGGATTCAGGATTCCGGATTTCAGCTCGTTGGTCAAATACCTAATATTTATCTAAATCTTTTATTTCATGTTCAACTGACCAAATATACTATTGTAAACCAAATTCACAGCTACAAGTAATCTTCATTCGTTTGTGTAACAGGGGTTTATACAGATATATTCAGGATAACTCAAATGTCTCAAATTTCAAAAAAGGTTTTTTTAGTCTTATCAGATTTTAAGTGACAAATTATTGAAATATATTACATTCAAATGTCATAAAAACCAATAAGACAAAATTTATGTTAAAACATTTCTATTTATGGGTGTCACTTCACGATTTTTACTTATCCCACATAAACAATATAGTTCTGGAATTACTTATTCGCTTTGGTTACAGCCTGCATACTATTACATGGATCATCCTTGACCAAACTAAGTGCTATGTCCCAAGTTAGTTAAAATATTCGAGAAATAACCAGTTAAATTAAAGTGATGTTATTGGATACCAGGGGCTTACTTAAATTTTTACGTTCCAAAATGGACGCTTGCTAAATACCAATTTGCCTGTGACTTTGACTGAGGTTTGATATTTCGATGGTGGTGACAATAATAATCAAATTTAAACTCAGTAAAATATTCGTAAACATTATTTTGGTAATGATCAAGTACAAAATAATATTGGACCGTTGTGTACATATAATAGTTGTCTAATGAAGATCTAGTATTTAACAAAAATATATTCAACGTGTTTCATAAGATCATAAAATTACAACAGAACTGATCACTCCTTAAATAAGTTATATCGGATTCACTGAGTGTTGAAAGTGATGTCCCGCCCTCAAAGTCTATGGGGCTGTGACTTACTGAGGAGAGAAATCTGTGGCAGTCCATGTGAACTGCGTAAATTGCCGAAATTTCCTAGAAAAGAATGATATTTGACATAGTGAAAAAGTTTGACGTTTATTCGGGGATTTGTAAGAAACAATCCACCAGTCCTATCAGTATGAAACAGTTATGGATAATGCTACAATATCTCAAAGCTAAAGCAGTTAAGTTTGTGTTATTGTTGACCGCATGCGGACCAGTCACCACGGTAATGTGGGCGGCGCATCACTCCTAACACCCGGTGAATCGAGGAGGTCACTTATATGAGGCAGATTTCCACTCAGAGATTCCTCCAATTCAGTCTTATTTATTTAAACTTTATTCTATAACTGCTTTCAATACTAGTTACCATATAGTATTGCCAGTTTCGTCAAATATATTGTTACCTTTTCCCTGTTTCTAAATAACTTTAACTGATGATCACGTAAAAGATTCTTGTACTTTGGTGGCTTCTACAAACAGTGTACGAGAAAAAGTAAAGTTAAAGTAGTTAGTGATTAATGTGTAAAGTTATTCAAAGGTGTGTTAATAGTGGTGAATGATTAGTTACTTTTGATTATGATTACTGAAAAGTGTTCCACTTATAAGGGTACGAATTATCCTTTTATTAAAACAAATCCAAATTTTTGGACATCTTTCTAAATAATATAAAATGTAATTGCAAAAAATATGACATTGCAAATGAAAAACATATCACGAGGATTATTTTTCAACTCTTCACTCTTAAGTACATTCAACTATGTATTTATAAATGGTGTATCTCATGTGCTTTTCAGTGTTTGGCTCAAAGATCAACAATATTGTAGCTTCATCATTGTTGATGTTAGATTAAATCAGACTGAATTTATTGTTATAATTGCTGTTACATTGTTGTATGTTGTTACTATAGTTGTTAGCTTGCATTGTTTTGGATCATTGTTGGTTGTACTACTAATAAATGTTCTCACTTTTAGATAGTCCATCATATCATTAGTATTCTCTGCTGCTTCTAAGTTTTTAAGAAAGGCATACAATAAAAATTGTTAAAGATTTGAAACGTAGGATCTTACAGCATGCTAGATTGTTTTCAACTATTAGTGTAAGTACTATTTATTTTTTTACTAGAGTTTTAATTCCGTCTGTGATATATAAGTGATAAGAAGGCTATGTCACGTAGAACAACGGCTTGAACATGACAGATTTGGAGTTTGTAAATGCCTCTTGATGGACTGACTGAGAACAGATATACAGTTGAGATGACATGTCTAGTGCGATGTTGAATGTTATAACTGTAATAGCGATTTTGATTCGTCCAACAATTGAGAAGGTCCAGTGTAGATTGTCATTCAGAGGTCATCATTGTTCGCATAAGACATACATGGATGGGGTTTGCTCATCCCTCCCTATCTAAACAATATTTAACTTTTTTGTATAACAATATACAGAATTTTATAGCTAACTATTCAGCTATCGGTAAGCACAGGACAGGTCTAAGGAGACAATACCACGACTAAGATTGATTTCCTATATGTTTTTTTATACTTTCATATCCCAAAAACAAATTTAATTGCCCTATGAAAAATATAATTATTTCATTATTTTACCAACAGCACAGTTCTTGTTTAATTTTTAATTTTTTGTATAATGGAAACAATACGTGCAGTGTCACAAAGCTCTTTATGAATCCACCGCCCAATCCTATAAGTTAGTTGCGTCATTGTTGGCCTCTAATGAATCTGAGTGGTCTCAGTTCTACTCATTCGTTCTGATTTGTTCAGCTCTTAAATCAATTTATTGTATATAGTTAGTAATTGTCTTTTTATAAAATTTTAGTTTATTGTATGATTATTGTATTTAAGAAGTGTTCATTTCCGTTACCTGTAAATTCAGTTATGGAAATCTCATTTGATTATCTATATATGCAATTTGTTGCTAGATATATCCATACTTTCATGGTGTTCTATTTATGTAATATAGCTGTGCCGCAAGGTACATTTCTTGCAAGAAAATTGTTTGGTATTTTTCCTTTTTATTTTTACATTTGTTGTTGCTATTAGCTGTTTTTTGTAATTACATTTGCTTCTTTGAGTTTTCCTTTTCTCTACAAAACAATACAAACACACCTCTTACATAAATTTACTTAAATGCTGCAAGTACATGCTATTAATTTTTCACAGTCCACTTTCCTTGTCTACAAACTGGTAGTGCCGTCTATAATGAATGATTATAACTTCAGTGAGGAAAGGGCCAAGGTTGATATTTGTAAGAGAGGCGCTAAATCTAGTTATAAAGAAGAAAGGACTGGGAAGCAAAATGAGTTATGTAGCAAGAAGAGGACACAAAACGTTGGTGAATAAGGATGCAAAGATAACATTATCTATATTATGGAGCAAAAAACCAACTTAAGGAGAAAAGTGCCTCACATGAATTGTGTAAGAGGAAGAGAGAGTAAATCTCTACAAAGATATACACTCAAGAATGAGATGGAGTCTCGGTAATAAAAATAGCGTAATTAAAATTATACTCATGCTGTTTTAATTAAAGTTTACAGGAACTTCAACTTCTTGCAATTCGTTGGGCTCTGGTATACAATATCCTAAATGATTAACGGTTTCTTATAAACTAAACACATGTTTAACTATTTTTTATAACTTATCGTTGACATATGATGATTTTAAAGGATAAAATAGTAAGGATGTCACTGAAAATAATATCGTTACAAACTCCCTGTCACTAGTAAATTTCCTCTGTGAATAAATAAATTAAAGTTGGAGTTCTTCATTATGAAATAAATAGTGTAAATTATACGAGTTGCCAATAATAAATTATAATTTTTTATCGATTTATAAAGTGAGTTGTTTATATCTCATAATTCTAAAGAGGTTTAACTATTTCACATACAGGTTACTTATCTACTCATTGTCTGTAGTAGTATAGTATAGTTTTAAATTTTTTACAAGCAATTTAAATTTATAATACAAGGTCGAAGAAATGGAGTAATGGTATATGAAGTTGCCAGTTCCTCGTGAATCATAAAAAACGCGGTTATATAAATATAAAAATAAATCGTAATTTAATTTAACGAGGTTGGTAGATTTCAAAATCATAGACACGTTTCGCTTAGTAAATAAACGTATATTGTGTATTGTGTACCATCATCTAAAGTTTTATTATTCTAGTACATTAGTCTAATAGCAATAAATAAAGTACATCCACAACGTTCGTGACCACGAGTACTTTCGTTAAGCTTTGCCTCCCATTGTTGTGTAATAATAGTATCATAGAGGTGGATATTTTCACTTATATTATGAGGCACAAAAGTTCTTTTCATTATTCAAATTATTATTCGCTAGCTGCCATTATTTTAGAAAAAGCTGCTGTTATAGTATGATGATGTTGAAGGATTACATGTTTGTTAAAATAACAATGTTGTTATTTCTTAGCTTCAAAAGTCTTACAAGTATGCCTACACTAAATAAGACTTCTCGTTGTAAACTGCTTTTAAAATTTCTTTCAAATGAGGCTTAGTTTAAAACTGAAATTAAAATTATTTCTAATAATTCACCCCATTTATTAACGTTGTGTTATTTTTATTACTGATCATAGGTATTGTGTATATCCACCTTGTTACCTATCTGTCTTTAAAGGCAAAATGTGTTATGAAACCCTCAATGTAAAATACATTTGGAAACGTTTAAATGTTTTATTTAACTATGTGAATTGCCTGGATTGAGATTTCAACTAACTACCGTTCGCGTTCTTTCCCTGAAGAGATAAACATTGCCTCAGAGTAATATTATACTTACTCTGGTTTTATAGTTATACTTCATACCTTGTTGTGTGATTTTCACTTATATGTTAAATAGCTAAACATTTATTAAGGCTTTTCCTGAACTTTTCACTTTACACAGCAAGAGGAACCATATTAAACTACCTGACCACATTTTTAATAATTTTAACCTATATTTTCAATTTCATCAAGACAAACTAATTTACGAGTATTTACTCTAGGACACAAAGCAATACACGATCATTAAATGCAATTTCTATGACAGAAAATCGTCGAGGTGAAATCGCATCCATTTCTCACTGATGAAATATACGATATTGATTAAATATATAAATACTGATATAATTCCTAGATGGACTGCGGAAATAGTATGATATAGCGAACATTAGCAAGAACTTTACTGTATAATGTATTACTTTTACATATGGATGGCAACTGCCATAATGTAAGTATTTAAATAGGTTAGTATTGTTAATTTTATTTTGGTTTTTAATGTTCAATAACAATATCTATATCCGTACAGTTATACTTTACTGTTTTGTGTCCAACCGCATTACAAAATTTTATATAGGTCTATTTATATCGTTTCTAATGGCAAATTAGCAAACTCCAATTTTGGGTTGGAGATATAATTAATTTGAACTTGAAGTGCAAGATCTTAAATATTAGTTAGGCCTATTCACACTTTTGCTTAATTTCTGGTCCGCGTAATCATGAACGCTATAAAATGGATACCTGATGCACGATATATGACTAATTCCACTTTAACAATATCACTGGACTCTATCATATTACATCACAAGTGCTTTCACTAAGAAAACTATGAAATTCGACTTTGGAGTTCCTCTACATTAATCTAAAATAGTTCAAGTGTTACTGAAATCGTGGGAGCTACTCAAACAAATACACGGAATGTCGCATATTAATTGTGGGCGAAGCCGAGTGTATGTGCTAATTGTCTATGAAACAGGTGACTAAAATTCAAATGTACGATATCAGATGATAATGTTTAGACTGATAATTAATTGTCCATTCACGTAAAACTGGCAACAGAGTTGGGAGTAGGGTAAAGAGGGAGGATTCAAATTCACCAGCCACCAATAGGCAATTTTCATGTTGGCCTTATTGGCCAACACTAACGCAATCTTGTCTCAACGAGACGAACCTAATCAACTGAGGGGTCATACTCCACTCTAACATGCCTTGTCTGAATTAATTATTTCTGGCGATTAACTGGAAGACTGAATTTTATTTATATTGCTCTAAAGATGAATTTGAACAAATCCAGTCATGAAAATGTTATAAGAGGTATAAAAATGAAAAATTCTAATGAGAAGAAATAATAAAGAAAAGTCGAAAGATGAGGATTAATATTGACATGTGTATTGTGACATGTAAAACCTATTAAATTTTTTAGTTTGTTTTTTTATAAAAGTTTTCTAGAGTGTATTTTAGAAAATGTATGTTTCTTTGTTTACTGTTTTAATTATAATGTTTAATGCATGAACACAGTACCATAGTTTAAAATAACAATCATTTCATACGAAAATGAATATTTTTCTACGACTTTTTTTACAATAAGGTTTTTATCTCGATTTTATTCCTAGTTTTTTATGAATGATTTCTATAAAAACTAGTTTGGATGTTTAAATAAACGTAGATATTTTGTCTTTTAAACATTAAAACATTATTGTAAATAAAATAGCATTTGAGGATTTATATTTTGCTAAATCAATATTACAAATCATAATTGACTTATAAGTAAGTCAAATTGTTGTACCTTTACTAAATACGAGTGTCATTTGATTGTTGTAACAATGACTGTTAGATATACCGATAGTTTTCATTCTTATAATCATGTTTATGAAGTTATAATATTTTTTAGTTTATTGCATTTAATTGCAAGACCGTTGCATGATGGACTACAAAATGAATTAATTGCACATTCTGTAAATCTGCATCAATTATGATTGCAGTAAAATTACAAATGGTGTGCATTCGGTGTTGTATATATCAATCAAAGTTAAGTGTTGTAGATAATAAATCTTAGTTACATATTTTTATAAATCTATGCTCTTTTTATAAGAAAATAAATTAATACAACACAGTATATTGTATTTTAAGATATTATATATGTTAAGCATTATTATTGAACAAAAGGGTGTATCATTCTATCCTTCCAAGATTGACACAATTAAATACTACACTTAATTAGAGATAACGTATCACCTAAATATAAAAACTTAAGTGGTTTTTAATTGTTTACTCAAACTGATTCTACTAAAATTTACTTACAAATACCCTTATAATCTAAGTGGTCATAATGGATCAAAGTCTACCCTGTTTCTACACTGGATACAGCACTGAAAGTGTTGACATATACCTTAAGAAACTACATTTGTCATCAGCAATTCTTCACTAACGCAAATGAACACTCCATGTGAGTATACAGTACAAAACTTCGAAATGTTAGCATATATAATTGTGTATATAACTGTTAATATCTTCGCCAAACGAAAAATGGTTTAAGAACTCTGCAAAAAAACCTATTCAGTTGTTCTTGAATCCTGGATACCAGATAGGTAATATAATTGTGTTTATTGTTTACCAAAACATTATTGTGCCTCAAACACTATTTTTATTAATATTGTGAAACAAGTGTTATTTGCTATTATAATTACGTTTGAGCTCTATATCCTCAACGTATTTGTAGGTTACGAGTTTGTAAACCCCATGTACAATATCACGTGGTTTATATAATTTCACTATTTATCCATTGTTAAAAAAGTGGCAATTTTTATGGAATAGTTCAATTCAACATTTTGGTTTTAAATTGTTGATTTACTTAAAGGCAATTAAAAAGGTATGCATCTTAACTTATGTACAGTAAAGACTTCCATCTATTCTTTATATGATCCGTATCCTTGACGAAGTGACGTCATTGAAGGAATAAAAACTTAGGTTGTTTCTTAGATTCCTACAATGTGAAGAGTTTCATTTTTATTGTTACGCGGAGGAAAAGATACGAGATATTCTTGGATGTGGAGATAACGTTGAAACGCTTTCTGCCAAGATTCCATTACACAAATATCACGAAGGATTGACGGCTGATTTGGCCCAGCTACCTTTGAAGAATTTAAAGTAGTCTTTATCTTTCCACTATGGACTTGTTCTAGCTTCTTTCAGTTTAAGTGGACATACGTAACTCTCGTCTTATTAAACTCATTTCTTCACTGAGGGAAATCCACCCAATCTAAACATTATCTTCCATAGTGAACTAGAGCTTCCCGGACATCCCGGTACAATACATGTATTTGACAGACCATTCTTGAACACGCATGATGGATTTTGCAAAATTGCAACATATATTTTGCTGTACCCAGTGTAGAACCGACAGTAAGAGCATAAATTAGCCAGAAATAAACTATTCTGGGTTATCTGCAAGTGTAACTTTGATCTAACGCCGACCTGAGCTGATGTATGCGGGAAAACGTTGTCTGTGTCATACACAATAATTGTTGTATTAATTTCTCTTAAATATGCGCATGATTTCTTGTGCTTATTGATATAAACTATTGTGATTCTGGATTGAACTTATTTATGAATTATATTTTTATGTTTACAAACAAAACTTATTGGTTAATTGTGATAACTAATTAATAATTAATTTCATACAAATACGTTTTGTATGATTAAAACGTAATTGTTATTGAGACAGTAGTATGTCATAAATATACTTAAAATAACAATAACACCCTTTCAATGCTTCCATGTAAATGTTCCGTTTAAAATAATACTATGCTGTTGATAAATGTACGAGTATACTTAAATTTAACATAATATTGTCAATACTGAAAATTATAAGCTTGTAAATAAAATCTCTTCATCAGTGTCTTAGTGGAGTTATACTTTACACTCACTTTAGATGTAACATCAATAACATTAATGTTACTTAGTTTATCCTGCGTCCATTGATTTCCCGTTCTGGAAATACTTTATTTCAGTATTGTTAACGAGATCTTTGTACCCGGACATAATATATTTGTATTTTGATAATCGTCCTAGATTTACGCCCTCTGTAGTTGGGGCTATTATACGTTTATGCTCCAGAATAAACTTTTCCAATTAAAAGTGTATGTGATAGAGTGTAAATTTAACTGTTTCCTGGATATCTTTCTGAGTATTTTCGTGACTGATGTGAAAAAGGCCTAACATTGAATTACCTGTATTGGTCTGAATACAAAATGTCACTATTTCAGAAATATATAATTCATGTCCATGACTCTTGGTTTTCTTATACATCCTGTTTATATGTTGCTTGCAATATTTACTTGTCTAAGTTGTTTTTACTTCTCATTTCTTTATATCTACTAATGGTAGAAACCATTTTGCAATAACATACCATGTACAAGGTGGTAGCTTATTAAGAGCTAATGACAAAACAAAACTTGATCAATCACATGACAATAAGAAGACGATATGTAGAATTTTCAAGAATCCAGAGACAGTGAAAAAGAAATAAAATAGGTTAAAACTACGAGTCAAACGAAGAGTTTAAATATAACAAAATAACAGCAATATAAAATAAGTTATAACAATAATAGTATTAGTAAATAAACAGATAAACAATACATATATTTTTGAGATTAGGATAACAGTGAATGGAGAAAACAATACAAACCAAAGAAACATTAGTGAAACAACACTCTCAGTTGAAGATGAAAGTATTGTAGACTGAAACGGTGCGACAGCTCGAGGGAAGGCGCTTAAAACATTTGTGTCTTGAAACAATGTTGTGCGGTCAGCTTGGTTTGCTCATTGATACATAAAACGACTGGATAGCTAAACTGGTGTCGTTATGAATTAGTGTAAGGCAACCCTTGATACTTAATAATTACAGGATAACTAATCTAATGTCATCAAGCCACAAGTATTATATGGCGTATGAGGTCTGCCCACTATATATTATATATCTGGATAGATAACTCATTAATACATAGTTATTGTACGGCGAGCTTGGTCTCCTGGTTAGCTAACTAAATTCCATGAGAATCCGATTCAACTCACACAAGTGCTGTTGCTCGAGTATTGGATGTAAGTTTAACCTCCGGATGAATTGCAAACATCGACACAACTCCCCGAAGCACTATTGCGAACACATAAATTGCATTGAATCTATAATTATAATCTACAACCTACAGTATATTGCAATATCGTTAGGCATACAAATAATTTCACATTGATTCATGTCACTCGACTTTGCAATATTAATTATCCACTATAAAATTGTTTGCTTATTTGCACGTTACCAGGAATCAAAGTGCCACATTTCGATTTCTAGGGATTAACCATAATTGCTGTGATATTTTAAATTAATCTCAACAGCTTAACATCTAGAGTTCAATTATACAAAATAATGCGATGATCGCATACATCAACATGAATCATCAAACTGAGTCTATGCATTAATTGTTTCTCAGAAATGTACTTCAAGACCAGTGAAATATATCGCTCGGAAGCAGTAACACGCTAAAAATATTCATGCGAATTTACTGTGAGCTAATTTGTGATATGAAGGTCGAAATCCCACGTTAAGTGTAATTATCTACGCCAACCTGTTTGACAAACTTGAATTTCATTGCATCAGAGTTGTGCCAATGCAGAGCTTAGCTAATTCCTAAGTCACAGAACACAAATTGTCCAGATCTCAAATACATTTTCTGAGCCGATTCACCTAAGATTTGGAGTTTCTCAGAGATAAATAATCAGTCCTAATTCTTTTACTAATCTATGTTAATGATTACTGCAGGGTCATCATTACTGTAGGGAAGACATGTACACGGCACTCTGTTTCAGAAACAAATCAAAAACAATCCTGGAACATCAATCTCTTGTGGATATTAACAATTGTGTCCAACTTTTTAATAGCTTCAGTCTCACAGTAAAATCTTCAAAATCTAATTTCCTGACTTTCTCATTGCGATCAGGAGGTTCCAATTACGAGTCAGCCAAATGAGGTGGATCGTTCCATATTCCTTCGAATATTCTTAAATCGGGGATTGACTTGGAATGCTTATATTCACCATGTTTGCTTCAGACTGTTCTCGGGCATTTATGTCTTGAGGACATTGGCCAAATATTACCCTATTCAGCTCCTGAAGACAGAATATTACGGCTTGATTTACCCACACCTTGCCTTGCCGGCTTGGGTTTTTGTAGGGAAAAAAGCAAGCAATGCGGATAATTGCGCAACAGTAGTTCAGAGAATCTTGCAAGGAAGCCTTCAAAACGTTACACTTGTTAACTCTAGCTAGTCTTTACATTTTAGAGACAACCTTATTTTGTGTGTCAAAAAGTGTCAACTTGTTAGTATTAACAAGTTGCTAAATTTAATAAACAATGCCCCAACGCTCAAGGCGTTAAAAATTCATTTGCAACGTGTTTTAGCATAACAAGCATTTTAAAGTGATGACGTGTTTATTGCATACGACTGGGTGACCGTTCAATCAGTAGGCTTACAACCGGCGCTGTAGTAAGTGGTAATATTGGCAGGAATGAGTGGGGCATGAGAGTACAGTATACAATGTATGTTTGAATTGTGCTTTAATGCTGTGCGTCTGCACAAAATTTTAAACTAATTCTGACGATGCCATACATGTTGTAATGTCTACGGCAATAAAGAAATTTGAATTTGAATTATAGTCATATGTTTATGATTCGATCTGGACGTTGTACAACATGTCTGTCGCCACTTGAATATTATATATATATATATATATATATATATATATATATATATATATACACGGGGCACCACATATGTAAATGTATATAACATGAAGGTGAGAGCGTGTGCGATTCTACAAATCCCATTAATTATATTACCGTACTTAACATGTTATAATGAATAAAAAAATTTGCTTGTTTGTGCCACTACTTTGATAACCATCCATAGCTACTAAAATACATCATCACTTAATTTCATGATTTCCATAAAGCTCCTCAAGAATTTTTTCTGGTGAAAAAAAAACCATATGTTTAAAACATGTAAAGTTATTTTATGAGTTTAATGTATTTTCCAGGGTAATAAGACAATGTTTCGTAACTTGGTGGTAAAGATATGTTTGGCTCTAATTTCCCCTGTTTCATGTTGTTGTTTATGGGTTTTTACTGGTTATAATATTTTTAATGTAAAACGCATACATGTAAATAGCTCTAAAAATTAAAAATTAGAATTTCTTACGTGGTGACCTTATTCAATAATTACAGAAAATAACATTGACAAATATAGTTTAAAACAATTAATTCTTAATTTTATATTGATCACCCAGTGAGGCAATCGTTAATACAACGTCAATTAATTGCTACTGTAGTGAAAAGTCTTAAGATGTAAAAGGTTCCACTAATTCTTTTTAAACTAAGGGCCCATGTGGAAAAAGTAAGGGTAGAAGCGATAGCCAGTGATGTTTATATGCGTATACACCTGGAATATAGAACGCTCAAAGAGGATCTACGTACATAAACATACATGTTGTTTATATTTGGCTACGTACATAAACATTGAGTATCTGTAGCGCTCTCTGTCACGAAATAGCGGCCCAAAATATACGCATAGCCGTGAGGTGAACGTTGAGAATGAAGACAAGCTTAACAGTTACAAGAGGGGTTCCCTCCCACGGGGTTCTACCAGTGATACCTTAACTGTATAATTAGATCTGTTTAAGATAAACTATTTACATTTTTATTACCAATGTGTGAGTACACCACAGCACGTGACACGTAACAGGATTCGCGGCGAGTTTCAATGCAACATTTCTAAAATTTAGAACGTTTCATTATTGATACATAGAACTACAAATGATGATAAGAAAAATAAATGTTTACATCCCCTGGCAAACAAAAGACAAATTTTGGCACCCTACTGAGTCATAAGGCTTGAACGATCCTCAGCCAAATACCATGGTTGAATATGCTGTTGCATATTACAGAACTCATTCTTGTTTATGTAGAAATGAAGTTAATAATATAGACATTACATATTTTGTGAGATATCTCGCCACATGATACATCCACATCTTTGTTTATTACATTCTTAAAAAGTCTCATAAAATAATGAAAATGTTTGTATGCTGAAGTCACCATACAATTATGTTCTATGTGTCGGGATAAAATTTATATCTCTGTTTGTCGCATGTGTTATTATGTCACATTTAAAATCTCTTATGAGTCTACTGAGTTTTTTACAATTTTGTTCATTCTACTGTTTCTTGTTGCCATCATGGTTACTCAAAAGAGTAATATAAAAATCTCTCGTAAATCTATGCTGTTCTACTAACTATGGCTTTGAACCACTCCGTTATCATAAGTACAGATGCAAAAGGATATTTTATTCTGTTAAAAATGCGTTATTATCAGTATACAGGTTAACATGTTAACATGTTTGAAATTGCTTAACCCTAATTTTACCGTTATACGTAAAAACCACAATTTAATAAACAAGCTAACTTTTAAACTACAGTATTTAAAATGTTATATGTTATATCAGTTAAGAGTATTAAAATGGAGGCCTATTTAAAAAGGCATTTTTTGAATGGTAAACTCCATAAGGAAACTCAATACTTTAAGGTCTCATATCTACGTTATTAAGTGAGATATAAAAAAGTGCCAAAAATATAAAAGTCTTAACATTACTTTTCCAATCGATAGTAGTAATAAAATGCAGAATATTTCATATGAAAAAACATATTTGACCACCATATTGGAAAATGGCGACGGTTCTTAATATTTTGTTTTACATATTTGTAAATGTCTAAAAATCAAGGCCATTTTCCCCATTTCAAGATTGCTTCTGATTTAGTTTCGCAGATCACAATGGGGGTCCATTTTAAAAAGCCAACCTTAACAAAATTTGTATTGATTACCATAGTAATATTTATGTACAAATGTTATACAATGATCAATACGTAAATTTTGAACGTTATTGTAAATCGTTTTAAACTATGTAGTTTATGACATGTAATCAGGAACTCTCGTCCGTATATTGAAGAGTACTTAATTCGGAGGGGGATTATCATCGACGAGTACTGAATTGTTATCTGTATTCTCAAGAAAAAATGTATTGTAGTCATGTGCAAGACTTTACATTAGTTTTCCAAATGGGATAGGATACGCAATACAAACACTACATAAACTGAAATAATATTATGGGGAAAATAGCGCTTAAAAGTTGATACCAAATAATCTGTAAATCAGTTGAAACAACGTACTGGTCATTAGTGTTTCATAAACAATCTCCACAATAGATCCTTCGAGTCTACGGATTTTAGCAGTAGTTAAGGAGTCATATTTTTATTCGAGTTCTATCAAGTATGTTTAATAAATCATAGTGTCAACGTTATAACTGTCCACTTTACTCAGTTATTTTCCCGCCTGTGTCAAATCTCATTACAGAGGCTGGAGAGGAGGCAGGTGAAGGCTGTGACTGTGACGGGAGCCTCGTTCTGCTCTCCCATTCCAGAATCGTCGAGTGTCGTACCCTCTCAATCTTCATGATCCTTTCCCTCACTTATGTTGAATTGATTTTTATATTAACTTACATTTCCAACAAATAAAATTCAATATTAGAGATTGAATCTATAAAGGAGATATTATAAGTAGACGGGAAAACGAGGAAAATATGATTTTATTTTTATTAACTTCTTATACACCGTGTTCCCAACTGTGGTGCTATTGATCTACTTGATATTGCTATTTTAGACCAATTTCCAACGATCGCAGTAACTGCAAACTATTGTGTATTGTGTGCCATATATAGTCATAACAATCGTTGCAACAAAAAAAGAACAATTTACCACTTCACAATTTTAATCTCTATGTCTTTGCGTTGAAGTATGGGTGTCTAACTATATCTCAAAGATATGGTTAATACACAGTGAAATGTTTATGAGGCGCTTCTGCTGTATAAACAGTTTTTAATTATAAATTAAAAACATCTCGGTATATTTTCTGTAGAACAAAAACAAAATAATAAACATACTGGATTCAACGTAAAAATAACTGTTAATAGATTAAAACAACTTATATTCTATTTTACTTTTCGATTTGTTTCAAGTTTTGATTTACTCAAGGAGACGATCGATCAATTAGAAATATTCTTATTGTATTACATAATGCATAAAATTACAAACTGCGATATTTCTATCATAGCCATACATCGTGTAATTCTCAAATCTTTATATAACGCACACATCATGAAATCGTACGAGATATTGGGGGGAAAAACATAGGATAGTAGATCAAAAGTTATAAAATATCCGTGAATTTAAAGACAATTTTTAGTTTTGTTCAGCATGCTTAAGATAAGACTATGTATATATAAGACTAGATATATATGTATATAAGACTAGATATATATGTATATAAGACTAGATATATATGTATATAAGACTAGATATATATGTATATGTGTCTACTGAATACATCTAATATTGGGTGTAACAAAAAGTTTGGGCTGGCTATTAACTTTCAGATTTTATGTGTGATGAAATTCTAAAAATGAAGTATAATTATTTTCCAATTTCCACCTCGTTTAGCCCCTAGCCGCCATTTTTTATTAACAAACTATTATCTCTAAAACTAGTAAAGCTAAAGAAATTAAATTTGGCCATCTAGATTTGAATAGGTAAGAGGAAAAAAAGTTATTTTGTACCATTTTAAATGTACGATTACACAAGATTGAGCAGTATACATTTTGTCTTATGATAACCATCAGTTGTATTAAAATCAGGTATACAAAATTTAGAAAATTTAAAACGTGTTTAGAACCAAACTATTTAGAAAATGTTATTGCAATCCCAACGGTACTTATTTCAATGAAATCTGTCAAGGTGTAAGCGAGCTCGACCATTCTAAAGACACTCTTGTAGTAACCAGGAGCAAAAAACAACTAATAACTCTCAACTATCACATGTTTGGTACTCCCAGCTTGTGCAAGCGTATCTTAAGTGGTCGTGTTGCTTATGCGTATATGGATTTAGAGGATTAAAGTACCATTGGAATTGTTATAAAAATTGTAAAATAGTTGGTATCTTTTAAAATTGTTATAACCTATTTAATTAAAACAGCTGATGACTATCAGAAGACAAAATATTTGCTGCCCACTAAATTGAATAGTAGGTATTCATTAAACATTTCCACATATCTTAGGAATCTATATAGAATCAAAATCATGTATAATTTATATATATATATATATATATATATTTGACTTATTTATTTATTTATTTATAGAGCCTACGCAATATCACATGTACACATTGACCTCCAAATAACGCAACTTTGTTATTTCCAAATAACAGTGACACACGAAACAGTTTCTGGGCTATACGGAAAATGATTTCTGTTCTTATTCCACTACAACGTGAGAATTGTTTTTTGAAAAGACATTTAGACTTTTAACGAGTAATGTAAAAACATTACTCGTTAAACAGTTGGAGCCGTTTCAAAGAACTTCTGGATTTTCGAACAGTCGTCAAAGAGCAACTTCATAATTAAATATTTAAAAGAACTCTTTGAGTTTTGTTATTTAGTAATATTTAAAATTAAATTACATTACTTGAGAAGTACTTTCATCAAAAAGTAAATCTTTGTAGGCCACTATGACTGAAAATTGGAATAAAGTTGTTTGATAAAATAATAATCAGCCGAAGCTATAAGTTTAGTACCATTTAATGTCTTTATTGAGCCAGACTTGAAAACTAACACTACTTTGTATATAATAATCTTTAAAATACGTCATACAGACAAAAGCTCTGTGGTTAAGTAAGTAAAGGACGGAAAATGAAACTAATAACAAAGGAAGACAACGTCAATATGCAGGAAACATAATCAGCTTTTGCACTAGATTAGAGTTAACTTCTTCCGAATTCCTACTTAACTTCTGTAGGAAAATGAGGGCTTATGAATTATTCTTCAAGATGTCATATTGCTTTTCTTTACTATTATTATTTGTGATGTAAAAATAACTAGCAAAATGAAGTGATGAGAACTATTTAGGTATATTTTAGAGTGCCTAACACTCAGGATATTCAAATCCAAATCCTTACTTTGTAAGTACGTTATTAGAAAATAGGTGAAATATTTAAACATTTTCCAGAAACAATCTTTATCCTGTTTTAATCATTCGACAAAATGTTTAATTGCCACATCAAAATAATTCTCATAAATAATGTGGCATTAATGTATTGTATTCTTTTCTCGTTGTCAATCATTCTTGATAAGATCTGTTACTTCATTGTCAGCCCAGAAATGAATGAAACTATGAGCATTTTGACTAATTTCTCATCTGTCTGCGCTGTTTACAGTAAATTGAACATTTTATAGAACATGTTTAGTATAGTACTTTTCTTTCCATTTGCCACTCGTAGTGGTAGGAATAAAGTTTGAATTTTTTAATTTAAGTGCGTCACGTGTATGGCGGTATCCTCACAAACGTTTGAATAGACTAAAACCAATTCCAGTTGAACTAAAAATAGTATACGAATTTAATTTTTACATGTAAAAATCGTTGAAAAATTGATTGACTAGAGCGGACAGTTTTATTACCCTATGATCAATAAAAATATACTCAGATAATATTTTACTTTTAATAGTAAAATTACTTTTAAACTTCTCCCGACTTCGTGAGTGAATTATTTGAAAATCAATCTATGTAAATAATTTAGGGTCGGTATTATGTCCAGTTTAATACATTTCTTCCCACCTAATGCGAACATTTCCTTAGTGTTCTGGAAACCCACCAGTTCGTTGATAAGGTAGAAATAATTGTGTCAGTTGAAAGGTGGACAAAGATGTTTTTCAAGTAGTTTTCCACATACTTTTCGTCAATAACCACAATTTGAAGGTGAAAAAGCCAATTAGTTTTGTCAACCAACGTAAGTGTTTTAAAGTTACTACATTATTGCTCAACTTATGTCATTTACTTGTTTGACGTATACATGATGAGTTAGAAAACTTGTAACCCTGAGTCAATTAATTACAGTGTTGACTTACTAATACAGGCACGACGATATGACAGAGGCAGTTGTTTAGTTGTTTGTCGCGCATTACAAAAATGCTTCTTTACTTTACAACCTCTTCTCCTATGCCGGGTCATTCCTCGTGTATGTCTCCACTGAGAACATGTAAATTAAAATTTCTATTTCTCTCTATAATAAATCTCAGGTCTCATATTGCTAATCATGAGAAATCAATCTAATACATTTTACAGCGGATTATTTCTGAATCGCGATAATAACGTAGAGTGTAGAGTAGAGAACAATAGATCCAAACTTCAGATTTTGTTCACTCGTCGTTTATTTGGTAAAAACAATACGTACATTTTTATTGTATTTCATCGAACAGAGTATATTTATATTAACAGAGTATATTAACAGATATACGGAACATAAATAAATGTAACACTTTTATTTCGCCACTTAAAATTACTTATTCTGCCAACCTAGTATATTTATGAGATGTTTACATTCGTGCATTAAATCATACCATCAGGGATTTAATATTAAGTATTAACACAAGTCCATCATAAAATTTGATCAGTTTTCCTCTACAGAATTTTAACAGAATATGTACGGCTTGATAATTTACAACTCAGCACTCCAAAACTGAAATAAAACCACATTTAAAATTATTCAAAGATCTTCTTTAAGTAAAAATTGTAGACATTGTTAGAGAGGGTATTGGATTACGCATTCTTACCACCATTATTAAACATTGATTTGCAATTTTTAATCGAAATAAAAACCATTTAGGAATAAAAATTATTATTTCCAAATTGTCCTTTTTCTCTTTCCCTACGCCACAAATCCCAATCAACCACTAGCCTCTTTTGAGTATGAAAATTAAGTAATATAATGAACAGTTAAAAATCTACAAAAAATAAGTTTTACTAAGTTTGGTTCCTAACGAAATCGCTTATTACAGTAAAAATCTTTAAAACACTCAAACTTTCGATTACATTAATAATTGTAAGACAAAAACACATGTTAAAATAAATTCCAAAAATTACCAATTTAAGAAAGCTTAGCCTCATTTACGGTAACATATAGCAAAAAAACAATATGAGCAAAATATATAAAACATTTTGTTAGTTTTAAGTTTGCATACGTGTAAAAGTTTATATAGGAACAACTCCTACTAAGATATGGTCGTATAACCAGAATAAAGGGACCTTTGAACCCCTCACACACCCCTTTTCCGCCACCCATAGATAGGGTTGAGAACTTTTAGTGTGCTATACTACCCCGAACACTTTCCATACTTGGTTTTTTCCGCTTATAACTTTGCTTCTAAAATAATTCGTTGAATGGGATATGAGCCCTTATAAGAAGTAGACAAACCTTAAAACCCTTATGGAACGTAGCAAATGCCATTTAAAATAACGTTATGATTTCCATACAATGAAATAGATGTTAGTTAATTGATGTTAGTAAGTAACATTAGGAAAGATATCAATGATAGTCCAACTTTCAGATAATTGACTATTAACTAATATCCTGTAATTGATATGTTTATAAGAAAATAAAAGGCTAAATTATGTTTTTATATACAGCTGGCAAACAGTATTGATTTCAATCGTATAACAGTGAAATAAATTTGTTTCATAAACCCATTTTTATGGATTTTGACATTTTTTTGGCCGAACTAAATTGGTATATTCTAAATTTACTAAGAAGGTGTTATTTATTTCCTAAGGTTCTGCCTCATGAATGACGTAATCAATCTTTCTTTTATCAAAAGCGATCAGCGACAGCCTGGCGTGCACTCCTAATGCCGAAAGAGGAAAACTGGTCTGGGGTTTCACGAGTCAAGAAAGTATAAGTAACATTCCATGGTGACAATTCATTATTATAGCCTTTTAATTTTATAATGCAGATGACCAATTTCCATGGATACAATAGTTTTGAGATCCATTGTGCTCGTTCCATATTCCAGGCCGTTAAACATTATTTCTCTGATATAGCGTGTCACCCAGGGCATTGTTCACAACCAAAAAGAGCTGGTCCTAGGACAAAACCTTGAGACACTCCAAGATGATTAGTATTAGCTCAAATTGACCTTCGTTAACCGATATAATCTGCTTCCATCGCAATAATGTACAGCTCTCTACTTCCATATCTTCCAACATCATTAGTTACATTGCCGTGTAACGTACATTCGAAGGCTTTAACTCATAAAAAACTAAATCAATGAACAGTTTAATGCTATCATTTTTCAACGTCAGGTTTTCGGATTCTCCATTAAAGCAGATTAAAGGTAGTAAGTGTTATTCCGGATTTTGTTTTCTAAGGAAAGGGGGAAGGGTAGGGACTCTGAATATACAGAACTAAGATGGAGAGCTTGCGTTTCTCTAAACAATGGGGACGATTGTTCTCGAGAGTGCTCAAGACAGGTAGCACAGACTTATTGACTGATGGTGGGGGGGAGGGTAGGGACTTCTAAATTCGTCTAGTGGTCACATTTATAATAGATCAGTTTTTCTTAAATTGTTGTTTCGTGTACTGCACGGCGTACTGTTAAGTCGCATATGGTTTTGCGATAAAAAACGTTGATCCCCATTCGAATTCCAAACTTCAGATTTATGAAGAGGACACTCAAGTTAGCTGCCAGCCGGGCATCTGAGGCTCGGTTTTTAACATGGGACTAAAGTTAAAATAGCAAACTGCGTAAAAATCGAGACTGCGTTATAGATAGAAATTGCCTTAGTCCGTCCTATTTTTTTTTTTTATTTTTTTTTTTTTTTTCAATATAAAAACTTTAATTTTAGTATTCCAGTACTAATTAATTGCAAAAATACCATTATCTGTTAATACTAATTGTTAATCATTAATATTCAGTATCGATTGTCCCACAAGAAAATCTTCAATCCGAGCACACAAATAAAAGTATATGCCACTAAATATATTAAATAACATTAAAAATTTGTTAAATTTAATAATTATAGCAGATAGTTTGTTTTAAAGCTATTAATTCGAAGCGCATTTTTAAATTTAAACTTTAACAAGCCGTCATTTTCTACTGGATTTAAACAGAGAACTCAGGTTTGGGCTGGGGATTTAAGTTCTCGTACAATTTTTAGTCTTATAACGTCTCCCCATGAATGTTGGTTGATATATTTCTAATCAAAAGTTAATAGGGGTGGATTTTGGGGACACCTTATGTATAATATCTGCTGCGTTTATGATATCTTCACTACAGCACTGCATACTTTCTGTTTGATTGTGTATATTACAATAATATTGTGTATATTACAAAGTAACGTAAGCAAATTTAGGTACATATTATGTCAGTATACGTAGTTAACAGTTTTCAGGTGGTAAGCAAAACTGCTCGTGGCACTTATTTTAGTCTTTGCGCGTGTGTGAGCACTGCTGGTTCGAAAGAATTATGTTCTCGACGCTATGGTTGACTTACCTTGTTTTTCCATTCAAGACAATATCTATACACATACCCACTACACAATACTCCGTAGCCTTGAAATGTAACAACCTTTAATACTATTGATAATGAAATAATATTTTTTTATTTGCTAAGAAACAGCTCTTAATGATGCGAAGAGCAATAACTAACAAATAAATAGGACTTTTACTTAAAAGTATATTTTCCACACGTATGAAAGCATATATACTCACCAATTAAAATTAATATAATTATTTTATTTTTCAATCGATTTTAACAACTTTGGTATTGTTAGCTTAGTAATTTACTTTTCAATAAATAAAAATGGCGCCATTTTGAAAAATGGAAATTGAGAATGTTTTTTTTTTTCAATTTACTCTTTAATTAGCTTAACATAACTGACAAGTTTCATGTTATTTGCTCCAACGGGTTCTGCGATATGAGTTTTTAAGTAAAAAACACATATGGACGGACAGACACTATACGAAGCGAGATAGGACATATGTTTAAATTAAGTGTTTTGCTTGTTTTTGTGTTTACTATTACACCTTGTGGCAACCTCTCACGAAATATCGTGATAGTAAACAAAAACAAGCAAAAACCTTCATTTAAACGCATGTTATATATATTATATGTGTATATACACACACGTAAAAGTATGAGAAGCCTACTTCGGTTATAAAGTGTCTGTCTACTTTCGGACATTGTAATTTTCTTCCAGTCTAAGATATTTCTTGTGCCACATTATTTTACGTTTTGTTATACTGGTCAAGAAAAAAGATATATATACAAAGGTCTAAGAATCGTCTGTTATGGGAGTTCTAATATCCGAGCGGTCTAAGACGTAGGACTTTGGGTCTGAGTTACAGATAGTCCAGGTTCTAATCCTGACTGTGACCGATTCACTTATTTGAGTAACATCGACCTTGTCCTGTATCGACTCTCTCTCCTCGCCCCCTTATTCCGTTTGATAAGATTCTCGCACAATCTAGTTCTCTCCTTCAATAAAAACAACTGTACGAATCTTATTTTATTCTACCACATTTTGAACTTTAGGAAATTACTTAATAGTAATAATTAATTAATATTAAAATACCTATCCTGAATTTATAGTTTTTTTTAATTTGTTGATCAAAACTGTTAGTTCTGGAAAGTCAAACTTTAACATAGATTTGAAGAGTAATTTGAGATTTGAGTATTACAATTGTGAATTAATTTAATAGAATGAATCCTAATTGTGTCTTTGGTATTGGGGTTCATTTCACAAGTCTGGACTTTCACAAAGCACATTTGTTGCACAATTACATCACCACTAAATTTTGTTTATGTCTAGCCTTAAGTCTTAAGTATTTTTGAAAACTGAGGAAGAGGATATTTTCCAATCCTCGAAATGTAATGTAATAGAGGTAAATGTTCGAGATTTTGTACTGGTTAACGTACAGATTAATAATAAATAATATTGCACGGTTTTCTAATACTTGTATAACAAATATAAAGCCTAGTAATCCAAATAATGCGTTCTGCCAGGCCGCCAGTTTATCAGTGGATGGCCATTGTTACGGCTTGACAGTTAGCCACCCGCGTCTGCCTTTCCACATTTATTATTAGGATTACTAGAAATTAATCTTAACCTTTACTGCATTGTTAGCTTTATTAAAGGTGTTTATTATTTTGCTATATTTAATAAGTATATGATAAAATGTTGTACAATAAAAGTTATTTTTAGTACGTGAATTTTCTTTGATTTACTATGCACTTCCTTTTAAAATTGAAATGAAATCACTAAACAATGGTACAGTTATAACTTTGACAGTTTCCATCCCATTAACAAATTTTAATAACATTTCCAATAAATTGTTAAATCATAGTGAAATAACTTGATTTCACGCAAGAGTACTGTTTGTGGAGATATTTAAAAAGCTGGAGTCAACAAAATATAAATTTCATCAAATATCTAGCGGCTTGACGTTATATAATTACACCAAGTTTGATAATAAATCATGTACAAGCTGTCAGTGTGATAGGGAGAGGGTAGGGCGTATCATCAATCAATCAGCAGACAAATTGATTCCAAATTTCACAAACCACTAAGTCAACCAGTCAATGTTTACTTTGGTTTGAGTTTATGTATTCCCCAGATACAACCTTGCTGCATATGTAATAATAATATATGTATAGGTTAGTTTTCATTTAAATTTTATTTAAATTCTGTTTTTAATATAAATACTAATTGGCCTCAGTTTAAATATCATCGAGAAGAAATGTATCGTTTTTATATGTCCATTACCTAATGAGAAAGCGTTAAAAATAAAACTTTCCTTGTAGTACCCAATATGTTTACACATCACATCGTAATTTTATATTGTCATATATCGCAATTTTAACGATAGAACTATTATTATTTTAAAATCTAATGGTGTATATCTGTGTCTGTGTTACTCAATCATTTAAACATTCTGGACCGGTCATACTGAAATGTTACATGGGCCATTCTAAAGATCCCTGTGTATCATATAGATAGACGTATTCCTCCTTCAAAAGCCCCTCCAGGCTACGCCCCACTGGTCTTGAAAACTCCCTTAACACTCCATTTCCTATACCGTTATATAAAAACTAATAGTGTATGTACGTGGGTTAGTGTGTGTTTGTGTGTTTATGTGTATGTTACTCAGTCAAATAAAAGGAAATTGTATATGGACATTCTTAGGATTCCTGGTTAACATATAGAACTATTTTTAGATAAAGAAATCTTGCTACTCTGTAAAGTAACGTGAAATCCTATCTTGGTCTCTAAAATTGCATTACAACAAAAATATTATTAATTTAAAGAGCTTGTTAAATATAATCTGTTCTATATAAACATTATTTTATGGCAGCACGTGTTAATTTGACCACTATTTCTAATTTCTTCACACTTATAGTCTTGAAAGCATAGAATATGCTTGACAGTAACAACAACCTTCTATTTCAACCTTTTCTGCAACCGCTGTTGAGCACGGAATAAAAAAATATCCCGATAAGAAAACTAAAAAGTATAGTAAAACATACTTTAAGCAGACGAATGTAATGTTAATTATAATTATATAGTAAAAATACAACACTGTTACTTTACTGAATTATAATTTACTTATAAAGTAGACACATTTTGAACCAAATACATTTCTCTACCATTAGAATATGAATTGTACTTGTACGATGACTATTACATTTTTATCTCGCTTTACAAGTGCAAAGAGAGAAAATGTCTAGAATGTTACTGTAACAGGAACTTCATTGTGAGTGCAATTTATATTAAAAATCCAACATTCTTGTGGAGTGGAGCAGCAGGATTTCAATTTCTACCCATTTCATTTGGGTTTCTCTCATAAATTAAGCAGTCATATTGAATAAAAAGCAGCTAGGTTAAAGATATTACAAAGTAATAAATTGGTAGTTGTAGAGTTCAGACAACTTACCTGCCTGGTATAATTATTGTACAATTTGAGCAATTCTACACACAGTACTTATCAGAATCTTTATTTACAAACACAGGTAAAGACAATTTTAAAATTTAGATATATTTGGTTGCGTATAAAGAATTTGGACTGAAGTTATTACATATGTATCATTTAAATTTCCCAGTAGGCCTACCATAAACAGACACATTCACCCGATGTCTGCAGATAACAAGGTGGACCGATTGTCCTGAGTTCTATCTACCAGCCTCTGCAGCTCTAGAAGAGAGAGTAGCTGAAGAGCAAGTCGTAATAATGGGATACCCCGTGATCCACAAGTTATCAGGGGAGTAGTAGATCAGGAAAATGGCCATGAGATATAAAAAAAATCAGAAAAAAGATTTAATGGTTGGCTCAGATCTCTAAGAAGATCTTTGGTCTATATGCAAGGATTTGGTGGTACCATTGTCATTTGAAATATCAAGACTGTGGGAGCCCATACTTTCGTGTGACTTGGCTGTTTAGTTTAGTTCTCAAAATGTCATTTACAAAGCTTGTTTTATATAGAAAATAATTAAGAAAGTAATCTAAAACTAAAATTAAATAGCCTTTATTAAAGAGGCGGTGTTAGGGTTGTACAGTATTTAAATAGAAGACTATTTCGTAATAATGTGTGTCGTGCAAGGAGTTAATCCAAGTAAATGGCCTGCAATTTATTCAAAATAACTGTTTAACATTGTTTTTAAAATGGCAGATAAAAATAGTTCTTACAGTGCAGAGTTTTATGCCAGGACCTCTTTGCTGGGAACGTCAAGCCAAAGTTAACCTGGGAACTAACAACGCAGTGCGCCACACCTAGTGTCCGTACCAGGCTTCGATGAGGTTATATATCAAATTTCAAGTATATAGCTCATTTTATTCTCTAGATATTCTTTAATCAGAGAGACATACAGACAGCAATATTTATATCTCTTCGGCAAGCAAAAGAGAAATTGTGTCAGCCTATTGAGTGATATTCTTCAATGACGCGCAGCCAAATTCCTTGGTTGGAAATGCACCATCATTGAAGTCATCCAAATCTCAGTATAAATTAAGTTTCATGCAAAATTTAGAGTTTACAGATTAAACCTTTCTCAAAATAACTTTCCACATGAACCATTGCATTTTTTTTGTTCATTACGTTGGGTTTCATAACAGTATTTCTATAATAAAAATCTTCACATCAAATCAACAAAAGTTGTTACATGTTAGGGTAGTTAGGCTCCATGTGTTAATATGTCAGATGTATAAATCACAATGATTGCACTTAGTTTATTTACAAATGTATGTTTACTGTTACCTTCTCGATGCAGCCCTTGTTACCCAAAAAGACTAACGTGAAAGAATTCGCTAACGCTCAGCCAAATTCCATGTAGTTGCATGCACCTTAATCGAACTGAATTTTGCCTATATAACTAAAATTATATTATATTAATTATTATTATTATTATTATATTAATTATATTGTATAATTATTTTGCCTATATATGTTTGCCTTCACATAAAATAATATGAAGTTTCATGCAATTTTCCAAAACTATAGATCAGTTAGTTTTCATCCAGAAAGACATACCTATCTCACTAGAATTCCAGCCTTTTATTGGCAAGGCTTCGCTGACAACAATTAATGTATGTTAAATTAATTTTAAAAGAATGTAGGTTAATTATCTGTTATTAAATGAATGCGTAATACATAATTTTACCGTCATACATAATGAGTTTAAATTAATATAATGGAAACCCACACAATTGGAGGAACCAAAACATTTAATAATGAACTACTAATGAACACAGTATCTAATAGACTAATAATTTAAAACCAATCAAAGCACTGGTAGTGAAAGATAATGTAAATTATTGATATTACGAAATATTAAATAAATTTCCGTTCATTCCAGAATGGCATTCCTTCAAACTCAAAATTGAAAAAAAAAAGAATTTTTGATTATTGAAAAATTTCTATTAATTTAATTTTCATCCTCACTTGACTAACTAAGTAACAATAAATCCAAAGGTAATGTACTACAACTAATATTCAATATAAAAGGTAACACAATTTGTTGGACACATCGTTCTAGGAGAGGGAGTAGGGTCAGTTACTACACATCTGATTCTCATACGGCTAAGCAATAATAATAAATAACAACTGTTATAATAGAAAATTTAATGAAGCATCTAGTACGCAGAGGACTCGGGACGATTGTAATAGATAAGGCTATGTTCTGCTGGATATGCGAGGTGATTTGGAAGTTTTCCAAATTGCATTCAGAATTGTCTGGGATATTTAAGTTTTTGGCGTTATGAATTACTGATGGACCTGTTGCGTTGGGATATTACGGATCTCTTTTCTCATATTGTCTTTAATATAGACCACAAATCTGTATAAATGCTGAGATACAAAATCGGTAACAGCAAGGAATGCATGATATAATCCTCAATGACTTAAGTGAAGAAAGAATTCACATTACTGTATGAGCAATAGTTGTCCATGGAGCAAATCCCCCACCCATGTGACAGGCGCCCGGAGTAGAACAGTGAAACCATTTCTCATCAGAGGTTAATCGAAGAAATTTTTAATGAACCTCTCATTAGGTAAGGTATTTTAAGCTTATTAAAATTATAATTTTAAGCTTAAGCTCCTAGAGTAGTGCCAGAGAAGACTATGAAAACTTCAGGTCGTACATGGTTTATCGCTTCACAGAATTGCATTATAATAAGAGCACACTAACATTATGTGCACGACATTCTCAACTGACTAATATTACTTTATATCTGACGTAACGCCTAAAACACTGCAGTTTACGTTCGTTTTGAGTATTTTGCAAATAAAATTTTTTGTAAGGAATTAAAAGGCTAATCAATTTGTGTTAACAATATTAATTAATTTACTAACTAAACAAATTATGTTTGCATCAAGTATTACTCGTTGATATTAAAGAAATTCCCTTTATTAAGAAATGTGTTTAAAACAATTGAAGTGTCATATGGTGCCGTTTGAAAAATTAAAATTACAAATAAACTATAATAACGGGAGTGGATGGAGATTAAAATCCTCTGCTTGAGGAGAATAGAGAGGATGTAACGTTCTCAGAGAAGCAAGCTATAATAGGGGCTGATTCACTTCCCAAGCTGGTTTACTTTGGCTAGCGAGCGTCTGTTTCTGACGTCCAACTAAAACATCCTCACCTTCATATAACACTATTATATCGACCCTATCAAACCCATTGGTAATGTTTTTAAAATAACATGACATTTAACTTACATGATAATGAAATATATTGAACTAACAATCTTTTCTTTCTTTTCCTTAAGTCCATTTTAGTATCAGCAGATACTTTAAATTTGTTTACCATTAAATGACTGTACAGAATAAAAAAAATTGTATTGCTTTGTTACATAAAAATAGAAGCAATTTTGCTGGTAGAAGTCCGAAACTAATGTACGCATTGCAAGTTTATATAATGTCGATATGCATCTCAATTTGAGATTATTCAATGCTTTTTAAGAGCCGTTCAAAAAGTACTTATTTAAAGGAATAAATTAGGAATGAAGGTGATTAAATAAAGGAATAAATTCGAACCTTTATGACGTTTCGTTTAGTTTAGAAAAAGGTGTATACATTAAAAATATATGCATACTTAGGTCTGAAACAAAAATATAATCTTCCTAGAAGTTACAACCCCATTTAATACTTATGGGTGGTTGATCGTTATGAAAGTGCTTTTGTTTTTCTATTTATGTTTTGTGAACTCTGAAAGTTGTTTTAATTAATTAATATATCTTTTAAAAAACCCATGGTTCCCACTATATTGGGAATTGGTTGAGTTAAAATTGTATTCGAATGTTGAAATGTCGACATCTTGGCCGCCATCTTGAAATGTTTTATTGGTTAAGACTACCTAACTACCTCATCCATACTGTGAGACATTACGGCAGTTATCGAGTTCACAAGGTTACGTTATATTGCATAAGCCCATACACACACACACATACATTTTTGAATTATTGTGGTTTTACAAACGTGGATCATGGTCGGATAAAATGCAAAACATCAAAAAGTTGGCATGAGGCTCTATTAGGATAAGAATTTTAGATAGTTAGGAAATAAAATAGGGAAAATACCCAGAACAATATTTTAGAGTACAGTATGGGCTGTCTTACTCTCAAATAAATATGTACATTTAATACATTTTTATTTTGGGCAAGTTACATTTGGGTGTAACAATTATTAGTTTAAATGGCATATTCAAAATTTCTTCGAATTCGCATGCCCGTCTCGTTTACTTATTACTTTCTTATATATTAATATGGTGTAGAATTGAAATTTAAGTACCTATTGTTAAGTTAAGTACCAAATTTAAGTTTTAGTGTTCTGGAAACCCACCAGTTCGTTGATAAGGTAGAAATAAGTCAGTTGAAAGGTGGACAAAGATGTTTTCAAGTAGTTTTCCACATATTTTTCGTCAATAACCACAATTTGAAGGTGAAAAAGCCAATTAGTTTTGTCAACCAACGTAAGTGATTTAAAGTCACTACATTATTGCTCAACTTGTGTCATTTACTTGTTTGACGTATACATGATGAGTTAGAAAACTTGTAACCCTGAGTCAATTAATTACAGTGTTGATTTACTAATACAGGCACGACGATATAACAGAGGCAGTTGTTTCGTTGTTTGTCGCGCATTACAAATGCTTCTTTACTTTACAACCTCTTCTCCTATGCCGGGTCATTCCTCGTGTATGTCTCCACTGAGAACATGTAAATTAAAATTTCTATTTCTCTCTATAACAAATCTCAGGTCTCATATTGCTAATCATGAGAAGTCAATCTAATACATTTTACAGCGGATTATTTCTGAATCGCGATAATAACGTAGAGTGTAGAGTAGAGAACAATAGATCCAAACTTCAGATTTTGTCCACTCGTCGTTTATTTGGTAAAAACAATACGTACATATTTATTGTATTTCATCGAACAGAGTATATTTATATTAACAGAGTATATTAACAGATATACGGAACATAAATAAATGTAACACTTTTATTTCGGCACTTAAAATTACTTATTCTGCCAACCTAGTATATTTATGAGATGTTTACATTCGTGCATTAAATCATACCATCAGGGATTTAATATTAAGTATTAACACAAGTCCATCATAAAATTTGATCAGTTTTCCTCTACAGAATTTTAACAGAATATGTACGGCTTGATAATCTACAACTCAGCACTCCAAAACTGAAATAAAACCACATTTCAAATTATTCAAAGATCTTCTTTAAGTAAAAATTGTAGACATTGTTAGAGAGGGTATTGGATTACGCATTCTTACCACCATTATTAAACATTGATTTGCAATTTTAATCGAAATAAAAACCATTTAGGAATAAAAATTATTATTTCCAAATTGTCCTTTTTCTCTTTCCCTACACCACAAATCCCAATCAACCACTAGCCTCTTTTGAGTATGAAAATTAAGTAATATAATGAACAGTAAAAAATCTACAAAAAATAAGTTTTACTTAGTTTGGTTTCTAACGAAATCGCTTATTACAGTAAAAATCTTTAAAACACTCAAAATTTCGATTACATTAATAATTGTAAGACAAAAACACATGTTAAAATAAATTCCAAAAATTACCAATTTAAGAAAGCTTAGCCTCATTTACGGTATATAAAACATTTTGTTAGTTTTAAGTTTGCATACGTGTAAAAGTTTATATAGGAACAACTCCTACTAAGATATGGTCGTATAACCAGAATAAAGGGACCTTTGAACCCCTCACACCCTTTTCCGCCACCCATAGATAGGGTTGAGAACTTTTAGTGTGCTATACTACCCCGAACACTTTCCATACTTGGTTTTTTCCGCTTATAACTTTGCTTCTAAAATAATTCGTTGAATGGGATATGAGCCCTTATAAGAAGTAGACAAACCTTAAACCCCTTATGGAACGTAGCAAATGCCATTTAAAATAACGTTATGATTTCCATACAATGAAATAGATGTTAGTTAATTGATGTTAGTAAGTAACATTAGGAAAGATATCAATGATAGTCCAACTTTCAGATAATTGACTATTAACTAATATCCTGTAATTGGTATGTTTATAAGAAAATAAAAGGCTAAATTATGTTTTTATATACAGCTGGCAAACAGTATTGATTTCAATCGTATAACAGTGAAATAAATTTGTTTCATAAACCCATTTTTATGGATTTTGACATTTTTTTGGCCGAACTAAATTGGTATATTCTAAATTTACTAAGAAAGTGTTATTTATTTCCAAAGTTCTGCCTCATGAATGACGTAATCAATCTTTCTTTTATCAAAAGCGATCAGCGACAGCCTGGCGTGCACTCCTAATGCCGAAAGAGGAAAACTGGTCTGGGGTTTCACGAGTCAAGAAAGTATAAGTAACATTCCATGGTGACAATTCATTATTATAGCCTTTTAATTTTATAATGCAGATGACCAATTTCCATGGATACAATAGTTTTGAGATCCATTGTGCTCGTTTCATATTCCAGGCCGTTAAACATTATTTCTCTGATATAGCGTGTCACCCAGGGCATTGTTCACAACCAAAAAGAGCTGGTCCTAGGACAAAACCTTGAGACACTCCAAGATGATTAGTATTAGCTCAAATTGACCTTCGTTAACCGATATAATCTGCTTCCATCGCAATAATGTACAGCTCTCTACTTCCATATCTTCCAACATTATTAGTTACATTACCGTGTAACATACATTCGAAGGCTTTAACTCATAAAAAACTAAATCAATGAACAGTTTAATGCTATCATTTTTCAACGTCAGGTTTTCAGATTCTCCATTAAAGCAGATTAAAGGTAGTAAGTGTTATTCCGGATTTTGTTTTCTAAGGAAAGGGGGAAGGGTAGGGACTCTGAATATACAGAACTAAGATGGAGAGCTTGCGTTTCTCTAAACAATGGGGACGATTGTTCTCGAGAGTGCTCAAGACAGGTAGCACAGACTTATTGACTGATGGTGGGGGGGAGGGGAGGGACTTCTAAATTCGTCTAGTGGTCACATTTATAATAGATCAGTTTTTCTTAAATTGTTGTTTCGTGTACTGCACGGCGTACTGTTAAGTCGCATATGGTTTTGCGATAAAAAACGTTGATCCCCATTCGAATTCCAAACTTCAGATTTATGAAGAGGACACTCAAGTTAGCTGCCAGCCGGGCATCTGAGGCTCGGCTTTTAACATAGGGACTAAAGTTAAAATAGCAAACTGCGTAAAAGTCCTGACTGCGTTATAGATAGAAATTGCCTTAATCCTAATTTTTTTTCAATATAAAAACTTTAATTTTAGTATTGCAGTACTAATTAATTGCAAAAATACCATTATCTGTTAATACTAATTGTTAATCATTAATATTCAGTATCGATTGTCCCACAAGAAAATCTTCAATCCGAGCACACAAATAAAAGTATATGCCACTAAATATATTAAATAAGATTAAAAATTTGTTAAATTTAATAATTATAGCAGATAGTTTGTTTTAAAGCTATTAATTCGAAGCGCATTTTTAAATTTAAACTTTAACAAGCCGTCATTTTGTACTGGATTTAAACAGAGAACTCAGGTTGGGGCTGGGGATTTAGTTCTCGTACAATTTTTAGTATTATAACGTCTCCCCATAAATGTTGGTTGATATATTTCTAATCAAAAGTTAATAGGGGTGGATTTTGGGGACACCTTATGTATAATATCTGCTGTGTTTATTACATCTTCACTACAGCACTGCATACTTTCTGTTTGATTTAGATACAGAAGTAAGCAAATTTAGGTACATATGTCAGTCAGTATACGTAGTTAACAGCTTTCAGGTGGTAAGCAAAACTGCTCGTGGCACTTATTTTAGTCTTTGCGCGTGTGTGAGCGCTGCTGGTTCGAAAGAATTATGTTCTCGACGCTATGGTTGACTTACCTTGTTTTTCCATTCAAAACAATATGTGTATACACAAACCCACTACACAATACTCCGTAGCCTTGAAATGTAACAACCTTTAATACTATTGATAATGAAATAATATTTTTTATTTGCTAAGAAACAGCTCTTAATGATGCGAAGAGCAATAACTAACAAATAAATAGGACTTTTACTTAAAAGTATATTTTCCACACGTAAGAAAGCATATATACTCACCAATTAAAATTAATATAATTATTTTATTTCTCAATCGATTTTAACAACTTTGGTATTGTTAGCTTAGTAATTTACTTTTCAATAAATAAAAATGGCGCCATTTTGAAAAATGGAAAGTGAGAATATGTTTTTTTTTCAATTTACTCTTTAATTAGCTTAACATAACTGACAAGTTTCATGTTATTTGCTCCAACGGGTTCTGCGATATGAGTTTTTAAGTAAAAAACACATATGGACGGACAGACACTATACGAAGCGAGATAGGACATATGTTTAAATTAAGTGTTTTGCTTGTTTTTGTGTTTACTATTACACCTTGTGGCAACCTTTCACAAAAACAAGCAAAAACCTTCATTTAAACACATGTTATATATATTATATGTGTATATACACACACGTAAAAGTATGAGAAGCCTACTTCGGTTATAAAGTGTCTGTCTACTTTCGGACATTGTAATTTTCTTCCAGTCTAAAATATTTCTTGTGCCACATTATTTTACGTTTTGTTATACTGGTCAAGAAAAAAGATATATATACAAAGGTCTAAGAATCGTCTGTTATGGGAGTTCTAATATTCGAGCGGTCTATGACGTAGGACTTTGGGTCTGAGTTACAGATAGTCCAGGTTCTAATCCTGACTGTGACCGATTCACTTATTTGAGTAACATCGACCTTGTACTGTATCGTCTCTCTCTCCTCGCCCCCTTATTCCGTTTGATAAGATTCTCACACACTCTAGTTCTCTCCTTAAATAAAAACAATTGTACGAATCTTATTTTATTCTACCACATTTTGAACTTTCAGGAAATTACTTAATAGTAATAATTAATTAATATTGAAATACCTATCCTGAATTTATAGTTTTTAAATTTTTTGATAAAAACTGCTAGTTCTGGAAAGTCAAACTTTAACATAGATTTGAAGAGTAATTTGAGATTTGAGTATTACAATTGTGAATTAATTTAATAGAATGAATCCTAATTGTGTCTTTGGTATTGGGGTTCATTTCACAAGTCTGGATTTTCTCAAAGCACATCTGTTGCACAATTACATTACCACTAAATTTTGTTTATGTCTAGCCTTAAGTCTTAAGTATTTTTGAAAACTGAGGAAGAGGATATTTTCCAATCCTCGAAATGTAATGTAATAGAGGTAAATGTTCGAGATTTTGTACTGGTTAACGTACAGATTAATAATAAATAATATTGCACGGTTTTCTAATACTTGTATAACAAATATAAAGCCTAGTAATCCAAATAATGCGTTCTGCCAGGCCGCCAGTTTATCAGTGGATGGCCATTGTTACGGCTTGACAGTTAGCCACCCGCGTCTGCCTTTCCACATTTATTATTAGGATTACTAGAAATTAATCTTAACCTTTACTGCATTGTTAGCTTTATTAAAGGTGTTTATTATTTTGCTATATTTAATAAGTATATGATAAAATGTTGTACAATAAAAGTTATTTTTAGTACGTGAATTTTCTTTGATTTACTATGCACTTCCTTTTAAAATTGAAATGAAATCACTAAACAATGGTACAGTTATAACTTTGACAGTTTCCATCCCATTAACAAATTTTAATAACATTTCCAATTGTTAAATCATAGTGAAATAACTTGATTTCACGCAAGAGTACTGTTTGTGGAGATATTTAAAAAGCTGGAGTCAACAAAATATAAATTTCATCAAATATCTAGCGGCTTGACGTTATATAATTACACCAAGTTTGATAATAAATCATGTACAAGCTGTCAGTGTGATAGGGAGAGGGTAGGGCGTATCATCAATCAATCAGCAGACAAATTGATTCCAAATTTCACAAACCACTAAGTCAACCAGTCAATGTTTACTTTGGTTTGAGTTTATGTATTCCCCAGATACAACCTTGCTGCATATTAATAATAATATATGTATAGGTTAGTTTTCATTTAAATTTTACTTAAATTCTGTTTTTAATATAAATACTAATTGGCCTCAGTTTAAATATCATCGAGAAGAAATGTATCGTTTTTATATGTCCATTACCTAATGAGAAAGCGTTAAAAATAAAACTTTCCTTGTAGTACCCAATATGTTTACACATATCGTAATTTTATATTGTCATATATCGCAATTTTAACGATAGAACTATTATTATTTTAAAATCTAATGGTGTATATCTGTGTCTGTGTTACTCAATCATTTAAACATTCTGGACCGGTCATACTGAAATGTTACATGGGCCATTCTAAAGATCCCTGTGTATCATATAGATAGACGTATTCCTCCTTCAAAAGCCCCTCCAGGCTACGCCCCACTGGTCTTGAAAACTCCCTTAACACTCCATTTCCTATACCATTATACGTACTAATAGTGTATGTACGTGGGTTAGTGTGTGTTTGTGTGTTTATGTGTATGTTACTCAGTCAAATAAAAGGAAATTGTATATGGACATTCTTAGGATTCCTGGTTAACATATAGAACTATTTTTAGATAAAGAAATCTTGCTACTCTGTAAAGTAACGTGAAATCCTATCTTGGTCTCTAAAATTGCATTACAACAAAAATATTATTAATTTAAAGAGCTTGTTAAATATAATCTGTTCTATATAAACATTATTTTATGGCAGCACGTGTTAATTTGGCCACTATTTCTAAATTTCTTCACACTTATAGTCTTGAAAGCATAGAATATGCTTGACAGTAACAACAACCTTCTATTTCAACCTTTTCTGCAACCGCTGTTGAGCACGGAATAAAAAAATATCCCGATAAGAAAACTAAAAAGTATAGTAAAACATACTTTAAGCAGACGAATGTAATGTTAATTATAATTATATAGTAAAAATACAACACTGTTACTTTACTGAATTATAATTTACTTATAAAGTAGACACATTTTGAACCAAATACATTTCTCTACCATTAGAATATGAATTGTACTTGTACGATGACTATTACATTTTTATCTCGCTTTACAAGTGCAAAGAGAGAAAATGTCTAGAATGTTACTGTAACAGGAACTTCATTGTGAGTGCAATTTATATTAAAAATCCAACATTCTTGTGGAGTGGAGCAGCAGGATTTCAATTTCTACCCATTTCATTTGGGTTTCTCTCATAAATTAAGCAGTCATATTGAATAAAAAGCAGCTAGGTTAAAGATATTACAAAGTAATAAATTGGTAGTTGTAGAGTTCAGACAACTTACCTGCCTGGTATAATTATTGTACAATTTGAGCAATTCTACACACAGTACTTATCAGAATCTTTATTTACAAACACAGGTAAAGACAATTTTAAAATTTAGATATATTTGGTTGCGTATAAAGAATTTGGACTGAAGTTATTACATATGTATCATTTAAATTTCCCAGTAGGCCTACCATAAACAGACACATTCACCCGATGTCTGCAGATAACAAGGTGGACCGATTGTCCTGAGTTCTATCTACCAGCCTCTGCAGCTCTAGAAGAGAGAGTAGCTGAAGAGCAAGTCGTAATAATAGAATACCCAGAAAAAAATAAAGAAAGTAGATATAAAAAAAATCAGAAAAAAGATTTAATGGTTGGCTCAGATCTCTAAGAAGATCTTTGGTCTATATGCAAGGATTTGGTGGTACCATTGTCATTTGAAATATCAAGACTGTGGGAGCCCATACTTTCGTGTGACTTGGCTGTTTAGTTTAGTTCTCAAAATGTCATTTACAAAGCTTGTTTTATATAGAAAATAATTAAGAAAGTAATCTAAAACTAAAATTAAATAGCCTTTATTAAAGAGGCGGTGTTAGGGTTGTACAGTATTTAAATAGAAGACTATTTCGTAATAATGTGTGTCGTGCAAGGAGTTAATCCAAGTAAATGGCCTGCAATTTATTCAAAATAACTGTTTAATATTGTTTTAAAAATAGTTCTTACAGTGCAGAGTTTTATGCCAGGACCTCTTTGCTGGGAACGTCAAGCCAAAGTTAACCTGGGAACTAACAACGCAGTGCGCCACACCTAGTGTCCGTACCAGGCTTCGATGAGGTTATATATCAAATTTCAAGTATATAGCTCATTTTATTCTCTAGATATTCTTTAATCAGAGAGACATACAGACAGCAATATTTATATCTCTTCGGCAAGCAAAAGAGAAATTGTGTCAGCCTATTGAGTGATATTCTTCAATGACGCGCAGCCAAATTCCTTGGTTGGAAATGCACCATCATTGAAGTCATCCAAATCTCAGTATAAATTAAGTTTCATGCAAAATTTAGAGTTTACAGATTAAACCTTTCTCAAAATAACTTTCCACATGAACCATTGCATTTTTTTTGTTCATTACGTTGGGTTTCATAACAGTATTTCTATAATAAAAATCTTCACATCAAATCAACAAAAGTTGTTACATGTTAGGGTAGTTAGGCTCCATGTGTTAATATGTCAGATGTATAAATCACAATGATTGCACTTAGTTTATTTACAAATGTATGTTTACTGTTACCTTCTCGATGCAGCCCTTGTTACCCAAAAGACTAACGTGAAAGAATTCGCTAACGCTCAGCCAAATTCCATGTAGTTGCATGCACCTTAATCGAACTGAATTTTGCCTATATAACTAAAATTATATTATATTAATTATTATTATTATTATTATATTAATTATATTGTATAATTATTTTGCCTATATATGTTTGCCTTCACATAAATATGAAGTTTCATGCAATTTTCCAAAACTATAGATCAGTTAGTTTTCATCCAGAAAGACATACCTATCTCACTAGAATTCCAGCCTTTTATTGGCAAGGCTTCGCTGACAACAATTAATGTATGTTAAATTAATTTTAAAAGAATGTAGGTTAATTATCTGTTATTAAATGAATGCGTAATACATAATTTTACCGTCATACATAATGAGTTTAAATTAATATAATGGAAACCCACACAATTGGAGGAACCAAAACATTTAATAATGAACTACTAATGAACACAGTATCTAATAGGCTAATAATTTAAAACCAATCAAAGCACTGGTAGTGAAAGATAATGTAAATTATTGATATTACGAAATATTAAATAAATTTCCGTTCATCCCAGAATGGCATTCCTTCAAACTCAAAATTGAAAAAAAAAGAATTTTTGATTATTGAAAAATTTCTATTAATTTAATTTTCATCCTCACTTGACTAACTAAGTAACAATAAATCCAAAGGTAATGTACTACAACTAATATTCAATATAAAAGGTAACACAATTTGTTGGACACATCGTTCTAGGAGAGGGAGTAGGGTCAGTTACTACACATCTGATTCTCATACGGCTAAGCAATAATAATAAATAACAACTGTTATAATAGAAAATTTAATGAAGCATCTAGTACGCAGAGGACTCGGGACGATTGTAATAGATAAGGCTATGTTCTGCTGGAATGCGAGGTGATTTGGAAGTTTTCCAAATTGCATTCAGAATTGTCTGGGATATTTAAGTTTTTGGCGTTATGAATTACTGATGGACCTGTTGCGTTGGGATATTACGGATCTCTTTTCTCATATTGTCTTTAATATAGACCACAAATCTGTATAAATGCTGAGATACAAAATCGGTAACAGCAAGGAATGCATGATATAATCCTCAATGACTTAAGTGAAGAAAGAATTCACATTACTGTATGAGCAATAGTTGTCCATGGAGCAAATCCCCCACCCATGTGACAGGCGCCCGGAGTAGAACAGTGAAACCATTTCTCATCAGAGGTTAATCGAAGAAATTTTTAATGAACCTCTCATTAGGTAAGGTATTTTAAGCTTATTAAAATTATAATTTTAAGCTTAAGCTCCCAGAGTAGTGCCAGAGAAGACTATGAAAACTTCAGGTCGTACATGGTTTATCGCTTCACAGAATTGCATTATAATTGAGCACACTAACATTATGTGCACGACATTCTCAACTGACTAATATTACTTTATATCTGACGTAACGCCTAAAACACTGCAGTTTACGTTCGTTTTGAGTATTTTGCAAATAAAATTTTTTGTAAGGAATTAAAAGGCTAATCAATTTGTGTTAACAATATTAATTAATTTACTAACTAAACAAATTATGTTTGCATCAAGTATTACTCGTTGATATTAAAGAAATTCCCTTTATTAAGAAATGTGTTTAAAACAATTGAAGTGTCATATGGTGCCGTTTGAAAAATTAAAATTACAAATAAACTATAATAACGGGAGTGGATGGACATTAAAATCCTCTGCTTGAGGAGAACAGAGAGGATGTAACGTTCTCAGAGAAGCAAGCTATAATAGGGGCTGATTCACTTCCCAAGCTGGTTTACTTTGGCTAGCGAGCGTCTGTTTCTGACGTCCAACTAAAACATCCTCACCTTCATATAACACTATTATATCGACCCTATCAAACCCATTGGTAATGTTTTTAAAATAACATGACATTTAACTTACATGATAATGAAATATATTGAACTAACAATCTTTTCTTTCTTTTCCTTAAGTCCATTTTAGTATCAGCAGATACTTTAAATTTGTTTACCATTAAATGACTGTACAGAATAAAAAAAATTGTATTGCTTTGTTACATAAAAATAGAAGCAATTTTGCTGGTAGAAGTCCGAAACTAATGTACGCATTGCAAGTTTATATAATGTCGATATGCATCTCAATTTCAGATTATTCAATGCTTTTTAAGAGCCGTTCAAAAAGTACTTATTTAAAGGAATAAATTAGGAATGAAGGTGATTAAATAAAGGAATAAATTCGAACCTTTATGACGTTTCGTTTAGTTTAGAAAAAGGTGTATACATTAAAAATATATGCATACTTAGGTCTGAAACAAAAATATAATCTTCCTAGAAGTTACAACCCCATTTAATACTTATGGGTGGTTGATCGTTATGAAAGTGCTTTTGTTTTTCTATTTATGTTTTGTGAACTCTGAAAGTTGTTTTAATTAATTAATATATCTTTTAAAAAACCCATGGTTCCCACTATATTGGGAATTGGTTGAGTTAAAATTGTATTCGAATGTTGAAATGTCGACATCTTGGCCGCCATCTTGAAATGTTTTATTGGTTAAGACTACCTAACTACCTCATCCATACTGTGAGACATTACGGCAGTTATCGAGTTCACAAGGTTACGTTATATTGCATAAGCCCATACACACACACACATACATTTTTGAATTATTGTGGTTTTACAAACGTGGATCATGGTCGGATAAAATGCAAAAACATCAAAAAGTTGGCATGAGGCTCTATTAGGATAAGAATTTTAGATAGTTAGGAAATAAAATTAGGGAAAATACCCAGAACAATATTTTAGAGTACAGTATGGGCTGTCTTACTCTCAAATAAATATGTACATTTAATACATTTTTTATTTTGGGCAAGTTACATTTGGGTGTAACAATTATTAGTTTTAAATGGCATATTCAAAATTTCTTCGAATTCGCATGCCCGTCTCGTTTACTTATTACTTTCTTATATATTAATATGGTGTAGAATTGAAATTTAAGTACCTATTGTTAAGTTAAGTACCAAATTTAAGTTTTAGTGTTCTGGAAACCCACCAGTTCGTTGATAAGGTAGAAATAAGTCAGTTGAAAGGTGGACAAAGATGTTTTTTTTTCAAGTAGTTTTCCACATATTTTTCGTCAATAACCACAATTTGAAGGTGAAAAAAGCCAATTAGTTTTGTCAACCAACGTAAGTGATTTAAAGTCACTACATTATTGCTCAACTTGTGTCATTTACTTGTTGACGTATACATGATGAGTTAGAAAACCTTGTAACCCTGAGTCAATTAATTACAGTGTTGACTTACTAATACAGGCACGACGATATAACAGAGGCAGTTGTTTCGTTGTTTGTCGCGCATTACAAATGCTTCTTTACTTTACAACCTCTTCTCCTATGCCGGGTCATTCCTCGTGTATGTCTCCACTGAGAAACATGTAAATTAAAATTTCTATTTCTCTCTATAACAAATCTCAGGTCTCATATTGCTAATCATGAGAAGTCAATCTAATACATTTTACAGCGGATTATTTCTGAATCGCGATAATAACGTAGAGTGTAGAGTAGAGAACAATAGATCCAAACATTCAGATTTTGTCCACTCGTCGTTTATTTGGTAAAAACAATACGTACATATTTATTGTATTTCATCGAACAGAGTATATTTATATTAACAGAGTATATTAACAGATATACGGAACATAAATAAATGTAACACTTTTATTTCGGCACTTTAAAATTACTTATTCTGCCAACCTAGTATATTTATGAGATGTTTACATTCGTGCATTAAATCATACCATCAGGGATTTAATATTAAGTATTAACACAAGTCCATCATAAAATTTGATCAGTTTTCCTCTACAGAATTTTAACAGAATATGTACGGCTTGATAATCTACAACTCAGCACTCCAAAACTGAAATAAAAACCACATTTCAAATTATTCAAAGATCTTCTTTAAGTAAAAATTGTAGACATTGTTAGAGAGGGTATTGGATTACGCATTCTTACCACCATTATTAAACATTGATTTGCAATTTTAATCGAAATAAAAAACCATTTAGGAATAAAAATTATTATTTCCAAATTGTCCTTTTTCTCTTTCCCTACGCCACAAATCCCAATCAACCACTAGCCTCTTTTGAGTATGAAAATTAAGTAATATAATGAACAGTAAAAAATCTACAAAAAATAAGTTTTACTTAGTTTGGTTTCTAACGAAATCGCTTATTACAGTAAAAATCTTTAAAACACTCAAAATTTCGATTACATTAATAATTGTAAGACAAAAACACATGTTAAAATAAATTTCCAAAAATTACCAATTTAAGAAAAAGCTTAGCCTCATTTACGGTATATAAAACATTTTGTTTAGTCTTAAGTTTGCATACGTGTAAAAAGTTTATATAGGAACAACTCCTACTAAGATATGGTCGTATAACCAGAATAAAGGGACCTTTGAACCCCTCACACCCTTTTCCGCCACCCATAGATAGGGTTGAGAACTTTTAGTGTGCTATACTACCCCGAACACTTTCCATACTTGGTTTTTCCGCTTATAACTTTGCTTCTAAAATAATTCGTTGAATGGGATATGAGCCCTTATAAGAAGTAGACAAACCTTAAACCCCTTATGGAACGTAGCAAATGCCATTTAAAATAACGTTATGATTTCCATACAATGAAATAGATGTTAGTTAATTGATGTTAGTAAGTAACATTAGGAAAGATATCAATGATAGTCCAACTTTCAGATAATTGACTATTAACTAATATCCTGTAATTGGTATGTTTATAAGAAAATAAAAGGCTAAATTATGTTTTTTATATACAGCTGGCAAACAGTATTGATTTCAATCGTATAACAGTGAAATAAATTTGTTTCATAAACCCATTTTTTATGGATTTTGACATTTTTTTGGCCGAACTAAATTGGTATATTCAAAATTTACTAAGAAAGTGTTATTTATTTCCAAAGTTCTGCCTCATGAATGACGTAATCAATCTTTCTTTTATCAAAAGCGATCAGCGACAGCCTGGCGTGCACTCCTAATGCCGAAAGAGGAAAACTGGTCTGGGGTTTCACGAGTCAAGAAAGTATAAGTAACATTCCATGGTGACAATTCATTATTATAGCCTTTTAATTTTATAATGCAGATGACCAATTTCCATGGATACAATAGTTTTTGAGATCCATTGTGCTCGTTTTCATATTCCAGGCCGTTAAACATTATTTCTCTGATATAAGCGTGTCACCCAGGGCATTGTTCACAACCAAAAAGAGCTGGTCCTAGGACAAAACCTTGAGACACTCCAAGATGATTAGTATTAGCTCAAATTGACCTTCGTTAAACCGATATAATCTGCTTCCATCGCAATAATGTACAGCTCTCTACTTCCATATCTTCCAACATTATTAGTTACATTACCGTGTAACATACATTCGAAGGCTTTAACTCATAAAAAAACTAAATCAATGAACAGTTTAATGCTATCATTTTTCAACGTCAGGTTTTCAGATTCTCCATTAAAGCAGATTAAAGGTAGTAAGTTGTTATTCCGGATTTTGTTTTCTAAGGAAAGGGGGAAGGGTAGGGACTCTGAATATACAGAACTAAGATGGAGAGCTTGCGTTTCTCTAAACAATGGGGACGATTGTTCTCGAGAGTGCTCAAGACAGGTAGCACAGACTTATTGACTGATGGTGGGGGGAGGGGAGGGACTTCTAAATTCGTCTAGTGGTCACATTTATAATAGATCAGTTTTTTTCTTAAATTGTTGTTTTCGTGTACTGCACGGGCGTACTGTTAAGTCGCATATGGTTTTGCGATAAAAAACGTTGTTCCCCATTTCGAATTCCAAACTTCAGATTTATGAAGAGGACACTCAAGTTAGCTGCCAGCCGGGCATCTGAGGCTCGGCTTTTAACATGGGACTAAAGTTAAAATAGCAAAACTGCGTAAAAGTCCTGACTGCGTTATAGATAGAAATTGCCTTAATCCCTAATTTTTTTTTCAATATAAAAAACTTTAATTTTAGTAATTGCAGTACTAATTAATTTGCAAAAAATACCATTATCTGTTAATACTAATTGTTAATCATTAATATTCAGTATCGATTGTCCCACAAGAAAATCTTCAATCCGAGCACACAAATAAAAGTATATGCCACTAAATATATTAAATAAGATTAAAAATTTTGTTAAATTTAATAATTATAGCAGATAGTTTTGTTTTAAAGCTATTAATTCGAAGAGCGCATTTTTAAATTTAAACTTTAACAAGCCGTCATTTTGTACTGGATTTAAACAGAGAACTCAGGTTGGGGCTGGGGATTTAGTTCTCGTACAATTTTTAGTATTATAACGTCTCCCCATGAATGTTGGTTGATATATTTCTAATCAAAAGTTAATAGGGGTGGGATTTTGGGGGACAACCTTATGTATAATATCTGCTGTGTTTATTACATCTTCACTACAGCACTGCATACTTTCTGTTTGAATTTAGATACAGAAGTAAGCAAATTTAGGTACATATGTCAGTCAGTATACGTAGTTAACAGCTTTCAGTGGTAAGCAAAACTGCTCGTGGCACTTATTTTAGTCTTTGCGCGTGTGTGAGCGCTGCTGGTTCGAAAGAATTATGTTCTCGACGCTATGGTTGACTTACCTTGTTTTTTCCATTCAAAACAATATGTGTATACACAAACCCACTAACACAATACTCCGTATCCTTGAAATGTAACAACCTTTAATACTATTGATAATGAAATAATATTTTTTATTTGCTAAAGAAACAGCTCTTAATGATGCGAAGAGCAATAACTAACAAAATAAATAGGACTTTTACTTAAAAGTATATTTTCCACACGTAAGAAAGCATATATACTCACCAATTAAAATTAATGTAATTATTTTATTTCTCAATCGATTTTTAACAACTTTGGTATTGTTAGCTTAGTAATTTACTTTTCAATAAATAAAAATGGCGCCATTTTGAAAAATGGAAATGTGAGAATATGTTTTTTTTCAAATTTACTCTATAATTAGCTTAACATAAACTGACAAGTTTCATGTTATTTGCTCCAACGGGTTCTGCGATATGATTTTTTAAGTAAAAAACACATATGGACGGACAGACACTATACGAAGCGAGATAGGACATATGTTTAAATTAAGTGTTTTGCTTGTTTTTGTGTTTACTATTACACCTTGTGGCAACCTTTCACAAAAACAAGCAAAAACCTTCATTTAAACACATGTTATATATATTATATGTGTATATACACACACACACGTAAAAGTATGAGAAGCCTACTTCGGTTATAAAGTGTCTGTCTACTTTCGGACATTGTAATTTTCTTCCAGTCTAAAATATTTCTTGTGCCACATTATTTTACGTTTTGTTATACTGGTCAAGAAAAAAGATATATATACAAAGGTCTAAGAATCTTCTGTTATGGGAGTTCTAATATCCGAGCGGTCTAAGACGTAGGACTTTGGGTCTGAGTTACAGATAGTCCAGGTTCTAATCCTGACTGTGACCGATTCACTTATTTGAGTAACATCGACCCTTGTCCTGTATCGACTCTCTCTCCTCGCCCCCTTATTCCGTTTTGATAAGATTCTCGCACAATCTAGTTCTCTCCTTAAATAAAAACAATTGTACGAATCTTAATTTTATTCTACCACATTTTGAACTTTCAGGAAATTACTTAATAGTAATAATTAATTAATATTGAAATACCTATCCTGAATTTATAGTTTTTAAATTTTTTGATAAAAACTGCTAGTTCTGGAAAGTCAAACTTTAACATAGATTTGAAGAGTAATTTGAGATTTGAGTATTACAATTGTGAATTAATTTAATAGAATGAATCCTAACTGTGTCTTTGGTATTGGGGTTCATTTCACAAGTCTGGTCTTTCACAAAGCACATTTGTTGCACAATTACATCACCACTAAATTTTGTTTATGTCTAGCCTTATGTCTTAAGTATTTTTGAAAACTAAGGAAGAGGATATTTTCCAATCCTCGAAATGTAATGTAATAGAGGTAAATGTTCGAGATTTTATACTGGTTAACGTATATAATGGTTAATCATAAATAATATTGTACGGTTTTCTAATACTTGTATAACAAATATAAAGCCTAGTAATCCAAATAATGCGTTCTGCCAGGCCGCCAGTTTATCAGTGGATGGCCATTGTTACGGCTTGACAGTTAGCCACCCGCGTCTGCCTTACCACATTTATTATTAGGATTACTAGAAATTAATCTTAACCTTTACTGCATTGTTAGCTTTATTAAAGGTGTTTATTATTTTGCTATATTTAATAAGTATATGATAAAATGTTGTACAATAAAAGTTATTTTTAGTACGTGAACTTTCTTTGATTTACTATGCACTTCCTTTTAAAATTGAAATGAAATCACTAAACAATGGTACAGTTATAACTTTAACAGTTTCCATCCCATTCACAAATTTTAATAACATTTCCAATTGTTAAATCATAGTGAAATAACTTGATTTCACGCAAGAGTACTGTTTGTGGAGATATTTAAAAAGCTGGAGTCAACAAAATATAAATTTCATCAAATATCTAGCGGCTTGACGTTATATAATTACACCAAGTTTGATAATAAATCATGTACAAGCTGTCAGTGTGATAGGGAGAGGGTAGGGCGTATCATCAATCAATCAGCAGACAAATTGATTCCAAATTTCACAAACCACTAAGTCAACCAGTCAATGTTTACTTTGGTTTGAGTTTATGTATTCCCCAGATACAACATTTGGTTGCTTAATTTGCTGCATATTAATAATAATATATGTATAGGTTAGTTTTCATTTAAATTTTACTTAAATTCTGTGTTTAATATAAATACTAATTGGCCTCAAAATATCATCGAGAAGAAATGTACCGTTTTTATATATGTCCATGACTTAATGAGAAAGCGTTAAAAAAATATTTCCCTGTAGTGCCCAATATGTTTACATATACATCGCAATTTTATATCGTCATATATCGTAATTTTAACGATAGAACTATTATTATTATTTTGAAATCTAATGATGTATCTCTGTGACTATGTTACTCAATCATTTAAAAAATACTGGACCGGTCATACTGAAATGTTACATGGGCCATTCTAAAGATCCCTGCTTATCATATAGATAGACGTATTCCTACTTCAAAAGCCCCTCCAGGCTACGCCCCACTGGTCTTTAAAACTCCCTTAACACTCCATTTCCTATACCGTTATATAAAAACTAATAGTGTAAATGGGTTAGTGTGCGTTTGTGTGTTCATGTGTATGTTACTCAGTCAAATAAAAGGAAATTGTATATGGACATTCTTAGGATTCCTGGTTAACATATAGAACTATTTTTAGATAAAGAAATCTTGCTACTCTGTAAAGTAACAAAAAATCATATCTTGGTCTCTAAAATTGCATTACAAAAAAATATTAATTGAAAGAGCTTGTTAAATATAATCAACTGTTCTATATAAACATTATTTTATGGTAGCACTATGTTAATTTTACCACTATTTCTAATTTCTTTACACTTATAGTCTTGAAAGCATAGAATATGCTTGGCAATAACAAAAACCTCCTGTTTCAACCTTTTCTGCAACCGCTGTTGAGCACGGAATAAAAAAATATCCCGATAAGAAAACTAAAAAGTATAGTAAAAACATACTAAATTTAATGTTAATTATAATTATATAGTAAAAATACAACACTGTTAATTATTAATTATTATTATATTAATTATATTGTATAATTATTTTGCCTATATAATTTTGCCTTCACATAAAATAATATGAAGTTTCATGCAATTTTCCAAAACTATAGATCAGTTAGTTTTCATGCAGAAAGACATACCTATCTCACTAGAATTCCAGTCTTTTATTGGCAACAATAATGCATGTTAAATTAATTTTAAAAGAATGTAGGTTAATTATCTGTTATTAAATGAATACGTAATACATAATTTTACCGTCATACATAATGAGTTTAAATTAATATAATGGAAACCCACACAATTGGACGAACCAAAACATTTAATAATGAACTACTAATGAACACAGTATCTAATAGGCTAATAATTTAAAACCAATCAAAAAAGGTAATGTACTAAAACTAATATTCAATATAAAAGGTAACACAATTTGTTGCGCACATCGTACTAGGAGAGGGAGTAGGGTCAGTTACTACACATCTGATTCTCGTACGGCTAAGCAATAATAATAAATAACAACTGTTATAATAGAGAATTTAATGAAGCATCTAGTACGCAGAGGACTCTGGATGATTGTAATAGATAAGGCTATGTTCTGCTGGATATGCGTGGTGATTTGGAAGTTTTCCAAATTGCATTCAGAGATGTCTGGGATATTTAAGTTTTTGGCGTTATGAATTATTACTGATGGACCTGTTGCGTTGGGATATTATGGATCTCTTTTCTCATATTGTCTTTAATATAAGCCACAAATCTGTATAAATGCTGAGATACAAAATCGGTAACAGCAAGGAATGCATGATATAATCCTCAATGACTTAAGTGAAGAAATAATTCATATTACTGTATGAGCAATAGTTGTCCATGGAGCAAATCCCCCACCCATGTGACAGGCACCTGGAATAGAACAGTGAAACCATTTCTCATCAGAGGTTAATCGAAGAAATCTTTAATGAACTTCTCATAAGGTAAGGTATTTTAAGCTTTTTTAAATTATAATTTTAAGCTTAAACTTCCAGAGTAGTGCCAGAGAAGACTATGAAAACTTCAGGTCGTACATGGTTTATCGCTTCACAGAATTGCATTATAATTGAGCACACTAACATTATGTGCACGACATACTCAACTGACTAATATTACTTTATATCTGACGTAACGCCTAAAATACTGCAGTTTATATTCGTTTTGAGTATTTTGCAAATACAATTTTTTGTAAGGAATTAAAAGGCTAATCAATTTTTGTTAACAATTAATTAATTTATTAACTACACAAATTATGTTAGTATCAGGTAATATTCGTTAATATTAAAGAAATTCCCTTTGTTAAGAAATGTGTTTAAAACAATTAAAGTATCATATGGTGCCGTTTGAAAAATTAAAATTACAAATAAACTATAATAACGGGAGTGAATTGACAATAAAATCCTCTGCTTGAGGAGAATAGAGAGGATGTAACGTTCTCAGAGAAGCAAGCCATAATAGGGGCTGATTCACTTCCCAAGCTGGTTTACTTTGGCTAGCGAGCGTCTGTTTCTGACGTCTAACTAAAACATCCTCACCTTCATATAACACTATTATATCGACCCTATCAAACCCATTGGTAATGTTTTTAAAATAACATGACATTTAACTTACATGATAATAAAATATATTGAACTAACAATCTTTTCTTTCTTTTCTTTAAGTCCATTTTAGTATCAGCAGATACTTTAAATTTGTTTACCATTAAATGACTGTACAGAATTAAAAAAATTGTATTGCTTTGTTACATAAAAATAGAAGCAATTTTGCTGGTAGAAGTCCGAAACTAATGTACGCATTGCAAGTTTATATAATGTCGATATGCATCTCAATTTGAGATTATTCAATGCTTTTTAAGAGCCGTTCAAAAAGTACTTATTTAAAGGAATAAATTAGGAATGAAGGTGATTAAATAAAGGAATAAATTCGAACCTTTATGACTTTTCGTTTAGTTTAGAAAAAGGTGTATACATTAAAAATATATGCATACTTAGGTCTGAAACAAAAATATAATCTTCCTAGAAGTTACAACCCCATTTAATACTTATGGGTGGTTGATCGTCATGAAAGTGCTTTTGTTTTTTCTATTTATGTTTTGTGAACTCTGAATGGCCGCCGTATTGAAACCTGAAGAAATGGCGAAATAAAGAAAAAGAATAAAAGTTGTTTTAATTAATTAATATATCTTTAAAAAATCCCATGGTTCCCACTATATTGGGAATTAGTTGAGTTAAAATTGTATTCGAATGTTGAAATGTCGACATCTTGGCCGCCATCTTGAAATGTTTTATTGGTTAAGACTAACTAACGACCTCATCCATACTGTGAGACATTACGGCAGTTATCGAGTTCACAAGGTTACGTTATATTGCATAAGCCCATACACACACACACACACACACACACACACACACACACACACACACACACACATTTTTGAATTATTGTGGTTTTACAAACGTGGATCATGGTCGGATAAAATGCAAAACATCACAAAGTTGGCATGAGGCTCTATTAGGATAAGAATTTTAGATAGTTAGGAAATAAAATAGGGAAAATACCCAGAACAATATTTTAGAGTACAGTATGGGCTGTCTTACTCTCAAATAAATATGTACATTTGATACATTTTTATTTTGGGCAAGTTACATCTGGGTGTAACAATTATTAGTTTAAATGGCATATTCAAAATGTCTTCGAATTCGCATGCCCGTCTCGTTTACTTATTACTTAATATACTTTCTTATACTTCTGTATATTAATATGGTGTAGAATTGAAATTTAAGTACGGAAACTACATCAAGTTGGTGTTTTTATGGAAACATCGAAATGAGCGGCGACCTTAGCGTTGTTTCATATTAGAGCCGAACAATATTGATAGATATTGAATGGATATTTGATCTCATCTTAAGGTTGAAATTTGTTTCTTCAACCCAGAAATGGAAGACAAAATTTTTCTTGTTTAGTGGTCGTCACATAATTGTTGCACAGTGCCTGGCTGATGATCATGTAGGCTGAATCTTGGTCTCTTTGGCGCTTGACGGAATTTGAAAATAACCGCACCGCCGGGAAGGTGTATATTTTAATAAGAGAAAATTAAAACGAAACTGTCAAGTTTCCTTTTAGAAGAGAAGTCTTTTGATAACGTCAAGTCTCAATACAGTGATGAAGAAAATAGTTAATATACTTTCTAAAAAGAGTATTTTTTTTTTTTTATTTAAAGTAATTTGTCTGCATCTCAAAGCACGATTTGATTGAAGCAGATCCTTTAAACATATAATAAACTACCGAATTTGGCTCAAAGTTATGACGTATACAACCACAATTCTTCAATAGTTATTTTTGTTAAAATCCGGTGATTGCATTGAAGAGCACAAAGCAAAAAAGTTACATTTGATAATTTTTCAGAACAGAGAAATTAGTCTTTTACTTATACCTCAATGCCTTATATACTGAAAAACGTGTAAAGCAATAATATTTTTTTAATTAGATTATATTTGCGGTTGAATTTTGTTAAGTATAATCCTATATCTATTAGAAAAAATATACAAAACTATATATATACAAAAACTGTTTCAAATGTTGAAGGCCGTCGTATTTAGGCTTCGGTATAGGAACAAGATCTGAAAAAGTAATTTGTCATATACAATTTACTTCTGATAATCAAATGTATGTAATGAACAGGTATTGTATAACGAAAGAGCGAATAATATTTACTGTACTCCTGTATTATTAGCACAGTAAAATCTGAGCTTGAGATAACGGATTTCCCTAATGGGTAGTGTAGCAAAATGGACACTTATTAGTATAAAACTGTGAAAAACTGAGTCAATTTACGGAAAAGAGGTAAATCTGCCTCGAAAACCTCAGGGGAAGGTTTTACACCACAATTCCTTATGAACTACACATTCTCTTCTGGTAATTTAGCGGCAGTTTTTATTTATTAGTGCCACGTTTCGGCCATATTGTAAGTATGAATGTTCCCTTATTGGAAACACTAATCTAATAGAGTCTAATTCTTGCAATACATTGACGATATAATGAAGAACCGAATATTTTATAATATTTGTTCTGTCCAGAGCACGAATCACGCAAAATTGTAAATGCTACCCTTTTGGATCAAGTTTTGTAAAATTGTAGTGATCAAGCATAGCAATCACTTTTCTGTCCGTTTCTTCCTTTCAGGCTGTGGATAAGAATAAAACGCAGCACTACCTGAATAAAGACTGTAAATATTAAATAGATAGAAAGATAACTAATGACAGCAATAAACGTCATTTGTGCTGAGATTTGGTAGAGAAAATTTTGGTTAATCTGAAAATTCATGGAAATGCATTCTTTTTTACACTTTGCATGGCTATTTTTTCTATAGAACATATCAGCATTTCTCAAATGTAGGTAGTGTTATATTTTTGGTATCCTTAACTTTTCCTGTGTTTTTCAACACAGTAGGCGTATTTTGTAGTTCCATATTTAAAATTTTCAACTCAGCCTGATACTTGTCTTAGGTTGAGCAATGTCACTCCTTAGATACCAAAATCAAGTGTTAAATTTGGTGTATATAATATTCATACGAAACACTTTTATCATTGGCCTAAGCCCTTTTTACATTGTATGCATTGCTATATGTTCAATTTATCAGATAGGTAAACCTTTTTGGTTTTAGAAAGGCTATAGAATTTCTACAATATTTGTGGTCAAATTTACCTCTGTTATCAGTGGGAGTTTTACCAGTGACCTTAAGCGCCTTTTGCATGTTTTGCATTCTCTTTCCACTGATTCCGTGCATTCAACACATTGATTTGAAGCAAATTGATATATCATTTACTCTGTCTCCCTTCTTCGTAAGTATAGAGTTCGATTATCCCAATAGAATTCTTATTCTCTAGTTTTAAATTTAATTTCAATCCTCTTGAGAACTAAATAAGCTAAAAGTTCGTTTAAATAATGTTTTTATTAATTGCTCCGTTATTAATACTGAATTAAGAAAAACACCGAATTACACCTTTTTAAACATAAATCCGAACAAACAACCCTCCTACTTCATTAGGTCGGTTAACAGATTCACTCAAAACAGTTCATAAATAATGGTCGTGTTAAATTTGAAACAAGTATTATAAATATCTCACTTGAAAACGTCCATACGCACGATAAACCGCTATAAAGGGCTGTAGATGCAATATAATCATCCATCCTAACATTTGGATTTTCTACGAAGTTGGCGCAACAGCTCATTGTCTTTATGATATTCACTAAATACAATTGTAATAAGCACCCAGCTAGAATAATAATGTTTAGAAGCTATTCTTTCAGGAAATACACATTTATAGAAGTTAACCCGCTCCCTTTCATCAGCGGATATTGAAATGGCGGTGTAAAGTTCTCTGGGGGAGACAACTAAGAGGCGGTCAATTCCCTGAACCACTTGGCTCTCACAGCCACTTTGCTCAGTTTATTCTGACTGAATGTCTGTTGACTCTCTTCTCTGTCAGATGTTTGCCACTAAAGTGTCTTTACCGAACTAAATAACGCTAACGTTATACTACCAGCGTCTGATGGAAGTTCTCTTAAGTACTATGTTGTGTTTTTATTTCAACACTAAATACGTTAATTCCAAAGGTTTACTTCACCGGAAGTCTTACCACAAATTGCCAAACTGACGTACACCTTTCTATTATGATTAAAATCATATGAAACGTTATTATTTCAGTTTAATTGTGTGAGTTTACTGAAAAGGAACATTGGGAGGTATACATGGCTAATTACGTATTTGGACTGATAGATAGAGCTAAAATTGGTGTATAAAATCGTTGGTATTAGTAGTCTAATAGCTACAATAACATTTCCCTATTTTTGTAGGAAAGTTACTGTATTAACCAAACTATGTAAGAATAATTGTGTCACACAAATACATAAGGCGTAAAACCGAATATTTACACCATAAGATACAAAGAAGAAAAATTTAAGACACTCTTTGACGTTAAATTGTTTCTTTAATTATTCTTTAATTTATATATTAAATTAGATTAAATTATTCCTCAAGTGTATACTGAATCATTTATTGGATCTACAACATGTTGATTAATACTTTAGAATACATAGTATACTTATAAAATGTTTTATTATGCGTCCACAAAAAATAAATAAGGGTACAGATAAATAATTGCACCAAATATGTTAGTTGACTCGTGTATTTATCGGAGTCTGGGTAAATACACTTATTGACTCAAAATAATTGGATAGAGTGTCCCTGTTTTCCACGTACTGATTGCATGCTGTCATATTGACTTTATGAGGGAGCCAGTGTTGTTTCTTCCAACATGTTTTGGCGTGGCGAAGTGAGGGGAGGATGTCGATGTTGTGTCTTTCTTGGATTTAATTACAATGAATATATTTTTAATCAGGTCGTATACTTTAATGTAGACCATTAACTCAGAGTATGGAGTTTGCTCCATTACATACTCTAGTATTAAATTGGCCAGTTTTGAGAAATCAGTTACTGTTGTGAAGCATGGTGCGTTCAAGATTTTTCTCAAGGATAGTAATAACGAGACCATGAAGCTCCAATGTTTTTCCACATTGAAGATGCTTATGATAAATAATATTTTTAACATAATATTATGACCATAAAATTAAATACCAATAATTATTATAGTTAAACCGGAACGCGCTGATAAACAATTTTGAATATATAGAAATAATTCAATAACTCAATTCAGATGTGATCACAGTTAAAATTGTATCAAATTGTAAATAAATACTACACCCTTGTGTGCGAAACAGGGTCTGCGGCTTTTTGTGATGGTGGTGGGACTGTCGTGCAGAAAATGTTGTACAACCTGGTTAATAAAACCATTCAGTTTGGGTAAAATTTTTAATTTTTCTTTTTTATATGGTATGTAAATTTGGACAGAACAGACAATTTTGCAATAACTCAAACCAATTGTAGTTGATAAGATATTGGAGTTATTCCAATAGTTTGTGTTGAACTTGACCAATATCCGCATGTCTAAGGTATCTTATACCCACCTTAATATTTTCACTGGCATTTACCATTGCATAGGAATGTTAAATTACATTTCACTGAAAAAGTTCTAATAATAAATTCGCAATCAATAAAACGTATAGGCTACTCTTTTGCTAACACAATATTAATTATATGGATATCTATCGATATTTTTCACGGAATTTCATGTAATAACACATTTGTTTATAGTCCAGGTACCGAAAGCCAATTTGGGTTGTACAAGGACAACCTGATGTTTTCCAGAAATAGGTAGAGAAATTTCTGGTTAGATAGTCGAAATTGGAAGGTATCAAAAGGATTAAAAATATGAAATGATAATTTCTTCTAATATACATTTATTTCTACTACACTACGAATCTACTAGCAGTTACTCGTGGTAAGATAACATACTTAACACTCCTGTGATAGTCACTGGAAGGTATTTCAATCTCCGGATCTATTTTACATTGAATTATAAGAACGGTGTTTTGAGGCCCTGAAGTCAGAGCGTTAAATATCTTATAAGAACATGTGAAATAATTCTAACTTCTCTCTAACATTCCATGATTATTAATTCAATCTCAGTAATAATTGAACTATTTTAAGTGGATGTAGCCTAGTGAGTACCATACTTACTTCGGTCTTAAAGCGTCTACTGTCAACCATTGTAATTTACTTCCAGTATCAAATATTTATGGTGCCACAGCTGAGTGGTCCTTGTTGGCCCAGGGACAGTCTTAAAATTTGAGTAAGAGCTAGATAGTAACTTTGATTTTTAATTTGGTATTACAGTACTTATCGAGCACTACATAGGTAATATTTACTTAAATGTACAGATGTGTACAGAAATGAACAAGGTATATATATATATATATATATATATATATATATATATATATATATATATATATATATATATATATATATATATATGATAAAAGATAAGCCTTTTATCTGTTTAGAGTCTATGGTTATGACCTATGGCGCTGATTAAAAATTTGTTTACGTGACTGAAAATATGTTAAGATAAGAAACATTTCTACGAGCTCTATCTTTTGTAAATGTGTGTGTGTATGTGTAAATATAAAATTCTGGAATAGGTATTCTGGAACGTGCAAACATTTTCAAAAATTAACGAAATGTCACATCTATAATATTTATAGGAATAATCAATTCAATACATATATGGAGTCTCCTTATAGTGAAGGTTTTGTAAAATATCCTTTGGAGAGATTGCTTCAAGGATGTGTTGCTTTATTCTGCATCTTCATTCTCTCGAGGTTCTACGAAGTCCTTTGTAGGATTACCTAATAGAATTTATAAATTTTCTTGGAATTTGTAGTGGAATTAACGTTGAACATATCTTTAAATCAAATTGTATTTGCTTTTATAATTCTTCTCTCCAGAGTGATTGCAGGTTTTAAGTGTCGTTTGAATAATTTTACTTATTCAATTAATATATATTTCCTGTTCATTAAATTTTTGAAACCTACTAAAATTAAAAGTAGTAAGATTTAATTTTAGTATGACAATACATTCATTTTAAACAGTTGTTTCAATATTATAAATGTGTCATACAGTAATTATAAACTCAATGGCATCAGGAATTGCATATATGTTGGGAATGTTATAGTATACGTAATGCTGTACATAGTAAAAGTTTGTTGTACGTGCGTTTATTCCTATTTGATTCAGCTTTTACATATTATTTGTTTTTAAACTATTTGCTAAAATATTTTTTTTTTAAACATTGGGTTATAAAATAGATAAGTACTAGTTGACTGTGAAACTCTGAACATATCTGATTCTCTTTAAAGTTTTGTAATCAGGTGTTAATGTTTGATGTCAAATTGTGAAATGCTGAATGTACGACATGTGTATGTTTATTTCTCTTACAAACTTTTTTTTAATTTCAATTACTTTATAATGAGAGCTCAAAGAACGAAGTTTCGAAGAACATAACTTTTTACAGTAGGGCGTCTTTATTTAAGTGAGGATAACACTAGCGACTGCTTCAACTCTGAACTTATATAATACCAATAAAGTAATACAATCCTCAGACATATAATCTTATCTTTAGTGGATTTTTTTCTTGTAGTTGCTCTGCAAATAATGATTTCTTATTTAGGTTATAGGTTGGATCTCAGTTAAGTCTATCTGTTCGGGACGAGGGACGAGAACGTGGGAGAGAAGTTGTCTGTGGGATTGAGTAGGGAAGCGATCCCTCAAGTTGATTGGCGTGGGAGAAAAGCTCCCCACCATATTGCTAGAGTTACCCTTCACAGTTACTTATCTCATTTGAGGAATCGAATTTCTCAACATTCTTTTAAGGCTTTCTGTAACTATTACTCTGGGTATGTCCTGAATTCATTCAGCTCAGCATATGCAAATCTGTCTCAATATATCGTATTTAACAGTCCACCATTCCAGATGTGCTGAGTAAATGAATCTCCAGAGTTCACATATTACTCACTCGTGATGAAATACCAGCGAGAGAAGTGCAAGAGCGATTTTGAACTCAGTGGAGTCCAGGTTATTGAATTATCCAGGGGGTAAGGGAATTATATCGAAGGCTTTTTTTATTTCAGTGCCTTAACGGTCTTTATGTATCGGAGGTTGATGCACGTGTAAAGTGATGTTTCCTTACACTAAAAACACAAATGACTCAAACAGCCATTTGGTCAAAATCTATTAGATTTTGGTATTTTTAAATTCTACCTAATTTACTTTTAAACTCTTCAATTTAAATCAATAATAAATATTTACGCCCACAACGTATACGCTACTTTTGTAAAATTGTTCAATGTAATTTTGTGTCAAGCTCCTATGTCAGCTCTTTTCCCACCAAAAAGAGTTTTTCTGATTTGTATTGTATTACGCTCTATGTCAAACGGTATATAATGTTATGCTGTTGGTAGTGCTGTGAACTGAGACGTCTGCTGAATCAATGTTTACATATATACAGAGTGTTTCAGATCACCCGGTCGCAGTATCCTGTGATTGAGCCGTTTGACATAAAGTGACGCAATAAACTGTAACCCTAATAAACCTCATAAGGCAAAAGTTCTTTTCCCACCAAAAACAGTTTTTCTGATTTGTATAGTATTACGCTCTATGTCAAACGGTATATAATGTTATGCTGTTGGTAGTGCTGTGAACTGAGACGTCTGCTGAATCAATGTTTACATATATACAGAGTGTTTCAGATCACCCGGTCGCAGTATCCTGTGATTGAGCCGTTTGACATAAAGTGACGCAATAAACTGTAACCCTAATAAACCTCATAAGGCAAAAGTTCTTTTCCCACCAAAAAGAGTTTTTCTGATTTGTATAGTATTACGCTCTATGTCAAACGGTATATAATTTTATGCTGTTGGTAGTGCTGTGAACTGAGACGTCTGCTGAATCAATGTTTACATATATACAGAGTGTTTCAGATCACCCGGTCGCAGTATCCTGTGATTGAGCCGTTTGACATAAAGTGACGCAATAAACTGTAACCCTAATAAACCTCATAAGGCAAAAGTTCTTTTCCCACCAAAAAGAGTTTTTCTGATTTGTATAGTATTACGCTCTATGTCAAACGGTATATAATGTTATGCTGTTGGTAGTGCTGTGAACTGAGACGTCTGCTGAATCAATGTTTACATATATACAGAGTGTTTCAGATCACCCGGTCGCAGTATCCTGTGATTGAGCCGTTTGACATAAAGTGACGCAATAAACTGTAACCCTAATAAACCTCATAAGGCAAAAGTTCTTTTCCCACCAAAAAGAGTTTTTCTGATTTGTATAGTATTACGCTCTATGTCAAACGGTATATAATTTTATGCTGTTGGTAGTGCTGTGAACTGAGACGTCTGCTGAATCAATGTTTACATATATACAGAGTGTTTCAGATCGCCCGGTCGCAGTATCCTGTGATTGAACCGTTTGACATAAAGTGACGCAAAAAACTGTAACCCTAATAAACCTCATAAGGCAAAAGTTCTTTTCCCACCAAAAAGAGTTTTTCTGATTTGTATAGTATTACGCTCTATGTCAAACGGTATATAATTTTATGCTGTTGGTAGTGCTGTGAACTGAGACGTCTGCTGAATCAATGTTTACATATATACAGAGTGTTTCAGATCACCCGGTCGCAGTATCCTGTGATTGAACCGTTTGACCTAAAGTGACGCAATAAACTGTAACCCTAATAAACCTCATAAGGCAAAAGTTCTTTTCCCACCAAAAAGAGTTTTTCTGATTTGTATAATATTACGCTTTATGTCAAACGGTATATAATTTTTATGCTGTTGGTAGTGCTGTGAACTGAGACGTCTGCTGAATCAATGTTTACATATATACAGAGTGTTTCAGATCGCCCGGTCGCAGTATCCTGTGATTGAACCGTTTGACATAAAGTGACGCAAAAAACTGTAACCCTAATAAACCTCATAAGGCAAAAGTTGTAAAATTGTTTTTGTAACATTTAAAGTCCACGGTGTACACGAAAATGATATTTATTAGGGTTAGTTTATTGTATCGCTCTATGTCAAACGGTTCAGTTACAGGAGAATGCGACCGGGTGGTTTGAAAAACGCTGTATATAATTTATATTGAATATTAATAGGGGAACAGAAAGCCCGTCAAAGCAACGTAATATGGATCCGGGTGCCAAAATCGATTTTTATAATAAAACTGCACTAGAGTTACGTGTTGTTGAGGCTGTAGCACAGATGTCGCCTGATAGATTGTCAACAATTAGCAAGAAAAAGGTTAAAGTATATGAGGGAAAAAAATTAAGATAAATCTATTCAGGAATTAAGATTTCAGATGTGGAGCCAGTATGTATTAGAGGTTTATCTTACGTTTATTAGAGTTTCATGCAAAGTTAGTGCTCACACTAGATTGAAAGCTGTATTTGCTAAACTTAACATCAACTTATCTTTATTTCGTTCCTAAATAATAACTCTTTAATTTACAATTATTTGAATAATTTTATCTCATACATTCAAGAGAAAATTGTCACAACGTTAGCAAAATTAACTTAATCGAGATATGACCTAACAAATTTCTCTTAAAAGTCAGAATTGACGTGGCACAGTTGATGTTAAAGACTGAGGCTGTATTCATCCCATGTGACACGAGTAGTAGGTAGACATAAATTATGGACATAGGAAAAACGGTATAGTCTGCAGAGGAAGTCACAGCCCGTTTGTTATTGCCAGTTAATAGTTAATGAAGTTTCTGTTTGAGAGTTGCTTGTACGCTCCAGAAATTACCATCAGGATAACCAGTCTTTGAGGCATTCTCTGGTTGTCCGAAAAGCATCCTTTTGTCGTCGTGCAGAATCACTTAGTGCTGAATACAAGTAATTAATACAAAGCAGTTGGTTCTGACACATAATAGCTTTGTAAACTTTGAAACAACTCAATCTATGTCTATAATAGATTATACCCATGTGCTAGGTACAGTGTTATAAACAGTCGATAACTTCTAATAAATATTGATAACTAAAAAGTTGTCAATAATGTCCGTATTTTCACAGTCCATCGTAAAACTACCTTCATTATACAGCACATCACAGTTTTTTTAATTATACATTATAACACTATTTCTTTTTAAATATTCAGGCGATTGGAATATTAAATTAGGTAGGTCCTCCTAGATCTCAACTCACTAGTCTTTTCGGACAAGTGTAAATATGTGGACGATTATTGGACACAAAACATAAAATACTGCCAATATCTAAATCGTAATTACATTCATCACACACGCTCTGACGATATACCCTATGCCATTATACCCAACATGTCGAATTGATATAAGATCCAAGAACATTCACTTAGCTATAGTCCAATTGAGGGATGCTGATCTAATGAAAGCTACTAAGGGCCCGAGTGTAGTGATGTGGAATTCCCAAAACGACAAATTCGAGGCCATGAGGTAAGAAACGTTCAAGTTCGAGGAGAATGAAATGAGCCTAAATGCACTGGTTCTTCCAAAGTTTTTTTTAGATTCTGTCACTTTATAAATGTTACCAATTAATAAAGAATTTTATAAAAATACAGTAATATACCAATTCTATTGAGAATTTTATGAAATTTTGACTTATCAATTATAGAATATACGTCTACGTTAGAGTAATTTTGTTAAACAGGTTTTAATTTGGATCTTTGAAAATAATTTTGATAAAGCACAAACGCAATAGACGTAACGAAAGCGACCTGTAACTTTTCAGAACTCTATGGTAACGTGCAGACAGCGAAATGTGTTGTATTGTATAACGTGAAAAGGTTGTCAAGTATTTCCATCATAAATTGGTATGTATCGATTTTGTTACATTTTAAACGAATGTTATTGGAAAGTGAGTGCGAACCAAGCTTATAAAGATGCTTAAAACTACTGAAGTAAATAATTTCTTGTAAACAACTGTGCGGGACACTAACTTTTATGGATTTCAATTCTAAATCATATAGTTATATGATGATCAACTACAGAATGCTCAAATATGAATCTTAAAGTACTTAAAATACCTCATGAAAAAAAGCTAAAAACTGGAAAAGCATACCAAATTTTTGTTAGATTTGTAAATATTAAAATCGTTCATTCGAATTTTGATACATTTTTCATCAATAAATGTGTTAATTAAATATTTACTCCATCCCTGAATGTAATTTACACACCTGACGATGGCATCTTTGATATCGAAAGGCCTCGTGTGAAAATATAAAAATTATTGGAGAATTGTGAGTTTATTTTTGATAAAATAATAGAAAATTAATTACACTGTGTTTACAAAATGTTTCAATATAAAAAAGCTAAATTCAGTGACTAATTTTACTAGTTAGTCTTCACATTGGTATACCAATTTATGTAATTAAACGTAGCCTACGAGCAATGATGTCAAAGTTATCGTAATAGTATAAAGCATTAGATTGGAAAAATAAATGTGTTCGCAGTCTATTTACTTGCGACAGATAACTTTGGTGACAGTGATAAGTGATGTTTACTTACATGTTCAAGTCATAAAGTTATCAATTTATGACTTGAATATTATGTAGAACTTTATGTGATTTGCCTGACATTTTATCTTCAAAACTCAACTTTTAAATTCAATTTTTACTATGTCTTTCGGTGTAGTAATGATAAAATTTTCGTTACGTGCTACCACGAAGACAAATGCAATAGGCTGATTTTGTATACCAAATCTACAAAAATAGATAATCTGTTATGAAAATCATAACTATTTAATTTGATGTCTATGTTGACACTTTCAGTGTCTAGCGACTAGTAAAACTATTTCACCCCTTTTAATGTGGGAAAGCAATTGAGGATTTTATTCCCGTAAGTTCGGCTTTCAGCTAAGATAGCGTGGGTTTCGGGAACAGCTTCGACTGACAAATTGTACCGCAACTGTACCGCACTGACTTTGCATAGTTTGAACAGTTCTGGCTTGCCAAATAACGCATAATGGCCTTACAAACATGGTTTGAACATCTCCATGGTTTTAATTTCACGCAATGTTAATTTTAAAGATGATTACTTCCCTCATTAAAAGCATTCATCCAGAGGACGGATTTTATTGACGCCCTAGACCGTGAAAACTGATACTAATAATGCAAACTCGAATTACAACATCAAAAGATCCAATATAAAATATTCCAATAGCAAAAGCTTAGTAAGAAAAACAAGAAGACAATAAAGATAAAGGACTATCTAAAAACCCTGTCTGAAACATATACCAAACTAAGTTAATCTTAAGTGGAGATATTTGGTTATATTAAATGAAAAAGAAATGGCTCATGCAATTAAACTACGTTAAATCATTTAAACAATAAATATTAAGAATAAAGTACCTTCAAGATTTAAATATTAAAAATGTAATACACTATGGATCTCAGCTTGTTAAGTATTAGATTTACGTAAATACTTAAGAAACAAAGTTGACGGAGTTACGCCTGTGGCCGAGATGAAGGTAAAATTTAATTTTTTACAGAATTAATGTTGCTGAAAATTAAGGTCATCTACATAAATTATAATATGGGATTGTTATACATTTTTAAACATTAAGAAACCAACAACATGTGTAGCTTACATTCGTACATTCTTTGCAAAGCAGATTTTGCTGATGGTTTACAAATATACGTCGAGTAAGGACATTAATTTAGGAATGGATTCAGCATATAACGTTTGCTGTATGCCAAAGTTCCCTGAATTCTCTCAACCATGTTGCTGAGACTACATACATTCTATGGCAAAGCAGATTTTGCTGAAGGTTTACAAATATACGTCGAGTAAGGACATTAATTTAGGAATGGATTCAGCATATAACGTTGGCTGTATGCCAAAGTTCCCTGAATCCTCTCAACCATGTTTCTGTGACTAGAATACGTACATTCTTTGGAAAAGCAGATTTTGCTGAAGGTTTACAAATATACGTCGAGTAAAGACATTAATTTAGGAATGGATTCAGCATATAACGTTGGCTGTATGCCAAAGAGTTCCCTGAATCGTCTCAACCGTGTTGCTGTGACTATAATACATTGTTTGGTGAGTTATATCGCTTCATATTAAAAATATATTAAAATAAAATTATGTACGACAAAAAATTATGGTTGCCTGTAAAGTCGGTTTTTACGGGCGAAGATTTTACGTGACAGCGTCTTTTTCTCGGTAGAATATTTATTGATATGAATATTATTAAATTGCACAATAGGAACAAGGAATTGAATGAAAATAAGAATTGCACAAATTTTAACTATAGAAATATATTTTGTTTACTAAAACATTGTACATAATTTGAAATTAATTAAAATTGTTTATTGTAAATGGTAGAGTTGAATAAAACATTTACTAAAATTGGAATTTGAAATTCTTGCTAAACACAGTTAAATTCTAACTCCGCGCGTGGTGATTGGTCGGTTTAGTTCGTTCGTTTGGTCGCACTGTTATGACAATTTGAGGTTACAATTTGTTATTTTAAATGTTTGACTAGCAATACGCGCTGTTTCTTCTCAATCGACTGAATTACGATTGATTGCAGAGTGATTTAAACTAATAATTTACTTAACACTATCAACATTTGTCAATAGTATGACATAACCTATAAACTCAGTTTCTCAACTTTTGTGTCAATCTAACAATTAATCAATCAATCATAGTTTACGATAATGAAATATCAGTGTACAATTATTTACCTTTATTGTTGTAGTTGTTGTAAATGACGAATCTAAGCACTCCACATTTTCACGAATAAACATAGTTATCTGCTTTATCCCGTGCGGCGGACCCACTGGACGGGCATCGTAACGTTACCGGGCGTTACACTTTTTCATGAGTGACTCCGAGCCGCAACCTAATTTAAGACGTTGTCACGTCAAAAAATACGTTTGACCCTAAAAATACTATTCAATAAAGTTGTGTATTTATATTTATTGTTGTCAACACCTAAAATTAATAACAGCTGTGCATGTAAACGTTTGTTTCGTTTACTCTTATAGTCTGGACTTTTAATGACAAAACAACTTAAAACAGCTAAGCTTTAAAAACCGTGAAAATTGTCCATAGAAAATATATAAACTTAATAGATAGGAAACAACCTTCCTCTTCCATGCTTACGAGTATGTTAAACACATTCCTACACACAGCTTACTACATAAAATAGCGACTTTTATGGTTTTGGTAATAAAATCTCATATAAATCCGTTTTGGTCAATATTGATGTGGACTACAAGACGTTCTTCCGTCCAAAGATGCATGTACTAAGGAATCTTTTTATAGTTTTCAACTTTTCGCCACCTATGTCCTGTTTGTTTTAGTTACAGGATTGCAATATTATTGAAATAATATGATTGCGAAATGATTGTCATAACATTGTAATGTCAACACGCACATCCTTGATTTCTCTTAAATTTTTTTTCCATTAACCGTTTCTTAAAATTAACTGCCCATTTTAGTTCCATAGTTGAATTGAGTCTTTAAAACCAACCCACTTGAGTCAAGACGTTTGATGTCGTGTAATCCTCCTAACAATATCATGTGGAGCATTATGTTCCTTGGTACTTGCGTGTGTTTGTGTAATCACCCAACTGTGAAAAATACTGCTCCATACCTCTTAGCCATCCAAACGGCGACACGCTACAAGTTAGACTATCTTTGAATACAGAGTGGTTCATTGTTTATGTCATTACGTGTGTAGATTTTTATCTCTGATTTAAAACACAGAAGAAATTTTTATAGTGTTTTTACTCTGAAAATTTAGTTTTTTAGAGGTAATATCAAATAGAATGCATTAGCAATACAACATACGGGTTTGATTTTGAGGAAATTGCTCTTTTAAATACAATTTAGAAATACTGTAACATCATGAAACCATTTTTCTCTCTTCATTTAACTGATTTATAAAACCAATTAATGTGGAACAAATGTTTTGTGTCTTAAACATATTGTTTAAAATTCGATTCAGAGGAGTTGAGGTAATTAACACCATTTAATAATATTATATATTGCTATTATATATAATTTATTACATCTTAACCATTAATTACATCTTAAACACAGATGTAAACAATATGTTTAAGACACAATATATTTTTATCCAAATTTGTTGGTTTTATAAAACAGTTAAAACACATATGCAAAACTTTATTTTGAATAGTGTAATTTTTATTTTAATAAAAATGCTATTTGAATAAAAATGTTTAAACAATATCCCAAACTGGGCGTTTCAGAAATACTTTGTAATGCGGAAACATTAATATATAGAAAACATAACATTAAAAAATAAGTAAATAAGGCACTGTTTCTCTCATAACTAACAATGAATAGTTTCTGGAAAACGTAATTCAGGACTTCTATCTTCTGATTTCAACCTAGCCTCTGTATGACAACGAACTCGACTACAAGGTTCAAATGAGGTGTAATACAATTCATTAACTTACGTCAAAACTCAATTGTTAAGAATAGAAGCTACTTCCTCTCAAATTTAAATTATTAAGTAGTAGTGTGAAAGGAATGCTGCCAAAGATACGAAATATATTTTTTAAGTACTATATGCAATATTTAAATCTCCTTTAGCTCAACATCTTTTGTTAACAAGAGACCAAAATTTGGTTTTTAAGTTAATTTTTTATAAACAAACTTCCAAAATAAAATGATATGATGAGATAGATAAATTTTAATTACAATAGCAAATAATATCTCATCGAACAAAAAATATACTGATCGCTACTTACAAAAACCTTTGAATACGTCGTAAGGAAACTTCTCTTCAGTCTGTAGGTGAATGATGTAATATTGTGTAAAGTAATCTAGTAGTATACAACGAAAACTCGGTTGGTTGGCAGACCTGACTGCACAGTTATGAATGGTTGCTTAGCAACGAATGGCCAGTCGATGGAAGCCGCCCACGCTACTACCAGAATCCACCTCCACTGAAATCTCTGTGCTTCAGTCAACTGTTATTCTCGATCTATTGTTCTTGTGCATAAAAATCCCACCCCAGGTGTAATGCAAATACTGTGATCATCAAAATTTAAAGATGAATTTTGTTTAAAATTATATTACAATAATGTCACAGATCTACACTAGCAAAACATTAAATATAACGTATTATAACTTATGTCATACGAGTCAACAATTATAGTATACCATTTCCCAATGGCGTGTACAGGATTTTAAATTGGGGTCCAAACTGCTCAAATTATAATTCATAATCTACGTAGAATACATAGATAACTCGTATTTTTAATATTTTTTAAGATACTGGCTTTTTCTTTATAAAGAGGACGAAATCTCGAGGTAAAATTATTTTACTACATAGAAATTGTTCAGAAACAACCAATTAATATTGTCCTCATCGCCTACTTGTAATGTAATTCTTCGTGTATACTAAAACAATGGGGTGGATTTAACCCCTATCTAGCATATGGCAATATCTCACGTTAACAAGTAAATATTTACTTGTAATCTTATATCAGTGGCAGTTGTTTACGGAAATAGTTCCGAATCGGACTCTAGTTGTAATAAGATTCCTAAGTAGCATGCAAGGTATATCCATTCAAGGAGACAAATTAATAATGCCGGGTTGAAGCTGATGCCTGATTATATTTCTATGGATTTCTTGGAAATCCGTAAAAATATTTGTAATTAGACATTGTTTCAGCCAAATAATTAAATGAAATATTCCAAGTTATGACTAATAAACATTGTTATTGTTACCTCGCCTGACACGCCTCAGTAGTACCCGTATTATTAATATACGGCAAAACCTAACGCCTTTTTCTTCGTTCTTAAGTTTCGGGAAGATAACTAATGCAAATGTAGTTCTCCTAAATAAATAAGCAGGATATAAGGAATTTTAATTTTGAAAATATGAATTATAGGAATATACAGTCTGGTCTAATGTAAATGTTACAAGTAGAAACATTTTAGCTTTTTTTTGTAGTGTACAATTTCCACAGGTGGCTTGGGAACACGAGTCAAGATATAACTGATAAATTATATAATCATATTTAAATATTTGATGAACTAAATAACTATTACAATTTTTATAAACTATATACTGGAAATTTTTTATTCCTTTTATGAAAAATTAGAAGATAGAAATAAAAGTTCACTACATAGGTGCAATGCAATAATGAATAATAATTTAATGAATTGTATGGTTATAATACATCAATTTAATTTTGTATTTTATAAATGGCTGTCGTACATTTTGTGAAAAGTAAACGAAAACTGAAACTAATTATTTAAAATATTATGCAAATAGTAATGGAGTTAAAAGCACTTCTGTAAATTTGCTGAGTGTAACAGTAGAAAACAGTTAATTTATGATAACACGATTTAAAATGATTCGCAAGAAAATCCTGCATATGATGAATAAATGAAATATTTATAGCTTTTATTATTATTTTATTTATAAGCGTTTTATTATTTTATTCAAACTATATAATTGTTTTAATAAAATCAAAGAGAAAGTATAAATAGCCTACCTACCATAAAACGTATAAATCTTATTAAAATATTTTTCTAGCTATTTGTAACTAAATGATGGACTTCCAAAAGTAGTTAAGCGATATTGAGTGAGAAGAATTTTAAAATGCTTAACCAATCAGTAAAACAACATTCATTACAACCGTATTACAGGAAACTGAATTTAATATTGATTTAAAGATAGTAATTTTTGTACTTCAATATTTCAATTTTATGTCTGGTATTTTAACAAAATAAGATGGTCAAAAATATCTAGCAATAGATAATATTACATTAATTGATAGCTTTATGCCGTTTTTATTTTCTAAAACTGACGTTAGAAAACATAGTAACCTGATAAAATAAATTGAAAATTGTGGTAAATTAGGAACAATCGAAGAAACCGTTTGATATTCTAAAGGTGATGGTTCCAAAATACCTAATAAATTTCAATTCACTTTTAATATGGACATAGCAGTTTGGAAACGATATCATTTTTTATTAGAATTTTTTTAAATGTAATTAAAATGTAAAATTAATTAATTTTTCCTATGTAAAAGGGTGGATTTTATATTAGTTTTATAGGAATTAAAAAATTATGATGCAATATTTAAAAAAATCGTACTGATATACCTGTTGATAGAAAAATAACAATTAAGTATGAAATTTAATTGTTGAAATTTAATTATATGAAATTTAAAATACATACATACAAATTTATTCTCTGAAGAATCTCTGTAAAAACTGTTTGAAATGTTTAGATTTTCTGTTTAATATATAAGAAAGAGTGATCAATATATTTAAAATGTTCTGTAGATGTATTTATGGTATTTTATACAGTAAGTTGGTTAGTATTTTAACGGTCTCAAAAAACATATACTATCTTATAAATATAAATATCTCGCCACGGTCATTGGTCAACTCGTTGCGCCATTTTGTTGTAATGTGATGCCTATTTTTATTTTTTAATTCACTACTCCGTTGTGTATGTAGGTAGAAGAAAATTTAAAATGTTCTAAAATGTATGTAATATTTCAAAAACATTTTATACTAATCCAAATTTTTTTGTATCTCGAACGGTTTTTTAAATATCGATTATATGTCGTTCCCATACGATATAAATTATTAGTCGGAAGGACTATTTATATATTAAAACGATACGTTTTAGAAAAAAACGCCTCGTATAATGCTTCGCTGGAAGCACATTTGTAGTTCATAATCGCTTGGCTCATAATTTGTTTATCTCATTTAGATCCATACATTTTTTATTGGGTGCCCAAATTTTACTAATATTATGATACTATGCACCATTGATTTCGTTCCAAATTTCTTTTTTTAATTTGAAATGTTTACGTAACATTTGCTATTATTATACTCGTATCTGAAACTTGGTTATACTTTTACATTTAAAAAGTTTGATACATTCTCAAAGACTGTTCCAAAGTTTTGACCCTTTTAAAGTGTTGATACAAGTCCGAAGCTTTTCAAAACCTGTCTCTATATAAAATATATTATGTAGATTTTGCATCCCAGTGATTTCGTCCAAAAACTTCAATGTCTAACAGATCCTTTTAGTAAAAAATCTTATACCAGTGACGGATTCACATGCACATACTACTTATAAAAAAGGCTATATGTTTTATCAGACATGTTAATTGCTGTAATATTAATTCAGAACGTATTAAAATACCAAATCTATAACTTATCTGTTTGGAAGAAGAAACACAACTACCACTGTTAAAGTGATGTATAAACTACGCAGACAAAGACAAGGGTTAGTTATATCGTCCATTATAGCGGAGGGTTAAGGGTTGTTTGCTGGAAAGGGCAAAACTCGCTGACTCGGCACGTGATTAATAGTTTTGTATCATAACTCTGAGAGCACATTTCCTGACCGGGGCTTACAAGAATCAAATTTTCTCTGGCTTTCTGTTTGTCTATATTTTACGCCGATGGCAAATGTTCCACATTTTTGTGTTATAAGTGTCGGTTCGATATTTTCCTTCGTTTTACTTATTGTAGTTAATATAGTTTAATGCATTTGAAATTAAAATTATTGAAACAGCCCTATTTAGGTTACTATTATTAAGTTTTAAAATATATGTTCTTATAAAATGCTTCTAGTACTTAATTCATTCGTTTATATCCAAAGGCTAAGAACTATATTTATGATAGGGATATATATTTGTTAGATATTTTGAGCTAATACAAATACTCGTAAATCATGATGTAATAAAATAAGCTATCGAATGTTTATTTGCAGAATGTATTGAACTTTTATATTTTCGTATCATACGTTTTGGACTCTATGATTAACAGGATTAATGAAGCTCTAGGATTAATTAGCACTTTGTCGTTCTTTGTGTTTTCATATAGGATATTAAGGTAATGTGAGAGTGTATTTAGTAAGTACCACGTCAGTTATAGGATGCAGCACACAACCTAATACAAATATTGTATCACAAACAAACACTGTTTATGCCACACCGAATAGCAGCAGTCAGCCATGTTTGGTTCCTTGTTACACCACTTATAGAACACAAACAATTATGTATTAATCTATACAATGTTATTGTGAAATTTAGTCCCGTTCACCAGTCATACATAAAATATTTATATTATTTAACGTAAGCAAAGAATTAATACATTAATTTATGAATCCCTTTACAGAATAAAAACGTATTTTGGCATAGTTTCTTCTTTATCTGGGATCTGGTTACTTGGGATGAGATTCTTTCCTCTTAAGATCCCTCGCTCACTTGCACCGAATAGCAGCAGTCAGCCATGTTTGGTTTCTTGTTACACCACTTATAGAACAAAAACAATTATGTATTAATCTATACAATGTTATTGTGAAATTTAGTCCAGTTCACCAGTCATACATAAAATATTTATATTATTTAACGGAAGCAAAGAATTAATGCATTAATTTATGAATCCCTTTACAGAATAAAAACGTATTTTCGTGCCAAGAAACTTTTTATACAAGCTTTACAAAAATGTTCTTTAAAATATTTTATCTTCTCAGGACACTTATAACTGTGTCTGTTGACGACAGTCCAGTCCCAGTCTTGTGACAGAATTTTATATTTTCCAAAAAATGTCTGTCAACTGAATAAAAAAACAGGTTTTTGCTACTGATTATTTTGCAAACAGTACTTGAAGTATTAGTCGAATTATTCATTGTTTTATAAATGCCTTTCGCACTTGTATTACATTTCTACAATTCTGTGTTTAACCTTAAAATGTATATAGACTGAATGTATGAATTATTTGTAAATTATTAAATACAACTTTATTTTCCCATACAAGAAAAGAATACCACGGAAGAAATTGAAATTTTAAGACATATTTAAAACGTTTTGTTATGATTACCAGCAGATAAATGGTACTTTAAAAGTAATTTAAAGTGGTAAAACATGTAATTGTTCATTCACGGATATCGTGCTGAACAAATACTTAGAAACAGAAAGTTATGCTATTTACAATACATGTAATAATTTTAATATCCCTAAATTGTAATTAATGGTAGTGTTGTGAATTATGAAATTTATTGCCTTTAGTTAAGTGCATTCTTATTCGTTTTTATTTCAGTACATTTTTCATTTGAATCCATTTAATTCTTATAATTACTATTTAATAAAGTAATAGATATGAGTTGCCGACTCTAAAACGAACGCAATCAAAGAATAGGAAAAAACATATGAAACAGAGAAATTTTCAAAAATAAATTGCATGGTTATTATAATGGACTGGAGTATAACTGTATAATGTTCAATACATACTACAACATTATCATCACTTTGTTGTGACTGATCCATCTACAGAAATGGTACATGATAACGAGCTCGTTTTAAAGATTTAGTATTACACCCCACTTAGAGTGTGTGTATACAGTACTTTCCTCTTGAAATCTCTTTCAGCGTAGCATTAGTTGGCTCGACAGTCAAGTACACGTTGTGCATTACAGTAATCCCTGTACAAGATTTAGTATTACACCCCACTTAGAGTGTGTGTATACAGTACTTTCCTCTTGAAATCTCTTTCAGCGTAGCATTAGTTGGCTCGACAGTCAAGTACACGTGGTGCCTTACAGTAATCCCTGTACAAGATTTAGTATTACACCCCACTTAGAGTGTGTGTATACAGTACTTTCCTCTTGAAATCTCTTTCAGCGTAGCATTAGTTGGCTCGACAGTCAAGTACAACGTGGTGCCTTACAGTAATCCCTGTACAAGATTTAGTATTACACCCCACTTAGAGTGTGTGTATACAGTACTTTCCTCTTGAAATCTCTTTCAGCGTAGCATTAGTTGGCTCGACAGTCAAGTACACGTGGTGCATTACAGTAATCCCTGTACAAGATTTAGTATTACACCCCACTTAGAGTGTTTGTATACAGTACTTTCCTCTTGAAATCTCTTACAGCGTAGCATTAGTTGGCTCGACAGTCAAGTACACGTGGTGCATTACAGTAATCCCTGTACAAGATTTAGTATTACACCCCACTTAGAGTGTGTGTATACAGTACTTTCCTCTTGAAATCTCTTACAGCGTAGCATTAGTTGGCTCGACAGTCAAGTACACGTGGTGCATTACAGTAATCCCTGTACAAGATTTAGTATTACACCCCACTTAGAGTGTGTGTATACAGTACTTTCCTCTTGAAATCTCTTTCAGCGTAGCATTAGTTGGCTCGACAGTCAAGTACACGTGGTGCATTACAGTAATCCCTGTACAAGATTTAGTATTACACCCCACTTAGAGTGTGTGTATACAGTACTTTCCTCTTGAAATCTCTTTCAGCGTAGCATTAGTTGGCTCGACAGTCAAGTACACGTGGTGCATTACAGTAATCCCTGTACAAGATTTAGTATTACACCCCACTTAGAGTGTGTGTATACAGTACTTTCCTCTTGAAATCTCTTTCAGCGTAGCATTAGTTGGCTCGACAGTCAAGTACACGTGGTGCATTACAGTAATCCCTGTACAAGATTTAGTATTACACCCCACTTAGAGTGTGTGTATACAGTACTTTCCTCTTGAAATCTCTTACAGCGTAGCATTAGTTGGCTCGACAGTCAAGTACACGTGGTGCATTACAGTAATCCCTGTACAAGATTTAGTATTACACCCCACTTAGAGTGTGTGTATACAGTACTTTCCTCTTGAAATCTCTTACAGCGTAGCATTAGTTGGCTCGACAGTCAAGTACATGTGGTGCCTTACAGTAATCCCTGTACAAGATTTAGTATTACACCCCACTTAGAGTGTGTGTATACAGTACTTTCCTCTTGAAATCTCTTACAGCGTAGCATTAGTTGGCTCGACAGTCAAGTACATGTGGTGCCTTACAGTAATCCCTGTACAAGATTTAGTATTACACCCCACTTAGAGTGTTTGTATACAGTACTTTCCTCTTGAAATCTCTTACAGCGTAGCATTAGTTGGCTCGACAGTCAAGTACATGTGGTGCATTACAGTAATCCCTGTACAAGATTTAGTATTACACCCCACTTAGAGTGTGTGTATACAGTACTTTCCTCTTGAAATCTCTTACAGCGTAGCATTAGTTGGCTCGACAGTCAAGTACACGTGGTGCCTTACAGTAATCCCTGTACAAGATTTAGTATTACACCCCACTTAGAGTGTGTGTATACAGTACTTTCCTCTTGAAATCTCTTTCAGCGTAGCATTAGTTGGCTCGACAGTCAAGTACACGTGGGTGCCTTACAGTAATCCCTGTACAAGATTTAGTATTACACCCCACTTAGAGTGTGTGTATACAGTACTTTCCTCTTGAAATCTCTTACAGCGTAGCATTAGTTGGCTCGACAGTCAAGTACACGTGGTGCATTACAGTAATCCCTGTACAAGATTTAGTATTACACCCCACTTAGAGTGTGTGTATACAGTACTTTCAGCTGTCCCGAGTTAGCGAAACTAGACTTCACCGGAAGTCTCCTCAACCGCAACAGGAGGTCTCGGAAGCGCGCCCATCCCAAACTCGGAGCAAAGCATAAAAAAAAACAACATGCCACTAGTGGGAAGAGATACAAAATTTCCAGTACATAATATAATTAATTAGGTGGCAAACATTTTCACACAAAATACAATTAACTGCAGCACCACGGTGCACCGAGTATAATAATAACATAATAAATAGAAATTTGACATATAAATAACATAGTTTCAGGTACGGCATGTAGTAAATATAAATTTTGAACTGGTAATTATTATGAACTGAGGGGAGGGAAAAGGTTGTAGAATTTATAGGCTCACTATTTTTTTAAAGTAACTTTGTTTCAAGTTTGTAGCCAAAAAATTTAAAAAAAAATATTTAAAGCCGATTTTCGAAGGAGGCGGAGGCTTAGTTGCCTCCACGAATCCGAATTAAAGATGAAATCCTCCCCTACAGATCATGTCACTAAACTAAATAAATACTAGTTTACTTAACACTGGCCCTCCTCCAGATATAATATCTGGCAGCGCTCCATAAAACCCAATCCTCTCAAGTCCAGTAAAAGAAGAAGAAAAAACATTTTAGCTCCAACCTTCTTCAAGATGAATTGAAGCCCAGACAGTCCAGTTGGATGACGGTACAGTAGCGCTGGCAGTGCGCGGGCATTCAATTTTAGTTCACCAGTGCTGTTTCCATTGGGCAGACTCACCGCACCAGTTATGTCGACGGCATTCACGGGGACCCTATTGAATCCCAACATAACCAGTAGATATTCAGAAAAGTTTTACTATAACCCGAGAAATAATAAACACTTAATTATGTTTGGCACAAAGTATATATTATAAAATATTTAAATTTAACAATTAAAAATAACCATCTGTAGCTAACAGTACCTTTTAAGTATCGAAAAACTGTTTCCCGAAAATAACGTAAGACGCCAAGTATTATAAGATACACTACTTGGTGCCAATATTAAATATTACATACAAAACAAATTTTCAAATATTTAAACATTTACTTATAGGCTAGAACAGCCATACTAAATTATTCAGCTTGGTAACATTTACTTGTAAAAATAACTGTATTTTATTCATTCTGTAATATTAATTGTAATGTAAATTATGTAATTTACAAATAAATACAGTACATTATTTCCCAAATAACAATAATTAAATTATAATCCAAAACTAAGCCGTTCACGCTACTATAAAGCAAATAATTAATTAAACAATAAAATAGAAATCATTAATGTCGCCACCCAATTTTTGTACGCAACACGAAACACGAGGTAACAAAATTTGCAAAGTCTGTACCGTCTCGCTTACACTAAATAAAGACAAAGTGATTACTAAATAAATAATTTCCGTTCGCCGGACGGATCAATTAGAAAGCACTAGCGCAAAATATAATAAGTTAACTGGCATAGTTCATAAATTAACAGTTTAGAACGTTACGAAATGACAGGATAGAACACTTTGCGACAAGGAACACAAATTACAAAATTATAAATAAACTACTTTTAACTGAAGAACGAAAATATATGTCTGCGTGGGAGAGAAAATCACCAACTAAGTTAAGAGAGAGAATAAGCAAAAAAAATTAACTGCCGAAAGTCCGAGAACTAGCCAGCCATGGGCATCAGGACGAGCAGTTAACAGTCAGAGATACACGTCGCCTCTGCCGAACGTGTCCGACCGCTCCGACCAGAAGCAGCTGCCGGTAAACAGCTGGTCGGTAATCAGTCAAGGTCAACCACCCGACCTCGACCAATCAGTCCATCCAGGCAGAAAATAATCAATAAGGTAACGTATCACCCCCCCCCCCCCCTAGACTGACAAAAGTGGCCGAGGTGGAGAAAAAATTGACAAAATATCCAAACTGAGCCCCGGCTCACAGCGAAGTATTAGTTGGCTCGACAGTCAAGTACACGTTGCCCATTACAGTAATCCCTGTACAAGATTTAGTATTACACCCCACTTAGAGTGTGTGTATACAGTACTTTCCTCTTGAAATCTCTTTCAGCGTAGCATTAGTTGGCTCGACAGTCAAGTACACGTGGCGCATTACAGTAATCCCTGTACTTCCTTCCAATGTGACGTGCACTTAAAGCATTTTACATCCAGACAGTTAACTGGAGACTGCCACAAGGTTTACTGTTATCAAATCAAAACTGAAGATAAAGGAAGTGCCAACACCGCGACTGGCCATTGGTTCAATGATAATTGAACTACGACACAAGAGGGATAAGGAATATGTAATGGAACAATTAGGAGGAATTCAGCATCTCCATATTCTGGATGGTAATTCCATCGTATCTTCACTGGTATAATAGAGTCAATTTACACATAGTTTTGTTGCCATTACTGGTAGTAAAGCATGTTTATAATAGTGTTATTAAGTACCGTATAGTGAAATAGAAAATATTATTTTAACATTTTTGTTTTTTAATTGTATTATTTAGGAGTTTGAAAGAAATAATATCGTTCATAATATTATTAGTTATTTTCCTTGTTTGTAAGTATTTTATATTTTATGCTTAAATTAATAACGTGGTCTAATTGCAAGTTTCTAATATCAGCAAACACGTTATTGCGCAATATATCCTTGATACAGAGTTATAGCTAAATAACCTAAAACATGTAATGCGATTTTAACTTTTTCGAATTATTACAGTTCTTACCGTTTCTTCCTTTGCTTACTTCAAAGTAACTTGGAAGATAGTGAAAACACTTAGGGTTAAAATCTAAAACACATAGACACAAAAAATTTCAATTTTACTGGGGGAATGTAACAGGTTACTACTCTATCAATAATTGCTATTATTATATTTTATTAGCCAAAATTACAAAAAGAGTTGTTATCAAAGTATACAACAATTGTACGGTTAATGATATCGGAAAGGTGTAAAGAATTACAATTTTACATTACATTAGATTTGTTAAAAACTTATATCTACATTATTTTTAAAACGATAGTTCTGTTTTTGGTTTTCATGGAACGGTTGCAAAGTTACTGTGATTCAGTGTAATCCACATGTAACATGTAATTATAGTTAGTGCATGCCCATCTGTAACAGTTGGTTAATTAGTGTATGCCGCAGTATACTTTATGAATGGTTACCGAGCCACTGTGAGTCAATGTAACTCATCTTTAACATGTGGTTAATTAGTGTATGCTGCAATATACTTTATGAATGGTTGCCGAGCCACTGTGAGTCAATGTAACTCATCTTTAACATGTGGTTAATTAGTGTATGCTGCAATATACTTTATGAATGGTTGCAGAGCCACTGTGAGTCAATGTAACCCCATCTGTAACAGGTGGTTAGTTAGTGTATGCGGCAATATACTTTATTAATGGTTGCAGAGCCACTGTGAGTCAATGTAACCCCATCTGTAACAGGTGGTTAGTTAATGTATGCGGCAATATACTTTATTAATGGTTGCCGAGCCACTGTGAGTCAATGTAACCCACCTGTAACAGGTGGTTAGTTAGTGAATGAGGCAATATACTTTATTAATGGTTGCAGAGCCACTGTGAGTCAATGTAACCCCATCTGTAACAGGTGGTTAGTTAGTGTATGAGGCAATATTCGTTATGAATGGTTGCCGAGCAACTGTGGATCAATATTACCCTGTACCCTACAATATAGTCAACAGTTAACCAGATATAATGATGTGTCACATTATACTTTGTATTAAGTTCTCTTCTTTACGAGTAAATACTTCTTTCTTCCCTTTATTTATTCAGTAGCCTGTAAGTAAACATTTGACATATAAAATATTGTTGAAAATTAATGAGAAACTGTTTTATTAGTTATATAGTTTTTAAAAGCTAAATAGCTAGAATTGCACATAATTTTACTTCAAAACGTTTGGAATTGGGTGATTTACTTTAATTGTAACATCTTTTTTTAACTATTATTTCCAGCAAGGATATAATTTTAAATGTCATTTTTCAACACAGGTGAGCGATTTCATCAATATTACACAATAACTGAATCACAACTAAATGATTCTCGTTACAGAGTAAAACAAACAATCAACAGACAATTTTAATCCTTTCAAACAGTTATGAGTTTTAGTTATGTCTCATATGTTGTTCTGATTGAAAAAAAACTGTTAAAATATAAATGTTCTATTTTTCTATTTCTCAAAGGTTGAGGATACGAGGTATAATTTATAATTGGAGTTTGGGCTATATAATACAATCTCTATATGAAACAAAGTAGTACATATTAAAAAGCGAAATGTAAACTTTTAATTTATTTAATTGTTAATAAACCTATACCCTATATCTTCAAGTAATGAATAATATTAAAAATTGTGTTTTATTTGATATTATGTAGATTTAAATCCCTTGATTAAGTAACGGCATACTAAACGGAATCATTTTAAAATCCTTAATAATGTCTAATACTACTACAAATTCACCACTGAAGGAAAAATGCTTAGTCTTGTGGTAGATAATCAGAATATCTATGATGTATATGAAATATATATTATAAGGTCAAACATTTACACCTCGGTGGTGATATATTGATTTTGACCTAAATTTTATATATTTTCAGAACAGGAGGTCCCTTAATGGCTGATTAACATATATCCTACAATAGCATTATACTGACAATTTTTTATTACAATATTATAGCTTAAAAACAATAGTTTACAAGTACCTATATAAAACAACAAAAATGAACAAGTTTTACTTAGATATAAAAAAAATTGTAAAAATTCCTTTATAATTTTTACTTCATTTCAACAGTGCTAATTGTAAAATTTAAATCAGTTTTACCATACCTATACCTCTACAACACACTTATTAGAAATATATGCACTTAAAATGTGAAGTAGCATTAAACGAAACAATCAGTACATGTTCACACAATTATGAAAAGATATATAACACAATTGACAAGTGTTAGTGATATTAAAATACTTTTGGGCCTGGTTGAGCTAATTCAATTCGAATAATTATACTTAACATTATTCCAACTATTCCAGATCAAATTCTAAATAAAAAGTAAAGAGTAATATTGATAATTGTATAATATTGATGAAATCGCTCACCTGTGTTGAAAAAAGATATTTAAAAGTATATATTTACTTTTTATTATAATGACCATCAAACACATTGTGTTAATTTTACAGAATAGTAAAAGCAATTGAGAACCCACATACGCTCAACTTATTGTTTTACATACATTCAATAGATTAAAGTGAATTGCAAAGATAATAACTACATATGTTGCATAACTTTCCAAAATCACGTTGCTATTTCAAGTGTTTCGTATAATCTACGAATGTAATACAAAATTACATTCTTATTATTATTACAAAATTCCCTAGAGTATATATCGGAACTATGACACGCCCGGAGTTTAATATATGTATCAAACAACAATAACATTCTTTGCATTGAGAGGAAAGTAGGGAGTACTATTTTCAGAAGAGAATCTAATAAAGTGGAAAGGTAGGATTAAGTGGAACGCCTGAGTGGAGAGTTGGAAAGTCAAGTCCTAGTAATACCGATCTTCCCAGCCTCGGAGACAGCCCATAATACGACCGGCGTTATTGCGTTTATAACAGTCTCTGCTGCAGTGTGCAGTCAGGAATTTAATATTTGTCACTAAATACTTATATAGATGAATAAATGGGTCAAAATTTATTGACGCTTGATGAAGCTAATTTTATAAACTAATTATATAGGTATTCACTGTGTATTGAATATATAAAAAATACATTACTTTTAATTTGTTACTTTTCCAATCCTTTCTTTAACCATATCCTATGTTTATAAAACAATTTAACAGTTCATCAGAAGCAAGATGATACGATTGACACGATATGATTGACACGATAGTAGTACGCAAAACCACGTCGTGTAACAGGCTTCAATGCGGTTCCATACAAAAATGTCATGTCTTAACTCATTTCATTATTGACAGATAGATAGAACGTCAGACAAAAATACAACAAAGACATTTTTACATCCCCCGATAAACAAGATGTGTTGTGTCAGCCTGCTGGGTGATAGGTTTAAACGACCCTCAGCAAAATGCAATGGTTGGACATACAACGCCATACAACTCAATCTTACCCATGTAGAAATGAAGTTGCATGCAACATTTCAGGTCTATAGATTAAATCTTTCTCAAAATATCTTACCATATCATACATTCACTTTCTTGTTCATTAAATTGGGTTTCATATAAGGGCGTAAATTATAAGTCTACACACCAAGTCACCATAAAATGATGTTGGATATGTTGGGATAATTAAGCTACATGTGTTAATATGCCACAAATGTAAAGTCTCTTATCGATATACTGAGTTGATTAAAAATTTATTTATTCTGGTATTTTCTCGTTGCCATCATAGTTACCCAAACACCAATGTAAAAATATTCCCTAACGCTCAAACAAATCCCCTGGAGTGACATGCATCATATTCGAATTCAGTAATCCTCATTAGAGTCCATAGGTTTGGTCGTTTTCGAGATATCGTACAGAAATACAAACAAACACAAATTACATTTTTTCCATTCCTACGATTATTTTATTTATATATGCTTTATATAAATATATATATTTATATATGCTATATATGCATTATTTATATATGCTTCGCTAACGCTATTCCAATAAAACTTACAATATTTTACTTGCCTTTGCAAACAAATAAGGCAATTACGAGTTATTTCCTATGAAAACTGATAAATTGGCCACAGCTCATCAGATGTTGATTAATTTTTGTAATACAGTTTCTTTATCCATTCATTCGTAGGGTCATGTTATACATTTAAAATATAAAGGTATTCTCTGATCAAAAAGGACATAATTATTCTAGTTTTATACACCAATTTATTCCGTGTTGGTCCACACTGATTAATTGTAGGCCCACACTGATTTTCTTAATTTACTTTGAATGCTTTTGAAAATGCAATATCAGCATATCCAGAACCAGATCTAAATATTATTGTACAAATCAAGTGCACCAATTTGGAAATTTTTGAAAATAAGACAACATTTTGTACTAACTTATTATAGCGAGAATGGCATCTATAAATTTATTGTTAAGGACGATGATTTCTGCACCTAAAACTGTTTTAATGTTTGAACAAATTCAAGTTGTGATCTGAAAGTACAAATTGAAAAATATTTTAAAACATAAAACATTGTTAAAATAATGTTGTTATCTTTGAGAAAACACCATACTGTATTTTATGTTGACATTTTAGGGTCCGCGACCCTAAATATAGGTCATTATTAAGCCTAATGACGTTTTCACCATGGTCAGAACATTTAAAACTCGCTTTAAAGAGTACTATTCGTAAACATTTACATGTTTAAACTGGATTCAATTTCATACTAACAATTGACATTGGAGAAAAAATTTGACATAACTTAATTCTTTTCTATATGTACCTTGATAAGGGAGTTCTTGACTCTGTCATCTGAATTTGATAAGATTAATATTATGTTTTTAGTTTAAAGTTTGTCTTAACTTTCGTTTGTTTGAAAGAACTGCATTTTTAGTCTGACCCTCTTTAGTCAACCTAAATAAAAAATTTATTATTTTTTGGGGAATTTTATAGATTTTATTCCGTTCATTCAATTTAAAAGATATTGTTTTATATAATCTTTTCCTGAGGAACTTTATAATTTCTGTGTTGGTAGTAATTGTTTTTATTTTTATTTACATAATTTTATTTTTATCTGAAACTTTACGAATTACTGATGTATTTTATTTATATGTTTTTACATATTTATTCATGTGTTTTAGAAACAGTTTTAATTTAAAATAAATCTAAAGTACCATTTTAATTCTCTCCTGTGTTTTTATCTGTGATGATTTGAACAAAGTGAACGTGGTACGTTACATGTCATAGTAAACGATAAAAAATAAACCTAAAGTATCATATTTACTGTTTTAATTCTCGCCTTTTTTATTTGTGATGATTTGAACAAAGCGACCGTAGTATTTTACAGATCATAAACGATAAAAAGATGTTTTTTAATGAGTGACAAGATTCTGATTGAATTGAGTTTTGAAAATTCCTTATTATTACATGAACGTTTGGTAAAGATAAATTTATAAACCTTGTATATTTTTAGCTCAATTGTGGAAAAACATTAAAATGAATAATTTAATCAGGCTTTGGTCTAATACCTTCTAAGTATTATGATCAGTTTGAGAAGCTTACTTAACAGCAATGAATCTGTAAAACTTTAATTTCTATTTTCTAAAGTTTATTTCCAATTTTATTTTTATGTGTAACCTAGACCTAGTTTTATGTTATGAACTGACTGAAATTCATTCTCTGTTATGGAATCTAAGTCTTAGCCCACCAATCAGGTAAACTGATTGATTTTTTGTACATTTTGAAGTTTATTATTTCAAATTGTATTATTTATTTTAACGTAGTGGTAAATGTTTCAGTGGAATTTGTGAAGTACTTGAACATTTTTATTCCAAATTCGCCTTTTTATTTAATGTATCTACAAACTACTTAGCACTGTTTGGATGATCTATTTTTAACGTTTTAGTAAGTAGGTTTTCCCTGTAACTCAGAGTTAACCTAGTAGTTTAAAATATATTTGTTTTAATCTCAGTTCATTATCTATATCAGGTATGGTGTTTACGATAGTAGAAATGACTACCCTATCTACGCCTAACTTTGACTGAAATGTTCCATATTTATATTATAAATATGATTTTTAGAAACAACCTAAAACACTCTTTGGCCTACCAAACGAAAAAATCTTTCATTGCAGTAGCGCTTTTCATGTTTTCAATCAACCGAAAACATTAAAACCTATTACTTTAAAACTTAGGAATTTAAATGTTTGCAATGTTTGAAAATTGGATGCAGGGGATAGCCAAAGATCTTGTTAATAAATGTATCAGAAGTGATAGGAAGAGTTCTCAAGTTAATGATATTGTTAATTATAATAATGCTACAGAATTTAGAAAATTGCGGCAGACTGCCGCTGGTTCGACCTCTTGTGTGTTAATAGCATTCAACTGAATTTGGTTTAATGTTGTCTCTCATCTATGACAATAAATTCTATAATTTATACATGTTAGACTACAGACTATATCTCTTAGATCCCTTCAGTGGTTATGAGAGAATGTTTAATTTATCCTTTTGGAAAATGGTTGCCATTCTAAAAGCTGGTAGAATTAGCCATTTCATATATCAAAATGGAACGAATTTCGCAAGTAGGTACAGCCCTAATTATATATAATAGTGTGAGATTCAATCATAGTTATGTTCTCTTGAACTTTCTCGATAAGGCCAAGAGTGAGAAGTGGTCGTAAGGTGATCCTTACATGATAATTCTTTTGTATTCTCATTTTATATTTACGTCAGTAAGAACTCATTTTACACCATTCTTTCCCGATATATTGTCATGGTTCGGAGTATAATGGTATAGAAATTGTTCTCCAAGAAATGACAAATTTTTGTTCTCTGATGAAACACTGTTTTGAAACCTATTTACGGAGCTCAAAGGTTTGAAAGCATAACGACCCAGAGCTGTCAACTTGTTTGCCATCAGCCTTAATTCTTTGTTTACCTTCCTAACATTGTTTGGCATTGTCGAATTTTGTACATTTAGTGAATTCTGTTTTTTACGGATATCATAGAAGTATGCCTATAACATCACTTATGTCAAATGTACGTAACCTTTTTGATATCTTTGCTAATTACGACCCCAGTCCCATAACCATCATACAAAATTGTATATAAATATGCGTTTTGTGTTTATGTTATATACGAGCCAATACTCGTATGTATGTATTGGCTAATTCAATGTAACGTGAACGGTCTTTATTTAAAAGGTTTCGAGGCTAATTAAATGTGTCTAAAAGAATTATTAAGGCGAGTAGTTATATCTCAACTATTAATAATTACAAAGCAAAACTGAATTCTGTTTTTGAATTCAGAAATCAATTATGTTGTTGGGAATTCAAGTCCTTCGATGTACCGTAAGATGGTAATTGTTCAAGGTTTTGAGAAATTATTCAGTAACGAAAACAATATAGTACAACACAAATCCCTGATTTCTAACTGCTTTCAAGGTAAAAAGTTGTATAACTATTTGTACAATGTCTTCAACGAGCAAACATGTAGCTTTCATACAAAAATCTTATCTAGATCATAACTTCACATATGACAAAAATAAATATATTTTGCAACCACAATCAAGTTTGAAAAAAGTAGAACGTTTTAGCTTTTGAAATAATGCTTTAATTTATAATTATTAGTAGTGTTTATAGACAAACGTTGACAATTAAATCGTTACGAATTATTTATTTATGCATCTTCAACTTTTCAATAAATAACAAACTAACCAAACCTGAGCTTCATCTTTTTACAAATAAAAACGAATCGCAAAATGTGTTTCTGAGCGCTAATCTCGAGAACGGCTGGACCAGTTCTGCTAGATCTCTTTCTGTAAAGCATTCATTGGTAAAAAAAAGGTTTGGTACCTGACATGACCAAGTGTACAACTTTTTTTCTCTAATTTGATCAATGAAACCTTTAACTAGTATATTAAGTAACATAAGCCTGTGATATATACCTTAACACCTTTGAACAAATCATCTGTTGTAGGTTTTATACCACCGATATTGCAGGATACCATGACTACGCACTAACCAGATGTAGGTCAAGGCACACTAAGATCCATTCACATGTTATCCGATTGGCAATAGCAGAGATTAAGTGTTAATGAAGCATAGAGCGTATCTAAAACGTGTAATGCGCATCTCTGTGCTTTCAACAGGTAATGGTGGTGTACTGATAATCAGTCTGTGTACTTACTATAATACTCTTAATAATACAACTATATTTGGTACGATTTTAAAAAAGTAGTAGTTTATTACTTATGTAGTTTCCTCCTACGTGACGTAGGCTTACAAGTAAAATGCTCAAAAGAGAACTAATTTCCTTAAGAGGAGTAACACAGGTTCAAAAATAACGTTAACGACAGTTTTTTTCCAAGTTGGGAAACAGGAAATAATCACTAGATGCCAGCTCTTGACTCTATGGTGGGTGTGGTACAACAATAGTGTTATAAATAAAACTGTGCAAATAGAAATAAACTAATTAGCCTATAAAGTGGGTATTTTATTAAGTAAGTTGGTTGTTAAGTTTGTGTGTGTGGAGGGGAGTTGTGTGTGCACGCTGAGTGCTTGTATTACATAAATAGGCTACATATAAATGTGTTGATAGAAATATATTTTAAAAATTATAATCTCTTAATTATTCAAACTAAATTCCACTGACATTATCAGAGACATAACGTTAAAAATATTATACTATTGTTATGTACCTATAGTTGGCCTAGTTGAAACAATGTACCTATGAATTAAACACATAATTTTGGATGAAACGCGTTTTTGATGCAGTATGAGCTCTGTTTTAATTATATACCGTTATACAAGTAAATAAGTCAATAACTACGAGGATGTTGATGGATTAATCAAATTTGTAACGAAATGCAAGGTAGAGAAAACCGAGATCAACAAGTTAAAATATAATTTTTACAGCTAGAATAGTATAATTATCGACAGTATTGTATTCATGATATCGGAATGTTACGCGACATATGCTAATTTTATAAATAGGTTAATAAATTATGATATGTGGACAAACATAAATAATTATTGTATCTGTGGAAGATATCATATTGCAGATCTAAAAACGCAGTTTTCTAAAAACGATGGCAAATTATCCTATTATTATCCTTTTGGATGAGCAGTCGGTAAAGTCAGTATTTATTAATATGAACCAAATCAAAACATTATTCTTCTGTTTCTAGTTTAAATATAAATCTTTGGTTGTTTGGTTCTTTATTTGATACAGAAAATTTGAATTGTTTATCCTCGGTTAATACCGTAAAATTATTTTGAGTAAAGAGGTCAGTTTCAAAGTTCAAACTCTGAATACCGCAAATTACAAACTCTCCAATCCCTAACTAACCACCCTAGCAAAAATCTAAACTTTCTAGTGCATTGAAATTGGTGCTTCAAAAATAATTAATATATTTTAAATTTATTTTAAGGCAATTTTTATTTCAGAACTATTGCCCCAGTAAATTAGTAACAGTAGCATTACTATTTAGTGTTTGATAAAATTTGTTGTCTGTAAGTACCTCCGTGATTTGTACAAGTATTCTGTTACTTTTATGTAGAACCTACAAAAACACTGGGGTTCTTCTTCCTCGTCTTTATAATTGAAAAATGTATGGCAATGTATGGTGTGGTTGGAATTGGTTTTGTAAGTAAGTTGTTCTTACTATTTTGTGTATAGATATATATATATATATATATATATATATATATATATATATATATATATATATATATAGAGAGAGAGAGAGAGAGAGAGAGAGAGAGTTTTAAAAAGAGGATTTCTTATTGATTCCAACGTATATCCTTCTTTCGTTATTGAAAAGTATATGAAAAAGTTTATAGGTTGTACGTAGACAAATTAAAACTAAACATGGTGTGTAGTAATATGAATTGCTCATTCTATACATATAATTACTTTTCTTCTTATAACACTAAAGTTTTGCTTCTATAAGTAGATCCAACTTGTTATAGAAGTTTGTCGATTTTTAATGGGCATTTTAAAATTGCTTAAGGCATGATTTGTTAATAAAACCTCGTTAATTAGTCGTAGGCATTAGGTTATTTTGTCTATTTTAACTTTTTCCCTTGAACATTGCATTAAATCAACAGGATTCATTATTGCATCGGTAATTTTAAAGATATTTTTGAGTAGTTATATTTTGATTTTCCTCCACCAAACATCAGTTGATTAGTTGTAGTGTGTGTTTACTCTCTGGACTTTACTCTATTTGTACATACAAGCACTTCTAAACTCTTGATGAACTTTTAATTATTTTTATACTCGAGTTCACTTAACGGCTAAGGAAAGACCTTGTAATTATTTATTTTCAACTTTAAATTTTAACAAATGATTCTTAATGTTAAATTGTTTGCTCAAAAACTAGAAATTGGAATTCATACAATTACTTTACAATATATTCACATTATTGTATTATTTCACGTGTCTACCTATACGTAAAATAAATGTTTTATCTATTTTCCTGTTATTGTTTTGTATCCTTTGTTGTCCTAACTATACAAATCATCATCAACGTTAGCCATTACTTATGTTTTATAAAACCATATCTATTTCATTGTTGGAATAAATATTTAAGCACATATTTAGAAAGTCTTCAAAGAAACATAAAAACATCCCTAAAATTCCTAATTTCATCCTTCTGCATTCTGCAACTTATCACAAGTGATAGCTAAATATCAATTAAACAGGTTTCACTCAGTGAGTATTCCAATGATAAATATTTAAATATATTGATTACAATTTAAAAAAAAAAAAAAAAAAAAAAAAAAAAAAAAAAAAAAAAAAAACATATAAACCACAACATTGAAGAAGTACAAAAACTGTATTAACCGGGTCTAAAACTGAGTCCAAGACTCAAACAAAGTTTAGGTAAGTGGATTACAGCGCTTGTTCACTGTGTTGTATCGTACTTCAGTCTCGAGATCACAATACTGCGCGCTTGCCGCCGACTGCACAGTACACAATACCTCAGTTTCTGTATTGTTTCGCGTTGTAACATACTTCAGTCTCGAGATCACAATACTGCGCGCTTGCCGCCGACTGTACAGTACACAATACCTCAGTTTCCGTATTGTTTCGCGTTGTAACATACTTCAGTCTCGAGATCACAATACTGCGCGCTTGCCGCCGACTGCACAGTACACAATACCTCAGTTTCTGTATTGTTTCGCGTTGTAACATACTTCAGTCTCGAGATCACAATACTGCGCGCTTGCCGCCGACTGCACAGTACACAATACCTCAGTTTCTGTATTGTTTCGCGTTGTAACATACTTCAGTCTCGAGATCACAATACTGCGCGCTTGCCGCCGACTGCACAGTACACAATACCTCAGTTTCTGTATTGTTTCGCGTTGTAACATACTTCAGTCTCGAGATCACAATACTGCGCGCTTGCCGCCGACTGTACAGTACACAATACCTCAGTTTCTGTATTGTTTCGCGTTGTAACATACTTCAGTCTCGAGATCACAATACTGCGCGCTTGCCGCCGACTGTACAGTACACAATACCTCAGTTTCTGTATTGTTTCGCGTTGTAACATACTTCAGTCTCGAGATCACAATACTGCGCGCTTGCCGCCGACTGCACAGTACACAATACCTCAGTTTCTGTATTGTTTCGCGTTGTAACATACTTCAGTCTCGAGATCACAATACTGCGCGCTTGCCGCCGACTGCACAGTACACAATACCTCAGTTTCTGTATTGTTTCGCGTTGTAACATACTTCAGCCTCGAGATCACAATACTGCGCGCTTGCCGCCGACTGTACAGTACACAATACCTCAGTTTCTGTATTGTTTCGCGTTGTAACATACTTCAGTCTCGAGATCACAATACTGCGCGCTTGCCGCCGACTGTACAGTACACAATACCTCAGTTTCTGTATTGTTTCGCGTTGTAACATACTTCAGTCTCGAGATCACAATACTGCGCGCTTGCCGCCGACTGCACAGTACACAATACCTCAGTTTCTGTATTGTTTCGCGTTTGTAACATACTTCAGTCTCGAGATCACAATACTGCGCGCTTGCCGCCGACTGTACAGTACACAATACCTCAGTTTCTGTATTGTTTCGCGTTGTAACATACTTCAGTCTCGAGATCACAATACTGCGCGCTTGCCGCCGACTGTACAGTACACAATACCTCAGTTTCTGTATTGTTTCGCGTTGTAACATACTTCAGTCTCGAGATCACAATACTGCGCGCTTGCCGCCGACTGCACAGTACACAATACCTCAGTTTCTGTATTGTTTCGCGTTGTAACATACTTCAGTCTCGAGATCACAATACTGCGCGCTTGCCGCCGACTGCACAGTACACAATACCTCAGTTTCTGTATTGTTTCGCGTTGTAACATACTTCAGTCTCGAGATCACAATACTGCGCGCTTGCCGCCGACTGTACAGTACACAATACCTCAGTTTCTGTATTGTTTCGCGTTGTAACATACTTCAGTCTCGAGATCACAATACTGCGCGCTTGCCGCCGACTGCACAGTACACAATACCTCAGTTTCTGTATTGTTTCGCGTTGTAACATACTTCAGTCTCGAGATCACAATACTGAGCGCTTGCCGCCGACTGCACAGTACACAATACCTCAGTTTCTGTATTGTTTCGCGTTGTAACATACTTCAGTCTCGAGATCACAATACTGAGCGCTTGCCGCCGACTGCACAGTACACAATACCTCAGGTTCTGTATTGTTTCGCGTTGTAACATACTTCAGTCTCGAGATCACAATACTGCGCGCTTGCCGCCGACTGCACAGTACACAATACCTCAGTTTATGTATTGTTTCGCGTTGTAACATACTTCAGCCTCGAGATCACAATACTGCGCGCTTGCCGCCGACTGTACAGTACACAATACCTCAGTTTCTGTATTGTTTCGCGTTGTAACATACTTCAGTCTCGAGATCACAATACTGCGCGCTTGCCGCCGACTGTACAGTACACAATACCTCAGTTTCTGTATTGTTTCGCGTTGTAACATACTTCAGTCTCGAGATCACAATACTGCGCGCTTGCCGCCGACTGCACAGTACACAATACCTCAGTTTCTGTATTGTTTCGCGTTGTAACATACTTCAGCCTCGAGATCACAATACTGCGCGCTTGCCGCCGACTGCACGGTACACAATACCTCAGTTTCTGTATTGTTTCGCGTTGTAACATACTTCAGCCTCGAGATCACAATACTGCGCGCTTGCCGCCGACTGCACAGTACACAACACCGCAGTTTCTGTATTGTTTCGCGTTGTAACATACTTCAGTCTCGAGATCACAATACTGAGCGCTTGCCGCCGACTGCACAGTACACAATACCTCAGTTTCTGTATTGTTTCGCGTTGTAACATACTTCAGTCTCGAGATCACAATACTGAGCGCTTGCCGCCGACTGCACAGTACACAATACCTCAGGTTCTGTATTGTTTCGCGTTGTAACATACTTCAGTCTCGAGATCACAATACTGCGCGCTTGCCGCCGACTGCACAGTACACAATACCTCAGTTTATGTATTGTTTCGCGTTGTAACATACTTCAGCCTCGAGATCACAATACTGCGCGCTTGCCGCCGACTGCACGGTACACAATACCTCAGTTTCTGTATTGTTTCGCGTTGTAACATACTTCAGCCTCGAGATCACAATACTGCGCGCTTGCCGCCGACTGCACAGTACACAACACCGCAGTTTCTGTATTGTTTCGCGTTGTAACATACTTCAGTCTCGAGATCACAATACTGCGCGCTTGTCGCCGACTGCACAGTACACAATACCTCAGTTTCTGTATTGTTTCGCGTTGTAACATACTTCAGCCTCGAGATCACAATACTGCGCGCTTGCCGCCGACTGCACAGTACACAATACCTCAGTTTTTGTATTGTTTCGCGTTGTAACATACTTCAGCCTCGAGATCACAATACTGCGCGCTTGCCGCCGACTGCACAGTACACAATACCTCAGTTTCTGTATTGTTTCGCGTTGTAACACACTTCAGCCTCGAGATCACAATACTGCGCGCTTGTCGCCGACTGCACAGTACACAACACCCCAGTTTCTGTATTGTTTCGCGTTGTAACATACTTCAGTCTCGAGATCACAATACTGCGCGCTTGCCGCCGACTGCACAGTACACAATACTTCCGTACACAGAACGCCTTGGTATAGTGGCAGTCTGACCATATATAAAACCACACCCTTAATTTAGTTAAGTCACCCGGTGCCTTAACTTTTACTCGGTTCTGTCCTGATCCTTCGCTATAACCTTTCGATTCCGTGACACCTGCCAGCTCTTCGCTGATCATTTTACTACCATCGGTGGCAGGGGAGACATACTTATTAAAAAAAGAACTTCAGGTTTAAATCCGATGTTTGAAGGGTGAGACATCACGTTTTTGTGGATTCGGATGGTAACCCGAAAAACGCTTGAGACATTGCATCTATGCCGGGGGGCAAACCGTAAGGTGTGACGTCGGACAGCTTACCACCACCTGGCAGTTGCTATGCCATTATTTCCGACCTAAAATGTAGCTGCCGGTCAATAAGTCTATATATTCACATCTAGAGCAGCGTATTACCGCTGTGTATTACCTCAGTGTCTTCCAAGGTTGTCGGTGGTACTCTGTCTCACTGATGTGATCTATCTACAAGCCATCCTGTCAACCTGGAAATTCCAGTCGTAAATTCTTACATTGAGAAACTTTGCAAGAGGTACCGTTGGATGTACTCGATTTTAACTTATCTACATGTAGGCATTCACATCACATAGGATGCATCTTAGGCCGCAACACAAACATTTGCTGGTCGAACTATTGTTGGATTGTGTTATTAGGCTGTACCACTCGCATGACATCGCCACCGTCATCGCCTGCCAGTCATCGCTCGCTGCTCGTACATCGTCAACTTTGACAGTGCCTCACATCCTTGCTCTGGTCAATCAAAGTTTCGCTGATGCTATAAAAGGCACAACAGACTCTCCACTGAACAAAAACTGCATGTTAGTGGAATTTGCAAAATAGTAAAGACGCTTCAGACTTGGAGACGCTTCGAAAAATTTGTCCGGAATTCGCCACCAAACCAAAACAATATTGTCTTTCAACAATATTTTCGGCCATGCACCAAAATGCACAATCTGTCACCAACCAAACAGATGAACTATCGCTTATGGCCAACGTGCTACAACCTATAATTTTATTATTTCTGAAGAACTATTCAAACCTGAAACTATACGATATTTCATTATTGATAATTACGAATTTACAAAATAGTTTGATCGAACTCATGTTTAGTGGAAAAGAGCGCCAATTAAAAATTCTAACTTAAAATTTCTTTAATTAGTCACAGTTGTGATTTAGATTTTGGAGTAGATGGATAAAAATTAACCTGAATTCTAAAGACAAAATTAGTATAACTGGCTTATAATAACGTTCTCTGAATGGGTGCAGTAACGTTCATTTTCAAAACTGTTTGAAAATATTTACATCTGCTCAAGGTAAAGTTGCCCAACTTTATTATAACCGGCGACAATAATATCGACGTCTTAGACACACTGCCCCTCTGGGTCAGAGCCAGTGACTACGCAATATTCTTCGGTTTACTATGGTCAGTAAACACGTCAAAACGAGTGATCACCACATCCAGCAAATCCATCGTCAATTTGATCACAATATTTCCAGACGCGTCGGCGTCTGCACTCGGCGCTGTCATCTCAGACCATTTCGCCCATGAGACTATTATTAGTGTTCGATCATCAAAAGCGACGTGGTCTCTGAATACATCGCTTTTATAAGCTCGTGTTGAAAAAATTATTCATGGAAATTATTATATAATTTTGAGAGCCCGGGTGAAGCATTTACAACATTTCACGGTCGTTACATGTACATTCAAAACCTCAAACGACGGAAACAAACTAAACTAATTTCTTGGATGACCCAAGAGATTTTCAATTTTTGAGAACCATTTAATTTGTAAAGTTTATTTTGTCAAAGCTGATTCAAGAACAATCATCGTAAAAACAATAAATACAGTAAAATTGTATAAATTGAAAACAAATAAAAAAACTATGTACATTTTTCCCAAATTCTTAGATCATTATTCAAAATGGCAATGACACAACCAACTGGTTCAAACACTTTTATCATCACAAAACTCAAAATTCAAAACAAAATTATTAGATATTCATGTACAAAAGTTAATTCAAGCAAGTTAATACCTTTTTCTCGTTCACCACCTGGCAAATGTTTCAAAAGTCCCAACTGTGGCGAAGAGTCATCAATGGAACCTGTCTCTTTTCCATGGCGCTGTCTCTTGTAGGGGAGAAGGAGGTGTCCCGTGTTATTCAGAGACTGAAACTAAAAGACGCTAACGCCATTTCTTTGACTCCACTCACAAATTTGATAAACCTGTCTTTTGTACAAGGCATCTTACCTTTCCTTCTGAAATCGGTGAATGCCATACCCATTTTCAAATGCAGGTAACTATCAGCCAATTTCTATCCTTCCAGTCATGAGTAAAATCTTTTAACAGATTTTCCTGACAAGATTCCTTAATATTTTTGAAATTCTGTTTCTCCTGGGTAATTCTGTTTCAGAAAGTAAAATTGATACCACCATTGATACCATCTCAAATATAACCGAAACAGTTGTGGATGGACTAGAGACGCTAGAACGTGTGCCAAGCATATTTCTTGACCTATCCAAAGCATTCGACTGTGTACATCACGAGACATTTTTGTACCAATTAAAAACGTGTTGTTCGAGGTCTACCACTCGAATGGCTCTCGTCTTACCTCCGAGACAGAAGCCAGAGTGGAATTGCAAATTCTTTATTAGAAAAATAAAATTATATATGCTGTCAAACATGGAACTCATCACTGCTGAAAGAATAGATGGTTCAGTTTGCGGGAAAACAGAATTCTTTATATTAGAGCCAAATAAAAAATTATGGTTGCCTGTAAAGTCGGTTTTACGGGCGAAGATTTTACGTGACAACGTCTTTTTCTCGGTAGAATATTTATTGATATGAATATTATTAAATTGCACAATAGGAACAAGGAATTGAATGAAAATAAGAATTGCACAAATTTTAACTATAGAAATATATTTTGTTTACTAAAACATTGTACATAATTTGAAATTAATTAAAATTTGTTATTGTAAATGGTAAAGTTGAATAAAACATTTACTAAAATTGGAATTTGAAATTCTTGCTAAACACAGTTAAATTCTAACTCCGCGCGTGGTGATTGGTCGGTTTAGTTCGTTTGTTTGGTCGCACTGTTATGACAGGTTAGAGGTTATAATTTGTTATTTTAAATGTTTGACTAGCAATACGCGCTGTTTCTTCTCAATCGACTGAATTACGATTGATTGCAGAGTGATTTAATTATCAACATTTGTCAATAGTATGACATAACCTATAAACTCAGTTTCTCAACTTTTGTGTCAATCTAACAATTAATCAATCAATCATAGTTTACGATAATGAAATATCAGTGTACAATTATTTACCTTTATTGTTTTAGTTGTTGTAAATGACGAATCTAAGCACTCCACATTTTCACGAATAAACATAGTTATCTGCTTTATCCCGTGCGGCAGACCCACAGTTATCTGCTTTATCCCGTGCGGATCCCGTGCGGCGGACCCACTGGACGGGCATCGTAACGTTACCGGGCGTTACACTTTTTCATGAGTGACTCCGAGCCGCAACCTAATTTAAGACGTTGTCACGTCAAAAATAAGAATTATAAATAAGTTCCTTTATGGAACTGAACTCATGTATTCAGTATTTCTTATCAGTAGATCTTAGGACCAATAGTTCCGAATCTAATCTCTGAATTAATATCTGAGTTTAGCGATTAATATCTAAATTTGATAACAAGATCATAATGATCGTGTCGCCCTCCTTGAGGGAACTTACTCCGCCGTATTCCTTGATAATTGCACCGGATGTACCTTGGCTGACCTGAAACGACTATATCGAAAGTATGTTCGTATGAAAGTATTTCTGTTTTACAAAACCTCTCAAAATTCTGTTCTTTGGATGTACTAGGAACGACCCGTTTTGGCTTTGTGTTCCTTCATTTAACATACGGATTAAGGCTTTGGAGAGCTGTTCTAAATACCAATTTAAAACGTTGTTTCGAAGCGAAAATAAAACTGTCCAAAGTATTTCAAAATTAAAAAATATATTCATGAAAAATCTCTCCAGTGAGCTGGGATTACTGCCTTGCCCTACATCTACATCCTAGAGGTCATAATGCACTGGCGATAAAATGTTACTAGGTCAAAGTCAGAAATGTTCACCAATATATGACTAGAGGCCAGGATTACTTTCACATGCAGCAAACAGAACTGTCGAATTCGAACGTTTTCGGTTAGTTGTTAATGTTAAGACTCCATGACGAGATCAAACATTTGAATTACCCAAAACATTCATAGCTCGATTGAGATACCTTTTAGAGTCAAGGGTGTTTTACGTATTCGACCATTATGTAAAGAGCCGATGCAATGAAATTAGAAATTAATTGGATCAATTCTCTAGTTTTGTTGTGTTGGAAAGGAACTTGAGTCAACAATTCCGCGGACAAGGCGCGAGGTACTCCCTGGTAGGCGGATGGTCGTTTACAAAGTTCGAGAAAAAATTAGTACGCTTGCCAACCATTCCGCCTAAAATTTAGTTCCAAGGACATCGGAAAATATTCCTAACCAGCAACTAATAACAGATTTGTAAAAATATGTAAGTAATGTAACTAAATATCGGTACAGTATGTGGTAAGGTTACGATAAACTCGGCATATTCAGTCCCTACAGTGGTATCTTTGCTGCACGGGATAGCTTTTTCTTGGTTGCAGAATCGTTGGACAAGATTGGAGGTCTACATCACTGGTTGAGAGGAGTGTGAAAAATATAGTAGGTGTAGGTTGCACTGTAACGGACGAGACGGGACTTGGGAATTAGATAATCAGAAAACTGTTGGCCGCAAAAATCTGATTTTAATTTAACCTTTAACATTAATAATTATTACAATACTATTCACATTCCCTAAACTGTAATTTTAAAATATATTAATCACTCATCAGCGAAACAGTAGGTTACAAATTTAAGATTTTAGAGGGAAGGGCAAACACGGAGCGACGCGTTACGTGCGAGTACCGGCGATCAACTCACCCCACGCACGTACTTTTTCGCTACAAATTTTTGTTAAAATGGCGGACTAGACTCCGTACGGTGCTGCTCCCAAACGATTTACTTGGGCGTAACAGAGTCTAGAAACGACACAACTTGGCCAGACACAGGCTGGAGTCAGCAGAATCAGCAAATTCCTCAGCCAGCTGCAGCTAAAGCTGCCACGGGTATCGGGCTACTTCCGCTTAACAACTCAGTTTGAGATCAACTAGAATATTCCGAGCAACTATTACTTGGACTTATATCTTACTAAATAAATATATAATAATCACTGTTCCTTATTTCCTTTTAATAATTTAGGTGACGGTAGATATTTTGTAAGTAATAGTACTTACATTTTATTGTTAGGAAACAATGAAGAATCGTTGGTTGGTAATACTACAATATAAAATACTGTAGTACTTCACTGGTCAATAATAATATTGACCTCACAGTGTCAAATGGTCAGGGGCTTTCTTAATGGGCCGTCACACACCCCTCACCCTTAGACCATGCTGTCCTCAGCATGAGGTAACATAAAACGGTAAGTCCAATGTTCTACAGGTGTCCCTTGTTTTTTTGTTTTTTTTTTTTTTTTTAATTGATTCAGGAATTTGTTTCAGCTAATCTCAACTGGTATTTAGATATTGAAATAGAAAAAAAAGAAAAAAAAATGTTGGATGTCCTTATCTGGACTCTCTTTCGAAGTTAAATTTGTACTAACATATCTTGCTAAAAATCGATGGAAACTTGCAAACATACGTCGCTCGGGTGTGCCTCTCCCTTCACAGAAAGTCAATAAAACAAAAGCTTCATTAATTCAAAAATAAACTTCAAAATTCAAGGTTGACTAACATACTCAGCAATAACAAATTTCGTTTCAGGAAACGAAATAAAATTTAACATAAATAATTAAAGTAACATGGTTGTTGAATAGTGACATCTATAATTAATACGCTCACAACAAGAAGACACTCTAACACTAGGCAACCAAACATGTTTTAAACAACAACCCTTAGTGACACAACAACTATTTGCGGGATTATGGGAGAAGGAGGAGATTGTTAATTTTAGTTTCCTACCCCTTTTTTTTCTTTTTTTTTCCACCACAGTGGATTGTTAAGGTCCAATTATTACAAAAAAAGGTATTTAAGTGTGTCGATTAGGAAATTTTAACCGCTACTTGCCCAGTATAGGTGAAGCCGCATGGGCTTTCACTCGGGCCGCCGTAGGTCAGTCACCCCTTTAAAATTGAAACAGTTGTTAAGTCACAAGGTCTTACTACTAAAACGAGAATACATTTTAAGTTAAAAAATACCAAATATACAAATTGACATATACACTGCCAGTAATAGCCAAAACGAGGCAACTAAAATCCTTACAACAGAACCTAAAAGTCGTTGGCATTGCCATACACTAGTAGTGCCAAACAGTGTTCACTTGATATTTTCTTAATCTAGCATTTTGAAAACTAAATTTAGAGGCATGCATACGATTAACATAGCAACACATTAAAACAGCAAGTACTATTTAGTTCACTTGAACAGCAAAAAATTCACGAATTACAACCTATAGTTTCCTTAAACAATCATCTATATACTATTGGCGTTTGAGTATTATTCGTGAGCTAGTTTAAAATAATATTAAAAGTGCTTGCGTAACATTTTGGTAGGCTGGCAACGGTACAGCAGTTGTCTTGCTGATGGGGGCCCGGGAGATCCCACAGCAAGGCATTTACCACAGTCTTAATTGCTGTGTGCTCATCATGTATTAATAATTTAATAATTTATTTATTTTCTTTAGGCATCCACAGTCCAGTATTGGGAAGCGATGGGAATGGGTATAAGGGGAAGGGGGTGCCGGCTTTACCTTTCTGTGGACACCAGATATCACTCATTGGATATTGATCATAATATTAATTTATGAAAAATTCTCCCTTACCAGCCTCCAACGAAACCCTACGACTACTCGTTACACATTAATAATACAACGTTAAATTTTTTACAATGTTACAAATTTATACTATGACGAAAACATGGCAAAATCTTGTTACTTACTAACTAAACCCCCTGTAAATGGTCCCAATATTAGAAAAATTCGATTTTCCTGTTCAAGGCCTATGATAAGTGCACCATGGGTCGACCCTTGTAAGTTCACACGGAGACACATCAATCTCGAAACACTGTCGAAAGTTTCCTCATATCAGGTTGAGCTCAACACAATATTAGAATTCACTTACGTTCGTAGGATCCTCATACGGTCTGACACATACGTAACGGCTAGTACACACCAAGCTTGGATTTCGGTTATGCGATAATACCAGATCCTCCTGGCACGCACTCTCGTTCTGGTTGGTTACTCTCTCTAACGGTCTGCTCATCTGGGACAATCGACTTCCCAAGGTCTCTGAGTTCCGCATCGGTCCGGGTAGCTTCGGGTGCCGTCGGCTACCTCTCAGGCTGGCACGGATGCAGATTGGCAACTCGTACTCGATATCTCAAACAGATAAAAACAACAAATTAATAACACAGTAATCGTAGATCCACTCAATATGACCTGCTTAAACTATACGATGCTTAAAACGATTGACTCTGAGGTGCTGGAAAGTACTCTCTAAAGAATACTCCTTTACGCTTTAGAGTGCCAAATTGGTCATCCAAGGCTTGGAGGACCTTCAAAGTATCATTCACGTCCTGATTCAACAGTTCGGTTTCTTCTTTTACTATATATCCCATCTACTTCAGGAAAAGTTATCTTTCCAAAACCGCTCGAGTGCCAGGAGCTGCCGAAGAATCGGGCAGGCATCCTGTACCCGTCTGCAATCAGGTCACATCGATCCCGATTCGGAATTTCACCCACCCCTTTCAGAATGGTTGTACTAACGTTTAGACCAGCATCCCGTCTAAAGCAATTCAATACTACTTTGGCTTCACCCGAGGTAAGTATAGATCCATCGGGTTGGAGTTCTAATTAGGACTGGGGATTTCAGGCCGGATATCAACTTTCTAGTGCACAACGTAATTTTCTCTTTCAGCAAAAGTTCAATTGGACAATTTGGTCGTTGGTGTACATTAAATAATACTTCCGACAGAGGACACACTGTTAAAGGGCCGAAACTACACTCACTTCGGTAATGGTCAGATGAATAAACGGTATAGGTTTGTCTGTCCTTGCTAACTATTAATTTTTGGTCGTCTACTTACCCACTTCACCCATCTTTTCAGAGAAGGGTCAAAAACAGGATAAGTTATATTACATTGAAAACTTCATACACTTGGTTATCATTTTTCAATGGGAGCTTAATGAGTACTCTAAGCTGTGTTTCCGTAGCTTACGATTTGATTATTGCAAATTTATAGAAGCTATGGAGGTTTTCTAACTTAACGTCTAAGAATAATTTTGCAGGTGGTGGTATAACCTGTTTTACAGATTTCAGGACCTCTAGGAACTGATGAGGGGGTAATAGGTTTGCTAGTCATCCTATTTGCAGCCAAGTCCTCTACAGCTTGGTGAAGTTGATTCATTCTTTGTACAGCAAGGTTAATGGCATCTTTAATTTCTGACAAGGCACAACTTAATTTTAAGTATTGGAAAAGAGTAATTAAACAAACTTGAGAAAACGGATTCTGTTCTGGAGTTTTGAGGCCATTGTTGTCATGCATCACTTGGTGATACGCTTTCAAGATGTAAATCATTTTATTTATTACCCTCGAATGGTTTTAAAAATTTCTGAGTGCATGTTATCTAAGACAGTTAATTGATCTGTCGTGTCGTGATACATTTCGTCATTCCTTATATTGGCCTCATCTATCTTACTATTCATAACTTCCAAATCGCTATCGATTACAGTTCCAAACAAGAATTTTAGTACATGACCACCGGCATCAAACAGACCGCGCTTCTTTTGGGTACGCGGCAGCAGAGTTGACCAAGTCACTCGTTTTGCCAACGTAGTCGGTCACCATCTTTTGTAGTCCATAATATTCGTATCTGAAACTGGTTTCAAGGTCATGCACTATGGTATGTAAGCTGTTGTTTTGCGAGAGAAGATTTTGGAAAAACTCATCATACTGACCTCTTACCTTTACCAAGATTATACTTAGATTTTCTGTTTTCCTCTTCCACTCCTGTCAGGTTGTACTGGAGCACCACAGTCCAGTAGCTGTCTGTAAGTAAAACGTCCCCTTCTTTCTCGAATATGACACCCCTGGTGGAAGCAGAGGACACCTTCCAGGATCAACAAAACGCCTAAAAGGCCTACAACAGAACATCTATGATTTCATGTGACACGATCAAATTCGATATCCACCTTTTCCAGGCTATGTAGCGAGCACTACTCCCCAACTATTCCAAAGCTCTTCAAAAGTCTAACAAAGTCACCCCATCTCGCGGGTTCTTTCTTACTCCGTTTTGGGCGTCCGATACTTGCAGGCCCGGCTACTGCTACCGGGGCTTGGGTTTCATCGTCACCCTTTACATCTCCGTTTAAGTTCTGCAGACCACTATCATCTACCTCTTCATCACTGGAAACTATTCTCGTTTTGCTTTTCTTTCTGCGCGGTCGAAGGACGCGGACGTTCCTTATAAGGTTTTTGATACGGTTCACGTGCACGACGACCTCTCGCTTTCGTATTCGAAGAACAACATTTAGAGGTGATACCACTCTAACTATGGGATATGGTCCTTTCCATAGTTTTGATAATTTCTTTACACGATGCCGTCCTATACTGGGTACATGCAATAATACAAACTGCCCTTCGCGGAATTCGGTTGATTTAGCTTTCTTATCATACTGACTTTCATTACGGCCTCGGGCTCTGGCTTTAAGCACTGCAGTTTCCTTGTAAGCTTCCTGTAGTTTCTCCCGGAGTGCTTTCGATATGATTGTCATATATATCTGTCTCATCCGTAATCTTCAGATCCGCTTCCATAGGAACCTCCATTTTCCGACCAAAGATTAACTCATACGGAGAATACCCAGTACTCTCATGAGATTGGGGAGTTATAGGCCATGGTGACATAAGGCAAGTATTCATCCCAATTGGTCTGGTTCCGGTTAACAAAATGACTCAACATTCTCATCACAGTGGAATGGACCCGCTCCAGTCTGCCATTACTCTGAGGATGAAAACCAGTAGTTTGGATTTTTCGAACGTGCAGAAATTTGCATAAGTCTTTAATTAAGCCGGATGTAAAGTTAGCTCCTTGATCGGTAACTAAGGCCTTTGGCACGCCAAACTTGGTTATCACCCTCTGCACTAGTGCTCGAGCAACACTTTCGGTGGTCTGATCTGGCAGTGGAACAAACTCACAGTATCTGGAAAAGTGATCCATAACACTGAGAATATAAACGTTGCGGGATTCGCTAATGGGCAGAGGACCAACTATATCTGCCGCTATCACTTCGAAGGGCTCCTGGGGTTCGTTGAAGACGTCACCCAGGGGCGCTTTCGCTTTACCGTAATTCGTTCGTTGGTTACAGCTACGACATGTCCTGACGTAATTCATAAACGTCTCTTTCCATACCTCTCCACCAGAACTTCTGTTTCACCCGGTCTAGTGTTTTTGCCACTGCGGCGTGTCCAGGCTGTGGGCAAATCATGATTGATCCTAATTATCTCCTGGACTAAGGAAGTTGGTAACTACAATTTTCTTTTCACCCGAGCTCAAACGGTACAGGACCTTCTCCGGGCTCATCCGGAAGTTCTTGGCTTGTCTCAGACCCTGAACTACGGGATCTTCGCGTTGACGTGTTCTAATTAACTCAAGGTCAACGACAGGGAGCACTTCCTGTTTAACCGCTCGCACTGCGCGACTTAGCCCATCCGCGTTAGTGTGTTTTTTTTCCGGCTTTTATGTTCTACCGTGAAATCAAACTCAGCTAGTCGCAACGACCATCTCATCAGCCTACTGCTAGGGTCCTTCAGCGACATCATCCACTTTAGAGCGGAGTGATCGGTGATTACTTTGAAAGGACGCCCCAACAAGTAGCATCTGAAATATTTTGTACTCCAGACTAGACTAAGTAATTCGCGCTCGGTTGTCGAGTAGTTTCTTCTCGGCTGGGAATAATGTTCTAGAACAGTACGCTACGGGGTGTTCCCGGCCATCTATCTCCTGTGAGAGGACTGCTCCTAAGGCAACAGTACTCGCGTCTGTCGCTAATATGAACGGCTTGGTAAAGTCAGGGTATATCAACACAGGGGCAGATATTAGTTTTGTCTTTAAGAGATCAAAAGCCTCCTGACATTCTGGTGTCCACACAAATTCGCTATCCTGTTTGGTCAACTCGAATAGTGGACGTCCAAATGGTGCAAAACCGTCAATGAAACGCCGATAATAGCCAGCCAAACCTAGGAAAGAGCGCACGTCCTTCACCGTAGTGGGCACAGGGAAGTCCCTTACAGCCGATACCTTTCCAGGATCTGGTTCAACACCTTTCTTAGTGATTACATGACCAAGATAGCTGACTTCATTGACCACAAAATTACATTTACTAAGTTGTACTGTCAGGTTCACATTTTGTAATTTCGATAGCACTTCACGAAGGGCTTCCAGGTGTGAAGGCAAGTCCCTGGAAAACAAAATTATGTCATCCAAGTAGACAAGGCATTTTCTCACCTTTCAAGCCCATTAACACTGAGTCCATTAGTCTTTGGAAAGTGGCCGGAGCCGTGTTTAGTCCAAATGGCATACGCTGATACTCATAATGTCCGCCGGGGACATTGAATGCTGTTTTTGGTCGGCTATCTTCGTCAACTCGAATCTGGTGATACCCAGACCGGAGATCTAACGTCGTGAACATCTGGCACCCGCCAAGTGAGTCAAGTGTTTCTGTGATGTTCGGGAGGGGTAACGTCAGGGGTGGTCACCGCCATTAAGTCCTCTGTAGTCGACACAAAACCTTAATTTAGGGGGTACCGTCGGGAGATTTCTTAGGCACAAGTACTACAGGCGATGCCCACTCGCTCTGACTAGGAACAATGATACCTTTGTTTAGTTGATCTTTAACTAATTCGTCAAGTGTGGCCTTCTGATGGTATGGTACGCGATACGCTTTTTTTGTAAATAGGGGCTGCATTCCCGGTTTCGTATGACATGTGTCACTGCCGAAGTACAACCCAGAGGTTGGTCTTCACTGTGAGCAAGAACATTTTTGAATCCCATGAGAGTGGACTTCACAAGGTCTCGCTCGTGACTTGGCAGATGCCTTAAGCTTCTCGTCCAAGCACGCCTCTAAGTCGGACTCGTCAGAAACGACTCACCATGCCTACTCTTGCCTGTGGCCTTTTGTAGCTATGAAGTGCTATGTCGCGCACAACAGTGGCCAATTTCACTTTACCCTGTTGGTTCAGATGCAACCCGTGCTTTGTGTACATGTTATGGCTCAATTTTCCTTTGAGGTCTAGAAATTCAATCCTACCCTGTTGAATTTTATCTCTATTTTTAGCTAAATTTTGAATGATGGATTTTAAGAATTCCGTTGGCATCTCCAAGTTCGGATTTGAGGTCTTGATCATAGCGGTCAAATATCGACAGAACAGTTACTCTCGCTTTCCACTTCACCGGAAAATTTTCAAATGCTTGTTTCAGGGTTAACGGGTAAGGCGCACACTTGTCAAACATCGTTTGTTCCCCCTATCAAGATCACCGTGTCGTTCTCGGTCAATGTATCAATAGTACTACCAAATTTCGAGGTTACTTGTTTTAGTTTTCCATTGGGCATGAAAAAGACTTCTACATCAAAATTTCTAGGTAGTCTTTCGGATAGTATTTCCTGGAGTCCACGACCATGACTGTCTGCTAAAACTAGTAGTTTTTGTCGCACAGGATTTCCTCCCTCCACTGGGTTGAAATCTCTGTCGAGCGTTCCTAACTTCAAGTTCTTGGGTAGAGTTAAACTCCTCAGCACTTGCGTTTACGGTTGACCCAACAGCGGTTTCCTTTTACCTTTGTCAGGGTTCGAGCAAGATAAACACCGTGCATGATAAAGTCAGGGGGTTCAATCACAACGTCCTTTTCCTTCTAAGTCGTCGGAACCGGTGGCACATCGGTTAGTCTTCACTTGGATAATCTTTTCACACCGGGGCGGAATTTTCACATCGCTACAGCAGTACACATAACGTTGCTGTTTTGGAGGTGCACAGCTAGCTGAGGGACGGTTAGGATCCGGCACGGCCTCCCCTTTCTTTATCCGATTTAACCAAATGTCTCCACCATACAACCGAAGTAGACCATGTTCAACATTTATTTCTCCGTTTCCTTTGCCCAAAATATCGCAACCAAGTACGGCTAGGTATCCCTTAGGGAGGTTCCCAACCACAAAATTTCCTACCACTTCAACGCCCGGTTTCATTTTTAAAAGTCAACTCCTTGTCGCCCGTAAGTTTTCAATGTCCTACCAGAAATACCTTTCAAAATTACGTCTGGTTTGGTGAGCTCAGCGGATGAGGCTCCTCTTTTTACGAGGGAAAACCTGCGCTCCAGTGTCAATTAGGACCTTTCCCTCTGCATCTTCTATCTATCTTACCGATGGCTACAAGTTCATCTACCACATCTCGAATCTCGGGGACGGTCCTGACCTGCTTCTCAGTAGTGCAGTTCTTACGAGTCGTACACATATTTAGGTTCACCTTAGTAGGTAGCTGCGAAACAGCTTCCTTTAATTCCGGGGCTTCGTGTCGGTGGATCCACTTACCCCGCTCCCGTTTCCCGAATGAGGTCTTTTAGAGTCTAGTCGAACTCTACAATCTTTCTGTATGTGGCCTGCCTTGTTGCAACGCCAGCACGTTATTCGACTAGAGCGGTCCTCTCTTTTATTCCTGCAGTCCCGAGAGATGTGGCCTTTCATATGACAATTAAAACATGTAATATCTGAGGTATTGGCTGCCTGGAACACCTTGCGTTCAGGCGTGGGGACGGGCATTGCCCCCGAGTCGGCCCGCGAGGAGGAGGAGGATATGCTAAGTCTGGCTCGAGTACACCCACGTTTAGATGTTACCGCACGCGTGGTGACGGACCTCAAGCGTCCCGCTTCTGCCTTTCTACCCATCACTCTCAGTTGTTCAAGAGAGGTAACATCAAAAAGAGCAAGCCGGTCTTGCAGAGCTGGGGATGTAAGTTATGCAATATTTGCCTAAGCTTTACTTCTTCCACTACGGGTGTTGACAGGCGACTGTACAACCCCTCCATCGCAGCGATAAATAAGTCAATGGGTTCCGTTTCGGCTTGAACTCGATTGAATATCTCTTTGCTGTAGGTTATGTCATGGTCAGGATGTTGGAAGACCAGTTCCATATCCCTACACAGCTGTTCCCAGTTCTTGAGACGGCCTATCGTGGATCGATACCACGTTTAGGGCAGGTCCCGTGAACAAATTCCACTGCCGAATCAAAACAGTTCGGTTGTGGTGACCCTCGAGCTCTGCGCAGTTCTTCTGCTCTCTGCAGAAACGCCCCTACGCTCTGTGATTGGCCGTCAATTGTAAGCCCCATTTATACACAGGCACTCCTCTACTATGTGCGGATGACGTTAAGTTAAAATTTTGTTGCGGTGTGATCGCGATGGTTGAATCTATTTGTCGAGCAAGTGCACCGACAGTGATGTGGCTTGTTGCCTCTGGAGGCGAGTGCACATCCGCATTTTTGGGCCGCGGGGTCTGCTCGGCTTGCTGAATTTTCAGCTTCGGCGTTTGACGCGTCTTTCTTGGCTTCGGCCGCGTCACACAGTTCTTTGGTCTTATCCATTAACACCTCATGACGTTTTGCGATACTTTTGTCACCCAATGCGCCTATTGGTATACGTCCCGCCCTTAAATAGTTATGCCACATCTCGGCTTGAAGACGCTGACCTTCAGTGTCTGTATAGTCCCCCTCATATTCATTCGCGGAGGCAGCCAATGACTTATATTTATCTTCACAGGCCTCCAGTTTCCTCATCTACATTTAAGGAAGCTAAGACAGCCTGATCAATAGGCGTACCTGCCTTAACACACTTCGTCAGCCGTTTTCTTAAATTCCTCAGCCGTACCGGAAGTAGGCTGTCCTCGGATTTTTCAATTCATATTGATTCTCTTCCTTTTTCAAGAGATACGCGTTCATAGTGTATGCCAATACTAAATTCCAAAGAGGAAATGAAAATTCCATACACTAACTCAACTCTTCAAATAATTTCAAAAATTGTCACGTTCAATTAATCAATTAATTTTTTTTTAATTACTCGTCATTAAATCATACCCTCACGCAATATCTCTTCAAATGTCTAAACTAATCATCACAGTTATTACGCCTAAGTCCACGTAGCGTTTAATATTTTTAATTTAAAAGTCGATAAATTTAGTTCCTGATTTATGAATACAACTTTTTAGTCAATAACAAGTTTTAATATTGAATTAGTCACTAAGCTATTCCTCACACCGCCATAGGCACCCTACCGTAATCAGTAAAGTCCAAAAATTTCGACTAAGTCCTTAGCTCAAAATATCGAATTAAATCCCGAAATTATCATAGAATAGCTAGTTATCACTTATTGAATCGGTAACCGTTCAATTCTAATTTTGCTTTGATTCTACTACTTATGTTGTAAGTTCATACTATCAATCAATAATAATAATAAATAATCAATAATTAGTTAATTTTTATAGTATGTCAAATGCGCTGGCGTCTTTTGGACCTGACATGGAAAATTTAGCCACAATGCGACTCTATATTTTTCAGAGTCGATGTCTCAAGTTATTATTATTCTATTTATTTTAATTTGACATTAAATTCAATCAATCAATTATAATTAATTATCAGCCATTTTCAATGACGCCAGACGGCTTCCAAACGCACTTTAACACACTAGGTATGGTTATTCTAATATTAGTTTATACTAATACTAGGTTAGTTTAAAAGCTTCTATTGTATGTTAAACAGGTTAAGTTATAATTAGAATACTGTTAACTAAGAATAAGTAGCAGTTAACGTGGACTGTTAGGCTTCACTGCCTTTATGATAGCCTGAACTGATGCCTAGATCAATGCATCACTATTAAATTTAAATACGTCTTCCAAATATGCTTTAATTTAAATCGATAATATATTACCAGATTATTTTCAAATTTCAACTAATTGATTAATATCTGTGCCCTTCCTCTAAAAATATACAAAATAAATTTTGAATAGAAGAAACTATTAATTAATCTGCTAGCTGATTATTATTGCTAGCTTAGGTTAAGCGTAATAGATTATTTTTACTTACTGGAATCGCTGATGATCCGCAGTCCCATCTCCACAGGGTTTCTCAGCTCCGTAGGACTCGCAGAAACGTGGAAAACAATTCAATCACGGACTTTTGAACCGCACCTTCTCACCCTGACACCACTTGTAACGGACGAGACGGGACTTGGGAATTAGATAATCAGAAAACTGTTGGCCGCAAAAATCTGATTTTAATTTTAACCTTTCACATTAATAATTATTACAATACTATCACATTCCCTAAACTGTAATTTTAAAATATATTAATCACTCATCAGCGAAACCAGTAGGTTACAAATTTAAGATTTTAGAGGGAAGGGCAAAACACGGAGCGACGCGTTACGTGCGAGTACCGGCGATCAACTCACCCCACGCACGTACTTTTTCGCTACAAATTTTTGTTTAAAATGGCGGACTAGACTCCGTACGGTGCTGCTCCCAAACGATTTACTTGGGCGTAACAGAGTCTAGAAACGACACAACTTGGCCAGACACAGGCTGGAGTCAGCAGAATCAGCAAATTCCTCAGCCAGCTGCAGCTAAAGCTGCCACGGGTATCGGGCTACTTCCCGCTTAACAACTCAGTTGAGATCAACTAGAATATTCCGAGCAACTATTACTTGGACTTATATCTTACTAAATTAAATATATATAATAATCACTGTTCCTTATTTCCTTTTAATAATTTAGGTGACGGTAGATATTTTTGTAAGTAATAGTACTTACATTTTATTGTTAGGAACAATGAAGAATCGTTGGTTGGTAATACTACAATATAAATACTGTAGTACTTCACTGGTCAATAATAATATTGACCTCACAGTGTCAAAATGGTCAGGGGCTTTCTTAATGGGCCGTCACAGCACCGGATGTGAGCAAGAAGCGGTACCCTGCGTGCCAAGAACATGAGGCAAGCTGAGACCTCAGGTTGAGTGTGAGCACTTCAGTCGGTCTCGGAAGCTACCAGAGACCTGGACACACCAGAGGACGGCAGATACTAGAGCTTCGAGAGGCCGGGAGATGCGATAAAGCGGCACCTGCCAGAGGCTGACACACAAATTACCAGAGCCTATTAAAGGTAAGGAGCTGCCAGAAGTCGGGGGCTGAAAAGGCTGGAATTTGCCAGAAAACGAAAGAGCACTTGAGGCTGAGAGCTCTCAGAGACCGAGGGTTGCCATAGGTTCGTGATTCGCACCAGAATCCGGAAGTTCCTAGAGGCTGAGAACTCTGAGGCCGAGAGCTGCATGAGACTGTGCCCTGCCAGGGGCCAGGACCTGGTAGAGGGTAAAATGTGGTAGTGAACGATAGGTCCCAGAAGCTGAGAGCTCCCAGATGCTACCGACGGTCGGGACTTGCCAAAAGCCGGACTGTCCAAGAGCCCAAAATCTCCCAGAGCCCGGAAGCTACTAGGAAGCGGTGGTTATCAGTATCTGGTAAAATCCAGTAGCTGGGAGTTCCCTAACACGGGCACTTTCCAAAATTTGAGTTTGTCAAAAGCTGAAGGTGCTAAAAACAAGCAAGATCAAGAGGTTCCCGGGGGCTTCAAATGGTCGGAAAATACCGGAGGGCGGGACCTGTTAGGAGCCAGCATCATTTAAGTTAGATAATTACGAGGGAGGATCGAAAAGTTTTACAACTAAGGTATACGAGTAAATAAAGGCGTTAAAAATATGAAACTAATTTAGATTTCTACATAATCACCCTCTAATTTAATACACTTGGTCAACCTGTTCGGAAGACTACTTATACCTTCGCAGAAAAATGTTTCCCCTTAATCTGCATAGCACTGTTCTGTAGCAGCTTTCACGTACTCCAAGTCTTCATAACTTCTTTCTCGAAGCAGTTTTTTCAAGTTGGGAAACAGGAAATAATCACTAGATGCCAGCTCTTGACTCTATGGTGGGTGGTTGATATGCTTAAAACCACACTCCCGCTGGGCAGCCTGTGGCCAATTATACGAGTACATGGTATATACAACTTAAAATTATTACTATACACAATATTTTTCTTCACAATAATTAAGAGTAGTGTAGGACAGTAATTATTCTTGTAATTAATTTCTTGTAATTAAACTTGTTTCAATGTTTTCGGTTGATATGGTATTTTACTTATACCTCATTCTTTTTTAGTTCAAGATAGGTTGATGTATATCTTGCTATTAAAGTTGAAAAATAAATTAGCAAATTCTTTTCAGTAAGGTGCTCATAACAAAAGCAGTACTTATACATTTCAGAGATTAACATCATTACTCCTAGACCATAAAATTATCAAGTAATTTAAAAGTTCCGGGAATTGCATTCAAACAGTTTTATTCAAACTGTTATAGACAGATAAATTATAAGGTTTCGTTGCTATTTTTTCCTTAACAGCTACAAGTTGTTTTAATGAACAAACTTCTACTGTACTTCTATAAGTCAGATTCTTTCTGTTGCTTGTTACGTTCCCTTTCTTTCACCGTCATTATTCAGTATTTCTCGAACTACAGTACTTACAGATATTATAAGGAGAATAATTGACTTTATTCCAAGTAACAAAATACTAAAAAAACAACGTAAAACAAAAGAGAATGACTTGATAATCCTTAACTGATTTCATTTATAACAGTTATATTCTACATAAAACCGTTTCTTTATTATACTATCGGTGACTCTTCGCTCTCTACTCAGGGAAACTTCTAAAAAAGATTTCTGGAAATAAACTAAATTATAATAAATATAAAAATGGCGAACGTTCTGTATTTTACATGTACGTGTTGCATATTAAATATACCATACTATGTTATATATGGGGTTAAAATAATAATGTATTCCAAACATCATTTTTGGTAAAGACACCTAACCTAAATGTATCTTCTAAAACGAGTTTTTCGAGGTCTTCATGATGGGAAAACCGTTTTGGAGATAAAAATTTCATTTTTATATTTACGTTGTTTTAACATTTATTTGGACTGTAGCTGCATTTACTTAGTTACAAAGAAGGATAGGCGTTCTCCTGGATAACCTGTATTAACCTAAGACCAGACGCTATTAGTTACATTCCACAGATCTGAAGGAACAACAAACATCTATTTATATTTTAATCCTATTTGATGATGTGCGAATCATGAACAGAATAAACTGAATTAATCTTTTATATTTGAGCTTTAATTTTAATCTGAAATGCTCTTGATTATTTTCTCTTAAAAATATTTCACTTTACACAATGCAACGAAAAGTATTTCATATTTTTATCTAACTACCGTAACTAAACATTAATCGCAATATATGTGTTACTAATCGCTAGTCTTGAGAATGGCTGGACCGATTCGGCTAATTCTTTATATAAAATATTTATTTAAATCTGAGGAAGATGAAGTGAACGTATAAACTGATAAAAATCATTTTTTAATTTTTCCACCCGAAATATTTTGGATTTCAGAAAAAATGAGTACGAGATCATTTATAATCCAAATTTCTCTTATACTAAATAGCAGGTGACACTTTCAGCTAGAGTACGACAATTTGGTTGAAACATCTGTTTACATTAAAATGTTATTAAACATTAAGTATTCAGTAACCATCAGTGAAATTACTTCATAGTTGTATTGATTTCAGATCCTTCATAAATATTATTTGATATTTATACAAGAATCTTTCTAGAATTTATTGTAAGCTGACTCATATAACTTACTATTACGAATGCAGAAAAAGTGTTATGGCAATAAAGAGTATTGATTTTATTTGATTCAAATCAAAACATTAGTATTTCAAGGCCTTTCAGCTCACCGGCCACAAGATTTAAGTAAATTTATGTTGCACTTGCAACATAAGACACAAAATGTGCATTAAAGTAGCTCTGACTCTCTCACCACTCTCGTTACAAACTCTGCCGGGTCTCTGATTTCAGAGCTTGTAAGGCTCCGAGAGCACTCAGCCCCTAGAACCTCCTAGCCCCTAGCAAATTCCAGCTGCTAGTAAGCTCTGGTCTCTGGCAGGCCCCGGCCTCTAACAGGCTTGGTCTCTAGCACGCCCCGGCCTGTAACAGCCTGTTTTCTAGCATGTTCGCCCTCTAACAGGCTATGGTTCTGCAGGCCCCGGTCTCTAACAGGCTTTGGTCTCTAGCATGCCCCAGCCTGTAACAAGCTATGTTTTCTAGCATGCCCAGCCTCTAACAGACTATGGTCTCTGGCATGCGCCGGCATGTAACAGGCTATGGTTTCTAGCATGCTCCGGCCTATAACAAGCTATGGTCTCTAGCATGCCCCGGCCTCTAACAGGCTATGGTCTCTAGCATGCGCCGGCCTGTAACAGGCTATGGTTTCTAGCATGCTCCGGCCTATAACAGGCTATGGTCACTAGCATGCCCCGGCCTGTAACAGGCTATGGTTTCTAGCATGCTCCGGCCTATAACAGGCTATGATTTCTAGCATGCCTCCGGCCTGTAACAGGCTATGGTTTCTAGCATGCTCCGGCCTCTAACAGGCTATGGTCTCTAGCATGCCCCGGCCTGTAACAGCCTATGGTTTCTAGCATGCCTCGGCCTCTAACAGGCTATGGTCTCTAGCATGCCCCGGCCTCTAACAGGCTATGGTTAAGTATTACGACCGTAATCATGATGATACATGGATACATATAAATCTACTTAATACATGGCAACCTTACTGTAGCTGTTACAAAAATGTGTAAGGTCCTGCGGTTTCAGAAAACGCTCCCATACTAACAACATAGAAACTCTCCTGATCACTTCACAGAAACTTTCTCTGTCTTCGGGTTACAATGTAATTATTAAGAAAATTATAAAATCACATTCTGTATATGTATTAATTTAACACTTTCCCAACTAATTAAGAAATATTTAAGGACAAGTACTGCAATATCATGAATAATTGTTAAAACAGAAATATTCAACATAACAAGCAAAATACAAAATTTAGGTTACAGACTTCTTTTGTCCATGTATTGAAATAAAATTTACAATAGTTTAGGAAGCAACGGCAACGGGGCTTTGTAATTTATCTGCTGTAAAACACAGCTGTATGTATGACAATATTGGAACTACTTCAGTTATATATAGTTTAACGGTCTTGGGTAACCCCATTCATTTCTTTCACTTTTATATGCGTAACTAAAATGCACCATAATACTCGTAAAAGCTATTTTTTCGTTTATGTTATTTTTAGTTTTGAATCTCATGTTTTAAACAGTATAGGCCTATTATAATTCTAAATTATAGATTTTTGTAGGGATGTTAGGAAATTGTTTGAGTTTTTTTTACTGTGGTGTTTTTGCACTTAAATTTGCGATTGTAAAAGTTTATATTGGAAAGAGTAGAAGATAAGCTTTTACACTGTATGTCGTATAAACATGTTGCAAGTTTTTCTTACAGCACCTCACAATTCCGAAAAATTTTGCAGCCCCGTCCCCAAAAAATTACATGAAAAGATAGGTCGTGTGGCATATCAAATTAAAGGTTGTTAAAAAAGAATTTTTTTTTTATTTCAACTTCATTTTTTATCTTTTCTAGTTTTCGAGTTATTTGAAAAATAACTGTATTTTAATACGAATCAATCGTCTTCTTAGGAATTACTATATAGAAGCGACTTCAGTAGCTTTTATAATTGATTCTCATATGCATATACGACTTTACATACTTACGATAAGCGAAGTCTTGAAGTTATTGCATGTGGTGTTCATCTCACCAATTTTGATTTGGGGGAGAGCAGTGCATCATAAAATTTACATCCAAAGTAAGATGGGGTTGTTCTCGATAGCTGTCAATTTGAATGCAAGGCACCATCACGTGTATTGTGTGTGGTGTTTACCTTTTTTAAGGAACTGCTTAAGTGTTTATTGTAACTGCTAGCCGACAAAAAGAATGCCGTTCAAAATGGAGGTTTGAAATTTGGCATTCATATATTTAGCCCGACTTATTTCTTCACGATTTGGTTTTTAGTACTCAAACTGTTAATAGCCCAAGTACACCAAAATGAAATGTAAGAAATATTTTTTATTTTGTATGTTTGGAACTTCGGCTGAGTTCTTTGGTGAGTTGTTTCATCTCTAGTTTAATGTTTTTATTGAAGAGAGAGTTTAACACATTCACTGCGGCTCTATACCGAGTGATCTGGAATAGTCTAGTAGGACAGCACGCTCACTAGGGCGTCTACCGTAGTCATGTGTTCAATTTATCAACATAGTAACCTCTTCCGATACAACTAACACAAATCATACACAAGTTTTTATATAATTGTATAGATCTTGAAACAATTTGTTGTCTCAGTACTTGGGTTTCATAAAAGTCTTGTTAGCTGTATCATGTAGTATGTTACGTTGTAAATTTTACAGGAGAAGGAACAACGTTTTCCTTGCGTGAGCGCTTGGTGAGTCATTTATTATTTTGTACTCCGGGCAGAGTTGAATTAAGTATCAGAATCAACCCACGCCATGAACACTGAAAATGTAATTCTCTACTCATACGTAAATATAAAATAAAAATGGTGCTTAAAGTCATAAAATAAGGAGGGCTAGCTAGGTCGAAGTATCTGTTCTCAAGATTTGTAAATCCGATCTTACTGAATACTTACTCAATTCTGTGAATTTCAATCCCAAACTCTAGAATGTTGTTTCCCAAATATTTTATTCAATACATGGGATTTGCATTAAAACTTTTATAACAGCTAATGGCAAATTTGTTGTCAAACTTGTTGTCAATTCTGTTTTTTTTCTTTCTTTTTTTTATTGCATTCAACCTCACTGCTAAAGCAACATCAAAAGCGAGCTCTCTATAGATTATACTATGGCAGGTGGTATCCTGAAAGTAACATAATTTAACTTCGGTTTTTTTCTGACCTTACCGTATTGATCTCTTTCATTTTTTTCTCTATACGCCACTATTTTAAGTTCCAATACGAAAAAACAATTTCATTATCAGCAATATTGTTCTTGAAAAAAGTTCATCCCACTCAAATAAGCAACTATCATACTTAAATAATATTTGTCCGTTGTCTTTAACCCTTTCACTGGATAATTTTCAAAAATGGTGATAAAAATTTAATTTGTAGTATATGAATTCTTTAATTTTTTTTATGAATTTTGATGACATCAGATTTTACAATCCAACTTCCGGTTACCAAGATATGGATCGTCCCATATATGGGACACATCCACATAAAGGTCGCTTATAGTTAAGATATTTTTTTTTTTTTAATTGCGATTCTGTTGGGTAAAACTGCAATAAAACACATCATTTTACATTATTTATTCAATTTATTAGTGTACAGTTACTTGCCACTGAGTTATACTAATAATGAAAACCTAAACTAAAATTTCACATTTTTGGGTTTTCAAAAAAGTTTACAGTAAATACAAATTTTCACAAGTTTTTATAACTAGGGGTAGCATAAAATGGTTTGTCATTACAGTTTATAATATTTCCAATAATGCTGCCCACTTTTAGCACACTTATTTGCTGTGGAATTAAAAAAAAAAACAGTTCCTGTTTCTAGCAACACACAAGTTGACTGAGCACTTTGTGCACATTACAAAGGTTTTCTGCTTGCAACTAGGGTTTTTACGTCTAGAGTTATTCCTAGAGTCATCAAATGAAGGAAGGTGGTTTTTACCGTCCCACCTGACATCGTCTATCGGTTTGATAGCATTCTGTCTCTTAGCGGCTATTGGAGGAGGTGTTTCATTGGATGGTCTGCCACCTTTTTTGTTAGATGTCTTTCCACTCACAATCAAAACTTCTCCTACATGCTGACGAAATTTTAATAAGTCAAGTTTTTGTTTCTTAGGAATTTTTAGTTGTGTGGCATCCCTAATATACTGAAGCCAAGCATTGGTCACTGCCAGGTCGATGGCATGTGTGATCATCCTGAGTGTCCATTTCTTGCTTCTAATAAATGTTCTATAAATAGAAACAAGAAAGTCAACCTTATCCACTCCTCCCATACTCTTGTTGTATCTTTGAACAACTTCAGGTCTTTGGACTTGAATGTAAACTGATTTGTTTATTAGTAAAATGTTTGATATGATCTTACCTTCGTTTTCTTCAAGTTCATTTCCTTCTATTTCGTCGTCTAGTTCATCAATTTCTGATAGATTCCCTCCATCTATCAATGCAATGATATCATTGTCATTGACAAAAACATCTCTTAGGCCACGAAACATCTTGCAAAACACAGCTAAATACTTACACAGACACATTCAGCTGTTCACTGTTTACTGAAACGACAATCAGCTGAGACACCATTGTGTGGATTTGTCCCATATGTGGGACGATACATTAAACATCACCATAGTTAACATTTCACTACTAAATCATCTGAGAGATATTTATTTGGATCGTATATATCATATATTGTGTGAAAACAAATTTTATTTGACAAAATAGTAAAATGCCAAACTGTTATAAACATAAATAGTACCTTCCTCATCGATAAGTTTAGGTTACCATGTTTTGAGTGGGAAAGTGTATTTTAAGTTTTTTTCAGAAATTCCAATAGAGTGTACCACTGTACAACATTGTACGGTAGTCCTATCTAGTGGCAGTTCAATGCACTCCAAGGCCTAGAGTAGCCATTTATTAATTTTTAATATTATTACAAAAATCGTCCCATATATGGGACAAATCCAGGGAATACAATAAACCTCTTGTAAAAGATGTTTTATATTAAACGAGCGATAATATTACATTGGATTGGTTAAGTCGTTCACCGTTATACATAGATCTACAATACTCAAGATAGGAGTCAGGTAATATTTACTTACAAAATTATAAAGGTGATAGTGAATGTTTCATAAAAAAAGTATTTTGTGAGCACTGGAAATAGACACAGTATTGAGTACTGAAGCTTAATCTAATTCAAACTAATAAAATCTTAAACTTAAAGAGCCTTTATGTAGGGTATTTCAAAACAAAAATAAAAATCAAACTGTTTATAAAACTGCCAAGCAATTTTTAATCTTACAGATAGTTTGATGACTCTAATGTTTTACGATGACAGCCGTTTAAAGGTTTTATAAGTATATAATAATATTAATTTGTAATAAGTAAATATGTTTACAGATAAAATTTTGGATGGAATGTATTATATCAAGTATATAACTAGACATACACATGTATATGCTTATCATGATTTTGTCTTGTAATGTTTTTAAATATTTGAAAGTGTTACAGTATATTAACAATTTATACTTATGTATTAGTTTATATTCGACGTGGAAATGTCCTTTATATAATACCCTGGGCCTATACTCTTCCTCGCAAGAACATACACGCTAATACATGTCGATTCCTAAGACCAAAAGTTATAAATAGAACTTACAAACATGAGTAAGCCCTTACTCATAATATTTTGTGATGTAAATTGAAGGTCTTGGACTTTAGTTGTAATCTTGTGAGTTTTGGAGGTGATATTGGCTGCGGAGGTCGATATAGGTGCTTAGGTATCAGTAAAATGGCTATTTTTTGCATTTGTGCCACGGACTGCCGGGAAACAAGGCGAGGGAGGCGGTGGTAGCACATACTTGGCAGAACATTAATACTGAAATTTGCAAAAATAAGGATTTTTATCGAACTAATCAATCAATTTTAAAACTAAACATTACAAATTTTATACAAAAATATTGTCCACAAAATGAATATATGCAAATTTTTATTTTCAAATTATAAGTTGTGTGTAATTATTTTTTATTATAAAAAAAACAATTTTTATGCTTCTAAACATCAAATTCTATGACTGTCTAGCTTAAAAATGTTTCATAATTAAGATCGGTTGAAAATTAAAGGAAAACAGAAAAATACATTTTGTTACAGACGCACTACCATCGTTCAGATAAATTTCGTAATATTTTCCTGTATTCTTTTTTTAGCTTGTTGTTGACGATGGAAGGATTTCGGACATTTGCCATCGTTATAGGTATAAAAGGTATAACACAACGTTTCGAGGATTGGAATCTATCCTCTTAGTCAGGTGGGGGAGGTATTAATACATACAAATATTACGAACAGAAAGAAGTAAAGAATGGAAATAAAAGGGTTTAAACGTACCCAAAAGTTGCTTGGAGTACAGTCCAAGCGCTTTCACTGCACAGGATGCAAGTCCCGAGCACAAATCATAAGTATGAGGATAATAATCACACATCACACTAGCAGATCCTGTAGCCTGTGTTTTCCCTTCTTTACTTCTACTCGACGAAGAGGATAGATTCTAATCCTCGAAACGTTATGTTATACCTTTTATAACCTATAACGATGGCAAATTTCCGAAATCCTGTTATCCTTTCATTCCCCCTGTGTGTTCTAGCCGACTCGACGCCTGCCATACTGAGTCAATGTCTCCGCTGAACTGGTGCGAGTTTTGTTCTGTCTTAAGGTCAGATAGAAGTAACTAAAGCTACTTTGTCATTCCTAGAGCAGATAAAGTTCTTGTATTGTTCTTGCTAAATATACATATATTATATTGTAATCGCTATGCTATGATTATGGTAGAGGCAATTAGGTTTGTTGTGCAGATTGAACGTTACCGTCAACGTTTACTTTTTGGGCAGCGTAAATAAACCGAATATATGAATACACTGAGCGTTATAATTATGTTTTTAATAAACTACGAATTTAAATAACCAAACACTTCTTTTAGTTTTCAATTGTCACCACTTTGAAAAGAGTCGTGGGAAAACGTGTGTCAGATAGAGGGTGAACTACATCTGCACTACCAGGAAACTATTCTTTACTTGAAATTCTTAATAGTCTTGTTTTGTGAAACGCAAAGAACGGTCTTTTCAAAAAATAATCCGATCTTCTAATCTTCTAAAAGTAATTCTTCTGTCCGAAGAAAGTACAATACGATAGGATACAGTGCGAATATGCCAGAGAATACCCCTTCACAGTGGCCCTAAAGATCTGTCGTGATAAAAGAATGTATCATTTACTCTTTGTCAGCACAAAAACAAACATGATTCAAACACAAGTAGGACTATTGTATAAACTTAAGGCCGGATATAGTGGCGGCCATATTGATTGTAGCCCCATGAGAACAATTTCCGTGTTACCAACAATTTCTGTATTTCTTTATTGAGCCTACATAATAATAACCCCACCGACCGCGCACCCACTACACGGAAAACGTAACCCATAAGTTAAGAAAACGTGGATCGCGTCTTTGCGTTTATGTAAAATATCCATGTCTATTTTTGATCAGATTTATTTGTAAACGCGGGCGAAGCTTCGTGCAAATTTAAGTCAGATCAGTTCTTTTCGAGATACCGAGCGGACAGACAGACAAAAATGCAACTATACAATTAGTGATAAACTTAAATTTGACTGTTGGTAAAACACTATAGTAAAGGGGATAGCGGCTTTTCTTTTCTTATTTAATAAGAATATATAAGTCATGTTAAAAACTTATTAATATTTACCAACAATTTGTGTGCGAATTTTAACACCTATTTTTAAGTTTTAAACACCGGCTAATATAAACTTTGTATTAAGTGTCATTACAAAGTAGATTTTCTAATGTATTCGAAATCTTTAAACCTCGAGAATATGTAAGTAACAAAATAATTTTTATAAATATTTTATAATCAAAGGTAGATATACTATTACTTTGATTTCAAATAATTTAAGTAATGTTTGTCAACGATACCTATGTGTGTATTCGGATGTAGAGTTTTAATGCAAACAAATTGTACAATATTTTCTCTTTAAGATCTATTGTTCAGTAAGAATATTATTTGTACCAAAATACTATACTAAGAACAAAAGATAAAACCAATTAATTATAATTCTTTAAAACAATATGAACAGAAACTGCATAACACTTAGTTTGTGAAAGATAGACTACCTGGAACCGTATTTGCTAAATGTTACATAAACATATTACAAGTTAGTATTATTTTATAACGTAGCAAGATTGTTTTTCTTGTTAATGAGGTGATCATTTTTTAATAATTGTGGTAAATTAGAGTGCATTATGCCTCATTCGGAGTTAACGGAATGAACTGTGGCCTCGACATTCCTACATTCCACTGCGGTCTCCAGACATTCCTCTGTTGTGAGTTCTCTTGCTGCTATTGAATTCCTCCTCGAACTTTATAACTATATTTTATTGTGTACTATGTAGTTAAACAGAAACCATCTTCCCATTTCTCTGTAAGGCACCATTTTACTATGGATTCTAGGGCATATGCAGATGTAGAAGGTATAAAAAGCACATTTACTTTGTTGTGTTTTTTGTTGTTTATATACAGATCACGATGTTCATTTTTTGTAGGTAAAATGAAATAAGTATATTTTATTTTTATGGCATTAAAATTAAAAACTTTTTTACAATAGGAAGATTCTCTTTTAATATGATTTTAGAACCATGATTAAATTCCCTTTCGGTAATGGACTAATATTTTAATTTATTATGAGAAATACTGGTAGGCACTTCCGAAAAATACCAGCCCTTTTTAGAGCTGTGCGTACCATTGTACTCATTAGAAAGTAAAAACTTAATTTTTGGATAAAATTTAAGAATTTTTTTATCGTTCAGGAAACATGTTTCCATAACATGTTATATAAATATATTACTTTTAATAATTTAAAGTTAAAAATAAGGTTAAAAGATTTACTTACAGAAAAAATATTTCTATTTTTTCTTTCTTACTTGACTTCAAAAACATATTTCAAAAAAATTACCAAGCACAAAATGTTTGATTTTAATACAAAAGAGATACTTAAATGAGATACTTTTAATACTAAAATGGATCAAACACATATATAAGTACAAGTACATAAATTTATTGGGTGAAAACAATTATCGAGGAAAAGAGATAGCCTTTGTTTAATAACATAAATCTAATAATATTGTAACTACATAAAAACATTTGGCCATTTCTTCTTGCGGGATCTTCAACTTAATTTCTAGAAGCCCCCTTGTATAAAAAAAAAACTTAAACAATAATGAGTAACGGAATTTCAAATGGGCCACAATTTTCTCCCCAATTATGATGCTTTTTGGGTAAGTATTAAAGAAACTGTGTTTGACTTTTCGTTGCAATCATGCTCTCATCTATGGAAATTAATTTGTTTGGAGTGAAATGATGTCTCGGTGTTCTACTGAAATGATTGTCTAATGCTGAAATTCGGGTACAAGGGTCCTAGTTGGGTTGGCCTGGTTTCGGCATGTCATTTGTGTCAACCATTTGAAAAAATATTAAAATACTTTGAAAACGGATCCTTCTGAACATCTATCTGAACCAAGGAGAACTTTGACTCGAAAGTGTGCTCCAATAATGGGTTAATCTCGGCTTTTTAAGTATACCCATGTTGAGTAGTACGGCAATGAACGCATACATTTCGTTAACAGTAACTTCTTTCCAGTTCCTAAGTACACTATTTGTAGCTAGCAACAATGTACAACATTGTTTATCTCTGTTAACCGTTTAGCATAAAGGTTGGTGAATTTTGTGAAGTCCTGAATCAAAGTTAGTGAAAGATAATCTAAAATAATGTATGGCCTTAGAATTGTCAGGCGGGCAGTCTCTGACTCCAGGATATTCATTGTAACTAAAACTATGTATAATTCCCCAGGGTAATATTTCTCATATCATTAACTTCATTCCACTGAATGGTATCAGATTGCTTGGCATTATTCACATTGCCGTTGTCAGATCTACTGTTAGGTGGGCAGTCTCTGACTCCAGGATATTCATTGTAACTAAAACTATGTATAATTCCCCAGGGTAATATTTCTCATATCATTAACTTCATTCCACTGAATGGTATCAGATTGCTTGGCATTATTCACATTGCCGTTGTCAGATCTACTGTTAGGTGGGCAGTCTCTGACTCCAGGATATTCATTGTAACTAAAACTATGTATAATTCCCCAGGGTAATATTTCTCATATCCTTAACTTCATTCCACTGAATGGTATCAGATTGCTTGGCATTATTCACATTGCCGTTGTCAGATCTACTGTTAGGTGGGCAGTCTCTGACTCCAGGATATTCATTGTAACTAAAACTATGTATAATTCCCCAGGGTAATATTTCTCATATCATTAACTTCATTCCACTGAATGGTATCAGATTGCTTGGCATTATTCACATTGCCGTTGTCAGATCTACTGTTAGGTGGGCAGTCTCTGACTCCAGGATATTCATTGTAACTAAAACTATGTATAATTCCCCAGGGTAATATTTCTCATATCATTAACTTCATTCCACTGAATGGTATCAGATTGCTTGGCATTATTCACATTGCCGTTGTCAGATCTACTGTTAGGTGGGCAGTCTCTGACTCCAGGATATTCATTGTAACTAAAACTATGTATAATTCCCCAGGGTAATATTTCTCATATCATTAACTTCATTCCACTGAATGGTATCAGATTGCTTGGCATTATTCACATTGCCGTTGTCAGATCTACTGTTAGGTGGGCGACCCAACAGTACTAGGTGTAGCCCTCCTAGTTCGCCGAGTCATCAAGCCTGGCCCAACACTGTTACCATCACTGTTATCCGTGTCAATACTAAAAAGCATTAGTCTTTTCACATTACTATTTTTTTGAAGGTTTAGACTCGACAGACCTGAAGTTGGTGATGTGGGCCTAATAGGCCTACAATCGCTTGGATCGTAGTCCGGACCTATAACAGTGACGTCAACCACAGAATTCTCACCATCACTAAAGTGTTCTTCTTCCTGTAACTCACACACAGTGTTTTCACTTATCGGCGATCTTGATCGTTTCATTTTCAAACGAATAAAGCGTATAGTTCACGTAAAATTAAAAAAAAAACTCGCTTTTCAATAAGAACTAACCTTATAACATCAAGTGAACAGACAACTGACAAGAGACGAACTAACAAAACATACAGTCAGATGGCCAAAGCCATCTAAATAAATGGCTAAAATCGAACAAACGAAATATAGTATACATATCGATAAAGTACGTTTATTGGTGAACAGCTTAAGATATTATATAAAAATTTTGGTTTGCAGGTAAAAATTAAAGAAATATAGTCTGTTTTCCTCTTATTTCCCCGGCCGAAACGTCCAGGTGAGAGGATGTTGGTACATTTCGGCAGAACAGCACGCATCCTGATGTCAGTACGTCAGTAGTTCTCGATATGAATTTCAGATTCCAGATAAAGTAGACGTTAGTACTAAAGGGGTTAAAATAAGTAACTTTTACAAACAGCATTTCAATACGAGTTAAAGAGGGTACATCAACTTGTTTTTTTTTTTTTTTTTTTTTTTTTTTACTCAATGAACCAACTCTTTTCATCAAACAATAGGGACTCCACCTGCCCACTTTCCTGACCAATCGCGGTTTCCTATGCCCGTTTGTTCCTTCCGCCCTGGTTTTTACAAATTAGATAACAGATTATTAAACCAGTTTAATTTTGAAGTTCGATAAATAACTGAGATAAGGAGATTAATGTAAAACTATTAATTTAATTCAAAAATTAACAAATAAATCAATATTTTATAAAATTAATTAAGAAGGCGAAAAAAGAATGAATGTTTTACGAAGTGAGGTTCAATTATTTAAGAGGATCGTCGATGTAGATCTTATACTGTTAATACAACTATAACTCAAAATTAATTGACTCTGTATCTGATTACATGTCTGTATACTACACGACTTTTTTTAAATACTACACAACTTTAAGAAGAACCTGTCGGATTCTTAATAATAAGAAGTAAGGTAAGTTAAGGAAAGGGTAAGTAAGAATAATAATACAAAGTAAGTGGCATAATAGAATTTTTGAATTTGTATCAATAACGATGAAATATTGACTGCTGGAACCAATCATGACAGTTTCAGAGACGTTCGGCTCTTGTTTGTACTTGTAGCTTAGAATTATAATGAAACCGTCGTTTTTTATGTTCACATGATAGTACGCTAGAGATATGGACGCGAGAGAAGTCTGGTATGCTCTGGTTCCTTAGGGAGCACTATTCGGCCCTCAAGATGCATGAGAAATGAGACTCGTTCTTATCTATAGACAATGCAATCAGACAAATGTCTACGACAAAGTGGTTTCGAATATGAATGTGTTTAACTCCCTAACTCCCAATCGTGATATAGCTAAAAGTTTTACTTAACCCACCGCATTTCTGACAGTAGTTTTATTCCAATAAATGAATTTCATATGGATCTCACGTAAAATCTTTTGATAAATCAAAGATGGCAGACTATGTACTGATAGTAAGAGCGGTAGCGTGAGGCCAAAGCGGAGATGCTACACTTCCTTCAGCTCGTTTGTAAATCACACTCTTAAGAACCGGATGTAATAAACGGATTTTGAGTTTTGCCCTTAAAAACAAAGTTAAATCTCATGCAATTTTAAGGCCTTATTTGTTATTACAGCATTATGGATGATGTCTCATTATAAAGGTATAATTAATACGCATCCAACAATTTATTTAGTTTTTTAAGTATATACGTTTTGTACATTTAAACAATACAGTGCAACAAAGTTTGAATATGTTTCTGATTGAGCCATGAAAATATTGTAAAAAAGTATTTGGATGTGTATTACTTACATGTATATTCATTGCTTCGTTTGAATAATCTCATAAACTCAGTGTTCGAGCAGCCTAAGACCTTAGTCTACGGAGTAATATGTGATGTTGTAATAAAGGAGAGGATTTGTCTATGACATTTTGAAAGATTTCTTAAAATAAAAGAACTTGAGGACGTAGGCGTATCTATTGTGATCCAATCGAGGAAATGTACCACTACAAATTTGCCGTACCCCCCAGACAAGCGTAGGTTCAGGAGTACCTCCTCCCCCCGGAATATTTTAAACGCTAATAATATAAAAAGTTTTAAATTTGGCAGCCATCTGAGAGCATTATTATTTAATGCTCTAAAACAACTGCTATAATATAAGCGAAAATTAAACCTTTTGGAGTCTGCCCGATAATACAAAAGAATTTCAAGAAACAACGATGTAGCCTATAGAGAATAACAGTGAATCGGGAAAATTGCTACAACTTAAGAACTAAAAGACACATCCTCCACCTTTTACCTAGAATTTATACATTCTAAAATGTACTTCCAGGATACATAAATTTGCTTGAAAATATGGGCGTGTGTTTGTCGTATTACTTCAATAATGTGTATTTTACATTTAAATATTTTGAAATTTCAAACCATGTCATCCCTGATAAAAAAATATTAGGATATAAATTGAAATGTATGTTTATATAGGATATAATATGTACTATGTATTTAAAACATGAAATTAGTAGTTGTGTTTTTACTTCCGCGTATGTTTTTACTTGCTGAGCGGTTGATGTCCACTGCGTGCGGGCATAGACGCGGCAAAAGCTCGGCGATAAACAAATATAGACATGGAAAACTTCAAGTTAAATGTTATTTACAAAGAAAAATACTACAATACTATAGTATACTTCAATACTTTGGTTGTGTTTCATTTGGGTTTTCATACGAAAATGTGACAGAAACACGTTATAGCGATCGGTAAATAACTATCGTAATAATCAGTGAACGGACACGTGATGAAAAATAAATCTATTTTGTTTGTTGTCGATTTTAATGTAATCCTACTAGCCATAACAAAGACTCTAATCCTACATTAGATTTTTTGGTTATAGTTTTATACAAACTATTACAGACACGGTATAGACAACATTTTATTAATCTTTTACATAACAGTACCCTGAACCTTAAAAATTAATACCTATAGCTTTTAATAAGAACACTATCGAAAAAATATTGCAACATGAAAATTGGGATAGAGTATTCAATGAAAGATACGTTGACAAGAAAAACAATTAATTGTTATTGACACTACTAGAGACAACTCCAACAAAGCATTTCCTTTAATTCACTAAACAATATCAGTTTATAGGAAGCCGAAGTTGTATAAATCAAAATTAAAAATTAACAAACAAATATTTCAAGATGCTTATATTTTACAGATCAATTATCGACCAGAATTAGTGCTAATTATAAATTAAAGAGGTTTCAATATGAAACCTGTTACTCTCTAACAATTCGACCATGCCGGGGCTTGATTTTTGCTGGTGGCAACCCTTTAAGGCCGACCTAGAAAGTTATCACCAATTCTAGTTTGTAACCTTCGTCATCTAAACGTGAGATGGGTGAATTGAAACTTACACGATCACCAAGAAATTTCTATAGTATCAAATACTAACTTTATTTACAACTCTGCTACATTGAAATCTAAATCCTTTTATTTTAGACAACAGGCCAGTCTTACCACAGTTCCATCTAAATCTTTAGTTGCCTATTATTGAAATCAAATTTGACATCCAAGAAATTCAGTTATGTGAATTTCTAGATGGATTTAGCTCTCTTTAAAAAAAATAGTATCACAACTGATTTTTTCGTCTTTCTCAAACTCAAACAGTATGTTTTAGAGCTATCCCGTTACTTGTCTATTTTGTTAAATTCTTCAAACACTCTGGGTGTTTTCACAACTTATTTTAAAATTAGTAAAGCTATCATAATCTTAATGAATTGAAATTTTAACCTTAATAGATTGAGGCCAATAGTGACTACTCAAATATTTGATTAAATGGCACATCTATGGATAACATTAAATATACTATGCATTACTGTACTACAGTACATTACTGAAGTTCATTATTGAACTGTACTTGAAACCAATAATATAATATGTTCATCTCAATCTATATCCCATCTTAATACATCTACAATTTCCACTGTTTATGTATTTGTTCAAAAATTTGTTGTTACCATTGAGTCAAATGAACATAATTTTACTCTCTCGATTTCATTAAGTCTTTTGATGTTGAGTATGAAACGGTGGAATATTTCGGTCTAGGCTGAGATATGTTTTCTGAAAAATTGTTTTCTTCAGAATTTTTGTTCTGTGGACTTTGCTGGTGATCTGGGGTCTCGGACGCGAGAGAGTTCCAAAGAATATTTTTTGTCAGATAGCATCTTAACACTCTCCTCTTCATTAACTTATTATTGCATTAATTTTGCTTTGAATAACAGTTTGTTTAAAATAAATAAATTGTTCACTTATACAAATTAAATTATTAAATTTTTAACTCCACAAAACTAGGACGTTATCTGGTTGGAAAGGCATTTTACTGCTTGTGTGAAGTTCTCAAGCTTATTTCAATATGAACTTAACATTTACTTTTTAATAATATTTTGATATTATTATTTATTTATATTTTATTCCTGGAATTGATTTAAACAAAACATTTTCATGTGTTTCAAATAAAAAAAATTATAAATACGGTATACGAACTTCAAGTCATATATTATTTAAATGGGCATGATATTCTTATACTTTGTTTGTGGACTTTGCCACTATTACCACTATACTTTGCGATTGCCACTATCAGTATTCATTATTAATAGTATTAGTATTAGTAGTAACAAAAATACAATAAAAGCACTAAATATACAGTTTGCTGATTTTAATTAAATTTTACTTGCTGTTACTGTAACATTTCTCCGGCATAGTTTCAACGAAAACTGTGCAAGACATATACAAAATTAGATGCTTATCAAAATGTGTATTATAGTTGAGCTACCTATAAAAATAAAATACTGAAATGAACTTTCTACCCTTTGGTGGTGAACTTCTGATATATCGGAAGTTATAACATAAACCTATTTAGTTTATTTTATAAAGTACTAGCGGGCCCGGCGCGCTTTGCTGCGCATTTCAATAATTTTTTGCAAAAGTTGCCCGCGGCTTCGCACGCAATTTCCCGTTGAAAACAGTACACTATATTCACTTATTCTTTTTCTATCACATTCTAAACATTGCTGAGATAATTGATAGTCGTTCCATCGTGAGCCTCTTGGGCGTATTATGAAGGTATGTACCATATTCCTGCCTCTATCTAGCTGTTACCCACGGCTTCGCACGCAAATCTTAAGAACCGAAGTCCTTATATTACTTAGTAAATTTTTTTTTTTACTATAATAAATTTTAGATTAAATTAGTTATATCTCCGATGCCACGATTGAGCTTGCTTTGTTGTCTCGATCGAGAGAATATGTACACACGGAGTTTTGAGAACCATACTTCTGTCAAAAAAAACAACTAAGGTTGATTTTATAACATTCTTTATATTTGTAGCCAACGTAAGATAGTAATTATGATATCTGCATTACTCTTCTGATCAAGCATGAGCATGGTTTATATTAAATAAATATTGCAGTTAAAGGTGAATTTTTACGTCAAATTTGAATTGTATTATCTGGATAGTAAAGTCTATGTTTAACAGTGATTGCAAAAACAGTTTAAACAAAATTTGTCGTTTCTCTTAAGCTTACTCTATGCTTTAAAACTATAAGTGTAATATATGTTTACAAAGAACAGCTGATTAAAAATTTGAAAAGACGTTAACATATGTTTGCTGCAATGCATTTCTTATGGGTATTTCTGTAACCAGTGGAGCGGAATCCTGAATCGGGAAAGGGATGGGCATAGCTTATAAACCTTCTCCGTGGAAAAATACATATACGTACAAATTTTCATCATGATCGGTCCAATAGTTCACGATTCCATAAAGAACAAACATACAAACATTCATTTTTATATATATAGATTTTAATCAAATGTTCACAAAACACAGGATTTCTACAGGCCCATGTAGGCTTATTTCCTAGGTAACTATTTTTTATTAATATTTAATGAGTTCAACTTCTTAAATAAATTAACTGCTACTACTAATGAAATGAATGTACAACTAGTTATATAGATTCCTTAATTAATTGTATGTTATTAACTAAACTTATAATTACTACTGAATTTTTACATATTTTTATTTTTTTAAGGAGTTTGAATTTTAGTTTGTACACTGTTTTATGTACCAAAATTGGAAATAAATTAAGAAATACTCTCTCTCTCTCTCTCTCTCTCTCTCTATATATATATATGTACATTAAATTGTATAAATGGCAATAGCCTTATTTAATTTCAATAAACATTGAATCACAAAAAGTACTTGCTCCGCCGGGAGTCGAACCCGGATTTATATATATATATATATATATATATATATTGTTTATTGAAATTGTATATATATATATATATATATATATATATATATATATATATAATTATGACTATCAACAACAATGAAAGCGATGAGAATTATGTTGACTATTAAAAATTAGTCCTTTAAAGAGATGACCGGTAGGCGTTCATGGTGAATACGTGCTCTCTCTCGGCCGAAGCATAGGAAGTGTGGAAGCGATAGTGTCTGTATTGTATTTGTAAATTCCTACAGAAGGCAGACGGACTCATCATTCAGAAAAATTAATAATCATGACTCTTGTTTTTTACTATATGTCAGATGTAATAGTTAAGATATCAAAACAAATACATATAAAACTGTACTATGATACATCTTACGACTATGAGTGTACTTTCAGTTTAACTCAAGTTAAAATATACCTTCAATGGGGGAGGTTACAACTCCCAAAACGCCTCCCCCTGGATACGCCTATGGTTGAGGATGTCTTAACACAATCACTGTCTACATTATTTTTCTAACTCATGTTAAACATCCGAGTATATTCCAAGGAACTTCACAGATTCAGCTTCCTCAGTAATAGTATCTTCAATCACGACAGTTGGACAATTCTCATTAACGCAAACTGGTTTCAAATTAAAATGTTTGTTTTAAGTCACACATTTTGCAAAGAAGTTAATTCACTCAGTAGGCCCTTGAAGAGTAAGAAGAAGGTATCAACGTCTCCACTTGGAGAGCACAATTTGAAGACATTAATCTGTGAGTTGGAGTTGATTTAACTGCAGAAATTTCAACTGAATTTGGTAAATCATATGTTCTGGTTTTAGGGATTGTTTAGTGAATATTACAACATCCCTACTCCTTTTAATGTCTCTGTAGACATTCACCATTTCAGGTCACCAATTTGTATTTTTGAAGTGCTAAAAGCAAATGTAAGGGTGTAATGTGATAATCACCTCAGTACTATGATATAAAGCAATATTTAAAATGTGATTGGTTATTATATTTCCAGTTGTATTAATTTTTATTACACTATTTTTATTGCATACTATGAGTGTTATAGTGTGATTGTGTCATGCCTTTCAGAAGCCAGTCTGGAAGATCATCTACAAATGTTATGTCCACTTAAAAACCCTGATTGATAACCTTAGGCATGGCTTACCCACATGTTGAAAATATATTGCCAAGAATTAGAAAGCTGTACTGTGGTCAATCCTAGATAAAATTTGATTTGTCAGATTTGACTCAATTGCATCAAAAACAGTGTTCCTTCAAGCTAAACAAAACACTTTGCTATCAAACGCCTGAACCTCAGACAGAATTATCCACAATCTAGAGCAGACCACACATTACTCACTATTTTAGTTCTGCACTGTCAAATCATCAGCAAAAGCTAAGCAATGTAGCACTGTAGTGAAGGGGGGGGGAAGGTTCTGTGTTCTTGAAGTGATTCAGATCCCTTCTGAGTATGTAAATGTTTCTGGGGAATCCTTTGGTGAAGTTAAGAAGCAAATTGAAAGCCATTTTGAACCAAACAGAGAGAAAAATCTGTGTTAAATCTTATCCCAGAAGACTCCTTATAACCCATATCCTGAGTTAAGGGGATATGGCACTGAAATCATGGAAAATTTTCCAAAAAAGTGATTTTTTTTATTAACGTTTTTTTTATTGTTTATAATGTTAAAAACAATAAACAAGTGTCAAAAAAATAAAAAAATATTTTTTTTTTCGTTTTTAGGCGTTTCTTGAATTGTGGAACAGGCTCTTCAAAAAGCCGGTCGGACGACTTTTTTCAACAATATGATATAACTTGAGTTGTAATTGTTAGATTTTAATGATTTCAACGTTAAATTGTAGGACATAATGTCCTCTAAATATTTTTGGGTAGCTTGATAAGTATAGTCCAATAAATAATAAATATTCAAGCTAATTTCGAAAAAATAATGTAAAAATTGATAACTTTTTTTTATACTTTTTTATATGTCTTTTTATGATCATATATGACTAATTCTACCTAAATATGTACATAACAACAGCCCAACCATATATAAAAAATTTCAACAATGTAGCTCAAATAGTTTTTGAGTTATATCAGTTTGTATATCAAAGATTTTTAATAAATCGAATTCGCTTGAATCGCGTTGCAAAGTAGCCTCAAACTGTAGTTAGAAAATATTTGTCACTCAAATATTTTTTTATATGGATGTAAATATAAACACTATTATGTAGGCCTATTTTTATACATACAGTATATATATATATATATATATATATATATATATATATATATATATATATATATATATATATATATATTATAATTAAAAACTAGGAAATTGTTAAATCCTAGTGCCTGCCTTTATATTGGTCAGCTGATGAAACAAATAACATGAAATATTCAGAGTATAAAAGAAAAGTTAGACAAGCCCAAATGCGAGAGGAAGAGAGAAGAAAAGAAATTGAGGGACCTACCTATGGAGCTGGGGAGTTTTAAGGGGACCAGGTAGTGGCAATCTCGCCCATGTAAAATTTACCTTTTTTAGGTACACTTTTCTCAAAAACTAAAAGAGATATTGCAATGAAACTTTCACACTATTTTGTTTGTTGCTCTGTTAACAATAATAAGGATTTTCAAACATATATTTTTTTAAACTTTTTTTTTTTATTGATTTTTGAATTTTAAAACATTTTTTAAACATTTTTTTTTTGCATAAAAGTGTTATAATTTTTTTATTTTTTATTTTCATGTAATAATACATCTTATTATTGTTTATTGTGATAATACAAAGAATGTGTGCAAGTTTGGTCAAATTTGGTTCAATAGTTTGCAAAATAATGGTACCAAATGACAAAAAAAACAAACTTTCGGAAAACCAACATTTAATTTTACTCTGCCCTAAAACTAACAAATGTGTATAGGCCTACCTACTTGAACATAATTAGTGTGCACCATAGCCATAGGCTGGGTCATCTGGGTCTTCCTCATTCTCAAATATTCTACGTTTCACTGTTTTTCTGACTTCTTTTGCTTTTTTTTCTATATCTTTCATGGCTTTTTCAGCTTCAAATATGCGGAGTTTATCTTGTCGCTTGAGTCCTACAACACAATTAGTTCCTGCTTGGCCACATAACTTATCAAGAACTTTTATCTTCCCAAGAGCTCCATCATTGTAACACAATATTGCATCTTGCACTCCAATTGTCAAAGTGGAAAGTCCAACAAAATTGTTTTTGGAAATCCTTGTCCAAATCATATTATTGAAGGACTCGTTTTGGTTTTGTGTCTTTCCGTGAACACATTTTTTTAATAAATTTGGGTCTGCTAAGTCTTTATATATTGGTTTTATGTGTTCCATCACAGCAATTGGTAAATTGTTAGTGGGTGTAGGGGAAACTTTAGGGGAAACAAATGGGAAATCCTACTGATATGTGTATCAGCTCAGTGCGTTCCCGCACAAAAAAATTAAAATTAATATGAATTAGTGCTTAGATTTGCATATATTTGGTATCAAATTGTTCAGAAAAAGATTGGCAACAATAATAAATAATAAAAAAAATTTTTAAAAATTAAAATATTTCACTACCTGGTTCCCTTAAATAATGCATGTTTAGCAATGTAAGTGCAGTATGCATGTTAGTATATGTACATTAGGCCTAAATTACAATAATTTTCGTTGTGTCACAATTACATCTTTCCTTTGTTTGAACAAATAAAATTTTATAACCACCTGAAAGTGTTGCTAATACTTTTATTTATTCCCCATAAAAGTGCAACAATAAAAAAAAGTCCATATAAAGTAATATGTTTGACTATAACACTCTAGTAAGTCATAAAACCGAGGTAAATTTTCAACGCGCGATTCCCGAAAATCGAATTTTTGGCTGTTATTAATTTTTAAATTGATATAACTCAAAAACTTGTACCACATGATTCAAATTTTTACCAAGGGTTTAGGGTATTGTAATCTACATATTTAGGTAGAATTATACATGTATGGTCATAAGGAAAAAAAATATGATTTTTTATAAATGTCAAATCAAATTTTTAAACCTAAAATATTTTTTAAAATGACACCACAATTTTGTTTATTGAGATAAAGTTATAATTCTACCTAAATATTTCAAGGCAGTTGTAAGCTACAAAATGATAGTTTATTTGTCAAAATCTAATCAGTATAACTGGAGTTATATCAAATTTTGGTAGTTTCCTAAAAATTTTACAAAAAAAATTATATTTAATATATGTATAAAAAAATTTTTTTTTTTTATTTCGTATTTGTATATTCTTATACCCAAAAAAACACACATGCAAAGTTTCAAAGGCCTAGTGATAACCTTATTAAAGTTAGTAATTTCAGTGCCATATCCCCTTAATATTTTTAAGGACAAGATCTTGTAGTAGTGGAAACCTCTCAAGCTAAGAGGCGCAGAATAGTGCGCCATAGCATACTGCATTAAGTTGTTTCACTTATTTTTCACATGCCACACCAATAATCTTGTGGTTAATATGTTGAAAACAAACCAGCTAGCATGTGGCAAAGATTCTCACAGAAAAGAAGATGCAGGCATCTCCGACGTAACTACAAGACCCTGCTCTACACTAAAATATCTGCACTGGGAAGATGTTTGAAAATGAAACCTTATATTACTTTACCAAATATAACCACTACTGTACCTTTGCACTAAACTTTATCATTGTAAATCTAAGCACAACATTTCTCAAACAAATTGTAATGAAGTATCTTGATTCTGATTTCACAGTATAGAAAGCATTCCCTAAATCCAGCCAGACAATAAACTTGACTCTCTCACAATAATATTATTTCGGTCATTAGTGAAATATGCTCCAGATATCCTGACATACAAGATGTGTTTTTTTTTCAACCTCCATTCTAACACCAGATACGTGGCAGGTCCGTTATGTGGGCTATAGTAGATTACGCATATTCCCCACTACCTTTGGTACAACAGAGTTCTAATATCTACTTTGCTCTAAGCAGCAGTTGAATAAACAAGGTCGCCTCCATTGATTCTCCTACCAGTTTCCTGCAAGTAAAAGGGAATAGTGCAGCAGAAATCCCCCTGAGAATGTGCCATGTTTACAGAGAAAACATTTTGAGTGATGGTGTTGTACATGAATGGTGTAGAAAATTTAAGGAAGATCAAAACAATAAAGGAAGCAAGAAATCAAAAGGTTGCTAGACGGAATTGATGGGACATAGTACTTAGAGAAAACCATAGATTTCCCCAATAGGTGTGTTTCTTTGGAATTTTCAGAAGTTTGAAGATCTTCTCTTTACTCTATTTTTATAGAACTTTTGGGCTACAAAATGATTTGTTCTCGCTCTGTGCCAAAGGTGTTGACCGTCACCCACAAAACTCCCTGAATGGCTTCAGCTTTGACATTCCTTGAATTTGACAGTTGGTCATCTTTAAACTTTTGACAAAGTTCATGTACAACACCATCACTCATGAAGTTTTATCCATAAACAAAACACGTTCTTCGATGGATTTCTGCAGCACTATTCTCTTTTGCTAGCTGGAAATGAATAACGCTCCAATTTGTTTGGCGGGAGAATAAATAGAGGTGATCATGTTTATGCTTCTGCAGCAACTCAGCGCAAAGTGACTACCTGAATTCAATAGTGACAGATATATTTAATCAATAGAGGTGATCATGTTTATGCTACTGCAGCAACTCGGTGCAAACTGACTACCTGAATTCGGCAGTGACAGATAACGATGAATTTGTAGTGGGGAAGATACACTATCAACTACTGCGCGCTTACATGCCACTTGTCTGGCCATCATGGCATGAGATCGGAGGTTGAATAAAAACGACCCTCCTACAAAGCCCTATTGCTAACTGCTTTTTCTCATAAGACTGTTTACTATCTATTACAAAAGTGAACACATCTTTCCATGAGTATTGGTAAGTGCAATAGATCTTGTCTTGCTTGTAATGTCATATTTCTATTCCTTGGGACTTAATCTAGTCATAGCTGTATCAAAATTTGACAGGTCTCCAACTTTCAGAATTAACCAAAGCTTCATAAAGTAGTCCTACAAAGAATTTCTAATTCTTATAAAATTGAAAATCTTCAGATTTAGTTACACTTTGCTATGGTGTGTGAATTAGATATTTGTCAGATTCTGTCTCTAATCAGGTTTGGTAAGTAGGGTGGGAGGATTATATGGGAGACGTCTTATACCTACTTAAAAAGGGGAAGAGGCAGAGATTAGAGTTAAATCAGCTATTCAAACATGTAGTCAGCCTTGCTCATTCTTTATGAAAGAGGATAAGTTCTTCTAGACAGGTGTGTGAAATTGCGGTTCTAGATTTTACTACAATGTTAATTTCTTCTTCATAGGTTTTCAACAGATATACACAATTCTAGCTAAAGTCTACACTTCTATTGTTTGTCAAAACAAACTTAAATGGTGAATGTAAATAAAACAAATATTCATATAATTGGGTTAAAAGACAATAGGTATGTGCCATTAATTATTAATGTTTGCAAAGTAGTTGCAACAAAACTTAAAAAATCACTTATGCCTTTCTCCCATCGAGTATAGGATTCAAATGCATTTAAAGTAACAACAAAACTTGAAAACATGCTTTTAATAAATTAAATTACCAGTTTCTAGTATATTTTTTATAACTTCTTACAACTTTTAACAAAAGCTTTCCAGTCTCTTGGATCCCACTGCAGAGGTGGTCTAATTTACTTGATTTAGATATCAAACCATAAATTTTTCTTACCAAATGCTACCAATGTACTTTAATGTTCCACACTGTTCAGTTAATAATTTTCTTTTAACAGTACTCTCATGAATAGTGAAATGAAATCCTTTCAAGTCACATGGGTACACTCAAAACTGCTTAATTTTACTTCCTACAATTGAAATATTTTTCATACTGAATATCTTCTGAATTGTATAGTATCAAATAAATATGGCAGTTATTGAACAATTATTTTTGGATCTGGAACTCAACTGTAAAATGCTTCTTTAACACTGAATTTTAGTTTTCTAAAACAGTCCTAAAAATGTATACAGCAGACATTTTAACATTAGATTCCATCGCAATTGGTGACCGTTAGTTATTCATAGTTCAAAATAAATTAGCCAACTGTGTTCAACAAATGCTCACTTTCACATTGATTTAATTATGCTTGTTCAATATGCTTATGCATAACGTTTTAAAATTCAAATCTGGTTCTTAGATAATAAGGTTTTATTGTAATAATAATCGACACACTATTATTACTACTATTATACATTTATTTCTATGAAATATATAAAGAGAGATATGTTACATAAAATCTAAAATAATAAAGCTTTAAACAAAACAAATTTTAATTCATGACAAAAATCATGTAAACGATACAAAAAAATCATCACACACAGAAAATTATATATACAAGTATGTGAATGAGCTTAGAAAGCGTATCTAGTACGAATATCTTCTAGTTTCTTAGACACTTCACTGGAGGTCCTGTCAAGATCCTCAGCTATACTTTTCTGTTTAGAAGCATCTATTGCGTTGTACTGTTCACACAAGTCACCATCCAGTACATTCTGTAACATAAGAAGCTATTACTTATATATTTGTGTACAAAAGAGGCATTATCTATAAGTAGCAAACCCAAATCAGTCAGCACTGCAGGACATTAAATCACAAATTTATTTCTCATATTTACGTGTCATTTTGTCATCATCTGATTTGGTTTTAACAACGATCATTCTTTAACGAACATGGATATGTAGACATGAACTGTACTACTATCTATACAATTACTTATTATTCAATTTTAAGTTCTCTCTTGTTGAATTAATCACTGAGCAAAATAAAAACCAACTTAATTTTACGCCTACTAGGAATAATTTTCACACTTCCAAGGCAGTGTTTAACTACACACCCAGAGTAGCTCACTTTTAGTTTTTTAATAAAATGTATTTGCTAAAACAGCCTCCAAAAAGATATTATATCTGTAATATTTCTATCCATATCTAATAGAACCTTTTCAAAGAAGTTTTAACTAAGAAGTGTTGAGTTTTACTCTAGAAAATTGGAGGCATGAAGTTTAGTTTTGAATTTTACACTAAAAATTTATAAATAGATTTTAATGGTGATAGTCGCTACATGGTAGTAAAACACAAGTTTTTTTTTAATGAGGTTATTTAATCAGCAGATTTAATATCTTCTGCAGAAACAATGTGATCCTAAAATTTACAATCCTCAGGGTTAAGCAAAATCACTAAACCAGTTGCTAACATTTAACTTAATCACTACATTTAGAACAAATCAACCAATACTTAAAACTTTATTTTCGTGAGGCCTTTGATAGCAAGGCTATCTTCATCAGACACATCACAAAAGTAAATACAAAAATATTTACAAGCTCCATCTTCAACAGTTTCTAACATGTTTTATTAAAGATAAGATATAAAGATCTTTTTTATAAAGATCCTTAGTCAGAAAAGTGGAATAAAACTCTACTCATTTAAGTCACAATTTTTAGTTTATCAGTATATAAATGATCGATTATGCCCATGCTTACAAAAGAAGATATTGTTCAGCTGCTTGAAATGTTGAGAACTGAAAAAGTTATACTTTGTATACCGATTCAATATAATAAATGAACAAAAAAGAAGATAATACAGTAAATGTTTTTGTTGTCTACCTTCAGTGGATAGTAGTATGATCGGAAGGAGAGATGGTCACGGCCACAAAGTGGAGCATTCTCAGAGCGCATGTGCATCTCGAGATGCTGGAAGAAGTCCTGATCCTCGTGAGAAGTAAAAGGCACCAACACACCAACTGTGCCCGAAAGTGTAGTATACACCAGTGACTCTGAGCCCCCAGGGATCAGTGTAGCTTTCTAGAACAAGAACAAACTGATACATACAAGGTAGTAACAAACATGTGTGAGTTGGTCGTGTGCTGTAAAGATTACAATGACCCAAGTACATCTTTTTACAAGTTCTTTCTACTAACTCAATTTATTTTTCCTTGATGATTGTAATAGGGATCCAAAATAGTTGGTTGACTTTATGGTTTCCTGTTAAAAAAATTAATTTATGAGAAACTAAGGTTTTCTTGGTGAGAAATTATGAACAATTTTAAAGCAGGTATCTAAACTATATGTGTTCCATCCCATTTCAATGTACTCCAAAAAATGTGAATGTCCAACTTCAGTTTATCATTTATAATCAGAACGTCATGCAAGCAAGCGCATGTGAATCATCACTTGTTGGAATTTAATAAAACTGTGTATATGTTATGGGATTACAAATTGTTAAATTTAATTATAATCTTATAAGGAACCTATAACGAGTTAGGGTTATTTACCCATTATTATTCACTTTTGACATTTAAGTCCCATGGGCAGCATACTAGCTTGAGTATTTTTACTGAAAAGTATTAAGCATTATAATTAAATTTAACTTTTATAATGAAATAGCCCTTGTTTTTGGTCACTACAAATTTCACTTAAATCTGCTAAATCCATAAGTTTATCTTTCATAACATTATTCCAGATATGCATTTGTTTACAAGCAACTGACTTTGATACTCAAAATATCAAATAATTCAGAGTAACTGTGAACATAGAAAAATTCAATTTCACTATAAAACTGACTGACTCTTCACAAAAAAACTCAGAATTTGACAAACTCCCCAAGTTCCACATACATTTTAGTGCAGTCAGGACATGAGGGCGCACCCACAAGATTCTAAAGTGTTAAATAGGACAAATCTGAGCTCTTGCGTACCTGTAGTGACATGCAGACCTCTCCAATGTGAAAATTGGCAATGAAATCTGCCTTTTGGGATGCTCCATTCAGCAAACCTCTGTCCCACAAGGCCTTGTTGCCAGTGGGGTCCTCATCAACATCATCTGATATGTTCTGTGATAGTCGGATCTGCAGAAACAATTATATAATTTCATTCAAGGAATAAGATTACAAAAGAGCCTTAAATATTAAAATATTCTTAAAAGCAAAATCAATCATAAAAGAAACCAATTACATTCTAATTTTAATGCTGGTAATTTGATAGAAAAGCTGCTCACCACAGAAATGTTGCCAAATTTATCTGCGCATGCAACAGTGTTGTAGTCGAGCACGCAGGTGGTGGTGATCCAACGTGGCTGAGTGTCGTCTGCGAAGATGATCAACTGGTTCTCTGCCCGCTTGTACCTCACCATATACACACTCTCCTGTACGTCACTCACAAAGATACGATGACCCATCGCCCTTATATCCACAATCAGGTTTGGAATGTGCTGAAACAATACACATTAAATTCACTTTATCAATATGGCAAAAAAACAAGAAAATGTTGCAAGCATGAAAGATGAGAGTTCTGAGGAGCAGTGTTTCACACTGACTAGAAAGAGCATAGTGAAAGATGTATAAAGCCACAGATTTATAGATTAAAATCAGGAGATATGTTTCTCAGGTCTCTCAACTCTTGGCTCAGGAATTCGTCAATTGTGTACAATGGTTTTTTTAGCAGAGAAATCATGGAGTTCCTTTCTTAAAGCATTCCTCTATCTGCAATTATTATAGTAGTTGTAGTAAACCATTTCATAATATCTGTCTAATGTAGGATAAATTCCCTAAAAAAGTGTTGAGCGGCACAAAAACAAAAGGCTTCAGAAGAAAAGCAATGACCAAACAAATGTTTTTATTGAAATTGAATAACGAGAAATCAGATCACTAACCACTAACCAGATAAGGAGGTTACTCCATCATTTTTATGCTATTTTCAGCCTAAAACTCAATAGTTTTTGCAGCAGTGAATGAAGAGGCATGGTAATGATGCTAAATTAAACTCTTATTGTTCAAGTCCTGAAGAACTTCTGGTAAGCATTGTTCCAACTTGCTGTGACAGTCCTTTGTCTCTCCAGCTAAATAGTTCTCACCAGTCATACTTCTGAACAAATCTCTGTGCATTACTTTCCTCATTGTTCATTGTTTCTTATCATAGTGAGGGATGGTTCGTCTTCAAACAACCATGCACGAATCTCAAGTTGAAATGTCATTAAAAACAGTAACAATTTTGGAAATAACCCAATGATTACCATTATTAAACAACTGAAGAGTCTGCTGGCTGATTCTCACACTCAGCTTTTTGTACATCTGTGAAATCATGAGGTAACCATCAAGAAACAATTTTCTTGTCTTTTAACAATTATTGCATGATTATTTTCACTGCTGTGAGTCCAATTCCAAGGAAAGCTTTAGTCATTAAATAGTGAACTCTAAATCAATGCACATCCAACCCGAACATTTTTCATCTTCCAGTGAAATACGGCCCCTTTGTCATTTCAAATACCACCTAAAAACAGTAGCATGGGATGGTGTTTCAGAACCAAAGACAATCTTGAGACATTCGACACCATATTTCTCACGAGACAAATCAACTTTAAAATCATAGTAAATTGTAGCTCAAAAATCACTCTCATGACTTCCTGAAATTATCTTTCCAACAGACAACAGAAGTACACTGATGAACTCAAGCGGCTGTCAGATACCGACTGTTGCTAAGAAAATCAGATAAGAATAATAATATCTGCAGCATCTTAAAACTTACAAAATGATAACAGGTTTTCATACATAATGTATAATAAAATCATGTTTTCGCGATCAGTAATTTTCGTACTACCCATTTGGAAATAGACGCAGCAAACTTACGGAACTGCACAAAAACAAATATAGAAAATGCTAATGACAAGCAAACTATTATTTACAAAAGTACGATATTTATTTTATTAGGTTATATATTTACAGTTTTGTAAATTCAGAACATGGCGATAGATAATTTCAGAAGCGTTGATCAACCCGTAATTAATGTTGAGGTAATTAATCCATGACTCGAATGTTGAATCCAGTTGATCGATTCAAGAATCTGAATCGTTCTTAAAGATATGTTGGATTCAATATTAGAGATTTGGCTTTAACTCATCACTAAGACATTACATGGACTGCTTTCAAGCCTTCAGCTCCCTAATGATCAAACTTCTTGTAGAAACCTCAGGTGTAGAGATTAAAACAATTTTTCTCACAAACAATTCTAAAAATATTACCTCTTCCAGCACATTTGGCAAAATAATAATGAATGTTTCATAGAAAGTTCTTTAAGTGTAAAATTAATCATACAAACTTTTCATTAAAAATACTTTGGAAGGCTTTGGTTGGTAGATAGTTTGAATTTATATCATATTTTTATTTACTGATATTACCACCTCTTAAACTTATCTGACGTTTTAGTACTACCTGCAGGAAACAGCATATTACAAAATAAAACCAGTTGATTAATCTAATAATAATGAAATTAGTAAACAATTTAGCATTTGAATAAATTTATTTTGATTAGTATTCAGTATCTTGTACCATGGTATAATATACGGAGTTTGATAATTAACAATAATTTGTCCATAAACCACTCATAATGAGTAGAAGTCAAGCAAAATTAACCTGAATTTTCTACAATTATTAATGTGAATGATACAATTTACAAATGTACAGTAATTAAAATGTTTTCTCAAAAATTGCATTAAATATGGTTGGTCTGTAGAATTTTTACAACAGATCAATTAATTACATAACTGAAAATAGGGTACCTTGTTCTCACACTTGCGCAGAAGTTTCTTCTTGCCCATGTCGTACAGTCGCAGCATGCGGCCGACACCCACAAGCAGACGGCCCTGGAAGCCACAAATTGCTGTTGGAACCTCGTCTACTTGCGTCTTGTGTACTAGCTCCAGCGAGGTGCAAGACGAGTCTACCCTATATACATATGTAGTCGTCAAGAACATTGAATCGAACATATATTCATTTTAAAATTTATGTGACCTTTAACATGATTCAACTCATAAAATGTGCACTCAAATATGGGTCATAAGAAATTACTTTTTAAGCCATCAGTGACTTTTTGTTTTAAATTATTTGAAATTTTTTTCACATTCAGAGTTTAGCTTAGTAATTAATTGTATACATTTGTATTGGAAACTAACTTAAAATTGAAAATATTAACTAATGATTAATCCCATTTTTAAAAATCTTACAATTTCCCAAATAAATCCAATATTGCTCTACAATCCACCAATTAGACAAATGCAACTTTACTGTGACCCTCTCCCACAGAGCCTGCCTCTGTGATATGGAATAATAATCATTATTATATATAAATATATAAAACTAGGATTTGCTTTATAAATTATCTAAAATAAATTGCATTAAAATGTTTAATACTGCTACCTTAAAAAATAGTTTTTTTTTTTACATTTTTGTTGAGTTATGTGTACAATTTTTGATTACTAAAAGTATATTGAAATTCCAACTCCAATTTTGTTCTACAATTTTAGTTGATGCACAATGTATTTCTGAAGCAAATATAAATATTAGGTATATAACTTTATATAAATAACATTTTTGTAGATGTTTTCATGAAATAAAGAAAAATAGTTTATTCATAAATACAAATATTGCAAAAAATAAAACATAACATATAACTTTTGATGGAATTCAATCTTGGGTATAATATATTAACTAAAACACCATATTTTAATTTATTATTATTTTTAAAACAGCAGTGAAATGATTAAGCAACATCTTTTGTTATTAGTCTGAAATACCTTGGGGTTCAGTCAGCGCACAATCCAGAGCTTTGCTCTGTCAGCTCACATTTCAGCTGATTTCAGGACCCCTGCGCTACTCATCACTACCCACACACCACTGTCTATGAGACTCAGGTACAGCACACATTCCAGAGTACAGCTCACATCTCAGCTGATTTCAGTGATTTCAGTACCCCCTGTGCTACCCATCACTACCCACACACCACTGTCTATGAGACTCAGGTACAGCACACAATCCAGAGTGTCAGCTCACATCTCAGCTGATTTCAGTACCCCTGTGCTACCCATCACTACCCATCCACCCACTCAGAAGGGTTAATTTCAAATCCAAATGAAAACCTGTGAAATAGTTAGTCTGCATTGCATAGTTACATTTCCGGTTATTAAGCCACAAATATTTGATATTTTCGACATATTTCTTTCAAAATTCAAAGTATATGTAAAAGAAATTATTTTACTATCATGTAAAAAAGTCATTTTAAAACAAATTAATAACGAGTTTTATATACCAGGTATCACTTCTCTATTGTTTATTATACTATTGTATATATTGTATTTTGAAACATCATCCAAATATGAATGGAACTAAAATAAAATAATGTACTTATTTTAGAAATTAATTAACTGTCAAATCTTATATTTAATATTTAAGATACTCTTTACATCAGATGTATCAATAATAATAGTAAAAGTAACACACATTTTTAAATTAACTACAACAAAATAAAAATGTTTGACAGGTAGAGCCAGTTTGTTCAACTGAACACAACATTGCCCCTTTACCCCAACATGTTTTTTGTTTGCACTAGAGCACAAAAAGATTAATTATTAATAATCTTTGTGGAAGACAGTGCAATGTAACTAAGAAATCATTACACAGTAGTAAACTCACTAAGTAAAGCTTTGATTTTAATAATAAATATAAACACATTAAGCATATTGATAACAATATATGAACAACCTAAACAAACAGTTTATTACTGATATTAATTTGCATAGTGTTTAACATGTTAAAGGATCTCTCATAATTTAGTATATGAAATAAGTTGTCTAAAAATATGTTTAATGTAAAATATATAACACTTACTTGTAGGTGTAGATGTAGCCACAGCCGACCTGCCTGGGGTTTAGCTGCAGGTCCTTCGCAACACCGACTACCAGAAACTGCTGGGTTTCTGGCTGGTTGGCAAACTTGACGAGGGCAACACTGAAACACATCATTTTTTATATTCAGAATACTGAAAAAAGCAACTTCACACATATTAAAAAGAATTGTTCTACACATGAAATTAATAATATTATAAGCACTACACATGTGCGCACGCGCACAGACTGACAAAACATTTACTCATCCAATCTAATGAGATTTTACTGTATATTTTCCCTGTTTAAGTTTCATCTAAGGTCTTTTAAAATTATTTTGATAACTTTTATTTATATATAACATAGCTATGGTAGGAAGGGTTGATGCAATTGAATTTTGAGTTTATCTCAAGTTCACCTTCCTTCTTTTATTGTAGCATCTGGTATCTGATGCTGTATCAGACTTTGACTCCTGAAATCGGAGTTAGACTCCGACTCGACATCAGAGACACCTATAAATAGGTGAAATGGTAGTCTCATTGTCTCATCAGGTACATAATTGAGTGCACTACAATGTGATAAGAGATGATCCCCTTCATACCATATGGCATCCTAAATATTGCATCAACCCTTCCTACCATAGCTACGTTATGTGTAGAAAACTCGGTTGTTCCACTGTACTTAGAGGTCGTGTGTACTCATTTGTGTACCTGATGAGATAATGAGACTACCACTTCACCTATTTATAGGTGTGTCTGATGTCGAAACTATGTAAATGCTTCGTTTTGAGCTTCTTCGTCGTTGACTTTCTTTGGATCTCTTCAGGACGAACATAACTCCAGATTTCAGGAGTGAAATCTGAGGCAGCAACTAATTAATATTGTTACTTGCTTTTTTAAACATCCAGTGCTCAAGCATCAGAAAATAGTTATGATTTTTTTCTTCACTTGCAGTCCATTATAGACAATATTTTCCACCACTATTTACTGTGGCGTTGTGCCAAGCATGATATGTAGGCCTATATCTTACCATGCCATCATACTATATCAATACACATAATTTCTTCTCATCGTTGACAAATGGAGGAAGACTGACCTGACAGCGGCCAAGTTCTGCTCAAGTCGCAGGATGAGGTGAGTCTTGCCTTCCACCGGATCTAGCAGCCGCAGCAGACTGGCCCACATCCCAGCCCCCGCCTTGGGTGCAGAGAACACTCTCTCTGGTAGATCCTCGTTGAGGAATGCCTGAGCCATCTCCTTGGCCAGCTCCTCCTCCTCCTCCCCAGCAGCCTCCTGCATCTCCTGTCACACCAAATTCTGTACTTAGCTTCATTATTTAAAATATTTTCTGTTTACCACTTTATGATGCCCCAATTCATTCTTTATTATCACAACTACTTTTATGTTGAAATTAAAATTCAAGAAATGAGACAATCAGCACTGCAGGACGTATAATCATGTAAGTCAGTTTAAGTGTGTCAGTGTCATCATTTTGTCTTGTGTTACTTTAAAACAGTTCTAAGCATGTGGAGTCTGCCATTACACCCCAAGTCGTAAATCATGTATGGAAAACCTACATGCTTATCTGCTACTCATCAAAATCCAACAACTGGAAATCTAAACTTTTAGAAACAATTAACAAGTAAAGTCAAGGAAATGTTCATGTCACTATAGCTAAAAGAGGAAGATATTAAAGAACTACTGCAAGTGCTGTTCCAGTTTGAGAGCAACGCTTATATCCACAGATTCAGGACATACACTAATGAAAAAAAGATTAAAAAATCCATGGATGTAGCAGACAACTCTTTTCAAACAACAGTACAAACTGTCTAAAATGGCAGTAGGAGGAGGTGCGATATAAAACACCTGGAGGCCACCAGGAACTGCACTTAACACCTCTGAAATATCTACAGCGACCCCCCTGGCCTTCACCACCATACCAGGGAGTGGTGGCTAAGAATTTTGCTATCACAACAATGCAAGAACAAACAGAGTGGCTGGCGTGTCGGAAGCACTGCTAATCAGTGCTAAAAATCAGATACATTTTATACATAGAACAACTTTTGATATGTCTCACTTTGATATTCTTAAAATTGGAGAAATAACTGAAGTTACGAATCAGTCCTATCGTAGAAGTAGTGTTGCAAAACTTCAATCACCTTTCTATGAACAGGGAATGGAGGCCAGCAATTAGGTAAAAAATGTAATGAACTTAACTTATTGTAACAAAAATGACAACCTTAACATTGAAAAAAGAACACTAATTTCACAGGGCTTTGACACCTCAAATATTCATGAGCTCCAAGGGAAACAAGTGAAACATGTAGCAGTTGTCAGAATCTCAAAAAGCCCTGAGGAAATTTACGAATCTCTACCACACTGCATAGTGGCAGTCTCCAGACACAACCAATCATTTGTCTACTATACTCCAGTCAGAGAAGATAGGCTCAGTACATGGAGAAGGAAGAATAAGACCTATATCCTATACGGAGCAAGATCTGGCCTTATGCAGAGGTCCATCTCAGACTGAACAAATGCTTCCAGTAACCAAAACTAATCATCCATTAGTACACAATAATATACAATACTAACAAACCTCAAAAAGCCAATGCCCGTTTAGCTCACTTTAACAGTGAATACCATCACAATTTCCACACATCCACAAATGGGTTTGACATGGAACTGCTGAGCTATCTTAGAAAGAAAACTAAGAAAGTAACAACATTACTGAAACACGAAAATCTCAAAGATGGTCAGATATCAACAGGAAAATTGGACACTCGGTCGAGATAAATCTCAGCTACAACACTTGATCACTGAGACACTCAAATTCTACCAAACCAGAAGGTAGACAAATCTCATCCAAGAAACTGAACAGCAAACACTGGGATCTAGACAGAACTGGACCTGGGACATCAAGAGACCAATTAGCATTTTTTAGACCAAACTCAACAAAGACAAAATTCAAAACCACTCTTTTTCAACTCAACTCTAAAATTGAAATTAAAAACAGCCAAACAGTATCACGAAACAGCCATGGAATATATAAAAAAAACAGATCTCCTCAATTAACTAAGCTCAAAACAAGATTTATCTTTTCTTTCCAGGGCTCCTAATCAAATCATAAATGAAAAATAGCTAGGTATATCAAAAGCCCTCACATTTACAAGCCAAACTCACTCTTCCATCAAACTATTAATGTCCTTGGAAACACAATTAACAGACTAAACCACCAACTCAAAGTCACTGATCCATCCATAGTTGTACTTACAGAACAATAACTTCTTCCTAAAGATAAACTAATCAACATACGACTTGAAAATTATGAGTATATTGGGGGTTTCTCAAGACTAGACCACAGAAAAGGTGGAGTGTGGCAATTATTGCAAACCAAGACCTAGATAATGAACATCTGCACACTATCAAGTCTTCGAAAAAAAACATAATACTCTCAAAACTGCTCACACACCTGGAAAATAATCTCTTAAGCAGCCATCAACATGACTTTAGAAAAGGCAAGTTCACCATCAGAGCCATAACTGATCTAGTAGAAACAATCATTGATGCAACTGAAGAAGGGGCTACGACTGGCATTTTTTGGATTTCAGCAAAGCTTTCACAACCTGAGTCGTAAACATCTCCTGGATAAATTACAAACTCTAGTAATAAGAGAAGCAGTACATTTAAAGCTATATCAGCTGAACACAAGTAACGGGAGATAGTCCATATTATCAACAAGACATCTCAGAAAATCAGATCCACACAAGCACAAATAACAAGAGGAGTTCTGCAGGGATCTGTTCTGGGCCCTGTACTATTTATCCTATACAATAATGGCATAGTCTAAGTATTACGGAACAACAGTGAAGTATTCATATACGCTGATGACACTGCCCTCATTATTTCCCACAAGAACATAAGCAAAAACCTTCACAGGGTACAGATTCTTCAGAAGAGATCAATCAGAATAATAGCCGAACTAAGTTTCCGAGATTCCTGCAGGAGGGTTTTCAAAAAACTGAAGTTACAGACAATAGCCAATCTCTACAATCATTACTGCAGTAATCACCTACAAAATTAATAAAGTACCCCTTCAATTCTCAGAGACACATCTTTATACTACTATAAACAGCGGAAACTACAACCATTTGACTAATTTTGAAGAAAAAAAAACCTTCCTATATCGGAGCTAACCTCTACAACACCCTTCCAACAAAGCTGAAAGAACAGAGAGGCAAGAGGCATTTTAAAGAAACTCTTCTTGACTGGCTGCTTGAGAGAGTTCTATTCCATTGAAGAATTTCTGGACAGAGCAAGATTACCACAATAACGAATATGAAACTCTGAACCCATGACTGTACACTGTGTCCATGACAATAAAGAGAATTTTGCCTTTGTCTTTTGTCTGACCCAACTATAGTTGATTCCGTTTAAAAACCTGTGCTTGCATAGAAACTATCACAAATAGAGTACCTCTGCCATCTGGATTCTCCTTTGTCTCTTTGTCTCCTCTGTATAGGCGTTGTGCTCCGTCTCCAGGATAATCAAGTTAGACGACTCTGGATGCACAATAAACTTACGAGGAGTATATTCCACTGGAAATGATACCTGAAACACAATTGTACTTTTTAATAATTGTAACTTGTACATGATTATAAAGTGGATATTATAACTCAATAAACAATATGGCAATGTAGCATGTTCAAATAAAAAATTACACAATAATTGAGGTGAAAGTTTATTTGTACAAGCATTGTTGTATGCACTCTATGAAACATGCCAATATATAACTGGAATGTAGGGTTCATGTGCAAAAATTACAAAACTAAATATACTCTATATGTCAGTTTATTCAACAAACACGTTTCAAGTTTAACTGAAACGAAGTATGTATTCATTGCACTAAATTATGATTTAAAATTAAAATGAAAATATTATGAAAAAGAATTAAAAGTATATGAGTACTATGTAGACTGATAGTAAATGAATTTTTATTTTTAACTGAACGCATTAACCCTACAGCTGGCATGAAGAGAATTTTCCGTCGCCAAAGGTCCATCTGAAATATTCTCAAAGAGAATTAACAATAGTAACAATTTATTGTTCTTATTTCGATTATTGTACAAGATTGGACATCGTTCTCAACGGATAGCTAACGTGAACGTAATATGCGTCAGCCACTTTGTTGCACCATGCACGTTCTGTTGTGAAACAGTAAACAAGTGCCGGGTTTAGTCTTTGAGTTACAAATCCAATAGTATTTATGGAAAAATGTATTTTATAGCGTTTCGTGTTGTTATTACTGTGGTTTAGCTTTCTTAGGTTGTAGTTTTAGTTCTTTATTATGGGTGAAAGCTTTAGAGACTTATCATGTGATTTTAGAGAGTTCGTTTGGAATATCCTATTTCTAGTGATGACAAAGTTTATTCAAATATTAAGGTAAACCTGACAGACCATGTAGCAGACATGATATCCTAGTGTTCTCTCACAGTTGTGAGTCAAACAGAGAAGTTGCTCTTCCACCTGGTGATGTCCTTGACCCTGCTCATGAACTCGCGAAACTCTCCAACTTGAACGCCATAAGCTTGTGTGCCGTTTGCGAATAAAAAAGAAAACCAATTTCTTTTGCCTTGGATGTAATTGTGGAGTTCACCTCCAGTCCTACCATCTGCTTAAACACTAGGCCAGACCAGTTTCACAGGGAAGCCCGCAAATGCAGAGTGGAATTAAGTGACTCTTAGTGAAAGATGAAACTTTGTATATATTTAAAAAATTTAAATAAGGTAGTATTCAAATTTAGTATTTCATATAATTTTTGTTTCAAGCATCACACTTATATAAGTATAAATACAGTCATACGATTGTTTACCCATTAAAGATATTATTTTTTTAAAGATCAACCTGTTAAAAAAAAAAGTAAATACATGTGGCTTTTTTATATACAGCTATACGACAAATAAGTTTTGAGGTAAAAGTTTAAGATAACTATATATTTTTTAGGATTGGCACAAATTTAGAATAAGTTATAGGTTTACAGTTTTGATGTAGACCTTATTGCTAAGCTGTTACACAACAAAATATTATTGTTATTATAGTATTCTCCAAATAAATATGAATAAATTTAAGTATAATTATTTACATTTGAACTGAGTTATAAATGGAATACATTATAAAAAACATCTGCTTGGCAGTTGAAATAGACCCGCCAGTACAGAGTGACAAAATTGCCAGTTCTAGAGTTAAAAGAATACCATAACAAATCAATAATTAAAATAATAAAATAACTTTAAAAAAGAGATTTTTTTCAAATCTAAAACAATAAATTCTGATTTTTTTATTGTACTAATCCCTGTATAAAATAATTTCAGCTCAGTATAAAGTGACAGTGGCAAACACAAATGATGGCCAACAAACATTATATAGATTGTTTCAAACTAAACAGGGCAGTGCTACAAATGATTATAAAAAATCATCTTGTATGTAACAAAAACATTTGTATGCCACTATTTATTTTTTGTTTATATTTACCACATAAGCAAAAATTACTTTGAACTATAGTCAACTGGGATTGAGGTCTGATCTTTTACTGCCAGTTTACTGTTCATCTTCTCTAAAACCCCATAAAAGGCTTTAGAAACTTGTTATTTACGTTTATACAGTAAGGTTTTAAAAAAATACAATTAAATAAGTATGACTGTAAATGTTTTCTACACTGAAAGAAAAACAAATTACAATTATTTGAGTAGACATTTTTGTACCTCAATCCTCAATATAGTTTGGTGATTAGTTATAGACATGTAATTCTTTAAAAACGTTTTACAACTGTAATACAAATGTAATTCTGTATTATTTAATATAGTATAGATCACAACAAACTCATAAGAATAAATAAGTATATGAAAACACATTTTTAAGCAGGTAAATGTAGCAAGTATAAATGCTGCATATACAGTTAGTATTATGCCACTTTATTTATACAAGCATTTGCTGTATGCACACTTTGAAACATGCCAGAAAAATCTGCCATGTAGGGTTCATGTGCAAATTACCTAGTAAAATGTTGCCTATATACAATCATACATTTTTCTACTTCTTCTTACAAAAGCTGCAACACACATCTTGTATACCAATATAAAAAATGGTATCAATTTGTCTTTCAAGTGAGAATTACAAAGAAAACACTGTTGGTAACAATGAAATACCAAAATTTTCTCTAAAAAATTTTAGCATTAATTAGTTTTATTGTCCTTTCAAAGTTAAAAATTGTTTCAAGTCTTAACAAACAATAGACAATAATTATTGTCAGAATTGCAATTGCGTCTGAAACGTTACATTCTGGAAATGACTCAAAGAAAAAGTAAACATTGGTACCTCAAAGACCAATTAAGTCGTATAGTTTAAGAATTTATTAATTGAGTAAAATAAATTCTTTAGTAGCCTATCAGCTCTGTTATGGTATTTATACACCATTACTTATTGTTACATTTTAAATCTTTTATTTCTTTTAAATTTATTGTAATTGTTTTATTGGCTACTTAACACTGTACTTGTCTAATAGTTCCTTGAAAAATATTTATGATGATCAGTAAACCCCGAAACTACTAGGGCCTGCTAAGATCTATTTAATATTCAGCAAAAAATGCTTATATTATAATATGATTACCAAAACTGTGTTCTATTTTGAAAATTCGGTAAAGGACTAAATTTAGATAAAAAGGAATACAGTATAATGGGAAACAATATGTGAAATAGCTGTAAAATAACATGGGGGTCTCGGTCAGAAAGGGAACAGTAATTGATGGGGATGGATGACATCATGCCTAGGTGGACAGTATGTGTTCAGTTACAAACAAGACTAAGTTTTCAAATATTTCGAAATCACTGTTCTCCTATTTAGCAGCTTGATTCCCTCAGCTATATTTTTTAATAGAGTAATCATATGTCTTCTTATGGAACACTGCAAAACAATTTCTTGGTTACATTTGACAAAAGCACAAATACAAATTTGCATGTTTAAATAGAACCAGCTAATGTTTAATGAACTGAATTCAAATATGTCTTCATCTTGAGACTTACCTGGTTGAAAACGGCTCCCAGTTTCTCTAAAGCAAGAATTCTCAATGTATTTGAAGAGATGGCGACAATACCCTCAGGGCATTGCTCTGAGGAGAAACCTGATGCAAACTCTAGCGACTCGTACGACAGAGGTGTCAGGTGGAACCGGTTCTGATAGCTGTAACTTAGCCAGGATCTGCTGGACATGGCTAACACCTGTATACAAACAATCCATCAACTGAAGCGAAATTTACCATCTCAAATTTACAATATCAAGGATACATTCTACCTTCAATTTGATTGTTAAAAACCAAGACATTATTTAGCTGTGTAGTAAACAATCATAAATTATTCCAAAAGCTAAATTTATATTATATGGTAGTTTAAGTACTAAACTTAAAATTTCAATATAACCAATTCAATAATATTGTTTTCCCATTAAAAATGTTCTCTGAACAGGCCATTGAGATGGCCAGATCTGAGAACCTTTTCCGAGAAAGCCACATTAATAATAAAATATTATTTAACAAGATGATCTGCAACAAATGTATCATGATTTGGATGTGATTTGTTAATGAAAATCTTTAACACATAAGGTTTAAAACTAATTTCCCCCTCCCCATCAGTACAACTTTAGAAACAAACTAAATTTGTTAACAAATCCGTCTTCTTTTCAACTTGTCTGGTTAATGAGACTTTCTCTTTCAAAATATTCAATATTTCATTTTGTACCAACACTTTTTAATTTACTTCCCACCAGTTTTAACATTTATACCGTATTTAAAACCTTCAAAGCTAAGCTTAAAATGAATGCTGGTATGAAATACTTTTTTGATACAGAAGGCTCTGGTTGATTTTTCAGTTAAGTTTGAAGAGTTAATTAATTATGTTTACTGCTTTCATGAATATTACAGAAGGTATTCTCTTAATCCAATACCCTAGGGGTCAAACCTTGGTCAGATAAGAAAAGTCCGTTAAATCTAAAATTACAATTATAAAATATTATTGGTAAGCAAATTATTTAAGATAAGTTTTATTTCTACTCACCAAGCTGCACGTTGATAACAAGCAGTTTAAGTAATATGATACTTAATTAGAAGAAAACCAACTAAATTACTGTTGCAACCAATCACCTTTTTTTATTTAATATACAGTAACCAAAACAGAAAAAAATATAGTTGTCAAGACTTTTATATAAAATCTTTTTCATACATAAATAACATACACAAATAAGTCTGTAATTCACTTTTGTCCGTTTTCTTCAATTGATTTCTTTGATATAACCGCTTTAATCACTCCACTTTAACACTCCAACTGATGACTGACAGTACAGATGTTCATCAATACTGCTTGTGAACTGATAAAGACGGCACATCCATCGGTAAACTTTCCGTATTATTACACGAAAACCATTTAAGTTATAAAGACCAGTCGAATCCTCTACTCATAAATACCAATTCATTTTATATAGTTTATATTCGTAATATTACTCTTTGTCAATTGTTATCAATCCAAATGCTGTACGACATACAGCTGACAGACTATGCAGCTGGTGACGCACTGCACCGCCTTGAAGTTCTTTGTTGCAACTGTTATAATGCTAGGTTATAAAGTAGGTTTAGGCTAGTTGTTTATAATTGATTGCTATGTTGTAAAATGGGCAATCTTCGTTCTAAATGATATACGTGAACTATTGGATGATGAAAATATTAGTTCTGATGATGAAAAAGTGCATTAGTTTAGTAATGAAGTGCATGATGATATTTCTTTATCATATTTGTCAGGTAGTCTGGATGATTATAAACCGGTGGAATGTGAGTTGGGTTGTGAACATTGATAGTGACAGTGAAAACAATCATCATTTTCTGATATTCTTCTTACCAAAAGAATTCATCAAACACCAATATGGAAACATGTACTGCCAAAAGAAGTACATTCTTTACATTTTTATCAAAACAATTTTTGTGTTGTATATATGTTTTTGTTCACTACAGAACTATGTACTTTGTACATTTACAGAATCTTACTATCTAAAATCATGTGAGAGTTACATGGAGTGAAACTTAGAAAACAAAAAATTTACTATACACATTTATCAATTAATGTACAAATAAAAAAAATATTGTAGTGTATATTTTTATTGTTTTATATTTTTCTTTGGTTTTTAACAAAAAAATTGATATATAAACATTTATTACTTAACATTTAACATATATTTTTAAAAAATGTCTAAAAAATAAGCTGCACAAAGACAAAAACCAGTGTATCATTCTGAGAGTTTCTTATTATCAGTTGATGGGTTAAATAAATTAATATTAAGTCGACAGCATTTGTATCTCTTTTTTTCTAAACAGAGATGCTGCCTCATTGTATCCCATCTGTATGGCTCATTGTGTCTTCATTCCCTTCACTATCATGAAAAAATGTTTCTTCATTATTTTCATTCAGTACAACGGAAACAAAATTCATTCTTACAAATTTCACTATATACTCTTAGTAAAATACTTAAAAAACATAAGACTAAATTATCATTTTAACATTTATTAAAATTAAAACTTAATACCTGTGTGCCAACTGATACTAAGACAAATCGATGACAACTTGACATAGCGTATCAGTGGATTTGCTGTACCAATGTATAGGAAGTAACACTATTATATAGACAGTGCACTAACGAGCATTGGACACATTTCTTAAGATGGCAGAACTGAATTTTAAAATCTATACTAGTTTATTTTACTATAGTTTACTTTGAAAGGCTATCATTTTTATACTTATTTTTATTATTTTTTTTAAACACTAGCTAACTGTACTGACCGCTTGGTTGCCTTGCATCTTGATGCGGAAGAGTTTAACAGGCCGTGAGCCCAGATACCGGGTCCGGGTATCACTAAGGTCTCCAGTAACCGGATCAAGAACTGTACGCAGCAGCACACCATTGGTGAGACCAATGTTGAGGTAGAGAGTACCGCGTGCACTGTCGTCCTCACCGGCTCCCATCTCAACAATGCATAGTGATTCCGCAGCCGCTGGCAGTGCTTGCATGCTAAGTGGAGACAATCCATCCTGCACAATACACATTAATAGTTAACATGGGCTCTAAATAAAAATGTTTAAATGATTTATAGAAAAACAGCAAGATTCACCTAAAGTAATGTGTCACCTAGTATTAATAAAGTTTAAGTATACGTAACGTAGAAACTAATATTAAAAAAATAAAACTGCAGAGCAGATCAGAGAGGAGTAAGTTTAGAGTAGGTTAAAAATCTGCCAGTTGTTGCTCAGTAGATGTAAATAAACACTTAAACAGGAGAACAGCAGCATGCTTTTATTTTGAAGATGTATAAGTCGTGGCTTTTAAAAAGTATTTTTTTTAAGTCGTTCAAATTTTATGTTAAAATATTTATGTACTATCAGAAATTTATAATTCTTAAAATAAGTGTTACGATTAATGATAAACATTTACAAAATAATATTCAGTTACTTTATGAGCAATTTGCCACTTTCTAACTCCTCTTGTCTACACACGTATACAACCTACGAGCAATTTTTCACTTCCTTGTAAATCAAACTATGTCATACTTAATGTAACCCAAAATGCTGTGAATAAATACTTAAAACCACAAATAAGAATCCCTGTCTAGATCAATGTTTTTACTATTTATTTGTATATGATTTAAATGTAAGGTAATCAAAGCCACTTCAGTTATACACCCCTGAAAGTCAAAGGTAAAACGGAACTAGACACCTTTGACAAACCAATTCATATACGCATACTTACTACAATACACAACACATGTGCATTAACAAGGTATGCGACAACTTGTAAAAAAAAAAAAAAAAAAAAAAAAACAGTTTAAAAAAACCAAACTTTTGAAATATTAAGAAATTAAGGTGAAATTAAACATAAAAATACTGATAACCAATTCAACATTTAAAAGCAATTATTCATATGTTAGCTGTTATTAAACATTTAATTTGATCTAATATTAATAAATCTTAATTCCCTTTTATAATGCTTTAACTTACAAGTTTGATTAATGACCATTTTAAGGTGGTGTTACGCATAGCATGCTGCGATCATACGATTATGTGACGACTGCTGCCTGGCCAGCAGTACCCATGTCATGTTGTTTCCAATTAGTCATCCAAGCTACTACTCTATGGTAAACATGGACAAATGGAATTAGACATGGTTTCCTTTCCCTTATGCAATTATTAAAAATTAAAATAATTGTATTGTGATCGAAGATTTTGCAATTTAACGCTCTGTAGGACAGGAGAAGAATGGAGTTTCCACCATGTCTGGAAAACTGAAGATGATAAGATTTTACTGCATTTTCATTTCAGTTCCAATTTAAGACTATATACTCAATCACCTAGATGACATTAAGTGAAACATTACATGGACAAAATAGTTTTTCACAGTAATTTAACAACTACTGGGCATGGGCCACCCTTAGAGGATGTTGGGTAAGAACACATAGTGAGGAGGGGGTAACCATGACCAAATGGGTACCAATGAACTGTATTCATAACACCAGCCATGCCCCACACTATGCCACAATCATACATCTACATTATGTACATACTAATAGATAAACCCCTTAAAATTATATAGATCTATGTTTACCTATGTTTACGTTATCAAACCTCCTTGGTCACCATCCTCCATTAGATGTTAAGAGTCACTTCTACCCTAAAATTAATTCTTAGGTCCAGTATGCATTAATAAAATGTCTGTCCCAACTAGGGTCAAGGAAAAATATATATAAAGGCTTCTACCAAACAGGAATTACATTGAAACTGTAAACCAACGCCACTTTTCAAAGGGTGAACCTTTTGAGACCAGATTTGTGTTCTCCTAATAGATCCCTTTATTTGATTCAACCTATCCTCTCATTGAAGATTTGCTGCTGGCTCCTTTTGGGCCGTCCTCCTGATATGATATAAAACTGCTATTACTTCAAAAAATATATATTTTAGGTGTAGTAATAATGTACTACATGTTATTGCTTTATCTGTATCATTCAGAAAATATTAAGCCGGTGCATGGATTATGAACTTATGCATGTAAAATACTGTAAAATCTTCAATCGTTAAGATTTTGCAGAAAACTTATTGTATCAAAAAATAAAAGTCAAACCATATTTTAAAGGCTGACAATAAATAAAGTAGTTTTTCTGAAAAAGTAGACACCTCTTAACACTTGATGCTACAATTATGTAAAACCAAATGATAAAAACGAACCCCATTACCCTCCCACACTACTAATATGGGACGGATTGAGAGGACTTATACTAGCACAACCTAATGTGTTATATAAAACTAGTTCACTTACATCAGGGTCCAGGGAGATGATGCGCACTGTGTTGTCCGCCAGACCCACGGCTAGGAACCGAGACATCTGCTCCCCAGAGGGAGCATTCCCCAGTGCCATACAGACCACATCACTAGCCATCTCCTTGTGTGTATCATACTCCTTAAGCTCTCCCGTCTGCAATGAAATCATCACATTCAATATAGAAATGAGCTAGTCGTGATGTCTCACTTAACCACGACTTTACCAACACTAGAGTTTATTTGAATTTTTTGGGATGAATTGATAGTGAGGACTATATAACTCTCTCTGAAAATATGAGCATATATTACTAGTTTCAACAAATGTTAGTGTATTGTGACATAGCAAATTAATATTTGATATAGTGCATTTCTCAGGCATTCAGACCAGTACTCTCATCATATTAAGCTCCAGCAAATACTGTGCCTCATCTAGTTAGTTATTTATTGCTGGTTTATGCCCAGTCAAATTATTGCATTACTTAAAAATCCTATGCATAGTAATATGAACTAAGATTTAAATAATTCACTATCAACTGACACAATATATACAAATAAATCTGAGATATAATAAATATACCTTTTATTAACACACTAGAGTCTGACCTGGTATTTATTGAAATAAAGGCCTAGACTAAACAATACTATATATTCGTATTTTTAGATTTTCTTTCTTAAATTAGTATCTGTAGTTATCAGTAATATTATTAAATTAAAAACTTCAATATTAACAGTTTTTAAGCACAAATTTGTTAATTTATACCTAAAACTAGTGAAACTTGATTATTTTATCTTATTAGTATAACAGTATTTAACTATCAAAATATTTATTCAAATTTACAAGAGCTCATTCAACTTAGTGACCAAATATTCTTTGGGTTATATTGTTGAAAAGTCTGGCATGCAAATGGTAACATTCGTTGTTGTAGCTACCAGTGGAATTTATTGACAGGTAACAAGCAGAACTATTTAATATTATGAATCAGACGGCACTCAGGTATCTGTGTAACAAAATTGATAAATAGCATGACAATATTTCAAGCGCGAAACACATGATAATTTGAGCAAGTAAGAGTGTGGTCGAATAATGAAACTGTCACTGTAACATTATACTTACTTGTACACAACTTGCAGAAATCTTTTAACATTTAATGAGTAGTGCTCATTGATTTTTCAAAATTAAAAAACATCCCATGATTTCTACATGCATTACAGGAAAATGGCCTAAACTATGATTTCAAAAATTTCAGAATAAGTATGAAACAAATTTGGTTATAATTTACTTTTTAATCAAATTATGTGACATTTAAAATAAATGGATAATTTATTAGGTAGAATGCATTTACAGTACTAATTATAGAGGTAATACATAATCAAAAAGATGTTTTAAATTTACCACGTCTAATAGAATAATATGGTTTAACTTCAAGAAATATAGTATTATGGAAAGTTATAGTTAAATCAACATAGTAAATCTAATTACTAGTAAAAATGATTTATAGTGGCCAACTAAAAGCCTTCAATACAACATAAAAATGAATCTAATTAATTTCTTTCATAAAATTAATCAGTTAAAATTATTTTTGAAATTCTTAGCAATAAAGGTTTTTTTTTAATATGTTTAAGCCCTAATGGTTAGACTCACAGCATCCATCTCGAAGTAAACCAACTCGCCACCAGTGAGGGCTATTACCACTTGCCGCTGGTTTACCGCACACTTGACTATCTGCTTCTTGCCTGTGACCTTCCAATCCTGTAGTCGCTTGTCAGACCGGATGTGTCTTACACCGTTTGGGTACACCTGTCACACATGATATCAATACTGAGTCTAGAGGCATATAGTTATTCTATACTAGATTGACAGTAAATAATAAAATGAATGTGTAATATAACCAGCTGTTTAAGACACACATCCCTATTTGAAGGTACAAAAAAGGTACTTTTCAAGAAAAATAAAGATGGTCTTATGTATTTTTTTTGGTACAATTCAACTTTACAATTTTATTTTAGTCTTAAGAGAATGCGAATCTGTATGTGTGAGACTGTTACATATGTTTTCTGTTATATGTTGTTACAAACAACTCTTAAGTTTGAAAATACTTTAAAAATGTACTATTAACCCTGGAACTGGTGGTTATATTTCTCTCAGTGGCGGAGTGTTTTTAGTATTTCATACATTACCTTATATTTATTTTACTATTACATATTTACTATAAAGTACCTATGTCATATTATATATTTTTTTATTCAGCATTGTTCAAGGAACATTTTTCACATAATATAAATTAAAACAAAAAAAATCCTTACTCTACTTCTTCATGAAAAAAATGTTTTTTAGAAAAAAGAAAAGTTAGTTTAAGTTTTTGATTTTGTAAAATTGTTGTTGTTAATTATATGCAAAATCCAAAATATAAAAAAGAAAGAGCATTTAATTCTGAGTAAAAATAAAACACGTAGTTTATAAGGTATTTATTTTTACATGTGGTACAAAACGATACAAACGATACAAGACTCATACACTGACATTCGAAAGTGCTACTTACCAACAAAAGTAAGAACTTCAAAGCTCTCTTGGATTTGTACTGTCTTGTAACTATTAGTTCATATTAATTTTCTATTTTTTTATTTTTTATTATATATTTTTTATTATGTTCTAATTGAATGTCTAAATCGGAATCCTCATTGTTGCTTATTTCATGTACAACTAGTTCTCGAATGTTACTTGAACAATCACGGAAATTACGATCCATTACGTAAACACGCACAAAAAACATACTATTATATTGTGTCATATACACAACCATCATTACAACAAACTCAAAAAACAATAAACCAGACAGAACACCAAGTAGCTGACGAAATAACAATAGCCGAATGAACCAGTTGACTCATCGCTGCGCGCGCAACTAGCGCAGTATGCGGGAGAATGTAAACAAACAGTTCAGAGATTATAAAACGTATGGACTTGTAACGAAACGATAAAAATATTTATTAGTATATTATTTACATAAATTGAACCTTCCTCTTTCGATTGGTATTAATACCGATACTCTTTGATCGTGTTTTAAGTACGCAATATTGAGAAATAAAAGACATTAAAACGCCCGATATCGGGCGCTGCCATCTAGGATGCAACTAAAACGCCCGATATCGGGAGTTTGCCAGTTCCAGGGTTAAAAAATACAAAAATTTTCTTTAAACTTTTAATGAGTATGGTTATTAGGTTAAGAAGTTATGGATTTACAAGACGCTACACAGAATTAAAAATTAAAGACAGTTTAAGCACATAAAATTATAAACCTATATACACATATGATTGTATGCATCTATCTTATTTTAATAAGAGAGAGAAATTTTAATAAGAAAGATATTGTTTATTTCCAGAAGTGTTATACTAGCATAAATTGTCGAACATTACACAAATTTGTCTGATATTTCATAACCTCTAATATTAAAACATCTTAAAATCCGATTTGCATATACAAAAATAATTCAAACATTTAAATTAAATTAAAACTAATTTTTCCCAATAAATTATTGCTTTAATTGCATTTTTCAGCCATTTTATACAACCATATTCATTCAGGAAAACCACGAGTTAAAAAAATTAATGGTAGCCTTTACAAATCAATAACATAAGATATTGCTTGTAAAAATAATTTTATATGTAAAATTACCTTATAAGGTTCTGGCGATGATTGTGAATATAATCCAAGCGATAATGATGGAAGTATGAACTTGTGATGGGTAAATCCAAAATTTTTGAATCTCGAATCAGATTTTGAATCTTAAAAAGTCAATTCACGAGTTTCGAATCCTATTAACTTTTTTAACCTAAGTGATTTAACCTAATTTTAACCTAATGATTTTTTTTTATCACCGCCAATCCAATTTTTTCCATTCTTAAATCTTTTGTCCAAAATAAAAAAGTAATCCAAGAATAACACTCTATTGTTAAGGGATTTGCAGAGAAATAGCTATATTTTAAGAACCAAGTCAAATCCTATGCAACACACACGTAATAGCAATTGGTAATTAGCGTTACTTCCGATCAGCGGTCATCCGCAAATAGACGCATTAGACTCATGGAAATGAACAAAAATAAATATAGAAAATATTTATGCAAACTGCAAACAAGATATTATTTATAAAATGATAATTTGTTAATAGGTTACCTAACTACAGGTTTTCATACACAAATTACCAGTATTACATTTTTGCGATCTCTAATTTGCATAAAGCCAATCAGATATCGTCTGCAAATAACTCTTGTGTAAAAAGACAGTTCACTTTTAAAAAATCTTTATATACATAAAATGTTGTTAATGAACATTTATTTGAAAGTGTTTCAAATTTCAATGCTCTACTACAAAATTTTAGTGGGTGAAGTGACTAAAGACAGTAGTTTGTAAGCAAATACTTCGTTTCCATGAAGAAAAATTACAAAAGAGAAGTTTTGACACACAAAATGGAAATTTATTACCAAGTGTATAGCTAATCTAAAATTTTAAACAAAAGTGGTTGAAGATGTAAAAGCCATTATATTTTGGGAATGTATGGAATACATGGAATTATTGACTTGTTAATTACAACAAAAGTGTCTTCAATGCCTTTTGATCACAGAGCTCTTTCCCAGAGTACCACCAGAACTGACAGTTTTACTTCTGGATGATTTGAGCATTGCATCTTATTGTGTGGCCCAGGGGGAGACTGTAAACCACAAAGCAACAACTACCAACCTACAGTTCCAGACAGCCTAGAGTTACTGTTTATTGAAAGATATTGGTTATTCACTTAATTTTAATAAATTGCTATTAGTTCATAGAAATCGTTGAGACTATTCACTTCACCCATAATGGTATATACCAAACTCTTACATTTTCACCACAGCTGTTGTTGGTAGTTGACCCACATTCAGAACTGTTGTTATAATCATAATGTTTCAGGTGAAACACGGACAGATAATCACATCATTATGTGGGGCAGTTGACAATTCATTAATTGCAAAACAAAGTGTGCCATCCAAACTCACCTGGACCGCAGCATCGTCGCCAAGCGCAGAGCAGGACAGTGTGGGGGTGATCCCGAGGAATCCAGAATCCGCCACTTCTTCCACAGTCTCACCAATAGACAACACCAGGGTGGCATTGACGAAAGATACAATGATGTATGCATCATACTCATCTGTAACAGACAGTCTGACTTCACAGTCTCTGAAGCTGATGTGGTGATTTTGTGACTTTTATTACATCATTCACAATATGTGTAGAATAGTATCTGAAGAATTGTATTCTCAAAAAAATACTAATAAGAAATTACTCTGATATATGTGATATGCATATTTAACACTGAGAAATACTGAATGTCACGTAAATCCAATATAGGACATAAAGAATATCAAGCCATTTGAAACAAATAACTTAGCATTGTATGTCAATAGCAGGAATTATTATTAGGTAAAAAAACTACCTACTTTATGAAGTTTCAAAACTATTCTTATAAAGTTTAAGTTTACATAGCTGGGTTAAGATAATAAAATAAAAACAATGTCTAGGTTAGGACAAATGAACAACCCATACTAAATTATTGATTTAAAAATCATTGCATTACTTATGAAATTAGGTACAAGCCCTGCAATTTTTGGATAGACGGAATAGACCAACTGGAGGATTTCGATTAAAATCTCATGGCATTTATAAGTTTGTTAGATAATTAAACAGTTATTAGTAATTATTATACATTTAGTTCATTGATGATTTTCTTTCACAATTATCCATTACACAGAAAATCATAACTTACATATAAAGACAATATTGTTCTTTGTTTAGTTTGTTTTAGAAAGGTTGTGAAAGGATTTATTTACAGACATTTGCCATTGTTCAGTGACATTAAAAAGTGTTACTGATTTTTTTGGTATCACTGCACAATGTCAAATGTCCTGTTTCCTTCACAATATTGTTATCATTACCAGTTACATCACAGCAATGGTAGCCATATTACCACATGTCAGCTGCTGTAACTCCCTTGGTACTGCAATAGTCAGTTTTGTTTTTATATTGTGGAAATAGGTAACTAATGGAGAATCATAATTAATAAAAAAAGCACATTTGGGACTATGTTACTATATTGTGGGATATTGTTGTTTATTGACCAAACAATTACAACATTATTTTTACTTAATAACACCATTAAAATATAATAACCATTAACAATAAAATAATGTTTAAAACATTAACAACGCTTTTTTAAATTTTATAATTGGCTAGAAGACTCACTCAACGAGTTTAAAAAATTTTCTTTAATTTCTTTCTGCCTTTATTGCATGAAGCTTTGGTTCGATGATGGTGCAAACCATTCCATAAGATTAGGCTGAATGTTATAATTATTACAAATAAAATAAGTACAGACATTTGACATTTCAATGTGTGACACATAGCAACACATCTCATTAGGTCATTTTCTTCAATAAGTTTGGTAAAACTTTTATTATGTTTCATCACGTCCTAATTCCCTAGTGTATCGGTTTATTTGCATATAGACAAAAAGAAATGTTACATTACGTGAAAAATGTCCTAATTTGACTATACTTATTTAATATAACCAACTAAATAAATTATTACTACTGCCTATTCTGTCAACATTATTTAACATTCTCACATCTTAGTTTAGACATTTTGTCGATTTTAACTTTATAGCAACATGAAATATTTAGATGAAATCCACATAAGTCATAATATATGCATGACTCAGAAAGAAAGTTAAAGTTAAGCAGTAGGATACAATATCTTCACACAGTCTTCATTTCCATCTTCCAACTTACCTCTGAGAAAGGTTTACTTCATCTCAACCCAGCAACATCTGGAAAATAAAACAACTGGTGTTTGATCAGTTTTTCAAGTGATCTTCACCAGTTTGTTAGTAAGGCTTTATCAGAACCTACTGTTTTGGGCAGTGCTGGTAACTTTTTATGGATCTGAAAAAACAATAATGAGTTTAGTTAAGTCCTCTTCTGTTCCACTGAACTGCAGCAGGTGGCCATTGGTTAACTGCATTCTTGTAGCCCTCATAAGCCCAAGTACAATCCAAAATGCTTAAAGGATTGTATCTAACTTTTAATATTTTTAGTCTGGAATTCTGTACAACTTCACTCAAAGTAGTAAAGCGCTAAAGGAATGCCAACAAAAAGTTATATGGAAAGAATTTAATTTTTTTACCTGTCCAAACTCTATGATTGGTGATATAGAAAACAAACAAAAGGTAAAACATTTAATTTTCATTAAAACCACTCCTTTTGGCTTTAAGAAGGTTTAAAAAAATGTTTACGAATGGTAAAAAAACACAAATACATAATCAATATAGCCACTTAAAAAAATATATGGTAATATAAAAGTACAAATTTAAAATTCACTTTTTATGGTTCAGTCTTGTAGTTAATTATTTTTTAACTAACTTTCAACTTATAACTTTAAATACGTGATACTAAAGCAAAAATTCTATTTAAAAACGTTTTCTGATCACTAGAGATATTTTGAAAATTGAGATCCGTAATGGTAATTAATAGTTTGCTAGAACATACTCTCACACAATCTGAAACAAACAAATACTACTTACTATACTACGAGACATATTATTGCAAGCCTGGGTCATGGCAAATACACTGTTGATTAATGACAGGTCTGGAAATTTGTTTAAACCTTGCATGACTATAGAAGATTAGTTCCATGTGATAAAACTAGAATTTAAAATTAATTATCAATGACTTGCAATGATATGTCTTGTATTATAGTATAAGAAATAACATCTCATTGTTAGAATAACAACAGCTGTGCTACATTGCATGCATAATAGATATAACTATTATGATGTAAATAATATTGTAATAGTTACCAAAAATATAGATATTTAAAAGAACACAACAATGATATATTGAACATTCCTCATTGTTAGATAATTTCTGAACATTTTTCAAAGGCATAAAAATGAAAAAGAGTCTTTTACCACAAGCTCCGAGAGCAACTCCATTTCCCAAGATCCTCTTTTTTGGAAATTTTGCAGGTATGTTAGTATAGCTAATAGTATCTTCTACCCCCCCCCTTTAGATTCTATTTCTAAAACATGTGTTTTGATGTCTACTTCCTAGATAACAAACATATTTCATCCCCCAATTTACTTTGTGGGGGGAGGAGGTAACCTTGTCAAATAATATGATAGGGGATGTGGAGGTATAAGTATTTGTACTAGTTCTACTAAAACAAAAACATACAAATATATAAGCACGGAAGAAGTCATTAAAAGTATGTATTGATTACATCCAAATAACCCCCCTTTGGGAGGGTATGGGGTACAAGTACAAAATGCCCAAACAATATGATTAAACTAAAACTATGTTAATAATAAAGGTAATAAATATAACAAGGTGTCTGGTTGTTTACCCAATCATTTTTAAATGTTACATATCAGTCTAAAAATTAATATTGAATTTGTATAACTTTACTTGACATACATGGCCAGTTTCGATAACAAAGTATGTAATAGAAAAGAGAAGTACGTTATCTTTCTCAAGCAGGAAATTAAAACAGATTATTATTGGAGTATGTTAGTAGTCTAAATTTTACCCCACATACACATTTTTATCAAAATCTGACAACTTTTAAAAATAGGGGAGTCATGGTACTTCTCCCTAAGGGGGTAATTTCGACAGTCAACAAGGAATTTTACTGTCCTCTTCTGTGCTTAAATCTTTGTATTTTTATGTATTACTAGAACTAGTACAAAATTATTGATACCCCAGATACTTTTTATGTTATTTGGAGGTTTTTCATGATATTTAGCTGGAACTTTTGTCCCCACCTCCACCAAAATAAGTTGGTGAGAGTAAAAAATCTTAGGTTTAGTTTTCCAGAAAATAGGCATTGAAACGTGTTTTAGAAAAAAAAAACTATTAATGGGAGGTCATGTTCCCTCCTCAAGGAGAGTCAGAGGGTAACAAAATATGCTACCATTTTGTTTCTACAATTGTTAGGGGCTTTAAATTTCACTAATACTTTTAAAACCTACTTATTAATTGTGTAGAGTTTAAAAATGTTCAGTGCATAAATGAGCAAGTAATAAATTGGCAAGTAATATAAAATCAAACGTTTAAACTTCATGGGACACCTAGTACATACTAGTAGTAGTAACAAATGAAAATTTTTCTTCAGTATTTCTTAAATTTGGAAATACAGGTTGTTTTATACCCTTCTCACAACATTGCGGTTAGCACTAACTATGAAACTACTTTACAAGTTGCTTTACAAGTCAAGTAGTAAAGTTTGTTGAAAATGTAATGTTTGTTTAAAACCTATTTTGGAGTTTGGCTCATTGAGAACACATAAATATTGTATTTGTCAAGACTAAAGCCCCGCTTGATGGTTAATTATGTCATAAAAGTGAAGATAAGACGACTCAAAATAAGTTACTGGCCATTATAGTGAACCTAAAAAAATCAAAATGAGATGCTATCCCAATAAGAGGAATGAAAATTAAATATTCTGCACTGCCATTCTAACTACAAATAGCACGTCCCAATATCAGACATATACCAGCTGCAGTATTTAAATAGTTGTCAGAAACATCAATGTTATTGATTTTTCATACAATTATTTGAAGATTTTAACAGCAAATCTACTTGTTAAGGATATCATAATTCCATATTACATCTGCATTGTAAACACAAGCAAATCAACATGTTAAGGATATCTAATTTCATGTTACATCTGCATTGTAAACACAAGCAAATCAACATGTTAAGGATATCTAATTTCATGTTACATCTAGCGAACCTAAATGTTAGGGATATCATAATTCCATATTACATCTGCAATGTAAACACAAGTAAATCTACTTATTAAGGATCAACATAATTTCATGTTACATCTGCATTGTAAACAAAAACAAACATGAAGATTTGCATAAAACATTTGTTACTGTGTTTTTAATTCCTACCTATAAACTAAATTTTCACTATAAAAGTTTTAAACTATGCAGACAACTTAATCGTGTAAGTTTTCAACATTTTCACCACTTTTTAGCTGACCATGTGATTTTGCATTCTCAATACTATATTCATTAAACTGTTCGGAAAACCAGAAGTCATGTCATGTGATTAACACATTGGTGATGGATTTGTGCTCTAGTATCTTAGCACATAGACTCTAAAGATATAGCAATTAAGCACTGAGCAGTAGCCGCTGTGTATTACAAGCAAACTGAAGGTCAAGACAAAGGTTACATTTTACAAAAGTGTTAATAAAACACTTGCCCTTGTTATATTTTCTTTATCACTGTTAGGGTTTTATCTTAAATATATCTAGCATTTTTGTTGACACTGTAATACTATAACATCTACAGCAAGATTGTGTTCCAAGCTTGATTCACTCTGACAGAAATGTTCCTGAAAGAGGCGACAAGTTGATATTACTGTTCGCACCAACTGGACCTTCGATAACATTTGTTATCAAAGGGACAGACTGTGCTATTTTGATTTTTTCATCAGGTTTACATACACAATAGGTATTTCCCATTTAATTAAATCTTTAAACCATGACAAGCTATGTATAAAATATCTACCTTTACAATAAATTTCGAGATAAAACTTTGTATTAGTCAATGTAATTTGAACATTTATAGCTAAAAGGTCTAAAATCAGTCTTAAATATTAATGAATTAATAACATATGAACAATTGGAATCAGAATTAAAAAGCTCGATTTTTGCCATCATCATTTTCTAGGTAAAACAACAAGTATTCATCACTTCCCAATCATTCAACTGATTTCATGTTAATTCCAAAACTTGTTGATTTTTTATTTACTATAATTTTATTTTAATTTATACTTTAATTGCCACAAACAATAATTACATTCTTTATTTTATTGAAATTTATGGTTACATTTTCAGAGATAACTACTCGAATTTTATGGTCCGAAGGCTAAATAAAAAAAATTAGTTTTGGGAGATAATGACATTTTTTAACATTATTATTTGATGGAACCAAAAATACCCAAAATAGAAACAAAAATTGATTTACCTTTACATGAAAGTCATGTATTAATTTTGACATAGAAGCCCTAAACAGTAACTGCTTGCAGCAAAGTAAATAAATGCTACTTTGATTGGCTGCAAAAAAAACAGAGAGCACTTCTTATCAGTTAAAAAGAGAGCACTTCTCATCAGTTAAAAATTAAAGAGTTTACACAGAATAGAGGCTATTTGGTCTAAGAGGTTAGTAATCAGCACAGTTTCCTGCACAGGAAACTATGCATCATCGTCCAAGTCAGGAACAGTTCGGCTATCAATTAATTACTAATGTGTTTAACCCTAGAACTGGCGGTCATTTCATCCTGTAGTGTCGGGCTGTTTTGGAGCTTCGCGCAAGGTTTTTTTAAAAAAAATATAAAAAATATAAAATAAAAGCAATATAAATAAGAGTATATATTTTTGTGTTCAGAATTAAACGTAGAATTGCACTATATTGTAAAATTAACCATCAAAAATTTTCTAATAAACACTTTTTTTAATCAAATATACAATTTACGAAAAATATTTCTTAAATTTGGGGGGGACCATACCTAGCAAATGAAGTTATAGTGAGAAATATTTATAAGTGAGATAGCCATTCTGTGTCAAATTTTATCTAGTTTCAGAAAAACATAAACATTATACACATTTATGAAAGCATCATAAAGCTATAGAACAAAAAGCAGCGATGCGTATAAATTCTGAAAATCGGGTGTACACGTAAGACTTTGGTAAAACAAGTTTTGCTAATACATTTATCTATGAATACATGTTATTTTGCATATTTTATTACTTAGAATAAAATATAATATACAGTAGTAATGAAATAATTACCATAAATTATTTTTTGAAAAGTAAAAAAAGTTAAATTTTGCCATTATTCAAAAATTTTGCGAAAAATTTTCATTCAGCAAAATATAAAATAGTTTCTAAAACTTGTACTATATCAAAATTTATAAATTTATGGTTTATAAGTAATAGGAAATATTATGTAGTTAGAAAACTATAAATATAACTAAAGATATTGAAAAAATATAGAATAACCCAAAAAAGTTATTATATATAACCAAAGAAATTACAGGAAATATATATTTTATTGTGAAAACTATCTATTTACCAAAAATAAATAGTTACTTCAGAGCTAAAAGAGTGCTATAAATAACGTTTAGTAAGTGAAAAGAATAACAAACTATGTGAAATGAATTTTAGCCAAGTCATTTTGCCATAACCTACACAAAGCCGGTAATTTCTCAAACATATTTCAGTAAATAGAAATTGATTTATTCTAAAATATATATGTTTACACTACTACGACATCAAACAACACACTACACATTAAATACGACACTAAAACACGCGTAAAACTATTAAAACTTACAAATATCCACAGCTCGGCACGAAAGTGATACAGAACGGCAGCGGCAATATGGCGGTCACTAAAAACGGCGTCGCGTTTTCTTTTACGTTCAAAATAACAAGCTTGCTACGTCATAACCATAATACAAAGAGGAATAAAACTCATCTGTTTCTTAGCATTTTTCTTCCCGAATCCAATGGTGCATGAATTATATCGATACGTTACCGGAGTATATTATAAAAAGTAATTATACGAGGGAATGTTTGATCGACAAAATTTTGACGGTTAACACCACAAAAGCGGCATTAACCGACATAATTATGTCGATTAACAGTTCTAGGGTTAAAGCTAGAAACAATCCCCACATTTCAAACTCCTGTTTTTTCTCTCCTAATTTACTAAATGCAAAACACAACTATGCAGTTTGGTATTAACATCCTTATACAACTTATGTATTTAATCGAACCTATAATAGAAATCTTTTAAATCTTGATAATGGAAAAATTAATCTTATGTCCTTCTAAAATTATTTAGTATCAAATAAATGCTCCCTCGAAAGGATAAAATTCTACATGATTGGCTAAATTAAAAATTTATTGAGAGTGGCACTAAGGCAGAGAACCAAACTTTTGTGGCAGCAATTATATTTGCATTGAAAATAATAAAAATGAAAACAAATTGTAACCATACAAGACTTATACAAAACAATGACAAATACATATTGACAAAATTAACCAAATTTGTAAAAAGTTAATTAAAGACAATTCCAACAAATAACAACTTGCATAAAATGCAGTTTGAAAATATAGCACAGGTCAAGAGAAGATGAAATATTGTAAATCTCAACTAACTGACCATCGACTCGTTTCTTGACGGTCCACACAGCGTTGGGGTTGCCAGGTAACTCGGAGACAGCCATCTCTGAAACCTCCAGACCATGGCGCAGAACACGTATAGAGGAGCGGGGTCCCCGGCCACACGCCATGTACAGCTGCGGTGTGTCCTCATTAGCTACAACAATCACCACTCACATTAACTCCTTGAGGTAATAGTTGTTTAAACTTCTTCAAGCCTGGTAGGAGCAATTCAATTTGGTAAAAATGTAGTTTGGGTTTACCCTAATACAGGGAGCGGCAATAATTTTCGTCCCTGTACAGTAGGATAAAGGGAGTTAATGGAGTATTGTATATGTTATTGTATATAGCCTACTTTATGCCATTATTGCAGCCATGGAGCAGTGGTACAGTGTACATTATTTGTAATATCAAGAAACCGAGCTATGCTCAGTTTTATTTTTTCTGGTAAATCATGTTTTGAGATTCATTTTATGATATACTTGTCCGCAAACGATAAAAATATAAACGCCATGGCTATTTATTGCTCTGTCATTTTCTGCATTAAAAGATAACATACGAGGGCTGTTCAGAAAGTAACCTCCGGTCGATTGAAAAAAATACACCAAGTTAAGTAAAAATATTTTAATATATACATCTTACAACTACATCTTTGCACTATTTTTCGACATAGTCTCCATCACGATTGAGGCACTTATCGTATCTCTTCACAAGCTTTGAAATTCCTTCTGCATAAAAATCACCCGCCTGTGCCTTGAGCCAGCCTGTGACCGCATCTTTGAGCTCTTCGTCGTCATCAAACCGCTGGGACCCGAGCCATTTCTTCATATGCATGAAGAGGTGATAGTCGCTTGGCGCCAGATCTGGGCTGTAAGGTGGATGGTTGAAAACGTCCCACTTGAAGGACTTAAGAAGGGCTGTTGTTCTGCAAGCAGAGTGAGGACGGGCGTTATCGTGCAAAAAAACGATACCGGAAGTCAGCATACCACGGCGTTTGTTCTGTATAGCCCGTCGTAATGTTTTTAGTGTTTCACAGTACACGTCTTGATTAATGGTCGTCCCACGTTCCATGAATTCAACCAACAACACCCCTTTGGCATCCCAAAACACCGTTGCCATCAGTTTTCTGGCAGAAAAATCTTGCCGGGCTTTTTTTGGTTTGGTAGGCGAATCTGAATGTGCCCACATCTTTGATTGTTCTTTTGTCTCAGGGTTTACGTACTTAATCCAGGTTTCGTCACCGGTCACGATTCTGTTTAACAATGGTTCTCCTTCGTCCGCATAACGTGACAGAAAGTCTAATGCAGAGGCCATTCTTTGAGTTTTGTGGTGGTCGGTAAGAATTTTGGGCACCCATCGTGCACATAACTTACGGTAACCCAATCTTGCTGTCACTATCTCGTACAAAAGAGTCTTAGAAATCTGTGGAAAATCAGTAGACAACTCCGCCATTGTGAAACGTCGATTTTCACGAACTTTTGCATCAACTGTCTGAACGAGTTCGTCAGTCACCAAGGATGGTCTACCACTCCTCTCTTCATCATGAACGTTTTCTCGTCCACTTTTAAATAAACGTACCCATTCACGGACAACTCCTTCACTCATAACTTGTGGTCCGTACACGGCACAAAGCTCACGATGAATAGCTGCTGCAGAGTATCCTTTGGCTGTAAAAAAACCGTATAACAGCACGCACTTCACATTTGGCGGTATTTTCTATTGCAGCACACATTTCAAACTGCCACAAAAACTAAACTAGTGCAGGTACGATGTTCACTCGACTACAGCTTGATGCCGACTGACCTGCTTAGTGCGTGAATGCACAGATGGCGCGCTACTCCCCTCCACTACCCGCACTGTGACCAACCGGAGGTTACTTTCTGAACAGCCCTCGTATATATATATATATATATATATATATATATATATATTAAAAATAGTAGAGGATCCAGAATTGATCCTTGTGGGACCCCACAATTAAATTATTTCCATTCTGACAACAAAATATTTTAAAAACAACTGTGTACCTGAATCAAAATGAAAGATAACAGTTGATCCAGCACAACTAGAGAAATGAACGTTGTAATAGAGAATTTTATTCAAGAGAAATTCATACACCTCACAGTCGAAAGTCTCACAGGACAAATCGCAGAACATAGCAGCTGTGCCCAGCAGCCTGTCCAAGCCGTCTGTCACTCTATACACAAAATATTCAATGGTCTGAACTGTGTTTCATCCAGCTCTAAAACCATATTGCTCATTTGCAAACATAATATTGTGTTCAAAATTATAAATTATTTGATCCGTCACTAGTTTTTTCAAACACTTTGTAAAAGGCAAGATTGATACTGGCCTGTAGTTTTCTGAATTTTGCTTACTTCCTTTCTTGAAAATAGGTTTTATTTCTGCATATTTTAAGTTGGTAAAGAACGTAACTGGTCTCAAATTATCTATTTAATAAAATACAAATGAGTAAAGCAGCTTGTTTTATCTAATCCACAGGAATTTAATTCCGACCTCATGACATTGTTTTTCAGTTATTTAGTTGTATTACATAATTATACCGTGTGAACTGATACAGGCTTAATTGGATTAGTGTTTGAATTTTGAATTAGACAAATATGAAAGTACCTACTTTTTGGCATAACTATTAATTAATTAAGACCAAATTTTTGTATTGATATCAGAACAAGTGGGATTTGAATCACTTCTTTTATTGTTTCAGCCCATCCCTAATAAAAATTGTCATACCATTATTTTATAATAGGAATATTTCTAAATAACCAATAATAAAGGAATCAACATCACATTTTGTTCAGATTGGTTGATCACTAGAATTAAGTACGAGAAGAAGGCATTCCCCTCCAATTTCCTAAACTAGGAGTCTGGCACTGAAGTCCAACTGCTTCCGATTGTCACCAACTACTTTATCATTGCTCTCTGCTTAGTAGCTGACTTTTGGAATAGCTAATGGAAATATCTATTGACTATTCTGTTGTCCTCGTTCATTGAATGTTTCTAGACCTAGTGTAGCAATCTATAAGTTTTATTAGACCTATATGCACCTTCCTGTGCTGTTTTACAGACATATTGTTATATAGTTTTTACATTGCATTCTACAAGACAAGTAATCTTATTTTAATACAACAAAACAAACAAACATTTGTTGTATAAGTGAGAATTCATTTAGATTTAGTTTACCTTTATAGGCTTTAGAGTTTTGTACATACCACCATATTATTGAAAATTTAAATACCACTCACAGGACTGTTCAGGGTTAAAAAGCTCGTATTAGAACCATCATCATTTTCTGGTAGAATAAATCATTCTCATCATATCAGTCCTTTTTGAAAGAGAAACTTCTGAAATTTACTGATATTTATTCATTAGTCTATGTCTAGTGGACAATAAATAACATGTTGCATTAAAAGAAGAGAAAAACTATTGCTAGTGTTCTATACTACTACAGCAGTACTGAAATTGTATTTCACACTATTCCTCTCAGATAAATGTTATAAATATACAAAATTTATTCCAAATTCAATATAAACCAAATGTTTAGGATCAAGAACAGGTTGAAAGTTAAAATATATATTTCTTATATTACTTCCAGGACTGTTTCAGGGTTAAAAAGCTCATATACAAACCATCATCATTTTCTGGTAGAATAAAGAATTCTCATCATTATCAGTCCCTTTTGGAAGAGAAATTTCTGTAATTAAGAGTTAAACTTATAAACATACACTCACCTAAATCAGCGACCTGGCATGCTAAAATAGGTGAAAGCGAGTCCATTTCATCAACCAAAACCAGATTCTTGAGAGGCCTTGGAGCAAAAAAGAATGTGTCTCCCTCCTCCAGAGGCATGGCGGAGCTGAACTCGGGTTCATCATCATCATCTCCAAGATGAGCAATCTGGTATAGGTAGCTGCGAGGGCAACACAAAACCTTCATTTTAACTTTCACCCACTCAAATTTTATTCCCAGTACAAAACAAAACTTCCTCATGCAATTTATTATGAGTATTTAAATGTGGTAGGGATGTGTCTGAACAACAATATATAAACTGGAATTCAACGATAGCCCTTCAATTTCCTGTAGCACCAAAATAAATCCACTGACACAATTAATGTGAAAGTGGTCGGTTATAAGGTGCCCAATAAATTTGTGAGCAACTACTCTTAAATTATTTTGCTGTATTAAATATAAATTACAATCCTGCAACTACAAACTACAAATTAACTTACTGATTGCCAAATTCCGCAGCCACGAACAGAAATCCTGTCTTCATCACGCACATGGCAGTCGCAACAGGTACAGTGTCAAAGTATTTGAGTTTGATCTCTGTTACCATATCTTCGTCTATCTCCAAAGTCACCTTGAAAATGTCCCCTTGCTCTGTTTGGGCCAAGAAGAAGAACATGGACTTGGTCTTGTGGGTCGCTGAGCAGACAAAAATCATACCTCGTTCAGGATCATCCAAATCATTCTGAAAGTATATTCAATCAATCACCACACCATTTTATTCAACAATCTTAAAGAACACCATACACAATTATTATAGTTTTGACATCCTGCATTTTTATTTTTTATTTATTTTTTCTTCGAAAAACTGTAAACTTTGTTAAAAACAATGTACTTTTAGTACGTAGAAAACTTCCATTTTGTCAGTAGAGTATGCTTTGAACTACAAGAGCATTTTATTCTGGTAAATATTTACTTCAGCCACTTCAAACTACTTTTTTTAATGAAAATGCCTAAAAAATAAATGTTAAAAAACAACCGAAGACAATTCAGTTTTGGAAAGCCCAAACATAAAAAAACCCTCATGAAAGGAACTAGTAGTAGAACAGGCTGAGCCTCCAGCCATCACTCGACAAATACTTTCTGTCTACGATTACTTAAGTATGATTCAAAAAAACCTAACAATCTCATTTAAACCCTAATATTTCAATTTCATAAGGATGTCATTGTGATTTACTGTCAGAGGCAATTTACAAATTTAAGGCTCTATTGCATCAAAGGTGTTTTTCATTACCTAAAGCCAAATTGTGATATACTCAGGAAGCTATTAGTTTCAACAGAGAAAAATGCTAATTTGATCATACACCAAAATTTCAAATATTTTTGACAGTATTGGTATAACAGATACTGGGCGGTAACTATTTGGCTCGTTCTTGGGCTCCTTCTTATAAATAGGACAAATACGAGCTATTTTAAGTTTATTTGGGAAAACTCCCTCAAGTAGACAGAGATTTAAACAGTATGAAAAAGGTTCTGCTAAAGTTGTAATCACATGTTTTATAATAACATTTGACATCATAAATATCACAGCTATTGGAGTTACTTAGACACTTGTCACCATTCACCATATCATTGGGAGATATGTTCCATGTAAAAGAGATAAATGGAATGAAATGTGTCTGAACAGTTCTTCAGTGGTGGGAGTTTGGTTAGACATATTTACATTCTACCAGCTTCTTCTTATTGGAATCAAATGCTTAATTTAGGAACAAACACTCCAATAATTAAGAAATTTTATTTTTGTGAGGCTTTTCCTCTTAAATGAACACATCAGACCCACATAACTGTAGACATATTTATTTTTTGTTTATTATTTTTCATAGAAATTATAAAGAAATCTTCAAAATTATCAGGAGGTATACCACTTGTTACTCTACAGTACATTTTTTTATTGTTATTATTTATTAACAGTTTAGAATATAAAATCCTATACTTTACAATACTTTGTCGTTACTTATTAGTCTTGCTCATTTAAAACAATAAATAAATGGTGTTATGTATAAAAATCAAATTCTGTAGTAGGCTCTGTAACCAGGAGGCTGTGCTTTGACAAGACTCCAACGATGCTGACCTACGTTACTGTAGCACTACAACGACCAACACGTCACAAAGACGTGCTGGAGATACCAGAGTGCTGTGTTCACAAATTATGCCCATAACATATACAGTATCGTACAATCAATAGTACAAGTAGAGACAGTTACAAAAACAAATTATAATTTTGCAAAAATAGTTAAATTTTATAGAACTTACATTCTATTATAAATACAAATCCAAGCTGAAACCAGTAAATTAACATTATTATTGGATTTGTTTGAATATTACAAAAATAGAAATGTATATATTTTTTTCTATTTCCTTTATTGCATTTGTCATGCAATAAAGCGTTTGTTGCCATTTATATATTATTAAACCATTTGGGACTAAAAAATTTGAGTTAATTTCACTATCACTGCTGCTGTCATTGGTACTATTAGACATTTCATGATTATCATTCATTGTGTTTTATAATTTACTTTCACTATATTTTTTTAACATTTTCAATAAACTTTGTGGAATTGTTACATTTACAATCAACAAACATAAATATAGAAAAAACTAATTGAAATTAAAATGTCATTAATTAATGAAAAATTATTTGTTTATTTAGTTGCCTACCTACACAATAGGGTAAAGAAGATGTATACAGTTTCATACATAATGAAAAACAAAACCTGTATTAGCAATCAGTGATTTGTGTAATGGATCACATGTCACAGTATTGATGTAAACCAATGCAACAGTCAAATATTGAGTACAAAATCACAATATTTTCTTACTTTGGTTAACCACCTCTTTATTTTTCAATCTACTGATACTAGATAAACAACGATAAAGCTCAAACAACAAAGAACTCACATTGGCTCGGCCACTTTCATCTTTAAGACTCAAATGATTAAACTACTGAATTAAAATTATATATTAAAAAAAAATTAAGATCAAACCGATATTCCTCTAATCAATCTTGATTTGGGCCAATGACTCGCATGTTTTCACAAATTTGTGGTAAAACAGAATGTTTTATAGGAAAAGTTTGGATATATGTTAGCGATTTTAATTTATATGCAATACAAAATACCTAAAATATTACAATTATAAAAATATGCATTTAATGTTGTTTTTAACAATTGTTGGCCAAAATGGAATCTAATAGCTTAGGGTTAACTGTTATAGTTATCCTAATAGGGTGGTTAATTTTTTTAGAGACAAGAAATAAAATAGATGGAGTTATGTCTATCCATCAGGTTCAGTTCATAAATTGTAATTCTCAAAATTCAATCAGATACACATTAGTGTTTATTTTAATACTTACTTTATCACGCCTGTTCTTAAAATGAACTAGAAAATGAAATAGATGGTGTTAACATGTAACAATCAAAGTTCTGTAGTAACCTCTGTAACCAGGAGGCTGTGCTTTGACAACGCTCCAACGATGCTGACTTACGTTACTGTAGCACTACAACGACCAACACGTCACATAAACGTGCTGGAGATACCAGAGTGCTCCTCTCGCATTCATGTCCTTCAACTCTATGCACTCGAAGGCAGTATTTATAATTTGCCCTTGGAGCTTGTCAGGCAGCTCTACTTGCAGCCTCCATTTTGTCGGAGGCGTGGATTAACTTTTGCTGTAATTTTATCTCAGCTTGTCGGTCCAGCTATACTGGCCAAGATATAATACGGCCATAGCTTCGTAAGGCCAGCACCACTGGCCACTAAACATAGCAGTTATTATCTAATATTCTCTTTGTTTTATAATGAATGGCGAGTGCTGACACCTATTGAGCAGAAGTAATTTTAAAGTAAAGCAGTCAATTTTAAATTAACTTATAATTCTTCTCCTATAACACTGACTGTGCAAGTAAGACGAATGATGTAGTGGGCCTATACACTGAGTGATAGAAGGGATAGATAGATACCTAGAAAATTTTACTAGAAGACGTGTGCTAACTATTCTTGACTACACATAGGTGTATATTTTTATTCCATAAAATAATGTAAAGACTGAGAAAATTTTAAATAGTTCATGTTTGAGTATAACATAACTATATAGGTCTACTTTGTAACATTTTATTTACAATCTTTAACAATAGACATATTATATGAGTTAAATTTCCTAAATGTATGTTTACCTTTTTACTAGAAAGATTCATTAAAAATAAATTAAAAATTATTCTTCATATCTTCTTTAAACATTTTAAATTACTATGCAAATAACGTGGAGGATATTGAAAAATAATTCCGATTTGGAGAGGAAAACAAAAAATATGGCCGCCAAACTGTCAATGAAAGTAGTGTGGCCATCTATACAGTTCATACGAGTTGCAAGAACATACTAAGGTAAAACTAATGAGAGTTGTCTGTAACCTTAGTGTGGCCAGTTCTGCTGGCCTTTCAAGCGCAAAGGGTTAAAAGACATAGGCTATAATAGTTAACACACACTGGTACGTAATCTAAAATTCATTGCAAAATAAGTTAACATTTGCTCCAAAAAATCTTATGAATTTTTTACATCTTATTTTAATATGACCACATTCAGTCAAGAGGAGTTTATAAGCACAGAGTCTCAGGTGAAACACGGATGTATTGGCATCATTATGTGGTTTTGTTTACTACTTCATAAATTTAAGTTTTAAATGAGTAACAAATTCGGAAACTTCAACAAGAAAAAGCAGCAAAAATGAATAATGCGGTTCAAATTCTCTTGGGTTTTAAACAAAGATATCTTCAAGTTGGTTGTGTCAATTGAAGAGGTTCTAATTAACGGGAAATCAAAAAAAAAAAAATAAATATATATATATATGTGTGTGTGTATATTGTATAGTTTACAAGTATATAAGTAGAATTCATAAACTTATGAAATTTTATAATTTGACATGTCATTTGGTTATTTGCAATATTTCAAATTGTGGTCATGTAAACTTATGTGACTGAGATTACTCTTGTCTTTTTTTGTATTCCATAATTGTATAGTGTTTCTTGTAATAAGAACCATTACATCTAAGTAAAGTTATCATTTTATTAATACAATATTACAATTCAGAAATAGATTTCCAATTCCACGGCATTTTTACCAAACCTCTAATAAAAAAGAAAGAAAACTATTAGTAACTCATGAAATCAATTCAGTTGTCTTATATTTCACAACAAACCACATTCAGAATCAGTTTTATAATCACTGGTTTCTCAGGTGAAACACGGATATGAAAGACATCATTATGTGATTTATGATCTAGGAAACAAGACAATATGTTTTGAGTAGTAAAATAAAATTACTCCATTTATAGAAATTCATATAATTGTAGGCTTTTATGAGATTTTAAGTATTTCAACATGGTTTTGGAAAAATTACATTAAAAAGGGTTCTACTAAAACAAAAAAAAGTTTCTATCATACTTTACACCTTACATAATTATTACACTCTCCAGCATTTTTCTATTTTGTTTATCCTCACTCTGTTGTAATCTTGCTTAAGCACATTAAAATATAACTGATAACAATTCCACATGTATATGTGTATTCCGCATTTATATTCAATCCTTCAATAATTCACAATTGATTTATATAGCTTATTGTTCAGAAACAGTGTAGCTCTAGAAGATAAAAGTCTATATACCGTCAATAAACGAGCTAGAATAAATAATCAGAGATGTTTTAAATATTTTTTACACTTGAATTTATAAAGTATTTGCATACCTCAAGTTATTCCTGACCTGAGGCTTAGTCTGGAATATACAAAATACTACAGGCAATATGTACGTTCTTGACAGAACTAACCAGGTCTCATTGTCGACAGTAAAACTCATTCAGTAATAATTTTGAATGATGTTATTTAAATAATATTTGATAAATCTTTGCAAACAGCCTAAAATCAATTATCTAGATTGTAGCAATATTTACACTATATGCAGAATGAATTTCTGAATATAATTAAACTGACAACAAAAGCAACATTGTTGAAATTTTAATGGATTATTTATTCTTTATCAGCTCATTATTGCTATGAAGACAAGTGTAACTACAAATATACCTTGCCAAACTTTTACATAACATTTTTAAATTATTTGGAAAATTAGAAATAATTACCAAATAATTACCAACTGTATAATGATGAACCCTTTAATCCTGGCCATTATATCAAGTGATATGCTAAAAATCCCAAGCCATCTTAGAGAAAATTGAGTTTTTTAAACAACTCAAAACTATGCTATTTTTTAAGTTATAAAGTTATTTTTTTTACTTCTTATTAAATGTAGTTTACAAAAATATAACAAAAAAGATATAATCCTGAAATTTATATATATCTTCCATAGCCTGTTGTATATGTGCACAGTTTTAGACAATGACTTGGGCAAAGTTAATTGTAATGTAAATTAAAAAAGGAAACATTTTATAACAGACTTACCCTCCTTCGAGGAATAGGACACCGGATGTCGTGCTGATCCCCAAGGTTCTTGTACGTCAGGTAGTTCTCCGAGCAGATAAGTACACCACTGGGGCCATCGTTGCCGCCTGGTACAGACACTAAGAAGTTAGCATGCTCCTCCAATGGCTCAGAGTACTTGCGCACCACGTGGTTCAACCCTAAGTCCAGCTCGTAGAATGTTAGGGTTTGCTGAGTCTTGTGTACAGCCTCACCAGTGACATCCGTGTCTGCCTCCTGTAACATTATACACCGTCAAATATAAAAGATTAACTAACGAATGCAGGCAAGAGACCACAAGCATCTGAAGGGTGTTTTGTAGGATGTTTTACATTTTGGTTAAATTAATCCTAATGAAACCTTGTAAATTACTAACACTGGAAGTATCCATAAAATAATAACAATCCAATAATAATACACCCACAATACCATGGCATTTGTGATCTGATTAGACAAATATAAGTCCAACAAAGTACTAATACAATAAAAAATATTAATTCCTATAAGACCACTGTGATACAACAGAACCAATAATCCCCCAAAGACTGTAGCAATTTAACCCAATAAGTGATCTGCATTCTCCACCATGCCAATCATACAATTACAAAAGCCAAAAATGTTACCCAAGTAACTGATTGGATCAAACACAATCAAATTTATCACTCCTAATTTGAATTTTTACGTTTATTTGAGTTTTCCATATTAAATTTAGTGTAAAAGACAATATAAAAGACTATCAGACAATGTTTTTATCTTCTCAGAAACTTCAGCGAGGCAGCCCTCCTTGAATACACTACTGACACTGACTATTTCTACATACAGCTATACTGTACTGTAAATATTAACTTCTGATCAGAATGTACTTACATAATTAGTTACTTATATTGCACAAATAGTGTTAGAAATGCAGTTTTTCAAAATGGAAATTACTTATATCGCTTAAATATTTTTATTTTTAAACAATTAGAATAAAGGTGTTCCATACTAAATGTTGCGTAAATGTATATTTACAAAATACTCCCTTTAGTGTATATAAAGAAAGATATTTATATTATTAAGATATAAATATTTACTTCATATTTAGGTAAAATATCTTCTTTTACAAGTTAGCTGCTTAACAATAGTTATTGGTTATAAACATATCTTAGGTCAAACATCACTGATACAGTGATCACAATTAGATCAGCAACATAGAGAAAATAAATTTAAACATTGATACTTCTAGTTTTATAAACTTAAAATTTGATTATTATTGAAGTTTATTCATAAGGCTTGCTCATATCCACAAATAACTGCTTAATGAAAGCTAATCACAATGGCAATTTGTTCATAAACAAGGACCAAGAAGTAATTCTAATTACTGCTTCTCATAAATCAAGAAGTACTGATCATCATAACAAATTCTATTTAAATCAGTTATAATACAGGGGGGGAAAACCAAGAAATCTCTAAACATTACAGCTTATAAGTTAGTGTAATCAGAATTTGATCAGAAACACGGACCAAGAGGTTAAAATCACAGCTTCTCATAAGTCTAACATGTACTGTTCATCATATCAAATTCTGTTTGTTGTACCGGAGGCAAAATCACGAAATCTGTAAAGGTTACAGCAAGTAAGTTACTGCAATCAGAATTTAATTAGAAACACAGACCAAAAATTTGAACATCACTGCTTCTCAAGTCTAACATATACTTTTAATAATATCAAACTCTGTTTCAATCTGCTGTAATACTGGAGAAAAATAAAGAAATCACTAAATATTAAATATATATTAAATACTACAATCAAAATTTGATCAGAAACACGGACCAAAAGCTTAAAATCACTGCTTCTCATAAGTCTAACATGTACTATTCATCATATCAAATTCTGTTTTTTGTACCGGAGGCAAAATCAAGAAATCTGTAATGGTTACACCATGTAAGTTACTGCAATCAGAATTTGATTAAAAACAAAGACCAAAAATTGAACACTACTACTTCTCAAGTCTAACATGTACTTTTAATAACATCAGATTCTGTTTCAATCTGCTGTAATACTGGAGTCAAAATAAAGAAATCACTAAATATTACAGCATATATTAAATACCACAATCAGAATTTGATCAGAAACACGGACCAAGAGGTTAAAATCACTGTTTCTCATAAGTCTAACATGTATTGTTCATCATATCAAATTCTGTTTCTTGTACCGGAGGCAAAATCAAGATATCTGTAATAATTACAATATGTAAGTTACTGCAATCAGAATTTGATTAGAAACACAGACCAAAAATTGAAACATCACTGCTTCTCAAGTCTAACGTGTACTTTTAATAATATCAAACTCTGTTTTAATGTGCTATAATACTTGAAGTCAAAATAAAGAAATCACTAAATATTACAACATATATTCAATACTGCAATCAGAATTTGATCAGAAACACGGACCAAAAGCTTAAAATCACTGCTTCTCATAAGTCTAACATGTACTGTTCATCATATCAAATTCTGTTTTTGGTACCGGAGGCAAAATCAAGATATCTGTAAAGGTTACACCGTGTAAGTTACTGCAATCAGAATTTGATTAAAAACAAAGACCAAAAATTGAACACTACTGCTTCTCAAGTCTAACATGTACTTTTAATAATATCAAACTATGTTTCAATCTGCTGTAAATGTTTTCAATCTGCTGTAAATGTTTCAATCTGCTGTAAATGTTTCAATCTGCTGTAATACTGGAGTCAAAATAAAGAAATCACTAAATATTACAGCATATATTAAATACCACAATCAGAATTTGATCAGAAACACGGACCAAGAGGTTAAAATCACTGTTTCTCATAAGTCTAACATGTATTGTTCATCATATCAAATTCTGTTTCGTGTACCGGAGGCAAAATCAAGAAATCTGTAATGGTTACACCATGTAAGTTACTGCAATCAGAATTTGATTGGAAACACAGACCAAAAATTGAACACCACTGCTTCTCAAGTCTAACATGTACTTTTAATAACATCAGATTCTGTTTCAATCTGCTGTAATACTGGAGTCAAAGTAAATAAATCACTAAATATTACAGCATAATACATTAAATACAGCAATCAGAATTTGATCAGAAACACGGACCAAGAGGTTAAAATCACTGTTTCTCATAAGTCTAACATGTATTGTTTATCATATCAAATTTTGTGTCTATTTACCGAAATACATAGGGAAATATCACGGAATCAAATATGACGCCTCTTTGAAGCTATTACAAGCACAAATCACGAGTTCAATACAATTGTTATTGCCTTCTTTGTATTACAGAGAAAAAGCATAACTCTTTAACCTGCTTTCTCAGACCTTTTAAGAGGATTATGAGTAGATTAAAGTCCAGACTATTTGGTGTATACAAATGCACAACAATAATGTGTGCATATAATTTATTATAACTTCAAACCAAACAAAAATGAACGAATGTGGGTTTACTGTTAAAAGTACCTAGATCACACATTAATACATGATATAAAATAAAGATCTTAATATATATGACTTATCATTCCCTGTCAAAGTCAGTACAAAAATACCTTACAACTGAAAGCTTTTATTTCATTTTAATCAATTCATAATTATTTTATTGAGTTAGAAATACTAATTTATCAAATTAGATTCAATTAATGTGAATATAATCTCAAGTCAAAAAGTAATTGAGTAATAGGTAATAATCGTATAAATTTCACTAGTTTTATATTTCTCTTTAATTACAGTCTGCCTTTTCAGATCTTCTTAGAGGATTCTGGGTAGATTAATGTCATCACTATTATGTCAGTACACAAAGTCATCATTAAAGGCTTTAATTCCATCAAAGACAAAATGCTCACAGATTTTTACTTACACCTGCTAGACAATAATGTGTGAGTATATTTATAACTTCAAACAAAAACAGATTAACGAATGTGGGTTTACCGTTAAAGTACCTAAATCACACACACACTAAAACATGATTTAAATTGAAGACCTTAATCTGTATGACTCATCAGTCCCTGTCAGTCAGTAAAAAAAATACCCTACAACTGAAAGCTTTTATTTAAATTTCATCAATTCATAATTATTTTATTGAGTTAAAAATACTAATTTATAAAATTAGATTCAATAGATGTGAATATAATCTTAAGTTAAAACCTAATAGAGTAAAAGGTAATAATCGTATAACTTTACTAGTTTTATATTTCTTTTTAATTACAGTAAAACTGCCTTCTCAGATCTTCTTAGAGGATTCTGGGTAAATTGATGTCGTCACTATTATGTCAGTACACCAAGTCATCATTGAAAGCTTTAATTTCTATCAAAGACAAAATGCTTATCACAGATTTTTACTTACATAATAATGTGTGAGTATATTTATAACTTCAAACCAAAACAGATTAACGAATGTGGGTTTACCATTAAAGTACCTAAATCACACACACTAAAACATGATTTAAATTGAAGATCTTAATCTGTATGACTCATCAGTCCCTGTCAGTCAGTAAAAAAATACCCTACAACTGAAAGCTTTTATTTAAATTTCATCAATTCATAATTATTTTATTGAGTTAAAAATACTAATTTATAAAATTAGATTCAATAGATGTGAATATAATCTTAAGTCAAAACCTAATAGAGTAATAGGTAGTAATCGTATAACTTTACTAGTTTTATATTTCTTTTTAATTACAGTAAAACTGCCTTCTCAGATCTTCTTAGAGGATTCTGGGTAGATTGATGTCGTCACTATTATGTCAGTACACCAAGTCATCATTGAAAGCTTTAATTTCTATCAAAGACAAAATGCTTATCATAGATTTTTACTTACACCTGCTAGACAATAATGTGTGAGTATATTTATAACTTCAAACCAAAACAGATTAACGAATGTGGGTTTACCATTAAAGTACCTAAATCACACACACACTAAAACATGATTTAAAATGAAGACCTTAATCTGTATGACTCATCAGTCCCTGTCAGTCAGTAAAAAATACCCTACAACTGAAAGCTTTTATTTAAATTTCATCAATTCATAATTATTTTATTGAGTTAAAAATACTAATTTATAAAATTAGATTCAATTAATGTGAATATAAAATCTTAAGTCAAAACCTAATTGAGTAAAAGGTAATAATCGTATAAACTTTACTAGTTTTATATTTCTTTTTAATTACAGTAAAACTGCCTTCTCAGATCTTCTTAGAGGATTCTGGGTAGATTGATGTCGTCACTATTATGTCAGTACACCAAGTCATCATTGAAAGCTTTAATTTCTATCAAAGACAAAATGCTTATCACAGATTTTTACTTACATAATAATGTGTGAGTATATTTATAACTTCAAACAAAAACAGATTAACGAATGTGGGTTTACCATTAAAGTACCTAAATCACACACACACACACTAAAACATGATGTAAAATGAAAATCTTAATCTGTATGACTCATCAGTCCCTGTCAGTCAGTAAAAAAATACCCTACAACTGAAAGCTTTTATTTAAATTTCATCAATTCATAATTTATTGAGTAAAAAACACCAAAATATCAAATTAGATTCAATTAAATAGTATAAAATCTCAAGTCAAAACCTAATTGAGGAATAGGTAATAATCGTACTTTTTAATTACAATAAAACTGCCTTCTCAGATCTTCTTAGAGGATTCTGGGTAGAATGATGTCGTCACTATTATGTCAGTACACCAAGTCATCATTGAAAGCTTTAATTTCTATCAAAGACACAATGCTTATCACAGATTTTTACTTACATAATATTGTGTGAGTATATTTATAACTTCAAACCAAAAAAGGTTAACGAATGTGGGTTTACCATTAAAGTACCTAAATCACACACACTAAAACATGATGTAAAATGAAGATCTTAATCTGTATGACTCATCAGTCCCTGTCAGTCAGTACAAAAATACCGTACAACTGAAAGCTTTTATTTAAATTTCATCAATTCATAATTTATGAGTTAAAAATACTAATTTATCAAATTAGATTCAATTAATGAGAATAAAATCTTAAGTCAAAACCTAATTGAGTAATAGGTTATAATCGTATAAACTTTACTAGTTTTATATTTCTTTTTAATTACAGTAAAACTGCCTTCTCAGATCTTCTTAGAGGACTCTGGGTAAATTGATGTCATCACTATTTGTCAGTACACCAAGTCATCATTGAAGGCTTTAATTCTATCAAAGGCAAAATGCTCACCTCAGATTTGACTTACACACACTAGACAATATTGTGAAGTGTTATTGAAAGCTTCTTTATACCATAAACTAAATATTCACTATGAATTTCTCACATCTGTCTAGACAAAATTGTGTGTTTCAAGTAATATCTCTAGTCTAAAAAAACAGAATAACTAGATTTGTGACACTCTGCCCGCTGGTCAGTGGTCCCTCCAGTATTATGAACACTCGCAATAAAATTTCCCATTTTATTTATTTTTTTTTTTTTTTTTTGTGGTACATGTACACTCACAGGTCAAATGGACCACTTTGGCCACTCAATTGTGTATGTACCCTATGTACATTGAATGTAATAGCTTTATTTTTGCCAGCCACAAGTTAAGTATTGTTTTTTCTTAAAGTGCTACCTTATTCCATCCCTCAGAGGGAGGGGAGGAATTGAGATCTAAAACTAACATAAAAGTCCACAATAATACCCCATTCATCTGAATAATTAATTGCTAATGTTAGGTATGCTGCAAAAATTAAAAAAATATGTTTCTAGTATTGTAATGTATTGGGTCTCATTTATTGTATGGTGTTATTAATACTTATTATTGGAATAAAAATATTATAACACTATTTGAAGAGTTTAAACCTTTTCCATTTTACAAGGTGCCAAAATTATTGAAATTGTTTAAAATGAGAAGTGAACCAATTTTTACATAGCTCTAGATAACCTAATTTTGGTAACTAAGTTCAATGTGAATTGAACACCTTCTTGCAATACATTAATTGTTAGTAGGATAACAATGAATGTCTATTTTTATCATAGAAAGTCACATGTATAGTAAATATATTTAACTTTATTAACAGCATTAACTGTTTTGTAGATTTATTGAGAAAAACTTCAGATGCTGTTATCGTTTCTGATTACCATCAGTTTAGACACTGACTTTGAAAAGTTACTTTCTCTAAAACCGAACATTAATCGATCTCATTATTGCCCAAAACAAATTTTGTTCAGGCAAGCATCACTACTTTATTTTTATCTTTTATTGCACTGTCCTCTTTATTAATATTGACCTAAAACACAAACATGATCTGTTTTTATCTAGAATATTCAAAACATTTTTATCCTTCAGATGAAGGTGAAACTAAATATGGTTATATTGCACATAATTATGTATTCATTATTATATGAACACAGCAAATTGTCTTTCCAAGTCTTGGTATCATCTCATAAGAACACCCTCCAACAGATGACCGATGGCATAGGCGTTCAGAAATACTGTTTATGAACTGATAAAGGCGGCATAGCCGTCACTCAACTTTCTGCTATTATTACGCGAAAACCGCTTAAGTAATAAAAACATAACTTGCAACAGTCGAATCCTCAACTCAAAAATACTGATTCATTTTATATAATTTATATTCGTAATATTACTCGTCACCTGATATCAATCCAAATGCCGCAATGCATACAACTGACAGACTAAGCAGCTGGTGACACGCTGACATGGCCTTGACATTCTTTGTTGCTAGGTAGGCTAGTTGTTTATAATTAATTTGTTATGTTGTGAAATGGGCGATCCTTGTTCAAATTATATACGTGAACTATTAGATGATGAAAATATTAGTTCTGATGATGAAAGTAACATATCGGCAAATAAAGTGCATGATATTTCTTTTTCAGATTTGTTGTGAGGTAGTATGGATGATTATAAACCGGAGTTCTTGGTGTTAAATCATCAGTCTGAGGGTTAATATATTACACAAAAATTTATTTTTAAGGTCTAACATTAATTTTTTACAAAATACCGTAAAATTAAAAAATTTATTTGTCACTAATAATGTACAATTGAATTCTTTGACTCTTAATTATTTATTATATATTACATCCTTACATGATTTTTCTTTGGTTTTAAGTTTTTAATCATGAGATTTTATTGTTATGAATTTTTACAGATTCCTTTCTTGTGTGGGAGCAAAACTCATGGCCATGGTATTTATTGTGGGAATATGTGTCTCACGATTCTGGTGAGTACATCCTGATATATCAAACTAATTTATGTGAACGGTGATGAAGAAAATATTGTAAATGCAGATCAAAATCTATAATACTCACCTCATAATCTATCTCAAGACAAGCAAAGAGGGGATTCTCAAAACCAACATCCACTCCAACCATATGGTACACAAGGGTGTTACTCTTGTGAGCCTCCAGAGGTGAGGAGATAGTCAGTCTAGCCTCAGCATCCCTGTTCAAGATGTAGACCAGCTTCTGTTTTTCTATCGCACCTGAGCACATACATTCGTATTTTAACACTTGTGTTCTTTGTTGAATAATTGTAAAACCTAGTTTATATTATTATGTGATATGTCATACATGAAAAATTATGTTTTACTCTTAGACGTTCAACTTAACGAAAAGGTTATGTTTAGTTATATTAGCAAAAACGTTTAAGACAAGGGGTTTGACAATCCTGTATTAAACTAGGCTTCAATGTGAAGCCTAGGCTATAAACAACTTGTCAGATTGGCATCATACCAAATCTCCACTAAAACAGACACAATAGCAATGAGTTTTATATTATAGTTATTATATAAAAAAAAAAACATACAAATTTAAAGCACACGATTTGATCCACCATTACTTTCTGCATTTATAATATAACTCAAACTTAATATTATTCATAGTGGCTAAGGTTTTAAATAATTTTTACAATAACTTATTATTCATAAGCTTATTCTTAGATTATTTAAACTATAAAAACTAATTGAAATTGTCATTTAAACTATAAAAAATAATTAGAAAAGTAATAACTTTTTCATAAACTAAAATTGATTCTAAACTAAAGAAATGAAAATTTTGAAAATCTTTAAAAAGGGAAAACTATGATTAAACATATAATGTTTATGTGCTATATTTGAGTTACTTGATACATTATTTATCTTTGTATCATTATAATTAAGAAGTTCATATTGCTTAAGATAATGTAAAGCAATGAATTGTAAAGTATAAATATAACATGATGTAAATAATAATTTATTGGCACAATTATCTTGTATTCTTGTCCCATATTTATTCCACTCTGTCTAATTATAAAAATTGGCCAGAAGGATAAGAATATGGGTTTCTTTACCAACCTGCGAAACATAATAGCTAATAAGCTTTATGCATTAGAAGTTGGGTTAATTTTCAATATTTTTAAACACACACACACACAGTATAAATTAATATATACTATAATAAATAACCATTATATATTCTAATAATATTATAAATATAAAAGTGTTTAATTGTTTGTTTTGCTTTCAAGCGTTAATTATTCAACTGATTGTACTGAAATTTTACATGGGCATTCTTAAGGCTCCTGAGATGAATAAAGGGCTATTCTTATTTCGAAAATCCCTCTGGGCTACGCCCGACAGGACTCTAAATAAAAACCTACCATCCAAAAACCATAAATGCAGAACAAAATCTTAAAACCCCATAGGGTAAGGACAAAAAAGGCAGAAATCAAGAATCTTTTTAAACTCTGCATACCACAAAACGTAATAAGCAAACACCACAGGAATTGGACCAGCATTGCACACCCCACAGCAGAGAAATATGTTATTGAAACCAACACTAAAAAGTACATTCAACTCCTTCGGTACATCTCAGCTCCAGCCCCTTGCACAGCCTACAAATTGGACAAAGATGAAACTTTCATCGACTTCTTTAATAATAACATAAAAGACTACTTTAAAAAACTTAAGTAAGGCTTTCTTTTTCCAACAGTTTATTATGGAAATGATTATAGGGAGAGTCAGCCAAACTCCCTTTAACAAAAAACTGAACCACGATATTTTAACCTCAAGATGGACAAAATACCCAAACCAAGACATAGGGAGAGTCAGCCAAACTCCCTTTAGCAAAAAAACTGAACTACAACATTTTATTACAAAATGGACAAATACCCGACCAAGACATAGGGAGAGTCAGCCAAACTCCCTTTACCAAAAAACTGAACCACAACTCTCTATCCTACGCAACAGAAAATGAGCTACAAGAGCCCATTAACATTATACGTGGTAATGGTTGCAAATCAAAGTTTTTTAGACCTCTGCCAAAAGATAAAAGTAAAAACTAAAAACAAAATAGTCTCTGTGCACAGAAAACACAGGGGAGAAATTTAATGACACAAGTAAACTGACTATATTACATCAGAACATCAACTCCATGTCAAATAAAGTGAACAGACTAAACCACTTGTTAGACGAATTCCTCCCTAGTATTGTTGTGCTAACAGAGCACGGACTAAAACATGATGCTCTTGAAAATACCAAAATTCCTAACTATGAACTGGTAGGAAGTTTCTCTAGGATGCATCATCAAAAAGGAGGGTGTAGCCATATATAAACACTTAAATCTGGGAAATAAAGTGGACAGGATTGATACAATTCCAGCACTAGAGATGATATGTGAGACCCAACTTATCAAAATCAAAGAAGGTCAAAAGAGCATCTATTTGTTGGGTGTTTATAGACCACCATCTGGGAACTTGGATGAGGCAATCGATCACTTAACAGAGATCTTGAACACAATCCCCTTTCAACAAAGCATTATAATTGGCGACATAAACGTGGACAACCTAGTTCAAGACAGTCCCTGTTTGAAACTTAATGACGCTCTTGCACAATATGGTGTTAGGAGATTATCACTGCCACCTACCAGAGTAACCAGCACTACATCAACATCAATTGACTGTGTCTGCTCCAACATCCCTTTACCAGAAAGTCACAGTAGATGTCTTGACCACAGGGCTTTCGGATCACAACGCACAGCTGTGTTCAACGAATCTGAAGAAATCACCTGTTCCCACAAACTTTTTCAATTAGAAGACATCTTAATAAAAATAACCTTGACAGCCTGAGTGACTACTTAAAAGGGACTTAAAACTGGGGATTAGTGCTTAATGCACCAGCTTGTGGACACTGCTTTTAGAAATTTTAGCCAAATACTTAACTCTACAATGAACCTAACATGTCCTTATAAAAAAACCAAAGCAAAAGCGTAATGCAAGAGCTTGTCACTTTAATGATCCAGAAGCTCAAAGACTGAAGACCGAGTTTTTAGAAGCCTTAAATAGAGAAGAAAACCACAGGTTGCGTAGCTGCTAAAACCCAAACAGCAGAAAAGAAAAAAGCCTATGATATGAGACTGAAATATCTAAAAAGGCAAGCAATAGTAGACCGCATAAGCAACTCAGAAAACAGGTCAAAAGCAGTCTGGGACACAATTAATAATGAACGCCATAAGAAGAAAACAGGACACTCCACTTGAATTGACAGTCGATGGCAACAAATTAAACAATCCATTCGAAATAGCTGAGGCACCTAAATACTTATTTTACAACTATAGCTGAGATAACACTAAAAGAAGCAGGTCAAACTTCAGATATTCAAGGAAGCCTCAATGCACCACCAATGCACCTGAATTTGTTTATTCATAGCACTACACAGGCAGAAGTTAATAAAACCATCATGGCAATGAAATCAAAAGCCATCAGCAGGCATAGATGATGTCTCATCTATCTTACTTAAGCACTGTGTTGATGAAATTACACTGCCTCTGACTGATATTATGAACAAGTCCTTAGCTCAGGGTATTTTTCCAGCTGACCTCAAGATTGCCAAAATAATCCCTATTAAGAAACAACCACAAAGCACAGAAGCTGGCCACTTTTAGACCAATATCTCTTGTATCAACCATCTCCAAGATATTTGAAAAAATCGTTTTAACAAGATTAATAACCCAACTCATGGACAATAATTTGCTCAGTAAACATCAGCATGGATTTTTTATCCTCTAAATCTACAACCACAGCTATCACTGACTTTCTTTGAGAATGTAATTGACCAAATTGAAACTGGAAAAATAGTATCTGCTATTTTCTTGGATCTAAGTAAAGCTTTCGACACACTGGGACATAATTTACTTCTACTAAGCTGATGACTTTAGGAATCCAAGGCAATGCAATAAACTGGTTTAATAGTTATTTGAAGAACAGGACTCAACTAGTAGAGCTGAAATATACAGCTAATAACACAGTTTACCATGCTACGTCAAAAACCCTCAATATAACAAGAGGGGTCCCTCAAGGCTCAGTACTGGGTCCAGTATTGTATGTATTGGTAACAAATGACCTCCCAGATTACCTAAAGGAGCAAGCCCACACCACAATGTACGCTGATGACACAGCTCTTATACTTGCTGAATAAGGCCCTAATGAGTTAGATTGTCAGGCCTTCATTGCTTTCAATATGGCAAAACAATATTGTCAAAGAGAACGATCTTGCACTAAATGACAGCAAAACTAAACAAATCCTGTTTACAAGAGCTGCAAACTTAACCGAGGGGCTGCCAATGGTGGAAGTAGAGAGACCAAATACCTAGGAGTGATCATTGACCAACATCTGTCCTGGATCCCTCATGTGGACATGGTGTGCAGGAAACTGAGTACTGCCCTGTATGTTGTAAAAAGAATAAGGTCTGTTGCAGATCTGTCAACGGCCAGGGTTGCTTATTTTGCCCTATTTGAGTCTGTTGTGAGATATGGTTTGATAATATGGGGAGGGTCAAGTATAGGAAATATGACTAAAGTTCTAAAAACTTCAAAAGAAAGCGGTAAGAATAATTGGCAGGTCTAAATCATCTTGACTTGTGCAGAAGTTGCTTTCAAAGACCTTGGAATTCAGACAGTGGTGGCTCTTTACATACAACAAACCATTTCTACATGTATTTAACACTGATTACAATAGACTGGGGCGAAATTCATTCATATGGAACCTGCAATGTGACAGACTTCGTCTTACAACCTCATCGACTCACCATGACTACCAAGAAGCCATCTTATGCAGGTGCAAAATTTTACAATCTCCTACCAAGACACCTCAAGAGTATAACAAGAGAGTCAGCGTTGAAGAGGAATCTCAGTGCATGGCTTGCTGACAGGACGTTTTACTCCATCGAGGAATTTTTAAACTGGACATGAACATTTTTATCTTGATCTATGTTTTAAACTAGATAAAATTTTTACATACATATTGACACATATTCTGTACTCGATGTATATGAATAAAGGTCTCTTTGATTGATTGATAAAGCAGCAAAAACTCCCATCTTAGTCTCTAAAATTGTGTAATATGAAAGAGCCTGTTAAATGTAATCATTTCATATTATAGTTATTATATTAAAAAAAACATACAAATTTAAAGCACACGATTTGATCCACCATTATTTTCTGCATTTATAATATAACTAAAACATAATATTATTCATCGTTTCTAAGGTTTTAAATAATTTTTATGATAACTTATTATTCATAAGCTTATTCTTAGATTATTTAAACTATAAAAACTAATTGGAATTGTCATTTAAACTATAAAAAATAATTAGAATTGTAATAACTTTTTCATAAGCTAAAATTGATTCTAAACTAAAGAAATGAAAATTTTGAAAATCTTTAAAAAGGGAAAACTATGATTAAACATATAATGTTTATGTGCTATATTTGAGTTACTTGATATATTATTTTTCTTTGTATCATTCTAATTAAGAAGTTCATATTGCTTAAGATAATGTAAAGCAATGAATTGTAAAGTATAAATATAACATGATGTAAATAATAATTTATTAGTACAGTACAACCCCGATAAGTCGGCCCCCGTTAACCTGGAAGTCCGGCTAACCCTGACCGATTTTCAATTAAAAAATAAAAAATCAGACAAACATTTCAATAATAAAAACGTAATATTTTTGAGTAGTATAGTATCCGTGAATCGATGTTGCATCAGTATTTGATGGGACTGTACGACAGTGAGTGTGTCTCATGGCACACGGCGGCCGAGTGGCGGTCATTGTCCCGGATTCTCGGAAACAATAACGTACGCGTATTTCCCCAAATTCTCTCCCACGCTACCGCCACGCCTGGCCCCTCAGTACCGTTCCTACCTCGCTCCGCTCGCTTGTGCCCGTGTTGTGTGTGTAGTGTACTGTATTGTTTGCTTCTGTTCTGCAATCGTGCTTCAGATAGTGTGCTTCATTTGTGTTGTGCGTTTTGTTTTTTATCTACGCGATGGCAACAAAACGTAAAAATGTTGTAGTGACAATGGAAAAGAGACTAGAGGCATTAGGTAGGATTGATAAAGGCGAATCTTTAAAAACAATTGCAGCATCTTATGGTGTCGGTACATCTACAGTATCGGATTGGAAAAAAATAGGACAAAAATCGAAGAATTTTGTTTCAAGATGACAACAAAAGACAGTTTGGACAATTGGTGCAAAGCTAAGAAAGCTAAAAACGAGACTCTTGACGACGCTTTGCATGTTTGGTTTTGTGCGGAAAGGGAACGTGGTTTGCCAGTGTCTGGGCCTATCATTCAAGAAAATGCAATCAAGCTGAATAAACAGTTGCCTGATTGTGAACCAAATTTTACTGCGAGTCAAGGATGGTAAGGTGGAAAAAACGGCATGGTATTCGCCAACTATCTATCACAGGAGAAAGTCTATCTGGGGACAACAGCACTGCTGATGACTATAAAAAAGTTTTTGGACTTTGTTAAAGAAGAAAATTTAACGGCAGATCAAATATATAACGCCGATGAGACGGGTCAGTTTTACAGAATGTTGCCGAGCAAAACTTTGGCCTCAAAAACTGAAAAAGACGCAAAGAGATACAAAAAAAAAGCAAAGACCGATTGACAATAATGGCCTGCAGCAATGCTTCAGGGAAGCATAAATTTCCTCTACTCTTAATAGGAAAAGCGAAAAATCTGCGAGCACTGAAAAATGTAAATCGGGATTCTCTACCAGTTGTCTACAAGTCTCAAAGAAGTGCATGGATGGACAGCAACACTTTTAAAAACTGGTTTTTTGATTGTTTTTGTGCCAGGTGTGACGAAATATTTACAAGATTGTGGGTTGCCAATTAAAGCTGTCCTAATAATTTTGATAATGCTCCTTCACATCCGTCTGCAGATGTGCTGGTCAGTGGGGACATTACCATCAAGTTTTTGCCGCATAATGTAACAGCGCTATTACAGCCCATGGACCAGGGGGTTCTCGAGAAAATCAAGAAGGTTTACAGAAGACAGATGCTAAGCACATTCATTGACAATGAAGGACAAACACGGTGTATTTGAGATTCTCAAAAAATTTAATGTGAAAACTGTACATGATTGCAGAATCTTGGGAACAAGTGACAAGAATCAGCTTAATTAAATCTTGGAAAAAACTGTGGAAGGGTGTATGCGACTTGCCTAAAAATATAATTCAACCAGTGGGGAACTGTAATATAGAAAATGATTCTCCAGACGATGTCCAGCCCCAAGAACTTTTGGATATGTTTCAAAATATTGATGGCTGCTCTGAAGTCGATGAAAATGACATTACTATGTGGTTAGGGGCAGACAATAACGGAGGCTATGAGCCACTTACTGACGAGGGTTTTTACCTGATGCTAATGAATCAGACGCTGAGGAGGCAGACGGGGACATTGAAGATCCAGTGATGAGTCATGGAGATTCAGTGACCAAACTAAACAAACTAATGGTTTATTTCGAGTGGCAGGCAGAAACATCACCGGCTGAATTGCTCATGTTGAAGAGACTGCGGGATCGCACAGCACTCAAGCGGCAGACTACATTGGCACAACCAAAGCTGACTGAGTTTTTTACCAGGAAATGTATACATGTATATAAATGTACTGTAAGGATTAATAATAATTAAATGTGCAAATGTTTGATGTTTTTACAATTATAATGGAGTTTATCTGTAAGTACCGTATTTTAGTAATTTTTAACTAATTCTCCGGCTAACCCGAATTTTCGTTAACCCGGATCGGCCGGGTCCCAATTAATCCGACTTATCAAGGTTCCACTGAATAATTATCTTGTATTCTTGTCCCATATTTATTCCACTCTGTCTAATTATAAAAATTGGCCAGAAGGATAAGAATATGGGTTTCTTTACCAACCTGCGAAACATAATAGCTAATAAGCTTTATGCATTAGAAGTTGGGTTAATTTTCAATATTTTTAACACACACACACGTATAAATTAATATATACTATAATAAATAACCATTATATATTCTAATAATATTATAAATATAAAAGTGTTTAATTGTTTGTTTTGCTTTCAAGCGTTAATTATTCAACTGATTGTACTGAAATTTTACATGGGCATTCTTAAGGCTCCTGAGATGAATAAAGGGCTATTCTTATTTCGAAAATCCCTCTGGGCTACGCCCGACAGGACTCTAAAGCAGCAAAAACTCCCATCTTAGTCTCTAAAATTGTGTAATATGAAAGAGCCTGTTAAATGTAATCATTCTGAGTAAACATTGTATTATGACATCACGACCAGAAGTTTAATTAATTTAACCAGTATCTTCAATTAGTTTACATTTTTATAGAGTGAAAGCATAACAAAAGTAACATTTCTTATCTCAGCATTGAGGCAACAAGGCAAACCAATTAATAAATTTTGGATTTTACCTTTTCTTTATGTAATCCTACTAAATTGGTAATGTGTCTACAAAAGGTATTGAATTTGACATTGTAGAAACAAATGGAATCACAAGGCAATACACGAGACACTAAATGCAATTTGAATAACAGAAAACCGTCGAAGGGAATCACATCCATTTCTACCCCTATCTATCTATTCTATTTTCTATTTTTTTTCTAGGGATGAGGTTTACGATACTGATTTGGTATATAAATAGTGATATCATTCCTAGACTGCACCGAGGAAATATTATGATATTGCAAACATGTATTACAACTACTGTAATGAGAAAAAAAGAAAAACATCAACTTTCTGGTTCTTGGTAATCTATTTTTGATCAGAGGTGATGAGTGAAAAAGTCCAACACCCTGCTGTGTTTTAGGATTCAATGGGCTAATGACAATCACCACTTTACTTCAAACTATTCTCAAAATAATATGCTGACAAAACCACGTGGACATGCACCCACATCCCTCAAAACAGATCAAAATTTTAGAGGGTATTCTCATGAGTAATAACCACACCTAACCATAACTTCCTAGGAAAAAAGATAATGTTTCACGAGCAGATAACGGACAAAAACCTTAATAGGTTATCTGAATTTACTTCACCAACAGATCTAAAACAAATCACTATTGTGTTATAATTTACTGTATTCAAACTAAAGTTAGAAAGACAATTTGGAGTAAAACTTAATTTTGTCAGATTTTGCAGTTTTAACATCAACTGTGACTCACCGATCATGACAGCTCTGCCTTTGGGGTCGATGGCCAGGTACTGGCCAGGGACAATGCGACGACATCCGCTCTTGCCAAACGTCTCCTGGTGGACCTTTTCCAGGATGTTCTTGGTAGGAACATACTCCAGGATCACGATCCGACCAGAATCCGACCCGACCACTATGTAGTCTGGAACAAATTGGTTACAGCTATAAAACTATTCTTTCATTTGAAGACACTCATTATAAATTGTATTCAATAACTGCAATCTAAAATTTGACAAAAAATAGAACCAAGTTGATCTAGACACTCATTATAAATTGTATTCAATAACTGTAATCTAAAATTTGACAAAAAATAGAACCAAGTTGATCTAACTCACCAATAGTTTACTGTGACCCACAATCTCTACAGGTTCAAAATTTAATATACCTATTACTGTGGATATAAATAAAATCCACTTTACTTCCATAGCGGGAGAAATGTGCACTTCACAAATTTTGCCTTATGTAATACTGTTATGTATACTGTTAGTTTCCTCTAGATGTATCTTTCTCAAAGGTATTTTCTTTCAAAGGTGCAAGAGAAAAAATGCTTTCCTTTTCTATCCAATCTACCAACTGAAATCTGGCTGTATGTCCCATATACCAAACAAAAAAAAATAGAGTGGTCATTCTCATATAAGGTCATTAAAGAAATTTAAGTCGAACCACACACACCCTGCTGTATTTACCACTAACCATACTATCAATGACCAAATTGGTAATTTCATGTCCTAAATTGATGCTCAATTTTAATATGCCATATCATTAACACTGCTGTAAAGCAGTTACAGTTTTTTTTAATGACAATTCAAAATTTTAATTGCACATTAACGCATGACGATAAGCGTTTTATAAAGTTTGGTTATTTTCTATTATTATGAAATATAAACATTAAAATCTTCTGTGACAATGCTTTATGTATTTGTTTAGACGATTTTTGTCAGTGGGAAAGTTGTTAAAAATTATTGTGTAGTTATCCTATAGATGAAATCCAGTGGTTCGTTGCCATGCGAGTCTGCCACCCGGGCCATACCTTGAGCTACCTAACAAATCTTATGCATCTATTACATTTTTATCAAACTAGCCCATTAACTATGTAATCTACACAGAATTACTTTTGTACTGACAAATGAAATATTTAAGTGAAATATCAGTACCATAACAAAACCTGTTGGAAGGAAAAATAATACTACAGTGATTTACTTTTACTTTACAAGACTTGTATGGGTAATTAATGAAAACAAAGAAGCATTTTAACCAATTTTGATCAAGCATGGAAGAAATTTAAAAAAAACCCATACAAATCAAACAGAATTGAAGGACTAACCCTTATTGCCGCCAGTAAGCCGGAATGCCATGAGGGACCGGACAATTCCGAATATCTCGACGGTGAGCAGTGTGTGTACTTTGCCAGTGTTGGGATCAGGCCGCAATAGTTCCAAACACTTTCCTCGAGACACCAACACCTCCTGCGTCTTGCTACCTGAGAAGTTCCCGTGGACTGCATGGGTAATGCCAGTAGCCCTTTGGAGTGTCAAATTGTACAGGTACATCTTGTCAACCCTACACAGAACGTAGTGATAAGAATAACCCATTTTTGGAAGGTCCATGACACATTCAAGGTAATCATATCATCATTATTTGAACTCTATACAGATTACAGTCGAGATACAAATAAGACCAAATTATTTAAATTGAAATTTAAGAATTTAAATATAAGAAAAAATATTTTTATTAATTATTTATTTACTAAATTAGTAAAATCAGTACTATTATGAGGACATGAAAAATGAATTATTAATTTAAGCTAATTAAATAAAACTCACACAAATATACAGGTGTTAAAATGGACAATACCCAACATATGATTTAAACAATCCAAAGGCTACTAAATATAAACTATATTTTTAATCATGTATTCAGACCCTTATCATTGTTTACACCCTGCACTGATAACAGTCTATAAAACATATCAACCTTATTGGTAGATCCACCAGTTCAGTATACACATTAATCATCATTTGAATGCTACTTAGATCATAGTCAAAACAAAAAATAGAATCATGTTAAATATCATAATCATAGTTCAAACCTAAGATCGTAGTCAGAACTAAAAGAAAAACCATTATTTTTTTGGTGATCCACAAAACATTTAGATTAGGTTACACTTGAAATCTACTAATGTAAAACCTATACACAGACTATAGTGAAGAGTGAAAATAATCTAACCATTCTTATTGAGGATTTGTGTTCAGCATTTCAGTAGCACACAGTGAAGAGTGAAGAAAATAATCATTCTTATGGTGGATTTGGGTTCAGCATTTCAGTAGTGCAACCATTATTCCAACCTTGCACAGACCACAATGAAGATAATAATAATAGTTTTTTCTCAGGATACCGATCTTCCATAAATTAATTTAATTACCTACTCTATCTTAGTTTCTTTGGTTTATTTGGATTTCATTGATGCAAATAATAACTAATAAACAATTCTTGTAGACAGAGGCAGTTTTGGACAAAAGTAATGAGTTCTGACAATATTCACATTTTATTTTTATACTCATGCTAAATTTAAACCTCATTTCCTTTTTTTAGTATATTTGTAGGAAGGAGATGTGACAAAGAAACAAAATGTTTTTTGTTCTAAATACACAAACCTTGAACGAGACACTTTCAGTAAAAACTTCTAGGCTAAATCATCTGATAGAAAATATATCTTTGATAATAGTGAACAAAATACCCTTGATTTGCCTGCTCTGAGAGAAAAGTAATGTTCTTAGATTTCTGCGAACTGCTGAGTTCTTCCTGCAGTGTGTGAATTGATCTTTAAAAATGCTGACAAACAATAATCCAGCAAATGTTACTTTACGTTTGTAATGTATTGTTGTAATGTGCAGTAATATAACTGCTTATTACAGTATTTCTTACTGGACATCAAAGGCAAGTCTTTGTTTTTGGAGAAAGCTATCCCACAACCCGGCTCTAACCCCACCTTAAAGGACTCTGTTCCTTTTTGGTGAGGGTACAGTTATGCCTAATAAACCACCATCAACAAAAGGGCACGGACTTTTAGTTTTATGCGATGCTTTAAGTACTGTCTTAAAATTTTTTTTTTAATATAGAGTATCTTTGATAAAAATATTTGAATTAAAAACCCAAGGCCTTGTCTATACAGATGTGTCCAAGATTCTATCACTTTTTAGTCACTTTAACCCTCTAAGTGGCAAGCGCCGTCTGAGACGTATGATTCACGCCGCCGCGAAGTGGCAAGCGCCGTCACAGCCATCGCTTCACATTTAAGGCCGTTGCTCCGCAACCGTCCATCATTTTTAGGCCTAGTTTGAACTATCGTATTCTCCATGAAATTTCCTATACATATCATATAGTATAGTGTGTATTCATGTTACTAATGTTTGCTGGCTTAAATGATTCCGACGGTTTTCGTTTTGACCTGGCGGCAGACGAGAGAATAGCTGTATCTTACTCGTATTCACTGTTTTGTTTGGCTACTTTGCGTACTGTACTCTGTCAGTATATATTGTTTACCATGTTTTTGTTGTTACCGGTAAATGTTTAGGTTATTCGTTCATCATGGAAAATGTTGGGGTACTTTGGGATTATACCGACTACACCAGTATGAGAAACACAAATAAATTTATAGAAAAAAAAACATTATAGAACGAAAAAGCAACTCTTCAATTACAAACTTACAATGATTATTAATTGTTAATGGGTTTCCTGTGACGCCCAGAAAGCAGCAATATCAAGGATGAGTGAGTCTAGTGGATTTCCACCTTCAGCAGCAACTGCCGACCGCAACGCATATTTTAGATGTAGGCAACTAGTCATGATCTTGTAAAAAACGAATGGCCCCCTCTTCCTGCGACGTTAAATCTCAAATTCTCATAGTGTCACCCATCACTAATCTATTACACACACAGTAAAACACGGAAGTACAACAAAGCGACGCACTCGACAAGTCGGCGAGAATCTGTAGTCCACGTTATCTACTAGATCGCTCGACTTTGACTGTCTGAGGATGGGGAGGGGTTTGCGATAAGACAATTCCTGTTTTATATTTACGAAATATACTGTGCTATGACAAACTAAGCCACTATTATAGTATTATAGGCCCTACACTACTGGGAGGAAAGGACAAGCCCCTTCTAGTGACTCGGGAGTAAAAAAAAACCAGTTTATACATAGATTTAGTTTTTTCCCATCTAACTTTTTTGTTCTTGTAAATAGAAAAATGTATAGGAAGTAATTTGTTTAGAATAAAATTGTGTATATTCTGTGAATTTGACATTATTCTTGTATTTGCTCCAGTAGTTTTAAAGTACGGACAGTAGAACTTAAAAATTATTTTTTCTAAAAAACATTTTTTACACATCTACAAGGATACTAATCTGAAAATAATGGTAAGGCACCAAATATTATATTTATTCTTATTCTATAGTTTCATAAGGAAAACAAAAATATATAATGTTGCTAGGTTATCACTTAGATAATATTTTCTAAAAATAAGTTTAACGATCACGGCAATTTACCAAAAAACGGCCTGCCACTGAGACCACAAATGACCGCAAACATAGGGTTAACACTTTGTACCCTGAGCCCGAGTATAGGGCGGGCCGCGTCCGTAGCGCCTGCTACCGGCGCCCGAGTATAGCTCGGGCCGTTATTTAATTGTATTATTTAGCTCAGTCATCTTATTTTTGGATTCAAACATTTTGATTATGTTTATTGGTTGTCTAAGTTCGTATTTATCAGTTTTTGAGATCCCTGGGTCTCGTTTTAGGTAATGAAATAAGTAAATTTACTACATTGACAGCTAATCGTAGGCGCCGCGGCTGATCGTCGGTACTGTCAGTTTTTTTTGAAAGTTTCACGTTGTGTGTGTTGTTTTGAGTCTTAGTGATGTCTTACTAAGTTTTCTACAAATCTTGCCGACAAATACTGAAGACAAATGTTATTATAATGTATTCTAAATGTGAATTTAACTGTTTGTAAATAATCAGAACTTTAGTTTCTTACACGAATGAAGTAAAGGCAAATGCAAGCAATGTGAGGTTATCTGTGTGTTTTGTTTTGTATTTTCACCTTAACTCGCATTGTTCTTTCTTCTCGACTTTCCGTTGATTTTCTTTAATATTCTTTACTTATTATTTTCGAGTTTAAATAATATGGGTGATGAAATCAAAAGTGATGCAATTCGCGATCTTTATGTTTGACTCCCGAGTCGGAAGTAACGATGATTTTGTTACAAACCTGGGACCAAATAGATGATTTTATGAACGATTTAAACGAAAATGTTATGTTGTTATCAAGAAATTGAAGACAAATGAAACAGCTTTTGAGAAGAGATCATCTGTTTTGTCCTAAAATGGAAGGACAAAAGAGATGTGTTGGCTCTTTCTTCTGTGCATAAAATGAAATATTCTGATGTTGTAGTCCGCTCTAAGGCAGGCTTGATTACAAAGTCAAAACCCATCCATCTATGCTTGTCTTTGTAAATTGGCTGCTGCCGTTGGAAATAAATAAATAAATAAATCCTGATGTAGGTTTAGTTTATACAATTCGTACAAAAGCAGTATTTTTCGTTTGGCGAACATGTGTACAATTAATTTATTACCAAAATAAAATAATTGTTTGAAATACAAAGAACTCGATAAGTTAAGGTGAAAACAAAACAGTTGTTTCACAGATAACCTCACATTGCTTGCTTTGTTTATATTTATTCAAGAATAAAGTTCTGATTATTTTATAAATAAATTCACATGTGTAGAATACATTTTTATAAATACTTTGTGTAGCAATTTTATTTTGGTCAGATTTGTTAAAACTTAGTAAGACAATATTTATTTACGGATGATTATAATGAATTACAATTGGTTACACTTCTAAAAAAAGCCAGTATATGAAGAAAGAACTAAATAATCAATGTCTAGTTACTTAATTCTCACACCAAAATGAACAAAAAACTTTACTGAAAGTTCTTACTGAGGTGGCCGAAAAGCCCCCAAGTCTTGAAGTATAGCTTCAAAATGGGTTTTGGAATCCATCAGATGACTGAGCTAAATAATACAATTCACAAATGTAGCTGTCCGAGCAATTTTGAACGAGTGCCATACTGACGCCAAAAGCTTGACTTGGCCACACCCCACATTCTTTCAACAGTGTTTGCGTTATAGGCGGTCATTTGTTTCTCAGATCAATAAAGTTTTCACTGTGGTTGAAATTGTTGTGATCGTAGTTATTGTTAGCATAATTCCTTATTCCATTGTATAATCGCCACTTATCGAACATGATACTATTCCTGGAGCAATACTTGAAACAATGATAGAATAAGCGAAGCAGCATAATATTTGGTCTTAAACAGCATACAAAAAACAATCCTTTGTCTTACGAAAAATGCCACCAAACACCCACTGTTGTTTTGGCACTGTCCGTCACTTTATACCTACGTATTGGCACAAAATAATGTCAGATTCATCAAATATACACACTGTTATTCCAGGACCTCCTATTACAAAGTGGATTGGCCAGTAATTTAGCTGCACATACAAGAACAAAAAAGTAGATATTCCAATCACCTATAGTGTTGTGGTGATTTTTAATTCCCGCTCACAGAAATCAACACTCGTAAGTTTATAGCTCCAACAATAAATGACTATAATAGCATGTTGTCGAAGCCCAAACGCAAATTTTCCCAGCCAAGTGTTAGATCTTAATTGAACATCCTGACGGCACGTGTTTTTCCTGCAACGCCAACGTTCCCGACTGTCCGTAACGCTTAATATTTCATGGCCACTTTCACAAAGTTTTTTTTCTCTTGGCAGAATATTTTTATTCTAAAAAAATGACACGCACCTTTATTTTGACGTCGTCAGTTGATAAATTTTGAAAATATTTGAAGGTACATCCATCTTGAACAATGTTGACACAAAACGGAGGTATATTACTTTTAACTGTACAGGTAGCCGAGTTGAAGTGAAGCATTGAGATGCTGCATGGCCTGCCGTAATCATGATTCCCAAGAAAGATAAGATAACAGCGACCACAATACCGACCGGAATACCTGGAAATGCTTATTGATTGATGGAATGTTAGTTCTGTGACTCAACTACATCGTTTTATAAGGTTTTAAGTGCATTGAAAAAAGTTTAAGCATTGGGGGCGTATAACGAAATCTTACCTTTATTTTAGTACAATGCTTAGTTTTACATGGAGTTTCATTTCGAACACACGCAGAGTACATACCAAAAATACAAAATATGTCTGAATACAAGTAAAGATATGATATTTTAAGCCTCAAATACATGTAAAAGTCAATCAATGAGTACTGTGCAGTTCTGGTAAAAATTCTAGAGAATATACAGTTTAAGAAAATGCCAATTTATTCACTTATTCCTCAAAACATTGAATATAAAAATTCAAGAGTCTAAACGTACATACAGAATAGTTTAAGAGCAAAAAAGAAATAACACTCATCTTATATGGTCTATCTAGTAAGAATCAATAAGAAACCTTTAAATACATGAGATAAGTAACCAATTAGTCAAGGTAGCCTGCATAAAACTAATGGTCAGGGTTATTGTTCAATCGGTGGCGGACTTTCCCGACCTCAATCACACCCCATATCGTCTAACTTTTCCAATCTAAGAACACGTTGGAATTTTGACTTTTAACATTTATAATACAAATGTACAGCCTTTGATTACAAGTAAGAAATAGGATCAGAGTGACCTACTTCTTGCAGTCATTTCCTACATCGGGAAACTAGACAAGTAAACAATTATGTCAGCCATTTTAAAGATCAATTCACACACTGCAGTGAAGAACTCATTCTGTTCTTTCTAATAACGTACTTTTTTAAATCAAGGGTAAGAAAAACTGTTAAAAAATAATGGCGCCTACAGATAACACCAAAGTACCCTTGTTTCTTTTCAAGGTTTGTGTATTTAGAACTTTTCAAAAAACATTTTGGTTTTCTTTGTACATATCTCCTTATCAAAACCTCAAGGGTGACAAATAAATAATGGATATTTATTTAATTTTTAGTCACAAGTTATAAAGAATAAAATTTGCATATCTACCTCTGAAGCTCATGTGATCAGATCCTCAACAATTTTGATATTGTCTACAAGAATTGTTTATTAGTTATTATTTGCATTAATGAAATCCATTAAACCCATAGGCTAAGGAAGCACTAAGATAGAGTAGGTAATTAAATTAATTTATGGAAGACTAGTATTTTTTATTTGAAATTTATTGTTATCTTAGCATTGTGACACTTCCCATCATAATTGGTAAATATTAAGGTTAAATTCCACCATAATGATTATTCTTTCAAGCACTTTTCCTTATAGAGAAAAACCAACATGAAGTCCTCAAATAAAAATTTACCAATTTTAACTATAGTCTGTGTATAGGTTTTACATTAGTAGTTCAAGTTTATAATCTAAATGTTATGATGTGAATTTTACCATGTAAAACACAATGGTTTTTCTTTTAGTTCTGACACGAGGTTTGAGTCCTATGATCTACTGTATTTATTACATGATATAAGAAGTTTTGACTATGAGAAAACACAGAGATTAGGTAAAACACGGATTAGGTAGATTAGGTTAACATGATCTAAAGTCAGAAAAGTGCCACACGATTTGGGACATTTTAACGATCTGAATCGGAAAGGTCCCTGGCCATCAGTGGCACCTTCTCACTTTAAAAAAAAAAAAAAAATCCTCAAAATGTTCTATTTGATACTTACACATACCTACTTATATAACCTAATAACATAGTAGATAGGGGCAGAGTGGCCTCTTAATAGGCCTAGTACAAAAAAAAATCTGCTCAATTTACAAAATTGCACCAACAGAAGTTTTTAAGACATGCCTCTGGTAAAAGGCTTGGCAGTATTAAAACATGCTGTATCAATTTACAATAACGTGACCATGGAAAGGTATGTTCATTTTTTTTTCCTGAAAAATACAATTTTTCCTGAAATCAATAGTGAAGAAAAAATTCGTCGGCAACGAAAATCAAAGGAGTTACGATTTTTTGAAATCTTCTGAAAACTCTGTTTTTGACAGTACCTCTGGCAATTTTACTGAAATGGTGACGTTAATCCTGTCAACGATGCCTGCCCGCTGCGCAGTGCTGCGCACTGCTTGCTCTTTTAGAAAAAAAATTAACTCGAGCTTGCAAAAGTCGAATCCCAGATCACGTGATGCCCCTGATCCTTAACCCTCCAAGTGTTGTTCGACAAAATTTTGTCGGTTATTTTCCATCCTTAATGCAATAATGCCCGCAAGGCATCAATATAATACAATGATATACTTTCCCCCCAGTTTATATGCACCTGTGATAATAATACTTGGCTATAAATGCCCAACCCATGAAAAAAAGTCCATTTTTCATGGTCACGGTATTGTAAATAAATACCAAAACATGCTTAGCAAATCACCTGGCAGCAATAGGGTTAACATGTTATGAGTGAACATTCCAATGGAAGTTTGCAAGAACTTGTTCGAGAATATTTAGGCATTAGGAAGAACAATAGATTTAACAATATCAGTACCCAAACCTAAATTGACTGGAAACTTTTTATATTAAACTGGCTTAATCCTACCAGAATGAGGTTTTGAAAATTATTCCAACCTTTAACTTATTGGAGAAAAACTATTCTTTATTGATAAAAAATTAAGTTCCAGAATTAATTCCACAAATAACTTGTTATTGATACACAATAAGTTCACCACCATGCATGTATGGAAATAATAGGAAAAAGGCAAGTCCATGCCTAAGATTAAGAATGTGAGCCAGCAGTACTGCACAAAGTTCAGTAATTAGAATTAAACAATTATGAATTCTTCATTGTTGGTTGGCCGGTGCCATTTGTGATGTTCACATTGTTAGATCCTGGGCCAGATGGTATGCTATTGGATGCTTGTAGATTAGAAACAGAATCAGCTTGGTTCTGAAGTAACCTCATTCTCCTCCTTGTGTAATGTTGCCACAGCAAGACTTGTTGATCATCAATAAACTTTGCACATTGAGAATTAACCAACTCCCTTCTAAAATGTTCATATTGCAGCAAGTCCAAAAAGTACAAGCACATTGGGTATTTCAAATACTTCGCATACTCGGCACTCTTCCAATACAACAAATAATTTAGGTAGTTTATAAAAGTCTGGTCCTTAAAATAACCACGTTGCGCCAAAAAGTTCAAATAGTTGGGATTTGCCAAGCACTGAACAAACTCAAGTTCAACTTGAAATCTAAGTTTAGTCTGATCGTCATTTTCGGGTCCCGACTTGGACGCCATGTTATAAGTAAATTTAGATTCAATTTGAGTATGGATAATTAATTACCTTAGGAATTACAACCACAGATGGAACTGGTGAACTGAAAACTGTTCATTCCCCTGGCTTCAATCAAACATTGTAATTAAACTATCAAAGTATTACATTTTCACTTAAAACATTCACAGAACCAACGCCGCCAACGTCTCCACCACGAGAGAGAGAGATGAAGTAGGCAAAAGAAGGCAAGCCGGAGCCGGAGGTATAAATCGGATGGGGTAACAAAAAGGAAGTTAAGATGATCACCGACTACAGAAACAACCGGAAATAGATGGCATGTTCTAGGTAAAGTTTAGTTATACATTAAAATAAAAATATTATTAGTTTTGAAACAACTGTTCCAACTTACAAAACAATCACTATTGAACAAAAATCATATATAGATTAAAATCGTATAAATTGATTAAAACAAAGCGTAGCATTAAACATGCTTTCTTTATATTCTTAAAATAAATTACTTAAGTTTTGCAGTTTTTCTGATTACATTATTTTTTTTCTTTAATCTTAGCTGGACAAGATATAATAGGCTGTTGTACTAGTCTGCAACAGATAATAATGAATACAAAAATTACACCAGGGATACATATTTATATGTAGAATTTACTTAAAGGCCCATTAAACCATAAACAAACAAGAAATATTGATTCATTAGAACATTATAGAAATGATTCCAACACAAAATACAAGTCTTTATCCGTATCGCTAAATAAATTTACAATGAATTTAACTAGGTTTAGCATAAACTACACAAATCCTCCCAAACTTACATAATATACTATGTAAGTGACATTCAAGTAGTATGACAATCCAAAAGATTGCAGCAACAACCAAACAGCAATATTCTTCTCGTTTCATACCTATATTAGTTTAAAAGCAGTGTTTCATAGAAATGATTCCAACACAAAATACAAGTCTTTATCCGTATCGCTAAATAAATTTACAATGAATTTAACTAGGTTTAGCATAAACGACACAAATCCTCCCAAACTTACATAATATACTATGTAAGTGACATTCAAGTAGTATGACAATCCAAAAGATTGCAGCAACAACCAAACAGCAATATTCTTCTCGTTTCATACCTATATTAGTTTAAAAGCAGTATTTCGAAGCCCTGCTGTCAGAGAGTGAAACAGTTAGTATAAGCACCAACAGTATAATTTAAATTTCTATGCCATATAGTTTCGTAGTATTTGATTAAATAACTCTAACGATTTCAGTAGCTTCTGAGTTATTTTAGGTCCATGTGAAGATGAACTAATGAGTCCTATGTTCTTGGTTCAGTCGAGGAGTAATATAAATGTGTATACCATTGTATTACATTTTTATAAATCACTATAGCATCCTTCATCGTTGCAAAACGGACCAGTTGCCCATTTAATAATTTTTTTACCATTAAAAATAACCACAACGTTTAGTTTATTATGCCTTTGTGATATAGTTTGTACTAGACATAGATATTTATTTTCAAATTGTATTCTCGAAGTGAATGGTTCGTTAAATCATGTTAGCCTTCAGCCCCAGCATCAAAATATTTAGCCCTGGTAAGGTTATATATATATATATATATATATATATATATATATATATATATATATATATATATATATAATAGTGTTGTTGAATTTTGATTTTGTTTGGAAAAGTGTTTCATGTAACTAATGCTGAAGAACTACGCACGACATGACACTAAACATAACACGACGACGAGACGATTTAAGTTAAAATAGTTTTAGTTAGGGAAATGAAGCACTGTTTGTATTTTGAACGACGATTGATAACTCAGGCTGTTTCAACTCCCATTTTATACGCTTTGATGTTTTAAATTATGATTGTTAAGTATCGGTTTAAATTAAATTGATTTGCTAATGAATGATAAGTAAATGTTAAAGATAAATAAATTAATTCTTTATTGCCTTTACAAGAAAATTCTTGGTAGCAGTGTTACAAATACATAAAATCTTTAGTGTTTTATAATGGTAATAATATATTATTATTATTACATAAAAGTAACAAAACAAAGTTTAATTTATTGTAGCAATATATCCTAAAAGAGTTTTAATCAATTAATAAGAGATTTATTGTTTAAATACAGAATTGATAAATTAATTAAAAATTAAATTGAAGTTCAATTTCAACCAAATATATGGTTTGCTGCTCCTCCTGGGAAGAATCCTTCAGAACAAAGGGGAGGGAGTGCTGTAGCATTAGCTAAATAAAAAATTATTAATAAATAAATATAGGAGAAAATATAAACACATATTTGGGAAAATAAGTAGAATTGATAAAGCACAAGTAAATTAAAAATGTAATTTCTCAAGAAAGAGTCCGCAAAGGTAGAGTGGTACAGAAACAGCCGATTCTCTGGACGTCGCCGACTGCTATAACTGATTACAATAGGCATGATGAAATTAAAGAAAGTCTATTTCTATTAAAATAACATTACCATTACAATTAGTATCAATATATATTATTATTATTAATTGATAGAATGTAGATAACAGACTAATCTCCAAGGAATGTAGCACTGATATTCTCTCAAAGTAAAAGCTATTGTAGTCACCAGTTCATTAAAATGTTCATCGTCATCAGTGTAAAGTATTCCATTACCTGCCAACACATTTTTTCAAGTTTACTGCTGAAGGTGGATGTGAAGGGGTAGATTAAGGTCTGTTAAGAGTAAGTTAAGTAAATGTAGTAATCAGTAGTAGTATAGATATTATTTAAGATCACGTATTATTTAAGCGTTAATGATTAAGAAATTATATAAAACGTTTATTAGCTTTTATTTCAGGTTTTGCGCTTGAAGGATCAAACATTTATAATTCGAATCAATGACGTTACTGACACCACAGGTGAGTGTGCCTGCTCTGATAAATCAATAAAGAAAATAAATACATATATAGGTATCGGAAGCGTTTACTTTCGGCTCTTGTAATTTACTTCCGGTCTAAGATATTTCAAGTATAGCTGAATTTGCCTTTTTACAACTATGAAGAAAATATACATACCTACTTGAGTATGACTTAACAGTTGTACGGCGTGTCCAAAAAGTGTTTATTCTGGCCGTTTACAACTTTACTACCTACTTCTAAGACATTTCCGTTCTGAGTTTGCCTTCTCGTCTAGATGAAGAACATTTATATACATATAGGACTGAGGAGCTTTACGTCTACGACCTTTATTCAATGGAAGGTCTAAAAGTGTATATATCAAATATTTAAATTCACTTCCGGTCTAATGTTAACGGTGCCACATCTGAATTTGTCTTGTTGCCCTGATAAAGTAAGTATATACGTATGTTAGTTATTACCTGAAGAAGAGATCAGATTGCAGATCTTGAAACGTAGTGTTACTGGTTTTTTTGTAACACTGAACGATGGCAAATGTCCGGAAAAATCCTGTTTCCTTCACAATCCTTCCATAAAAAAAAACAAACTTCAAACAAAGAAGAATACCGATGTTGGTTTTCAAAATCTGATTCGGTCAAAAAGCGTCTATTTTAAATTTACCTCCGGTCCAATGCATTAACGTTACCACAGTTTTGTTTAACTTGTTTCCGTGAGCAAGAAAATATATACACATGTGTTGGTTTTCAAAACCTACTTTTGTCAAAAAAAACATCACTACTTGCGTACGACTGATCAGTTGTACGGCTGTGGTCAAAATTATTCTGGCCGTTTAAAACTTTACTACTATATGGTTGAGTTTGTGTTGTTGACCTGTACAGTGAAATTCATAATGGATATTTACGTCACAGAAACCAACTTACAAAAAGCTTTTACATCCCGTCTGAAATTTTTCTGGAGTTGTAGTTGACTTTTATATTTTACTCCGATCATTTAAATAATATATACATAAGCCTACGTAAGTTTTAAAAGTACTTTAGTCAAAGCATATTTAATTCCGTCGCTTGTGTTTTGTTTCTGGTAGAAGGAGTAAAATGGAAAATCCTTCAAACTAATTTCATTCAAACTCTCAAAATACTTGTCTACACTAAGTTTTGTGTTATCGAAGTTTTATTGTTTTCCGGACTGTAGCCTGAGAAAATCGCTCCTCGATGCACGTTTGTGTCCATTCCTCTGATTTTCCTTAAGGCACAGTAAAAGTGTCACACACAATATCAAGGAAGTCAACCAAATTTGAGTACCTTATATATAAACATTCAACTTTGTTCATCAAGGTGGATTTTATAACAGCGTTTCAATAATATTTTCAATGCACCAATGCTTTTTTTTTATTTTCATTAGTCGCTTTTGCAATCTGCATTACACTGCTGAACAAAGACTGTATTATGTTAATATAATTTTTTGTAGTAAATGTCAACAAGTATTTATGTTTTTTTTATTTTTATTTTTTTTATTTATTTTTTTATTTTTTTTTGTGCAATCTTAAGTCGAAATTGCCAGAAACTGCTTACTGTCAGTAAAATTGGAATTACGTTTCATAAATATTATCACTATGTTTGTAAATTCTTAAATATTCCAGGAATCTTTTTCCAAATTTTCTCTGGACTTCAATGGAAATAATACGAATTAAAAAAGAGACGAATCGGTTCAGTCGTACTCAAGATTAATATTTAGCTGTTACTTTTTAATTGATAAGATTTAATGCCAAATTCTAAACTACTACATTCAATTGTAATAGGAACAGTCAAAGGTATTAGTTACACAAGAGATATCTCATCAAATATATAAAAATTGTGGCACTCCAATAGTGAGCTCTCGCATTCCCTCTGTGGAATGGAGTATTAGGTAGCAAATATGTGAGCAATGAAAATGAAGGGTACACACACACATATTAAAAAAAAAATTTAATATCTTTATAAATCCATGTTCACTTTCTCACACTTCTTTAAAACTGATGTTGATTTGACTATGAACATTATAGAAATGCTGAATTTGTTTAGAGTAATAAATCCAAATTTTAACGCAAAAATACTAGCAGAATTTCCTTATATTAATTTACATTTTACACAACATAAAGAAAGTATTATATATTACTTATCATTTTTACTAAATTAAAAGTACACGGTTATATTAGTAGGGAATTTTTAAGTTTTGATTGCAATAGTTTGTATCACATGATTGTTTTTCTGTCGTACTGAGTAAAGCTGCTTGCTACTGCTAGTGTTTCGTATTTTACGTTCATTGTCTGTCTTGTGTCAGAATTTTTTCGTTTAAGTAGTTGATTTTCTACGCGTATTAAAGTTATTAGGATTGTGCAATTCTTCACAATGACCAATTTCTTTGGAGTTGGTGGAAATCCATTTACAACACCTGTAGGCCAGCGCATTGGTATGTTTCTAAATAACTTGCAGACTGCAAAATTGTCTGGTATCAACTTTGGATAGTATGGCACAATTATATAACTTTGTTTTCCAGGTCTTTTAAGTTTACTAAATAGTTTATCCCCATGAAATAAACCTATCAATATTTCCAATCCTTATAGCACATAAAAAATTAAACATTGATTTCCTCAGTCTTTATTAACCCTTTGAAGCCCAATATTTTTAAAATTTTTGACAGTACTAAAAATATATCTGTATTAACTCATAAAAACAGATATGGGAAAAGACCGCTGCTAAAGTAGCTGGTTTGTAGACAGTTTGCAAAAAATCTTAACTTTGGTAATATACAAGTCATAACTTTATATCTTTTTTCACTAAAATGTGTAGGATTAAACATACTTTGTGAGGAAAAAATACTTGTATGAAAAAAATAAAATGGTTAATGTTTAGTTTAGCCAGGTTACCTAAAACAACCAAAACTACTTTTAAAAATTTCTTAAACCGGTATACTTTTATTTCCAGAAAGAAGTTTTCGACAGTTGCAAACCATATTTTGCACAAAAATACTGTGTTAGTTAAGGTTATGTCTCAATTAATCCATCTATCTAGGACTGGGAGGAAACAAGGGTTTCTGGGCAGGATAGGGTAACATACTTTTGGTGCTGCCGTAGTCCATGCTGATAGAGGCATTACTGGCTCTCCGTTCAATTACTGGTGGACCCGGTTTTTTATATTGAAGAATATAATCATCAATACCTAATATTCCCATCTCCAATCCTAGACTACAATCATATGTTTTAAATTAAAATATGAATATATAGGAATATAGGAAAACTCATAAATAATTAAGAAATTACACAAATAATAAATGAACCAGAGCGAGAACGATCAAACAGGAAAACTCACAAATAATTATGATCCACAATCCATATTGTTTATGTCATAATTATTGAATTGTTTATAATTATACACGTAATTATGTATTATTACGTGTATGTATAATAATAATTATTATTGTTATATAAACGTAATCGTTTATATAATAATACGATAACGTGTATTATTTGAAAGTGTTTACAGCTGTTGATATAGATTAAGTTAATTGTTCAAAATAATTAATTAGTAACGATTGTTTATATCAATGATCATGATTAAGTAATAATATTTGCCAATTTCGATATAAAAAACCGGGTTCGCTTATCGTACCCTACCCTATTTTTACAAGTTATTTTAAAATCTTTTGGCTTTTCCAAAATAATTACATTCTTTTCCGTTGAATAAAATTAACTTTTTAAGCATAGGCTATTCTTTTTGAAAAAACAACAAATATTATGAAGAGGCTGAAGTATACATTATTAACTGAAAATGTTTGGATGAACCGAAAAATAATTTAACAGTAGGAAACTAATTAATTTAGTTCACAATTTTATTTTGAACAAAACTACAACCTTATATGGTAATTCTAAGCAATATATGGGTCAACCTCGATTTTTCTCATATTACAATATAATGTTCCAATAGTCAATTAGAAAAGGAAAATGACTAGAATTTCTTGCCGGAAAGCAGTTATAGGGAGCAGGCAACCGCCAGACGGTCATATATTGCTTAGAATTACCTATTAGTGATCAGGGGCACTGACGTGATCTGGGCTTCAAATTTGGAACTACTCGAGTTAATTTTTTTTCTAAAAGAGCAAGCAGCGCGAAGCGCTGTGCAGCGGGCAGGCATTGTGCGTGATCCTTTTTTTTAATTAAAAATTACTGATAAATTGTTATTACATATTACAATATAATGTAGGTAATGTATGTAAAACAATTTTAAACACATAATTACATGCCGGAAAGCAAAGTAAAACCAACAACTAACCTTAGCCCTTTGAACGCCGATATAAATTTAGTAATTTTTTAGATTACGCTCATTTAAGGTGAAAAAATAAAAATGAAAATTCCTTAAAGCTAATTTTTTTATTAATTCCTAATGACTAATAGTCACAAAAAAAATGTACAATAATGTAATACTTGCATAATAATAATAATATCATTTTTTCATAATAATGGAATATTTCAATCAAAATCAAATTTAGGTTACAGAGTAATCAAATGCATTTGATGAAAAATATGAAAACTATGTAAAAAGGATAAGAAAACAAATAAAGTGTAATATGCTGATCTTGATTAGTTTTATAAGTTCTGATAATAATAGATTTAGGCAGTTGTACGGTAAACTTCAAAACAAAAATCGGGATGACGCCATGGGGTCTCGGGACATGACTTGCAGCCATAATTACACAACAGAAAATAAACAATAAAAACTTTATTATAACACCTAAAACATGGTAACAATAACTTTTTACAACTGTTTGTATAAGAATTGACAACGCAAGAACACTTCCCAAGGCACAATGCGTGCTCCACTGAAAGTCGGTAATGGCGGATAGTATCGTCATCGGCGTACAGACGGGAGTGGGAGAACAGCTGCCAGCAACAAAACAATTTATTGTTTACCTACTGCGGCCAGCTGACAGCTGCAACTGGATTATTTGGTCAAGCCAGTACATTACTTTGTATTGTGGCTTATGTATTGAACTTATAAACTTCAAAAACAGTAATAAAATATATTTTTATTGATCGGCGGATTATTTCGTCTTTGGCGTTATAAGACCAAACAACATCGCGGATTATTCCGTCTACGGCGTGCTAAGGGTTAATAGACGTCAACGTCGGAGTTGGAGTCTGGCTCAATGGGTTGTTGTTCACAGCGGTCACCGTACGCTGTGACACCATTGTAGACATGTGAAATACTTTTTGCACTGGACTTTCACTTTCTTCCGGTTACGATTAGTCTTTTCTATCCTGTTCCAACATCGAAACACGTGATCCGTTTCATTTAAGGTCATTTGACCCCCGCAACTCGGACATGTTTTATTACGTGGTAAAATTCCGTGGTCGTACAAAAAATTTCTTAAAGTTACACTATCCTCAGAACAAACTATAAATGACGCTAACGTAAACTCGCACGAATTACACAAAAAAGGATTAACATCCGAACGGCTGCACATCACGATAGCAACTGATTAGGACCGGCCGCCAGTGACTGATAACGCCGCGCGGACTGAAATTAATTCAGTATATACCCAGATCACGCACGATGCCTGCCCGCATCGCGCTGCTTGCTCTTTTAGAAAAAAAATTAACTCGAGTAGTTCCAAATTTGAAGCCCAGATCACGTCAGTGCCCCTGATCACTAATAGGTAATTCTAAGCAATATATGACCGTCTGGCGGTTGCCTGCTCCCTATAACTGCTTTCAGGCAAGAAATTCTAGTCATTTCCTTTTCTAATTGACTATTGGAACATTATATTGTAATATGAGAAAAATCGAGGTTGACTCATATATTGCTTAGAATTACCCCTTATATTAAGTTGGATCTAAAAATAAAAAGTTAAATTGATAATAATATGTTAATCACACGCTCGTAAAATAGAAAAAAAGTAAGTGATTAACAGTTAAGGTAATTACAGGTAGTTTTATGCAATTCAAGTTAATAATTTCTTTTAAATATTTATTTACACACAAAACAGTTTAAAAACACACAAGTACATGTAAATGAAGTTGGACATATTTATGTGAATATATGACATTAGCCTGAGGGAGCGTTTTTACAGGCAAAAATAAACAATGCAAGTCACCAGCTGTTGTTTGTAAACAAACTGATTATATAAAGCATGCATTTAGCGCATAATTCTTTTGTCAGGACAAGAATATATTTGATTCAGATATACTTTGTTCTTAAAAAATACATATTTAAATAAAATATTATGGTTCTTGATGAACATAATGGTATGATATACAGTACATAAAACAGGAATTTGATATTATTTAGAGCATTAGAGTATTATTTGACTTACTGCAAAATTTATATGCTATTATGACGATCAGTTCTTGTTTTCTTCCTCCCAAAAGAAAGTGATGTCGATGAGAAAGAGACTACTCTTTTCTTAACATGTAATTTACACATTAAGTCAAATAAAGTCTGTTTGTAATAGTGTACTTTTTAGGTCCCCGTTAAGAAAAACTCTTCCAAAAATAGTGGCCTCCGCATAATACCAAGGTACCCATAAAACTTATTTTAGATCAAAGGAATGCACTGTAAGCGGACTACAAAGATAGTTTATTAGTCTGGAGTCTTCTTCAAATACACAATTTATAATTATGTATCACCTAAGAAATGTGCTGGGAGTAGTTCCAAACCGAACCACCAAATAGTAATACTAAAATGAAAACATATTTTCATGTTTACTCTTAAAAATTTAAATTGGTTTAAAATTTAAAAACCTATTTTTATTCTGAAATTATATACAATTTGATGTATAGGCTAGAGCAATTATTTTGTAATATAATAAAATTGATTTATGATAAATTTATATGTTTAAAAATAAATTTATAAGTTGAAAGTAATCACTTTTAAGACAATAATTTCATTATTTAGCAGTGTTTATAATTAAAATTAGTGTTACGGTTTTGCATATCACGATATATGTGTAGAAATATTATTTTATTTCTACTGAAATTTATGTTTGTAGCACTAACAAACACAATATTCTGTACTTACAAATAAAATATAAAATAAATTCATTTGTAAGATACATTTTACTGATTATTCTTTGTTTTTATAGACTATAAATGTGTATAATCTGAATCTACATAAACTTTGAATAATTGAGTGTTTTGAAACTGACATTCTCAAGGAAAAAATCTTAGTATTATGTTTAAAAGTGATTTTTCTCGAGTTTTGGTTCTTTTAAATTTTAGACTAAATTACACACATTGTATGTTGCGGTAAGATGTTTTTAAATATTATTATTCCTTGTACTTGAAAAGAATTATGTACGGGGTTTTTACAAATTATGTTAAAAAAACTTTAGGATATTATTAATAATGCTAAAGCAATAAAAAAGGTTCTTATAAACATATGTCCTAGAATTCTTTGTTTTCAGTCTGTATGTCTGTTTGTTTTTTGCGTAAAAACTCAACTCAAAGTTCTCTAAGCTACAGGATTGTAACTTTGCATGACTATTGTCTATTTTAGATATAACACTTTGCTAAAGATTAATATAAGTTCTCTAAGCTACAAGATTGTAACTTTGCATGACTATTTGTCTATTTTAGACGTAACACTTTGCTAAAAAGAATAAAATATCTTGACTTGTTCATAATGGCGGCCATGCAAAATTTGGTGCTAAATTTCTTAAAAATCATAGTAGATATGACGAAATCGTAAGAAAAATAAAAAAACTGCTCGTCAAGTGATGAAACGTTTGAAACCTATTGTTATGATCGGTTCACAAATAACGGAAACATTGGATTTTTAGCTTGAATGGATATCAGTGTTTTTGACGTGACAACGTCTTAAATTAGGTTGCGGCTCGGAGTCACTCATGAAAAAGTGTAACGCCCGGTAACGTTACGATGCCCGTCCAGTGGGTCCGCCGCACGGGATAAAGCAGATAACTATGTTTATTCGTGAAAATGTGGAGTGCTTAGATTCGTCATTTACAACAACTACAACAATAAAGGTAAATAATTGTACACTGATATTTCATTATCGTAAACTATGATTGATTGATTAATTGTTAGATTGACACAAAAGTTGAGAAACTGAGTTTATAGGTTATGTCATACTATTGACAAATGTTGATAGTGTTAAGTAAATTATTAGTTTAAATCACTCTGCAATCAATCGTAATTCAGTCGATTGAGAAGAAACAGCGCGTATTGCTAGTCAAACATTTCAAATAACAAATTATAACCTCTAACCTGTCATAACAGTGCGACCAAACAAACGAACTAAACCGACCAATCACCACGCGCGGAGTTAGAATTTAACTGTGTTTAGCAAGAATTTCAAATTCCAATTTTAGTAAATGTTTTATTCAACTTTACCATTTACAATAACAAATTTTAATTAATTTCAAATTATGTACAATGTTTTAGTAAACAAAATATATTTCTATAGTTAAAATTTGTGCAATTCTTATTTTCATTCAATTCCTTGTTCCTATTGTGCAATTTAATAATATTCATATCAATAAATATTCTACCGAGAAAAAGATGTTGTCACGTAAAATCTTCGCCCGTAAAACCGACTTTACAGGCAACCATAATTTTTTTTTTTATTGAATTGAAATTTTGTACTGCAACTTCTATGAGAACTGAATTAATAACTCATTGGACGATGAACAATGCAGACGACGAACTAGCAGAACTACAAGAACGTACGGCTGACGTGACATGACGACGAGTTCATAAACAAATAACTTTTTTCGATATTCCAGATGACTGCCAACAACATTTCATAGATCATAATCCATAGAGTATGAAATAAAAACATGGAAATAGTGAATGACTATCAATGCCGAAGAACAAATGCATTTTTTATTACTGTAAAAGTTAGCACCGTCAAAAGACATTTTCAGCAGTCTCTGGAAATTCCTGTACGACATCAAAAGATGTTATCGGCAGCCAAAGTGTTATCAAGCTGTTTTTCTTATAACTATGGTTTTCATGAAATTTAGAATCACAATTTTTAAACAGCCGTCATTTCGTAACTTGTATAGATTATTTCATTCATATTTTGCAAAGTGTTACGTATAAAATAGACAAATAGTCTTGCAAAGTTATAATGCTGTAGCTTAAGAGACTTTTGAGTTATGAGTGTTTTTATGAACACAAACAGACAAAGACCGAAAACGAAGCATTTTAGGACATGTGTTTATAGGAACTTTTTTCATTGTTTTAGCATAATTAATAATTTTTTTAATGTTATCGTGATTTTAAAACACCTTACAATTACATTTTTGCAACTTTTCAGAAAAACCTTAGTGTATTAGGGCTTAGTGATTGGGTTAAAAATGCTAGATGGTTGTAGAACCTGCTATTTTGGAAAGGTTTGTTCCTTAAATATAAACTGTGTTTTTATCAACAAATATTATCTCAAAACTTAATACTATGAAACATAATGTTGGCAACTGGTTTGTTGTTTTATTTAAATCAACATAATTTGCAATGTTCTTGAATTTTCCTTTTTTTTTGGAGGTTAAGTGGTAGAGAGGACTTTCAAGTCCTAACTTCGCCTCTGTAAATAAAGACATTTTTCATTTCATTTTTTTTTCATTTCTCATTTGTTTTAAATTACTAGCTATTGTATTTATTAAAGCAGCTTGATGAAGATAACCTTTGTTGAAAGACCAGTATTGACAATGGATAACTACGACAGCCAATCAAATGCTGACAAAATTTTGTTTGGACAAGCTACAAAATATATTTTTATTTGTAGTTATGTACAAGTCTTTAATTTTCATCCCTCAATCATGTTGTAAATCTAACTTCAAATTTATTAAGATGCAAATAAAATGCAAACGTTATATCCAGAATTGTAAAGTAATTAATAAATATATGTAGCCTAGTTTATATGACTTTCGAAACATTTGTATCAATACTTAAGGCGAATTTATGAGTTATTAAATGGTCAACATTAAATCTATTCAACGTTTTTGTTTTTGGATGTTCAAAGTTTTATTAAGTTTCTAAAATAACTAAAAAATAACTCAAATAACTCACGGATGTAAACATCGGATGTTTTAAAAACACCATCAGACACAAGAACAAGTGGAAAATAAAACTAAACCTAGCAAACCCCAATTTTAATGAGAACAAGATTTTTTTCTCAGCATTATGATCAGTTATGAAAGTCACTGCAATTTGGCAATATTTACTTCTTCAAAATTTAAATAACTTTATGTAAAGTATATAAATATGTTACATACACAGCGTTACCAGCTCAAACCACCTAATTCACCAATTCACTAATTCAATTATGTGGCAAGTACTACTTCTTCAAGGGTTCAATCATTTAACAATGTAAAAAATAACTTTCATATGGATATATTAGTACCAGACCAGTTGATCCATTTCCAAAATTGAACTTATTCCTTCATAATTACAGATTTGAGTTAGAGCTTAAAAATGTACCTGTATGTACATTTATCTTATTTTAAACTTTTAAAAAGATTGAGGAATACATATTAACTTTATACTTGAGAAATCAAAATAAGCATACACAAATTATATAAAGTTGTGTTTCTGTGACCTTAAAATTGCCCATATCAATAAAATTTCTCTTCCTAAAATGTAAGACGGCTCTTTCAATTCAACATCCAGTGAATTAAAGTTGGTGTTTGGGGTATTGTTGATCAAGGAGGTTGATCAGGTTCTTGAGAGTACACAGAATATTCTGTTACAGAACAGGCAACAGATGCTTCACTGGCATCAGAGAACTGGGCCCTTAACATGGAAATCTGTGACATCATCAATGATACGGAAGAAGGGCCCAAGGATGCCATTAAGGCGTTGCGAAAACGGCTACAGCAGAATGCTGGAAAGAACTACATAGTCGTCATGTATACCCTCACTGTGAGTTTGGTTGACATAATCAGTTATGATTTTTACTTTTATTCCTTTTTCCCATGGCAAACAATTAAACAAGCATGTATTGTTCTTGTAAACAATGTTTAAATGTTATTTTAGAGTTTCAAGATTTTATAGTCTCACTGCTTCGTATTTTTCTGTTACTTGTGAATAGATGAATGTAAATCTTACTGGCACAAAATTTAGCAGTTGTCTTTTTAAAAATACAATTGATTGACCATGTAAATGTCATCCCTATGGATCACTGTAGTGAGTTTATGAATTATTCAATATCAATGAAAAACATAAACGTAGCTGAATAAAGTAGCCTCGAAAAGTGTTTAATAAAAGCAAGAAGAATGTACCTTTTAACACTTTTGAAGTTTTATTTTCATGATGTACATTTCGGATTCAAAGAAACGATCTACAGGTACTCCAGGTTAAAGTAAAGCAACCTTACTGAAGTAAAGCGATCTTCTTACTGAATAAAGTGTTTAAAGACATGTTCTTATAACAATTACAGTAGGGTTATTTAATGTACATATAAGGTCAACCGTGATGTACTATATTTATATGATATTGCTGTCTGGTTACTGTCTCATATTATCACCACAGGGATCTGGGTTTGAATCCCAGTTTGTGCATGTCTCTTTTACATGGTAATTAATCTCATCTGAACCTAACCTTAAGTAACTTTATAAATGATGATTGGGCTAAATTATAAGTGATATCGGGCTAGATCATTAAATTAAATATAAAAATATATCGACCACTGTAGTAGTTCATTGTCAATGCATGTAGGCGTATATGATTCCATGTGCATGTATCTTTTTGTATTGGACATAGTTTTGTTTTTTATGAAATTGTATCTGTAACACAACACTGAAATAGTTCTTTATATTAGTCATTACTACTGTGGTCTTGAGTATCTTAGCCAAATATCTGTGATTCAACACATAGTCAATACCAGTAGACCTCTACCACTCTTTGTCAGTCAAATAATTCTACATTCCACAAGCTTGATAATGCACATCTGAATACTGTTGTCTTTATAGTAATTATATATCCAACCAATATATTTATTTAACCTTTAACCCATTGGCTTATACATATTTTTACTATCAGCTCAACTGGAGTTATCCTATTAAAAATGTAGAAACGTAAATGTATGTAAGAACGTAAGAGTTTTGTATATGTTTATAAAAAAATTATTTTTTAAGTTATTTGGTTATATTTTATATCTTTTTGGATTAACATGAAATGGGCTTTAATAATAAATAGGTAGTGATATATTTGGTCATAATTTAAAAATTATAATGCTGTACAAACTAAACAAGTTTTGGAATTTTTAATTTTTTTTTACTCAAATAATATAAAATAAAATACCCCATTGTTGCTTTTATTTTATTTGAAATGTATTTCTCTACCTAGCAATACTAGAATATGTGTGTGTGTGTATATATATATATATATGCATAGTTTGTCAGAATAAATGTTTTTTCTAAATACCGAAAATTCCAAGAATATTGATTTTTTTTCTCTTGTAGTACACTAATATTCTTATAGTAACTTATTATTCATTTAAATTTAAATTAACTGTAGTATTGCAGTTTTTCTTATGTGTTACAACAATATTAGTCTAATTTATACTAACATTTGGTTGAAAAGGAGTTAAAAAAAATTATTTAGATGGCCCTATACTTGTCACGGAACGGTTCCGTGATATAAATTTTGAGCCCAGACTAGCTGTCACGGAACCGTTCCGTGATACAAGGCCAATGGGTTAAGAACATTGTTATAGTATTGATTTAATGCATTAGGACAACTATCCATGTCACTTTTATATGTAATAAATTGCTAAATTCAGGGTGTCCAAAAGCTTTACAAATCTTGGATTATACTTAATCTGAAGAGCCTTGAATAAGATTAAATTTTTGACTATGTGCTTGAATAAGTGTTATCTAAATTTCAAGGTCATAAATATGTTCTAAATTTAATTACTAGACTGAAATACTCATGCTATAAGTGTTTATATGTGCACAAGTGCTGTGGCATGATGGATGGACCATGTGAGTCAGTACATTACTGTAATTATATGTAATAGACTCCCCCTTCCATAATCATGGTCTTTGTGACGAGTCCATCACGTTGTTACAGGTTGTTAATGTAGTAAACTCTCACCGATTTGTTCTGGTTGTTTGTTAGTTTTTCTGTCCGTCACTAGAGGTGTGTCAAGCCATGTGTTGTTACAGTCTTGACATCAATGTTACAAGTTAGCACAACAGCTGGTGAGCAGTTCTGGCTAATAAATCTGTTGCAACCTAAAATTATCTCAGCATTACAGTCTAATCCACTGTTGGAATTCATGTCGTTTGAACACTTCACACATATATTTTTCCAATCATTACAAATGACAGCTAAAGAAATCCTGTAGGCTATGATTTATTTACAACTTCCAAAAGTATATTATATTAAAGTATTTACAACCATTAAAATGTCTATCAAATAGACAATAGACAAAACTCTTTATTTCATGAACTTTGAGTACAGAAATGTCGTCAAAAGTTTGCAAGAGTTGGAACTTGATGAATACAAACTAGGCTTGCATTACAAATAGGTGGTCATCCATGTACGAAATTAGTTTTGATCTTGAAAAGTCGGGTCTTCCCTCCACCGAATGTACTCGTCGATTGAGTCAAGGGGTCGAACTAGGAGCCAGTTGATAAGTCGCTGTCTCATATTCTTGATTGGCCCTGGAATTTTCAGCTCATCAGGCAGGTAGTTGGCAAGTTTGGCACTGATGTATGAGGGCTTCTTCTCATAGAGTGCCAGTCTGTGATTGGGAAGAACATAGTCACTACCGTTTCTTGTGAAGTGGTTATGTAGGTTGTTTCTTCTGGAGAGATCTTGACGTGCAGCATGGAGGATTACCTCAAGAATGTAGAGAGCTATCACTGTAAGGATTTTTAGGTTTATAAAAGCTCCTCGGCAGGACTCCTGAGGACCTAGACCCAGCATGGCTCTGATGAAAAATGTAATCAAACATATTTTTGATTTATTTTATTTTATTTCCAGGGCTATACCATTTTAATCTAATTTTAAACCTATTTTTATCACTATTTGGTCTTTTAAATAGGACTCAAGTGGTTTTGATTCAGTGTTTTTAGTTTCTGGTGACGATTGTAGAATATGAAAAGTATTTTTGACTATTGGATGGATTTAGTTAACCCCTTAATGGTTTCTGACATAATGTTACGTTTATAACAATGTTACAAAATAGTACCTCTGACGTAATATTGTTTCAGTACACTTGTTCCATTTTTTCTTTTATTCTTAGGAATATTACACAACAAGTTGTCCAGTAACTAGTGACCACCTTTTTCATAGTTTTGGCATTTCCTGCTATACTTTAACACCTCCTTGTGTTCTTCTGTGAACTAGAGTTCAGCTACGTCCATGCGATACAGACAGCAATTGGGATAGCTGTTGTATCAGTAGATTAATTTTTATTTTGTTATAAACATTTTAGTGTGCAATGGATGCATATGGTGCTGAAATAAATGATTTGTAAGAGTCTGGGATGATAATTCGAACTCAGAGAGTAATAGTAATTACTCCATTGGGCGGTGTGAATAAAAACGAGTAGGACTAGTAAATACTTGAACATTTTAAAATGACAAGTAAACGCAAAAATTGAAGTGAATAAAACAAGTATTTACTCTTACTCGCGAGTAAATACTTGAGAGGCTAGTATACCCTCGAAAAATGCCAATTTTGGTGTGAATAAACGCAAGTAAATACTTCTGTAGCAAGTAAATACTCGTCCATTTGCAAGTCAACCCGACCCCAGACTTGCAGTCGTACTTGTACACGAAAGATGGCTGCATTTATGAACCTGCGTGGTGTGAAACGTTATAGAGACCGGCGTGATATAAGTCCCGATCTATTTAAGGGACTACTACGATTTGAGAGCGAAAACGTAGATTTTCTCACTTCGCACTTTCTTGATGGAAACACTGATACAAGAGGTGGAGGATTAACCCATTGCGGATCGTATTGTTTTGGCGCGCGGGCACCAGCGGGCGCGAATTAATTCACGGTCAGCGGCCACACGAACAGCAATGGTGCGCCACATCGTATCGCTCGCTATTGTATACTAGAAAATTCAGCTGCGAAGGTATTCGTTCAGATGGAACATGGGCCTGCTGGGGTATGCTTGATGTAGAAACGATAACACGCGAGCAAGGTTACGGCGTGGCAGGGATGATGTCTAAATCATAGTCCAAATAAAGCGGCTTGGACGAATCGATTGCAACATCTGGGCCATTGTCTAGACTAAACCCACCAACATGTACGTCTGCGTCGTTTAGTTGTGTCACTAACCTCAAAAGTATTATAATAACAACTGAGGAAAACACCCAATCAGAAGCGCTTAAAAGCAGAGAGTAAACTCATATGAATGATTTTTCAACTTCGACATACAACTGCAATCTGTAGGATATTTATAAAACTTTTGAAAATTCTAAACGTAGACCGTTGTTAAACACTCTTAGTAGACAAGTTAAGATGATCGCCCGATCTATCAGACATTAACAGAACTATTTGGAGGGAAATTTAAAAGCAGACCGCTTTTGCGACCTGAGCTCGTCACCGTGCCGTTAGGCCCGGCCGCTGCGTGACGAGCCCAGCTCGTCAGTGATCCGCAATGGGTTAACTGCACGGAAAAAAAAATGGAAATTTTTCTGAGATAGGCCTACGATAGTGAACCAGGATTCCAAAGTGGTGTTGCCAACGACATGGGGGTTGAAAGAAGTACCGTCAGCAGAACATTTTCAAGTGTATTGGATAAAACAGTGTCAAAGTCTGAAGATTGGATTAAATTTCCACGCACTATTGAAGATATGAATCAGGCCAAGGCAGATTGGGCTTCAAAATTTCGCATTCCGACTGTCATTGGTGCTATAGATTGCACTCACGTGCATATTATGAAACCTTCGGAATTCGGCGATGAGTATGTGAACAGAAAAGGAAAAACAACAATAAACATTCAGAAGACTTGTGACGCTAATGAAGAAATTACAAGTGTGGACGCTCAAAGGCCAGGGAGTGTATATGATGGCAGGATTTGGCGAGTGAGTGGAATTCAGGACGTGGTGCGCCGATATATTGGTGATGTTTGTCTCCTTGGTGATAGCGGATATGGAATTACTCCTTGGCTACTGACTCCTTTTGACGAACCAAGAAATGCTCGTGAGCAGAATTACAATTTGACCCATGCTCAAGAAAGTAGTAGTAGCAGCTAAATTACTATGTGGTATGTTAAACTTACCTCGTCCAAGTACTGCTGTGAGCAGGTACACAGATGTTTTGAACCAAGTGTTATCTAATGCAGTGGAATTATCAATGAAACAAGCTACTGCAGAGGCAGTAGAAGAGAATGACGGGTCTAGAGACATTGCTATAGCCTATGATGGTACATGGCAAAAGAGAGGATTTGTTTCTAAAAATTCATGTTGCACAGTCACAAGTGTTGATACTGGCAAAGTATTGGACATAGAAGTAATGACAAAGTACTGTACTGGATGCAACCGCAACAAAACAGATACAAAAATGGCTGCTCATGAACCACATTGCGTAAAGAATTATGAAGGTCCAAGTGGTGGAATGGAAACCGTCGCAGCAGTTGCGGTTTGCAAACGGTCTGAAACTACACGTGGAGTTAGATACGTAAAGTTTCTCGGAGATGGTGATTCTAAGGCATACTCAGCAGTCATTGAAAGTAAACCATATGGAGAAACACAAGTAGAGAAACTTGAATGTGTAGGCCACATTCAAAAGAGAATGGGTTGCAGACTGAGAAAATTGAAGCAAAAGTTGGGAAATAATTTGCTGTCTGATGGTAAATCTATCAAAGGGACTGGAAGATTACCAGATAAAACTATTGATGAAATACAAAGCTACTATGGAAATGCAATAGAAACAATGTTGACAACTTAGAAAGCATGAAGAAAGCTGTATGGGCAATTTACTTCCACCGTCTGTCAACTGATGGTAATCCCAGCCACAGCTTGTGTCCTCCGCCACCAGACACCTGGTGTAAGTACGAGTATAGGCTAGCCCAAGCAGAACACAAACCCTACAATCACAAAAGGGCCATCTCCTTAGCAGTAATGGAGGCCATAAAGCCTACTTTTCAAGCTTTGTCCCATCCAGATTTGCTTCGAAAATGCTTGCACGGCAAAACACAAAACGTGTATGAATACTTTAATAATGTTTTGTGGACAAGGATTCCTAAATTGTTTATGTTGTTGTAATGTTGAAATTCTTAAACATTGTTTACTGTGAAATCAAAACAATTCAAAGAACCAATCATTAATTAATATATATAAAAAATTGAAAGAAATAAAAAATATAATATCCCATTATTTAATAAAAAAAATTATAAAAAATGAAAACATTTATTAAAGTTTTATTTTTTATGTTAAAAATATAATTGGTTCATCATAGCTTGCCAAAGACCTAAGAAACGTCCTTCAAAAATTTCAACTCTTTATCTCAAATACAACCCGAGATAAGTGTACCTAAATTTGGGCTTTTTAACATAGGCGATATAGGACCGTTTAGCCCCCCTTAAGACATCGTCTTCTTCAACCACAACGCGTTGTTCAACGGACTCCGTTCGTTGTGCAGCTTTTAGGTTGAACTCCGTTATCATCATTTGTTCAAGTTCAGCCTGAAGTCTTGTTAACTTAATTTGTTCAAGTAATAATAAACGCTGCAGCTCACCAGTTGTCAACTTTTATGTCTCTTCAGTTTCAGCTGAGAGTTTCAATTTCTTTTTTTTTCAACTTCATCGCATCGCTATTATGTTTGCAAGTCACTGGTGTGATGGGCTAGTTTGATGCTAACATGTCAACGGGGTTATCTTCACTATTCTCATTCTCCTCATTGAGTTCAGGCAATGGCGACGTAGAACTTGCTCCCAATCCAACTCATGAAGCCCCCCCAGGTATTTTGCAATAAATTGGGTTCTCGTTTGACTCGGAAATTTTTAGGAAATCTGCCTCCCATGACAACAATGTTATTGGTTTATTTCCTGTTGCGTAGACATCAGTTTTTTTCTTGACTGCGGTTTTCATATTGTTCAATAGCTTTTTTAACTGTCCAACACTAGTTTGCTTCCCAACGTTTTTCGAAAACTGGTCGGCTAAACATCCCCATGGACTACAAGTATTTACTTGCCTTTCTTGTGCACTCAGTTGTCTCGCGAGTAAATACTTGCTAGTATACCCTCGGGTTGGCGAATACACGGTTATAAGTAAACTCAACGCTTTATTCACATCGGGTTACTCGGGGTTTAAAATACTCGTTACACTTTACTTGTAAGTAAATACTCGTCGTACTCGTTTTTATTCACACCGCCCATTGAGTAATGGACGAGGTTGTTGTGGACATCAGTGATATAGTCTTTGTTGGGTTATTTTTACAAAAATAAACTATAGAAAACTATTAATTAGCTAGAAGTTATCTGTTTGTTTAATTTTTCAGTTATTTATAAAATAAATATAGTATAAAACAAGATGATTCGATTTAACTTTACCCTGTGCTGATCAGAGGAGAACAGGTCAAAAACAGTTCATAGTTAAGTAAATTGTAAAAATAAAGTTTTACAAAATGAAAAGGTTACATTGATTACCTAAAAGATTAACTGTTGTAATGTATGGCAAAGTTTTTGTTATTAAGACGTTTACAGCATCATTAACAGTGTGATGCAACTATTAAAAGCTTATATCTACATTATTTATTGACTGATTTTTATGATCTAGGTGTCAGATGTTTATAATTCGATTTAGCAACTTATATTACTTTTTAAACATTGTTATAATTTTTTAGTTTTTATGGTAGGCTTTAAAAACTGTAAGTGACCGCCATCTTGAAACGTGATGTGATAATATAAAATTAATTCTTATCTGGATTTTAGACCGCAAGAAAAATTATTGACCTAATTTGAGTTTTATATCGTGAATCTTAAAATTTTTAGTGATTGTAGCTGATACCATACCAAGGAAAACGATTGGCCAACAATGTTCACATATTTCAAACTTATGTAACAACTATGATCCATATTGTTGGGAGGTATGGACTCAGCTCTTCCTCAGCCTACTACTCAAAACAAAGGAAATCTATTATTCTACAACGTTCACACGCCTCCAACTGATGTTACAACTGTGATCCATAGTGGTGGGAGGTATGGACTCAGCTCTTCCTCAGCCTACTACTCAAAACAATGAAAACTATTGGCTAATAATGTTCACATGCCTACAACTGACATGACAACGGTGATTTATAATGGCAGGAGGTATGGACTCAGCTATCCCTCATTCTACTACTCAAAAAAACTGAATTTTAGGTTAACGTAAGGGCTGTTGGATCACCATTTCGTTTGAAGTATTCACACGTAGCCAATAGTTTTATGGCAATAACTATATTCTGACAATTGTCTCTTCAACTGGTATTGTGTAAATGTGACTTGGTAGCAGTGAATTAGGGGGAAAAAGGTTAAAACAATCTACATTACATTAAAAATTAATAAACACATCATCCCTTGACTTGATTGTCTTATTATCATTTGAAGTTAAGTGTTGGCAATCAAACCCTTTTAATTACAAATGTATAAAATGTAACTCTCCCAGTTTTAGAAAAGGATATAGGAGGATTATGGTTTTGTAAGTGTTGTTATATACGCAATAATATATGTTTTCCTAAAGTCTAAAAGTCTAGTTTCTAATCATAGTAATTGTGTAAAATATTCATGCATCTTTAATTAATTTTAATTGGTGGTATAGTATCTACAATGGGAACAAGCGGTTTTATAATGAGGACCAATCAGGAAGAAAGCAAGTGTATTTGTTGCAGCAGAGTTATATTTATCTTCACATCTCTGAGGTTATCTAAATGGTGCAATGGCTGACAAGAGACAACACTACAGAGTTGCTCACGAGTTGCTCACTCTTACTGTAACAGTAACTCACTGAGTAACTCAATACGCTATGTTGTGGTTATGCAACACTGGCTATCAGATGACTCATGCATTAGCCTTGTCACCTGACTTGTCTGCTCCACCTCCACTGCTGTTGTAATTTCTTTTCTGATGAATGATTATTGGAATGACTGTTTTGTTCACTTAGCTGTTGGTTTTGCTCTACTTATTTTTTAACAGAGAAATAACAGTCAAATTTGAGAATCATAAAAATTGAAGGAGGAATTTTATTTATAGTATTTAGGGAAGGCTTGTTACTGTATGACAGGAATCTTAATCTTTTTATTGAAGAAGTTTTATCCTATAAACTCATCTAATCAATAGGCTAATTAATTTTAATTATGAAAAATATAAACCTTAGCCAACTAAAGAGTTTCCCACATTAACGTTATTAAAATCACTTATACAATATTAATTTACAAATTTTAAAATTCCATTACAAAATACAATTATGGTGAAATTGAGAAGATACACTGATCTTAAAATTTGAAATCAAAATCATGACAAGAATGTGGAAAATAGAAAGACTAGACCAATTTAGTCATTTCCTCAATAGAAGCTATATTTTAAAAAATATAGAAGAATAACATTTTTCATTAGGAACCTGATAAGCAACAAGTCAGTTACTAATTTTATGTTTTATGCAATAATATTAAATAAACACATTGTATTAATATGTTTTAATATTTTAAATTTGTTTTGAAAAATGTTATTGAAATAATACATTATTTAAAACCTTAGTGAAATACAAATCAACTTGTATTTCAGTGCAAATTGGTTGATATACTCTTGTAATTCTAAAAAGTCTTCATTTATAAAATCAGGTATCATGGGTTATATATTATACAAATTTATGTTTATTTTTCAGCAAAAATTAATATAAATAATGTATAATTAATTTTTAACACTGTTATAACACATTATATAGCAATCCTTTTGAATTTTTAGACAATATTTTATGTTTTTGAACTTTTTGTTTATTAATTTTTCATAAAATTATACTTGAAATAACGTCTAAAAAGTAATAGGTTTATAAAGTTGGCTGCTGCTACACTGCAGTCCCACAACCTTCGAACGTGACATTATACAAAGTAGCTTCACAACTGTTCTAGGTTTAAAATCAGTAACAACTGGACAACTGCATTAATGATATACAATTAATTGTATATTATAATCAATATATAATAATATATAATAATTATAAATATAAAATAATATATAAAATTTATATAATTAACTGAGGTTATATTGAAAAGTAATCACAGCAATTGAGTGAGTGAATAAACAATATACAATAATATATATACATTTATATAATATATAATATTATATTATATTGAAATATAAATAAATAAATATAATATTGAATATTATATACCATCATATATATATATATATATATATATATATATATATATATAATATATATATATATATATATATATATATTTTTTTTTTTTTCAATAAAAATTGAATCACAAAAAGTACTTGCTCCGCCGGGACTCGAACCCGGATCTCTCACTTGCCGGGTGAATGTGCTACCATTACACCACAGAGCCCTTACTTTTTACGATTCAATTATTTTGTATTTGGCCGTATCTGTCACATATGTGTTTAAATAACCAAACTAACATATGATCGGAAGACCAAATACCTGTCAAATGACTTTTATTTACATTTAATTAAATTTGTATACATGGCAATAGCCGAATTTAATTTTTTTTTTTTCAATAAACATTGAATCACAAAAAGTACTTGCTCCGCCGGGACTCGAACCCGGATCTCTCACTTGCCGGGTGAATGTGCTACCATTACACCACAGAGTCCTTACTTTTTACGATTCAATTATTTTGTATTTGGCCGTATCTGTCACATATGTGTTTAAATAACCAAACTAACATATGATCGGAAGACCAAATACCTGTCAAATGAGTTTTATTTACATTTAATTAAATTTGTATACATGGCAATAGCCGAATTTAATTTTTTTTTTTTCAATAAACATTGAATCACAAAAAGTACTTGCTCCGCCGGGACTCTAACCCGGATCTCTCACTTGCTGGGTGAATGTGCTACCATTACACCACAGAGCCCTTACTTTTTACGATTCAATTATTTTGTATTTGGCCGTATCTGTCACATATGTGTTTAAATAACCAAACTAACATATGATCGGAAGACCAAATACCTGTCAAATGACTTATTTACATTTAATTAAATTTGTATACATATCATATCCCCTTGTGACTAGTCAAAAGTGCCAGGCTAAAATTGGCGATTTTGCAGTATCTTGGATTAAAATTTATAACTTTTCATAAAAATTAGAGAATTACCTAAAAGTTGCACCAAATTACTCGTATAGAATATACTATCAACAAAAAAATATATAGATGTAGTTTTAAGTAATTTAAAATTAAAAAAAATTATGTTTTTAATAGATTACATAAAAAAGTTTCTATTTTTTTATTTTATTTTTTTTGTAAATAACTAAAAAAGGAAAAATAATTTTAATGTGGGAAGCTATTTTATTATATTGTACATTTAGAAAGGAACAACCATACAAAATTTTGTGTTATTTCTCTCATAAATAAATTTTTTATGACACATTTTGTATAAATACGCATAATTGTACTTCGCAACAAGTGATAAAGCAACTGACTCTTACACTGCAAGAAACTTAAAATACATATTCACATTATGGATGTACCAGTAAACAGATGATTGTAGGATCCATAAACAGTTTCAATACAGTTTAAAAACACTTTTTACCAAGAAATATTTACACAATTTTATTTGAAATTTATTTACACTTTTTCTATTTACAAATATGCTACTAACAATTTCACTCCCGTGAGATTGCAAATTGTCAGTCATTGTAACCACTACACACAATAGCTAAGCACGTAACTACTAACACTACTAATATTTACAACCACAAAATAAAATAATGAAGAAGAATCCAGCATACAATAGTACGATTACACTAAAGCATAAAGAATTAACAACAATAGATTGAGTCAGCTGATAATGTCACGTGACAATTATGAAATAAAAATGCATACACCTCCAATATAAAAATGATATTCATATTAATTATCTACAAATATACCAGGGAATAAAAAAACATAAAACTTTAATCATTTGACGTCGTATTTATTTAAGAAAACGACGAATATCAAGGCGACTATATATTGCCGCCTGGCGCTTTTCGCGTATGCCACCGACAGCAATATATTGCCGCCTGGCACTTTTCAGATGCGATCTATGGCGGCAATATATTGCCGCCTGGCCCGGAAAGGGTTAAACAGTGATGTACTTTTTTAATCTTAATACAAAGCTATTAAATTTTATAATTTAAAATGCAAATATGGATTATAATAGTAATATGATATTCAAGATTACATTACATGCCTACTAACCAAACAACTATTTTTTAGCACTTTTAAAAGATTTATTTGAAATCAATTAATAATAGGAAACTGTGTATAATCTGTAGGAAACTACTTTTCACTACGTTTTTTATTTTTATTTGCTGATTGTTATTGGTTACTTGATAATTTGTTCGTTATTACATGTTTTTATCAGTGTTACCGTAATATGTATTGTTTTTCCATATTACAAAAAATGGATTCATCTGTTACAACTTTAATGTTAGAATTTGTGTAAAGTTACAACTCAAGTTGTTTTCTATTTAACATAAAACTACAACTCAATTCGTAATTTTTGAAATTTTTGTTCATTGCACAAAAACATTGATCTTACTTAGCTCTTAACAAAGCAACACAACAACATTCAACAATAACACTTATCCTTCATTTAAATTAGTACTTAGTTTGTAGGCGAAGCGAATTCAATTAGAAATTGATCATGTTCCAAAATGACAGTATAATTATTTTGTATTTCAAAAACTTTATCCAGTGGTTGTCTTTATTGCAACAAAATCAGTCCCCCCTCCCAAAATAGTGGTGTTGTTTTTGGATATATATATATATATAATTATTATATATATATATATATATATATATATATATATATATATATATATATATATATATATATTACTGTAAGAAAATTATTGTAGTATCAAAGGTTATGATAGTTTTGAAGAGAAGAATATAACTTAAAACCATTAATTTCTCTCAGTAAGATAATTAATGTGTTCAGGTGTTGGAGACATGTGTGAAGAATTGTGAGAGGCGATTCCATGTGTTGGTGTGCAACAAAGAATTTGTTCAAGAACTGGTTAAACTGATCGGTGAGTAAGGTACATAGTTTAAGCAGATATAGTGCTGTACCTGGATATTCAGTATCTCAGGGCACAGGTTTTTTACAACAAAAATCTGTCTTGAATGCCACAATCCTTGATGTACTTTCTCCCATGCATACATTTTGTAAGAAATTTTAGATCATTTATTTGTAAGAAGTGGATTAGAATACAACTATTAACTTATTAAAAACTGAAGAGTTCAGAATAACATTCCACACTTGCTGTTCATGCCTATGACTTGTTGGTTCATGTCACAGCTTACAATATTCAGAATATTGCTGGTATCTTCAAGTTAATCATTTTCAAATAAAAGCCCTTTTAGATATGGGAATGAGATAAGTAATTTTAAAACTACAATTAATAATTGTAATTTTGAAACTATCTTATTATGGCTAACTTTAAATACACTTATTCAGTTGGTCCTATTTTTGTGAAAATTTAATTAAAAATTACCCCCATAGTAAAAACTATCTTTGATCTAGCGACTATATTCGAGATTAGAATCAAATAATTTTTTTACTTTTAAGAAATAGAACATATTTTAGGATTGAATATATATACTGAGTGACAATAGACTCTAATAATATAAATATTAAACAGCTATAAATTTTGTCATGATCGTTAAGATTGTATTTTTTCATATCCTTGTACATTTAAAAAAATATCATCATCAGTATTATTAAAATTATACACAACGTATTATGTACCCACATTTAAGATCTTCAACAATGCATCCATTATCACTGAGTGCACTTATGGTAGGAATGTTATGAATGATTCATAGTGAAGAATGAGATAGTCAGCCATTAATGATGTAAAGTTGAAATAGAAGATTTGAAAATTTCACCAGAACCATCAGGACTTACTATTCCACTATTCTACAAATATTGCAGACAGTTCTTACATGAGGTTATCACTGAGATATGTTTAGATATCTCCTTGGTTGTGATGAAAGCAAGGGATTAGGATTGATGGTTGAATTGTATGACATACTGTAGGCGAGTCACGAGACGATCCCTGGTCTCTTTGCATCCTGCAAATTCAAGGCACTAAACCCCTATCTTGAGACTTTAAATATTATCGTATGCACTAATGTTGCAGTTGTAATTATTGACTTAAGTGCCTGCAAAATAATGCTATACTGCTAATAATACACAGCTGCTCCATCTACTGGGCCAGATGTCGTCTCGTGACTCGCCTACAGTAGATATTTAAAGAACTTATCCTCCATTGTGAAATGCCTTAATAAGAGCATAGTTTTTATCATGTGACAAAATAAGTACTGAGATTTAATACTGGCTTAATTCAAATTAATAATTAGATTAATTTCCATATAATTTACAATTTAAACTCCATTCGCCAATGTTATTGTTACCAAATAAATGTGTGAGAAATTCACAAATATTTTCTTCACTTCATTGTCTTGATAAATTCCAGACAACAGTTCCACTATTGCCATATTTTTGGTAGTTTTTACTGCTTTCAAACAAGTATTTATTACAATTAGCAACTATATAGTGTAGTTAAAAAACTTAATATAGCACTAGAAACAAAGTTTAGTTGTCTTTGCCCTTTTAATTTAATTTTTTTGTTTAAAAAGTTATAGGCACTACTCATTTTGTTAATTATTAGTGTTTTTTTTCAATATTTATTAAATAAATAAAAATTTAAAAAAAACTAAAAATTATGAGTTATAAATAATATGTTTTGTGGGTTTAGTTTTGTAAATTCCAAAGACAAAAGATCTCAATTCTTTTAAGGCCATGAGCTAATGTATAGGATATTCAAATTAATTACCAAAAGACTCTTTATAGTCTTTTAAGGGTCTTGCAGAAAAAGGCCATGAGCTAATGTATAGGATATTCAAATTAATTACCAAAAGACTCTTTATAGTCTTTTAAGGGTCTTGCAGAAAAAGGCCATGAGCCAATACATAGGTTCTGTTTTATTTTAGTTACTGTGTACATATTGTTAGCTGTTATTTACACATCCAAATGAAATCTGAGATATTTTTTAATGTACACATCATGATATAATCAGTCATTTTTAGTTTCCTGTGTCTAATATGTTTATAATGGCCGTAAATATATAAGTTATAATGTATTGATTTATGCAATGTTATTTTTAGTTTGGTTTTATTGAAACTTGGGGTATTTATCATTATAACTACTATCAGATGAAGATTAGATCAATACTAAGTATTTTTTTGAGGTCAAGAAAGTTTTTTATATTTATAAAACCAGTTTTCATGTAACATTTTGACTTTCTATCACAGAATTTAATAGGAATGTTTTTAATTGTGTTAATTGAACTGAAAATAACCTACAGTATAAAACATAGTGTGGCCCAATGTTTGAAATGTTGATTGATGTCTGGTCTTTTCGGCGGACAACTGCCTGACTATTTTGAAAGTCAAAGTGATTTTTTTTGCATGGGTCTAAAAGATTTAAATCATGAAAGTGAACTATAGTTAGATAAATTTATGATGTTGAATTTTCCTAACAGTTTTTTATAACGAATTTTCTAACAGTTTATTTGGGGACAATAGTGGTTTCATCCAAAGTTATGAAGATAATTAATTGTGATTTAGATTTATGTTAGTTGCAACATGGGTTATCATTGTTTAAATTTCAAAATTACATTAGTTTTTTTTAATGTATTTTTAATACTTAAAACTACTAAATAGTAGCAAATAATGAAATATAGTGTAGTTATGTTGTATGGAAATTTTACTGTTGGAACTTTTGTTGCCATATAAATAAAATTGCATTCAGTAATAAGAGAGCTGTGATTTGAACAAAACCTTGTAAAATCTAATTCCCTGAGTGGAAGTACTGACATACACCATCTTTTTTTTCAAATTTAAATTATTATACTGCAACAATGTCAAAATTGCTAAATATGTATTTCAATATCAAGGTAATTGTCTAAACTACAGGTCTCACATAATTTAAAATATTATGTATGCAATATGTGATCACAGCCCTTGTTCAGAATGTACGAGATTTAGCTAGAAGTTGCACAGTGGCTGCCGTTACACAACTTTACTCATTCACCATGTGATGATTTGGGAAGTATTGTTTGTATTTAAGCAAATTTAATTATTGGAAGCAACAACTAATCATCTTTTATAATCTGTTGATTAAATAAAATAACAAGTTTATTTTTGCTACAATAAGATTAATTATTCGAAGGCAGTTATGATAATCAGTTATTTGTAGAATACTAATAATTTTTTAATTTAAAAGCTTTGAATTTGTTTGTACCAGACATCTGTTTGTTTTCATATTTCTGTCAGATAGAAACAAAGAAAACATAGATTTCATAAATACCATTACAATATTATACGTAAATACATAACAAATTAATTTGAAAATGATTTTGTGAATGCTTTATCCTACTGTCTATTAGTTTTATAATAATAATATGTAGTGCCCTTTCATTAGATTTTTAAATCATTCCTTATAATATTTTTTCTACATTTTTATAATTGACGTTAAAAAAAATATGAATGACCAAAGCAATATGTAACAGTAGGTAAAAAATATACAGTAATAAGCAATTAAAAATAATGTTAAAGATTTGTAAATTTAAGTTTTCTTTATTCTCAGTTTTTATTTTTTGTTTGATTACTATGTAATTGTGTAGTACACTCCTTATTTATTCTTCAAACATACCTTGGAATTGTACAGGAGTTTTCTTTATTCTCAGTTTTTATTTTTTGTTTGATTACTATGTAATTGTGTAGTACATTCCTTATTTATTCTTCAAACATACCTTGGAATTGTACAGGAGTTTTCTTTATTCTCAGTTTTGATTTTTTGTTTGATTACTATGGGGCCGTTCAAGTATTACGTAAGCAGATTTATTGCAACTATTTACCCCCCCCCCATCCCCCTTGTCAGCAAAAGTAAGCAAAGCTCTTACCCCCCTCCCCCCATGCTTACGTAAACATTTGTCAATTAATGTATTGTTTTTTTTTAATTTTATAACGTTATAATTATAATTTTGAAAAATAAGAAAATAGATTTAGGATAGAGATTATATTTTACTGAAACGGTATTCAACATAGAGTAAAGGACAAAAATATTATATCTTACTAACATAACAAACTTTATTTTAAATTTTTGGTACATATATTAAATTCAAATTAACAGTCTTCAGTCCATGAAAACCCGAATCCATGATTCTAAGTTTTCGATGACATTGGATTGCTTCGATTGCTGCTCAGTGTTGTGAGTCTGCTCGCTTTCATCCGATTTTGGAATGTCTACGTCATTCTCATCGAGCCATTCAACATCATGGTGCTCTAAATTTTGAATAATGCACATCAGTTCATTAGCACGATGAGCAGCGACTCTTACAGGTCTAACTTTCCTATCAGTGTGCGTGTTTACTTTCTTATGGATCTTTTCGATGTGACGATTTAGTGACTTGACGGAAGCATGATAAAGACCACACGTTTTGATAACCTCAATTGTACCGTCGGACAAAAAATAATCGTATGGCATTTGCAGGAAATCTTTTAGTGAAGCACTTAAGCGTAGAGCTAAAATTGACTGGAAGATTAAGAAATTGCCCTCCTTCATCTAAAACCAAGTCATCAACTGTTTGTTTTACTTTTACAGGTGGTGGAAGAAACCTGTTGTCTAGTAATCTAAATAGGCCACTTCTTGGACGACAGCATTCGTATTTTCTACATTTTACAATTTGGAGCAAGTATTGGCTTTCACGCACATGTTCTGAATACCATTTAATGTCTGGAAAATCAGGAAGATCTTGTTCACCTGCCCCAACATATTTTGCATTAACATTATAGCCATCAATTTCCATTGAACTCCATACTTCAGCTAATACATTTCCTGCAAATTCGAAATTTAGATCTTTCTAAATGTTCATCAATTGTAACGCCACGTTCATCCAAATGAGACCCCAAAATAGTCATGAGGCAATATTAAACCAGCCAGTTCCCGACTAAGAGGAGCTCTACTCTGATATACGCACTTCTTCTGGGAGCATTGGTAGCTTAAAAACAATGCATCGAGATCATGTCGCTTAAAGTGTTGTATAGCAAACCCTATGACTTTTTGATAACGCGGATTTTCATCTGGCCCTCCATCAACCGTCATGATTACCACTGGTTTTACTAGTCCATGGTCAGTTTTTAGCTAATGGTCGAAACTCTTCAAGTTCCAGAAGCATCTCGAAATCCTGAGCATGAGTATTAGCAGTAGATGAACTATGCTTTCCACTTCGAATAGCGATGTATGTTGGTCCAGAATATCCAACGGCTTGCGGTTGTCCTAGCATATTGGAAGTGATTTTGATACCAGCATAAACAGATGGTATTAATTTATGACACTCAGCGATTTACCCCAATCGTGATCAGCAATTTGATTCTATATTCCATGTGCATTAGAAGAGGTGCTTGCTTATTTGCCGCAGTTACGCCAATAGGGACTCGAGCTTTATCATCTTGAAATATGAAAAAATACTTGATCTGGTCCTAGTATGGATGCTATGTTCTCTAAATAATGGATTGATGTTTCAGCGAACTTGCTATCTAAGTGGCTCTTGTGGTGATCAGTTTGAGCCCGATGAGCTTAACAGGGACTGTCGATACATGTCTTCGTCCCTCTGCAGAATTAGATTTTCTGGGAATCAAACGAAGATATTCCCACTGCGACTAATGTCAAATCCCATTTTACGTAATTCTTGTGTGAGTTCATCAAGAGTTTTTACGCTGCGAATTGATTCCGTTCGTCTTCTATCATCTGCTGCACTCCCAAATAAAGCTATATCCGCGATTGTTTTCAATAGTAAAGGTTGATTGCTTTCAAGATTAGGACGTCCCACTGAATCCCTCAGAGATAGTCTTTTTTTCATTTCTGGATTTTCATGACAAATATCTTCTAACTTTCTTTTCATACCATCCCTGTGTTTCTTCTGAGCAACTGCGTTTTGAACCTTCCTGTTTAAAGACTGTTTTCCTATTTTTATTTCCCTCGTGCAACTTAATGATCTGTTTATCAACTTCAGCACGGCTTGGCATAGTATCTCTGGCAGAATACAAAGCATTCAGATTTTTTTTCGAGTAGAGCAATCTTATTTTTCATAGCTTCCTGAGAAGGATTTGGTCTCTGTTTATCTGTATTTTTATTAATTTCGCATTGCTGTTGTGATTCATTACGGTTTTTATTTTATTTTTTTATTTTATCTTCTTCCTGTATTTTAATATTTGAAGCTGGCTGTTTAATTTTGTGTTTTTCTGCAGGTTTACAGGTTGCCTAAAAATAAAAAACTTTCTATGAGTTCTGCTAAAGATTCTCTTATTAAGCTACATAAAATACAACGTATGGCAATATATATGGTAAATACAAAACCCTATGGCTTTAAATCTAATATCTTTAAAACGAGCAATTTCGTTCCGGTCAAAAAATACAGGTGTTATACTCTATTCAAGTAGGTATTTAAAAGAATGTAAACAATCTTGATATGTCTTTTTATTGAAATATGCAATTATAAAATCAGATATTTGTAAAGGGTGCGTACAGACATCACGAGGCTTGCGCCAGCGAATGGTTCGTCTCGCTTACATCAACCTGAGGCATGCTACGGCACATGTATACGTGCGAACCATTGCGGCGCACGCCTCGCGATGTCTGCACGCAGCTTTATGTACTTACAGAAAAGCAATTTTAATATTTGTTGAGTTTTTAAATGAATTACAACAGATTTTTACACAGTTTACAATTTTAAACCTCATATTTCAATAAAAAGACATATAAAGATTGTTTACATTCTGTTAAATACCTATTTGAATAGAGTATAGTTTTCTGTAGGTATATATATATATATAAATATATATATATATGTATAAAACTAACATCCTGTATTTTGTGACCAATTTGACGGAACCAATTATAAGAAATAAATCTATATAATGAATATTACCTCTATACTTTAAGATAGGCCATAATATTTTCTAATTAGCAAAGAGAAACTTTTTGGCAATTTCTAATATTTCTAGTAGGTATTCATAGGTACCTAAAATGATTTCGTCACTCACCTTAGAAAAAAAAATGTAGTAGATTGGATTTATTCTTAGTCGCCGCTTGCAATTCTTCTTCGATTCTCTTAGATACAATAATATCTAGTTCCTTGTCGGATTTTGCTTGTAATTTGTAATTTTGCCACACTTCGTTAACTAACTTTTGTACATTTGTACTTTTGTACTTGTATGAGATTTTTTAAAACTTTAAAACAATTTTTGGTATAACTTGGATTTGTCTATTTGAAGCGACATCTTATTTAAACATTAAACTTTGGCTAATGGAATGAATGGTAACACAAATGTTAACTTGCTTTACTATGCTTACAATACGTCTACTCGCTATAGCATCCAAACGAAACAATACACTGATAGAGGAAATTTCGACAAGTGAACAGCGCGCGGTAATTCCCTTACTCGGTTCTAACACGAGTAGGGGAATTACCGCGCACTGTTCACTAAAAATATGTATTACTTGCGGGAATCCCTGAAAATGCGTTTTCGTTTTCAAGCAAAGACAATGTTTGGGTTGCCATTCGTGTAAAAAAGAAAATAACTACCGATGACGTAATCATCATCTAAGTAAACTATCGATGACCCCCATGTCATCCAAAATAAGCAAAGCAAAGACCCCCCCCCCCGCCCCCCCATAGTGCTTACGTAATACTTGAACGGCCCCCATGTAATTGTGTAGTACATTCCTTATTTATTCTTCAAACATACATTGGAATTGTACAGGAGTTTTCTTTATTCTCAGTTTTTATTTTTTGTTTGATTACTATGTAATTGTGTAGTACATTCCTTATTTATTCTTCAAACATACCTTTTAATTGTACAGGAGTTTTCTTTATTCTCAGTTTTTATTTTTTTATTTGATTACTATGTAATTGTGTAGTACATTCCTTATTTATTCTTCAAACATACCTTGGAATTGTACAGGAGTTTTCTTTATTCTCAGTTTTTATTTTATGTTTGATTACTATGTAATTGTGTAGTACATTCCTTATTTATTCTTCAAACATACCTTGGAATTGTACAGGAGTTTTCTTTATTCTCAGTTTTTATTTTTTGTTTGATTACTATGTAATTGTGTAGTAAACTCCTTATTTATTCTTCAAACGTACCTTGGAATTGTACAGGAGTTTTCTTTATTCTCAGTTTTTATTTTATGTTTGATTACTATGTAATTGTGTAGTACACTCCTTATTTATTCTTCAAACATACCTTCGAATTGTACAGGAGTTTTCCTCTGTTCATAAAAAAATTATACATGAAACAAAATATGTTTACCCTATCATTCTTTTTTATAGACATTCCACTAAAATAGTTCATGCTATAAAGATACTACTCATTAACTTTTTCTTTATTTTTTCACACATAAACTGTAAAATTTTTATATAGTCTGAAAATTGTGTAATAAATAAAAATAAATATATTGTATGGCCACAAGTAAAATCATTTTTCATTGTTAAATTTGTTATTTTTAGTATTTAAAAAAATAAAAACTCAATTATTAGTTATTTATTTTACATACTTTTTCCAGTCAACATTGCTCCTTTAAATAACAAATAAGTTAATTTTTAAAAGTATTAAAATTTTGTCAAAACAGCTCACCGTCTACAACTTTTAAGCCCTGCCACTCATATGGTTCAAAGGCCTCACATGATTAGGCCAAAGTTTCCTTGGTACAGTTCCTTTGAAAAAGCTTTTTTTCTTCTTAGTAAGGGTTAAATGTATGTGATTATATTCTGGACAGAACTCTTGTATAAATCATAGACTATAATGTATGTTATTTAAAACACACATAAAACTCCAAAAAACAGTGTACTCTTCAAATGAATGCCACTGCATCATTGTGAGTGATTAAATGGTTTAGTTTGTGCAGGGATTGCTTTGAATGTTCTATACATTTTGTATAATATGCTGTAGTTAAATAATGGTACTGTCTGCTAAAAGAGCATCTTTGTGTTCCAAAAGCTTAAACTTTTTAAGTTCATACTTTGTTTTTTTTAATCTAATGTATATGAGTAAAACATCAGAATCAATGTAATCAAAATAGCAAGTCATTGATTTGAGCTTTTTACATTCAGCAGTTAGTGCTGATTGGGTGTATTTTAAAATCATTTATTGTTTTATGACTTACTCCAATAAGATTTATATAGTGAGTTAGTTTGCTAGTTTTGTTATACTAGTATTGTAATCTTGTTTGAATAATTTGATGAGCCTAATTGTATACATTTTGTTTTTCTTGTAAAGGTACATTACATACATATATCTTGTACATATACAAATAGGTATTTTCAACAAATATCTTTATACCATTTTGTTTTAACATTTATTTTTGTAACATTAGTAACTGTAAACCATATTATTTTTCTTGTGTTGTTTTTCAGTGATTATTATATTTTTAAGTTGTAACTTTTATGTTGATTGTTACAAAGATATCTAGTAATAAGTTGAAAATATATTTGTTATTAATATTTTACATATACTCAAACTGTACGTGTTATATAATTTGTTGACATTTAATAATGTTTATCTTATATTATTCACATTAGCAAAACAATTAATTATTTTATATTTTTAATCTTTGTTATTTTATAAACAATAGAAACCAACGTTTTAAAGATATATATTCAATTAAGATTTTATGACTTTTTCGTTACTAAACTTCTTCATTTCTTAAAAAAAAAAAAAAAACAACTACCACTTTAGTATAGTATGAAAGTAGGTCAGATGGTGTAATAATAGAAGAATTAACTAATGAAAAGTACAGACTAATTCAATGGCAACTCATATTTTTACTAAAAGTTTTGCAAATTAAAATTCGCTTACAAATTTAAAACATTAAGAAAGGCAGTTTTATTTTAAATATTATTATGATAATAATAAATTTGTTTATTTGTCGTAAAACATGTTACATGCATTGACAAAGTCTAATTCAGCTACAGACTAAATAGCATTGTCTCTAAATAATATTTAATAAGTATAATACATAAATATTATATATATAACAATATAAGACATTAATTGTCAAGTTGAGAATTATACTAGTTATATCACGAGTTTATCTTAAAACAATCATTAAAAGTTTTTTTTTTAATAGAAAAAAAAACTCATCAATATTATATAAAGGGTTTTTTAACAGCCATTCATAAAGTTTATTTTTATAAATTTTAAAAGGGTATTTTTCTATCAGATGTTTCAATTTGTTATACACTTTTAAGCCAATTACAACATGACTATTCAAAGATTTGCTCAGTTGACAATATTTCAATTAAAATGTTATTTCTGTTTCTTGTGTTATAATTATGTATTTGTGTATGGTTTATTAAGTCCTTATTATTTAAAATGTAAACAGATAAGTCAAACAAATATAAATTCCTTACATTAGTTCTTCTTATTGATATAATTTACACCATGATGATCCGTATTAAATTAAAGAAATTTATATGATTTGAAATATTCTATAAGTTTGTATTTTCTAGTGTGTGTATTATTATATTCTTATTATTTTATAATTTGTTAATTTTGTGTTAAATGATTTCAGTGTCAGTACAGAAGTCCATGTCATGGCTGTTGACTGCATGATGCTTTCTCTCTATGTTGCCTAGCACTAGAGATCAGATATTGACCTCTCTCGTCAGCTAACAGTTCAGATTGACATAAAAGAAAATATTGTAGAATTTTTTCATATGATTTGTGTGAACATGCAACAATGAAATGTCAATCTGAATTGTTATCAACTGACTAATGAGCGGACACTGCCTCTTGCTTATCAGCTGTTCTGGTTGCAGCCCCTCCTCCACCCGCCTCGTGGTTACAATCTCTTCCCTCTTCCCTCCAATCCCTCTCTTCATTAGGCTCACAATATTCTTTGATAGGAGGTATGCAAACCCCTTCTTTCTTTGAAAACTAACACTAAACTAATTGTGTTCTATTTTTCATGCTAACACTAATTTTATTGCTTACACTTTTTAAGTTTCAATGGCCTGTACTGAATTTACCGCACATGACAGAAAAACATTTTTTAATTTAATTCAACGGAGAATGTATTTATTTTTTTATGAAAATAGTTGTTTATTATATGTAGTTAAATATAAAATATTTATATAAAATTACTAATGAATTATTAAACCAAATCTTTTTATCAATTCCAGGTTTTGAACAAGGAATTAAAATAATTCATGTAGATTACCATTAGACTTAAATAGATGTCCCTTTAAGCATTTAACTTTGACCCCAATAAGCATTTTTGTTATCAGCTCAAGAATTGAGCTATGTCTGATCTCAAATAATACCAGCAAAGTAAAATAGAAAATAAGTTAAATGCATCAGTGAGTTTTATGCACTTTCAGTCAAATCTACAATCTCACAAACAAGTAGAATTTACTTTACTTCACAAGTATATAAGTAAATTTCATCTTTCATTCCACACACACACACACACACACACACACACACACACACACACACACACACACACACACACACACACACACACACACACACACACACACACACACACACACACACACACACACACACACACACACACACACACACACACACACACACACACACACACACACACACACACACACACACACACACACACACACACACACACACACACACACACACACACACACACACACACACACACACACACACACACACACACACACACACACACACACACACACACACACACACACACACACACACACACACACACACACACACACCACACACACACACACACACACACACACACACACACACACACACACACACACACACACACACGCACACACGCACACACACACACACACACACACACACACACACACACACACGCACACACACACACACACACGCACACACGCACACACACACACACACACACACACACACACACGCACGCACGCACGCACACACACACACACACACACGCACGCACGCACGCACGCACGCACACACACACGCACACACGCACACACGCACGCACGCACACACACACACACACGCACGCACACACGCACGCACGCACACACACACGCACGCACGCACGCACGCACACACGCACACACACACGCACGCACGCACGCACACACACGCACGCACGCACGCACGCACACACGCACGCACGCACACACACACGCACGCACACACACACGCACGCACGCACGCACGCACGCCCACATGCACACGCATCTGCAGGTAAAACCTTACACAAACATCTACAATTTTACTTCAATAATTATAAAACACTACACAAACATTTTTTTATACACACTAAACAATTAAATATCTAAAGATACAAATAAATAGCTAACAATACACATATTGACAAATGGTGTAATAACAACCGAGAAATCACTATAGCAAACAATGCGTAATTCTTATCTACTTGGTGAGTCGGTGATAGTGCAAAAATAAAATAATAGTTCATTGTCTTCAGTGATGATACTGTTGCTTAGAGAAGTTCTTCTTTGTTTTGATATGATTTTCATTATTTCCAGATAACGATAGAGTACATTTATTTGCTTACAGGCTACTGAAATGATGTTTCTGAATACACCCTTCCAATAACGACATACACGATCATGTAGAAAGTAAACTCTCGACAGAGAATTTTGACAAACATATGACAAATTTAGCGTGTTTGGTAATTATGTGAACAAATTGCGATGGGAAATGTGAAGTTCAAAGTACCAAAACATTCTAATGTCAAAGTAATGGAACTAAATAATGTTTTACGGTATAATATGAAATCTTGGATCTTTATCTTCAAATTTACATACGTTTTAGTTCAAACAAAGTAAAAATAGACTTACTGTGAGAGATAATATTACAACATAGTTAATGCGGCAAAAATAGCTTAGTGCCATTTGAAAATGTTAATGCGTCTATAAATGCTTAAATCCAATTGCAGGGTTAAACAAGCACTTAGTCATTTTGATGCCACAGCATATTAAATTTTTACATCACGTACAGAATGTGAATTATGAAGCCTGCACTTTATGTCCTGTAAAAAGTGTAAATCAGATTGTGCCGAGTCTTGGTTGTACAACATCATTATCGTTGTACTAATCATTAAGTCTTCATTTTGTCATTTTCAAATCACTTTGTTCAATAAAACACTGGTTTTTCAAGTGAAGAATGTCAGAATTACTTAACTTCAAAGTATATTTTATTTTTGCCTTTAAATAATACAACATTAATAACCAAATTCATTAAAACAGTAATTTTATATCTCAGTGAATAATCTATTAAAGGAATATAAATTTAGCATCAAGGGACAAGCTTTGTCATGGAGCAATACAATAATATAACCGAGTATTCCTGTACTTTTATTAGAATTGCACACCAAAGGTTAACACAATTCCAATACCTGCCAATTAATCCTGCTAAACTAGTGCACATGGAGCAATGAAATGCTCACTGCAATGTTGTCAGAACAAAAGAATACTAACTTTCCATACACGCTTTGTACATTCACTAATTAATTTCAGTACATGCAGAATAGGCTTACTACTAGAAACAGTCTGCTAGTAAACAAATCAAGTGTTAATAAATATACTAACTTTATTATTGATAGCACTTATGTTTGAATCAAAGCAATCTAGTTGATTAAGTTGTTTTTATAGGTGTGAACACATTTTTAAAATATTTATAATTGGTTTTATTGATGGAAAATAGATTCAATAACAATAAATCTTGTGACCATTAAAAACAGCAAACTCCAACAAAAATAATTTTTACTCCTGAAGAAATATATTTAGCACTAAACAGTATTCATCTTGAAATATTTTTCAATAATTTTTAAGCGAATACAACAAGAATAAATCTAACCTTTTAATTTTGTTATTAAATTAAAGCAACCTCAAAGTTTTTATTAAAGGTTACATTTTACTCTGTTAATAAAGATTATTCCAAATTCAGTGTTTTTAAGAAAGGTTTAAATTTATTTGTGCTTGTCATTGCTGATATTTTTACCACTAGAAATCCTTGGAATGCATTGAATCCAAGGGTATCTTTTTGATAAGGCTGTTATGATAAGCCAGCATAAATGTTAATAAATGACACCAGTCTGCTTTAGAAACAGTTTCATTTATTATATGGCATTTAAATGAAGTAAATGTTCTATTTTTCTGTATAATTTTTTTTATCAGCTCTATTAAAATTAATAATAGGTTTCAAACAACATTAATGGGGTCGCAATAGTATTATACATAAATTCACCCATCTTTAATATGTAATGCAAAACTATATATATATATATATTTATATTTCAATACTCTAGCACGTTCGCTACCGAAATGTAAAAACTTGTTCATTAATATGGACCGGCTGGCACACATATGTGCCGGCTAGTTCATTCTCATAGACCGATGGCACATATTTTTACCGCTCGGTACAGTTCCAGTGGACCGACAGCACATATTTGTGCCAGTGTAGTCTTATTAAATAAAAGGCTGTGGTAACGATCGGTCTATTCTTTCGACTTCATTCTTTCATATCGGTCTACAGGGATGTATGGTACATATTTGTGCCGCTTGGTCTCTCGGTATGTTCACAATTTCTTCCTTGGTGCAGTTGGCACAAGTGAAAAACTAGAACAAAATGTGTGTTACCTAAGACATTTTTAGTTCCTAACTGTTTTATGTCAAAGATAAAAATGTAGCTCATTACCTAAATGAAGTTTATAAATAATAGACATTTGTGTGAGTTTTTTTATAACATATTCTGCTATTTCCAAAGTGTTTATCCAAAGATCTTGATTTAGTTTGTACATCACTAACACATAACACAGTTATGGCAATTTTTACTTGATTTGCAACTAGAAAATGATTATATTTGAGGTTAAGCCTAAGCCTAATCATTTGCTACAGACCAACCGGCTCATATATGTGCCACTAGCCAAAATGTATACAACGTAAAAAAAAGGATGTGGAATCAAGTTATACGTTTGATTAAGGCTATAAAATGATATATAACTTGATTTGAACAGTGTTGTACTCTTGGGCTATGGTAATGACCACACTACTTTGAGCTGGTCTGTGAGAAGTGCCCAACTCATACAATGGTGGTCTATTTTGATGGACCTACCGGCACATATATGTGCCGGTTGGTAGCGAACGTGCTAGAATTTTAAATGTTAGTTTTATGCATACATGAAAATGTAAATTTTCACACAGCACACAATATATTCTACACAAATAATAAAAAAATTTATAGTTATCGACTAAAAAATGTTTAAACATTACACTGAAAAGTGAAATGGAATGATTTAAATTAATTTTGAAAGTAACTCGTATTTTTGTATGTTTTTAGGCTGACCTTTATATCAGACATGTTTATTTTAATGTGCTGTATTGTTGCTTTAATTATTTTAGAGCTTTGGTCTGGGGTCTTTCAAGGACTTTCTGTGTTTGTGTGATTTATGTTATTTTATTATATTGTTGATTTACTTTTCAAGATTGTATTTGTTTGGAGACTTCGTTGGCGTTAATAGACAACTATATTGGTGCAGTATTTTATTGAAACTTATTCATTGCACCCAAACATATGAAAGTCAAGAACTGATCTAGTCAGCTATCATACAAGCTTGTACTTGCAAATCATGCATCAAACATTAGAACTTGCATGTTCTATAATGCATTATTGTACAAATATTTGTGTTCATGTATGCTAAATGGTAAAAAACTTTTTAATATACAATTTTTCGTGTGAATCAAATGAGCTCCTTCATTTTAAATTTAATAAATATTCAAATTGTAACCCGAAACCAGACTTTAATAAATCATGAATAATAATTTTGACAGAAAGGTATGCAACTGCTTTTATGTTCTGAAGAACTTCTCAATGCTATAAGGCATGAAACTGAATTAGTTTAGTCAAATATTGTTGAATTTTAAAAAAACTTTTAAGAAATATTTTAGTTTTAGAAATTGAACAAGGAGTTGGATAAAGTTGGTTCCTATTATGTAGTATAATTTACTTATATACAGCCTATGAGAAGGTTAAGACGAATGAGTTGGTGTGCAGGGCCGAAGAATGACCCACCGACAGCCGTGCAGGAAAAAGTTCTGAGCCTGATACAGAGTTGGGCTGATGCCTTCCACAGCCAGCCAGACATGTCCGGAGTTGTACACGTTTACCAGGACCTCAAGCTCAAGGGCATTGAATTCCCCATGACTGATCTAGATGCCATGGCACCTATTCATACTCCACAACGGGTCAGTACTCTTATACTGTTTACCTTTTTATGGTAATACTAGTCAATAGTACTAGGGGTAACATGGTTGTCATGCAAACATAATTTTAATACTTCAACTTTAATTTTTTTTTGATAACTATTATTTTTTAATTTACCCTTATTTAGATACTGTTTTATACAATAACCATATTAATATTGCATTGTAATACATAACTGTAATTTATCTTTCATTTAACACATGCATACACGTATATACAGGGTGTTCACAAAAGGGTGTCACAAACTTCTGTGAGTGACATTTCACAAAGTTTCAAACAAAAAATGTCACATAAACATAGGTCGAGAAATGTCTTGTTTAACCCCTAGCCCCCATTTTGTATTCTTTATTAAAAATAATATCTCTAGAACTTGCAAAGCTACAGCTATCAAACTTCACACATCGGTAGTAATAAATAAGAGGAAAATAATAAAAAATACAGTGAGATTTTCTTTAACCCTTTTAATGCCAGACATTTTTTCAGTGACCATGTGAAAAATGCCAGCCTGTTTTCAAAAAGTACATGCGAAGAATGCCAGGCCCTTTTTTCATAATTTGACAAATATTTTTTTAAAAATGTATAACTTTTTTATTTATTGAAGGAAATTATCCATTGAGGTGTTGTTTTTTATGTAATAATGTGGAGTATTTAAAAGAAATGAGTATTAAAATTTTTACAAATTTATTTAATTTATATTTGTAAAAAACAAAAAAATAAAAAACCAAAAACTTAAACAAAATTAGTTTGAACATATCAAAGTACCTTTATTATTAGCCTTAACTAAAAAGTAGTTACTGCCAATTGTACTATATTTAATTCTTAACACACACACACCAAATTTGAAGAACTTACCTTTAAAATAGAGAAATTACAGCATTCTATCGAAAACCTTGTAAAGTTAACATTTTACAGTAAGATTCAATAAAACTTATTTTGGTCAGTTTCATTCAAAATCACTTTATTTACACGTGTTGTTTAGCCCAATGTATAAAATTGTTTGTTGAAATTATTAAAGAAAGTAGGTTACATAAAATTAAAATTAATTAATTTACAATAATAGGGTACATAATTTAAAATTTTTTAACACTTGTGTTTGCCGAAGCACAAAGTATGATCCCCCTCTTTTACTCATGGTCGAATCTATTTACAATAATCACAAAACTAATAATAATATAAGAAAACTGAAATAAACAAAAGAAAAGCACGAATAATTCCCATTAAAACCTAACCTAGCAACAACGTATTACCACAGGAACCAAAGACGCTCACTGAATGATTAACGTCAATGAGGTTGAAAACAGCTGATATACGTCATCACATGTTGAGCATAGAGTAAAAAAGATTTTATTGTATCAGTAGTAGTAGTGTCTAGATACAGTATGCAAAGTTTAGTGGCATTTGGTCAATAATTAAAACTACAATATAACAAAAACCGGACGAGCGCACCCAGCGCACGTCGGCATTTTTCGTAAAACCTAGTGACGTGCGCTCGCGGCGCACGTCGGCATTTCTTGAATAAACAGTGACGAGCGCTCTCGGCGCACGTCGGAATTAAAAGGGTTAATATTAAGAAAATGGCAGCTGTTGAAAATGTTTTAAAGACAAATAACAAACATGAGTACAGTTTTTAAAAAATGCACAAGATACCAACTATTTAGTAATTTTTGTAACGATTCCTACACTAACTTTTGCGACAAAATCTGTCAAGGCATAAGCGAGTACGACCACTTTAATGATATACTTGCACAAGCCGAGAGCAACAAACATGTTGCTGTTGAGAGATATTAGCTATTTGTTGTTTGTTGGTACTTTGTTCGTCTTAATGAGACTATATTAACAGCAAGCGTTCAATTTTAATACTCCTTTTTTTATTGTTCTTTGTAAATAGTGTTTTATTTTGTGTGAAAGCATTTAGTGCAACACAATCTAATTGTCTATCACGTAACCCGTGTTTTGAAACAAACCTTTCCAAACCAATCTCTCCCCTCCCCAAAGCAAAAAGGCTTTGTGGAATATTTAATATCAATATAAAAATTTTTATGTCAGGTCAAATTAAGGTCAATTATTATTTTTAAAACAATTTAATTCCAAAATATACAAAAATTAATTTTTTTTCCATAAAATTTTAATTTAATATCAATGTAAGAATTTTAACACGTTAGCTGCCACATCGGGCCAAATGGACCGACGCTCTACGTCTTTAAGAGATTGCACGTCAGGTAAAGTGGCCCGACAGCATAACAATGACGGTATCCGCCATTTTGATTACCTTCGTGTCTGTGCTGCACCCTGACGACTCTAACTGAAACTGATTGAACTATGAAGAGTTCTGCTATTAATAGAACTTTGTTTGTTGTGTTTATTTTCGTTATTAGTGATATGAATGAGATTGCTACATTGGACATTTTTGTCGGGCTACATTGCCCGACGGGTATTTTTATAAGTGTTAGAATATAAAATAATAAGGTTTTAGCCTTATTATTGCTACCAGGAAGAATAAAATATATGATTTGTTATTTTACTGTAAAAAGAGATTTATTTCATAAGTTTCACAAAAAGTAAATTAGTGCAGTCATTGAAGCATTATTGCTCCGAATTGTTTTACTGTGAACCGAATTGCATACAATTTTGGAATTAGGTTCATCTTAACCTTAACTTGCCACCCCTTCTCGAGGGTGAATTTTTTTCTTTTTCAAAATAACCTCGGATACCGATAGAAGGCTTAATTTTAAGCAAAAAATTATCTATAAAGTTTTTTGAAAAATCCAATACTTTTCAAGTTATTGGCAAATGAAAATTCGCGCAATTTTTTCACGTTTTTCATAGGATTTTTGCAAATATCTTTAAAAATATACGTTTTTAATCGAAAATTTTATAAAGAACAAAATTGTAGCAGGTAAATAAATAAATAATTTGGTTTTTTATAAAGTATTCTAAGTGTAAATATTAAGCTAGATATTAAAGATCAAAGCCGTTTTTATTTTGCCTGAAATTTAATCGATGTGGTCAATGCCATCTAGCGGCAAGGAGATGCATTTTAGGCATTCTAAATAAAAAAGTGTTTTGTGGTGCTTGAAATAAGCTTTAACAATGAGCACTATTAAAAGTCTTTTGCACGTTAAATAAGTGAGCTGTATTGCAAATAAGAGGAGCATCTGATGTTTTTTCTTTTAAATCAATGGGTTTCATAAGTGCCATTTCCACCATAATTAAAATTAATCGTATTCCGCATAGAATTAACTTTATTATGAAAGAGTTTGGTAGATTGCATCAGTTTGGCTGCTTCAGGACAAATATTTTTTTCAAAAAAGTCACGATTAAAAAAAATTTCAAATTAAAAAAAACCAACTTTTTTTATAATATCTCAAAAAATGACGACAGATACGTATAAAAGTGTAAGGATGAAAAATTTAGGTATTTTTCTGACAAACAATTTGGTTTTTTTGTTTTTTTCTGTCAAACAGAAAATTGATGGGGACATGATTGTGTTTAAAGAGCGCGTGGCAGCGCAATCACAGCCTCTCTTAAGCCCTTTAACCCTTCACCGTTTTAGAAAAAAGGTTTTTTACTACATATTGCAATAAAGTTATGTTGTAGCTCTCTTAATTCCCTTTACAATGGTTTTCTATAAATTGTGATAGCATGAAAATTGAAGGAGTTATGTCCAAAAACTTATCATATTTTTTTCTACTTAGTAACTGAAAATTTTGGAGTGTAAATATTTGGAGCAATGTGAAAGTACGCAGTAATAATAGAGACCCAAAACTATTTGTAATGTGTATACATATACATAATATGGCTCATATATTTTGGAAACGTAGGCATGAATACATACCAACGTTCTTATATGTATATATAACACATTTGAGTGAATTTTATATAATTTGTCCAATATTTTATTCAATAAATGGCAATTTTTTACTCTAAATTAAATTATTTTTACATATGTAATCATATATATTTACTGTTTTAATTTAGGGGTAGTTTTTGAGGGTAGAAAAGCTTAAGAATATGATAATCATTTTCGAGAGTGTGGAATAATATTTAAATCTTTTTCATTTTATAAAAATTTTTTATTAAGAGGTAGTTTTCAAGGGTTGTAAGGGGTTAACAATTTGATAATTATTATAGAGAATATAAAATATTACTTACTCTATACTTACATCTTTTATGTCATACCAAAGTTTTTTTTTGTGATTTTTTTTCAATTTAGGGATTGTTTGTAAGGGTTTGTAAGATTTTCAAGGGGTTGAAAAATGATTTTAATATGAGGTAAATGTTTTAGAAAACACTTTACAATTTCACCACTTACTATTAGACATGTTTTTCTAGCGATAAAATGGCTCAATATCAATTTTTCCATTAAGGGGGTTGTTTACACCCCTTAAAAATAATAGGCGGAGTTCAATCATTTTCACTTTTGAAGTTAAGGGTAAGATGAACCTAATTCCAAAATTTCATGCAAATCGGTTCACAGTAAAAAAATTCGGAGGTAAGACCGTATTTTTCGCTTCAATGACTGCACTAAATGTAGTAAATAAAAAGTTGTATCTTATTTATTTTCATTTTTTTTGCTTTCCTTACTATTCAAATAATTCAATTCTTATAAGTAAAGAAAAATAAATAAATACAAAATTACCCTATACAAAAGATGAATGAAGATATACTATTTGTGTATAATTTTGAAACATGTTTCACACAAAAATGGTTTTTCAGGACATTCACTGCAAAACGTAGTTACTTGTGTCAAATTTCTTGCTACCTTACGTCCTTTTTCCTCTGATACATTTTTGTAGCACAACTTGCACACCTTTCTGTGTCGGCGTTTTTGTACTCCTCCACCAACAAAAGCAGATGACGTCAGGTAGTGGTGCCCTGTAGTGGTCACATTTGGAATGTGTGGCTCTTCCTGCACGTTCATCATCACTTATACCGGCAAATATATCACCCGGGGAAGACGGATTCTCAATCATACGTTCGATTTCATCCGTAAGAAGATTATCGCCACTCATTTTTACTGATCACTAGTATACACGCACAACTATCGAAACATTACTTATAAAAAAACACAATGTAGGATTCGAGTAACAAAACGCATCAATTAGCACTCAGCTATGTGGAAAAGGCAGGTTAGAAGTAAGCTGATGCAATTGCAGACAGAGAACTAAAGCGCGGGAATTATTGAGGCTGCACATCAACAAAACTGAATATCCCTGAATCAGGCGTCTGGCGTATAGGCGCCCGACGGCAAATGATTTATGTAATATATCGCATTGTAAAAAACTCTGTCGGGCCAATGTGCACGACGCTTTATAAACGTAATAAATATACATAAATCATGTTTATTAGTAACCAAAGAAGAGGAAAATAACAAAAGGTTACAACAATTTATCTTTTAAAAATTTGGCACTTTAGCGCTAAAACGTAATTTTTGGGGTTGGCAGCTAACGTACTGTTAATGTCTGAGGTCAAATTAAGGTCAATTATTATTTTAAAAACAATTTAATTCCAAAATATACAAAAATTAATATTTTTTTCATAAAATTTTAAACATAATGGAAAAATTAACTCATATTTTTAAAAATAAAAAATATGTCACTCCCTCCGATCATATTTCACATACCTATTGTAAATATTTTGAAATCCTTTTCATGAGATGTTTTCCATTGGGCCTGATTATAAAAAAGACCCAAAATGACTGACTACTAATGTATTAAAATTTCTCGTGAAGTGACCCAAAAATGATGTTCTTTTTCTGGCTTCAGGAAGGGTATCTTGAAGTATTGTAACTATTAAATTGAAAAACTTTTACTCAACCCAAAATCGATTGCACCACCTTAATCTAGATTGTAGTTATATGTTAGATTAGGTATCCACATGAGAAAGAGATTAGATTAAGAAAGTTTAGATAGAAGAATGGATAAAAAGTGGTGCATGAAATGGCAGTAATCTGTGGAAGTGATACAACTGACAAAATTCTAACTTGTAACATATTAATTACTGTTTGGTGTTGACTAATTAGTACTGCTGCTTTATTAATGTTATAAAGATATACTAAAAATTAATGTTTTATGCTAATTGGTTCAACATTTTATGTCTGTAAATATAACTAACAACTTTAATATTTATTCTGTCATAGGATCATACTTTTGTAGTAAAAAAAAATATTAAATTAACCCGCTTTTAAGAGGGTGATATTGTCAGTGCCAAGCGATATCTTGGTGTTTGTTTAGTGTTCCGCGAAATAAACAATAACTTTTTTTTAAAATTAACAATGGTTTACACAGTGCTCAAGTATAAAATTATGCGTAGATCTTATTACTTGCTAATAAAAATAAAATAAAACATCACTTGATTTTGAAAATAAAGGACTTTATAAAAATAAAATGAAATTAAAATTTTTAACACTTCTTAATAAGATCTCTTAATTAATTAAATAAATCAAAATTAATTTTAAGCCACTATAGTAAAATTTTAAAAATCACACAGTTTTTGTTTATTGGCTTGTATTAAACTTCTGCTCTCCTCAATTTACTTGTTTAGAATTTCAATATATTTGTTCTTTATAATATATTGATTTATTTGTAATTTACAGATTGGAATATATATTTATTATATATTTTCTTATTAAATATTCTTGAGAGTACCTATGGACAAATACAACAAATTATAAAAGGCTTTGACAATGTTACACAATTTAGAGCAGATTTTAAAAGGGACAAACAATAACTCTTTGTTTTTAGCTAATTCATATCAGATAATTGGACACCTAAAATATTCTAAAGGTGAGAATCAATATACAAATTAATAATTACAATCAGTAGTTTACTTACTCTGTGAGATTCAGTACGGTCGAGACACCAGATGGCAAAGTAGCAGCACAAGTCACTCCTTCATAAATTCAAGTCGGACTGCCCTCAAGGCGCAGCTCCCCACCAAGCAAGTTTTAACTCGTGAGACAGATACTCGATGTACAAATAGTTCACCCCTCTCCCCTAGCCATCCATGAGCCGCGGTTCAAGTGACTATTGAGAGTCCGGATGTTAACGATTACAAATCATTCAATTTGCACATTGCCCCTGGGAGCCTATGTTCAGTAAAAGTGAAATGTTGGGAGCAAGGATAAAAGTAAATCAAAACTATGCCCCACAGTTAACTTTGCTATTTACAAATGGTACAGTGAGATTATTTTTGATTTATTATACAGGAGGAAAAGTATGTGATAACTTATATTTATTTGTAAGATAAAACCTACAGTAGTCCCTCATTAATCCGACACAATTCAGACCAGATATTTGTTGGATTAGTCCAAAAGCCTGATTACTGGAGATCAATTGAAAACATGTATAACTTACATATTAGTATGTATTGTTGCAGAGTATTCCAGATGGAGAGGTAGCCGTGGGAGTTCCTGCGCTAGTGGCCCAGCAGCAAGGTACCTTGGGCAGTCCCCCATCTCCTGCCGCATCGCCCCCACCCCCCCGTCTCACTACAGACCAGCTTACCAAGCTGCATGGAGAGTTGGATGTAGTCCAGGGCAACATGGCCGTTATGAGTGAGATGCTCAGTGAACTGACACCGGGCAAGGAACACCCAAGTGATGTCCAACTTCTCAAGGTATACTGATTGTACTAATCACTCTTTCTGTATACTCAGTTGAAGTTAAAAAAATCATTTAATATGTTAGATTATTCAAGAACCTCCGGTAATTAGCCACTCATATGATTGTAGGTTGAGTATAAATCAACCACATACCTCTCAATATCAATTAAACTATAATAGTTATCTTAGTCATAAACTTATTTCTTCATTTCTTGTGGGATTAGGAACAAGAGAATTAAGAAAAAGCAGACGTTGCAGGATGTTAATGTTCTCATAAATTTCTATGCTCCTTCTCTGGGTCTTGTTATGCAGATCAATAGATTTTTCAGCAACAAAGACATTAGACAATTTATTGGATATAAATAATATTCAATAAAATTACAGTAGGCTTTGTCAAATATTAAAGCTTAAATTACTAGCCTATTCTAAAGTTCAAAATCTTTATTATCAATCTCACAGATAAAAATTCATTAATATTATAGAAAGGCCTATTTTTGCCAACAATACAAATTATTAGGAAAAACCTGACATTGTAAAAATTGAATAACAAAAGGTAACAAATTAAACATTTTAATGCCCAAAGTTATGTGGTAATTCATAATTTTACTTAATTTAGGTTTATCTACATTATTTAACTTATATTTATTCCTTGTATTGTAGTGACAAATATCATTTCTTTCCAAAATCATACGTGACTTTTCTTACATCTACTAATACGTCATACATGTATAGCTTTATAACAGTTAAAACAGCAATATTTACAAACAAAGGTTTACAATGATCTAACACACATGCCTCCGTTAAAATTCTCACAGCCTTCTTTTGGATTACTAGCACTTGATCAGTACCTACTAGTACAAACTATAGAATAAGATTCTTGTCTGACAATTGAGAATATACAAATTTCTTTATTTACATATTCTTCAAGAATAGTAATAGAGTCACATATGTTAAAAACATAACAGTTAAATATAATAAAATATATGAAATACAATATTGTTGACAATAGATGATGTCAGGATGCGTCTTGAAATCTCCATTCTTCCCTGTACACGCAGGAATTCTTCAAGGGTGTAATATGACTGGTCTACAAGGCAATTAGGAGTTTCCTCTTCAGAACATCTCGCTTTAGTCTTTTGATAGTGTCTGATAGAGGTTCCACAGTTTTCAGCCAATGTAAAATGGCTTTTCTTTAAAAAAGTGCAGTACGGTGTGGAGGTAGGACGAAGTTCGCTGCGTGGCAGGTGTTATGTGAGGGGAGGTCTTTCCATATTTGAAAATTCAACTGACAGCATGCAAATTACTCCTTGAATGTATAGATTAGTAATGGTTATTATTCTCATGAATTAGAAAGCATGTTTGCAGTTTATGTCCAAGACCAGCAAGGGTTCTTATGGTTTTTTTCTGTAGAATGAGCACCTTGTTTAGATTTTTAGATGGGTTTCCTCTAGTGAATGGTAAGGACATTGGTGCCTGTAAATTCCCAATCCATTCTATCTGCCGGACAACATATTTGCCAGTCCTGATTTTTTTACAGAGGCTGTCTACGTGCTCAGTCCAGGTGAGATTCCTATCCAGAGTGACACCAAGGAATCTTACATGGGTCATGGGTTGTTACATCAAATGTGGTCCTTTCTTTTATTGAAACTCACTTGTATGTCTTTATTGGGTTAACAGCCAGGTTATTTCCTCTGCAATACTTCAGAGCCTTATTTAGCGAGTTAGATGCAGTAACATACACTCCTTCAGGTGTCATATTTTTGATGAAGAGTGTTGTGTCACCTGCATACCTCACACAGGTGGTATTGTGGTCTCGGAGGTATACTTATGTGTATACCTATGCAACATCCGAGACATCCAACTTTGTGGTCTTAGATGTTATGATGCTTTACAACAGAGCTTCAGCCTGAAGCCATATTAGGTACACCACTATTGTCTGTAGTAGAGGCCGGCTAAAGTTACCCAGGTGTAGTAATCAATGTTGTGCGGAGGACATTCTTTTCCTCAGGTGGTTGAAGTAGATCTGTGGAAGAATCTTTGACTTTATTTATAAACATTGTTCTTGTTCTATAGATTTCTGCATTATTACAATATATCAGGAAAAATGTAGGTTGGTCTAATATTTCTGAAACATACCTTTTGTATCAGAGATTTGTTTTTCTCAGTTTTGACGTATTTCATCATAATTAGATGAACTTTCATTGCAAAGAGCTTAAAAATTGTAATTTATTTGATATCTCTGGGAAGTTTTCATAGAATATGAAGTTATATGTGAGCTAAGATAACTCCAAATTCTCTTGTGTTACATGCTTGGTCAGTGGACCCAGAGACATGAAGAAAACAAAAATAGGACAATTTAAAGAAAATAATACAAATTTTGTGTACTCAATATGGGATTGTTCTACACTGGTAGTTAAGAAAACCTTATCACAGAATTTTCCTATGACAAGTGCTTAGTGAGTTAACAATGTCAAAATTGGTTTCTAGTACTATCCATTTGATTGTATGAGGGTCACTTTGAAAGTTTTGAGATAATGAAGAGTTTTTGTGCTAGACGTACCAAACGTTTAGTCTTGTTCAAAGTAATCCAGTCCAGGGCCAATGGACTTTTGAAGTCAGATTTTGCACTCGTTGAAAGCACCCAGCCACTCAATATTTGGAATTGAATCCAAATATATATGAATCTCAGCAATTTTCAATCAGTATGTTTACCTATCACCTTTAATGAAGCAGTCAAATATTAATTTGATAATCCTACAGTATTTTACATAAATGATGAAATGCGGTACAATTGTTTCAATTAGTTAGCAGAAACGTAAACCATTATACAGTAGAACCCCTCATATCCGACCCTCACGGGACCGGGCCGTGGTCGGAACGGCCAAAAGGTCGGATAAGCCGAGGAATAATAAAACACGTTTTTCAGGGTAAAAAAAGCCGTATATTGCACTAAACTATTAGTACAGAACTGTACAAAATACCCACTCAATACACATAGTGCTGCTTAATTGTAATTACGAACTGTATCCAATGCAAAATTATTTAATACAAAATTATTTTTCAGTACATTTTAATAAAAAATAACAGTTTTTTTATAAAATGGAAAAGTTTCATTTTTATATTACAGTAACAACGAAAAATATTATAAATACAGTACTGTACTGTTTAATCAAAAAGGCAAACAATTACATACAGTGTGTACAGTACAATTGAAGAAGTCCTTAATACTCTTTTGCTTCAATTTACCCAATCTTGATTTAGCTGAAAAATCATGCCATTTCTTTGCCCACAACACGTCCATAGGTGTAGCTCTCGGGTTTTGCTCCAAATATTTCAACACTACGTCAAATGCGTCTTTAGCCTCTGAATGCGTCACTCCAGTATCACGATCAACTTCTTCTTCTTCAGCGTCGCTGTCTTCATTATTTGCGCTTTGAACTGCAGCAACTATTTCGTCATCATTGAGTTCTTCATTTGTAGACTCAGCCATGTCAGCTTTTTATAGTTCAGTCCGGTCTCGTCTACGTTATATACTTGTTCGGCTACAAGATTACTATCCGGCACCAACTTTTGAAACTTTTCTACAAAATCTTTTGCAGCATCGTCATCAGCAGACAACTTTTCACCCGCAATAACAACATGTCTAATGCCGTGGCGAAGCTTCCAGCGGTGAAACCAACCTTCGCTTGCCTGGAAAGTCTCAACATCTCCTCCCAATTTTTCAAACAGCTTTACGGCTTTTTTTTTTACAAGAGGCCCCGACAAAGGAGTCCCTTTTCGCCGTTCTTGGCAAAACCAAACCCAAAAAGCTTCGTCAACGAGTTCTAACTTTAACATTTAGGTTTTTTTTAACATTTTCCGATTTTTAAGAGCATCTTCCGTTTCAACGGTCATAGAATAGGTTTCGATGTCTTTACGGTTTTTTCTCCAGTCTTTGTCACGCCGACCCCTAGCTCTGCGGCTAATTTTACTAGTGACTCACCACGGTCCAATCGTTGGAGCACTTCAAGTTTTTGTTTAAGGGTAACGCACACACGCTTACGTTTTTGAGTAGCCATAGCTAACGTTCACTAATCGCACAACACAGGTTTTTACACAATCACAAACCAAAGATTGTACAACAATCACGAAAACAAAACAGTCAAGTAGAGCAACGTTTACGTCGACAATCAGAACGCGACTGGCCGTTTAACAGAAAAACAATGCACAGCGCTGATGAGTCATGTTTCACGTTGAGACTTGTCGACTATAGGCAGCCTTTGTTTGGTCGAGCACATGGTCGGATATCCCGAGGTCAGATATGAGAGGTTCTACTGTAATATACAAGGCAGGAGTATGCCACGCAGGAGTATATATCATAAAAGGCTTCGCTGAGGTTATATGCAAAGTAAGTTTATATCTCATATTAAAATGTCATATGATTATACTCAAATTGTTTAGACATGTATTTATTCTGCCATTTTCGTTGCCATTACGGTTACCCACAAGACCAATGTTAAAATGTTCGCTGACGGTCAGCCAAATTCCAAGTAGTGAGTGACATGCATGATCATAAAACTCGGTTTTGCTTTTATAGAAATGAAGCTTCAAGCAAATTTTCATGTTTATAGGTTACTTTGTTCTCAAACTCTTTTCCTGGTGTATGTAATGATAAAGGAAATAAATCAAATTTACACATTCGAAATTTTGTGTCAAATTGCGTTGTTTTACAACTTATTTCGAAGGATTAGCCTGTCTGTCCAATATAAAATTTAGAGCAATCAGGACAGTTTAGTTTGTAAACACCTGAATAGTTGATTTTTTAATTGTTTTCTCATAAATGGTTAAATCTCATTTTTTCCCCCTAATTTTTAACAGTTTTGTAAACTAATATATGTAAGAGCCTAGTGAAAATTTTGGCCACATTTTAAGTACATCGCTGAACACATCGTTAAGTAGTTAGATGTTTCAGTATTTGTTTTTGGTTTGTATTTTTTTATTCTTTATTAGTCTGTTACTTATATCACTGTTATAACCATTAGTCGTATACTTAACCCGTGACATTCTTCGTTCTCATTTTCTTTATTCATTAGAGTTTTTTATTTAAAAATTTTTCAATAGCAGTGTATTTATTTAAAAATTATAAGCTGTTTTTTGTGGGTGTTGAAATGTGACATGCATAGTAGCAGTTGGTTTTCTGTAGATTTTATAAACAAACTTGTTATTTAATTTTATGAATATTAAATTGAGAAAATTTAGTGCTTCTGTTCTATCTTGTGAGTGAATAGTTTCAAGATGGGTGCTATGTTATTGTTCAGTTTATTTACAACTTACAGTTACTTATGGACGAAAACTATGAGATACATAACAAATTAAAGTTACTTTACAATCTTTTAAAGAATATTAAAAAAAAACATTACTTGCACTATATATCATAGATGGAATAATCGTCCATTGATCTTGAAATCTAAGTTTGTTTTCATGAGATTATTTAACTCATAATTTTTCATAAGATTATAAGTTAAAACATGACATTATTACAATTTCAAATTTTGGTAATCATAATTAAAGAGTACAATGTTGCTTTTTTATGTACAGGTGTATATTTGTTTGTTTATACATTAAGTATATACAGGGTGTACATAAAGTCCTGCACTGGTATAATATTTTCTAAACGATAACAGATAAATGAACAAGATTTGGTACATCAACACTACACCTAAAAATCTACTTTTTGAAGGAACTATCAGTTTTCTGTAATGTCATGGGGACGTCCCGCAAGGAGTCAGAAGGAAATCTTAAATAGGAGCATAGGTCAATATGCACATTATTTTAAAGGGCTTATCTAGCAGAGTTTAATGCCGCAAACCGCACTCAAAAAGATTGATCCAGTACAAAATGGCGGCTGTTCAAAGGTTTTACTTGGTTACATTTCATTAGTAGCCATAACCCCGGTAAAGTAAAACTGCAACCAAACGAATACTGCAGATAAATACTACATTATGATTGTCAGTTGTACAGAAGTGAATTATGACGTAGGTTATCCTCAAGGGTTACAAATTTGATCCTAATATATTGGTTAAATAGGCTCTTACGTCAATGCCGTAGTGTAGGGGTGCTCCGTCCTGTTGAAACCAGATATTCTGGTAATGTTCTCCAAACATGTTTCGAAGTGCTGGTGTAATTTCATTTTCTAGCAAACGTTGGTATGATATTGCACTTAAATTTCCTTCAATAAAGAAAGGACCTACCAACTGGGTACCTATCACACCAAGCCAGACATTCACCTTTAGTGGATACTGCGTATGTGCCTCCCGCATCCAGTGAGGATTTTCGCTACTCCAGTAACGGCAATTGTGCCTGTTTACGCTTCCGTTCAGCATAAATGAACACTCGTCTGAAAACACAATATTGTTTGCATCAATTTTGTTGCGATCTATTTTGGCCATCATAGTTTCATAAAATTCTATACGTCGATCAAAATCATCTTCGTTGAGTTTGTGCACCAAATGAATTTTATAAGGCTTAAAATTTGACCCTTTCAGAATCTTTTTAACAGACGTAACAGAGATATCATGAGTTTGTGTTGCTGAGCGTAGGGACTCTTGCGGATTCTCAGCAAATGAACAGTTCTCCCTACAGTTGTTCTAGAAATTGGCTGCCTCTCGTGAAATTAGTCATGAAATAAATGGCATGCTTCCTCGTGTGATCGTCTGTTATTTCCCCAACTAACCATCATAAGAAGTGTTATACGTTCACGTTCGTCAAGCGACATAGTGTAGTTGAAGAACTACAAGCAATACGACAAACTCTTTTGTACTAAAGTGCACTGATAGAAAGGTTGGACATCACTACTAAAACAAGAAAACTAGAATAGCCTACTATGAATAGACTGGCTAATTGGAAAGTCCAAACTGCGACCCAAAGATAAGAGCTTTCTAATTGTTACTGTTATCAGGTTTTCCCCGTTATCAATATATTAGGACCAAATTTGTACCCCTTGAGGATAACCTACGTCATAATTCACTTCTGTACAACTGACAATCATAATGTAGTATTTATCTGCAGTATTCGTTTGGTTGCAGTTTTGCTTTACCGGGGTTATGGCTACTAATGAAATGTAACCAAGTAAAACCTTTGAACAGCCGCCATTTTGTACTGGATCAATCTTTTTGAGTGTGGTTTGCGGCATTAAACTCTGCTAGATAAGCCCTTTAAAATGATGTGCATATTGACCTATGCTCCTATTTAAGATTTCTTTCTGACTCCTTGCGGGACGTCCCCATGATATTACAGAAAACTGATAGTTCCTTCAAAAAGTAGATTTTTAGGTGTAGTATTGATGTACCAAATCTTGTTTATTTATCTGTTATCATTTAGAAAATATTATACCAGTGCAGGACTTTATGTACACCCTGTATATGGTGATTGATTGATTGATAGGTTAATGATTCTTTATTATATTATTTATCTGATTATCTTATAACATTTGACATTTGGCAGAAACTTTTCTGAACTGTTTTAGATTAGTTTGTTAACCTGAATAATATGGCTAAAAATGGAGCTTTTAAGACAATTTTTAACAAAAATTTCAGCTTTTGAATTTTCTCACTTGAAAAATGTTTTCTGGTAGGAATGTACATTTCAAAATGTTTCTCATTCAAATTAAACTTTGTTTCTAAACTGGGAAAAACCCTTATTATTTCAGAAGGAAAAATACTATTTAACACGTTCGCTGCTGCAAAACGGACAACCATACACGACGAGTGCTGAGAGCACACTGACTGGGTTTCTAAACAATGGCGCTGTGCAGTAGATCTACGTCATGCGCGCGCCTGGCGCGAGGCAGCCGTGCAGTAGATCTACCGCAACCGCATTGAACGTGTTAAACGTTATGGTTCAGTTTTTTTATTAAGAGAACAGATTTGTTGCTCTGTTGTATTTATTTGTGGTAGTTAATACATTATCTTGTGTGTGAGAATGCTCTATAATCATATGAGCGATTTTGAGCTGTGGAATGAATTATTCATACATATACATTGAAAGTTGTTTCACTGACCACATGGTTTCTGTTCTACAGGAGTTACACAGCACGTTGAAGGCCATGCAGCAGCGGTTGGTAGATTTGATCAGTAAGTTGGCCAATGAAGAAGTTACAGAGGAACTCCTTCGAGTCAACGATCTTCTAAACAATATTTTTCTGAGGTACCTAATTTAAATTAAAGCGTGTTTTTCAATATTCATTTATACATAAGAAAATTATGTAATAAGATTTGTAACACACTATGAAAGGTTTAAAATCTTCACTAAACCTTGTTTATTGTTCTAAAAATATTATGGCCTTACATGTACATTTTTGTATATAAAATCATTTAATAAGGTTTCTATAGGATGAAGTATAATGATTGTTTGTTGTATCAAGAAATGATGATCTTTATGTTCTTGATCCAGATAATGAGTTCATGTTAAGAGATCCAATGCTTAAATAAGATCTCCATACTTTTTTAGATTTTCATTTGCCATTTCCTCAATATTTCGCTACTTCAGTACACATTAATGATTTAAAACAGTACTTTTTTGAAAATATGTTCAAAAAATTTAAAACTTTAAACTTTATTGCAGAATTCCATCATACGGTTGTTTGCTCTGTAATACTCTTTACAGACCAAAATCTGTTTATATTATTCTCATATAATCTAAGAGAATATTGCTTTTACTACAAATTCAACTATACATTCTACGATATGACAGGCTATGACAGATGCTGTGAACACTAGGGAAGTGTCTTTATTATCGTTTTCTTGTTATTTAAGATGAAAGTTATATATTCGGTTTTCAGTTATCGCCATTTAGTTGTTGATAAATTTATTTATTTAACTTATTCCTTTTTGAATTGACAGAAAACAGCTTGGCCTTATTTAAAATATAGGGATTCTGTTCCTGATTTATGCAACTCTATGTGGAGTAATGTTTTCTTGAAAGTTGTCATGAACTTTTACATGAGGGTTATTATTATGACCACTTCAACATCATCTGATGCAACAACCAAAGATGCAATATGGTCTTGGCTAACTTTGTACAGTTACAAATATTACAAATATTTTTCAATACAAAGTGCTTGCTTGTACATTACCAGTGCACTTTTTGTACACACTATATAAATCTATTCAGTGATTCCATTGTTCAAAATTTTGTTTAGTATTTATATGTTATATTAACCACACTTACTTTTATCTCTTTAATATAAAAAATATAATCTCATCATAACTGTTCCGAACCTGTATTAATCTATCCTACCCATATTGAGGTTAACATGTCATACTCGTATCTTGAACTTATCCTTCCCAGGACAAATATATTAGTCTAGTTAAAAGTTATAAAACCTACCTAACCAAACACTACCTGACTGTCATGAACGTGCCCCAACCTACCACACCTGAGGGCCAACTATCCTACTTCGAGTAAACTGCCGCACCAGGACGCCCAACTGACTGCTATGCCAATGGATCACCCAACTGTCCATTAAGATAAGATAATCTGGCATGAGAAGACAATAAGAAATTTTGTATTGTCAGCATAAATATCAGCTTATTTCTAACATCACTTTAGAAATCATCGAATAAGTGTATAAATGATACAGACCTAAGACAGATATTTGAGGTACCCCTATCCCCTGATCATTATGATGTCTCTTAAATCAATAATTTCTTCAAAAAACGTTTCAAAAACTGTTTAGGATATTATAAACAATAAAGAAAAACAATTTAAAGCAATCAAAATTCATACTGGAAACAGACTTGTGACTGATGCTCAGGAGGTGGCGAATGAGTTTAACAGATTTTTCGCCACTGTGGCTTGTGAGCTAGATCCTTGACCATTACAGTCTCAAGTAAATTCCACACGAAGGCAGAGTCCAGTTTCATCAATGGCATTGGCACCTGGCGTTGAAGAAGAGCTAAATCGAATTATTCAGCAGCTCCTAGCAAAAAAGTCAAATGACCTAAATTTTATGTCAATGTATCTATTTAAAAAAATGCTCCAAGCATATTTTGAGACCATTAACACATCTGATTAACTTATCTTTTCAACAAGTAGTATTTCCCTCACTCCTTAAAACTGTGAAAGTAAGAAACCGATTTTGTTTCTGATGTATGTCAACGACATTGGGTCTTCATTACTGCACAGAAAAGTCGTGTAGTATGCTGATGACACTACTCTCTGTATCAGTGGGAAATCAAAATATCTGTGGGAGAACGCACTTTTGTTGAAATCAACAATTGTGTATAACACTCAACAGCCTCCATTTAAAAACAAACACATCCAAAACCAATGTCATTCAACTTTGCTCTGCGGCCTGTAGACTCTGAGTGTGGCCCTGCCGTCATGATAGCAGATTCCATACTAGAAGAAGTCTACAGCTCGAAATTCTTTGGAATACACCTTGATTGATGGTTGACATGGAACAATCACATTGACCATGTTTGTGCCAAACTATCCTCAGGCATTTATGTTTTGAGGTCTCTAGGCAAATATTGCCCTACTCAGGTTCTGATCACGGCTTATTACGGCTTGATTTACCCCCACCTCTGCTACAGATTGGTATTGTGGGGTACTTGTGCAAACAACCAGTTGATGAGAGTGTTCAAATTGCAAAAACAAGCGATTCGACTAATCGCACATTTGGATTTCAGAGAGTCTTGCAGAGAAACCTTAAAAAATTGCAGCTATTGACTCTGCCGGGTCTCTACATTTTCGAAACAACTCTGTTTTGTATGTCTAAATGTGTCAAGACAAGTGGCCAAGACATACATTCATATGAAACCAGAGGCACATATATAGCTACCGAACTGGTAAAAACAAACGGTGGTTTATGAACATCTGCCCTCACAGGCTTGTTCATTTCATCAACAAGCTGCCGAATTGGATCAAACATGCTAAAACGCTTTTTGGCATCACAAGCGTTTTATGATGTCAACAAGTTTTTGGCATGTAACTGGGTGACCGCCCAATCAGAAAATTGACTAGGAGGTGGGAATATTGGCGAATGCATGGAAAATGAATGCTGAATTGTATGTCTGAGTGGGATTTTATGTAGTGTAAATGAAAAAATTTTAGTTATAAAAAAACTGACGTTTGCTATACATGTAAAACCATGTCTTTGCAATAAAGATTTGATTGATTGATCATTAATAGTACTTTTGATCTTACTGCTTGGGTGACTCCATTGTCTGTCGTGAGTCTGCAAGTTAGATTTTACCTCCAGATAGGTATATTGTTTGTATAGCAAATAGAAAATCCAATATTTGCTGCATCAAGTCACGACCCAGGGGCAGTCAAAAGCCTTGCTATAATCAAGAAAAATTAATGTAGTGACCTTTCTCAAGTTGATCAATTACATTATCAAGAAAGCTTAGAGTGGCTGTTTTGATGAAAACATGTCGATTTTGGTAAGAGGGAAAATCTTGTGAAAGTGCTACCTTTCAATTATCTTTGAAAAGGTTGATGTCGAGGTTATAAATTTAGTTTCTTTTTCATTCGTAGAATCTGTTATGGACAGATATTAGCATTTTTTTTCTGCTTTGGAAATTTATGTGTAAAATCATTTTACCAACCAAGTCAGCGGTTTGGTTGTGAACCTTCACAGTGTTAGACCGGCTGAACAGAGACTTCACCTATTCCACTTGATGGTTTGTTCTTTAATAAAGACATTATGTATTTTACTTTTTATTACTTGTAGGTTTGAACAAGTATATACATTTGTAGGCCTTAGTATTTGGGTCAAAATTTGTATATTTATAGGCATTGTATTCTGCTCATGTTACCCCCAATCAAGAAAATGATTCTTCAGAAGCCTAAAGTGGAGCATCTAAAGTGTAAAGAGGGTTTTATAACAATGTTTAAATAGTTATTCCAATGGTTTAAATTTGTAACTAGCACAAGCTGTAAAAAGTTGGTGATCAAGCACTGATTTTATATATCTATATATATATATAAATGCGAATGTTTGTTTGTATGTTCCGTTATAACTCTGGAACCAATGCACGAAACATCGTGAAATTTTTGTACAGTGATTCTAACACGTTCCTGGAAGTAACATAGGCATACATACTAGAGTAAATTTGGTCCAATTTAAATAGTTTATTTAATTAATTTTTTTATTATAAATCGTTGTTGACGTTAGAGTGTTTTATATTGTATCCGACAGACTGCGCTACGACACATAATACAAAGCGAACTGATACTTAAACAGCTGTTAATACTTTCAGCTTGTGACGATATTCGTACACTGAATTTGGAACGACTGGGTCCTAAATATTAAACGAGGTCGTGAAACGTTGATTGGAAGGTAGGCATACGATATTAACACCAAAACACCGTGCCGGTTCGTCGAGGGAGCGGGCAGCCAGCTTTGATTATAAGACTCCGACCCACAGAAACTCTAAGATGTCCTCGCCCTACGGAAGCCAGAAGAGAAGAGAGCAAGAAACCTAATTCCAGATATCTAGAAAACCTGAAAAACTAGAACCTATCAAACAGGCAGAATTCCACAGAAACATCTAGAAAGAGATAAACCATCAGGAAAAAAACAGATCGACTCGACCAGCTGTAGGGAAAACAGCTCCCGGCCCGTCCAACGGCCAACAAAATAAAGTGGCAAACGCCACATCCTCCCCCTCTACCCCGGGAGTGATAAGAAAAAAACTCAAAAGGATAAGGTAGGAAGTCAAGGACGGGAAGAGTAGAGACTATAACTGGTATCGCTGTAGTTAGCAATCTGCTAGATATTGCTCTAGTATGGATATCCAAAATTTAGATAAAGTGGGCCAGTACTCTCCTCCTCCTATGGGACGGCTGAGAAAAAAAAATTTGGTGGCCAGTGGGAAAAGACAAAATAAAGTTTAATTTTTTCATACTAGTTTTTTAAATTAGAGAATTGGAGCAAATTAATTCAGGCTCTTAAAAGGCGTGAAAGAAAAAGTTTGTAGAGCTACGGCAAGAGCTTAACAGAGTAAGGAAATTATTTGGTCGTGGTAAAGTGGTTTAATTAGGAACTTTTTAAAAAAAACTACAGTTTGTTAAGTGTTGGCCAGGTAAGGCAAAAAATACCCTGAAACCTATGGAAAAGAGACCCAAAAAACTAACTGGACCAAAACCTAACAAAATTAGGTTAACAATCAATAAACCTCTAAAACAATAACAATAATAAAGTCTTCAAAGGATAACAGTAACAACAGTAAAAAAAAATACTTCCAGTATAAACACTAAACGGCAAACAATAAATATAGCCGCTGGAACATCTAGCAGCTTCAGAGACAAAATTAAAAAGTCTTAAAGACACAAAGAGACAACAACAAAAACTAACTACAAAAATATATAGACAAACTACAATCTTCAACAATATTTTCAACAATAAAAACTACACCTATCCATCGCTGCTTAACTTAGCTGAATAACAAAGAAGAATTCCACCTACTGCCAACGGACTGACCCTACTATACAAGAGAAAAAATAGAAAAGGAAAAGGGAAAGAAAATGTAAGCTTGTGTTGTAAAATGTAATGGGTTGCCCGAACCAAGGATAGCAGGCTGCGCGACTGCATTAGGGAATGTTAAAAAATAAATAAACATAAAGTTCATTCCCAATGTACAGCCTAAAAAAATTGCCGAAGCAAAAAAAAAAATTCTCTAAACAGCCAATGCAAACCCCGATCCCCCCGTGTATATGTACTGTAAAAGAGGAAAAGTAAAAGTATTAAGAGTGTTAGTGTCGTGTAAGGAAGAGAACAAGAAGACAGAAAAAACTAAACTAAAATCACTATGCCGTAAACTATCCCTATAAACGTCCCGGCAGCGGCACTTTGGTCTTAGATAGGCCCAAAATATTTCTTCAGGTAGGAAACATGGGCGACCTAATAAGTTTTCCCTGACTTGGGACACCTCAAAGTCACAGCAAAAAAAGTATTCATAAAATCATTAGGGCAACTTTACTGTGGTGTGTGCAAAAAGTACAAGTTGTTAAAAAAAAACTATTACAATTTATAGTATTGCAAATAAATAAAAGCATATAGTACATTGCCTTATTATTACCATGAAACCAACTTCCAGTATCACTAACAGTGTGTTGGCAGAAAATAAAATCAACAAGTTTGGCTTTCAGAACAAAAATTGTCGGTTGCCATCAGTGGGGGGGTAGACTCAATTTGTTTCCTCTCAAACAGGTCGAGAAAGTTCAAAGTATTCAAAAACCTAACAAAACACCTTTCCACATCCTTAAAGATTAAGAGAGGGAAACAAAGTAAACAAAAAAAAATTAATTTAAACCAAGAGCAACTGTACCGTAGAAGTGCAAAAAAAAATATTTGGTGCAAGGCGTATAGTAGCGCTACAGGTAACTACATAAAGTTCAACAAGACCCAAGTGAATAAGACACAAGTCCTAAATAGTAAACTCTCCCTTTAAACTGTAAGTAATTTAGAACACCCCAAAAAAAAAATCTCTTTTGAGAAACGAATCCAAAAAAAAACCAGTGAAAATTAAAATTTAGAAAGCAAAATACCAAAGGAAAAAATAATTTAACCACTTAAGGCTTAAATTATGCTAAAACTGAAAATTAGGTATGTTAAACACCCGAAGTTGAATCAAGCAAGCTGACATCAATCAATCCAAAGAGTCCACTAGGGTTTGGTATTTTTTTAAAACAGTGAACCCTCAAGGTGGCAAACTATAGATTTAAAAGTTTGCAAAAAAAAAAGGATGTTTCAACATTTTGGAAAGAAAAGTTTAGTTTTTGTAAGTAATTAAACCACTTATAAGTATGTCAGCAAGTCAAATCCAACCCCAAGCTGCAACTTCATAAAAAATTACAAAACAAACCTAGGGCCTATGTTATTTATTATTAATTGTTCAAACTAAAGGTGTACTCCATATTAAGTTTAAACTGTTTAAATTAAACAGGCACTAGCCAAAAGAAGCAAAAGGCTTTTAATAATAGACTATAACAGAATTATTATTTTTTACAATAACATTAAAGTTTTGAAGAAGTTTTAGAAAAAAAATTGCAAACTGTTAGAATAAATCAACCCTTTAAGTTTGAATGGCCCTGAACATTCAAATAGCATAGGCCTACATAAAAGTTTGACATATTTCTAAGTAGAAAAATTATCAGATAAATTTAACAGTAAACACTTCACTTACCTTGTGTGTAGGCTAACATTAACTATTTAACAAAACTTTGTAAGACTTGAACAAATTCAACACAGTAGACAAAAAATCATCATATTAGTGCTATTAATAATTTAAACTCTTATTAACCTATAACATGTACAAGTGGTGTAATTCCGCTGGAAGAATAAATAAATAATTAAATAAATCAAGTATGAATAACATCAATAAATTGCATTTGGAAACTAAGGCTTGGTGTGGAGAGGTTATTTTTAATTATTCAAGATGAAGAGGTGAAAGTTCGGAAAGGACAGCAATTTATATAAAAACAAGAAAACCTTTTATTGTAAGCCAACCCATAGTAAATAATCTGGTGAAACTGAATGGGGATAATAAATAGTAACCAGAAAGCTATAAACTTTAAAAACAAAAAGTAGGCTATTCATACGCTGCAGTACAATAAGCGGCCACCAACTGCATCTGCCCTTCTCTTCGACTAATCTGAGCCAATGCTAAAATTAATATACCAAAAGGTGCTAGCTAAGTTTAAAAAGTACAAAAACTTAAGTACAAGGTTTGTTTAAAGCAAGAGGCTACACTGTAGGTGGTATTAAAGGATAGGTTAAGAGTTGAACTTGGTCAGAAAAAAAAATACCAAAAGGTGCTAGCTAAGTTTAAAAAGTACAAAAACTTAAGTACAAGGTTTGTTTTAAAGCAAGAGGCTACACTGTAGGTGGTATTAAAGGATAGGTTAAGAGTTGAACTTGGTCAGAAAAAAAAATTTATTAATTTTTGGTTTAAAGTAAATTTTAAGCTTGAAAAATATCAACCATTTACCTAGGTATGCCTAAATAATTAGTGAGAACAAGTTACTAAAGTTTAAGAAATACTGCAACTCACATTTTCAATTATTATAGAAATAGGCTTAGGTAGCAGTTGGTTGCAAGAACTGCTTGGCTCAGACCTGCACATTAGAAAATGCTACTTCGAAAAAGTTTTACATTTTAGTAAAAAAGACAAGTTTAAGGAAAATTTAGAAAACTAAAAAAATTTAGAAAACGTCTACCCCCCTTAAAAACTTAAAACTAGGACTTAGCTCTCATAGTTGTGTATGAATTCTTCCGCCTCCCACCGGCAAGCCTAGCCTTCCATTTCAAACCACGGTCTGCTACCAATTTGCGACGATATTCGTACACCGAATTTGGAACGACTGGGTCCTAAATATTAAACGAGGTCGTGAAACGTTGAATGGAAGGTAGGGCCCACGATATTAACACCAAAAACAAACACCGTGCCGGTTCGTCGAAGGAGCGGGCAGCCAGCTTTGATTTTTTAGAACTCCGACCACAGAAACTCTAAGATGTCCTCGCCCTACGGAAGCCTGAAGAGAAGAGAGCAAGAAACCTAATTCCAGATATCTAGAAAACCTGAAAAACTAGAACCAATCAAACAGGCAGAATTCCACAGAAACATCTAGAAAGAGATAAACCATCAGGAAAAAACAGACGACTCGACCAGCTGTAGGGAAACAGCTCCCGGCCCCGTCCAAGGCCAACAAAATAAAGTGGCAAACGCCACAAGCTGAAGTTCATCAAAGATGCAGAAACATTTGTTTACATTTAAAATTTAGAAAATTTTTTATTGTAAAGTGCTTGATCAGTAGTGTAATGCAGGTTGCATAGAAGAACGTCATTGCCTACTTTTAAATTCAGATTGCACCAATGATCAATAATCTATATATATAAAAATGAATGTTTGTATGTTTGTCCTTTATGGAATCGTGAACTATTGGACCGATCATGATGAAAATTTGTACGTATATGTATTTTTCCACGGAGAAGGTTTATAAGCTATGCCCATCCCTTTCCCGATTCAGGATTCCGCCCCACTGGTTACAGAAATACCCATAAGAAATGCATTGCAGCAAACATATGTTAACGTCTTTTCAAATTTTTAATCAGCTGTTCTTTGTAAACATATATTACACTTATAGTTTTAAAGCATAGAGTAAGCTTAAGAGAAACGACAAATTTTGTTTAAACTGTTTTTGCAATCACTGTTAAACATAGACTTTACTATCCAGATAATACAATTCAAATTTGACGTAAAAATTCACCTTTAACTGCAATATTTATTTAATATAAACCATGCTCATGCTTGATCAGAAGAGTAATGCAGATATCATAATTACTATCTTACGTTGGCTACAAATATAAAGAATGTTATAAAATCAACCTTAGTTGTTTTTTTTGACAGAAGTATGGTTCTCAAAACTCCGTGTGTACATATTCTCTCGATCGAGACAACAAAGCAAGCTCAATCGTGGCATCGGAGATATAACTAATTTAATCTAAAATTTATTATAGTAAAAAAAAAAAATTTACTAAGTAATATAAGGACTTCGGTTCTTAAGATTTGCGTGCGAAGCCGTGGGTAACAGCTAGATAGAGGCAGGAATATGGTACATACCTTCATAATACGCCCAAGAGGCTCACGATGGAACGACTATCAATTATCTCAGCAATGTTTAGAATGTGATAGAAAAAGAATAAGTGAATATAGTGTACTGTTTTCAACGGGAAATTGCGTGCGAAGCCGCGGGCAACTTTTGCAAAAAATTATTGAAATGCGCAGCAAAGCGCGCCGGGCCCGCTAGTCTATATATATAAAAAATGAATGTTTGTATGTTTGTCCTTTATGGAATCGTGAACTATTGGACCGATCATGATGAAAATTTGTACGTATATGTATTTTTCCACGGAGAAGGTTTATAAGCTATGCCCATCTCTTTCCCGATTCAGGATTCCGCCCCACTGGTTACAGAAATACCCATAAGAAATGCATTGCAGCAAACATATGTTAACGTCTTTTCAAATTTTTAATCAGCTGTTCTTTGTAAACATATATTACACTTATAGTTTTAAAGCATAGAGTAAGCTTAAGAGAAACGACAAATTTTGTTTAAACTGTTTTTGCAATCACTGTTAAACATAGACTTTACTATCCAGATAATACAATTCAAATTTGACGTAAAAATTCACCTTTAACTGCAATATTTATTTAATATAAACCATGCTCATGCTTGATCAGAAGAGTAATGCAGATATCATAATTACTATCTTACGTTGGCTACAAATATAAAGAATGTTATAAAATCAACCTTAGTTGTTTTTTTTGACAGAAGTATGGTTCTCAAAACTCCGTGTGTACATATTCTCTCGATCGAGACAACAAAGCAAGCTCAATCGTGGCATCGGAGATATAACTAATTTAATCTAAAATTTATTATAGTAAAAAAAAAAATTTACTAAGTAATATAAGGACTTCGGTTCTTAAGATTTGCGTGCGAAGCCGTGGGTAACAGCTAGATAGAGGCAGGAATATGGTACATACCTTCATAATACGCCCAAGAGGCTCACGATGGAACGACTATCAATTATCTCAGCAATGTTTAGAATGTGATAGAAAAAGAATAAGTGAATATAGTGTACTGTTTTCAACGGGAAATTGCGTGCGAAGCCGCGGGCAACTTTTGCAAGAAATTATTGAAATGCGCAGCAAAGCGCGCCGGGCCCGCTAGTAATATATAAAAATGAATGTTTGTGTGTTTGTCCTTTATAGACTCAGAAACTATTGGACCGATCACTATGAAAATTTGTATTTATTTGTATTTTTATATGTAGAAGGTTTATATGCAATGCCCATTGATGTAACTCACCACCAGGCTGTACTGCAAGATATAAAAGTTATCAAAGCGCCTGCACATTATAAACTGCAATTACGACACAGTTACGTATATTAAATAGCCAAACACTATTTGAAGGCAAAGAAATATACGGGCAAAGCTTAAGAGACGCGTGCGAAGCCGCAGGAAACAGCTAGTATATATTTATATATTATATATTTTTTTTAATAGTTAACAGTTTATTTTTTACTAAAACTTTCAATTTTTTTATCTGGATAAACTAGGTGCTTATCAGTGACTACAGGAAAGATTAAACTAGAAGTGTTGTTATCTTCAAGACTAAATGTAAAATAAGTGTTTCAGTTTATTTTGCAAACTTCAGCTGAAAGTAACAACAACTGTTTAGTTTGGTTAAATTGGTATTATGTTTATTATGTTCATAAATGTTAATATTATTTTCCTGAATTCAAAAATATTCCAGAAAACTATTTCAAACTTTTGGAATTCAACAAATATTTGGAAAAAATGGCAGAATTAACCTTTTCTAGAGTTTAGCAATTAACAACACATTCATCAATTAGTTTTTATTTACAAGATTGTTGGTGTATAACTTTTTAGGTGTATGCTGTTGTAGGGTTCTAGAGCATACACCATCCATCTAGGGCATAGTCATTGTCAGAGTTCTATCAATGAATTATATACCTCATTGTTCTGTATGAGGTTGATACCCTTTCCCAAGTCTCTTTGGTCAAAAATGCATGTAAGCGTTTGTCCTCTTGCAGTCGAATTACCGTCACACACTTATGGTGCTACCGGGCTGAATTGTTTAGGGAAGAACACTTTGGAGTTTTGATTATTTGAACATCTCTATTTAAACAAAACTGCCACGTATTATACATAGTTATGAATATTATTAAATTCTCTATTATATTGTGGTATTAGACAAATTATTAAGTCTATGAGGTAAACTAAATATAAACAAAGACTTATTTGCACAAGAAATATTTGTTAGTGTTGTTATATTAAAATACGCCAGTAAAACAGTAGTTACAGAAAGTTATAAATAGTTCCAATAATTCTATAACATATCAACATAAATTGGAAGATATTGTGATTAAAAACAACTAAATCACTGTCAATGAAGAGACTGATGAAATGTGTCATACATTATTTGTAGATAACATCACTAGACATAATAAAAATATTCAATGAACGTGTACAACATACTGTCAGTAGATATTTCCATTAGCAGATCCAAAATTAGAAATATGATGGCAGCACAAAGCAGAGAGCAATGATAAAGTCAGGGGTGATCAGAGGAGATTGGACTGTAGCGCCAGACTGCCCTTCTTGGTGATTAGAGGCAAACACTTGGGAGAGGGTTAACCCATTGCGGATCGTATTGTTTTGGCGCGCGCGGGCACCAGCGGGCATGAATTATTTTACGGTCAGCGGCCGCACGAACAGCAATGGTGCGCCACATTGTATCGCTCGCTATTGTGTACTAGAAAATTAAGCTGTGAAGGTATTCGTTCAGATGGAATCTATATCCAGGCCCATGCCTGCTGGGGTATCCGTGATGTAGGAACGATAACACGCCGGCAAGGTTCCGGGGTGGCAGGGATGATGTCTGAATCATAGTCTAAATAAAGCGGCTCGGGCGAAGCGATTACAACATCCGAGCCATTGTCTAGACTAAACCCGCCAACATGTACGTCTGCGTCGTTTAGTTCTGTGTCACTAACCTCAAAAGTATTATAATAACAACTGAGAAAAACACCCAATCAGAAGCGCTAAAAAGCAGAGAGTAAACTCATATGAATGATTTTTCAACTTAGACATACAACTGCGATCTGTGGGATATTTATAAAACTTTTGAAAACTCTAAACATAGACCATTGTTAAACACTCTTAGTAGACAAGTGAAGACGATCGCCCGATTTATTAGACATTAAAAGAACTATTTGGAGGGAAATTTAAAAGCAGACCGCTTTTGCGACCTGAGCTCGTCATCGTGTGTTAGGCCCGGCCGCTGCGTGACGAGCCCAGCTCGTCAGTGATCCGCAATGGGTTAAGGTTTACATTTTTAACAAAGAGGGTTTTTGGCCTTTTATTATTTCTTACAGAATGTTCTACTTAATATTATTGGTCTTTATGGACCAACATATATATTCTGAGTACTTTCATTGGGAAATCATCAGAATAAATATTTGTGAATACTGGATACACTATCTATTGATGTGTTGAAATATGTGTTACCCTACTATATAGTATGTGAAGTCTTCTGTATCATATATTGCAAGGAAGCCCTCAAATTTAGTATTTTCAGTTCTGATTTAGATTGTCTATGGTGAAATCACCTCTACCATTCATTCTGTTTTAATGATTGCCCAGACTATCATTAAGTAAATTTAAAAATAAATTTCAAGCCACTCCAGCACTGTCACTTGGAGATCTGTACACTTTCAGGACATATGACATGTTTTTTTCTTATTTTGTATTCGTACTAGTGTCTCAAAGATGTACTATATATATTTCATTCTATATTCAATTATTGTTGAATTTCCCTTTAACCCTTTCAGAAGTGTTGACGTCTTGGAGCGTTATCTCCATCTTTATTAACGTTTGGTTTCAAGTTTTTCCTAATATATACAACATGTTAGCAGTTGATTGTACTACAGTCCCAAACCTGTCACAGATACAGCCGTTTTGAGAACAACCGGGAGATGAGCATGCGGGGACGTGAAGCATTGGGGGCTGCTGCAGGGGCCGCAGCTGGTGCTGTAGTAGGGGCTCCTGGTCAGTCTCTCATAGACCTTAGTGACGATGCGACCCCACCCACTTCTCAGATGGCATCACTCTGTGAGTATCAGACCTTTTAAACATAATTAACTCTATTAAAACCAACAAGGACATTTTTAGGATGTGAAATTAATGTATACAAAGGTTGTTTTTTTTTTTTTTTCAACCTCTAATCTCATGCCATATAATAGCTGCAGTAGTCCATCGCTGCAACATTTGTCACTGCCAAGTTCAAGTAGCCAGTTTACAATGAGTTGCAGTAGTCCCACAAACATGGCCGCCTCTATCCATCTGAGAATGTGCCATGTAAACATTATGAGTGATGGTGTTGTACATAAGTGGTGTAGAAAGCCAAAGATGTTGACTGACACCAACAAACACTGCAGAGTAAAAGTATGGCTTTTACTCTGATGTTCATTTTTGAACAATGGAGGATTTCAGTAGGCTAGAGAATTGTCACAGACCTTTTCCACTGTTAATTGTGAACAAACCAAACTAATACAATATGTTTTGGAACTTGATATTAATCTCTCAAATCACTGCTGTGTCAGAAACAACAAGATATATCTGAAGTGTCCCATCTACACAGAAAATTACTAACAACATACTACACAACGCAAGAACTCTCAGCAACCATCCAGCTGTCTGATCTTTAGTCTGGATTTTCACATTATTGTCCATAGTCCATAGGAAGTTTCCTTAACTATGGAGTTTACTGTAAAGCAGTTCCTGTTACAATAACAATACTATGTGGCGATTTTAATATTGATATTTTAGTCAATGACTCTAGGAAAGCTAAGTTTTTAGATTTACTTTTAGGTTTTTAACCTTTGGACAACCATTTCTGATGTAACTAGGCCTAGTACGAATTTTGTGGATGGCGGATCATGTATTGACAACATTGCCACTACTGTACATTTTGACAGAATTGAGAATGCTGCAGTGGAGCCTATGGTTATGTCAGACCATCATGCGATTGTTCTAAAATGCAAAATTGTTACCAAGGAAAGATAACGTTACCAGTCATGTAAATAGTAGGCTAACCAATGTAAATAGTTCTAAGCAAAAAAGATTTTAAAATTGTCAGAACAATTGATTATATCAATTCATTGTATTTTGTCACTCTAATTAGTAAAATTAACTGGTTGCTTCTGTATGAGTTAAATAGCATAGATGATAAATTTGACTATTTTTTAAATAAATTTATGAACATTGTGAATATTGCTTTTCCTATTAAGTATGTACCAGCTGTTAGGGATTATTGTAAACTTCCCTCTTGGTATAATACAGACCTCAAAGAAACTTAAGGAAAGTTGTTTATATATGTATGCTCAGTATAAGTCTACAGGCATAACCTACTTTAAAGAATGTTATATGAAATTAAAGAAGAAATATAAAAGCGATGTTAGAAGTTGTAAGCTACGTTTTAATTGTGAGAGGGTGTCATCTGCTAAAAATAAACTAAAATTATGTGGTCTATTATTTAATGAAAATATAAGTAATAGTGATAGGTCTAAAAGTACAGAAGTTGGAAGTAGTCTAACAGCTTGTGATTTCAATAACTTTTTTGTGAATAGTGTAAATGATCTCATTGCTAATGTGCCTTTTTCTAGTCAGTCTATGTCATACTATTTAAGTAAGTTAAGTTGTAATGTGTCTAACTGTGAATTTTAGTATTACTGAAGTAAAGGTTGAAACAGATGTATGATGCTATTAATTTGTTAAGTAATAGTTCATGTCTGGATGTGTATGGTTTTAATTCTGAGCTGTTTGAAAACTTGCTGCACCTTTTATTGCCGAAGCTCTAGCCTATCTCTTGAATCTTTGTATTAATAAATGGTACATTTCCAAGGTGCCTTAAGCTGGCAAAGGTTATACCACTGTATAAAATAGGTTCACACGGAAAGAACATAAGAGTTTTAGACCTGTCTCGATAATTCCAATTGTTTCAAAAGTGTTTTGAGGTAATAATAAATAGGCAAGTAATTCAGTATTTTGAAAGTAACCTATTGTTATCAGATAGTCAGTTTGGTTTTAGGCCTAAGAGAGGAACACTAAATGCTATTGTAAAATTTATGAAGAACTGTATTCATGGTGTAGATTGATAAAAAAGTGGTCATAGGCAAGTTCTTCGACATGTCTAAAGCCTTTCGACACGGTAAATCATGAAATTTTGTTAGATAAACTTAAGTATTATGGTTTTGATGATCTGTCTTTACAATTTTTTAAATCATATCTCAAAGAGAGATATCAAATGGTTGCTTTTAATGGAAGCTCTTCTCAATACAATGCAGTTACAGCAGGGGTTCCACAAGGATCCATTTTGGGACCTGTATTATTTATAATTTATGTAAATGACCTGCCAGCCTCCATAAATAACAATGTGACAAGATCATACATGTTTGCAGACGACCTAGCAATCTTACTGAATGGTAAAAATCTTAATGTAGTAAATGATTCTCTATTAGTCGCTAAACTCAATTGTGAATGATTGGTGTGCGCGCGAACGTCCTCTGTGTAAACCATGAGAAAACTCAGGAGATTAATTTTAGTTTGCAACATAAACCTAACCATGATAATGTAAAGTTTCTAGGTGTTCACCTCCAAGAGAATCTGAAATGGAACAGGCATATAGAAGTTTTATGTAAAAAATTAGCAAAAGGCATTTTTATGTTGTTAAGATTGAGATTAATTGTAAATATTGAAACATTAACTGCAGTATACTATGAACACATCCAGAGTCATTTGTCCCTATTGGAGTTATTGTATGGGGCAATGATCCTAACACCAAAAGACTTTTGATATTGCAGAAGAGAGCTATTAGGATAATGTGTAATGTAAACAACAATAGAACCCATTGCAAACCTTTGTTTAGACAATTAGAGGTGTTGACTGTGCCTTCTATATTTGTTCTACTGTATTACTGTATGTTAAAAATAACTTGCAGACAATAACAGTAAAATAGCTCTATTACATAATTACTTTACTAGAAATTGTTCTAATCTTAGAGTAAAACTACTGTACCTACCAGTGTACCAAAAATAGTTTTTGTAGAGATAGGTATTAAAATTTATATACATGTTACCAAATCATATTAAATGTCTAGATTTTATTAGGTTTAAGAAACGCTTAAAAAATATCTTAGTAAATCTAGCAGCATACAGTTTAGATTGAAGTTATAGATCATATTGAAGCTAACATAGTCTAGTTATGAATATTTTACTTTTATAATACAATTTGTTTTGTATGAGATGACGATGCCATGTATACCACATTTGTAACGGCAATAAAAATTCTGATTCTGATTCTGATACTATATCTAAGGTGAATTATCCTGTTATAGCCTTGAAAGGAGCTTCAGCAGTAGTTCCCACTCGACATGATAAAGATGACTCTGAGTTCGATATGTTCGCCCAAAGTAGGAATGTCACATATGAATCCTCAAAGAACGGGTAAGTGTGTATTGGATTTCAAACTTACCACACATTTTGACACTGTTATAATATTTATTTAATAAATAATCAGTCACATGGTAATGATAAATACAGTAGCAATTGTGGTTGATACACACTTTCTGTTGTTTCTAATATGTGTGTAGAGGTAGCAGTACATATGAAGCTAATCTGAAGCCGGACCAAATCAGCGGTAGCCTAGGTGCTGTAGCTCAATCCAGGAGTCAAACGCAGACTGCTGTAAGTATTATTTACTTTATATTCATATCATTATACATGATTTAATGAAATAAACATTGTCCAATAGTTGATAGCAACATTGTTGTGTTAACTAAAAAAGACAGTATACTTTGTTAATATAACTAATTTCATAGTAGCATTGAAGATTCTGTTGTTCCGTTAGTACAGTCAGTTCATTTAAGTTGAAATTTAACCCTGTTAATTGCTGTAATTTATTCTATCAACGATTAATTCAGAACTCCGCTTAAACGGTCTACGCTATAACCTAAAACGGTTTTTATTTTCTTAAAATAATTTTAAATATATCATGTAAATGCTTGGTTAATAATTAAATTATAAAAATCTAATTTACTTTATTTTTATCTTTTGATACTAAAAATTAGTTGACTGAAAATTCATACATGTCAAGAGTTTAATTTATCTAAATGGTATGTATCTATCGTAAATTTTACATTCGGCTGTTTATATAAAAAGTTCAGGAAATATTAACCCTTAAATATTAAATATTAACTGCCGCGTTCCTGGATTTGCAGCGAGACCCAAGCGTCGGGATTAGTCACATACTAAGACTCCCCCCCAGTATGCTTTCCCATTTTTAGAAGTTTTTGACATAACACGTTATTTTAAGTTTAATAAATAGAGTAAACCATTAACAATGTTTAGAGACTTCTTAATTAATGTTAATCTGTCAAATAATTACAACATATTACTGCTATCACATAACTATCTATGAATAAACATCAGAAAATACCTTGTAAAATATCAACGTAACCTTTACTTGTGTACGATACAAAGCACAAGAACGTCCAAGTAGTTTGAGTAATGTCCACAAGATTTCACCACCAACTGAACAGCTATCTTCTAGACATTTCTAACATAATAGAACACCAGGTAACACAAAATAACAGCTGATACACCAAAAATAAAACGGCTGATAATATGAAAATGAATATACTCGGGCGTGGGTTTTTTTTTTCGCAAAACTACAGTTGCACAGCTATATCGGGCATAGCGGATGTTCACAAAACTAGAGTTGCACGATATATCTCAGGCGTGGCAGTTAAAAAATTAACAAAAATGTGCATTGTTAAGGATTTGTTCAATTTTAAATGTTTGAAAAAGAAATTTCTACTTTATACAAAATATTTTTCACAGGGAAATGAATTACCTTATTAACACTTTAACCCCAACAGTCTGTATTAATCTACAAGTTTAATTATCCTGACCCATCGTACTCCTGATTGAAAATTAAATAATCATTTATATTTATATCCCCCTTAACCCTGCAACTGGCTTTAAGCGATTATCGACGCATTAACTACAGTTTCAAAATGGCACTAAGCTATTTTCGAAGCATTAACTATGTCGTAATATGATCTCTCACAGCAAGCCTATTTTTACTTTGTTTGAAGTAAAACATATGTAAATCTAAAGATAAAGATCCAAGGTTTCATATTATATCATAAAACGTTCTAAAGTTACGTTAAATCTTTCATTATAAAATTCTAAACTTGGATGTTGACATTTCCGATTGCCATTTGTTTGCGTAATTTCCGAACACGCTAAAATTACCGCATGTTTGTCAAAATTCCCTATCGTGAGTTTACGTTCTACACGATCGTAAGTGTCGTCATTGAAAACAGTGTATTCTTGGCTTTCAGAAACATCTTTTCAATAGCCAGTAGGAAAATAAATGTTTATAAAATAAGCTTTTGAAAAGCTCGTGTTTTGTAAAATTCCAAAATGCCTAATGCGTCGAAAATAGCTTCATTAAATTTTATTATTTTTGTTACTTTATCGTTGTCTGGAAATAGTGAAAATCATATCAAAACAAAGAAGACGAATTGCTCTAAGCAACAGTATCGTCAACGAAGACTAAGAACTAGTATTTTATTTTTGTTCTGTTGCACAATCACCGACTCAGCCAGTAGATAAGAACAACGCATCGCTTGGTTGCCATGTTGATTTCTCTGTTGTTATTACGCCATTGCCGGTATTAGTGTATTGCTTGCTATTTATTTGGATATTTTAGACTTTTCGTTATTTAGTGTGTATAAATAAAAGTGTGTTTAGTGTTTTTTTTTAATTAGTGAAGTGAAAAATGTAGAGGTTAGGTTAAGTTTTAGTGAATAGGTTAGATTTTTGTGAAACTGAAAGTAAGCATGTTATACGCTTCAGGTTCAGTGTTTTATTATTTTGTAGACAATTTATAGTTATTTCATAATGAGTGTTAATTTAAACATAATGTATTTATTATAAAACCATATTCATGTATTTTAGACAGTAATTTTTTTTACTTTTTCTGAAGGTATTAGCGTTTTATTTCTATGGCCATCGCTTGTTTTATTTTTTGTAACAAAAAAATAATAGAGATAAAAATAAATTGTTGTACATTTTTGTAAACTTCAATAAATGTACTAGCTATATAAATAATTTTTGGATGAAAAGAAAATTGTTAGCTAAAAATGTTAGGCATTTATTTCACAATTTTTACTTTTATAAAAATAAAAAAAAAATTGTTGCTATATAAAATTATCTTATACAATGTAAACTTCTATAAATATCATATTTTTCACTTCTACATATATTTATTATAAAAGCATATTCATGTATTTTAGACAGTAATTCTTTTTTACTTTTTCTGAAAGTATTAGTGTTTTATTTCTATGACCATCACTTGTTTTTTTTTTTTTTTTTTTTTAACAAAATAATAATGGAGATAAAAATACATTGTTGTACATTTTTGTAAACTTCAATACATGTACTATCTATATAAATAATTTTTGGATGAAAAGAAAATTGTTAGTTAAAAATGTTAGGCATATATTCACAACTTTGACTTTTGTAAAAATTATTAAAAGTTTGTTGCCATATAAAAATATCTTATACAATGTAAACTTCTATAAATATCATATTTTTCTCTTCTATATATATATATATATATATATATATATATATATCTTAGAAAAAAATATTTGTTCATCCAATAGATTCCAAAATGTCACAATGGTATACATAATAGTGCTATACAAACTTTTTTCAGATTTTTTAGTTTTCAGAGATATATGTATTATTCAAAAGTACCAATAAACTTCTTTTACCTAAATATTTTTTTTGTAATTTGTAATTCAGATATATAAGCAAACTTTTGTATATTTTAGAATTATTCTAAAAAATTTCATATTACCTGAGAGGGTGCTATACATTTGAGAAACATTTATTCTTTACTAATATTTTTATGTTAATCAGTAAAAAAAATAAAAATACATTGAAATGATTCAATATTTAATATTTTTTTGGGAAACTACATTTATTTCTAAAGACATTGATGCTTTTAAAATGTTTCTATCTTAAAAAATATATGAGCAGTGATTAAAACACAAAACCCTTACAAAATCACCAAAATGTGCCTGCCATTTTGGGAAAAATGATGGCCAGTTCCAGGGTTAACCCTTTGAAGGCCAAGCCATAAATTCATTTTGTACTTCTAAACACCCCAGCCATTATATCCAGATTACTTGCCAAAAAGGCCAGCCTCAAAATGGCACTTTTGACACACTCCTACAAACACTGGTGTAACTCATCTATAAATAGTAGTATCTTAGTGATGTTTGTTTTGTTTTATTTAGTAGTATATATAAAAGCATCAAAATATATTTTTGTAACAATTAAACTTTTTTATTATTATTATTTTTATTTATTTTTTTTCAAAAAAATTAGGATGTTTTTTTTTATTTTTTGTGTTTAATTGGTGACAACTAGGATAAAAAAAATTATTTCAAGGAAACCATTATTATTATAAGAAAGTATACATATTTTCAAACAAGTATAGAAAAAATCATATGGATATCTTCAGAAATAAAGTTTTTAGAAATATTTTTATAGAAAAACTACAACACAGCACACCATGCGAATCAACATGAAAGTTTGGTATAACAAGTGTTTACCTTGTAAACTTCTTGTTTGTCCATAGGCCATGTGAATTACTGTAGAATGGTCAACCTTATAGTTTTCTCTTGTTTACACAATTGTCTTCAAACACTTTATACATGAACATTTAAAAATGTATAGTAATAATAATTATAGTTAACAAATCTATATACAATATTTACACGGTCTTTTGTGCTTCTTTATGCACATTTGTGTTTATGGAAACACTCTGCATGTACTCCTTTGGTACATTTTAAACAATGCAGTCTTGTTCTCCTTCTTTGATTTTTTGTACTGCAGACACAGCAATTCTTTTCTTTCTTTTTCAGGAATCTTATCCATTCCAAACCGACTAAGGGGCATTTGGCCATCACCTCCTCCTAAATTAGCTGGAATGTTCTTAGCAATTAGCCAGTCTTGAGCAAGTGTCTCAATAACATTTATTGTGAAATTCAAACGTGACTTAGGTTTGTCTTTGCAGTTCATTTTGTATAGAATATAAGAATTCAAAATCATTCTAGACAAAATATTGAATGTGATCTTACGCCAATATTTTACGGTACGCCTCTCGTCTAGATATGAATATAACATCTGGTCCGTGGTGTCGATCCCACCCATAAATTTATTATACTGGTGGATCATGTCTGGTTTTGTTTTTTATTACCACTTTTGTTCCCTTATTCTTGCTTACTTGTACGTTAGCAGCTTTGCTATCAGAAGACACAAGAATCACCTGACTTTTTTGAGATGACTTCTCTCTATAAGCTAAACCTAAAATTTCCTTACTCCTCATGTATCTTTTATCCCCTACCTTGTATTTTCCTAACAATTCATCAGGGATTCCTCTCCTATTCTTCCTGATTGTACCTGTTACAAATGTCATTTTTGAATATAAATATTCAATTAGAGGAATGGACGTGAAAAAGTTATCAGTATACAAGTGATTAAGCCTTGTTCAGATAGTTCCCCATGTCCAATAATTTTGTAACTACAGTAAAAGCTAGACCTCTTTTTCTTATGTTTTCCTGGTCTTCATTGCTTTTAGCTCCTTTATAAACAAAAGAATGCTAAGCAATAATTTGAGACGGGAATCACACAGCACCCAAAGTTTGATCCCCCATTTGTGGTGCTTTTTGTTAGGCATATACTGCAATAGTTGGGTATGATTTTTGGTTCCAACTAGAGACTCGTCAATGCTTAGATGCTGGTTAGGGATATAATATTGACGGAAAAACTCTATTAGCATGGTCTACAAGTGGCTGAAATTTTGCTGTGGGGTCATAATATGGGGGTACCGTGTTTTGCCAATTTTTTTATTGTCAACCATATGAAAAAATCTTAAAATATCTTCAAATCTATTTCTGCTGAACAATCGAGAATTACCATGGTGTAACCTGAGAAGAAGAAGAGCTCCAGTACATATCTATAGAAGGTTTTTTATTCAGTACCCATATTCAAATTTGCTGCTATGAAAGCTTTCATTTCCGCAAAAGAAACTTTTTCCCATACCCTGTTCATTCCACTACTATTTATGGCATCTTGAGCATAGCGGATGGTCTCGGTAACAAAATTTTCAATAAGGTTATTAGTGAGAAAAAGCAGCACATACATAATGGGAGCTGAGTCTGGAGGTGGGCAATGTCTTGGACCAGGAATCTCATTGAATGAAAAATCATGTTTAGGCCTAATAGATGAATCATCATTTTCACTGACAGGAACCCATATTCTTTCTGAGAGAATAGGCTAAGTCACTATCATTTAGGAGTAGCATTAGTACTACCCTTAGGCCTACCTCTAGGCCTTGGAATATTTGTTACAACTAGGGCCTAAGCTAACATTTTGCTCAGAATCAGAACTAGAACTCACATCAAAAAATCTAGGCCTAGTTTGTAGGGGCAGACCAAATCTGGTTTGTGATGTAGACGGCCCTAAATTGGCAGATCGAACGTAGGATCATCGTCCGTATCGTCCAAGTCACTAGTGCTGTCACTTCAGAAGAAAAGAGATCATAATTGGAAAGTGTCATTACTAAATAGTCCTTACATTAGCATTTTGAAGACAGGAAAACAATGTGTCCTCACTTACAGGCGATGCTTCACGACGTCTTTTGTTACTCATTTGCTAAATGTAAACCAGAAAAGAAACATTACTAAACTTCACAGCAAATGTAACATAACCTCACATTACAACGTCTAAGAACAAAACCAAGTGTACAAAGCCACAACGAACAAACAGCTGCTACCAAAGAGAACCGAACATCTTGTTTGACACGTCACTGCCTTCTGAATTGCATCTTTCTACTGAACAAAAAAAAGTAAAAAACATTTTATAATAATTTAATAATAATTTGAAAGGATATATGTTTACGTTTCGTTTGATATTATATTACAAACCGAAAATAAAGAGGTAAGGGAATAATTTAATCAAATGAAGGGTTGCCGATTTCTCGGCGCGATGCCGTTTTCGAACTGATTTTTCTATGCCGATATCTTGGCTCACGGCCCGTTTTCGGAAAAGAAATTCGAGAGCCAGTATATCGGCCCGTGGCCGTCAAAGGGATAAGAGCCAGCCATCTGTATAAAATTATTTTTCTCCATAAGAGCAATATTAAACTTCATATAGTTTAACACCCTCATTTTTAGTTGTATAGGAGACCTCCCATTAGATATAATAAATATGCATCCAAACGCCTTTTAGTTTTTTCCAACATTTTTATAGGTTATCTGGATAATCTATAAAACTATTAGAACTTTGCTGTGCTTCACAAAGTATACACTTTACAAATAAACTTAAAGAAATTACAATTTAATACAAGTGATTGAGAACTGACAAGTAAGATATTCTAATGTCTCTGAAGTCATTGAATCCTGAATTGAAATCACCTTGTGGATTTGAAAGATGTAATTGGGCATTGAAGTTTTAGTAGTATATTAAAAATTATCCTATTGTATTATTACTAGGAAGTTACTTTAGTATTAATACAGTAATGTAAGTACATATAAACAAAATCACCAGTACACTACATGGTTGGAGGTTTAGATTATTTAGTTCCAAAATGATCAGTAGTAATGCAGCTTTCACTTTTATCACCTGCTTATAGCAAGCACTTCACTAGCTAGATTTTAGCTGGTACAATATAGTAAAATTTATTTTTACTCAAAAGAATACTGTATTGTATTTAGGTGTCATTTCTGAAGGATTGAAAACTATTTTATTGCTCTATCAAAATATTGAAACCTCTTAATTTGGAATTTTTTGAAGTGTTTGAGTGGTTGTGTGCTGATGTTGAACTGATGTCAATAAATATGTTACAACTTTGTTATGCTGCAGGTCATAAAAGTAAGTTATTTTGTGGAGTTTGTGAAAACCTTAATGTAAACATAATGTTGTGTAGAGAAAATAATATTATTATTTGCACCCATAAACAATAAATATATGTTTGTAAGAGATTTGTTGCCTCTGGTAGCAGCTGTAGAGTTGAAACATTGCGATTGTTTTTCTTACTCTGGGACTTGATGAATTTAAGACCATGTTGTTATAGATTCTGTTTGAAATTGTTTTTGTAGGTTTAACATAACTAGCTAATTCCCATCACTCAAACTACAGTCAACTCCCAATAATCAGGAGTAATTAAGGTAATAATGACCAATTTTGATTAGCATTAATAATTATTTAGGGTTATAAATTAGTGATTTTGTTTGCTCTAAAATCTAGATCATGTCATTTCATTAAATTTGTACTTCAAAAATTAATTGGTAATAAGCTTAAACATTCAATATGATTATAAACCTGTTCAGTATCAACTAGCAGTATATCGTTAGCTTGAATTTTCAGCTAAAAGATTAACTAATGACATATAGGGAGTCTACGTTTTAGGTTATAAGTAGTTATTATTGTCTTCTGCTTATAGAGTTATTAACTTTTATTCAACCGAATTTCGATCCCAAACCTATTAATTGTTATTACATTGTTAAATGTCTTTGGATTGAGTAATAATTTAATCCGAAAAAGTGAGAGAAAAATGCAATTGTGCGATTAACAACACCCCTCTTAATGTTGTTTCTGACATTTGCTCGTCAGCTGTCTGAGGTGTGAGACATGAGAATTTATGTTGTTTGCAATTCTTGTCTGCCGCTACTAACACTCACTTCATGATGCAACTGAGTCCAGATACCCAGCTGCCTTTCTTAAGTTGTTGTTTATTATTTACACTGTATTATTATGTTTCAAATAAATAAAACATATTTGAACAAAGACAAAGCATGTAATCAATGTCATATTAAAGTTCTTATCAATTTCTCTTTCAAAGTTGTACTGTTATTATTGTTTATGCTCATATTTCAAGCAATTTTTAAAAATCGTTTAATAACATTTCTGTTGTATTGTCTCTACCATTAATCTCAATCTCTTGACAGTTAATACGTAATTAAATATATGTATGAATTTGTGTTGTAAATTATTTTAAATGTTTCCCATATGAATGTAAAAAATATATGTGGGCCATTAAAATTTTGTACCTACTCAAAGCAAAGTTTGTTTATTGGTGTTCTCTGGTTTATCACAGCAATAGCTTTTAATTGTCTATAAGAAACTATTGCCAAGTTCAGGGTTAAATTACTATCGCTTACTAAGCAAATTTATAATGAACCGCATAACTCACAGAAAAGGGAAGTTTTTCTTAATTCAATAGGAAATAAAAAAAACAGTTACCAGTAAAGTAGTAAAGTTCTTCAATACACAATAATTATAATATGCCAATATTATTTATCAGAGACATGTGGAACATATGGCAGAAACACATTCATAATCGGCAATGGGTTTATTTTATTTATTTATTTTTTTACTTTTGTTTGTGTAGTCGAAAGGAGTTTGATTGGTTTGGAGTAAATCTGTGTAGATCCATCCATCTATCCATGTTATTCAGAGTTATAACATGTATTGCAAGTGGTTTACATTTCACATTCCTTATCCCATTATTTGGTTTCAATGTATGGATAGTGCTGTTTCTATTCTAACATTAAGGTTTTACATTTGTACAATCACATAGTTTCATCAATAAAATTGAAGAATTATTTTTAAATTGTTGTATATCATGTTAAAACTAAACATGAATGTAGTCAATTTTTAAAATATTAGTTAAACTATTTGAACAATCTTATTTCTGTTGTAAAGTGTGTCAAGAAGAATATTAAGGTTTTAAAGCTCTGTAGTATTTATTTGTTATGTAACGTAACTTAAAATAGAAAAGCATCTCACAAAATGTCTTTGTAAAAATGTTAGTGTGCTAATTAGTTGTAACTTGTAACAGTAGTGTTGTTTGTGTCAGTTTGAAATCACCTTTAATTTGCAGGATGGTCACATGTTCTTTTCAATATAAAATGCTTGGTCAATGCTCTATCATTTTGCTGCTAAAAATAAACTGTGAATTACTTAATCATTAAAAAAAAAATTGATTGATGAACCAATCTGCCTCAGGACAGTTATATTAAGAAGAAAGCTGACCAAAAACCATTTGACTTTACCAAATTATCACATAGTGCCATTGTGGCTCAACTGCTAGCATGTAATTGGCTTTACAAAACTAGTTTGGATTGCCCAGAGATTCAAGGGCTCTGATTTACCTAAGTTCTGTTGTATTTATTTTTTGTGATTATATCATATTACCATGTTATAGGCTATATAAGCTAACTGAATTCATATAATATAATGAACTGTAGAAGAAAGATATGCAGAAAAAGAGTCAAAAAGCATTGAATTTTGTAATTTTCTACTTCAAGCTTATAAATACATTTTTAAAGATATTTATCTGAGATTAGTAGTTATAACAGTATAGTTTTTTTTAAATAATGCATATGTTATCTGTTATTTTTCATCTTAAAATAATTGAACAGTAATATATAGTATTACTAACTTATATAAATAATTATTTTTCAAAATTTCAAAAATATATAATTTAAATAATTAACATTAATAGGAACTAAATGTAAATATTATCCCACATAAACAATGCATATAGATAGCTTTAACAGCAACTACATAGTAAGCCAAACAACATTACACGCAAACAGCTGTTAGTGCTGAGCAACCTGACAACAAATATTTCAGTTTCTAAGATATATTCATCAATTAAACCATATTAAAACCGTTCTGAATCAATTTATAGGTAGTAGCACACATCAAATACCAAATTAGTGGCCAATAAAAGAACAAAGTCTGTTGAAATAAAATGTAAGTAAATGGCAAGAGTGAAGCTGGCCTGACATTGCAGCCTGTGCGTTTTAACTTTAGAGGCAAACTTTGCATTTCGTGATGTCTCTGACTAAGACAGCCTAGCTGTTGAAAGGCATCAAAGAATAAAAGGTTTGAAATATTGATTGTTGTATTTTTTCAGTATAGTAATTACAGTAAATCCAATATTTCCAGCTTGAACATTGTAAAGGATTATCTGATTATGCTTCTGCTATCTACTATCCAACTAGAGAAGTAGGATTTCATGATATATATATATATATATATATATATATATATATATATATATTACTCAATACACATTTGCCAAAACATGGGAATAACTACCTGTAGACTGGATTTGTGTACAATGATAAATAACCCATATTGTACACTTGTATTGTATGAGTTGCTCTTTATTCCATGTGTCATGTATCAGGATTATGCGCGTCAAACATAAAATAAATACTACAAGGCTTTAAATCTCTGATTTTCTTTTATATACCCATTAATTTTGTTTAACTGTAAGGGTAACCCACGCAGTATTGGTAATATGTTGTGTTAATGTTTGTGTGTGTTGGGTGGTATCTGATGTCGCCGAGCAGGAGTCCCTCATAGGGGTAAGGAGTTGGCTTATTGCATTATACGCTTACGCTTGCAGACATTACTCACCCACTCATCACTTACTTGTGTCATCACTCACCATCATTTACTGTACTCCCAGGAAATTATTTTTGCTTTAAGATTGAGCTAAGCAGCACATTCCAGATGTCATTAGATAACAGGCAACATTTAAGTCACTGACCATTACTGAGATTATTGGCACTATCATATTTCAGAACACAGTTTGTTATTATAAGAATATCAGAAAATAAAGTTATTATTAACACATATTTATATAAAAAATGTATTTTCGTTAACCCATTGCCAATATGTAACACTATAGATTCTATTAAATAGAGTAATAACGAGTAAACACTTAACTCAGTAAAGTAAGATCACTCAATTTCAATAAAAAATCAATTTTGGATTGTGTAAATCTCAAACTCAGTAATTTTAGGTAAGTAATAATAGGAATGAAAAAAGTATTTTACTGAAATAAGTTTACTGAAAAACATTTAGTAATTCAGTGAAACATTTCAGATGCCGTTTCTACATTCCACATCAAATATTATTTTCCATTTCATTATGGAATAAGGCTTTTTAAATATACATAAGACATAAACATGTATTTGTGTACATTTTTTTAAGGAATTATCAAAATAAGAGCTCATCTAAATCTGAGGAAGAAGGATAAACGTTTGCTTTCGGGTTTTTTTATTCCTGAGAATGGTGAGACCAAAAATAATAATAGCAATTAATTGTCAAAATTGTTTTCATTTCATACCAGCTTTGTGAAGAAGTTATACAGTAGAGTTCCACTTATCCGAGATAAATAGCACCCAAAGCACGTTGGATATTAAAAGAACATTGTGCTTACACTTACTTCATAAGCCCAACTGAGATAATAATGATCATAAAAACTTAGGTTGAAGAATAAGGCTACAATTGTTTTCTGGTGGAACTTAGTTTCTCTCTTCTTTGCCACAATGTTCTACCTTTGCTTCAGACAGAGCACTTTGTGTGTCGTTGCCTCAACATGCTGTCTTGCTTATTTTGAACTCATCCGTGTGTGAGATATATTTGGCTGATTCTTCCCCTATTCACTTCCCATGTATTGTTCATGGTTTACAAGGTCAACAACGGCATTATCCATCAGTTCATTGGTTTCGTTACCAAGAAATTGTCATTATATTTAGTGGGTCGCTTGAGGGCAGAACATATATTAACATAAAAGGTCATTGACGTTGCCTTCAGCTACTTTTTTCAGATATTTTTCAATGTCAAAAAGCTTTTTCCATGATTCCCGTACTATAAAATCTTATCAATTATTCTATGTCTCAGCAACCTAGTAAACAAAGCACGTTTCACTGTAAATGCCTTTAAAGGACACTTTCCTTCATTAAGTTATGAAAGTCAAAAGTTTTTTTTCTGCACTCTCTTTAGAAAGTGTCTAGAGCACATTGATTGAGAGGCTAAACTAGTACAAGTAAATTAAACAACACCTCTGCAACATTAAGGGGGGAGTGTTATGCCATTTTGTGGGACTGCTGAATCTGTAAACTGGCAGGCTCACAGTACGCTTCCAGGATGCACAAAAGGCCCTTATTTATGACATCCATATCGATCTCAGAAGTTTTCTCGTACTCACATTTTCTTATTTTTTCAACCTGAAATGGTAAAAAACTGCTACACTGAGATCCTTAAGCTTCATTATCCTTTTATGTCACCAGCCCCAAACAATCTCTTTACCAGTTCTGTAGCTACTCTCCGTAGTGAACAAATTTTATAGTACTTAGTTTTGTTTCATGTGAAACAACACGTTTTTGCGTACCACTCATTTTTAAATAAGAAAAGAATAACACTACACTCATAGTAAAAATACTAGTAGAATAAACGTTACTCTTAAGCACTGTGTGAAACAAATTGTGGAATACGTCCGACTTCTACCAACCTCTACTAAAGACTGCTGCTACAAGGGCCACAAATGACTCCTACGCATTCTGTGTTTTCGGAAGTTGACATCACTACAGTACTTAATTATCTTGTTTTAAAATGTTACACCCGAAGAAAAGGTCAGATATGTGTTCTCAAATATTCCTGTTAAGCATACAAAACATTAAACAATTAAAACAAAAGTGAACAATGTTAACGACAAAAAGTTTGATGTTAAAAACATAAACTTATAATTTGAAATTCAGCACCCAGTCAGGAGAAACCTAAAAAAAAAATTCACCACACAACACAAAGCTAATGCTGACACACATGATTCTGTATATAAGTAGAGACTGATTCAGTGATACATATTTGTATTCTGTTAATTGTTCATTTGTGCCAAATCTAAATTGGCATAGGAAAACTTGTACCTCAAATATTTTCCTTTTCCACTTAACTGTCCCATTTTTTTCAAAATCTCTAATAATACATAGGTGACTATTTTGTTAGTTATCTATTTATATGTCCAATCCTAAAATATTGTAAAACTGTACTTGTATATTCCTGTAAGATTTTCCAGTGAAATTGGTTAATAACTAGTTGTGCATAGATTTTTGTGACTATACAGTTAGACGTACCTCAAGCTTCCATCAATTAGATACACACAGATTGCGCTGCTACATCCATTATTTAAACACAAGGCAATAATGGAAGTTACTTTCAGGATAGCTCTTGGTATTTGTGGAATGGCTTAGACAAATTATTTAATCTAATTACTACATATTTATATAATTGTAATATTTTCATTTGTGATGTCTTGCAAATATTTCCTCACTTTACATTATCTGATCATTATTTTAATGCAAAAAATTTTACATTATCTGATCATTATTTTAATGCAAAAAAATTTTATTACATGTGAAAGAGCTTGGTACAAACTAACATAAAGTTACTTGTAGATTAGCTGCAATAAAAAGCTGTTTAACTAGGTATACTTACCATTGGTAGTTATTTAATACATTTAACTCATGATTAACCTTGTTAATGTGTACATAAAATGTAATACAATTCTTGATTTGGTTATAAACCTTCTGATATAAACCATATACTAATATATTTTATTTCAATAAATCCATCTAGTTTGGATTAGTAATATGTTTTATGATATTATTGTTATATCATTGTTATTATACAAAGGAATCCAGAAAGTACCTGTGCATATATCGCTGGGACACTCTTATAGGTTATATTCTCTATTATTTTGATAAAATTAACACACATGTTTGAATTTGTATTAATCTTCTTATAGGCTTGAATATAAAAAATATTTAAATGTTTTGAAAATTTTGGATATGATGTATATTTTTGAGAAAATGTGGGAGAGCTTACCTGCACAGATGGTAATTTAAGATTATGCAGTTTCATGCTCTCATTGTCACAGCATTGTAATTCTAATTTGGAACACAAGACATTGTTCAAAAACACAATTACAAGCTTTTACAAGTTCTAGAGTGAAATAATTGTCTTGAAAAAGTTATTTATTTTGATTTATGCAAAGTTTGCATGTTGCATTACAGTTTTTTCACCATATTTGTTATATACATTCTTGCATGTTGATTGTTGATTGATTCACGAGTCATTCACACCTACATTGATTATGTTTAGCTTGGCGATACCTTCTCCATTGTTCTGACAACCACATGATTGTTGAACATACTGTTTCATTATTATTACTGTTTTTAGAATACAACTAAAATGTTTTCAGTTTTACAAAGGCATGGTTATACACATTCAGTTTATAAAATTATTTGTTTGTTTGCATTCGTTCATTTCAAATTATATTATTTCTTAACATGGTACTAATTTTAACGTTAAACTAACAAATGTCAAGTTTCAGACATGTATTTTAAACATTAGTTTAATTTATTTTACATACATTATACTCAGTCTAAGAATTTGTGTCACAGATTTTGATTTAAAAAAATATTATCTCGTGTTAAGTATCTGAAAAAATATTACTTCAAATTTCAGATGCATAAGGAGAGTGATTTTGATGAGATGGCTGCCTGGCTCGGCGATGAGGTAAGCAAGCCGATCATGTGTTAATCTGTCAAATAAAGTAATAAACCTAAGAAAGTATTTTCTAAAAGAAATATGAGTGAGAAAGTTATATTTATAATAATTATAATTATTGCAGGAAGGTAATATACATGTTATTCCTTCACATTATAGGAATATGTATTTTATTTATAAGTAAACAATCCTTATCACATTAACCCTAGAATGGTAACGCCTATTTGCCATACATAAATGGTAACGCGTAGTCTCTCAGACTACTTTAGGAAAAAATGAATAAAAATTTATAAAAATTAAATTAAAATTAAATTTATTTACAAATGACGTTATTTACATCTTAGAGGTCGTGTTTCCTGATTTTTTTTGATTTCAGTCTTTATTGGAACACTTTACACACAGCATTCCTTGGTGCTCTAAGCAAGTATGCTCATAACATTTTGTGCACTGGAATCGAGTCATTCTCCTTTTTTTTCGCTGGGCAAACTGCACAAATCTTCCTTGTTCCTGCTTCTTCAATAACATTTTGAGCCTCAGATGTTGATGGGCCAACGACATCTTCAATGTTTCGTTTGAGATTCCTTGATAAATTTGGCAGTTTTTGTCTTCCCTGAATGTGCGGAGTTGTTAGTTCAACACATATTTCTTTAGCAAATGCCCTTCTTGTCATAGGTTTAATTTTTGTTGACAATGCCTGATGGACATAAATAACAAATGAGTTGATCAAAAACCCGTTTCATCATGATCACTTTCTTGTTCATCACAATCACTTCGTTCAAGTTCAGATAGTATTTCTCTTATTTCAAAACTAGTGTTCAGTGGATCAGCCATGGTTACTTGACCATCCATGGTAAAAATTATCAGAAAAACTAACACTACATTCGCACAAAACAACTTTTCATATATTTACTCAGGAACAAAAAAGTAACGTAAACGGTAACGCGTAGTCTACCAGACGACTATGGGCTTACTGAAATGAACTGAGTGAATGAAACAAAATGGAACCCTATCCAGCATTAACCTTGGCTGGCAGGGGGAAGGTATTGGTGGTGGAGGGTCGGTCACGTCATGCACCTGCCACCTGGACCGGTTTTTTGTAGCTTGCGTCGTCTGAGAGACTACGCGTTACCATTCTAGGGTTAAAACATCATGACACTAATATTCACTCTCATTCACTATTATCAAATTTAAATTTTATGTAGACTTGGTAAATGTCTCAGTGGCATTTCAAGAACCCATCAGTGAGTAAAACACATCTGACACTAAGACATTTAGACAAATTCAAAATTGACTGAAATTTTGAGTATTTTGTAACACTTCAAGAATCACACTGATTCATATGAAACATATGAAGTTGTGCAATTACTGTTATTTATTGTGTTGTTGTAGTTAATAGTTCTTGGGTAAGGTCAACAGGCCAATCTCCTTGAAGAAATTTCTACACAATTCTCTGATATATAATCTTGAAATTATTCTAATGGCTTTCTTTGAACTTGAAATATCTTAATTGTTGTTTGAAACAGCTTCTTTAGAGGTTAATTTGGTACAACAAGAGAGGGTAGGTAATTCATAACACTTTCTCAGTATAGTAATGCCAAAACAAGCTTTGTTCAAGGTGCATCATCATGAATGTAGTACAAGCTGTTCTTTCTAAATTTTACATCGACAAATTTACAATGTTCTACTATACATATTTTCATGCTGGTTAAGAAAAAATGTAATATTTGATTTTTACTTGTTCGTTTTCAAATTGATTTCAGAAAAGAAATGGATACAATAGGTTCAGCTCTAAGACCAAGTTAATTTTAAACTCTTGACAGTTTTGTAAAGAAATACAAAGAGTCGTATCATCTGTGTACTGAATCACACGTCCATTTTGGAGTGATAATTTAAATTTTTTATATAAATTAGAAACAAAACTTGCCTAGGATCCATTGCCTGAGTGACACCATAAAGCATACTAACGTAATTGACATGACATCAGCTATCGGAACACTCCGGTCTCTGTCTTTCAAATAAGATAAGAGGTATCTGTGTGAGCGTGCGCCATGCGATTCTATCATGTACTACAGAGTTTCATGATGCACTTATTCAAAAATTTGCAGAAATTGTTATAGAAACAGGTACAGAGACAGGTAAAAAAATATGCTTAGCAAATGTTCATGTCTGTCCTGACCATCAACAACAGAGTCCGCAAGTTATGTAATCGCCTCGATTGAGGATTTGTTCTTTCTAAATCCTAACTCCTTCAGATTTATAATCTTTAAAGTTTTCCAAAAACCTCAATATTTAAAAATACCTTTTTCATGGTCGCCACCCAACTGTGAAACCGTGAATAAGCCAAGAATTTTGTTAACCTTAAAAAAACCTTAAACAAGCCATGAGTTTATTGTACAATTCGTGAAAATCTCTACAACTTTGCAATTAAATGAATCAACATGCATCATTGCCTTGACTGTCATAAGGCCTGGTTCACACGTGAGCGAAAATCGTGCAATCATAATCACGAAGACTCGTGGTTATCAGTCTCGGTACAATTTACTGGTACACCAGATTAAATGGAGTGGTTTACTCGAGCAAACGCGAGTTCGAGCACGTTCAGTGGCCTAAGCCTCGGCACTTCGGCGTCTGTTGCCAGTTCTTGCACCTTAACTCGGTTTGAATACAGGTGTTTTTCATTTCTCAGACGCGTCAAAATGGTGAAACTATTTAAAACAGGCCATGCCCTCCTCCACCAACATCTCCATCCCCTACCATTGAAGACCCCACAACATATACAGTTATGTAGAGTTTATTTCACTGTGCAGGCTGCCCCACAAGAGTCCCTGACCAGTAGTGAGTTTGAACGGTTCCTGGCTGAACGAGCAGCGGCAGCTGAGGCCTTGCCCCCATCCACCAACACCTCAACCCCCCGCCATCGGAGACCCAATAAGGAGTCAGAAGACTCTTCATTGTTCGCCCTGTGAGACTGAGGTAAATCTTAGAGTACAGAAGACAGGCATGATTCTTTGTTGTGAACCAACCACTTGAAAAGTTCAAAAATTTGAAGAATATAGTCAATGGTTGTAAAATATCCTAAATTCGCTTCTATTTTGTAAAACTTCTCTTACTTTTTCTGCTTCTTTCTATCAAGCGAAAAATGTCATAGTTTACTACTTATCTGATTTTAAAATATCCCACATTCTATGACATAGCACAGCAAAATCATTAAATCTCTTTAACTGATTAAAAAGGTCTAAATAAATTTGAGAAATAATTACCTACATTATATATATATATATATATATATATATATATATATATATATATATATATATACAGTGCAATGAATTGAGTTCAATATTTTCCAATATGGTACATGAGAACAAATTGATTCTCTTACACTAATTATAAATACCCCAAAATCAATCAATTAAAGCAATATTTGTTTACGTTCAAATGGAAACATTTTTATTTAACCCTTTGACTAGTAAACCGAACCAATAGCGAGAGCACACCTTAAGTCACGAGTAGTAATCCCAATCCCTCTGCAGGATCTACTATGTCTCCCAAGCATTATTTCAGTATTTCCTTTCTTGATTTATAATTGTTTGCCATATCACATCAAGAAGAGAATTTTAGAAACACTCACATACTTTCAAGCGTGCTTAATAGAACGCAGTAGCTTGTTTTCCTCCATTTCTTTTCAGTAATAATTTCTTTTACCGACCCACTGTCAATGACTTGTAATCTGTTTTAGAACAGTAAATTAGATCAGCTGATTCTGTTCTTGGTTGTTTACATTTGTCTTATATAGTTAACTAATCAAAATTATCGAAGGATATTTAATTATTATACCCATTGATATAATCAACCAATAGTTGAACAATCAATTTGAACAATAACTAAATCATCTACACCAACTGTACACATTTCTTTATCCTAAACACTTTGCTCTATAAGTAACTTCTTTTAAATAAAAAATATAGTTAACTTTAGAAAACTATACAAAATAACTGAGAGAAATCTATACAACTAAGAGATTATTTACTGTGTCTTTCTTGGTTTCAAGATGTTTGTTTTGTTCTTACGTTTTCTTTACTATTTAAATGTAATTTTTCCTATCACCTGTCATAATTTTATCCTTTGGTTAACGGTTATGGTTCCTTTATACTTTATGACATTACGTATTTGTTTAAACTATTTCTATTAATTTAAAACATGTAACTTGAATTTAGTATTTTAGATACGTTAATATTGATTGGTTATTCAATATATAAAGTATCGATGATTTTAGTAAGCAATATCCGCTTATTGTACTGTGCCCAATGGTGGTAGTGATGTTTATGGATTGCTAATATGCAATAAGCAATTGTATAGAATGGTATGAGAAAACTATCAGATGAATTTTAACAGAGATATCTATGAATGAATAAAATGATTTTCACGCTGTTGATTCTAATCCAAGTGATGGAAACAATTGGATTACCGGTCAGAACATGGCATGGATGTTCTTCGAGGTTACATTGTGATGAGTATCTCAGATTGCTTCCAAGCATATATTAGCATTAAAAATTTCGTACATGTGTACACTTTTTTGAGTTGTGTATTGATCAACTTGTGTCTTTTTGTATGTATGCATATATATATATATATATATATATATATATATATATATATATGTACTTTTTGCGATTTAATGTTTATCAACATTAAATAAGGCTATTGCCATTTATAAAATTTAACGTAAATAAAAGTCATTTGACAGTTATTTGGTCTTCCGATCATATGTTAGTTTGCTTATTTAAACGCATATGTGACAGATACGGCCAAATACAAAATAGTTGAATCGGAAAAAGTGAGCGCTCTTTGGTGTAATGGTAGCACATTCACCCGGCAAGTGAGAGATCCGGGTTCGACTCCCGGTGGAGCAAGTACTTTTTGCGATTCAATGTTTATTAACATTATATATATATATAAAACAAAAATACTGATTAACCCTGGATACTGTTAACATTCCTGTAATGTCAGGCACTATTTTGCTAGTTGTACACATTACCATTCAAACCTTATATAGAATGTTTATTATTCAAGTAAAGTATCCAATTAATTTGATATACAATTCGTCTTATCAAAATCTGATTTTCTGTAGCAAAAGTTTGTTTAAAATTATGACTATACAAAAACTAGTGACCGGTCACTTAACATTGAGGAAACACATTTAAGCAACTACTCACAAGTCGTTGGCAGATCAAGGGTTAATTACTGATTTCCCTATAAATTTTGTATTATTAATATTTTTTAATACAAGTGAAAATTTAAAATTGTATAATTACATTTAACAGTGTCGGTTTTATTTTCTAAATTATAGCCGATCTCCTGTAGTAAACTCAATATAACAAAATAAAAACTCACTTTAAGGTTATTAATATGAAAAAACCCCATCAGTTAAAGGGTTAAACAGTAAATAATTTCAAAATTGTGGCTTTGGAGTATTTAGCAGAACATTAAAACATAGGAGTAATACTTTTAATTTTATGGGTAAAGCCATTTATTTGATCAACATGCTCTCAAAGTACATGTTGAAATAGAAAAATTTGGAAAACATCTATCTCTGCAACTTTTGTACTCGGAGTGTGTAAATAAGTTGCCAGACACAAGTCCTGATGTGTTTGTTACTGACTTATGACTAATGTTGCAGTGTGACCTGCAGTCAGTTGATACTTTGTATTGGGAGTGCGTAAATAAGTTGCCAGACACAAGTCCTGATGTGTTTGTTACTGACTTATGACTAATGTTGCAGTGTGACCTGCAATCAGTTGATACTTTGTATTGGGAGTGCGTAAATAAGTTGCCAGACACAAGTCCTGATGTGTTTGTTACTGACTTATGACTAATGTTGCAGTGTGACCTGCAATCAGTTGATACTTTGTATTGGGAGTGCGTAAATAAGTTGCCAGACACAAGTCCTGATGTGTTTGTTACTGACTTATGACTAATGTTGCAGTGTGACCTGCAATCAGTTGATATTTTGTATTGGGAGTGCGTAAATAAGTTGCCAGACACAAGTCCTGATGTGTTACTGACTTATGACTAATGTTGCAGTGTGACTTCCAGTCAGTTGATTGTTGTAACCTTACCTATCAGCACGTGGATGTGTTGTTCTCTACACGAGTCTGCTCAGTCGTCTCATCGCAGCGTTATCACTATCCTGTCTCTACTTTAACAATGTATAACTTAAATTTTTAATGTTTACCCTTCTTAGTTTCACAAAACTTTGATGTGTGTCATCTGATGTACATCTTTTTTGCGTTGGATAGATTTTACTGTTTAGTAAATATTTAAATTTTATTTATTGTCACTTATTGATTTATTATTTTTAATAATATTAATAGATCTTGGGTAAGGAATATTTATAGCTAATGCTGAATATTTTGTTTTGTTTAACATTTTATTCTACATGTTATTATTGATTATTTTAACCTTAGATCAATGTAATGTTTACATTGACATTTGTTTAAAACTTCTTATAACAACCCAAACTTATTTACCAGTAAAATATGCATTTGTATACCTTATTCTAATCCAATGGTAAATAATAGTAAGTTTCTTTTTAACCCATTGCGAATCAATGACGAGCTGGGCTCGTCACGCAGCGGCTGTGCCTAACGGCACGGTGACGAGCTGAGGTCGCAAAAGCGGTCTGCTTTTAAATTTCCCTCCAAATAGTACTGTTAATGTCTGATAGATCGGGCGATCGTCTTCACTTGTCTACTAAGAGTGTTTAACAACAGTCTACGTTTAGAATTTTCAAAAGTTTTATAAATATCCTACAGATCGCAGTTGTATGTTGAAGTTTAAAAATCATTCATATGAGTTTACTCTCTGCTTTTTAGCGCTTCTGATTGGGTGTTTTCCTCAGTTGTTATTATAATACTTTTGAGGTTAGTAACACAACTAAACGACGCAGACGTACATGTTGATGGGTTTAGTCTAGACAATGGCCCGGATGTTGCAATTGATTCGCCCTTTTAAATTTCCCTCCAAATAGTTCTGTTAATGTCTGATAGATCGGGCGATCGTCTTCCCTTGTCTACTAAGAGTGTTTAACAACAGTCTACGTTTAGAATTTTCAAAAGTTTTATAAATATCCTACAGATCGCAGTTGTATGTCGAAGTTTAAAAATCATTCATATGAGTTTACTCTCTGCTTTTTAGCGCTTCTGATTGGGTGTTTTCCTCAGTTGTTATTATAATACTTTTGAGGTTAGTAACACAACTAAACGACGCAGACGTACATGTTGGTGGGTTTAGTCTAGACAATGGCCCGGATGTTGCAATCGATTCGCCCGAGCCGCTTTATTTAGACTATGATTCAGACATCATCCCTGCCACGCTGTAACCTTGCTCGCGTGTTATCGTTCCTACATCACGGATACCCCAGCAGGCCCATGTTCCATCTGAACGAATACCTTCGCAGCTGAATTTTCTAGTATACAATAGCGAGCGATACGATGTGGCGCACCATTGCTGTTCGTGCGGCCGCTGACCGTGAATTAATTCGCGCCCGCTGGTGCCTGCGCGCCAAAACAATACAATCCGCAATGGGTTAAACATCTGTTTACTAGTTGATTTGAACAAGAATCGAGAATTAATTTATCAAAAGATATAAAGATAAGCAAGAAAATTTTTCCACTTTTGGCAATTGGATAATAACTCAAAGGCATAACACAAAACAAATTTCATATTATCTAGTCATGTTCTTGTAATTTGTTGTATAATATTTACATGGATGTTTTAATGGATTTATTTTAGGTTGATAAGTTAATTACAGGAGTTTGTTTTCAATTAATGACCAAACAATATAAGAAATTGTTGACATTGAATACAACACATCCACTGAGAAATGGTACGCAGATACTTTAGTTTATTTATTAAGTAGCTTTACTATAAGCTCGACGTGTGTGAACTTGTCATGTTTTGTTGACATGGGACAAGTTCATCTGGTCCTCACTCTCTGGACCATGTGCTGATTGTGGCCTATTTTGTTCCCATGTTTTTATTGCAGTGTGAAACATTACAGCTTTTTCTAAAATAGTTATGGTGCTGAAATCAGTTTGTCACAATATTGTACAAAGTAAAATATACAATTGATCTTGGTTGATATTGTTATTTTATTTTATTTAAATATATATATATATATATATATATATATATATATATATATATATATATATATATATATATATATAATTTTTGTGTCTCTTTATAATTGTTATGATGTTTGAAACAAATATTTCAACTAATGTTTATGTAAAAGAAAACTTATTTTTATTTGTTCAATACTGAAATTAAAGTTGGTTATACTGTCTATCCAGCATTCAATATTGCAAAACAAACTGATTACAGCAACCAAAATTAAATGGAATATGGAATTGTAAATATTATATATATATATATATATACATTAATACAAACATATAATATATTTAACATAAACATATTCTATGACGTAGTTTTTAAAAGTAATTGAAAGTAAACATGTGCAAGGGTGTATGAAAACTATTGTTCTATTTCTATGTGTGCAATTATCTTTTTTATTGTTTTTAATGTTAGTCATTAATTTGATTAGGGGATTAATTACACTCAGTATTCCATTCCATTTGCTAGTTAAAGTCTTTCAAAATAACTCTGGATTTCTTGGTCAGGATTCGAATTAATTATTTTACATTCATTGTGTAGGTTTTTTTAGTTCAAATATACATGAAATACTTATTTTTATAATATATCAAGGATATTGATTAAACGTTTTGGAAATATTAAAGTAGAGAAAATCATAGAAGAAATATAAAAAGTATGTGTTGGTTACTCAAAATATCTAACATATGAATTAATTGAAAATTTACCTTGTAGTCTTGGTGATTTTTGGTTAGTAGGTGTACCTTTCACCATAAGGAATATCATCAGGTTGCAATATTATAAGCTAGTCATTAATTATTAGACTATATACACTTAATAAGTATTTTTTACAAAATATTCATGTACTTGTGTTTTTGATTCACTTCTAACAAGTAAAGAGTACCTAAATATTCTGTAAATTAGTACAATTTTTAATCAGTGATTTTGCACCTTATGGTAAAATTTAGGATATCATAAGCCACCAGGATGACAAGGCTTACAAGGTGAATTTTTAATATGTTACAGGTCTTCAAGTTAATGATTTCAATAAATGTATATTCACTTAATGATCAACAATTTATGATCAGCAGCCGAAGTTACTCCCACCAAACCAAATTTACCTTTTATCACATTTGTTAATTCATACCAAATATAGTCCTTGGTCAGTATAATTATTAATGATGCTGTAGTGTTTACAATTTAATTTCAGATCTGAAATAATAAAAGTTTTTTCCGTTAATCTCATTTTATTGTCAAAGGAAATGTACTTTTTTTATTAATAATGTATGGAATCATATTGCAAAGCATTGGAGCTGGAACAGAAATATACAATTTGTAAGATTTCTTTAGTGTAATGGACAAAAATTAATTAAGTATGTAAATATAGGTTTTTTCTCAAGGTTATTAGATCTACAGTACTGGCCGCTATATCAGGCTTCTACTACATTTTATGTTGTATTTTTTTTATTTTCAGATTTTTCAAACCCATGAGGTTTAAAAAAACTCAAATAAAAAATTACACTTTATATTTGTTTTGATATGTGTTGCATATTTTGGTATAAGACAAAAATCTTTAGAATGTATGTCTTGAGCTGAAAAAAAAACTAAATACAAAGTTATTCTAACATAATATGAAATATTTTCATGAAATATACTTGGAGTAGTGGAGAAAATCTCTTGGCATTTTAGAAAAAAGAAAATGCCAGCAGTTCCAGGGTTAAAACCCAGTCTATTCTTTATATAACATAGTAAAAAGTGAAAAGGGTATGTTAAACAAAGACAGTGATACCTTCCTTAAAACTACAATTGCTGAATCAAGATGTATATTTAGTATAAAAAATAAATGAAAACTCCCTAGTAAACAATTATATTGTAGAGACCCGTGTTTCATCAATAAACCATCTTTAGTGTACAATGAATAACCTCTAAAAAACAAATAAGTAAATAAATATGCACATATGGAACATTGAAAACTAAGCTGTTAAATTATATTTTAGTGACATTTGTAATTTTTATTAGTTTTTCTATTTAATGTTTTAACAAATTGAGTTTGGAGTTTTTACATTTATATCTAGGACCTTTTGAGGCTCTTCTCTATAATTGAAATAAATACATAATTCTATTGTGTGTTTGGTTAATTTCTTCCTTTACTTTCAGCAACTAGAATTTCCATGTTCCTTTCGATATTTCAGTAATTTTGATCAGTTTTTTATAAATGCTCAGTGGAATTCGATTTTAGATGTACTATATAAACTGGAGTGTACAAAATGTACTGTAGTGACAGTGACAAGTATTATATTAGACAAACTGGTAAAATAGTAGAAGATTTAAAGAAAATATACAAACATTGAAAAATCTGTTAATATACATTTTAATGTTTCATCTGTATTTACTTCCTTGTTTCATAGAAATTATTAATTGTACACTGAAGACGGATTAATACTGAAACATGTCTTTATATTATAATAAATATTTACTAAGGGTTTTATTTTCATTTTTATATTAATTGTAATGATAATCTTTCTTTGTGGAATTACTAATGCAACAGACGTGACTAAAAACCAGTTGTACATATTTACTCAATATCTTATCAGTTGGAATCAGAAACTTAGTAGAAAATAAGACAAATGTATGCAATTCAGGTATTACTGTTGGTGGCTGGGACTGTAGATCATACCTGGTAGAACAGCACGTAATTAAAACATAAAAGGATTACATGAGAAGATTGATAGATTTTGAATTTTTCGTAGCACCCCTTACAACTGCAATGGTTATCATTAATTAACTGTAAAAACCTATTTAGAAATGGACATTGCTACATAAACTCTCGTCAGTACTTTAGTTTACTTTCAAGAAATCTTTCTGCACACATGCAAAAAATTTACCTTTAATGTAACAGACCGGGTTTCTCTTTAGTAACATTTGTTTGAATCAAGAAAAAAGCTCAACATATATTACTGTGTTGTAATCGATACTTTCTAAACTTGCATGCCGTTACACTGTATGTGTTATCGTTTTCAATGTTTTTAATTTTGCATAACAACCATTCCATTGTTGTTTGTCTGTGATAGCCCATTGACTTTGTTATTGTGATTATTTGGAAGAAAGGTGTTTTAATATGACCTTCTGGTTGTAAATAGAAGAAGAAAATATGGAAGTATTTTTACTTTTAATTTTACAAATTGTTATTTACGTAGTATTAAATGTGTGTGAACTGTATTATTATTAATGTATAATAATCAGGACCAAATAATAAATATGTTGTGTTATTGGCAGGACTTGTTATAGTGTGAAGGCTGTGTTGGGATTAGGTCGGCTGCTTGTGACAGATCAAGCCTTAATATGTGGTCATATTTGTGTTATTGGAAATTTAAACATGTAACTATACTATGTAATTATAAAATAAATGAGTTATTGTTTGAGGTTTCTTCTTTTTTCTCTCCCATTCTCCATTATCGTGAATATTTTTGTATAAAACAGAATTTATAATTTACCTCTATGTAGACTATTCCCAATTTATAATGAACGTGTAATTCAATTTGTCTTTTTGTTTTATTTTAAAATTAGGATCTACTGGCCTAACGTGATTTGGTCAAGCAGTTAAGAAAATTTTTTATCTAGAACCTAACCAATATTACATACGGACAAAAATAAAATTTCTGTACTAAATTTTCTCTAAGTAGAGAACGTTGCCTCTCTATAAATGATGTTACAATACAACATTTTGTAAGTGTGATTCAGAATCGTAAAATATTAATTCCTGACTATCAAATTACAAATCCAAATAATGCATATTTGTTGTATGTGGTCCTAAAACACTGATAAACATAAATAAAAACCTTAAGTCTTTCACAAAACATTTTCTGTGATGAAAATTAAAAATTGACAATATAAAATCCCTCAAAACAAAGTTTTGTTTTCTATTACTACAATTCATTATGTATATACCAAGCTGAAAAAAATGAAGTGTATAAATTTATATATTTACAATTATATGTATTGAACACTTGCCAATGTAACATGGGGTAGATTGGGACCACTGTTTTATCTTGAAAGTCCCTGAAATGGAAAGCCATTTCTGGGTTATCTGTACTCTTTCTGTAAAAGTGTTATTCGTCCTTTGAGTGCTGTAGCATCTATCCAGTATCCAATCCATATATTATTTCATATATGTTTGTGTTTTGGTTAACCAGTTCACGTCATTCTATAGTATCAATTGTTATCATTTACTGGCTCCTGTCAACTGTTACACTCAGTTGTCACTCATTCTAGACTACTGCGCAGTTGTTCTAGTTGGTCACATTCTGCTGTGTTTACAGTAAAAAATGTTTACATTTCTCTTGTTTTTTAGAGTGAAATAGGACAGTTACAATATTATTTGTATAAAAGTTTGAAAAAATATCTTTTTGTAGTATTTTTAAGTATAGTGATTCCATGTTAAAAAATAAAATAAAATAATGTATTACATCTGATATTTAATCAGTTTTTATGTTATTTTTAGTGGAATAAGTGAAAAATATTTAAAAATACTATATATACAAACTTATTTCTTTTGACTGTTTTTCAGTTTGTTTAGAACATATATGAGTGAGAATATAACAATAATTTTATACATACAACACATTTCTTATTTCATGAATGAAAAAATAGTTTTTATAAAAATTGGTTGGTTAGGTTTTTTTTAATTTTCTCCCACAAGCATGCAAAACTGTATGAAATAGTTGGACAATGTATGCATGTCTCAATATAGGACCATTTAGAGGAGATTGGTTCATTGGATTCCCAGTACTGTATTGTATAACCTATGATCATAGTTTTCCAAATTTTAATTTTTTTGCAGTTAGTCAGCCTTTTTTCTTCCATTTGTCTGAGGCCCTTCTAGCATAGACACATCATTGTTCTCTAATAAAGAAACAGAACTCATCTTTTAACTATGTTATGTTATTTGTGTCAAAGTGAAGTACAGTACATTACATTTTTTGATAATAATGGACCGTAATAATGTTTTGGAAGCAATTAATAATAATCATAGGTCTAAGAGAGTGAAGTGAATAAAGACAAGTGGGTTAGAAATGTGCGAAAAACTAAAAGACAATCAGGAAAAGGTTACACTGACACTACAGGAAAAGGTTACACTGACACTACAGGTAAACGAGTTGCTGCAAAGAAGTTTACTGTTATTGAAACATGCTGTAAAAATGAATGTTACAAACAATTCAATTTTGATGAGCAATTAGACACTTTTAAATGTTTTTACGATGATCCTCAAGGCAAATATGGACAAGATTCATTCTTGGCATCACTCATATCTGATGTAGATAAAAAACAACTACTGCAATAGGCCTAAAGAAGGCAAAAGTTGAGCGAAATAGAGTTTGGAAATATGTTCTTAAAGTAAATGGAAAAGAATTAAAGGTATACAGATGTTTAATTTTGGGGCTATTTCAAATTAGTGTCAAAATATTGAAACTAGTCCAGCAAAAAGTATTGTTAGGCCAGTCATTTGAAGAAAGGCATGGTAAACACCAGAAAAAATGTCTCAACCTTTCAGTGTGGCAACATATAATGAATCATTTAAAATCCATCCCTCATAAAGAAAGCCACTACACAAAATCAAAGCGGTTATATTTTGAAGATCCTACCCTTACGATCATTAACTTGTACCGTTCATTTTGTGAATACTATGAGGAAAAGGAAGGTAAGCCTTGCCAAATGAAGTACAAAACATATTTTAAGTTTTACAGGAACACTAGTTTTACAATAACAAGACCTAAAACTGATGTGTGTGACTTCTACACTATTTCAGAGAAAAAGCTGGAAGCTAATCCTAATGATCCGTGCAAAAATGAATACTTAGTGCATAAGAGAAAGGCTGATAAGTTTAAAAAAATGAAGCAGGAGCTTATAAAGAAGTGCAAGGAAAATGATGATGTTGTAGTGATTGAATTTGACTATTCTCAAAATTTACCACTTCCTAAACTGAACATCACTTCTCAGTTTTACAAACGCTTCCTCTGGTTAATTCTGTTCAATGTTCATGTACATAATGACGACGAATAATTTTGTTATACATTTATTGAAGGCGAAGCAAAAAAAGGTGCAAACTCAGTTGCTTCATTTTTATTAGATTGCATAACAAAAACCTTAAAAAAGTATCCAAATGTAAAAGATATTGTGTTTTTGTCCGATGCATGTGGAGGACAAAATAAGAATGTTGTCATATCTCAGTTTTGCTCTTGGCTGTCTCACATGTACCAAGTTAAAGTCACTCAATACTTCCCAGTACGAGGCCATTCGTTCATTCAGTGTGACCGGAATTTTGCCATTGTGAAAAAAACACTTAAAAAGAAGGAGACCATTGAACTTCCAACAACTTACCTACAGAGAATAGTTATGTGCCGTTCGAAGCCATCGCCATTTATATTGACACATGATTCAACAATATTATATGATTGGAGAAAAGCCCTGAAACCTTATTTCTTAAAAGTGCCTAAGCCTGAAGGACCTATTTCCAAGGAAAACTCTTCATCACATTTTAGAATACAGAAGTATGCTGTGATAACTTATCACTTAAACGGAACTGTTGAATGCTGCAGAAGTTACAATCTTCAAGTAAGTGAAGTGTTCAAATTTAATAAACAAGATATAGGTACAGAACTTTTACTCGATCCTGCTCTAAAGAATCCTTTAAATAAGAGTAAAGTCGCTGATGTGCTATCTCTACTTCCAGCACTTAAAGAAGAGAATTGGACTTTTTACACTGACTATTTTGAACAGTTAACAAAGGACGAAAATGGTGAAACTTCTCGAGAACAAATGGACACTGTTCAGTAATAGCGCTTTTCGTTGTAGTTAAGTTAAAAATTTTTGCCTTGTTTGGAATTTTATCCGATACTGAAAATAAAGCAGTATGTGTGTGTACAACTTGTTTGTTTTTTTCATTCACTAGTATTACTTTGTTTTACTAAACAGGTGAGTCACCATTCGATACTTTGTGAATTTAATTATGTACTGTAGAACTTTTCATTGGCAAAATGTCATTTTAACTATACTACAGTAATGATACTCTTAACATTTTTGCAGGCCCTTATAGCACAGACAAACATATTTTAATGTCCATGCTAGAAGGGCCTACAAAGACAAATCTTTGTTAGAAGGGCTCGCAACTTTCTCTTACAAAAATGGATTTATCTCATATAAAACAATAGTAAAAAGTAAAATACTAACTTAAATAAGTAAAATGGAAGTGTTTAGATTGGAATATAACAATAAAAACCGAATTGGTAAAAGTAACATGTGATTACTAGGCTACTCAAATTTCAACAATGATTTTCTCAAATGTAAGGTTTTTTAGATAGGCCCTTTTAGCAGCTACCGCCTCAATTATCAACCACACCCATTCGTATATACCTAGTGGTGGGAATAACTGAATGAAAATAACTGGTTAGTTCGGTTATTTTATTTTAACCGATTAGTCGGTTATTTTTGCTGCATCCAGTTAAATTAGTCTATAGACTAATTTTTCTACCGACTAATTTTTCTATAAGTTAACTGATTGTGCAGACTTAGTCTGTACTTGAATTAGTCGGTGATTCTGATCGGTTATTTTAAATGTCTTTAGATAAGTTTTTCTACCGACTAATTTTTCTATAAGTTAACTGGTTGTGAAGACTTAGTCTATATTTGAATTAATCGTTGATTCTGATCGGTTATTTTAAATTAGTCTTTAGATAAGTTTTTCTACCGACTAATTTTTCTATAAGTTAACTGGTTGTGAAGACTTAGTCTATATTTGAATTAATCGTTGATTCTGATTGGTTATTTTAAATTAGTCTTTAGATAAGTTTTTTCTACCGACTAATTTTTCTATAAGTTAACTGGTTGTGAAGACAGTCTATATTTGAATTAATCGTTGATTCTGATCGGTTATTTTAAATTAGTCTTTAGATTAGTTTTTCTACCGACTAATTTTTCTATAAGTTAACTGGTTGTAAAGACTTAGTCTATATTTGAATTAATCGTTGATTCTGATCGGTTATTTTAAATTAGTCTTTCGATTAGTTTTTCTACCGACTAATTTTTCTATAAGTTAACTGATTGTGCAGACTTAGTCTGTACTTGAATTAGTCGTTGATTCTGATCGGTTATTTTAAATTAGTCTTTAGATTAGTTTTTTCTACCGACTAATTTTTCTATAAGTTAACTGGTTGTGAAGACTTAGTCTATATTTGAATTAATAGTTGATTCTGATCGGTTATTTTAAATTAGTCTTTAGATTAGTTTTTCTACCGAATAATTTTCTATAAGTTAACTGGTTGTGCAGACAGTCTATACTTGAATTGCTCGTTTATTATAATAAGTTATTTTTATTACTGAAATATCGTTCTTTAGCGATTAACTTTGGTGATTCGTAATTGAAATAAATTATAATTTTGCAATTTGAACGGTAATTATCTTGTAGTGTTATAGATGATATATGATAATATAACATTTTAAAATGTTATGACTATAACGTATGCACAGAAAAAAGTAATAATACAATTACAGAATTTCGTTTTCAATTACGGTTCTGCCAGTGCGGGTTTGCTTGGAATTTTTTGATTGTATATTCAGGTCCGAACTCAGACCGGGTTTTCGTACAATTTCTTCCGGAGCCAGTCACACGTCTATATGAAGGGACTGTGTCTGGTGGGGGGACACGACGGGGCCCGACCGAATATCTTTACCATGGCTCGCCAAAGCTAAGTACGGCCGTGAGTAAATTGGCCGCGCCGCGCCGCGTACCTGTCTCAACAGGAATGGTTAATTCCCCCACCACCTCATCCCTTTGACTCTCCATACCTATCAAAGAATATAAATAATCAGTTCAGTTCGCACCTACTTATCTCCAATAGAAGATCTTTTTTTATCAAACTTTGATGTTTGATTTTTTATAAGACATAAATAAAATAATTGTGTAGGTATTATGGTTAAGGTGTTTCGTGAATAATAGTGTTTTGTTTAAATACAAAAAATGAAATGCGTTATATTGAGAGTAAGTTAAGCAGAGAATTAGGCTAATTGTTTAGGTGTAATTGTTATCTGTAAATAAACTCTGAAATTGTGTACTAAAATGTGGATTAAAATTTAAAAGGTAATCGGTTATTCATTCGACTAAAATAACCGATTAACGAGAAAAATAACTGACTGGTTAGTCGGTTATAAAATCCATTCGGTTATCCCATCACTATATATACCATACATTACACATAATCTGAGGCGTGGTATTTGCTGACTCAACAGCTGACACACTTACGCAGCTGTACAGTAGTAGTATGGGACCTGACTCCAAAAAGATTGCAGAAAGAATCTTAACAATCTAATTTGACCTGATAGGGATAAACTAGGAAATAATAATACTTCATTTTGACGTGACAACGTCTTAAATTATTAGGTTGCGGCTCGGAGTCACTCATGAAAAAGTGTAACGCCCGGTCAACGAATTATAATAATGGGAACGCGCACTGGGCCGGAGAAACCGAGCCGAAATCCTGGCTGCGTTCCGAGTCTGCAGGCGCTGGAAATGGGCAAGAACTACTCCGCCCATATGGCAGGCATTATTATCGTAATGATCTAACATCACTTTAAAACGCCTTCTATACTTAATACAATTGTTAGATACTACAATTTATTTATTATTACAAATGTTAGTAGCTGCTTTTTACCGTGGATTTTTTATTTTTAGTAAAAAAAAACGGATTTTGTACAATATCAAAATAACTGAGATTTTGACTTTTATTTTTCTTACAAAGTCGGAAACAAAGATTACAGGCATTAAAATATTTCCCAGATGAAAAAAAAACAACTTTTTATTGACAGTATTTTATTTCAAAGTAAACTACATAAAATTTACAAACATGACACACTTAATCTACATGTTAGAAAATAAAATTATTTTGACCAATTTTTGCCTTCTAAGTTGGATTTTCTTATAATGTCAAAAGTTTTCTGGTTTTTTCGATGTGATGAGATATTTTTTAAAAAAATAGTTTAGTCACAGTTTTAATTAAAAAATAACTCGTGGCTTCCAGTGAATTCGTCAACCTAGAAGTGGTCGCATTTGTTTTGAGATAACTAGAGCAAATAATAATATTTTACAATTTTCAATACCGTACATCATCACTTGATCTACTTAATTTACCCTTAGATTTAAAATCAATAAAAAGTTAATGTGTTCTAAGATCAGCATCATTGGCATGGAGTACAGAACTCGGTGAGTTTCTTGCCCACTTTAAGCGCCTGCAAATCCACGGATACACTAGTAACGCACAGCTGTGTGCGACCGGAAAACACAACATGTGGCTTATGGGCAATGCGCGTTCCAGTAGTATAGTTCGTTGCGCCCGGTAACGTTACAATGCCCGTCCAGTGGGTCCGACGCACGGGATAAAGCAGATAACTGTGGTCCGCCGCACGGGATAAAGCAGATAACTATGTTTATTCGTGAAAATGTGGAGTGCTAAATTCGTCCATTTACAACAACTACAACAATAAAGGTTAAATAATTTGTACACTGATATTTCATTATCGTAAACTATGATTTGATTTGATTAATTGTTAGATTGACACAAAAGTTGAGAAACTGAGTTTATAGGTTATGTCATACTATTGACAAATGTTGATAGTGTTAAGTAAATTATTAGTTTAAATCACTCTGCAATCAATCGTAATTCAGTCGATTGAGAAGAAACAGCGCGTATTGCTAGTAAAACATTTAAAATAACAAATTATAACCTCTAACCTGTCATAAACACGTGCGACCAAACAAACGAACTAAACCGACCAATCACCACGCGCGGAGTTAGAATTTAACTGTGTTTAGCAAGCATTTCAAATTCCAATTTTAGTAAATGTTTTATTCAACTTTACCATTTACAATAAGAAATTTTTAATTAATTTCAAATTATGTACAATGTTTTAGTAAACAAAAATATATTTCTATAGTTAAAATTGTGCAATTCTTATTTTCATTCAATTCCTTGTTCCTATTGTGCAATTTAATAATATTCATATCAATAAATATTCTACCGAGAAAAAGACGTTTGTCACGTAAAATCTTCGCCCGTAAAAACCGACTTTACAGGCAACCATAATTTTTATTATTATTAACAGCGTTCATACAGAATCTTTAATTGTGACTATTGGAACCGGCATGTAAAAAACTGAATCTTTTGTTTACTATTGACGACATATATTTTCTTATAAAAAACTTGCTAATTTGAATATAACTATATTTACAATGTCCTAAAATAAGACTACATCAGGGCCTAAATATCCATGTGGTCACTGCAGTATTGGTGTCAAATTCTCTGGTATATATTGTACTGGCCCCTGCAACCAATGGTACCACGCTGGATGCATAAATATCTCTGACAAGCAATTGAAAAAAATTAAAAACGAATAAATTTACAACCGGACATGTAAAAACTGTGAACTAATGACATCATCATTAATTTTATCCACTAACCAGGATGACAAAAAAATATGTAGCCCTTCACTAAGGCACAGTCCTAAAACTGCTGACCAAGGCAATCAACACCAGGGAAGCAGAGGAACTAGAAATGGTCAAACAACAGGTCCAAAAGTATGAAGACCAAGAGGAAACAGACTTGGAAACCTCATTGACCATTGCGGCTGAAGCTGGAAACTTACTATTGAAGGAGAATAGTAATCTTAAAAGAGACATTCAGGTCTTGCTAAAACAAAAATCGTCCTTAGAAACTACAATCTCAGGACTGGAGCTGAAGCTAGAAGATATGTCTGAACAAGAAACCAAATTTCCCCATAAATTTGAAATCCTGCAAGAACATTTTCAACAAACATTAGCACAACTTGAAAAGGAAAAACATCATAGATCAGAACTACAAAATTTATTTGAAGAAATTGATAGAATGCAAACTTTTTTATTAGATGAACTACAGAAAAAAATATTGGATCTTGAAAAAAAACAAATAAACACCTTACAAAAGAAAAAAAACTGCTTGGTAGAACAAAGTAATACTGAATTAATACCTAAGACACATTTTCAAGAAACTACAATTTTCAAAGATGTCCACACTACTACAAAACTACAACTCAAACAGTCCACGAACAACCTGCCATAAACTCAAGTGACCTCATGGTGACTGAACTAGCTCAGGTAAAAATAAGACAAGACCAAATTGGGGAAGTTGTAAAAAAAATTAAATGATCAGCTTAGATCCCGCACTCTTTCTCTTCCCAAAGTCTCTAACGTAATTGAACTGATTGTACAAAGAAATGACACGTACCTATAAACCTGGTCCAAAAAAGACAAAAACTAAACAGTTTGTACCAAATCAGACTAAACAAACGGCCCCCGATAAGAAAACCGTTTTAGCGTCTCTCTCCAAGCAGCCAAATTCAAAATTGACATAGTTGAAGCCAGAGAAATCACTCTGAAAAACTGAACAATGCAACAACTCTCTATGGACAACACCTCTATTGCTCTCCTAATATTGACACAGTTGGAGCCAGCCAAACCACTCAGAAAAAGCTGAACTACAATATCCTCCAGTCTACACAGCTTAAAAACCCTCCCTCGACTGCAAAAAACCGTCCTGATGATGAAGACATAGACATGTTTTTTTACTAAACATATAGATTTTTGCAAAACCATCGGAGACTACTTTTTTAGCAATCTCAATGTAGTTAACTCAGCTCCTTCACCAAATTCGATTACTTCCACAGAAGCATTGACTGCAAACGCTACTGGAAAAAATGTTTAGAAATTCCTATCTCCACAAAAACCAGACCATAGTAAAACACAACTCTACCAACCAAAAACACCAACTGAGGATTTTTTTCATCAAAACATTGACGGCATAGGAGGGAAAATAAACAGACTAACACATTTTCTAGAACTACAACACTCACCTGACTTGGTGATCTTAACCGAGCATGGGCTTAAAGAGTCACAGCTGTCAAGTACAAGGCTTCCAGGATTCAACTTAATAGGAGGGTTCTCGCGTCAAAATTGCAGAAAAGGAGGGGTAGCTGTTTTTGCTAGTGACGGGTTAAGGAACGAAATATACAATTTTACAACTGACCTTGCAAGTGAACTTACGTGTGAAACTCACATAGTACAGATGATAATGGGTAAAATCACAATCTACATAATTGGTGTTTACAGACCACCAAGTGGAAGCCTTGACCATTCCCTCGACATTTTGTCTAGTACAATAGACCTCATTCCTACTTGGAAGTGCCCCACAATTATCATGGGTGATATTAATGTGGATGGGCTAAATCATGACTACAGAAATAGAAAGTTAAAAGACATGTTGGCCAGCCATAACATCAATAGGATAGATCTTCCACCAACTAGAGTCACTTTAAACACTGAATCATCAATTGACTTTGGTTGCTCAAACCTTGGCAAGAGTAAAATTGGCACTGATCTAGACGTCACTGGCCTATCAGACCACATTGCTCAGCTCTGTACTATTATTACTCTAAATAAAAAAAACTACCTCCACCCATTTTATCTAATAGAAACTTCTCACAGGAAAACATGGATTATTTTTAATACCTACTTCATTTAGAGGCATGGGAAAATGTTTTCAACACCCCTTCTGCAGAAGAATCGTATAACTATTTTCATGAAATCCTCATTCAAATTCTCAATCTAACATGCCCTCATAAAAAATCCTGACTGAAAAGGAATGCAATATTTAAAGCAACCAATGAAGAGTCGGAAAGATTAAGAAAGTCCTTCCTCAGAGCTCTGGAAATGGAAAGGACAACTGGCTACGATGACCATAAGATAGAAACTGCTGACAGAAAAAAAGAATATGACCTCTACTTAAAAAAGCTAAGAAAACAGTCAACTTCAGATTTCATTGACAACTCAAACGACAAGCAAAGGGCTATCTGGCAGGCTATTAACTACAAAAGATGCAAAAATAGTAGAAGGGACGAATCACTAAAACTTGTAATCAATGAAGAACAAATCAAGAATCCTAATGAAATAGCTGAGTACTTAAAACAGTATTTTACAAAAATAGCTGACATCACTCTCTGCAATGCTGGCCAAGCCGTAAATAATCAGTTACCAACATGCAAAGACTATGGCGAAATACCTGACTTCATCCTTTATCCCACCACACCAGAAGAAGTTTCCCATACACTCTCATCTCTGAAATCAAAACCATCAGCAGGTATCGATGAACTTACCTCCACACTGCAAGGATGAAATAGTGAGTCCTTTATGTCACATAATCAACCTTTCATTTTCACAGGGCATTTTTCCAACAAAACTAAACTTGCAAAAGTATTCCCTGTTCACAAAAAAAGGCAGGAAATTATATACCAATATCAATTTTCCCAACAATATCTAAAGTAGTGGAAAAGATCTTACTAAACCAACTGATAACATATCTGACGACTTACAACATCTTGACGACCCAGCAACATGGCTTTCTCCGTGGTAAATCCACAACTACAACTATAGTTCAACCGTCAGAATTCATCATCGACCAAGTTGAAGAGGGTACAACTGTGACTGCCATGCTGCTGAACTTCAGTAAGGCTTTTGACTGCCTAAACCTCCAAAAGAGTGCTCTACTTCTCCAAAAATTAGGGAACATGGGCATTAGAGGAGCATCAAAAAACTGGCTTGTCAGCTACCTGAAAGACCGTCAGCAATTAGTTGAACTGAACTATACAAACAATAATACATCCCATAAAGCAAGATCTACCTTACTCCCTATCACTAGTTGTGTCCCTCGGGGATCGATTTTGGGACCAGTGATTTTTATTCTGCTAACGAATGACCTTCCAAGCTATCTTCTTGACTAGGCCCAAGCAATGCTATATGCAGATGACACAGATCTTCTGATTGCACAAAAAGACTCAATATCCCTCGAACTTAACTCTTTTATAGCCTTGAATATGACCAAACAATACTGCCAACATAATAATCTTGTTCTTAATGACAGCAAAACACAGCAACTTATATGGAAAGGCCGAAGAACCAGTGACTACTATGGCTTTCCAGAAATAGCTCAAGATAACGAAGCAAAGTACCTCGGCATTATAATAGATGACAACTTATCTTAGAATCCACACATTGACGATCTCTGTGGTAAGCTTAACTCCAGTATTTATGCTCTTAAAAGAGTAAAAAGTTCTTGTAACCAAAATACTACCAGGACAGCATATTTCTCTCTAGTTGAGTCCCACCTGAGGTATGGATTATTGGCATGGGGCAACTCTTCAGTAAGAAACAGGGACCGTGTTCTAGTTCTGCAATAAAGGCTATTCGAATATTAGCAGAACTGACTCCTCACGAGTCATGCCGTCAGGCTTTTGAAGAACTTGGAATCCTGACAGTGGTCTCACTCTATATTTGCGAGGCACCTTCTACACAATAGCTCAGAAACCTGACCAGCTAGGTAACAATCATAACTATAACACAAGAAACGCATATGACTATGCCCTGCCAACGCACCACCTCACTCTGTTTGAAAAGAAACCTACCTACATGGGAAGAAAACTCTTCAACCAACACCCAGAAGATCTGAAGAGACGTAGAGAAGACAAGAACTTCAAGACATCGCTCAAGACCTGGCTGCTACAGAAATCTTTTTACACTCTAGAAGAATTTTTCAATGCCTGACTATTTATGGTAACATTTCTGTACCATATATAAACTTAGCTTCATCACTTTTTCAACTCTAACTGTTACCTATTTATATCTTCTTGACTGATTTCAACTAAGCTATTATTGTATATACAATTTTAAGATATGAAATGTACAAATCTTTCATAACGACGCCATTACTGTACTCTATGTTCACGTAAATAAAGAATTTTGATTGATTGATTGTGAAGACTGTGAATGTAGTTCTTGCATTCTTTTAAGGTTTGTTACTTACGGTAGAAGGTTTGAAAGGATAATAGGATTTCAGACATATGCCATTGTGTTCATTTTCTCCTGTCTAGACTAGAAACTGTTGTTGGGTATGAAAATGTTTGTATATTATTTTTAGTGGCAGACCATTGTCACACATTGTTAGTTTTTATCCATTTATTTATTTTTAACACATGATTTTACAGAATCATGGCCTCACCAAGTCAACATGACTTACCAGTGAGGTCCGTAATGAAACTTAAAAAAGCGAGATACAAAGTTCTATTACAGTTTCATAAATTGTTTATTTTGCTCAGTTTAGTTTATGCTTTTACAAAAAATGTTATGTTGCTCTTTGTGTGGCTGTGGTTCTTTTATAACTCCATATTTTTAAATATTGGCATTTTATATAACATTGTGGGGATAATACATACATTATCCAGAGTATCAATAGATAGTAAATTATATAACTGGATAACGATAAATAAAATATCACCCATCAACAAACAGCATTCTATAAATAGTTAAATATAAGCAATACATCTCTAAACATTCAACAACAATATTAATAAATAACAATGAACTACTAAACAACAATAATAAATATGTAACATTATATGCATCCTAGTTTTTAACAAAATCTGGTTGATCAAATTAAGCTTTACCCAATCATTCACTTTATTTGCCTGTGTATGTGTATGTACATAGTGTATGTGTTTGTGTGTTTAATTAGTTTGGATGTAAGCTAAGTAGTCAGCTCATTGTGTGTTGTTGTAAGCCATCTCTGTACAGTACTGCTTCTCTAAAAACCCTGAAGTTTCTCAAGTTTTCAATTTCATCTGGAAGTAAGTTAAAATAATATGATCATAAATGTGTTCATTAAATATAATTTTCCTGTCTAGAGTCAGTCCCAAGTATTTGACTTTTTCCACTAGCCTTATATTAATGTTAATACTAGATCTATGTAGACAGTCACAGCTATGTAACTTAACAATAATTTCTTCGTTGCATGACATGTTCTGGGGGCAAAAATGCATCATGGCTGCCTTCTGTCCGTTTATAATAAGTTTTTTTATCATGTGCCCATTTAGTTAAAATGTTGAAATCACTATTTAGTTTCTCAGTTGCACTGCCTAATTTTCTATATGCACTTGTAATTACTATATCATCAGCATAGGCTAAAATTGTGCAATCTGTTATCTGCTCAAATAAACTATTTAAATAAATCGAAAACATTATTGGTTCAAGTAAACTACCTTGAAGCACTCCTAATGTTATGGTTTTTAATTCACTATATTCATTTTCAACTTTCACAGTACATTTTCGGTTTTTTAGTATGATTCAAACCTTAATTTTATTGTATTATAGGTATAAGAATATTCCTCTTATACATATTCTTACAAGTGATTTTAACAGTTCTTTGTGTTGAATTCTATCAAATGCTTTTATTTTCTTGCACCTGGCGAAGAGGGTAGATTTTTAAACTCAGAACGTAGAGTTATACATTTTGTAGTAACAAAACAAAAGCAAATGTTTGAAATTCTGTTAGTTTTTGGAGTTTTTACACTCCACCAGTGCGAACCAAAGTTTTGAATGAAGTGGTAGCGTTTCCTGAAAGGCAGTCGTGGACATGGTTCTTTGACTGATCTGGCTTCTTCAAGCAGGTTATCCTGATGAGTTACTGTCAATCGTCATTCTAGGATTTTAGAATTTAGTCCTGCAAGAGACCATGAATTAATCTTTTGTAATGGTTTGTAGTCTAAATAAAGCCCAGGAGGATTCACTTCTGGCTAGTTTACCCTTCCAATTGAGCCTAGACTGGGTATAGCAAAATGTGTCACTTAAATCTGGGCAACCTTACTGATATCTGGGAGCGGCTCATCACTAAACATATATGTCAAGAATTTGGGGTACAAAGGTAGATTGATAGATTTAGTCAACTACAGGAGATATCTGATGGAATTGGTGGGGGCTTCCTAAGTGTTAAGAGCTGTTGCTAGTCTAGACATTTAGGCGTGCATGCTTTGACTGTAGAGGCTGGTACATAGCTGCTTCTTCTTCCAAGGAGACATGCCTGAGATTAATGCCCAAAATCCTTACTCCCGGCAGGAGACAGCCTCTACCCCCAACCTTAACCATCCTGTCACTCCGGAAACAGTACAAAGGTCCTTTAAGGACTAGGTGTAATTTCTCAGATTCTTGTCCTAAGAGAACAAAACAATGGTTTGTGGCAGAATGCATGAATCTCCAGCATGTAAAAGAAAACGTATGATAGACTCGAATTCTTGACAAAAGAAAACTAGAGAATTTCCACAATTTCAAAGTGAAGACACTAATGACCCTTCACAGTGTAAAACATTTCTGAAACTAAGTAAAGCTACAGTTACAAATCTTTACTGCAATGAGAGACATATTGCGAGCTTGGCCGTTTGGACAGTCACCGTACCGCATTTCCCACTCACCATGTGGTGTTGCCAATTGTATCAGTTGATTCTCAGTATCAGCCGATGTGATGGTTGTTTACATCCATTTTGTTTTTCTGCGTTAGATTATTCAGCTTTTTTATTAGATTGCTATTTTTTGTTTATGTTGTGTAAACTCTTGTTAATTTAATTCGTGAAGGTAAACTCGGGAAGAAATAAACAGCAGAGATATTATTTTATTATTATTTTAAGTTATTATTTTTTATATCTAAATTAGCATTACATTATATGAAATCTAACTGCTCTTATAGATTGTGTTTGCTACTTTTTGATTGAACCTACCTAGACCTGGATTGGACATATCATTTTATATATTCATTGTAGAAGTGAATAAACGAATAAATGAATTTATTTCCCATAAGTACAAGGCAGCAATAGTATAAGTATATGGTTGTATGATGTATTTTCTTCCATGTTAAATCTCTATAAATGAGTTTATTTTACTAAACATAGGGTTTAGTAGATTGTTCCAAAAAAGTCAACATTCTTGCGCTTTTTAATTAAAATAATCATAAATATTAGAACATCGTGACAGTTCAAAAAGGTCTATGTTGGTGTTTGTGTGTTCACACATTATCTCGAGAACCGTTTCACAAACAGTAGAGAGAATTAGCGCCAATGGTGGTCCATTGGAGATCCTATTCATTATGTCAAAGTAGATTAGAACCCCCAGAATTAATGCTTTTTTGACCAAATGAGGCTTCTACGCATATACAGGGTCAGGCGACCACCTGCCCGCAATTTATAGCAGCCGTACCAAGAAACCTCTCTTCTTCGATTTAGCGAAACCCACCAGTAATCTAAGTTCCCTGAAGGCATCCTTACAAGAATCTCTGAAATTCAATTTCAAATGATTCGGACAGCTTTCTTTTGACTTACCCTTTCGAATTTGTATTTAGAACAGCTGCACCATAACCTCAAGCCATATGTCAGATGGGGATACACAAGGCCAAAGTAGGCTGTTCTTATTATATCTACAGAGCAGAATTTGGCAAGGTTTCGTAAGATATAAATGCTTGAAGAAACCTTAGAACAAATTCTTTCAGTGTGATTGTCCCAGCTCAGCCCTCGATTTAGATGCTTCCCTAGATACTTGATACAATCAGTTTCCTCTAGGAGGCATTATCCAACATCACGGCTACGAGGTTCTCGGGTTCTCGTTGCCGGAGGTAAAAGTAGATTGCTTTTGAATTGGAACTGTTCACTCAGTTTGATTCTGAAAAATACTGAATACATAAATTCAGGGCTAAAAATGAATTGATTTCTAATTTGTGTTATGTTTTGGCTCTAATGTACAGAGTTGTACCATTAGAACATCAAACCATTTATCCTGTAAGGATCGACGAGTTCAACCTGTTGACGTACACAAGGAATAGGACCGGTCCAAGGATAGATCCCTGTGGGAAACTGTAAGTCGTTTGAACCTTCCCTGACAGTACATTCGTACTCTGCACACATTGCCTTCTATTCCTGAGTTAAGACGAGAGCCATTCGAGTGGCAGGCCTCAAACACCATATGTTAACTGGTACAGCAATGTTTCATGGTGTACACAGTCAAATGCTTCAGATAAGTAAATAAAGAGAATTTTCATTTCATTTCATTTTTTTCATTTCATAAGTCGGGAAATATACTTAGCACAATATATTCTCTCTTTTCCAAGCCATCAAAAACTGTATTGATTAGATATGTGACCGCATCAATTGTAGATTTGTTGTTTTTCTAAAACCATATGGTTTAGAACAAGGAATGTTTAAACGATCAAGGAATTGTTCGAATCTAGTCAGAAACATCTTTTCAAAAGCTTTGCTCATGACTGGGAGGATTAAAATAGAACAATAGTTGCTTGCAGAGCAATGATCGTCTTTTTTAAATAACTGCGACTTTTGCTATCTTTAAGAGGGATGGAAAAGTGCTTTGCGAGAAAGACAGGTTGTCAAATTTGTGAGTGGAGTCATAATTTGCTTAAAGCAATGTTTGAGCAGCCACACAGAGATGCCGTTAATGCCACATGATTGTTTTGGTTTGAGTCCTTGTACCACGCGGACCATTTCGTCCTCGCCCACAGGAGACAGCATCTTGGATGAGACCGGTCCATCAATGACACTTCCCTTCGGGTGGGGCCTTTGAAATTTGAATCAGAGGACGCAACAGATGAGAAAAATTTATTGAACTCCGTTGCCACTTCTGACTTGTCTGTCAGTGATCAATTCGTTCTGAATTTTGAGATTTGGAATTTTTTAAATTTATGAACCATTGAGTTGCGTTGTTCCATTTAAATAATGCCTCACACAATTATGGAAACATTATCGCAGTTTTGTAATTTGGTTTCAATTTCATGTACTTTTGAATTGTTCATTCTCAATCCGGACATAAACTGAATGATATAATTTCAACCGTTTTCTTAAGACAATAATTCCCTTGGTCATCCAAGTTTCCAAGTTTTTGGTTTTGCAAGTTTCTGTTCTTTGAAAATTGTGAAAGGATAGGTTACATTTAAGCGAAAAATAAAACTCTCATGAAATGCGGTGAAAGTTTCATCCACACTTTCGAAATGATTAAAAAACAACCATAACTCTTCACTTAAAAATATATGTAAAAGGGCAATGTATTTCGAGCTTTTGTCTCTTTTAATTTTTGGCGGGGAGGTTGTTTTTTTCTGGTGGGAAGTGACTGAGAACGGTCTCTTGCGCAAAGTGATCAGAGATAGCAGCGTCGAGCACAGAGACTGCGGTGTTTGTGATTTTGTTATGACGTTGTCGATGGCTTTGCTCGATGTGGCGGTTACTCTTGTAGGCGTACTTACTTGCCAATTTAGACCGAAAGAATTTAGAATATCGCGAAGCCGCTGGATTAGAGGCTCAGTGTGTGTAAAATAGCAATGTTAAAGTCGCCAGTTATCATAAATATAAATTTAAAAAATTCACGTTTTTCAAAATTTTCAAAGAAAATGTCTACACCCATTTGGAGAACGATATAAGCCAAATATTATACATTTTTTCATGTGAATTTTATTGATTTTTTATTCCATCCACTTGCGAAAAGTAATTCACAACTGAAATCCATCCCAAATGAATGGAATTCTAGATAAGATTTTACACAAATTGCCAAACCGCCCCCTTTGAAACGGGCTCATTCAAAAGGTGTTGCCAATTTGTAGTTATGCAGTCTTTTATGTTTTAACTCAGTTCATCATTGCGTGTACAATATTTCAATTTTTAATGTAAATCCTAAAATATACCATACCCTATGTAGTTACTATAAATTAGTCTGGTGGTCATATGAATAGTATGTTAATAAAAATGGTGAGGACAAAATGGTCTAACAACTCAAGTATAAATTTGCAGCGAAAGTAAACTTAATTTAATACACTTAGGAATGTAAATCTAAACGTTTTTAAACACAAAACAAATTTATTAATTAGAACTATTATTAATAACTTTACTTATAACTATCTAAAAAAGCCAAAATGCCCAAAAATCAGATAACTTAAAAGTAAACTTATTAGTAGTATACTATGGCCGTTTCTGGGACAAAGCACCTGAGACCGGTTCTGGGACAAACTATGTGAGACCGAATCTGGGACAGAATTGTTAGAGAGCGGTTCAGCAACTAAGAGTGTGAGAGTAAGTGGTCACCACCGCGCCGCGCGAATCACCACGCATGTCATCGCTGTCCCGTCACCACCACCGCGCAGACACCACGCGTTGTTACTGTAAGTATACAAGCAATCGGCACGCACCCCGTCATCGCCGCGCCGCGCGACTGCTGAACCGTCACCGCCACTGCGCCGTGTGAGACACCGCGTGTTGTTTCTATAAGTATACAAACAATCGGCACGCGCCTCGTCACTGTCCAGTCACCGCCGCACCGCGCGAGACACCGCACCTTATAAATTACTAGTTTGGTATACTGTAAGTGTATTGTGGATAGTTTCTAGAATTAATGAATCAGAAAAGTCGGAAAGAAATCCTGCTTCGAGCATTAGAGGTTCATAAACCCGTGGTTAAGCGATTCCCTAAGAGAAAATTTGTAACTTTGGGTATTGATGATTTGTGGGTTGCAGACCTTGTTGTAATGATTAGGTTTTCAAAGGAAAATGATGGATTCAGATACATACTTAATGTAATTGATACGTTTTCAAAATATGCGTGGTCAGAACCAGTAAAAACTAAAGGCTCACAAGAGGTTACTAAATCATTTGGTAAAATATTAAGAAGAGCGAAATCGGTTGGTCACAAACCCCCGGACATTCTTCACACGGATAAAGGACGAGAATTTGTTAATAAGGAATTTAGAGAGTTTTTACACAAAAATCAAATAAAGTTATACCATACTGAAAATGAGCGAAAAGTGCCATTATAGAGCGTTTCCATAGAACTCTCAATGAAAAAATGAAAGTGCACTTTGAAATTCAAAACTCTTTTAGATTTTTGTCACATTTACAGAAGCTTCTACGTCAATACAACAGTAAATTTCATAGCACTATAAAGATGAGCCCATCAGAAGTGAATTCAAGCAATGATCAAACTTTAAGAAACATGTACGCAAACACTGGACGATGTCTAGTATTCAGACCCAGACTTTCGGTTGGAGACCGCGTAAGAATTACTATAAAGAAAGATGTATTTGCAAATAAATACCGCAGAAATTGGACAAGAGAAATTTTTCGTGGCTGTCAACAAAACTTGCCCTGTTACCTACAAAATCGCAGACCAGTCTGGTGAGGAAATAATAGGATCGTTTTATGAAAAAGAGTTACAAAAAACTATGTTATAGTTCAGAGTCAAATGTATTAATAATGCTCTCATCCTTCCTTCCATTCATCCCACTCACCCACCCTCTTCCTACTCCTCTTCCTTTTAGAGTCAAATGTATTAATAATGCTCTCATCCTTCCTTCCACTCATCCCACTCACCCACCCTCTTCCTACTCCTCTTCCTATTCTCATCCATCCATACCTCATCCTTTTCCATCGTCAATCGCCCATACAATAAGAGAGTAACCAGCTCTATAATAATGGCGTTTTCTACTGCAAGCAAGCAAACAGCATTTCTCAATGCTACGGATGGTCTTCGAAGATCATCAGTCAAGAAATGTCCGAATTGTGGAGCAGAGGTTACTGCATCTAACCTATCCCGCCACCAAAAAACAAAGAAGTGTATGTCAGCGTCAAATCCACCAGCTCATGCTTCTTCCAACGGGTTCAATGAAATACCTCCTTCGATGAAATAAGTATGTTCAAGGTGTGGTGCTGAAGTCAGGAATTCCTCCATGTCCCGCCACAAAAAAAAAACAAAGAAATGCATGTCCACGTTAGACAGACTAACTCTGGATTTTGATATGTCTATGTTGGATACCTACGCTGAGGCTGTGAGTGACAATCAATTCCAGAACGTGATTGCTGATTTTGATATGTCTATCTTGCCAGAGTCCTATTCAAATATCAGACCTGAAGAACAAAACACGATTGCTGATTTTGATATGTCTATGTTGCCAGAGTCCTATTCAAATCTCAGACCTGAAGAACAAAACGCGATTGCTGATTTTGATTTGTCTATGTTGTCAGAGTCCTATTCAAATCTCAGACCTGAAGAAAAAACCCCGATTGCTGATTTTGATTTGTCTATGTTAGACACTCCAGATTTCTATTCCAAAATTAGAACTATAATTGGTCCATCTACAGCTGACGCTCCAAAGTTTGAACCACCAGTAAAAAGGATACACCCCGATTCATCGAAAATTAAATCAATACTTGGTCCACCACCATTTGAAGTTCCGGATAAGTCAGACTATTCACTGCATATACCATATAGTCCTGTATACAATTCACCACTACATTTCTCAGAGAGTCTAACATACAACGTGCTTAGTCCGACCGATGTACGTGCTCAAAAAAACCCAGAAGAAACCATGTCCAAAATGCAGTAAGGAAATAACGGTTTCCAACATGGCTCGGCACCAAAAATCTCAGAAATGTGCCAGCAACCAGCGTGGTATGACATATAACGAACGTCTGAAAAATATGGAAATCAAACCAGCTCCTAAAAGTAAAATGTGTTGGATTTGTAAAACACCAATAGAGTCATCCAACTGGAACCGTCACAAACAATCGAATCCCCATATCCGTTTGTCAGCACTTCATGAAGGTCCTCGATACAGGAGTGAAATATTACCCATTACGAGATAGACACTAAGACTGCCGGCACCTACTCCAGGCATCAACATGCTGGTAAAGAAATACTCAAAACGCCCAAGGGAAGTCAAACAAGTATCGAAGGTCAATACAAACGACATAGCTCTTGAAGCGATGATTCGAAAACCGACTAGACCACAAAAGATTCCTACAGGTGTGGAAAAGATTATTAGTGAGACACCGACTAGTACAATTAATAGTGAGAATTTGATTAGTCCTACCATGGAAGAGAGACAGCTTCTGTCTGAAACAGAATCACCTTCAACACCTCATCTGATTCCGGTACGTACTCCAGAGGAGTCACAGACAATACTTGATAAAATATCAGAAGTCCAGTCGGCATTCACGGGAAGATTGAAAACGTATGTGATTATGAACAAACGTGGGATCAAAGATCCAAAAATGTTTCTAGAGATATGAAAACCACTCGTTGTTGAAAAACTTCAGGAAGCTGTAAAAGAAAAAAATCTTAAGGTAAACATGGTTTATCATGCTGAATTCAAGAAAATAATAAACGATGTGGAGGTGACTCAAGTCATGAACTTTAAAACAAAAAATGAAATTCTTTACTCGACAACGTCTCTGTCTGACTATTATAACTCAGCAAAACTTAAGATGTTGGTTGAGATGGAGGAGTTTGAGGCAAAAGGTTCTCAATGATCACTAAAAAGCGTGAAAGACTTGGAGATCAGAGTCAACCGATACGTTCCTTTTCACGGATCCAGCTATGTGGTTCTACCAAAACAGATTCAATCCAAAAAGGCTGTTATTAATGTAAAAAAAACGAAGATCAGAAATGTTTATGTGGTCTATTCTGGCAGCTTTACATCCAGTTAAGGTTCATCCAGAAAGAATCAACAATTACCAACCTTTCAAACGAGAGCTGCTACATGCACTAGCAACGTGCGAATGCCCCATGAAACTTGACGATATAGCAAAGTTTGAAAGACGTAGTGGAATTTCTGTTAATGTTTATGCTTATGATGACAAGTTCGATATATTCCCGCTGAGAATAACTGATAACGAGATGGAAAAACATGTTAATCTACTGTTTATCAGAGTAAAAGTAAACACTCACTACTGCTGGATCAAAGATATGTCCCGATTGGTTAGTTCACAGATCTCACGAAAGGGACATAAGATATAGATATGCAATAGGTGTTTGCAACACTTTACGAGAGAGGATTTACTCATCAAGCATAGTGAAGACCATAGGCGTAGCGTGACCTAATAATTTGGGGGGGCACGGGGTCTCCGGGGGGGGGGGGGGTGGTCCCGTGGAAACTTTTTTGAAAAACTACCACTTAAGAACTAAAGTAAAGTATATGTGTATTTTTGTTAAACATTGGTTTTTAATCAATTTTTACTATATTGATGGATTGTAAAAAGACTCAATTTCAAATTATACAAGTTTATTCTATTCTAGACATAACTGCAAGGACATTTATAACACAAAAACAAAATTTGTGTACAAGACAAAGTTTTAAGGTGAACAGAACTACAGTAATGGTTTTTCAACGAACCAACTTTCGTTACTTCTAATGAAGCATTAGCCTCCTATCGGCTAGATTTGAAAAAATAATCTGTCAACTAACAGATCTAGTTTTTTTATCTTTCATGTATTCAGACGTCAATTCTTGCTCAATAGACATCAGGGCAAGCCCACTTAAGCGGTCTTCTGTCATGGTGCTTCGAAGAAATGTCTTTAGCCTTCGTAGTGTAGAAAACGATCTTTTCTGCGCTTGCTGTTGTGATAGGCCACGAAAGTGATATTTCTAGTAGCTGCCAAACATCAGGTGCACTGGCTTGAAGATCATTCTCAATAAAAAAATCAGCCAACTCTTGGAACGTTATTCTTGTGGTTGCTTTGTCTGTTTTGACAAAATTGTTCTTTGCATAACAGTGAAAAAACTTAAGATGTACAGAGAAACTTAAAGACAAGTTAAAAAAATTTTGGATTGCCATAACAGCGTTGTTGTCAATTTCGGTCCAATTAAATAGTAACTGGGCAATGCAGTTGATTTTATCATAATCGTTCTTGGAAAAACGAGATTGCAGGTTTACAATTACTGTGTCTAAAGCAGCAAAGTAAATGCCAGTCTTGAAACATCTGTTCAGGTTCAGGTTCAGGTGATTGATGAAATGCAGCATCTGAAGAGCTACTACTAGCTTCAAGTTTTTTCGGAATCTTCCGTTTGCGTGGTAGTAAAGGCCTTTCAACTGACAAACCTTTCATACCATATTTGTTACACTGTTTTTTCTGACTCATTCCACATCTGAATAAAGCCATCATCATTTCTGTCCAGATTTAAACAGTCAATGACTGATTCAACTTTTGCAAAAACCTTAGAAATGTCAAGAGATTCACTCTGCAGTTCTTTGGAGAGTATATCAGTTCTGACTCAAACGCTGTGCAATAGTTTTAAACTGAATACAAATTCAAATGTGCTGATTTGTTTGGCTAGACCATCAGCTTCGGCTGCAATTTTACGATTTGATACATCGTTTGCAATAACTTCCAAAGTTTTCGTACACTTCAGGGAGCTGCTCTAGAATTACATGGATTGCTTTGTGTCGAACTGTCCATCTAGTTCGAGACAAGCTCACCAGTCTTTTCATTTTTTGTTTCTCCGCTTTGCTTACATATTGATTCAAATATTGAAAACCTGTTAGCTGATGCATTAATTAAGTTATACAGGTGATTTACTATGGATAAGCAATTCCGAAGCTGTCTTATTTCTTCACAAAATCTCTGAACAGCCAGATCAAGCAAGTGGGCATTGGCAGTGTGTGTACAAAGCTTTAGGCTCTTCTTCTTGGAACCTTGAGGCAACACCTTTGAATTTGCCGCTCATGTTACTAGCTCCATCATATGCCTGGCCGTGCATTTTATTTAAGCTTATACCCAACTGCTGCAGATACTGTTTAATAGTGTGATGTAAATTTTCACCAGTAGTGTCTGACACATCAACGAAGCCCAAAAACCTTTCATTGATTTTAATGTGTCCATCTATTTTAGTAATGTATCGAATGCAAATGCTAAGCTGTTCACGGGTTGAAAATATCCGTAGTTTCATCACAAATAATTGAGTAGGCCAAAGCCTCACTCACCTCTTGGACAATTTGTTGAAGCATTTCACTTTTTATGCAATCTATTATCTCATTTTTGTACCTGGGCACTTTTGTATGAATGGACTGGGGATTTCATTAATGTTTGGATTCCTTCCTCCATTTGAGTAGATCTCAGTTGTAGCAGTTCTATAAAGTTCCCCCTGTAAATGAAGCAGTACTCTCATCATGTCCTCTTAAGGCAAGATTCTGTTTTCCAAGGAATAGGATGTTTTCAATTATGAATTTTAAAATACCTCCTATTCATCTCAACCATTTTAGTTATGTGCCGAGGACAACGAATCTGCTACCGTGCTTCCTGCTTTTTTATACTCATTGAGAAACTGTTTAGATTTTTGATGCATTTCACTATTCTCATGTTTCCTGAATTTTTTCCAAAGCTTTCTTCCAATTGTTCATGCCCAGTTTAGTGAATGACTCCTCCCCGCGACCAGACTTATGTTGACAAAATAGTCGGCATGGGTAACAAAAAGCAGCGTCTTTAATGGGGCAATATATTCGACCCAATTAACTTCACTGTACCAGGATTCTTTGAACTGCCTCGATTTGGATTGAATCTTGCTTACCTTAAAAACAATCAACAGGCTGAAATGCTCCTTTTGCAATATCTGCACTTTGTACTCCCAATGAAGGATCTCTACTTTCGCCCTGGAATGTAGCATCACGATCTGGGCGTAAACAAGATGGCGATTCATCACCAACGCTACCTCCAGTGCTACTTCCCGCTAAATGTCTATCTTCATTTACACTTTCACTTGAATTTCCAAGTTTTTTAAAGAATGTTAGTACAGAGGACTGTTTCTTAGACATGATAACAAACGAACATCCGCAAAAATTACACAAACAATAGCAGCTCAGCTAGTAACAATAAGCTTATTGAACGAATAAAACGTGGCGACCACCTACACAACACATCACACGCGCACTGAGCTGGTATGATATCCCTCCGCCAGGCGTCGTCAATGCTCGGAGGCCCTCGGCCGGCGTCGGCTGGGCTCGGGTGCAATTCGATCGGCTGCTCCAGCTCGGGCGCAACCGGCCAGAGTCGGCTCACCGGCACTTGTAAATTTTAGTTGTAACACGCGCATACTTTACACACACAGAATCAAATTAGATGCATACAGAAAAATAGACTAACGGGGGATCTATATTAGTTATTCATTCGTAACTTTTAGTGTATAACATATACGTAATTTAAAGATAATTTAAATTATTTTTTTTCTTTTTTTGCATAATGTTGGGGGGGCACGTGCCCCCCGGCCCCCCGGCCTGACGCCACTGGTTGAAGACTGTAACACACACGATGCTGTGAAATTGGAACTACCAGAGCCAGGAACTGTAATTAGATTTAAAGATTTCAATTGCTCAATGAGAGTGCCCTTTGTGTATTACGCAGACTTTGAATGCTGTCTAGCACCCATTTCAACATGTCAACCATGTAAAGTGGATTCTAATGGTAATCATCAGTCGTTCACTATTAAATATCAGAAACATAATGCCATTTCCTTCTGTATGTATGGGGTGTCAGAGGACGGCTTTTCCAAACCACCAATTAAATACTTTGCAGACGATGCTGCACATGTATTTGTAAAATCATTGATGGAGGAGTCGATAAAGTTTAATGAACTTTACAAGAGTGAAGCAATAGTCCCCATGCAGTTGATTACAAAAGAGCAACAGCAAATGTTTGAATCTACTACTACGTGTCATATCTGTGGAAATTATCTTGGTGATGATCGTGTTAGAGACCATAACCATTTGACGGGTTTGTTTAGAGGAGCAGCTCACAACAAGTGTAACATCAATTTCAAAAAACCTAGGTTCATTCCTGTTTTCATTCATAATTTGGCAGGTTACGACACTGATCTATTCATTAAAGCGTTTGGTAAGGTCAAAAATCGCATATCATTGATACCCAACAACGAGGAGCGGTACATTTCCTCTACGGTCAGTGTGGAAGGTGGAATTGAACTACGATTCATCGATTCATTTAAGTTCATGTCACAAAGTCTTGATAGGTTGGCAAAGAATCTGACTACATCTCAATTCAAACACATCTCAACATATTACAACGGTAAGGACCTCAATTTATTGCTACGAAAAGGAGTGTACCCTTACGACTACATGGACAGTATAGAAAAATATAGTGAAACATCACTACCTAGTCAAGAAGAATTTTACAATAGACTGAATAAACAACACATAACAAATAATGAAGATTACAAATATGCGTGCGATGTATGGACCGCCTTTAACATTCAGAACATGAAAGAATATACAATGCTATATAACGAAACCGATGTCTTGCTGCTTGCAGATGTTATGGAAAACTTCAGGGATGTATGTCTCAATACATACAAATTATATCCTGCATGGTATTTCACAGCACCTGGGTTGGCTTGGAACGCAATGCTAAAAATTACAAAAGTCGAACTGTCCCTATTGACTGACATCGATATGGTACTCATGGTTGAAAAGGGTATTCGTGGTGGTATTTCACAGTGTTCTCATCGATATGCAAAGGCAAACAACCCCTACATGAAAGACTACGACAAATCGAAACCAAACATTTACCTCATGTACTTGGATGCAAACAACCTATATGGGTGGGCAATTTCTGTAAAACTACCGTATGCAAACTTTCAGTGGAGCAGTACAGACATCGATGTAATGAAAGTTAGTGACGATTCACCCACAGGCTACATATTAGAAGTTGATTTGGAATATCCTGAAGAACTACACGACGTAAACTCTGATCTACCTCTCGCTCCAGAACGTAGAGTCCCACCAAGATCGAAAATGGCAAAGCTTCTGACAACTCTCTACAGCAAAGAAAAGTATGTCGCACACTACAAAAATTTAAAGCTTTATTTGAGTCTGGATATGAAAGTGGTACTTTCATCAAAGGACGACAAGCGTTTCGTACTCGAAGACAACATCCGAACCCTAGCATGGGGTCATTATAGAATATGCGAAAACTGTTAAATTTTAAATGTATGTAAGAGAACATACTATGGAAATTCAAGTATATTGCAAAGATAAATTCGAAGACCAATTTTTAGCTAGACCGTTACGGTGTCTTATTGTAGGACCGTCTGGGAGTGATAAAACGAACTTGTTATTGAATTTCATTTACAACAAAGATGGAGTTCCGTTCAAGAATCTATACGTGTTTAGTCGTTCAATAGAACAACCTGCATATGTAGATCTGCGTGAACAATACAGTAGATTAGAAAAACACCTTAGAAGACACATAGCGTTTTTCTATTCGTCCTGTCAAGATCTTATTTTTATCGATGACTGCAAACCAAACTCACTTGTGGTATTCGATGACTGCCTCCTAGAAGAGCAAACTAAAATCAAAGACTATTTCATTAGAGGACGTCATAAAGGGATTTCTTGTGCTGAGTCAGAGCTATGGTCGGGTTGATATGCAGGTCATACGAAACAATGTTAATCTGTTGTGTCTGTTTACAATGAACAAGTACTATATAAAGAGAGTGTTCCAGGACTTTGTAGGTTATGACATGACTTTAAACCAATTTGAGGCTCTCTGCTTTGAGTGCTGGAAAACACCTCATGGATTCATATCTATTAATACAACAGCTAAACCACAAAAAAAGGAAATACATGTGCAATTTAAAAAAGAAACTAAATGTCGAATAATACTTAGTTGTAAAACGTTATAGCAAACGTGATTTGACGTTCTCCAAACGTAATTTGACGTTCTAGTATAAACGTAATTTGACATTCCAGTATAAACGTAATTTGACGTTCCAGTATAAACGTTATTTGACGTTCCAGTGTAAACGTTATTTGACGTTCCAGTATAAACGTTATTTGACGTTCCAGTGTAAACGTGTTTAGAAATTTTTGAAGAATAACTCTGAATCTATTACTATAAGTATACAACATGGCAAACAAACTAGATGCAAAAGAAGCAAGGCGACTTGAAAAAATTCAGAGTGTCTTGGCTGCAAAGTTCAAACGTGCTGAACAGGATGAATTAAAAAACTTCTCAAACAAAAAATACTATATCTTCAAATGCTAATGAGACGTCTGCCAATCGTAACATATCAATAACACATGATCGACCGCTCACTGTTTCTAAAGCTAGAAAGTTGGACGAGTTAAACCGGAAATTACAAAGTGAGTTTGCTCAGACCCATTTCAGAGGGTTAGAAGATGTTCGTGAAAATGAGAAAAAGTACGAACCAATCACCAGGGCCATTAGGGAACAACAACATAGAGAATTGGAAACACAAAAGATACGTAGTCAAAACCGTATGAAACAGTTGGTAAGATTTCAGCCTCAAGCATCAGATCGTCGAACGTTTGAGGATGTAGATTACGATGATGAGCCAGAAGTACAACCTCAAGAGCAATCGATGAAACAGTTGATGGATTCTAAAGTAGTAACACTTGGTTCTCTAGGAGCCCGATACCTTCCAAAATCCAACGACAAACAGTTTGGTATTTGGTACGATGAAAATCTAGAGCAGCCGATGATCGGTTCCGAACCGATTACATTTGATTATGATGATATTATATTAATCAGCTCTCAAAAGAAATACAAAGGGACTAAGGGTCTTTGGAGATTGTTGACGAAAAACAATATAGTAGAGAAGGATCTGTACACCGATGAAGACTGGAACTCTTACAAGGACATATTGTTGAGGACAAACTCGCTTTTCCAAAGAAACAATCCCAAAAGTAGTCGTCCCAAATCAAGTCAAGGACTAAAGTGGAAACATATGATAAAACCTATTTGGGATGAGTTGGTGAATGGAAAAGTGGCAACAATTGGTTCAGGGTTAAAGGTTTACAATGAAAATCCGGTCGAATATAGGTACATCAAGAACTTCAAAGACCTCATTGACACGTTACACTACATTCAAGCTCAGGAAGAAGCTGGAAACAACAACTTTCATAATGAAAAACTGTCTATGGTTGATTTCCTTCACGATGAAATGGAAGACCTAATAGCTACACCTAAAGGGTTGAAGTACCTAGTCAGATGTTTGTCTGTTTTGCCTGGACATGTTATAGAAGGTAAAGGGCTTTTGAACGACATCATCAACAAGTTACCATTCGAGTTACATGCGCCCAAGAACTGGAATCTTGATACGTACAACTACTGTGGACCCGGCACTCTGCTTGACATGAGACTTGCTAGGGGAGATAAGGGAATAAATCCCCTCGATGAAGCTTGTAAGAAGCATGATATATGGTATAGGGATCATAAAAACACAGAAGACAGGTGGGAGGCGGACAAAATATTACAAAAGAAAGCTTGGGAGAGGGTTACCTCAGATGATGCTGACTTGAATGAGCGTATGGTCGGCCTAGCAAAAACAGGAGGAATGTGGTTGAAACGTAAACTCGGTATGGGGTTAGGAACTTCAGGATGTATCTACCCATCAGATATATAAAGCAATGAAAGCAAATATTTTTTACCATATATATAAGAGAGAATATATTAGAGCAGTGATCAGTGGTAAAACCAGTGATGGAGAAACTGTATATTGAATTTTCGAGCGGTATAGCAAGACGTGAGTATAGAACTGTAATGCCAGTTTCAGAGCTCAACTTTAATGCACCTAACAACAATACAACATTCAAACTGGATCATGGAGACGCATTTTATGATTCACGCATAATGTACCACATTCAAGGAAAGTATGTGAAAAAACTGATGGATCTGATTATCAAACTAATTCTACCGTCAAACTGGTAGACAACTTCGCGGCCTTCTTGTTTTCAAGAATAGAGCTGAGGAAACACAATACATTGATCGACACAGTAGAACTCCCCGGCATCACCAGCACTACAAAGGGGATTGTTAGTTACAGTAACACTGAAAAACAAACACTCTCAAGTAGTGGTTTCTCACCATCGTTTACAGGAGGTGGGAAGTTTGAGGCACTTGGTACACTTGGGCATTTAGGATTAGGGATCTTTGACCACCTACGTTACCCGATGTACAAAGGAGGTTTTGAAATCACATTTACTAGGAATGAAGATAATGATGCGTTGTTTCACTGGAAAGGGGCAGGATCCACAGCAACGGATCCTGGCGAGGGGAAAATTGTGATAGAGTCGTTTGTGTTACGAGTCCCCATAGTCGATTATACCAGCACTTCCAAAATCCAGTTAATTGATGGTTTGAAACATTTGAGTGACAAGGATGATGACAAGTCTACAACTTCGGTTCATCGTTCAGCTTCGATATTACAAGTGTTTACAGAAATGTGTACAATCCTAGATTTGTTATAATTGCACTTCACACAAACAGAACAAACACTCAGACAAAAGATCCTAGTAGATTTGACAGCTGCAACATCAAAAATGTGTCTGTGAAAATTAATAGAGAAAGTTACCCTCAGGAATTGCAGAATTTTGATATTACTAATGGTATATACAGGATCATGTACGATCAGTACCTAGAGTTCCGAAAAATAAACTTCGGAGACAATAACGTGTTAGTAAACCTGAAAGAATTTATTGATAACTAACCTTTGGTTGTAATTGACACACATCTACATCAACCAACAACAGACAGATCTCGAAGTGACATTCGGATTGAATTAGATTTTGTAAAGGCTATTGCATCTCCACAGGGGAGCAGCGGCACCACAGCATATGTTGTTGTTGTATCTGAGGCACATTTCTCATATGACATTACTCGAAACATAATCAAATTTCTGTAAAAACAAATAAAAAAAAACAAACAACAACAAAAAAGTAAAATAAAAATGTTTTATTTTTTTCATTAGTAGGGGCAATTATTGTTTTCATGTCAGTGTTTTGTATATAAGAAAGCGTATAGAATGGAAAGTCAGCATAATTATACAGTTCGGCTATCCGAAGCTCAAAAATGTAAGCTTCGTACAGCGTACAAAAGACGGAAATCTACAGTAATCAGATTATCTAATGAACAGCTGTCTCACGGAAGTGATCGTATACTTCTTTCTGGAGAGCAACACAAAGCCGTTTTTAGAGCTGTTAAGAACAAATAAGGTTTACAATTGCTTCTAAGTTACAACCAACTCGTATCTAATAAACAAGGAGGGTTTTTGAAGGAAATTATGGAAATGGTGGATTCGTCAGTTCCTGGAGGTAAACGCTTTATCTCTCCATTAATAAGAAGAAAAATGGCTCCTTTACTGAGAGAAAAATTTATACCTTGGTTAAAGAGTTAGTCGGTGAGGAGTTGGACACCATTATTGAAAAAAACCCTACGGGTAGAGGGTTGAAACGATGTATTGGTCGGAAGCTTGATGCATTGTTGTCTGTGAATAAAAAAAGATCTTCCCGCTGTCTCTTGGTGAAATAGAAAAATTAGCAGATATATTAAACATTAATGGGTTTAAAGGTGTTTTCATGCGACAGTTACTTCCAGACAAACCTACAAATATTGAAAGTGGTATTGTAAATCTTGGTGACCTTTCATCTGGTGGTACTCACTGGACGTGTTATGTGAAACGTGGTGAAAATAAATTCTATTTTGATTCATACGGCGATGTCAATCCTCCAATAGAAGTAGTCAAGTACTTGGGGCCAAAAGGGTTGGTTTATAACTCAGAGCGTATTCAGGGGTTTGACGACCCTCCTATCTGTGGACATATGTGCCTGGAGGTTCTACGACGAGATTCAGCTGGTGAGGACTGGGAACATATTCTTCGTAATATAAGAAACAATAAAAATGCATGGAAACCGTGGTTTTATTTTCAACAGATTTGGAGACGAAATTGAAATTGGGTCAATACCAACTCAACCCAATTCAGACCCTTCTCCTGACGAGATAATTGAGCTTGCAAGTGATGTATCAAAAGTCTCACAAGATTTATCCGAAGTCAAGAAACTATTGGAATCGCATTCTGTAAAATCGGAAAAAATAATAAATGCGACCGAGATTGTCCCCACTAGTACCGTAAATGGTGAAAAGATATGGGGCAGCTTCCTACTGAAAAACCACCAGAGAATTGGTCAAGTGAGCAAAGCAGTGGAGCCATATGATGTGGTTGTCAAAGTTCAATTGAGTGAATTAGAAGGCAAGATATACATCATGCAGAAAAAATTCAACAACGAATTAAAAAATATATGGAAAGAGGTTTTGAAGACTTCCATGATGGAAGTAACTTCATCTAAAACTTGTATAGAATTATAAGTATATAAAAACTGCCACCATGCTATGACTCAAACTAACTGGAACTGAGTCTGTACTGACTCTCCATCTAGAACACCCCATCCACTTGGATCCAAACGCAGAGTATTATATGGCTCTTGTTGGATTTTACTCTGAGAACAACATATACAACTTGTTGCAACATGCAAGTCTATTTTTGGGACTTGGAAATACATTTCATTCCGAAACCACTGATATTTCAATGCGGTTACTGGGCCATTGAACAACTTGAAAAGAGTTTCAGAGATTACATAAAATCGTTGAATCTTAGTGTAAATTCTGACGATTTCAAGATCTTTAAAGATGGTGACAAAATATCAATTAATTCTCCAATTAAATTCTACTTGGATAAAACCGTTAGTGATCTCTTATGGTTTTGAAAAAAACTGATGCAACAAACTTACAAAAAGAATCGTCTTACTTTAACGCAAATGAAAATGTAATTGCATCGAATCCACCGAATCTCAGAGCCGTTGATGTCATCGAGATACACTGCAATATTGTCAACAACAGTCTTGTCAATCATGATGTTCACTCTCACAAACATTTGGAGACAGCAATCCTCTACTCCTTTTCCCCTAATGTACCACACGGCTACAAAATATCTCAATCACCTCAAGAAAAACACTACATAACTCTTCGGAGCGGTTTACGAAAGATTCAACAGATCACAATCACACTTGTAGACCAAAACAACCAACTGCTCCAGAACAACCATGTAAACAACATCGTCTATTTAGATCTGATCAGTAAATCACAAACACATACATACTCACAATTGTGGTAAATAAACACACGCGTGGTGTCTGCGCGGTGGCGGTGACGGGACAGCGATGACATGCGTGGTGATTCGCGCGGCGCGGTGGTGACCACCCACTCTCACACTCTTAGTCGCTGAACCGCTCTCTATATAACAATTCTGTCCCAGACTCGGTCTCACATGGTTTGTCCCAGAACCGGTCTCAGGTGCTTTGTCTCAGAAACGGCCATAGTATACTACTCTTATTTAAGAATAAAAAGAACAGTTGAAAGTAGTTGGAAGTTGACGAAACTTTTAAAACATTCGCCCCAAACATTTTGGCTAGTGTACTAACAAGCGACAACTGACGAATAAGCAATGATCTGAATGTAGACAAATCTCAGCTTGCCCATTGTTGGGCGTTTCCTTTGAAATATACTATTCACCAGTCATTACACCAACTATACAGTCGTACCGTATTTCAACAAAAAGTAGTTATTGTGCTAATACATCTCGTTAGTCGAATTAACAGATAGTTTTGAATAGCCAGCTAAACGACTAAATTTAATTCGATTACTACGTACATCACCAAGTCATAGTGTTGGAAGAATCGATATTAAAAAGAATCGAATACAGTGGATTCAAAAACACCCTTGTATTCGAATTCTTTTTCTAACAGACAAGTCTAGACTTGTCTTACTTCCTTCCCGTATCCATTGTTTCTTGGATATTTAGAATTGACCGGCCAAAAAAGTGGGAAAATCTTTTGCCTTTTTGTGCTTTCTGCAAACATGTTATACCCACGATTTATGAACTCAATAAAAAATATATTTGTTGACTTGCTACTTCAGTCCCGCCTGAAAGATTATTTTGTACTGCAGGATTTGTCACCAATGAACATAGAAATAGGTTGAAGCCAAAAACCTCAATCATATTTTGTTTTTACACAACATCATGATTCATTTTTGTCTTTTTTGCTTACAAATGTTTTATATATATATATATATATATATATATATATATATATATATATATATATATATATAAAACTCTCCAATGAATACTGTAGGTTTGATTTTGATTCTCCCAGAGAAATTGTACTTATTTCAAAAGTATTCGAATTCATTTTCAGGTATTCGAATATGTGAATACTCGGGCTGTATTCGAATACTGTATTCGATTATCCTATCAGCATCACTACTGACAGTCAGTGACAGCGTGAGAACGTAGTTATTGTGAAATGAAAGTATTCTCTTCAGTACAGTGAATTTTGTCTGCAATCTGCATCAGTAGTACTCTCATTAAATCTTCATTTATCTGTTTCATAAAGAAATACAGGTATTTTATAACTTTACGTAGACTACTTTGAAGTGAAATCAAGAGTCTATGAATAAGATCATAAATATATAGGTTATCGTAGATCTAATAATGGATATTTACTATCCACATTACCGAAAACAATTATCAATTTCTAAGTAATATATTTTCATTTCCAGAAAGAATTTTCAGGCTGTCACAAACCATATTTTGTTCAACAGTTGATAACATGTTTTAAATTATGTTAGGGCTGTATACCAAATAGTGGGGTAGGGTAAGATAAGGAGACCCGTTTTTTTTAACAACCGATATTACTTAATTATAACTTTCTATATAACCAACTGATACTGATATTTGATCAATAACTAACTTGTATCAACTATAAACATTTTTTCATTTGCTAAACGTATTTTCTTTTGTAGATAATAACAGAGAGTTGAAAGCTTGTGGAGGACTGTGAAACGAAGTTAAAAAAGTGGCACATCAGCCGACCTGCTTACAGATTATCTCTGTGAGTATTTGTACAGAAGAGAAGTTCAGTTTTTAGAGAAGAGTTTCAACAACTTCTCGAAAGCGGTTAATCATTGCTACCCAGGAGAAAATGGCTTCATTATAATAAGCGGCCACCAACACAATCGAATGATGATTATTGAATGATTCCAATCATTGATATTCATGACCATCAAAGCAACTGAAAGCAAAATGTCAGACCAAATAACATAATAGATATTTCGGTACTTTGGGATTATACCGACCACCCCAGTATGAAGAACACAAAAATATAAATTTATAGAAACAAACATGATAGAATGAAAAAACAACTCTTTAGTTAGAAAATTACAAACTTACAACGATTATCAATCGTTAACGGGTCAGATTCTGTTATATGCCCCCAACGCTTAAACTTTTTTCAATGAACTTAAATCGTTATAAAACGATGTAGTTGAGTAACAGAACTAACATTCCATCAATCAACAAGCATTTTCAGGTATTGTTGTCGCTGTTATCTTATCTTTCTCAAGAATCCCGATTACGGCAGGCCGCGCGGCATCACATAATTATTTAAGTTTTGTTGCAAGGTACATAATTGCCTTTCCATTACAATTCAATTTATATTTCTGATCAGCCCCTCTAGAATTTGATATTTTACTGATAGGTACTATCTCGAGAGATGTTTTTCTTTCATTAACATCAGCGCGGGGCAGCACCAAAGGTGCTGTTGAAGCCCGCGCTAATGGCCGGAGGCACTCGCATTTTGGGTGGCGGAGTGTGATCAAGAATAAAAACAAGTTTTGTGTGTTTTTTTCAATAAAGAGCTTAGTTTTTGTTTGGTAATGTTTGTTTTTGTTGAATTTTGTGTTTGGAGAAATGTAGGGATAAAACACGGAAGTATAACAAAGCGACGCACCAGCTGAAAGGGCGGTGAGACTCGGCAATCACGTTATCTACTAGACCGCTCGACTTTGACCTCTTTCTGAGGATGGGGAGGGGTTTGCGATTACTAAGACAATTCCGGTACTTTGGGATTATACCGACCACACCAGTATGAAGAACACAAAAATATAAATTTATAGAAACAAACATGATAGAACGAAAAAACAACTCTGTAATTACAAACTTACAAGCATTTCCAGGTATTGTTGTCACTGTTATCTTATCTTTCTCGAGAATACCGATTACGGCAGGTCGCGCGGCATCACATGATTTGCACGGTACATAATTGCCTTTCCATTACAATTCAATTTATATTTCTGATCAGCCCCTCTAGAATTTGATATTTTACTGATAGGTACTATCTCGAGGGATGTTTTTCTTTCGTCGACATCAGCGCGGGCTTCAGCAGCACCATCGGTGGCACTCGCATTTTGGGTGGCGGAATGTGATCAAGAATAAAAACCAGTTTTGAGTGTTTTTTCAATAAAGAGTTTAGTTTTAGTTTGGTAATGTTTGTTTTTGTTGAATTTTTGTGTTTGGAGAAATGTAGAGGTATAACACGGAAGTACAACAAAGCGACGCGATTCTGCAATCACGTTATCTACTAGACCGCTCGACTTTGACCTCTGTCTGAGGATGGGGAGGGGTTTGTGATACTAAGACAATTCTTGTTTTATATTGACGAAATATTGTTTTACGCTAATCTAGTAATCAGTAGAAGCAAAATGTCAAATAACGATTCATGTCTGGTTGTGGTCGATATAATCCCAAAATACCGATATTTCAAAGAATAATATGGTTTTGCTAGTTTTAAATCTTAAGAAATTCATGTGTAAATGTTAATATAATTTACAAATTAAAATATGATATACAACAAAACAATAACATTAACTTACCTTATGTATTTTCAAGGATAAATGTGACTGCATGTGAAACAAAGGAGATACGTACGGCACTGTTCTTACCGCCATTAGTTAATAACGAAACACATGATTTTAGTTTTAAATGTACTTCCAAACACAATTTTACTTTGAATAATTTTGAGAGATAATGTGGAACTGAATTAAATGTTATGCCTTTAAAATTGTATTATGGTGAAGCTATACTTTTACATGTAAAATAAATGTATTTGTTTCAGATTGCGTAAAATAACTAATCAATCAATCAGTCAATTAGTTTTATTATCGTAATATATATTTACATGCATAGCATTGTCAAGTTCACATGTTAAAATAACACATGGGTAGGGTACAATAAGCGGACCCGGTTTTTTATATCGAAGAATGTAATCATCGATAACTAATATTCGCATCTCAAATCCTAGACTATCAAGTGATTTAAATGTATCTATAGTTTTCAATAACAATCATACGGTATGTTTTAAATTAAAATATGAATTTAATATTTACAGTAATCAAACAAATTATTATAACCAAAATTAGGCAAACTGAAGACGACCATATTTGCTCCTCTCACAGTTGCAGTTGTTTCTTTCCCACAAATTTCACATAATGGGTTTTTCGATATGAGTCGAACATGTTGAAGCAATGAAAAACACGTCTTACCATCTTTCAAAGCAATGCTGTGTAGTTTCTTTTTTAATTGACTGCCATTTTTAATAACCAAATGTTATTTATGTAAAATTGAAATATTACCCTATGTGTATTATTTAAAATTGTTTACAGATGTTGATAAAGATTATTTAAGTTAAGTGTTCAAAGAATTAATCAGTATCGATTGATAATATCGATGGTTATGATTAAGTAATTTCGTTTGCCAATTTTAGTATAAAAAAACCGGGTCCGCTTATCGTACCCTTCCCCTATTGTATTATGGTGAAGCTATACTTTTACATGTAAAATAAATGTATTTGTTTCAGATTGCGTAAAGTAACTAATCAATCAATTAGTCAATTAGTTTTATTGTCGTAATACATATTTACATGCATGGCATTGTCAAGTTCACATGTTTAAAACAAAACACATCATCTGCCATAGTCTGTATAACTAGGCTATAATACTGAATTTTGGTTGCGGTTGCAATATATTATAAATTCCTTAGTATCGTATATACTTAGTTCTATCAGCACTAATTTTAACTTCCGTTTAAATTTGTTATCATCTAGACATTTTATTTCTTCGGGTAACAAGTTATATATTTTTTTTTTCCCCAATTCAAAAGTTCATTTAATGGTTGTTTGAAAATTACATTGCCTAATTCTTAGAAAGTGCCTCTGTCTGATAAAAGTCATGAACTGAGCTATTTGTGAGAATACAATCTAAACTTGCTCTTATTATACAATAGCAGCTACATTAAGTACAATGAAGGAACAGTCAGAAAACCAAGACTTTTATATAAAGGTTTACAATGAGTTCTATAACTAACATTACAAATAATCCTTAAAACCTTCTTTTGTAAAATTAAAAGTTTTCTTACATTAATATCACAGCCCCAGACAATTGAAGGAAACAGGATTTTTCCGGACATTTGCCATCGTTCAGTGAAACAAGAAAACAGTAACACTACGTTTCGAGATCTGCATTCTGATCTCTTCTTCAGGTAAAGAACTAACCTAATACATAATTACAAACTAGGTTAAAATAAACAAATCTTACTAAAGCGTTGTGGCACGCCTAAGTCAGGAATCACAACCTACATGTTGTTTGTCAACTTCACTAACTCTAAAGACATGCACTTAATATAAAACTATACCAAACACCAATCATTAAAACTAAACTACGGAATACAGGTCACAATACGTCTTCACTCGTCTACTAACCACCTACGACTGACCAGAGGGACTAGCCAATGGTAATCGTGACGGCTGGCTAAAACAAGATTAGTTCTCGTGATTCACCTTGCAGGGAATTGTCTAAAGTCCTCTTGGACATCTTAACGCCATTGGTAGGAAAAACTGACTCTTTCATCAAAAATTCCAGGGATTTCGTAGAGAAGTCAAAATCCCTAAAGTTGACTGAAACTGACAAACTGGTAAGTTTTGATGTCGAAAGTCTATTTACAAATGTACCAGTTCCAGAAACTCTCGGAATTATTAAATCACGTCTCAAAGAAGACCAAACATTAAAGGATAGAACTAAACTTCCCGTGCCAGTAATTATGGAACTGTTAGAACTATGCACTCAATGCAATTATTTTGAGTTAGAGGGTAAAATTTACCGTCAAGATGAGGGGATGGCAATGGGTTCTTCACTGTCTCCTATTTTCGCCAATATCTTTATGGAGGAATTCGAGCGAAAAGCTTTGGCTTCAGCTCAGTTCAAACCGAAGATTTGGTGGAGGTATGTGGATGATACCTTTGTTATTTTTTCTCATGGAGACATTGAATTAAATAATTTTTTGAATCACATTAATAGTATTTCTCCTTCCATCCGCCTCACAATGGAAGTGGAAGTCCAAAACAAGCTTCCCTTTTTGGATGTGTGTGTATTAAGAGATAGTAGGGATGTCCTTAAGACAACTGTTTTTCGAAAGATAACACACACAGGAAAATATTTAAATTATCATTCCAACCATCAAAAATCTGTCAAAGAAGGAGTAGCCTACTCGTTGTTTGATAGAGCAAAGAGCTTGTGCTCAGATAAAGATGGACTAAAAGAAGAATTTAAGAAAATTGAATCGGATCTCAGAAGCAATGGATACCCTCAATTAGTAATTAATAAGTGCAAACGAACCAGAAGAATCATTCCTGAGTCAGAAAAACAGAATTTTGATAAATTTGCGTTTGTCAATCCCTTATGTGCCGGGATTATCGGAGAAAATTAGAAGAGTAGGTAGAAAGTACAACATTAGAACCGCGTTTAAAACACACAACACTCTTAGACAAAGTCTCGTAAAAACAAAACCAAAAAATGGCACACAGGATTCCAAAAACTGTGTTTACAGTATAAAATGTAGCTGCAATAGGGAATACATAGGCGAGACAAAAAGACCACTAAACGTAAGGATAAAAGAACACAAAGAAAACACGAGAAAGGGTTTCACAGAAAAGTAAAAAATTGCACACCATTGTTGGTCCGAAGACCATCATATGAATTGGGATGAAGCCCACATAATACATCGGGAACCAGATTTCTTCAAAAGGAAATTAATTGAAGCAACATACATTAAATTGGCAGACCAACCAATCAGTCAACCATCAGTCGAGATTAGGCCGCTTTGGTTGCCAATTCTAAAAAATGAACTAAAGAGAAAACCAAAAGTATCAAACGGATCGGATATTTGTAATAAACCAATGCGGAGTCACAATATGGTTTTAAGAAGTTCATCTCGCATGAACCAATAATAACGAAAGGGCCCATTCCTGTCCCCCTTCCCTTGTATTTCTGCCATCTTGTTTTAGCCAGCCGTCAAGATTACCATTGGCTAGTCCCTCTGGTCAGTCGTAGGTGGTTAGTAGACGAGTGAAGACGTATTGTGACCTGTATTCCGTAGTTTAGTTTTAATGATTGGTGTTTGGTATAGTTTTGTATTAAGTGCATGTCTTTAGAGTTAGTGAAGTTGACAAACAACATGTAGGTTGTGATTCCTGACTTAGGCGTGCCACAACGCTTTAGTAAGATTTGTTTATTTTAACCTAGTTTGTAATTATGTATTAGGTTAGTTCTTTACCTGAAGAAGAGATCAGATTGCAGATCTCGAAACGTAGTGTTACTGTTTTCTTGTTTCACTGAACGATGGCAAATGTCCGGAAAAATCCTGTTTCCTTCAAAATCCTTCCATCGTCAAAAATAGCCTTCAAACAAAGAGCCCAGACAATTATTCCATTTGATAAACAGCTTTGTATACAAGGTGTCCAAAAAGTCCCGGGTCGGTTAAATATTTTTCAAAATATTTAAAATAGAGCTACAAAACCTTACATAAAGTTACTGGATATAAAAATCTATTTTATCACATATTCAGTGATCCGCTACTTCCTTAGGGGGGCGGCCCACTAGGAGTCAGAAGAAAATCTTAAATGTAAGCATAGGTTGATATGCATATTAACCCTTTGAGTGCCACGGTGACGAAATTTCGTCACCAATGATAAATGCGAGAAATGCCACGGTGACGACTTTTCGCCACACCAGTTGTATATGCGAGAAATGCCATGGTGACGAATCTTCGCCACCAACTATTTTAAGATCCTTTGTTTATATTTTTTCGGTATTTTTATGTTTCGACGTAATAAATTGTATTTCCAATAATATGCCTTTTAATTTTCTGTGGTGTTTGGAAACAAAAAATCCAATCCAGAAGAGAATCTAAAAAAAAACAATGTCCTCCACACAGCGCTGCCGACAGCTGACTAGCTGAGTAGCGTGGCAGACGACGAATGCAGAACCGCGTGCTAGTGTGTTGTTTCTTTTTGAAACATTGTTGCTTGAATTCTAAATAGCGTAATTATTACGTTTTGTGTGCTACAATCGTTTGAATTGTGCGTGTAGTGTTTATTATTAGTGTGTAAAACACTTAAGTAGTTTTCAAATGCTGAATAATGGATCCTGAGAACCTTAGATCAAGTGAGGAGGACAGAGAACTTGATGGTGATGTATCTGATGGTAATTTATTAACCTCAGAAGACGATCTTAGTGATTTATTTAGTGATGATAGTGATGCCGATCCATTGTATGAGCCACAAAAAAATGTACATACAGGTCAATCCTCAGAGAGTGACTTTGATGTTTCTAGACCTAGGCCTAGTACGTCAGGAACACAGGTTAGGCCTAGACCTAACTTAAGTAGAAATCATTGATAGGAGTGTGTTATCCCAGTACCTCTGAATCGGATGATGATGCCGACGGGCCTACAGACAATGATATTTGGCTTAGTATAAAACGAAGAGAGCCGCAGTAACTTCACTCATGATTTTTTTCTTATGTTGAATCTCCAGGACCTAGACATTGCCCACCTGTTGACTCTAAGCCATTGACTATTTTACACTATTTTTTTACAGAAACACTTTTGACTATGTTTTGTGGTTGAAACCAACAGGTATGCTAACCAGACCAATTTCGTCTTTTGCAGACAATGACTCACCTGGTAGTCGTAGGCACAGCTGGATCCCCGTGAACATTTTGGAAATGAAGGCTTTTATTGCTGCTGTTTTAAATATGGGCCTGATTAGGAAACCAACTATCCCCTCTTATTGGTCAACTAGTGACTCACAAGCATGGACCAAACCATGGTTTAGTAAGATGTTCACGACGAAATAGATTTCAAAATTTTGCTTAGTTTTCTTTCACATTGTTGACAATGAAAAACTACCTAAAGCCAACCAACCAGGTTACGACCCCACTCAACAGTTCAAACCCTTAATTGAGCACTGTAATAGGCTATTTAAATTCTTTTATACAGCCCATGAACAGTTGTCAGTCGACGAAATCTCTAATTGGGACGAAAAGTCAAACCGGAATCACACAATACCTCCCCAATAAGCACCACCATAGGTGGGGAATAAAGTTATGGGTGTTGTGTGACTCTGTATCTAATTACTGCATGAGCTTATTTTGCTATCAGGGTAAGAAGAACACATCTCCATCTGATGAGGTAAAGAAAAATGGTCTTGGCTATTCGGTTGTCACTTTTTCTTCTTCTTCGTGCTTGTAATTATTTACAGAAAGGGTTTCATGTTTTTACAGACAATTTTTTTCTAGTATTCCCGCTGGTCAAAAATTGTATGAGGAATAAACCTTTTTTACTGGCACAGTAAGGAAGAATAAAAAAAGGCTTGCCTGATGGAATCAAAGAAAAGTTTCAAGTTGGCCAGAAGAAGTACTACCATCAAGGAAACATAGTGACACTGGCCTATAGACAACAAGCATCACAAAAAAAAACCAGTTTGTTTTGCTGTCCTCAAAAGCTGAGATAAAAGATATTGTACATACCAAAAGGAGGCATGGCAGGGGTAACAGTTGAAAACAAAACCATCCATCATACTAGATTACAATAAGCACATGGGTGGGATAGACACATTCGACATGATCCTCTATTCTTACCTTGACGAAAGACGAACAGTTAAGTATTGGAAAAAGGTTGTTTTTTAATCTTTTTGCAAGAATGGTAATAAATTCCTACATTATATATAGGGAAAAATTGTGTCCAAAACAACAGGAAACCTCTTTCTAGATACCAGTATACTGTGCAAATCATTGAAAGTATTTCTGATGAATGGGTAGCACAGCAAGGTAAAACTGTAAATGTAGAGGGTGACAAAAAGAAAAATGGGATTAGAAAAATTGCCCGGAAAAAAAAAGAAAAAGACTTGTTTTGTATGTACAATGAGGGGGCCTGATTTCAAAACAGGAAGGAAGAGGTCTAGAACAGTTTTGCACCATCATGTGGGGAAGGCTGTCATGGCACCTGCTTCCCAAAGCACAAATGCAAGTGAAGTGAAGACAAACTGTTGTGAATAGTGTATATAAATAATTGTATATAAACATTTAGTGAAGATTTTTGAACTGAAATTTTCATTCTTTCATTCTTGAGCATAAGAAATACTGTATGTGGTGAGTAAATTTTATAAGTTTTCTTTTAGATTACACACAAATGTATATGATGAGGCTATGTGTGTATTTTTTCCAAACTGTTTTGGTCTAAAAATAAAATTTTTTTTTTGTCCCGGTTTTGAACATAACACTATGAAATTTTGCACATTTTTTATTAGTAATATTTCCTTAGAAAAGAAAGTGTTTTCCATAGTAAAAAATTTTTTTATTTGTGAAAACTGCAATAAAAACTTTAAAAAAATGTTAAAAAAGAAAAATTTTTTGTTTTGTGTTGAAAAAATATATATATATATATATATATATATATATATATATATATAAAAATAAACTGTAAGAAAATTTACTAATAAAAGAATAGCCCAATTAAAACCAAGCATTTTGATCTACAGCATGATAAGTTTTCTATTGATATAAAATCCTGTTAAAAAAATGTTTTACTAAGTTGCTACACAACTGGGATTTCCGGGTCTGGCATTTTTAGACATACCCCTGAATATAACATCTGTTGCAAAAGTTCCATAACTCAATATATGGTCTTGGCACTCAAAGGGTTAAATAAAAGGTCTTTATTAGTAGAGTACAGAGCCGCATACCCGACCTCAAACGGATAACTGAGTCAAAAATGACAGCCATTCAAAGATGGCTTGAGTTTGCAACTTAGGTTAATGTAAAAAATACACTGATGAGCTTTTTGATTTTAACTTTACTAACCCAAAACTGTTTACAATTAATTGTTGTTGTAGAATAATAAATTTCATTATTTGCAATGATTTAGGCATTAGAAGATTACTACTTACAGAGAGCCTTTTCACAACAGATGCTCGAAGTGTCCGCCTTCTGTTGTTTGACAGTGAGCTAATCGGTGATAAAAGGCCTCCACAGCGTGTTGTAGTCCTGTTTCCTCATGTTCCAAACAACCACTTTCTTCTAAGATCCTGTTCCTCAATTCTTCCAAATCCCATGGTTTTCTTTTATACACCCTATCTTTAAGATAACCCCAGAAAAAGAAATCCAAAGGAGTTAAGTCGGGGGAACGAGTGGGCCATTCAATCCTTCCGATCCATCTTTGAGGGAACATAACATTTAAGTAATCCCTTACAATATTCCTGTAGTGGGGGGGTGCTTCGTCTTGTTGAAACCAGATTTGAGCCAAGTTTTCACCAACAATATTTCGAAGAGCTGGTATTATACGGTTTCTGAGCATGTCAAGGTAGGAAACTCCGTCTAAATTTCCGTTGATAAAAAACGGCCCCACAATTCTTCCACGTAATATGCCGGCCCAGACATTCAACTTTTGTGGGTGTTGCGTGTGACCTTCTATCATCCAGTGCTTATTACTATCAGTCCAGTAACGGCAGTTGTGTTTGTTTACATTGCCATTTAACATGAATGTAGCCTCGGCTGAAAATACAATGCCATTTAGAAGGATTTGATTTGTATCTAACTTGGTCATCATAATCTCACAAAATTCAAGACGCCTGTCAAAATCGTCTTCGTTTAGTTCTTGATGCAATGTAAATTTGTATGGCTCAAAACCACTTTTATGCAAAGTGTTTTGAACAGAGCTTTTGGACATATCATGATCGCCTGCAGCCGATCTGAGCGTTTCATGAGGATTCTCAATGAATGACTGAAGAACTTCCACACTCGAATCCTGATCGGTTGCACTTGGTGGACGACCACTTCTAGGAAGATCAGAGACAGTTCCATGAGTTACAAAACGGTCTATTGTTCACGTAACTGTTGATTTTGATATTGGGTTTCGGTTTGGAAATGAGTCGTTGAATAGGTGTTGAACTTCACTGTGAGACCGTGTTAAATCCCCCCAACCACGCATCATTAATATGGTAACTCTCTCACGTTCACTAAGTGCCATAAAAAAAGACAATATAAAACTAAGTTGAAACAAATTAAGAGTAAAAAGCTGTTATGGTCTGTCTTTACTAACGAGTAGAATGCCACTAATAACATCTAACTAAAGCAAAGAATGGTTACTGCCTGCGGGAATACCCACTATCAGTCACAAATAACTTTCTCTTTTAGGTTTATCTGGCTCATTAATTTTACTTGTTTGTTTTATTTCCGATCCCTCTCAGAAATAATGAAACTTATTATTCTACAACAACAATTAATTTTAAACAGTTTTGGGTTAGTAAAGTTAAAATCAAAAAGCTCATCAGTGTATTTTATACATTAACCTAAGTTGCAAACTCAAGCCATCTTTGAACGGCTGTCATTTTTGACTCGGTTATCCGTTTGAGGTCGGGTTTGCGGCTCTGTACTCTACTAATAAAAACCTTTTATTTGATATGCATATCAACCTATGCTTACATTATGATTTTCTTCCGACTCCTAGTGGGCCGCCCTCCTGAGGAAGTAGCGGATCACTTAATATGTGATAAAATAGATTTTTATGTCCAGTAACTTTGTGTAAGGTTTTGTAGCTCTATTTTAAATGTTTTGAAAAATATTTAACCGACCCGGGACTTTTTGAACACTTTGTATATGCATAATAAACTGTAATTAATACATCTAAACTAACAGATAATTTAAATCTTCTAATCATAAAGGTACTTTTTGAAATCTTTTTACATACATTCACAATATGAGAATCCCATTTCATATTTGATTGAAATAACACACCCAGAAATGTAACTTCATTGTTACTTAAGCTAAACTATATTTAAACAACGTTTGAGCGACATAGTTCTTACTGTTATTTTAGCCAACCTGTAATGGTATTTCTGCAGGTACAGTTGCCGTCAAAAGTACATTAATTAATTAAATAGTTATAGTTTGTTTGATTTAAACTAAAATAGTACATGATTTTTAATTATATTTATAATACCAAATATAGAATGTTCAATCTTCTCAAGATTGTTTTTAGATACGTCATGTTTGTTCTTAATTTTCATGTGATTTTCACCTTTAATTCTAGTTTTCATCTCATCAATACAAAGTGGACAACTCAGATTTAAAGGAGCAAGGTCATTATGTTGTAACCAATTTAAACATTGCTCAGTGTTTATAAAAACATTTTGAACCAATATCTGCATATTCATCACCATTGTTCTTGTCGTAGTCACTAACCTTCTCCTACATAAACGAAATAACAGCTGGTAATGATGTTACTAGCAACATCTGATAATGACATCACTAGCCTAAATAAAGAAAGCTGTCAATGATTAATTATGAATATCTATAGGTCAAATGTCATATTCGATAGTATTGATACTTTAAATCGGTAATCATAATCCGATTGTGTTGGTTGCCACTTATTATACTGTGTCCGAGAATACATAAATAATTACGCATATTTTTTATTTCCTGTTATAAATTTTTTTAACTTATCATTTTATTATTATTTATGAGTTTTTCCTATTTCCATTCTAATTGTTGGTTTGATCATTAGAGCTCATTTAGTATTCATGAGATTATCACTATGTGCATTATATTAGTTATTTTAATTTAAAAATATGATTGTGATTATGACTATAGATATGTTTATAAATTTGTATTTGGTAAATGAATATTAAGTATCAATGATTATACTAATCAATACAAAAAAAACCGGGTCCGCTTATTGTACTCTACCCCAAATAGTCTGGCTGCAGTATAATAAGCGGCCACCACCGCAATAGGACAGACTTAAGGTGCCCTACACTTGTCATACAGTTGTTTTTAATCGAATGGTTCGATTTTTTTTATCCAAAGGAATAATTCAATATTACAATTTATTCAACTTAGAATATGATTTCAACTTATTAGTTATATTAAATTTAATGTAGCCTACAGCAAGAAGTAACTAATATTTTGAGACTTGGAAAATTGCGATGAATATGAGGAAAACGTGTGAGATATTCTTAAAAGTGACGAGATTTGTTAAAGTGACTTCAACATGTGGGTTTGGCTTCTGGTAAACCCATTGGGAGAAATCTTTCCTCCATTTCACACATTGATATCAAGCTTGGCAAATTATAAATATTGTAAGGTTTCTTTGATGTCTTAAGTCTAGGCCATAGTTGATTATGTTGTTTTGTAAATTTACATTTTTTAAATTGTAATGTACGAGATTCTTCTTGTTACGGTAATTTATTATAACTCTTATTGTGTACGATTTTTACATATCGAAGTTGGATAATATATTGTATTGTGTGTTAAAAACAAGTGAATAAGGAGCTGAACAATCATTAAAGTCTCTCCCGACCTTCAAATCAATTAGAGATATCTAAACTATTGAATATAAAAACATTTAACCTCTAGAGAGAGATATTCATAATTAATAATTGCCAGCTGTTTTTCTTTAACGTAATAACAATATTTTTTAATACAATCTTTAAAGCAATACTGTCATTCGGTTGGACATTATTGTTCCAAATTAATTCAAACAAAGTTAAATCGTGCATGGTATTTGAGTAATGGATGCTAGAGATGGGAAATACTGCTATTGTCAATAACCTATTACCTATTGTCAATAAGGTATTACTTCTAGCAACTTGTTAACAGCCGATCCACTCTCGGTATTAACATCATACAATTAATGAACGGATGTTTTGAAGTTGCAAGTAAACATATAAAATCTACAAGTGTGGGTCTATTTACACATAATATACAAAAATGCAATTGACTCACAACAATGTAATATTCAAACTGGTAGATTAATAAAATTATAAACTGAGAATTTCAAATTTTCACTATACAATATAATTATTATTATTAATATAATTATGTTTTATATCCTGAGGCCACTATTAGTTCAACAGTTTTTCTCACTCAGGACCCAAAAATATTATATTACTAAAATTAACAGACTTTATTTGACTTACTGAGAAAATAACGTATCATTATGAGGATCGATTCTTGGAAGGGATGTCGACGAAAAGGTGACCACTCAGTTCCCATCTACTATTTGTTATTAAGCTGTAGATAGGTACAATAAATGAAAACTAAATATAAAGATAAGATAAGATAAAATGTTGTGGTTGTGAGTCTGGAAAAGCCATAACTGTTGATGGAACAGGCAGTGGACATCCTATCATTGCCACATATGAAAATAATAACAAACTTGTTGCTAATCACCCAACAGAATATCGCAAACTATGTTGGAATATCTAAGGAACATGTTGGTTCCATTATTTAACAATTAGGATGCTGGAAAATCTGCACAATGGGTGCCACGCCGTTTAACAGATGAGAATAAACGGCGCTGAATGGAATGCTGTCAGTAACTTTTGCAGCACTACCATAATGAAAGAGATGACTTTCTTTTGAATATCGTGATGTGGGATGAGTCATGGGTGCGCACCATTATTATCCAGAAGAGAAAAGACAAAGCACTGAATATCGACATTTGGGTTCTCCTGCGACAAAAAAGTTCAAAACACAACCATCTACAAAAAGTCATCCTTTTGACTGTGTTTTGGGATGCTCATCGAATTTACGTGACCAAGTTGGGATATGGAACAAGGTGCGAGAGTAAATTCGTCTCAATACAAAGAAACTCTAAAACACCTCCGACGTCGAGTTTGTCGTGTTAGAGGCAGCGTCGAGCCAATAATCTTGCAAGGTGACAACGGTCGATTTTTAGGGCCTTTCTTGTATATTGGACAAATTCTGAAAAGTTTTAGCTCTTCTGGGAGATAACCATCATTCAGGCATTTGTTAATGCCTAAGGTTACAGGAGTTATTATTGTATGGTAGATATTTTTTATCATATTTTTGGACATATTGAAAATGTCTTTACTGTCAGAGTTTTTTAGTCCCTTTATAGCTTTAGAAGTGTCATCAACAGAGACTTGTGTAAAGTAAAAGTTATTACTTTCTATTTGATAGTTACAAGTTAGGGTCAAACTGTCTGTGTTGGTAACTGCCCTGTGCAATAGCCTTCACTGTCAGTTGGATTACCTGTTGGCGTCCATTACACGATCGCAGCGTGTTATCCCTAATACCACAATTAGTTTTGAAAGTTATTTACATATTTTATTGTGGATTACGTGAGCACTTAAAATATTAGGAAATTAATTTATTCCTTTTTAACTTTGTGATCGTATTTTTCAGAATGAGAGTAAGAGTTAGTTGTATAATCATGTGTTATTTTTAAATTGAGAAAAGCTATTTTTATGTGATCGGAAGTTACCTCGTGTATGTAGTAGATAGTATGTACATACAAAATTAGGAAGTTATGGCTATATTAGTTTTGCTTATTTATTAAACTTGTGTTTGTTTTTTTACAGTATTGATCTGTTTACAGAAATTGTGATTCAATTTGTTTGCGTTATCTTCAAATTTAATTTTATCCACGCCGGTAATGATATTAGCGTTGTTAGCTTATTGGAATTGTCCTTCTGAATAAAACATTGCAAGGGCTTCAAGAAGAGCAAATGACAATTAATGAAGCTATACAACATAAGTGGAACTATTTTTCTCATACAGAGTAATATTTAATTATTCTACGGGTCAAGTGGTGTTATAATCAAGAGTCAACCTTGTATAGGTTGCTGCTGATGTCAGCCATTACGTCATATTTGGGTAGGCACTGATGGTGACATAAAAAATATCCCTCAAAGTTATATCTATCACTAAAAGTACAAATTTTAGATGGTCTGAGCACTATGCCTCTGGCCATTACTGCTAGCTAGGAAATGCAACTTAAAAAAACAAACAAATATTGTAAATTTACCTAACCATAACTTCCTACTATCCTGCAAGAAAAGTAATTCCACTTTTAATTTTCAAAATTTCATTATTTGTCATTTTCATTCTTTGAATCCTTATTGTTTTGTTCAGGAGGACGATAGCATTAGGTTAATGATGTGAAACTTGTCTTTTGCCACTCCGGCCGTTAGGTTCACAATTACCAGGCTAGTTATTTCTTGTTTGACACTGCACATCTTATTTGGCTATTAAAAAAATGGTAGGTGTGAAATTATCAGCTGGAATGGCAAAAGACGAGTTTCATGTAATTAATCTTTTGCTATCGTCTCCTTGAACAAAACAATATAAGATTTCAATGGGTGTAAATGACAAATAACAAAGTTATAGAACATTAAAAATGGAACTTCTTTTCTCGTGTAGAGTAATATATCCTTGTTCTACATCTGTGTTGGGCATCACGTGGTCATTGGTTACTGCTGACGTTAGCTGTTTGCACCATTTTTGGTTATGTAAAATACCTACAATGCTGAAATCAGAGTAGTTTGACCCAAATAAAGTACGTTTTTGTTAATTTTGAAGTTTTTAGAGTAAAAGTTCATATTGGATTTTGACACAAGTGCCTCCAACCATCAGTGCAGACTACAGCAGCATCTTTAATCACATATTCTTTGAGAACAGTATATCGAGTCAATGCTTATAGTTTAATACATAGATTTATGAGTCATGAGATATATCAAATAAAACATATTTGATTGTCAAGAAATTTCTTATTGGTGTAGTAAGGATTGTCTTGTAGCCATATATTTAACTTTGTCAAGGGTGCCTTGGTTGGTTCCAGTTTGAGATGGTCTGGTATGCGGTTGAAGCATGCTGCTCCCTTGTATGAGGGTGTCTTACAAAACGGCTGAGGTGGTGAGTTAGGAATGTGAAATCTGCAGCATGACGAGTATTGTACCGGTGCATGCCTATATGCCTGAGCTGTGCTGACAGCATGTAGAATCACTTTTTGAATGTGAAATTTTACTAATGTGAGGATTTTTATCTCTTTTGAAGGCATCTCAACGGCTTTCTTGTAGGGCGATATTTGCAAGGCATCTGATTATCTTTTTTGTTGTACCACAATTTTCTCTAGACTAGTATTGTGCCTCCCCAGGTTGTGATTCCATACTTTATACAACTCAAATAAGGCAAATTATGCTGTTTTTGCTGATTCCAGGCCACTTATTTGTTTTGATCTCCTTATGACATAAATGCATGATACATAGACTGCCTAGGAGAAGGTAAAATCTATTTATTCAATAAAAGTTTTACATCATATTTATATTCTTTTGTTACGTTATTGTAATGGACGAACAAGTAAAAGCGATATTGGTCTATAGTTGGAACATCTTTCTTTTCACCCTTTTTAAAGAGTGGTCTTACTATAGACAGTTTTAGTTCTTCTGGAAAAATCCCTGTCTCAAAAGATGCATTTATTACACCTGCCAATGGAGCAGAAATCTCAGACAGACTGTTTAATGACATAGGTTGGGTTTAATGTCATCCCACCCAACCGAATTGAATTTGTATTGTTAAGGCTCATTATAATTCGATGAACTTCAGTTTGGAACAAAAACATTGTTGGATACATTTTTCCATTTCTTCACCAAAAGTTTTGCAAAGGTTAAATTATCTGCTTTTAAATTTTTGGCTGCACAATTTTCTTCTTTACTATCAAATTTGCATTTTCTTGCTGTTTACTGACCAGTTTGCCTGTTTCACGGTGAACAACCTGCCACACAGCCTAGATGTATTTCTCGCTCCTGATATGTACCTGTCGTTTAGCATCCTCTTAGCAGTAATGATTACCTTTTTTTAATAGCCTTTTGAGTTCAAATGATACTTTAATTCCTACAGTCATCTAAGAGGCTGTGTTCAGTTTATGTTTCTTTCGTTGCGGTTTTAGAGGAATGAAGACTCAGTAAAAATGAACATTTAAAGTTATTGAAAAAAATCAGCACAATTTTGTAATTTGAAATTAAGTTGAGATATAAATATTTTAACATTTTATTTGTTAAAAATTCTCTTGAATTGAGTTTTCTTAAAGGGATTGCTTAAACCCTATAACGGTACCCGAAAGAAACAACATTTTGTGATGTGATAAACTGGGTTCAAGGGTATTTTTCTGGACTGGAACAAAATTAGTTATTATGTTATCAATTCCAGTTCCAACATTTTTGCAGTGGTTTTTATAAAACTTATACTTATCCCAGAAGATGTAATTCAATTCTTAAATTTGATAGAATCTTTATTGTATGGTAAAATGTCTATATTGAAATCCGCAGCTATAATAAAGTATTTATTTTTTAGTTTTGAATAAAAAAATATAAGCATTTCCTCTAGTTTAAAAAAATTCAGTATGTTTCTGAAATATATCGCTACCGCATTCATTGCATTGGGTTTGAGTAAATCTGATTTTTTTACAGGACAGTTTTTACAGTGAACCTTTTCATTAGCAGGTCTTGCTTAAGGTACAGATGGTTCAATTCCTGTGATTCCTTTTATTGTTTGTTTCAAAGAAATGGATAGACTGTCAATAGTTGCTTGTTTCAATAAATGTGGAGTTACTGTTTTCTGAGTTCAGTAATAAAAGCTCTTCTGGTCAACATTTTATTAGTGTTTGATCAAAAGATAATCTGAGTATTTATTATTCCTACATTCAACAATTCACAGAACACAGTAAGGGACATACCCTCAGAAAAAGTCACACACAATCGGTTTCGCAGCTATAATGTAACTATAGTCAATAGTCAATAGTCAAAAATTCTTTATTTACATCAGCATAAAGAAGTGTAATGGCGTCAAAATTTACAATGAATTAAAATCCAGGTCTCTTGCTTTACAATGTACTGTTTACAGAGTCAAAAAATTCTGTCATGGTGTAAAAGGGTCTTTCCATGAGCCAGTCTTGAAGGCTTTTCTTCATCTCATTCCCTCCAAGATTTTTCAGGTTGAGAGGTAGGGTGTTGAAGATTTTTCTTCCCATGTAGGATGGTTTCCTGCTGTACCGTGTAGTATGGTGTCCAGGAAGGAGGTAGTCAGTTGCTCTCCGGGTGTTGTGGGAGTGAGTATCCTTAGCTCTTGGTAACTCCATTTCAACTGTCTGGACAACTACAGAGTAGATGTACAGTGCTATGACAGTCATGAGTTTTAAAGTCTTAAAAGCTTCTCTGCAGCTTTCAAGTGGTCTCAGATCTGCCAGTGTCCTTATTGCCTTTTTTTGGAGGAGTAAGATCTTGCTAAGATTATGGGCAGATGTTCCTCCCCATACTGATATACCATACCTTATATGGGATTCAAAAACAGCATGGTAAGTTGTCTTTGCCGCTTGCAGTCCTCCTATCCACTTAATTCTTCTTACTGCGTAGATTCCAGATCCAAGCTTTTTGGTCAAACTGTTAATATGATCAGTCCAGGTAAGATCACCATCAATCACTATGCCTAATAGTTTTGATTGTTTTTCTATTGTGATGTTTTGGACGTTAGGCACTTGATCTTGTCTTCTGCTAAAATTAATTTGGGTGGTCTTTGTTGGGTTAATTGCCAGGTCATTTTTCAGGCAGTACTGCAGAGTTTTGTTTGTTGATGTGACAATGTCTGCATGCAGGCCCAGTGTGGAGTCATTTTTTATAAGAAGGGTTGTATCATCTGCATACATAATAGTTTTTACATTGTCAGTGTTGATATAATGTGAAAAATCATTAGTAAAAAGTACAAACAAAAATGGACCCAATACTGAGCCCTGTGGGACTCCTCTATTCACTGGAGCTGTTTTGGATCTGTAAGTACAGCTTTGTCCATTTGCAGTTTTCTTTACTTCAACAATATGCTTGCGTCCCTCGAGATAGCTAGCCACCCAGTCATTTGCTCTGCCTTGAATTCCTAGTGCGGACAGTTTCTTAAGAATCAGCTCATGCCCCAAGCAGTCAAAAGCCTTACTGTAGTCTAATAGGACTGCTGATACATAATTATTGTCTTCAAGTTGGTCGATGACGTATTCAGTAAGGCTTGTGATGGCACTGATTGTAGATTTTCCTCTGAGGAAGCCGTGCTGACTTTTTGTTATTAGGTCATAGTGTTCAAGGTGGACCAGCATTCTTGAAAGTGCAATCTTCTCTATGATCTTTGAAAAGGTGGAGATCAGTGAAATTGGGCGATAGTTTTCTGCTTTGGTTGTGGAGCCTTTTTTGTGTTTAGGGTAAATTTTGGAGAGTTTCAAACCAGATGGAAATTGGCCAAGATTAAATGATTTATTTATTATGCTTACAAGTGGGGCTGCTAAATGTGTTGCACAGTGTTTTACTACTTTCGATGGAATTTCATCAACACCACAAGAGAGTTTGAATTTCAGTGACTGAATAACTCTTAGTACTTCACTGGATTATAATGCTGGACTTGCTTATTTTGCTTATTGTCAATCAATGTTATTGGTTGGTATTATAGCTTGGGGTGGTGCCTATAAATCAGTATTAGAACCTATAAATGTTGTCCAAAGAGCCATTCTTAAGACTGCCCTGTGTAAAGGTAACCGTTATGCATCATCTGCACTTTTTAATGATATGGGAGTTTTGGGGGTCAGGCAGCTATATGTAAAAACATTGGTTTTGTATATGTATAAAAACAATAACACAATTTTTAAACGAACTAACCATAGGTACGGAACTAGGATTTCGGTTTCAGTAAATATTTTAACAGATAGATTAACTAAAAGCTTTACATTAACTAATTCTCATTATATAATGCAAATTTTGATTAGAAATTTACCGAGACCATTATTTTATTTTTTTATTTTTTATTTATTACAAACTGTGTACATTATCATAGAGAAAAGTACATGAGTCATATTAATATGTGTCTTCCTCCTTGAAGTTGGGGCTTGTTGTCCCGTCCCCGTCATGGTGCGTAGATCTCATTGTCTTGTAGGGGTTCTCTTCTCCAGTTCTCAAATTCTTCTATGGAGTAGAAGGGTCTTTCTAGGAGCCATTTGACTAGCAAGTTCCGCATCTCCTTGGTACAGTTAGTGTTTTTTTATTTTTTCGGGCAGGATGTTCAAGAATTTGGTCCCTTTATAAGTTGGCTGCCTTTCAAAGAGTGCCAATCTGTGTTGTGGTAGGGTATAGTGGCTGGCTGTTCTTGTGTTGTGAGTGTGCACATTGTAACCTCTTTCAAGTTCTTGCTTGATGGCATACATTACTGTTTCTATTATGTATAGAGAAATGACAGTTAGTATTTTATTTTGCTTGAAAGCTCTGCGACAGTGGTCTCTTGGATTGAGTCCAGCCAGTATACGGACTGCTTTCTTTTTGTAGAATTAAGACTCTTTGCATGTTTGATTTTGAGGTGGCACCCCATACTGCTATCCCATATCTTAAGTGTGCTTCGAGAAGTGCGAAGTAGGCTGTCCTGACTGTGTCATCACCACTTATTTGTTTCAACCTTCTTAGTACGTATAGAGCTGAGCTCAGCTTCCCACATAGCTCGTTTACGTGAGGTGTCCATGATAATTTGTTGTCAATGGTTATACCTAGGTACTTAGCCTCTTCAGCCCTCAAGAGTTCTGGCAGTGGGACTACTTCATCTTTTCTTCGTCCAAAGATAATCTGTTGGCTTTTCTTCCTGTTGAGGACAAGGTCATTTTGTTGACAGTATTTTTCTGTTTTGTTAAATACATCAAAAGACTCAGCTTCCAGACGGTCAGGTTCACAGTTTCTGTTCAAGAGCACAGTGTCATCTGCATACATCAGTGTTTTATAGAGTTCGTCTAAGAAGGAAGGGAAGTCACTGACAAATAGAATATACAGGATAGGTCCTAAGACCGATCCTTGCGGGACTCCTCTTTGTACGCTTTGGTGGTTTGAAATTATTGTTTGGGTTGTCCCATTACAGGTTGTTCTGATTGCTACAGCTTGGGTTCTGTGTTTTAGGTAGCTTGCAAACCACGTCAGTGATGTTCCCTTTATTCCCAGTTGTTGTAATTTTCTGATTAGCATTTCATGGCTTATGCTGTCAAAAGCTTTACTAAAGTCAAGAAACACTGCTGTTGCTGTGTCCCCAGCTTCTATTGCTTGTATCAGATATTCAACCAGGTTTATTGTGGCAGTAGTTGTTGAGCGGCCTTTTATGAAACCATGTTGATCCTCTGGTAGTAGGCTGTTTCTGATGAGGTGGTCCAGCAATCTGACTAGCACAATTTTTTCAATTACCTTGGAAAAAGTTGAGAGCAGCGATATTGGTCTATAGTTTTCTTCTTTTGTTTTACTGCCCTGTTTGTGTTTAGGGTATATTTTAGCTTGTTTTAGTTTTGTGGGAAAAATGCCTTGAGAGAGAGATTTGTTTATTATATGTACTAGTGGCTTTGTCATTTCCAGTTCACACATTTTTAATATTTTTAACTGATTTTTATAATATAAAAATTGGAATATTTAAGAAGCTACTGGTTAATTGGCTCACGGATTTGGGAGGGGAGGCAACGGAGAACGTTATTGCATCCAATTACAGATAGGATTTTCTTTTTCTTTTACTTCAAGCTCATGTCTGTTACTAGCCTATGCCCCGTTACCTTACTTACTTTTTTTAGCTCTATTGTAATGGGAGCTAGGTTTATGTATTTATGTATGTACGTGAGTGTGTTAAGTGTGCTACATATCTGAGTTATATATGATTAAAACTTATCGGCAATGTGGGTCGACCTATCTTTTCAACGACTCGTGCCCACGCACAGGCTTGCCTATGTGGGTACTTTTTTCCTATATTTTAAGTAATGTTAATGTTTTATTCATACTTGAAAATTACTATAGTATATATTACTCTATTATGGAACTGTAATTTCTTTATTTGGAAATAAATAAGGTTTTGAATTGAATTGATTCAGTAGGAGTTAGATTTAGTGGTTCACCTTGATATAAGGTGAAGGCATTTCCAGTTAGGGGGAGTATGTTATTGTTTTGAATCTTGTTACAGGATTTTTCAAGTGTTGTGTCTGCAATCTGTGAGAAGTAGAGGTTTAGATGTTCGGCTATAAGATATGGATTGTTTTCTATCTTGCCATCTATTTCTAAACTCGATAAAGAACTGCATGATAGTTTGTTTTGTTTTTCTGAATTGATAATCTCCCAAAGAGCTTTGGACTTGTTGTTTGATTGAGCTATATGTTCAGCGGCACTGTTGCGTTTAAGGGTTCTAAGTTTAATGTCATACGCTTTCTTTTTTGAAATCATTGTTATCCTGTCGCTTTCATTCCCCGTCATTTCATACTTATAGTGTGCTCTAAGGAAGTCATCTTTCATCATCATAACTTCTTCATCATAGTAGATCTTAAGCTTAGATTTACGTTTTGTTCTAGTTCTTTTCTTTGGGCAAGCATGATCCAGTGTTCTAGCCATTATGGTTTGAAATGATTTGAAGGCTTCTTCTGCATCAAGGGCATTGTGAACGGAATCCCAGTTTTCTAATGCAAGTGTAGCTTTCAAGTTTTCAAGGTTTCTCCTACTGTAGATTCTTTTGAATGAGCTTCTATTTTCATGAGTACGTTTTAATCCTAGATGGAAGCTACATGATTGTCCTAAATGGTCAGATATTCCTGTTTCAGTAATTGAAAAGCTTACTTTATCCTCTGATAGGTTTGTACATATACAGTCAATGGATGATCTTGAGTTGTGAGTTATTCGAGTTGCCGGCAGTGGAAGACGTCGGATTCCGTAAGTCAGTAAATCCTCTTCAAACAGTGTGTTGTCAGTATTTTCAGTAAGTCTGTCAAAGTTAACATCACCCATTAAGACTAGGGATTTATTTTCAGCTTGAATGGATGAGAGAACAGAAGAGATGGTGTTCATTGCCAATCTTGCTTGCCCTCCTGGTGGTCGGTAGATTCCAAGCACATATATTGTGTGTGATTTAATAATAAATTTTGCTAATGCAGCTTCACATACAAGTTCTAGACAGTGTTCTGATATGTTAATCTCTTCTGCCTCAATGTTTGCTGTATCTTTGATGTAAATGGCCACTCCACCTAATTTGTGATCTTCCCGACAAAACTTTGTAACCAATGAATAACCATCAAATTTTGTTAGTAACAGGTTGTTAGTATTTAATCCATGTTCAGTTATTATTAAAATGGTTGGGTTATCAGTATTTAAAATGTGGTTAAGCCTATCTACTTTCTTAGATAGTCCTCTTACATTTTGATGGTAAATTATGAAGTCGTTTTGTACTGTTTTTTTAGTAGGTTGGAGTTCAGAAAAATTCGGGGATTGTGCCTGGTCTGGTTTATTTTCTTCTTGGTGTGAGTGTTGTCTAAAAAAAGAGAGGGATGTTTGGTTTGATGGCTGTAGATATTTCTAACGAAAAACTGTTCATAAGTTTCATTTTCTCCTAGCTTTTGGGATGTCACTGGTGGGCACCTCTTCACTTTTAAATAAGAACCAGTAATTCTCCACCAGAACGTTAGGGGTCTGGCAAACAAAATTGACCATGTTAACCACCTGATTCAAACAACAAAGCCAGACATCATAATCCTAACAGAGCATGGTTTAAATAGAGATGAACTGAGCATGACAAATCTGATTCATTACACTCTCCTGACCCACTTTAGCAGAGTAGACCATAAAATGGGTGGTGTTGCAATATACGCTAAAGACTGCTTAGCTGAACATATTGCTCCCATTGATGTGCTAAATAAGTGCAAAGAACTAAACTTGGAAGCATCAATGATAAAACTAAACAAAGGAAACAGCAAACTGTTCTTGCTTGGACTATACAGACAACCAAAGGCTAATTTAGATGAAGCCTTGGAAAGGCTTTCTACAATAATAGAAGAAACAGCAGCCTACAAGTATCCATTGATCATCATGGGTGACATTAATGTTGATATTCTAAAGACTGACACCAACACAGCTAAATTAAATGAAGCACTGGCCAATTTTGACATTGAGAGACTATCTATACCTCCTACCAGAGTGACAAACACCACTTCAACTTCAATTGACTGTGTCTGTGCAAATCACTACACAAAAGATTTGGATGTTGAGGTAATACATACTGGCATATCTGACCATAAGGCCCAAATATGCAACCTCAAAATTTCACTGCCAAACTCAACTCAACCAGGTCAGATCATCCGACACTTCCGTGAGGAGAATATTTATCACCTGAAGTACCTCCTAGCAGAAAATAGCTGGCTCAAAGTTCACAATGCCATAAATGTTGACCAAGCCTATGAAAGTTTCTCCAAATCACTGACTGCAACTATAGAGATGGCTTGCCCAAAAAAGAAACGAAGACCAAGAAAGAAGAAAAACTTAGATATGTATGACAATAAAGACGCACTTTTACTGAAGCAAGCCTACCTGCAAGCTCTCTCTAAATTTGAACTGACAGGAGATATTGAAGACAAAGCAATCTGCACTGATGCAAAGAAAAGGTACGATCTAAAACTAAAATCCCTGTGCAAACAAGCAACTGTAGAATACATAGAAAAATCTGTTAACAAACCAAAAGCTATGTGGGATACAATAAATAAGGAACGAAAGAAGCAAGGACAAAGGGAGCCACAGATACAGCTGAAAGTGGACGGAAAGTTACTGGACGAGCCACTTGAAGTGGCAGAACAACTAAACAACTATTTCATAAAAGCTGCTGATGAAGCACTAAAAAAGAGTGACGTGACAAGAACTGCCAGAGCTAACCCTATCACATTCACATGTGACAAATATCTTTCAGAGCTGTCATTCACCAATCCTGAAGAAGTATCAAAAGTAATTAAAACATTTAAACCGAAGTGGTCTGCGGGACTGGATGAGGTTCCCTCACAACTTGTAAAAATCTGCTTTAAAGAACTAATAACTCCATTAACCAGCATAATTAATAGATCATTTCAAGAAGGACAATTTCCCAAGTGCTCTTAAATGTGCAAAAGTCTATCCTAAATACAAAAAAGGCTCTGCAACAGATCTAACTAACTATCGACCCATATCTCTAGTTTCCACTTTCTCTAAAGTAATTGAGAAGGTGGTCCTAGCACGATTAATGGATCATCTCGAAGCTAACAGCCTGTTAACTGAGAAGCAGCATGGGTTTGTAAAGGGGAAATCGACCACAACAGCAATAATCAGCCTCATGAAGAGTGTAATTGATCAGCTTGAAGACAAGAAACCGGTTACAGGAATACTTCTTGACTTCAGTAAGGCTTTCGATTCCCTAGGGCATGATCTTATCCTCTTAAAACTTGAAGCTCTAAGCATACATGGGACAGCAAAATCTTGGTTCCAATCATACTTGAGTGGACGCTCTCAAGTAGTTGAAATAAAGTCTACATCCAACAACATGGTACAATTTGTAAAATCCAGTCCCAAAGAAATAACAAGAGGAGTACCTCAGGGCTCTGTTTTGGGACCAGTCCTTTTTATTTTATTCATCAATGACATGCCACAACATCTTGGTAATCTGAGCACCTGTTTAATGTATGCTGATGATATTACTCTTGTAGTTAGCGGTGAATCAGCTGCTAGTTTAAAGGAAAACTCTTCCCAAAGTTTGAATAAGGCCTATCAATATTGCAGGGAAAACGACTTGGTTGCAAACACTACAAAAACCAAGCAGATAATTTTTGGAAGGAGAAGTGTCACACTAGGTATAGACAATGTAGTACAAGAAGAGAAAGTAAAACTGCTAGGAATGACGATTGATGCAAAGCTCACTTGGACCCCCCACATCGACAACTTGTGCAAAATAGTTTCCTCTGGCCTATACGCTGTGCAAAGACTTAAACAAATAGCTGATATCAAAACTGCCAAAACAGCATATTTTGGACTAATTGAGTCACATATTAGATATGGTCTAATTATTTGGGGTGGAACCTCAATCTGTACCATGGAACGAGTGTTGATCCTGCAGAAACGAGCTGTGAGGATACTTGCAGATCTGCAGCCACTACAGTCTTGCTGTACATCTTTTAAAGAGCTGGGAATAATGACAGTGGTCAACCTCTACATACGAGAAGTGATCATGTATGCCGAAAATCAAGATCCACCTCGTAACAGCAACGTCCACAGCTACCCCACCAGGAATGCTTCATACTTTGCAACACCACAACATCGGCTCACTCTATCCGAGAGACAACCCCTCTACATTGGCTGCAGACTCCACAACCATCTTCCAGATCAACTGAGAAGAATAAGAGGACAGAACCTGAAGAGAGAGCTCAGCAAATGGTTGGCGGAACGGCCTTTCTACAGCATAGCCGAGTTTTTCAATGACAATTGAACAATTGTATTTTGTGAAATATTTTGCATTGACTTAAGTATATTTTAACCTCTGACAAGCAATTGTTAACAAACTTCTTGTTATTCTGTACTTTTTGGAAAACAGTATTGACGCCTTTGTATTTCTCTACGATATAACAAATAAAGAGATTGATTGATTGATTGATTGAGTAATGGGGCTAGTTTTCTCTGGCGGTGTTTCAATCAGTTTTTCTGTCAGGGTTTGGCTGATTCCCCCAGTTAATCCAATTGCCTGAGAAGTTGTCGGATGGCTGGAATCCTCTGTCAGTGTCGGATGGCTGGATTCCTCTGTCAGTGTCGGATGGCTGGATTCCTCTGTCAGCGTTGTTGTAGACAGTTTTTCTTTCGGGGTTTCACTGATTCCCCCAGTCAATCCAGTTGTCAAGTGGTAGAGATCCTCTGTCAATGGTCTTGGTTTACTTTTTGCTACCTGTTGGGAAACATTTAACAAATTTTCTTTTTTACCAAAATGTTTAGGTTTTTTAATGCTGGTATAAGATTGGCTCTTTGGTTTTTGCTTGTCTTTATTTGTTTTACTGCAGACAGGGCAAGGGACCATTTTAATCTTATGCTGTTCCGGGTTGGGATTGTTTTTGAGCTTATCAGCTAGTTCCCTTACTGTGTGCTCCATTTCTTCTTGCCTCTTTCTTAGCTGTGCTACTTCCAAGAGGAGTGGTGTGGTCAAAGTAGTTAGTAAGATATCCATCGAATGTTTGAGTTTCCGAAGTGTCATAGCATTTTGGTGTTGGGGTCTCATTAGCTATTTCTTGTAGATGATGTTTTTCATCGTTCAGTTTTAAAAGGGATTTCTCCAAAATGCTTATCTTTTCTGAGTACTGTAAAATAAGGTGGCCTTGAGTTTGATCGTGTTCTTCAAAGATGTTTTGTAGTTCTACTTGTTGCAGTTTACTTTTTTCCAGTTGTAGAAGAGTGTCCTGCAGTTTTACCTGGAGAGCCTCGATTTTATTGATATATTTTTCCTCATTAGCTAGCAGATCTTCCAATTTAGCTTCCATACTAGCCAGGTTTGCTTTTAGGATAGAGTTATGGGATTGTATGTTCTGGTAGTCTTGCTTAAGTTGGTAATTTTCCAGCAACAGAGCATTTCCAGCCTCTGCAGCTAAAGTCAATGACGTTTCCAGGTCACGTTCTTGCGTTTCGTGTTCTTTTAATTTTGATTTCACCTCCTCAAGCTCTGGTATCTGACTGGTTTTCTTTGGTGAAGGAGCATCTTCCTCTACAGAGGGGTTATCAAGAGTCTTAACTGTTGTGCATTTAGTACAAGTCCATAATTTAACATCTGACTTGGTCATTTTTGTAAGTTTTCTCTCAGGTATATTGACACATGCAGCATGGTACCACAGTAGGCAGTGGCCTGTGCACTTTATACCAGCGTATTTGACTCCAATACCACACTCACCGCAGGGAAAGTTTGTTGGTGCCATTATATAAAAAGGATAGTCCAGTTTATATTAGGGGGAAAAGAAGTTATTACTACTATAAATTAATAAATGGTAAATTATAGCCAAGATTTCACTGTGAATTTTAATTATAGGATTGCAAGCTCTTGATAATTATTGTTGTTTATAATACTGCAGTACATGAGTTCTACTGTTTTTTATTCTAGATTTGGCAGACTTCTAGTGGTCAGGGTAAAAATATGTCAAATCAATAAAGGAAGCTGTTTTTTATACTAGATTTGGCAGACTTCTAGTGGTCAGAATTAGTCAGAGGTTGAAAATAAATGTGTTTGATTTATGGGTAATCAACTCCTTGTCAGCCAGATAGAAGCAGTACAGTGTTAGTTGTACTGCAGTCAGCTAAAAGGTGTTGTCGTAGCATAAGCACTGCTGATGCGGTATCTGGGTCAGCGGCCTTGTTACATATGGTGTAGCACTGCTGACACGGTATCTGGGTCAGCAGCCTTGTCACATATGGTGTAGCGCCTGTGAGGTTGTCTTGATGGTATTAAGATAACAGTGACGTGTTTAGTCGCTTATGTGTTGGCAATTTCTGCGACGTCACAGTCAACCTTTTGTTTTATTATTACTACTGCGATCTTGTTAAGGATAAAATTAAATGTAGTTTATTACAATGAAGTTGCTATAAGAAGAAGTTATTTTGTTCTTGAAAGTGAATTACTGACTACAAGATTGGCAGTGTCAGTTGCTTGTGTAATTTTTTTTTTTTAAGTTGTTTCTTGATGATAATATAATGTTGATTACTTACAAGTGTTCCAAGGTAAGATTTATGTGCAAGTAATAATAATTTGTTGGGGTATTACCACTTTAAAACACTACTTTCTTGGGAGACACTTCACTAGAGACTGTAGTCAGTCAGCCATTTTGTTTTTCGTGCCTAACTAACCACCCCTCCACAACGTCTGTGTGTATCCCCAACCCCAAGTAAATTATTGCTTTGCATTCAGACTAGTGACCTTGGCAAACAGCTGACCCCCCATAAATCTAGCCATTATATACTAAAATTTTTAGATTCAACCTAACAGCGGGACTGATCCCAGGTTAAGGACTAGTTCGTTTGTTGTACAGTATTGTTTGGTAGTGTTTCTGATGAGTGATTTCAGTGATCTATGTACCAGTGTGAAAGCTGTACCTTCACCATACATTTACTGTATTGCAGGAGTTCAGTAACTTGCTTGGCAGGTCGTTTGTCTGTAGAAGCCTTGGGGAACTCCTCAACATACTCTGACGATTTCTGACTTGATTTTTTGTTTGGTGTTGTTACTTATGTACTGTGTCTCAATGAGCTGTTTCTTGTCACGTAGATAACTGTGAAATAATTTTTCTGTTGTCCCTGTGACATGTAGAGCTCTTAATTTGATAAGTAATCTGCTATGACTGACAGTCAAAAGCTTTATTAAAGCCTAGAAATAAGGCTTTTTACTTTCTTTCCCGCTTCTAGTTTGTTAATTATGTGTGCTGTGAATTTTATCAGAGCAGTGGCAGTTGACCTTCCTTTTAGAAACTAATGCTATTGGTTTGTGAGTACAGTGGAGTCCCGCTAATCCGAACACGTGTAATCCGAACGTCGGTTAATCCGAACAGGTCCAGGAGGAATTATTTATAACGATAATGAAGAGTTATAGGAACTAATTACTTAAAAAATGAGAATGGGTGCATCATTTCGTACATAAACAAAGAAAACTTTAATTAAATAGACATACAATATTTTATTAAGACAAATTGTGTACGGTAAAGTACATAAATAATGAAGTTAAATACAGTACCAAATTGAAACTTATAGGTTAAGTATGAGTTAAATTACTGTATTAAGAAGTGAAATCAAACAAAAATTGGACGTACAGTACTGATATTATTATTGAGTACAATATTAATTGTTAAAAGACATAAATTCAGTTATTGTCTTCTGTCGCATTGAGGAGTCTATTGGATGACGCGTAGTTTCGTACAACTATTGAACGCGTGGACCCGTACAATATCCAGTACGCTCACATTGCTTAACAATAGAACTCTCACACTAAATACGGTAAATGTGCTTAGTATTCGCAAACACGTTTATTTGTCAAGAAATACAATGCAACAGTCAGAAAACATGTTTTAATAAACAATGTTGATAATTCTATAACAAAATAGACCCATCTCAAGTTTAAAACCGTATTTTTCTGTAATTCTGGCTAATCCGAACAATCACATAATCCGAATAGGGCTCGGTCCTAATTAGGTCGAATTAACGGGACTCTACTGTAGTTTGTTTTTCCGTAGGTGAAGGAGAAGTTTTCAAGAACTACTTTTTCTATTATTTTTAGAAAGTCGAGATGTGGGAAATTGTGTCCACCTTGTGCTGGTGGTTTCGCCATTTTTATATTTTGGATGGTCAAAGTCAAAATCTTTTATTGTCATCCAATTATATATATATATATATATATATATATATATATATATATATATATATATATATATATATATATGGCATTGAAAAAGGTCAAATCAATATTATTTATCTATTATAATAGTTGACTTAAGATTTACTATAAAAAGTACCTGCTTACAGTGTAAACAATATTAAATATCAGATATACTATTTAAGTATTTGATATATTAGAGTATCACTATTTTACATATTGGGCAGTTGGGCATAATACTCTACTGTAACATCCTGAACAGAATAAAAATGTTCTAAGTCTCCTCCAACAAAAACAGATCCGACTCTGACCTAAGCTCTGGAGGAATGGCATTAAACAATTTTATTGCAAAGTAATATGCTTGGTTTTTTTAAAAAAATCCTCAGGAATCAGAATTTTTCACTCCAAAAATCACCTAATAAATTTTTTGCATACGAAAAAATTTTGTTTTGTTTTTTTGTTTCAGCACCCCAAATACAATTGTATATGACAAATACAGATATAGACAGCCAAAATATGCTGTGAGGAGGACATTCTCATCAAGAAACTGTGCAAGCCTCTTAATAACAAATATACTGCTGTTTAACTTACCAGGTACCTTATTGATATGTTTTGAGAAATCAACGTGAGAATCAATCATAATTTCAGGAAATTAGTGGCAATGGCTGAATCAATTTTGTCCTCGCCTACAAATAATCTGAAAGCATTTCCATCGGAATTCCTCATCCTAAAGGCAACTCCTTTGTTGAAAAATCGTGATATTGGGTTAAATTTTGGTGAATGTTTAAGTGTGTGTCTAAACCTGTGGAATGAATGTGGGAGCAAATGGTAATATAATTTTATTTTATTATTGATTCTATTTATCTCTCCCTGATTATTAACACTTGTAGTCTATTTGTAAAAATTGTAAAACTGCAATAAAGAAAATTTTAATTTTTTATCTCTAAATGCTTTTTAATAGATTTTTTCTTAAATTAGGATAAAATTATGGAAAAATGTATTATTTAATATATGTTGAAGTATTGAATAAGTGTTGGTAACATTTATTTACAGTAATATTGTATCAGTAGACAGCAACATACTAGAAAATTTAAACTAGAACCTAATTTGTTACAAGGTAGGTCAGTCCATTGTTCTATATCTTTCTTGAGATATCCAGTGCAAAACAGGCACTCACACAGATATATACAGTCAGAAGAATTTTACTAGAACATTTTTTGATAAGCTAAGCAAACTACACAACATTTCTAGTTAATACCTGAATTCATTCTAGAGATATCACCCTGAGTTATAGGCCTTCCTAATGTTTAACTAAATTCCATGGAGGAACATACACGATCATCAAACTCTATCTTGTCTATATTCCTATAGCATATACATGGGGTATTCACAGCACCCCAGTAATGTAAAATGAGGGAAATTTTGGCTTAGAGGTTGGCAGTCCTGCTGACCTTGTACCTTCCCATTACATTACTGTCTTTGTGCTCAGCTGCTACTCAATAGTTGTTGAGGTTATGTTTTGACGTTGTTGTGAATATTGTCCCTTGGGGTGCTGTCAACACTCCACATAATTATGCGTTCATACAGTTTTGATTTTGTTATAATAAATGATTATTTGAAATATTTATATTGTAAATAATGATAATTTATAGAAATAGGCCATGAACAACCTGCACCAACAGAGAATATACAAATTATTGGTTGAACCTAGTAATGAAAATGAAGTGAATGATTCATCTGATGGAGAAAAAGAATTATGAACAAAATCAACCAGTTCATAACAGTGAATCTGAACAGTCAGACAGTGAAGAAAAGGAACATCCAATACCTGACAACAATGAAGAATATTGTGAATATTTTGTAGGTAAAGACAAAACTACTAAGTGGCATAAGTTTCCTTCAAATCAGAACACTCGCACAAGAAATCAAAATATTCTTATTCACTTACCAGATACAATGCCTTCTGCAAAGAACGCCAATTGAATGTTCTGATTGATAACATAGAATAACAGATCAAAATGTTATCAACATTTATATAGCTAAAGTTCAGCCTAACTACATGAATCAAAGACTTACTGATAAAAATCAAATACAATGAATAATTGGTCTATTGTTTGCTGGTTCCTTTTGTGGCGGCAAACAGTTTTTTTTAGATCTCTGAGAATATATAGAGTTATTTTCTACAGCAATGTCTCTAAACAGATTTTTGTTTATCTTACACTGTTTGAGATTTAATACTATCAATGACTACAATAGCCGCAAAAAACTAGACAACTTGGTCCCAGTTTGAGTATTTTTCAATAAATTTATTGTAAATTGTGAAAGTATTTTTTTATTATCAGAATACTGTACAGTTGATGAACAATTAGCTGCTGTTTTAAACAATATATTCCCAGCAAACCAGCACGATATGGTTTGAAAATTCATACTCTGTTATGCAAAGACATGATATACTTTGAATATGGAGATATATCCTGCTAAACAGTCTGTTGGACTTTATAAATTATTAAAGTCTGCCAAAGATGTTTTCAGATTAATTTAACCTTTACCTGATAGTGGTAGGAATATTACCACTAACAATTGGTACAGTAGTGCGCCACTGACTTCAAAATAAAAAGTTTAGCTTTGTGGGTATGCTTAGAAAGAATAGAGAGAGAGAGAATATCTTTATTTTACAATCTTCAAGATTGAAAATGGTGTCACTTAATATAATACATTTGTAATGGTAATTTCAGTCCAGAACTTGCTTTACATAGTAAAATTTGGCCAGTCCAGAAATTCACTTATGGTGTAGAACGGTTGTTGGAGCCACCAAGCTTGAAGTTTTTTCTTAAAGATAATTGGGTCAGCTCTCTTGATTGTGTCAGGCTTTGATTGAAAGCGACTACTGTGGTGAATCGGCAGAGCAAAGTCTGTGGCATTCCTGGTTTGGTAGGTGTGAGTGTCCATGTGGCGCTGCAGTTGTCTTGAGGATGTCAGTATTCCCATTTCTTTAAAAGCACTCCTGCAGCTGTCTCTCCAGTCAAGATCAGCCAGTATTCTTATAACCTTTTTTTGAATGATGAGAACACGCTCCAGATTGCCACTTGCCGTAGCGCCCCACAAGACAAATGCCATATCTGAGATAGGGCTCGAGCAGAGAGTTGTAAGCTGTTTTCACTGTATCCTCTGTGCCGACGTGCTTGATTCTTCTAACTGCAAAGATGGCACTACTCAGTCTGCCGCACAGTTTATCAACATGGTCCATCCACGATATTCTGTTGTCGACCACAACACCAAGATGCTCCACTGAATTTACAGAGTCAAGGTTGGGGAATCCTGACAATTGTTCTTTCAAGCTGCCAAGAGTCATTGCTTTCGTCTTTGATTCGTTATAAACAAGGTCGTTCACTGCACAGGACTCAACAGCAACACTCAATGCGATGTATGACTGTACTTCAAGTGCCTATCTATTCTTTCCAAAAATAAAAAAAACCGTATCATCGGCATACATTATAGTGTTACTGTAGGGTTTCATGTATGCTGGAAAGTCAGATGTAAAGAGGACAAACAGAACAGGCCCTAGGGCAGAACCCTGTAGTACACCTCTCTTTACAGGGAGTCTATTGGATCTATACGAGACCTTTATTCCTTTCATGCTCTGCTCAAGTTCAACCAGTTGGTCTCGATCCTTCAAATAGTTTGCAAACTATGACAAAGCAGTTTTCCTAAAGCCCAAGTATTCAAGCTTAGTCAGTATCATTGCATGATCCAAGTAATCAAAGACCTTTTTTAAGTCCAAGTAGAAACCTATGACGCTTTCACCCTCCTCGATCTTATTTATCATGTGTTCTACAAGATCTATGAGTGCAGTTGTAGTAGACTTTTGCTGGGTGAATCCATGTTGCCTTGATAAAAGTAAGTTATTTGCCTCCAGATGGACCGATATTCTTGCCAGTATTATTTTCTCTTATCAACTTGGATAATGTAGGCACCAACGAAATGGCTCTGTAGTTTTCTAACTTATGTCTCCTGCCCTTCTTATGTAGGGGTACAATTTTAGAGGTCTTCATTTTACTCAGAAATAGACCCTGGCCAAGGCTGAGATTGCAAACATGTAACAATAGAGTCAATAATTCATAACGGCAGTACTTCAGCATCACTGAAGAGAAATCGTCCAGGCTAGCAGATGTCTTGCTTTTCATTGAAGAGATAATCCCAAGTAGCTCTTTCCCAGATGTTGTCGCCCATGTTGACGTGGGACTCTCCACCTCCCAGTCTTTGAACTGAAAGCGATGTCCACCCTCTCCTGGATTCACCTTCAATGTCTCCTCTGCAATAGTGGTAAAGTAGGAGTTAAATTGGTTGGCAATATCAACAGGTTCAGTCAACTATAAATCTCCAAACTCTAGGCGTCTAATGTCCGCCAGCTCAGCTTTGCCTTTCCTCTCACTATTGATCACTCTCCAAACTGCTTTGGACATGTTGTCAGAATCAGCAATAAAAGCAGCACATGCCTCTTTCCTGAGGGTCCTAAGTTTTAAGTCATACAATTTCTTTAATTCAGATGATTTTTTTTTTCGTCCACTTAGTGTATAAGTATCTAGTGCAGTAAGAAATTGTTTCTTGAGGTGACTTGCTTCAGCATCGAACATATGCTTTACTGAGACGTTTGGTCTCTGTCGGAGTTTCCTTAATGGACAAGTAGTGTTAAGAGCTAGGGTGATAATCATTAAAAATACACCATATGCTCTGTTCAAGTTGTTACATTCCAAGACATCTTTCCAGGACTGCAACGAGAGGAAGATCCTTAGATTTTCCAAGGAGTTACTATTTATGCATCTGCCTGTTGATGAAATTTTAAGCGTCCTCTTCATCTTGAAATTTAATGTACATAGTTGCCCAGTGTGATTTTAGATTCTGGTATTAGTGATTTGGATATTTACATAATTTTATGCTCAGCAGAAATACAGAAGATGTCTATGAGGTGCTGCTGGTGTTAGTGAATCGTGTAGGAGGGAGATCCAACCTATGGATGTTGTAGGTCGCCAGAAGTTCCACAAGCTGTCTTCCTCCAGGAGATGGGATGATGGAATCTACGTTGAAGTCTCCCATGACAATAATAATATTATCCTGAGATATCCACATGTTGAGCACTGAGGAAAGAGTACACAGCGCAGTAGTATAAGATTGTTTGTCATTTTTTGGTGGACGGTAAATTCCTAGTTGGTAAATAGTTTCCATCTAATTAAGTTTGATTGTGACTGCTGATACCTCACATATTAAAGGAATGCTTATATTTTTAATATTCAACAATTCTATTTCATTCTCCAAGCTGATGTGTTTATAAATAGCCACTCCACCCTTTAGGATATTCTGACGACAAAAATGTACCGTTATTATAGCACATATATTTTAAATTTATATGGAGCAAATACTTTATAAATTAAACAACTTTTCGGAAATACTTGCTTTATTCCGAAATTTAAGTTCACCCAAAAGTTTACAAAGTTTACAAACTTTTGATTCAATTTTCTTCAAAATTCACTCAATCGAACAAATCTAATTAAGAGTCTGATTAAAAGGTATTAAAATTAAAATTAAACTAAAATGTATACTTCTCCAAAAATGGTTTAAATTAACAAAACAAAATAAAAGTTCTCTTCTCAAAATACTCAAAATTAATATAACACAAAACTTGATATTTACTTTATGACCAAAATTTAATTCACAATACTTCAAAAAATTGAATTAAATTTTCAGACGGGAAACTTTAGAAATTTTAATTGCAGTATTATAAAATAAAAGGTTATTAACTATACGCTGGTACGGGACTTACTACTTTGAAGATTACGGAGAGGCAGATCGCAAAATAAAACGCACTAAAAATTTAAATACTTGAAATTGAATTTACCCGCGATAAATAATTACTCTAAATCCCAACTATTGGGTTAGAGAAAGAAAACTTCAGCTTCGGACCGGTTAACACCTTCTCGTCGTGCTTCAAGACTTGACTGACTTACTTCTGTCCCTCTCCAGGCTTGCCGGGTCGGAACGTAGACCGATCAGCTGATTAACCGGTTCAAACTAAACAAACAATGTCCACGCACCGCGTCTAGTTAAACAGGAGCCTACTTCCTACCGCGATTCAGCATAAAGAATTAGAACTATGGTACATATTTTCCCTAGCCCGAAGCTGCAATCACGGTAGGAACCTAAACCTTTAAACACTCATCCCGGACTAAGTACAATAATATCCCTCCACATGCACACTTTTAAATAACAATTCTTTTGTACTTATCAATACGTGGAGGCTGTGATGTGTAGTCCGAGGGGTGATGTGGTTAGGAGTGTCCGACGTCCAGTGTGGCTCCCCAGGTAGCCATCGCAGAGGGATGTGGTAGGTGAGGAGTCGAGGCAGGTAGCTTCTCCAATGATTGTGCGGCCGGTGCAGTGCGGCGGCCTCGTTGATCTCGTGGTTGGCTGGCTCTGGTTCGCTAATAGCACTGCTACCTGCCTCCTCCAATCTAATAACAATTTCAGCCAGCGAGGCATTGAGCTCTTGGAGGACATTCCTTTTACAAAATATTCCCCTCCGTATAATTGTATGGCTGTCAGTCTTTCACGGTGTTCTTATTGTACGCCTGCGCCAGTGTCACGAATTGTAAACCATTACCAGATGTTGTTAATTACAATACAATCAATTTACAGGGATTACAATGGCACAAATAATCAATTGTTTACACACAATAAAACCTCATATAGTGATAAAAAAACAATATTACCCTGTCCTTCTACATTTGAAGGAACAGGGAAGAAATATCACTATCAATACAACTCATTGTATACCAAAAAATATTACCCTGTCCTTCTCTATTGGAAGGAACAGGGGACAACAACACCACAACATTACCAAAATTACCCCTGTCCTTCTACATTTGAAGGAACAGGGAAGAAAATATATCTCATGATATATCACAATACATCAGAATACATCTGTGTATTTACTTTCATACACCATTTAATGCCATTCAATTGTCCCTGAAAATTACATGGTTTACAACCACATTCCTATCACACACACTTACACTGGCATTTTATATTATGATTTCTCATCTTAGCCATACAATTGCTGAAATAAAAAACGTCATCACATCACCCTTTTATATTCCAATATTTATTTGTATTATTATAATAAACTACTGGACTCTCATACTTAACTTGTTTTGTGTTTTGGGCCAAATTAATACATAAGTATATAATCAATTCTTGAAGTTAATTTAGAAATAAATTATATTGTCATTTTATTGTTTTTAGACCCATCTTCAATTCCTTTTCAACAATATAATTGTCCCTGAAATATAAAACATACTGACCTTTTGCGCGGGGGCGGGGAGTTAATGTTTATTGAGTTCTAAAATTTCACATTTTGTATTTAAATTTTAATTTAGAAATTGTACCTTATTATTTGTTAATACTTTATGCACCTAAAAAAAAAAAAGAAAACAAGCTATCTTTATTTTAAAACAAAAAACACATTTTACCAGGATCAATATTTTCCTTGTTATTTCCGATAAGCATTTCACATGAAAATATTCAATCATATTGCCCAGTCCTATCTTTACTGCCGTGTCATAAACTCTTTTCACTTATCGGGCCCACTTAGTTTTCACTTATCAGAGTCACTTCGCTTTCACTTATCGGGTTTCACTTGTAATTAAACTTTACGATACGGACTCTTACTGAACAAATACTTTTACAAGGGGCCGAGTTATTCCAGCTTGATTACATCCGGACCTTTTTACAATTTTACACAGGACGCTCTCAACAATATTCCTATCTCCTGCCCTCATTGTTCTTGAACCTTTCATAACAGCAATATCTTGCAATATCTTGTTTTCAATATAGCTGTTTTGGGATAATGTTCCTGTAGCTATTGTACAAAAATAAATAAATAAATAAATAACCATAATTATTTTATAACCCCCTTTCGGTTACTAGCACTGGCCCTTATATTTAACTTCCGAAGGGACCTCGACATTTTTCTAAAATTCTAACGGTGTCGCTTTCAGAAGCATTTCCGCCCATAAAATTTTATTTCAAATATAATTCCTTTTTGAGCAACAGATCCACATGCGCTAGCTCCATTTTTATTTTAAAATAATTTTTTCCTTAAAATAAATCAAATATTCCAAACTCACAATATTATTCTAAGTCCTAAGTCTTACTCACTACACAAAAATTATGCAGGTTTATACACAATGTTCAAGTTCATACAAGTCTTATACAAGTTACACCACACTTTCATGAATTATACAAGTTTATACCAGTTTACAAGTTCTTTCCTGTAAATAACCTGTTGTACAAGTTTATGCTCAAAAAGAAATAGCAGATTCGCGCAAATTATGTACGTTATTATAGCACATATATTTTAAATTTATATGGAGCAAATACTTTATAAATTAAACAACTTTTCGGAAATACTTGTTTTATTTCCGAAATTTAAGTTCACCCAAAAGTTTACAAAGTTTACAAACTTTTGATTCAATTTTCTTCAAAATTCACTCAATCGAACAAATCTAATTAAGAGTCTGATTAAAAGGTATTAAAATTAAAATTAAACTAAAATGTATACTTCTCCAAAAATGGTTTAAATTAACAAAAAACAAAATAAAAGTTCTCTTCTCAAAAAATACTCAAAATTAATATAACACAAAACTTGATATTTACTTTATGACCAAAATTTAATTCACAATACTTCAAAAAATTGAATTAAATTTTCAGACGGGAAACTTTAGAAATTTTAATTTACAGTATTATTAAATAAAAGATATTAACTATACGCTGGTACGGGACTTACTACTTTGAAGATTACGGAGGCAGATCGCAAAATAAAACGCACTAAAAAATGTAAATACTTGAAATTGAATTTACCCGCGATAAATAATTACTCTAAATCCCAACTATTGGGTTAGAGAAAGAAAACTTCAGCTATCGACCGGTTACACCTTCTCGTCGTGGCTTCAAGACTTGACTGACTTACTTCTGTCCCCTCTCCAGGCTTGCCGGGTCGGAATGTAGACCGATCAGCTGATTACCGGTTCAACTAAACAAACAATGTCCACGCACCGCGTCTAGTTAAACAGGAGCCAACTTCCTACCGCGATTCAGCGTAAAGAATTAGAACTATGGTACATATTTTCCCTAGCCCGAAGCTGCAATCACGGTAGGAACCTAAACCTTTAAACACTCATCCCGGACTAAGTACAAATAATATCCCTCCACATGCACACTTTTAAATAACAATTCTTTTGTAGTTATCACTACGTGGAGGCTGTGATGTGTAGTCCGAGGGGTGATGTGGTAGGAGTGTCCGACGTCCAGTGTGGCTCCCCAGGTAGCCATCGCAAGAGGATGTGGTAGGTGAGGAGTCGAGGCAGGTAGCTTCTCCAATGATTGTGCGGCCGGTGCAGTGCGGCGGCCTCGTTGATCTCGTGGTTGGCTGGCTCTGGTTCGCTAATAGCACTGCTACCTGCTCCTCCAATCTAATAACAATTTCAGCCAGCGAGGCATTGAGCTCTTGGAGGACATTCCTTTTACAAAATATTCCCTCCGTATAATTGTATGGCTGTCAGTCTTTCACGGTGTTCTTATTGTACGCCCTGCGCCAGTGTCACGAATGTAAAACCATTACCAGATGTTGTTAATTACAATACAATCAATTTACAGGGATTACAATGGCACAATAATCAATTGTTTACACACAATAAACCTCATATAGTGATAAAAAAACAATATTACCCTGTCCTTCTACATTTGAAGGAACAGGGAAGAAATATCACTATCAATACAACTCATTGTATACCAAAAAAATATTACCCTGTCCTTCTCTATTGGAAGGAACAGGGGACAACAACACCACAACATTACCAAAATTTACCCTGTCCTTCTACATTTGAAGGAACAGGGAAGAAATATATCTCCATGATATAATCACAATACATCAGAATACATCTGTGTATTTACTTTCATACACCATTTATGCCATTCATTGTCCCTGAAAATTACATGGTTTACAACCACATTCCTATCACACACTTACACTGGCATTTTATATTATGATCTTCTCATCTTAGCCATACAATTGCTGAAATAAAAACGTCATCACATCACCCTTTTATATTCCAATATTTATTTGTATTAATTATAATAAACTACTGGACTCTCATACTTAACTTGTTTTGTGTTTTGGGCCAAATTAATACATAAGTATATAATCAATTCTTGAAGTTAATTTAGAAATAAATTATATTGTCATTTTTATTGTTTTTAGACCCATCTTCAATTCCCTTTTCAACAATATAATTGTCCTGAAAATAAAACATACTGACCTTTGCGCGGGGAGTTAATGTTTATTGAGTTCTAAAATTTCACATTTTGTATTTAAATTTTAATTTAGAAATTGTACCTTATTATTTGTTAATACTTTATGCACCTAAAAAAAAAAGAAAACAAGCTATCTTTATTTTAAAACAAAAAACACATTTTACCAGGATCAATATTTCCTTGTTATTTCCGATAAGCATTTCACATGAAAATATTCAATCATATTGCCCAGTCCTATCTTTACTGCCGTGTCATAAACTCTTTCACTTATCGGGCCCCACTTAGTTTTCACTTATCAGAGTCACTTTCGCTTTCACTTATCGGGTTCACTTGTAAATTAAACTTTACGATACGGACTCTTCTGAACAAATACTTTTACAAGGGGCCGAGTAATTCCAGCTTGATTACATCCGGACCTTTTTACAATTTACACAGGACGCTCTCTCAACAATATTCCTATCTCCTGCCCTCATTGTTCTTGAACCTTTCATAACAGCAATATCTTGCAATATCTTGTTTTCAATATAGCTGTTTTGGGATAATGTTCCTGTAGCTATTGTACAAAAATAAATAAATAAATAAATAACCATAATTATTTTATAACCCCTTCCGGTTACTAGCACTGGCCCTTATATTTAACTTCGAAGGGACCTCGACATTTTTCTAAAATTCTAACGGTGTCGCTTTCAGAAGCATTTCCGCCCATAAAATTTTATTTCAAATATAATTCCTTTTTGAGCAACAGATCCACATGCGCTAGCTCCATTTTTATTTTAAAATAATTTTCTTAAAATAAATCAAATATTCCAAACTCACAATATTATTCTAAGTCCTAAGTCTTACTCACTACACAAAATTATGCAGGTTTATACACAATGTTCAAGTTCATACAAGTCTTATACAAGTTACACACACTTTCATGAATTATACAAGTTTATACCAGTTTACAAGTTCTTTCCTGTAAATAACCTGTTGTACAAGTTTATGCTCAAAAAGAAATAGCAGATTCGCGCAAATTATGTACCGTTATTATAGCACATATTATTTTAAATTTATATGGAGCAAATACTTTATAAATTAAACAACTTTTCGGAAATACTTGCTTTATTCCGAAATTTAAGTTCACCCAAAAGTTTACAAAGTTTACAAACTTTTGATTCAATTTTTCTTCAAAATTCACTCAATCGAACAAATCTAATTAAGAAGTCTGATTAAAAGGTATTAAATTAAATTAAACTAAAATGTATACTTCTCCAAAAATGGTTTAAATTAACAAAACAAAATAAAAGTTCTCTTCTCAAAATACTCAAAATTTAATATAACACAAAACTTGATATTTACTTTATGACCAAAATTTAATTCACAATACTTCAAAAAAAATTGAATTAAAATTTTTCAGACGGGAAACTTTAGAAATTTTAATTTACAGTAATTATTAAATAAAAGATATTAAACTATACGCTGGTACGGGACTTACTACTTTGAAGATTACGGAGGCAAGATCGCAAAATAAAACGCACTAAAAATTTAAATACTTGAAATTGAATTTACCCGCGATAAATAATTACTCTAAATCCCAACTATTGGGTTAGAGAAAGAAAGAAAACTTCAGCTTCGACCGGTACACCTTCTCGTCGTGGCTTCAAGACTTGACTGACTTACTTCTGTCCCTCTCCCAGGCTTGCCGGGTCGGAACTTAGACCGATCAGCTGATTACCGGTTCAACTAAACAAACAATGTCCACGCACCGCGTCTAGTTAACAGGAGCCTACTTCCTACCCGCGATTCAGCATAAAGAATTAGAACTATGGTACAAAAAAGATGAAAACCAAACTGTAGTCACTAAGCCCAGTGGTTTAGCCATCTCAATATTGTTCTGGCCATGTTCAGTAACAAATTAGTAAATCAGGGGACATTGCGTGAAAGCATTATGGTTGAGTCGTCTGTCAATCTTATTTTTTATTCTATCTGTGTTTTGATGGAAGATTGTAAGCCCATTTCTGTCTGTCTGTTTTAAATTTTGTGAACAGCCTCTCGAGTACTATGCAAGTTCAGAGGTTTCACAACCTGTCTCAATAAACCCTTTGTTCCAAAGGATTTGTAAATATAAGTCAAAGGTTACAGAGAAAACATGACAATTTTTCTGATGTCCCTAAAAAGAAAAGAATAATTAGCTTATATATAGGTATGCATCCTTAATCATGTAACATTGATGAAAGCACTGGAGATGATTTCAAACCTGAAATCATATAATTTTTTTAACATGACGAAAGCCGGAGTCGACACTGTGGACAAAATGTGTGCTAACTTGTAGTGTTGCTCGTAAATGCAACCGTGTGTTTTTTTATTGTATTTTTTTAGAGTCCTTGACATTGCTGGATGGAATTAATTCATTTGTTATGTATACAACAAACAGTACAGACAATGCTATGAAAAGGTTGAATTTGTTCGGAATGTTGTTACTTCCTTGACAAATTTACAAAATCAGATGAAGGGCCATCACAAAAAACCTACCAAGGGAAATAAGACCAAAGCAGCTAAAGTGGCTAAGATGGAACCAGGCCCACCCTCTTGCTGCCAATGTCCGAGCATGTGGAAGATGTACATTATTTCCAAGAAAATCAGACAACAAAAACTAAATTTTTTTTTTATGTGTTTATAATCAGTTTATGTGCTTGAACCACATGGAAAATAATTTGTGAAAAATGTTAGGAGATCAAAAACCAGCAGAGCTCTTCACAAGCGGGGAAGATGTAGCTATAATAATTAACTCAGAATAAAATTATTCCTCGTGTGAAAATTTCCTATTTTGCATTTAAAAAGAAAAAATAGGTAATTTTCACGGTACTAAAACTATTGGTAAATCGAAAAATAACATTGCAATAGGGTGTGGTGCTAGCAACATTCCAGATCTGTATTAATGTGACTTTTAGACACGTACAGGGTGAGGCAGTGAAACGGCACGATTTCGATAGTGGTTGTAGGGCGCGGAGGGGGGTTGCGAGAGTGGGGGAAGTGACCTTGGGCGTCTAGAGTGGTGGAAGTTTCAGTAGCCATGGAGCGTTGGTCGAGTGCGCAACGTGCATATGCCGTAAAGGCATATTACAAAAACGCGGATAGTGTGGTTGGTGCTCAACGCGCCTTTCGTCGTGAATTCAACCTGCCGCCACGGGCTCCCGTGCCATCAAGGAAAGCCATTCTCCTTTGGGTTAAAACCTTTGAAGATACTGCTAGCACAACAAAGAAAAGAGGCGGCAGCACAAAAACAATCCGGACACCCGAGAACATTAATCGTGTGCGCGAAGCGTTGGGACGAAGTCCGCGAAAATCCGCGAGACGGCACAGCGCCGAACTTGGTCTCAGCAATCGATCAGTAAGACGGATTTTGAAGAGTGACCTTCACTATCATCCATACAAAATTCAGGTAGTGCAAGCCCTTAAACCAATTGACTACAATAACCGTATACGCTTTTGCCAGTCAATGCTTAACGTTATTGAACGAAATGAAGAAAGAGTGCATAACTTATGGATGAGTGATGAAGCCCACTTTCATCTTAGTGGGTACGTAAATAAGCAAAACTTCAGATATTGGTCCTCAGATAACCCGCAAGAACTTCATGAAAAACCTCTCCATTCTGAAAAAGTAACAGTCTGGTGCGCAATGTCATCTCGTGGAATCGTGGGGCCCTATTTTTTTGAAGATGAAGATGGCAAACACAGTGACGGTAAACTCTGGACGTTATGCTGACATGTTGACCATTTTTGGTCTGCCTGGAATTGATCGACATGATCCAGATGCTGAAACACTCTTCCAGCAAGATGGTGCAACAAGCCATACTGCTAATGTCTCAATGGAATTGCTCAGACTTGCATTTCCACGACGTCTAATCAGCAGGAATGACGATTTCCCCTGGCCTGCCCGTTCACCAGATCTGACGGCACCAGACTTTTTTCTTTGGGGCTACCTCAAGTGCAAAGTCTTCCAGGAAAATCCACCAAGAACAAAAGAAGACCTGAAGGAGCGAATTCGACAGGAAATTAACAACATTCCAGTACAGATGCTACGAAACGTCATGGGACAATTTCATCTCAGGCTTAGACAATGTGTGCAAAACCAAGGACGACACCTCACTGACACCATATTTAAAAAATGATTGTTTTTAAGTTAAATCTTTAATTTCCACTCTTGTACTTGAGATCCATGTTCAACCATTATGATTTTACTTGTAAATAAATCTTTGGTGGTTTTACAAAATCGTGCCGTTTCACTGCCTCACCCTGTATGTGTTGTAGGGATATACAAATAAATTATTTCAATTTTGGTCCGTTAAAATGTAATAATTTTAAATCATCTCACTGTTTATGATAATTAAAACGTCTTATGTCTCTGGTTTTTGCCTTGTACATGTTTTAGATTATCATTTATATTTTTATTATATATGTTGTTTTTATACTTTATATAAACTATATGTGTACTGATAATTATGTAAAGATGCTTTTGATATGAAAAGTAACAAATAAACCCAGAAACTCAGTACTGAAGAACCAAACCGAATGTAATGAAAGTCTTACCAGCCAGTACAACAAAGGAACCTCAGTACATGTTGAAATGTAAAATGATTTACTCTGTTTATTTAAAACATTTTATTTATGATTTTCTTGTTAACTGCCATCATGGTTACCCAAAAGACAAATGTAAAAATGCTTGTTTTATGGTTAGCCAAAACTCAACGGAGTCACATATAAAAATAATAAAATAAGTTTTATGCAAAATTTCATAATTAGGTAAGTTTGTTCCAAGATATAATTTGGACAGACTGGCGGATGGATATAAATGAATTTTCCAGCCCCTCAAGTCAATCAATCAATAATATCTTTATTCAAGACATACATAAAATGTACATGAATGCGTCATTCTTAATAAATAAATTAAAGGTGATGTTATATTAGTTGCACATATATACAATCCTTTTAATGTGGATTATTTTCAAAATTTTAACATAGTTGAAAATAGGTTTAAAATTATTTAAATCGTTTTTATTACCAAATCATAATTAATTCCACTAGACTTCAAAAATCAAAATCAAAATACATGGCTCTGGGAGTAAAACTCTTCAAAGTTATAACATGATAAAACAATTAAAAACTGTTTTAATTTATTTTTGAATTTAACACTACTGTTTTCATTCCTGATGCTACCTGGCAGGTTCACCATAAACTTAATTCCCATATAAGTTGGGCTTTGCTTAAATTTTTCCTTATTATGTTGTTTGATTAAAGTTTTTTTTTGTTTCTAGTATTATAATCATGAACATGTAGTTGTGGTAATTTAGTCTCATTATACTTTACATATAATACTGTTCTATATATATATATATATATATATATATATATATATATATATATATATATATATATATATAAAGAGAGAGAGAGGGGGGGGGAGAGGGAGGGGGAGGGGGAGAGAGGGGGAGGGAGGGGAGAGAGAGAGAGAGAGGGGGAGAGAGGGAGAGAGAGAGAGAGAGAGATGAGATGGTTGGCCGAAGCCCAGCGGTCCCTCCTCCACCCCTGGTTTAAGTCGGAGACTTATTCACCAGGCCGCTTTCCTGAGTTCCTCTTGAGCCTTCCTCTTGATTACTCTTGGTCAAATCTAGGAAGGCGCCAACAATGTTGTATCCCTCATCTAAGTTCTCTAAAATGTGTTCAATATAATTTATTAATGCTGTTAATGTGGATCTATTTTTCCTGTATCCATGTTGATCAATGTCAAGTAATTTATTGTTTTCAGAATAGTCAACTAATTAAATCAGCACACACTTTTCAAATATTTTAGATAAGGATGGTTGAATAGCCAATGGTCTGTAGTTAAGAGGATCAGTACAATCCCCTTTTTATTTACTGGTATTACTTTTGAAACTTTTAATTGAGAAGGATATATTCCAGTTATGAGTGATGCATTAATTACGTGTAAAAGAGGTTTAATTAGTGGTAATTTCGCTTCCTTAACAATTTTCATGGGTATGTCATCATACCCTGCTGACCACTTAGGTTTTATTGAATCAATTATCTTATGTAGAGTCTTATCATCAATTGTGTTACAAATAAATCTGAATTCTGTTACTTGCTGTAATCAAATCCTCTGTTTGAACATCATTTTTACTTAGATTAGGGATAACATAAGTATCAACCATTTCAAAAAAATTTTTATTAAAAATATTTGCAACTTTGTATGGATCCTCTATAAGAATACCATCCTTTTTAATTACATAACAATTTTTTGAGATATTTCTTATGTGCTTTCATAGTTTTTTTAAGATTTATATTACTCTTATCTTTCCTATACTGCTGATGCATGTCAATAAGCTTATCATGCTCATTAACAATTTCATCATCTACCCACTCTTTATTTTGGTTTCCTTTTGTAATTTTAATCAGAGGAAAATGAAATCAAAATAATACTTGAGCAAGTTGTAAAAATAAAGAAACTTATCTTCAACAGAACTTTGGTAAAGTTTGGTCCAGTCTTGCCTCTCCAAGTCGTCCTTAAACAAGTCAATTTTATCTTTTCCATACTTTCTATCCATTACTGTTTTTTTTTTTTTTTTTTTTTTTTTTTTTTTTTTTTTTTTTTTTTATGACCTCTTTTATTATATTAATGTTTACTATTTTTAAAAAAGTTGTGCATCATCTCCTCATCTCCCCTCGAAATGTGCACAATGCTAAATACATCTAATACCAAAAAATAAAAAAATCTGACAGTAGGTGATATAAAAATCTGGTGTTATTTATTAGTATTTAGTATTATTATTTATTATAATCTAGGTTAATTTATTAACTATTTAATTGCATAGTTACAAAATAACCATCAAGCTCACCAAATAACAATAAAATCACATAGTAAGAGTATTCAATTAATCCTCAGTAAGTAACAACATTCAGACACAACATATTTGTAAATTGTTGATTTATTCACCTTTTTCCCAGTTAAGCACAATGGCAACCTTCAGTTTTATTTTAGACTGACCGGTTTAAACCATTTTCTAGAAGCTTCATAGTCTTTCCTATAGGATTAAAAATCCAATATTTTTTAGTTTGACTACTAGGTAACATGGTAATGCCTAAAGATTTAGCACCTAAACCAGCCATAGTGGCAAACTGGCACTCTCCTTGTTCATACAAAAAAGTCAACAACCTGTAAAATTTAACCAAAGCCATTAAAAATTACTTTAGTTGTCAAAATGCCAAAATATACTTAAATATCTAGTTTCATAAACTGTATGTCTTATCCTAGTGGCAATTGGTTGTTACATGTATATAAAATGGTTTATTTAAGGTGTCAAAGTAATCTAATGTGTAATTTTTCAGAAAGTCATCATTAGATTTTGATAATGGAAGACTTTTTGAAAACGCTTGATAAAGGAATTATATTTGGACACGTCAAGGGGAGTGATTTCCAGACTCTTGAGACTGAGAGACTAAAGCAAGAGGAAAAACTCAAAGAAGAATTTAAAAAAATAGAAAAATTAAGGAAAGTAGAATTGGAAGAAAAGGAGTTACAAGAACTTGAAGATCACTTGTTGGCTTTAGAAGAACAGAAGTTTGACCTTGAATTCAAACGCAATCATTGCCTAATACAGGTAATATATAATAAGATTATATTTTCAGATGTAGATGTTTAAATTTTTATTTTATTTTTCAGAACCATCTTTAATACATTTAATTTAAATAATTTTCTAAATATAAAATTTAACAAAGAATAGTGCCAGCAATAAGGAAACTTAATTTAATTAACTAATTACAGTAAATACTTTGTAGTATATGTCAAAATAAACATGTTTTTTCTTTCCTGTGAATAATTTTAAATGTGTGCACTTACATTTAAATCAGTGACATTATCTTCATTCATCATAAACTGTTTGTATGTATTCAATAAACAAACAGCCACTACACAAACAACAAACTACAGCTGACATGATTTAGTGAGAAATGGCATTTAGGTTTGTTGGCACTGTTAGAACCTTTGGACAAACACCAAGTGCATTCTGTTGTAGATTGTAGAAACTATATTGGATATGAATGTTGCGTTTAGCTCCAGTTCACATTCCGCTTAGTGCAATGTCTGAAATCTGACACTGCTTCAAACTTGACTCCTGGAATCTGGAGTCATGTCCGTCTGAAGAGATCCAAAAGTTAGTGACAAAGAAGCTCAAAACGAACTCTTCAACATCAGACTCACATAGAGTACAAAATCAAGTATAATCTAGGTGAAGAGGTGTTCAGATTGTCTAATCAGGTGCACAGTTGAATGTATTGAATACTTCTGTCACATAGGTGTCTTAGCACTGTTTTAGCACTTGGACATAGGATATTTAACAGCAAATAAACATAAATTATAAAAATGGCATTCCAGGAACATCCAGTGCTCTTGAGATACTTTTGTTCAACACTTGAGAGCATCACTATTATGTTTTATATGAATTATTTAAATTTCATATAAAAATACATTTTAATCAGGGCAGTGAATATCTTTGTAATGTAGTTTTTGTCTCTAGAATACCTCGCATAAGTCTGTCGGCCGAGGAGGTATGATGAGACAGCTGATAAAAGAAAAGGAATTGATTGGCAATACGATAAAAGGACGTGGTCGTTACTCTAAAAGTCAATGCCAACAGATGGCTCAGAATCCAATATTCAAGAAAGAAGAAATGGTCAGAAACTTCATCCGTCAGGGACCTGTAAGTAATATTGATTATTGGTTAAGATTTAATATATTTTTATATTACATGAGATCAGGTATCATCTATATGAAATGTACAACTAAAATTTTGTTTATCAACTAAAAATACTGATGCGAACATTGTACATATATGACAAATAAATTTATCTCCCATCATGAAGGCAATTCCTGTTCTCCAAGTTAATGGACAGCAGCTTGGTTGATCGAGTTTATTGCTGTAACCCTCTGAAAAAATATGAGAGGACACTTGTTAGTAATATGTGTATTGTTATAGAGACCACTCCACAATGATAACTTCGGTCAAATTGTTTGTTTCTGTTTCAACTTCTATATATTGCATTGGCTAACATCTGATAATGGGGGCAGCATACTTTTTCATAATCTTTTAGATTATAATGGACATTACATAAAAAATACAAATAAAAAGAGACAAAGAAAATAGGTATAATTGGTTAATGGATATGTAGTACATTCATCATTTGTCTTCTAGTTACACAATTTCTCAATTGGACACAGTAACCTGTGTATTTTTGACCTTTTGTGGTAGGGTATTATGAAATTTTTCTCACAAATTTTTGTGAAGGCTTAACTGTATCATCTCCCCGATAAAGGCAGAAATTCATAAGTGTGTAACTGATGAATTATGGTTATCTATCAAGAACAGGTACTTATTATTTAAAAGATTGTTGGTGATGAATTGTAAATAAACCATAAAAGTTAATACACCTGATGAGACAATGAGAATGTCTCTTTACCTAGATTACACTATATTTTTATATAATGTAGTCTAGGTAACCCTGATGTTGAAACTATGTAAAGAGTTTGTTTTGAGCTCTTTATTACCTACTTGTTTATCTCTTCAGACATGATTGTAGATGTCAAGTCTGTGACAGTGTCAAATTGCAAATGCTGCACCAAGAGGAAGACGGATTGGAGTTAAACTCAACATTCACAGCATTATTTTGACCTAGATAAACAATATTTAGGCTCTACTGATATGCAAATACCATTTTATATCACACTGACTACAACCATGAATTCTCCCCACAATCATCAGATCGCTACAAAAAAGAAAAAGTAATATTTTATACATTATGCCAACCAGAAATATTAACACATTCGAGTCTATGCTCGAGCCAGACTCGAGCGCCATTGTTTAATCACCCGGCCGGCGCTCGAGCTCGAGCGTGACTCGAGCACAGCTTTGCCGATTGATAGACGGAGTTGCCCGAGTGATATTCGAGTGCCGTCTGTTGCATTAGAAAGCCAGCTTTGTTGGTTAGTTTAGAAAAATTCCGCTAGGCGCTACTACGTCATACCCGCTTGAGGCTTTTGTTTAGCGACTGACGTGGCCTGGCGCGTCGTCAGTCTGTCTACGACAACAATCATGGAGAGGCGCGCATTTCAAAAAAACAATGGAAGAGGGCAGTATATTAGCTGAATTAGAGTTAGATACGGGCTCTGATATTGTTGATGACACCGATGATGATCCGGATTTCAGCAGGTTCTACTGCATGGACTGTAATGTGGCACTCTGTGTACCTGACTGTTTCGAAGAGTATCACACTAAAAAGGATTTTGTGTGATTTTTTTTTAGCATTTGAAATTTTTTTGGCAATTAAAATTATGTTTAAATATGTATATAGTAAATGCCTTTAAACAAAATGAAATTACTTGTTTTATTTATTCAAAAGTTAGTTTTCAAGTAACACAAGACATGCGGGAGTTTTTATTTTTCTTCAAAAAAGGTAAGTTTTGAAATTTAAAAAAAAATTAATTCGATTTTATAGGAATAAAGTTTTACATATCAATTTAAAGAGGAAAGATAGAACTTTCAAGAAAATATAATATCATAGACATAATATTAAACAGTTTTCTAAAAAACAAGTTTGAAAACCCATTAATTTATGCAGACCAGGCTATAAAAACAGCAAATAGCGAGCCAGACTCCAATGTGTTAACCCTTACCGAGCCAATGACGTTACTAGACGTCATGCCTAAACTAGCGCTTAAAGCCAACGACGTCCACTGACGCAAAATCAATTTTTTATTTTAATATTATTTAAAAGCATTTCTGGGTAACAAACTTAGTAAAAACTGTTAAACAAGGTTTATCTAAACAAGAGACAACCGTTCGTGTCTATTTTGAAGGTCACGGCTCTTGTTCGATCGACAAAATAGCGGGCGCGGCCGGACGTTCATAGTCTCCCGCAGAGCCAACTACATCTACTGACGCGCGCTCAGTCAGCCTGTAGTTTTCCATGAGGTTAGATGTTTATTCGCCCTTCCATTTCCGATCCGCGTATTTATCTTTTCAATTTTGATGTTAATCAATATTTTTGATCAATGTGCAGTGTAGTTTATGTATTATTATCGTGATGTAGGGCTTTAATGTCAAGTTTATTTTTTAGTTCATTGCTTTTATTTAATTTGTATCAAATCAAATCAAAGAGAACTTTATTCATATACATCAAGTACAGAATATGTGTCAATATGTATGTAAAAATTTTATCTAGTTTAAAACATGGATAAAGATAAAAATGTCATGTCCAGTTTAAAAATTCCTCGATGGAGTAAAACGTCCTGTCAGCAAGCCATGCACTGAGATTCCTCTTCAACGCTGACTCTCTTGTTATGCTCTTGAGGTGTCTTGGTAGGAGATTGTAAAATTTTGCACCTGTTTAAGATGGCTTCTTGGTAGTCATGGTGAGTCGATGAGGTTGTAAGACGAAGTCTGTCACATTGCGGGTTCCATATGAATGAATTTCGCCCAGTCTATTGTAATCAGTGTTAAATACATGTAGAATGGTTTGTTGTATGTAAAGAGCCACCTCTGTCTGAATTCCAAGGTCTTTGAAAGCACTTCTGCATGAGTCAAGATGATTTAGACCTGCCAATATTCTTACCGCTTTCTTTTGAAGTTTTAGAACTTTAGTCATATTTCCTATACTTGACCCTCCCCATATTATCAAACCATACCTCACAACAGACTCAAATAGGGCAAAATATGTGACCCTGGCCGTTGACAGATCTGCAACAGACCTTATTCTTTTTACAACATACAGGGCAGTACTCAGTTTCCTGCACACCATGTCCACATGAGGGGTCCAGGACAGATGTTGGTCAATGATCACTCCCAGGTATTTGGTCTCGTCCTCTACTTCCACCATTGGCAACCCCTCGGTTAAGTTTGCAGCTCTTGTAAACAGGATTTGTTTAGTTTTGCTGTCATTTAGTGCAAGATCGTTCTCCTGACAATATTGTTTTGCCATATTGAAAGCAATGAAGGCCTGACAATCTAAATCATTAGGGCCTTTTTCAGCAAGTATAAGAGCTGTGTCATCAGCGTACATTGTGGTGTGGGCTTGCTCCTTTAGGTAATCTGGGAGGTCATTTGTTACCAATACATACAAGGCTGGACACAGTACTGAGCCTTGAGGGACCCCTCTTGTTATATTGAGGGGTTTTGACCTAGCATGGTAAACTGTGTTATTAGCTGTATATTTCAGCTCTACTAGTTGAGTCCTGTTCTTCAAATAACTATTGAACCTGTTTATTGCATTGCCTTGGATTCCTAAAGTCATCAGCTTAGTAAGAAGTAAATTATGTCCCAGTGTGTCGAAAGCTTTACTTAGATCCAAGAAAATAGCAGATGCTATTTTTCCAGTTTCAATTTGGTCAATTACATTCTCGAAGAAGTCAGTGATAGCTGTGGTTGTAGATTTAGAGGATAAAAATCCGTGCTGATGTTTACTGAGCAAATTATTGTCCATGAGGTGGGTTATTAATCTTGTTAAAGAAATTTTTTCAAATATCTTGGAGATGGTTGATACAAGAGATATTGGTCTAAAGTGGCCAGCTTCTGTGCTTTGTGGTTGTTTCTTAATAGGGATTATTTTGGCAATCTTGAGGTCAGCTGGAAAAATACCCTGAGCTAAGGACTTGTTCATAATATCAGAGGCAGTGTAATTTCATCAACACAGTGCTTAAGTAAGATAGATGAGACATCATCTATGCCTGCTGATGGCTTTGATTTCATTGCCATGATGGTTTTCTTAACTTCTGCCTGTGTAGTGCTATGAATAACAAATTCAGGTGCATTGGTAGTGCATTGAGGCTTCCTTGAGATATCTGAAGTTTGACCTGCTTCTTTTAGTGTTATCTCAGCTATAGTTGTAAAATAAATATTTAGGTGCTCAGCTATTTCGAATGGATTGTTTAATTTGTTGCCATTGACTGTCAATTCAAGTGGAGTTTCCTGTTTCTTCTTATGGCGTTCATTATTAATTGTGTCCCAGACTGCTTTTGACCTGTTTTCTGAGTTGCTTATGCGGTCTACTATTGCTTGCCTTTTTAGATATTTCAGTCTCATATCATAGACTTTTTTCTTTTCTGCTGTTTGGGTTTTAGCAGCTACGCAACCTGTGGTTTCTTCTCTATTTAAGGCTTCTAAAAACTCGGTCTTCAGTCTTTGAGCTTCTGGATCATTAAAGTGACAAGCTCTTGCATTACGCTTTGCTTTGGTTTTTTTATAAAGACATGTTAGGTTCATTGCAAAGTTAAGTATTTGGCTAAAATTTCTAAAAGCAGTGTCCACAGCTGGTGCATTAAGCACTAATTCCCAGTTAAGTCCCTTTAAGTAGTCACTCAGTTATTAAGATGTCTTCTAATTGAATAAGTTGTGGGAACAGGTGATTTCTTCAGATTCGTTGAACACAGCTGTGCGTTGTGATCCGAAAGCCCTGTGGTCAAGACATCTACTGTGACTTCTGGTAAAGGGATGTTGGAGCAGACACAGTCAATTGATGTTGATGTAGTGCTGGTTACTCTGGTAGGTGGCAGTGATAATCTCCTAACACCATATTGTGCAAGAGCGTCATTAAGTTTCAAACAGAGACTGTCTTGAACTAGGTTGTCCACGTTTATGTCGCCAATTATAATGCTTTGTTGAAAGGGGATTGTGTTCAAGATCTCTGTTAAGTGATCGATTGCCTCATCCAAGTTCCCAGATGGTGGTCTATAAACACCCAACACATAGATGCTCTTTTGGCCTTCTTTGATTTTGATAAGTTGGGTCTCACATATCATCTCTAGTGCTGGGATTGTATCAATCCTGTCCACTTTATTTCCCAGATTTAAGTGTTTATATATGGCTACACCTCCTTTTTGATGATGAATCCTAGAGAAACTTCCTACCAGTTCATAGTTAGGAATGTTGGTATTTTCAAGAGCATCATGTTTTAGTCCGTGCTCCGTTAGCACAACAATACTAGGGAGAATTCGTCTAACAAGTGGTTTAGTCTGTTCACTTTATTTGAGATGGAGTTGATGTTCTGATGTAATATAGTCAGTTTACTTGTGTCATTAAATTTCTCCCCTGTGTTTCTATGCAGTACATATATAAATTTTTACTATATTCTTTATATTTTCTCTAAATACAAATTACTATATGCTTGTTTTTTGTAAAATATAAGAATAATTGTGTTCAACTATTGTTAATTTTATATATGAACACATAGAATGTCAAAATTAAATTTTTTCAGTGAAATTATGATTTTACCATTTTTTGGCTGTAAATTAACAATAAAGAGTGAAAAAAAATATTTTGTCATTTTTTTACCTCTTATGTTATAAGAATTATTGTATGTATGTGGGATTTTTTTTATTTTTAAGGTGTATGGCTCTTAGGAGTAGTTTTGGTTATTTATTTGTGGCTCGCTAAGGGTTAAATATGTCACAACCTGTTTAGTGCTGCTACCTAGGAGACATTACAAATAAATAGTAAAAGTTTCATGGTGAGACTGTCTCATCACTGTTGATTGTAGCATCATTAATACTTGTGGTTCACTCTCATCATAGCATGTTAGTAGGTTAAAGAGAAACCGTGGCCTTAATAATTTAAATTAAACAAAAATCTAAAAACAAAAGAGCAATATTTTTTTTATTTTAAGAAAGTGTTATAAGTATACTACCAATAATTGTAACTAGGCACACTGAAAGAGAAATACGTATTTTATTCATGGGCTGTTTCTTTTTATATTATTACTACAAGTCTATGGTATTTTAGTTCAATTAAATATGTTGTAAAATTGTCATCTCCAAAGTTTATTTAATACCTAACTTCAAATTTAAAAGAAACAAAACCGATATATAAGATTTACTCAAAATTGTTTTGTTCATTTTAGAAATGCAAAGTTTATATAGATTAACACCTTCACTGCGACATAAGTCATGTACTGACTTTAGGATAGTGGGAATAGTAGTGGTGTGTATGTCTGCTGCAGTCAATGTGTTAAAAAATATATTTATATGCATTTGTATATAAACAATGTAAAAATGTAACACAAATAATTTCATCTCCCTATTCTGTATAATACCTAACTCACAATCTATCAAAACACAAATTCAATACATGTATTTTATTCTACAGGTTTTGCTAATTTCTTAAATATACTGTATATATGGCTTTTTTATTTATTTATATTTTAATAAGGGATGAGTCCAAATCTATCTACAAAGTCCTAAAAGGACCTTTACACCTCCAGTTCTGGTCCTACCAAAAGGCTTTCAGAGACTACCTGCTGTTCCATTCTCGGAAAGAAATTTTTTATGGCTTGGCACCCAGCATACTGTAGTTTTTCTTTGTCAGTTCTATTTTTGGATTCCTGCATTCCCATATTATCTCATTGTCAGGGTAATGCATACTAACATCTGAAGACTCTAGCCATTTAGATGCTGTATTTTCTACTTTTGGCTACCACACAAAAGCTGCATATGTGACCATTGGTTTTATTATGGCTCCATAGATCTAATATATCATCTTGAGTTTTAGTCCCCATTTATATCCAAAAAGTCTTTTACAAGCACCAACAGCTTTTATTGCTTTGGATATTTTCAATGTGAGGATTCAATGTGAGCTTATTGTTTAGAACAACTCCTATATACTTAGCCACATTGGAATACACTATTATAGCATCTTCCAGAAAAGGTTTAGCTAGGTCAAAGTACATGTTTTCATGGGTTTCCCAGACCCTCTCCATGACATCAGTGGTTTATAATGTTAAGGGCTTCTTGAGTGAGTGCTCCAAAGCACCTTTATTTCTTCTCTTGACCATAACCTCTAGGTCACCAGCAGAATATTGTAGTTTTATTTACGTAATAAAATACATGTAAACATATTATTTGTAAATTGATAAAAAATACTTAAGATCCGGTTTATAATTTTTTAGGTGTTTTCCTTTATTGTCATACTAACAAGGTAGGAATATGACACTAAGGCTTTGCTGAGGTTGCATGCAAAATTTCAACGTTACAGCTTATTTCATTCTCTTTTGGACAGATAGACAGTCAGATAATCATACAAAAAATAAATTTTTACATACCCAGGTATACAAAATAAAAATTATATCAGCATACTGATTGATAGGCTTTAATGACACTCAGCCAAATTTCATGGTTGGACATGCACCATCGTAAAATTCATCCTTGTCTATGTAGAAATGAAATTTCATGCAAAATTTAAACATTACAGATGACATGTTTTTCTTGAGATATCTTGCCACATGATACATTCACATTTTTGTCCCTTAAGTTAGCTTTTATAACAGAGTGTTTAAATAATAAAGTCCAGTCATCTTAAAAGGGATTATCAATGCAACAGTGTGCTGAAATCAAATTATGTTGCCTACTTTTAACATTGACTTTCAACCTTGTTTTTTTTTTCCTTTTTACTGTATGAATAAAAGTCACATGTTGAAACCACATGTATGAAGGTATGCACTATCATAGAACTCATTGTTGCCTTTATTGAAATGAAGCTTTATGCAAAATTTCTAGTCTATTGAACAGTTTGTTTTCAAGGGCAGATAGACAGACAAATAGACGAACATTTTTCAAATTCCTCAAAGGACAGTCTTCGCTGACACTCAGTCAATTAATTATATAATGTTAATAAGTTGTATAAAAATTATTCAACAAATAATAACAATACTAGCTCAGAATAAATCCTTCGGTATTTATTTTTGAACAGAACGAGAAAATAAATTTTCTGAAATGGGTACACCAATAATAGCTTTATATTCATCAGCCACCACCACAGCACCCTTAATGAAAATAAAAGGAAACTACAATATTTTTTAACTTTGTAACTATATTAGTTTTATCATAAGTGGATAATATTTACTCCTTCAAAAGGTATATAATACCTATGATTACTAGTTTGAGGGTTAAAAATAGATGAGGGAATCAGAAACACCAGTGGCTGGCAGGGTTAGATCATCATCATCATCAGAATGGAATTATGGAAGTTTTGTTTTACAACTTTTGAATGAGCCACATTTATTTTATTTTTCTAAAATGCATGTTAAGTTTATGAATTGTTATTTATTTATTAAATCCATTGAGATGCCTTTGGTTTTCTGGAAATCAATTTATGTCCCAGGATACTTTTTTTTTTTATTATAGTTTATTTATACTTTGAGTAAATGATAATAACACTCAAACTCCATGTAAAGATACGTGATAAAGATATATACACGTACTGTAGAATAACATAACATGGACACCTAGGGCTGAAAGTGTTATATTGCAATACTAGACTAGTTAACGATAATGTTACTTAGCCATAATAGACTAACCAAATTACACAATGTTAAAGGGCAATATTGGACTAGATAAAGTACACAATGTTAATAATAATCCCAGCCCTGCATGAAGATTCTTGGTAATTATATTTACACTCCTTGTAGTGTTTTATTGTACGCCTGGGGCTAAAAGTGTTAATGATCTAACATTTAAAACTGTATTGTGTATGCCATAAATATATCTTTTATTCCTTTTTCAACTGCGAATAGTATTCCTAAAAATACAGAAGTTGTAGATAAAAATATGTTCATAAGTACATAAAAAATTGTTTAAAGTTGGATTTACAGGTCTAAATTAATTTTCATATCCATTAATTGTCGCTCCGTAGAAGAATAATATCAAATTTAATGTAGCTCCTAAAGGGTTAAAAAATTGTCATATGACATCTATATTCATTTTGTGGTTTTTTTATGCACAGTTTAGAGGAGAGGCCTTGCAGAGTAACAACTACCAGATGCAGGTCTGGCAGGAAAAGCCTTTCACACAAGTTTCTTCCTCTTCGTGTAAGTTGCTTAATAATAGCTTCTTTTGTAAACATACTTATGTTTTAAGATAATGGGAAACGCCAGTGCAGCAGAAAAGACAGTTGAGGGTGTGGTCTAAAGTCAACCAGAGATATATCCCACCAAACAAAAAACAAAGAGCCAGGGACATTCTTAATCTTTAAATTTATATAATTAAATAAATATGAGAGCTGCTCTTAATCAGATGCTATACCAGGTGTCTTAAAAGATCCAACAACCCCCCCCCCCCATCCCACTTAACTTATTAACAGAGATGAAGTGATTTACTTTGTAGGTTTTATAGGTAGGTTAAAATTTTAAAGTAGAAACCCCTAGCAAACAATCTCATTTTAAAGGTAATAAAAAAAGAAGAAGAATGGCACAAACTAGAAGTCTCTAATGTTGCTAATCAAATTCAGTAGCTAATTAAAGTTAGATTTGTTTAATAAAATCCCATCACTTGTCGATTCATTTTGTAATGAAAAATGGTAAAAGTCTTGAAATCTCTCCTAACTTTCATTCAGTTGAGATGCTCAAAATGGCTACCATGTACTACTCCTTGACAAAAATAAAGCTGGATTCAAAACTCACATTTTGTAAGATTTCACTTGTGATGACGTGGCAGGCTCATAATAGTAATAATAGTATTTCATTATTTTCCAGCTAGCAGAAAATTACTTAAGGATATCCTGTGTTTACAGTATGTTTACGTTTACTAAAACACGTCTATAAAGACTGTGAAAATAAGCTAAATTTAACCAAATATATTAACAAATTTTAATAAATATTTTAAAACATGAACATATAACCTTTTTACCAATCATTAAAAGGAATTGACTTTAAATAAATATTTGTATTTATTTCTGTCAACAATGACAAGTTACTTCCAAAAAAGACTATAATACATATCAAAGTAATTATATTATACCATAGCATATTCATGGAAATTATAATAATGGAAATTTAATAACACTTAAACTTAAGAGAATTAAAAAGATTCAAATATGTAAGAAATTCTTGGATACATTATGTAATGAAATTTAAACTGGCACAATGAGAGCATTTTTGCCAGATGTGAAGCAATATGGAAACAAGGAAAATGGATTCTTCCTCTATTGGCCTGATCCCAGCCGTCTTCTCTTCTGGTCTCAGGTTTAAATTGCTTTAGTTTTTTATTCCTTCAACCTTATCAGTCATTGTAGAGCACAGATACTTAGTAACTATCTTACCTTTTTAACCGCCGTGCCCGAGATATGCTGTGCAACTGCAGTTATTTTGAACAACCGTCACTCCCAAGTATACTCGTTTTCATATTATCGGCCGTTTTATGTTTGCTGTATTACCTGTTATATTATGTTACTCTGTGTTCTATTATGTTTGAGATGTCTAGAAGATAAGTATCCAGTTAGTAGTGCAATCTTGTGGACATTACTCAAACTTCAATATCCATAAAAAAACTCTCTTCAATATCTTGGTTGAGGCCAGCTTTATATCGTACACGAGGTCGGGAATATTTTACGAGGTATTTTCCGATGTTTGTTCATAGATAGTTGTGTGAGAGTGGTAATATGTTGTAATTATTTGATAAATTGATATGATTTGAGATGTTTCTAAACATTGTTAATATTTACTCTATTTATTAAACTTTAAATAACCTGTTTGAGAAAAAATACTCTGTGCTGGGGGGTCTTAGTATGTAACTAAGTCCGGTAGCGAGGCGGTTAAAGGGTTGAATGTTATGGAACACTTTAGTTTATATTAATAGGCAGTAATATACATTATGATATTATTTTAAGATTGTTCAAGTACATACAAGGCCTGGTTAGAAAATACTAAAAGCAACAAAGTAGTGTGATATTTGTATTAATTCATGAAATTTGCCACAAAAGCCCATTCTTTATTGAAAGTAGTATAGATAAATGTTTATAAGATACTCAAGTTTTTGAGGGGTTAAAAGAGGTGTGAAAAGACATTGAAATTGGCTCACATCTAGGATAACTCTCAACGTCAATAAAATAAGAAAACATTGAAAAGTTTGGAGATTTAATCCTAAAAGACCATCAGTCAGGTATTTGTACAGTTGCTGAGATTGTAAGAAAAAGTTCAGCTGTTGTGTAATAAATAAAATCATAGTTTTTTTATGAAAGCAGAAAAATTGGTGTTGGTTTACTATCTGTTGAATGAAATTAGCTATCCACGAGTCTGAAATATATCAAGAATTTAATTGTGTAAACAATGTTTCAATGCTGGTGAGAGCCAGAAAACCCATACATTTGTTAGTTAAATCGTAGTTCCTTCATTAGGGCAATGAAGGATTAGTTTTGATACAGTTAACCCTAGAACTGGTAATCGCCGCATATGCGGCTCATTTGGTCTCCCAGAATTGGCATCGCCCCATATGCGGTCCATTTGCACTGTTTTGTTTTCATGACTCGTGAACGTGTAATTATTATCCAATCACGTTTTATCTCACACCAATGTAAAGAAGAAGAATCAATATACATATTGATACCGGTTTTGTCAGTCTTTGCTTTTATGTTGCATTCTCTTTGTTCATTGCAAAATGTCATTCCGCTTCCGCAGATTGACGTTAGATGAACTTTCTGCGATGTTTCCGCAAATCTCCAGATCCCTGATACACGAAACAATCACAGAAACTCTTGGATATCGGAAATTGTCTGTGAGATGGGTCCCAAAACAGCTGACAGAACAGCACAAGTTGAATCGAGTGCAGAGCTACAAAGAGTTTTTGTAACGCTACGAACTTGAAGGCGATGATTTTCTCTACTCTATTCTTACTGGAGACGAATCTTTCGTTACCCACTACACTATGAAACTAAGAGGCAGTCTAAACAGTTTTCACCTCATTATAAATTTCAACCGGAGCTTTTCCCTTCACAACGAGGTAGCGAATGACGGCGCGAATTTCGCACTTGGCGGGAGATACGATGGAAATTTTTCACAAGATAGGGTACTGCGTCAAGGATTTTCAACACACTAACCTCGAATTGGTCTTATTTTGAAGGGGAGGAGTCAAGCTACACAGCAGTGTTGCTAACATGTCGAAAAAGTATTCCCTACAGCTGTGAGAGTACCAGTACACGTACTTTCTGGACGTGCCTCGTAGAATAAAATACGGTACGGATATTTTTATAAACTACTATAAGTATAATTTTTTGCATTTAAAATGTAACAAACTATAATGTCCGAAATAAGTATAAAATTTAGAGCAAAATATATATCTCAGATTTCTTACTTGATACACAGGAACTTTGCTAGGCAATGGAATATTTTGGTAAAAAAGTTCAAACAAACTTTTTTGAAAGTAAAACAAAATGTTTGTGTTTTTTTTATTTATCTTATTTCTTTAGGCATATTTAGATTCTGTAGTCTTTTCTGAAAAAATCATGTATAATATGTTACATTTGGAGTAAGTTAATTGGCATAAATACTTGTCTAAAACCCCATTACATATTGATCTAAAATACTGTGGCATTTCAGGAACAACCATTGCCAGTTCTAGGGTTAAAACCGTGAAATAAAAAGCGACTAAGGCAATGAACATGCTTCAAACACTGCTTAGACAATTAGAAAACTCATCAGGAACAGTGTAAGGATCATAGAGAGAATATATTAAAGGGAGTGTTAAAGTTGTGAAGAAGTAAAAATAAAGCATGTAATAGCCTTTATCCGGTTATTTTTAGCCAGACCTTGTATGATTGGATATTGTACTATGTTTGAGCCCATTATCTGGTAAGTAGATTTTTTTTAAACAGGCTGTACTTTCGCTAAAAATGTTTTATGGTGCTTTTGAACACCACATTTTGTTTTTTAAATTGAGTTACAAAAGAATCGTAATCAACATTGAGTTAATACTTGGTTTGAAGGTTTATTGTAATGTTACTGGTTTGCTGTAAGTTAAAACAACCTAATAGAAATTCTTTCTTTTGTATTCAGAGTAATAAACAAAATAAAATGGTACGAGTTAATGGTTTACTTTTTCAGCCACAGATTCTTCTGAGCAGTTTGAAGATGCCCAGAACAGCTTAAGTTCAGGTCAGTATTCTTCACAACCTTTTAGTTTGAAAAAGTTAAAAACTAGAACCATAATAAATTATGAGTTTGTACTTGGTTTGAAAGTTTATTTTAATATTAGTAAAGGTTTGCTGTTTCTTAAAACATCCTAATATAAATTCTTCTCTTTGTATCCAGAGTAATAAACAAATTGACAGCTGACAATCACTTAAAATGCCCACAAACAATGGAACCAAAAGATCCAAAAGAAATTAATATTTAACAAACACTAATGAAATAGAGTTAATTCAAATTAGAAAGGGGATTTCTACTGTAAATCATAAATATTCTGAGATATTAAACAAAATAATTTTTTTTATAAATAAAAGTAATTCATCAGAAATTAGTTTTAGCAATATAAACCTGCTTTAGGTAAAATGAATCAAGAATCAAGAATCTGTTTATTGTCGTCCCACAATATTTACAATGCATTGACAAAGTCATTTTGTTATACATTTACACAGTATAACAAGATAGTATAAAATAAAATACATACTAGACACTTATGGTTAAAAGTACAAGTCAAAAGGAAATAAAATCTAAAAGGCTAAATGTCGTCTATACTACACAGAAGCATTTCATCTATACTATAAAAGGCTTTTTTCTTTTAACCACTTAATTACAAAACATTTTTAAAGTTTTTACAGGTAACATCCTTAGCAGACATAGGCAGCTTGTTAAACAGTTTGATACCAATATAAGAGTATGCGTGCTGAGTTTTTGTTAGTCTAGCGTGCTTTAGGTCAATAAGGTCTCGTTGTCTAGTGCAGTAGTCATGCTTAGAGCGTCTAAGTTTAAATAAATCTAGATTTTCCTTAACATACATTAAGCTTTGCAAGATATAAATGGAAGGAACAGTGAGTATACTAATGCTTTATAAATAGTGGCTTACAAGAGTCAGTGACATTAAAATTAAACATTATGCGCAAAGCTTTCTTTTGGCATGAGAAGACCTCCTTAGACCCCACCTGAATTTCCCCAAAGAAAAGTTCCATACAAAAGATGTGAGTGGAATAATGCAAAGTATGCTTTCATTAATAGACTACAGCTTGTACAGGTTTTAAGTTTTTTTAGTAAAAATATAACTCTAGACAACCGAGCACAAAGAGCATCTGTGTGATGTTTCCAGGTAAGCTTAGAGTCTAAGTTAATTCCAAGTAGCTTAACTGACTTAGTTACAGAACTGGTGCTTAGGCTAAAGATGATGTTTTCTGTCTTATCTTCATTCACACATAGGCCATTGGCAGAAACCAGAGGTTGGACCTTTCTTCTCATATATGTGATCATGGCTGCATTGATTTCAGGATTTAAGTTAGAGCACATTAACGTAGTGTCATCAGCATAAAGTACACATTTATTAGGAACAAAATTTGGAAAATCGTTAATAAAGACAGTGAATAAGAAGGGACCCAGGACAGAGCCCTGGGGAACCCGCTTACCACCTGCTTAAGATCCGACCTCTGTTCGCCTATTTTAACAAACTGGTATCGCTGTGATATATAAGAAGTTATAAGTGATAATTCGTTACCTTCAACTCCATAGTACTTTAGTTTCTTAATAAGTTCTTGGTGAGGCACAGTATCAAAAGCCTTGCTTAAGTCCAATAGCAAAGTGTTAACTTCTTCTTTATTTTCAAAAACTATTAATAATATATGAGACAACGCTCTCAACAGCCTTAATAGTAGATAAGCTTTGCCTAAAACCAAACTGTGCAGATAAAAGCAGGTGGTTTAAATTCAAAAATAATACTCAATTTGACACTTAATAATATATTTCAACCCAACTTAGATAAGACAGGTACCAAGCAATAGGTCTGTAGTTATTTACATTATTTTTATCACCTTTCTTATAAATAGGGACAGTGACTGTTACTTTTAGGCACTGTGGGAAGAGTCCAGCGTTGAACATCCAGTTTACAAGAAAAGTAAAAGGATACAAAATTTCACAAATTATTTTTTTAATTACAAAATTGGAGAGTCCAAAGACATCCTCAGCTCTTGAGTTACTAAGCCTAGTGGTTGTCTTAAGAATATCAAGTAGGATTTACAGTGTGCCATTTTAAAGATGGTGCCTTAGGTCCATTTATGCCAGACGACTCTATCATATCACTGGAACTAGCTGTATTTAAGCCTAAATTAACATTTGTACTATTTACATGACTAGAAATATTTTACAAAATAGTTGTTAAATTCATTAACAGAGATAGGAGGTAGCGTTTGAGAGCATTTTTTTTGAAGCACGCCCTGTTTCTGTATTAATTACTCTCCAAGACTGCTTTGCATAGGTTTATGCGACTGTATATGAATTCATCATTGGCGTTCTTTTTTGCTAAGATTATCTGGTTCCGATATAACTTCTTAATTCTCCTATGGTTTTCTAATAGGTCAGGATTAATTTTACATTTTTCATAACTTACATCAAGTAGTATCTTAATTTTAGCTAACAGAGGTGTATACCAACATTTGGGCTTTAGTACCTTAATTGCCAAGATTATTTCCTAACTTAGTCTTCAAAGGACAGCAGTCATTAAAGTTGTGAGACACAACTTCCATAAAGTTGTTAAAAGCTACATCAAGATCATCTCCAGCAATTGCCTCTGTCCAGTCAGTGTTGCTTAGTCTATATTTTAATTCATTAATACTAACATCATTTAATACTCTGTGAGTATAGTTTGATTTTACAGACATATTAGCAGGCGAGGAAGAGAGACATCAGCATTCGTGCAGACTAATTTAAATGTTAAAAGCAGACCCAGGTGGTCAGAAATATGAGCCTGTACTGTTTTACAACTATACATTGAGGGGTGAAGGTTTGAGACAAAATTATCTAAGCATGAATTTCCTCTAGTAGGTAAATGGTTTGAGGCAAAAAACAGTCGTAGGACTTGAGGGTGTTGATAAATTTAGTTTTTGAAGAGCTGCATCTATTGAGATCAACATTTAGGTCTCCCGCAATAACAATCTTAAAATTTCGATACTTAGCATTGTTGTTAACAAAATCAAGAAGCTGAGACAACTTATATACAAAACCATCTAAAGATGAATCAGGGGTACGATATACAGCTATGACTAAACAATTTTATAGTACCAAAGGCTATCATTACAGATTCAAACAGTTTAGGTTCACAAAATAGAGTCAATATTTACAACCGAAAAAGGGTGTGGAAAGGCTTCCTTTACAAAAATTGCAGCTCACACCGTATGAAGATGTCCTGCAGAAGCTATCAGCCAAGATGAAATTATCTTGGTAACATATAGATTAATCTCGTCTTTGGTACACCAATGTTCATTCACACAAGTATGTCGCAAATGGTACTGCTGTTAAATATGTTAAGTAAGTTCAATTTATTCCTTATAGACTGGATATTAATGTGGGCTAAGTGAAGTATAGTTTTCACAAGGTCCATTAGGCCCAAGTTGGGAAGCACTTAAAATAGGCTTTTGGCAATATAACTTGCACTGACGATAATAGTCCTATGTACCCGGTTCCTTTGCAGTCCCGGGTTCCAAAAAAGACATACCAGGAGCACTCTTACTAGAATATCTAAAGCGTGACACATAAATACCTGCAGGCCAGACATCCTGGTTGAACACATTCTCCCAAAGTGGCAGAGGGACTCCAATTTTAAAGGAGCTGTAGCCTGGAAACCTATTTTTTAGTTTAATTACTTCATAACTACCAATGACAGTATCGTTTAGGTACTGTTTCAGATCTTCACATTGAACATTTTCACCAAAATCTAGACGCAAAAAATGTGTCTGTATTTCTCCACAGCCTCAGTCTTTCATTATTAACAGAAGCCCTACCTGTCAAAAACATGGGCTTTTTATTTTTATTTGTCATCGTATTAGGTAAACTATGTTGAGTTTTCGTATTAGGCCTAGGCCTATTACGCCTTTTGTGGGTAACCTTAACAAAACCCACTGTTATTGTTCAATTCTCCACTTCCTATATTATTCCCTTGTTCCAAGTCCAACGTTTCCGATGTCACGTCACCGCCGACAAAGTTACATACTGGAACTTGAACTTCAGAGTTGGTCGGTGACTCACAGTCCTCCGAATTAGTTGTAACTACTTTATTTTCAAAGCCGTTGCTGACCGCAGACTTTTTTTTCCCATTTTCAATCATGATGTTTTTTCGTGCTACAGAACTGATTGGCAGCACTGATGAAACGTTTCTGCCACTAAAAAAAAGATGTCCGACTGTCAGATTTATTAGCTACTGAAATCAAATCAAGACTATCTTTAATTTCTTGGTTAGAATTAGCATAAGAAACTATCATTGCCATTTAAAATCATAGGACACAAGTTAGTGTTCTTGTGTGTAGATTTCAAAACACTAGAATAAGAAATTGTATTATCATTGCCGATTAAAACATCGCCAATTGCCTCAGTGTGGTTACTCACGGATAGATGATAACCTGGCATTTTCTGCCTCCACAATGTCCAAAACGATTGCATAGATCACGTTGGTTTTGCGTTAAATCAAGAATTTGGTCGGTTAGAATTTTTATATGTGAGATACAATCACACGTGAGCACTATAGTCTTCTTTAATAAAAGGTTTGGCAGCGGTAAGACACTTTGCAACGGCACTGTTATCTTCAGGATCCACCCTACAAACTGTCACATAGAAAATTAGACTTTTCACCTTTAGAAAATGAAAAAATCTTTCTTCTCTTTCCCCGCACATGCAAAATGGAACCACTTAAGACACCTCCCCTCACACATAACTCCTCCAGAATGACTTGTAACATTTTTCGGACAAGCTCCACATAACGGATTCTTATTAGACGGCGCCATCTTAGAATCTTCTCCTGTCCAATGTATGCCCAATAAATTGCCAAAACTTTAACATTTTTATGTCGTAAATAATATTAATGTTGTTACTGTTGCATTGGCTTGAATCAGATGAAGGTTTCTTTTATATAGTCCCTGTAGATTTGCCTATGGAAGTTTGAGAAAAAAATGGAGGATCTGGTACTTACGTTAAAAAGGGAATTTATTTCACTGTCATAAATGTTGACCAGTTTAATAATAATAATATGGAATCGCAAAAAGTACATGTTCTTCTGCAAATTTAATATGTTAGTTTGTTTAATTTTAAACATATATATATATATATATATATATATATATATATATATATATATATATATATAAAATACAATAACTGAATCGTAAAAACTAAGGGCTTTTTATAGTAATTTATGAACGATTAAAATTAAATTAAATGTGTAATTAAGATTTTGCTTATTTGTTATGACAATATTAATCTAACCATTTGTCCATAACCACTATATACAACTTGAGTATTGAATGTTTACGATCAGCAAGGTATCGTGTTTGTTTACACACACAATACAGAAGACTTATCAGCTGTGCTAAGCAATATCAGATGATATACAGGGTGAGTCAGAAATATGGTAAAATATTTTAAGACGTGATAGTAGAGCTAAAAATAAGAAAAAAATGTAGGTCCGAAAACGCTCCATTAGTGAGTAATGGCTGGCGAAAGATTTCGCTTTGTTTTCAGTTCATCTTGTAAGATTAAGTGATTCTGAAATGTTTTGTTCTTATTTTTTAACTCAAATAAGGTGGATTTATAAGGAAAATCACATGAAAAATCAAATAAAACCACTCTAGAGGTTGTAGTGTCAACAGTTTTTGAGAAAAAGTATGAAATTTTACTAAAATCTAATAACAAAAATACCGTCTTAAATGTTTTATGTCCAATAACATTGTTAAATGACCAATAAACAAATTATTTTTCTTAATACAGATTGTAGAGAATTTAATTCTGAAAACAACCATAGTAAGCAAAGGTAACTAAATGTGTAAAAAATTTATGAAATTGACTCCTCACGTATTACACTACACAGCAAACTTTTGCTGTTTTATATGGAATGAGTATCTGATTGGTAACAGCTGGTAATAATTAATCATTTAAACAACAGCTGTTTAAACATTTTTAAATAATAAATAATCAGCTGGGCATTTATTATTAGATGACATATGTCACCTCTTTGTTGAACAAAACAACAAACTGTAAAGATACTGAGTGTTTTTTAAGTATTTTAAGCAGTTATTTTCATCCATTATTAGTAATTTTGTGTTGTGTGTTTCATTTATTAAAAATGGAAGGTATTATTCATGCGTATTCAAACTCTGAATTAGCAGGCATGCATTTAATGTATGGTTTGGAACGCTGCAATAGTACTGCAGCAAGACGTCTGTATCAAGAGAACTTTCCCAACCGCAGGTGTCCAAGCGCAAGATTTTTTGCCACTATTCATCAACACCTATCTGAAACAGGTTCTTTGAAGTCTTCGGAGCATAGTAATGCAGGCATCACCCGATCATGTAAGACTGTTGAGTTAGAAGAGTTTGTTCTCTTAATTAAATTTCTGATTATCCTGAAAAGAGCACTATAGAATTGTTACTACAGTTCAATGTCAGCCATCTAGTATTCAGAGAATACTACACGAGTACCAGTTACACCCATACCACTTCCAGCATGTCCAAACTCTTTTGCCACAAGACTACGCTCCCCGTTTTGGTTTTTGTCGATGGCTTTTGGGAAAATGTTCTGATCAAAACTTATTAAATACAATTTTGTTTACCGATGGGGCTCACTTTACAAGAACAGCTATTATTAACTTCCATAACAACTACACTTGGGCAGACAGAAATCCTCATGCTATTAAATCGCCCACAACATCAGTTTTCAGTAAATGTTTGGGCTGGAATCTTAGCAGATCATTTAGTCGTATTCGTTCTTCCTCCCAGGCTTAATGGCGTGGTGTACTTGAACATTTTAAGAGACGAGCTACCTTACCTGCTTGATGATGTACCTCTGCATTTGCGCCAAAACATGTGGTTTATGCACGGGGCACCTGTGAACTACTCTCTGGCTGTTCGTGGACACCTAAATGAGAGTTTCACAAATCAATGGATAGGCCGAAGTGGACCAGTTTCATGGCCAGCAAGATCACCGGACTTAAATTTTTGGACTTTTACCTTTGGGGACATTTAAAAACATTAGCTTACCAATAGATACCATTGAAGAACTCCGATTAAACATTTCTAATGAAATAGAAACCATTAAGCAGACACCTGGAGTTTTTGAACGGGTCCGAAACTCGATGAGAAGACGCCTGAAATGCATTTTGAACAACGGAGGTCATTTTGAGCATCACCTTTAATCTTTCGGTGAGACTTAAAGCGATTGTAGATATGTATATTGTATTTAAAAATAAAATTTAGAACTAAAAATATGTTTGTTTTTCACCAGCTGTTACCAATCAGATACTCATTCCTTATAAAACAGCAAAAGTTTGCTGTGTAGTGTAATACGTGAGGAGTCAATTTCATAACTTTTTTACACATTTAGTTAACTTTGCTTATTATGGTTGTTTTCAGAATTAAATTCTCTACAATCTGTATCAAGAAAAACAATTTGTTTATTGGTCATTTAACAATGTTATTGGACATCAAACATTTAAGACGGGAATTTTGTTATTAGATTTTTTTCAAATTTCATACTTTTTCTCAAAAACTGTTAACACTACAACCTCTAGAGTGGTTTTATTTGATTTTTCATGTGATTTTCCTTATAAATCCACCTTATTTTAATTAAAAAGTAAGAACAAAACATTTCAGAATCACTTAATTTCACCAGGTGAACTGAAAAAAAGTGAAATCTTTCGCCAGCCATTACTCACTAATGGAGCGTTTTCGGACCTACCTTTATATAACATTTTTTTCTTATTTTTAGCTCTACTATCACGTCTTAAAATATTTTACCATATTTCTGACTCACCCTGTATATTATCTGGTTGGCCAGACATTGCAATATAAAGCAAGGATGTTAAAGCAATAATATTACACATCACAAGTTACAAAATTCAACCTAGTAACAATGAAAAATATGCCAAAATTAACATATCAGTATAATATGTTTTCTTTAACAGCTTAAAATATATGTCAACATCTATTTCAGAGTTTTCTCATTGATTTCATCAATATTCAAAACATTTTGATATTGGATCCAGTTAGTAGTGCAATCTTGTGGACATAACTCAAACTTCAGTATCCAAAAAAAAAAAACTCTTCAATATCTTGGTTGAGGCCAGCTTTATATGAATATCGGCAGGAGATTTGAATATCGATCTGTTAGCCGATAATAATGATACCTTAGAGCTGTATAACTTAACTAAAACTTTTGGTTTACACATAACGATTAAGGATGTTACCCAGGCCAAATCTATCTTCAAATGCGACAAGTAGGGGCTCCTGTTTGGACAATATTGTTACATCCTTACATCCTGATAGATGGAATGCTTCCGTTTTGCACACAGGTGTGTCTGATCACAACGCCATCATTTTCAGTACACCAATGAACGTGACTTCAGACAATCTTAAGTTAAAGAAACTTGTTAGGCCTATCAATCCTCAGAACTCTAAGCTATTTCTAACTTACCTTAATAGTATAAATTGGTTTAGCTATATATAATAGTAAGGATGACTTAAACAATAAGTTCAATAAGTTCTTTGATTTGTTGTTATGGGCGGTAAACAGCGCAATGCCTATGAAAACTGTTGGGATAACCAACAGAAATAGTAAATCTAACAACAAATGGTACAATGAGGACTTAAGAATATTAAAGGTCCAACTTGACAATGCTTACTATTTATTCTGCAACACTAACTGTAACAGTCTAAAGAAAATTATATTTGCTCTTAAGAGAACGTACAAGGCAGAAATTAAAAAAAGCCAAACTTAATCATAATTAACAACATAATTGACAGTTCAAACAATAAATCAAAAGCTGCATGGTCTGTCATAAATCAGCTTAGAAATGTTAACAGTAAGCCTCCCAATATTAACGCTAATTTAACGCCTGAGATGCTTTTTAACAGTTTTTTTCTTACCAGTGTAGAACAAAATTTGTAATAGCATACCAACTGATGTAAATAAGCCTAATCATAGTGTTTTTCTTGACAATAGTGAGAACTGTGCAACAGGAAACAATTCAGTAGGGTTATTCACTCTTAGAAGTTTTACAGTAGAAGAAGTCTACCTAGCCATAAACCAACTGAATAATAGCACTTGTCTTGATATATATGGCACCAATGCAGCAATACTGATGTTATCAGCTAGGTCTATTTGTGAAGTACTAACATATCTTTTCAACTTGTGTATTAAGCAGCGGTATTTTATCCTGACAAACTAAAAAGTAAGTAAGGTCATTCCAATACACAAAAGAGGGCCTAGGGATGATTGTGCCAACTATAGGCCAATATCCATTGTTCCGACGCTGTCAAAGGTCTTGGAACGTCTCATTCATGAACAACTTTCCTCCTTCTTGGAATCAAATAAGTTATTGTCCAAGAATCAGTACGGCTTTAGACCTAACCATAGCACTGTTTGAAGCTACTCAGGATTTGATCTTGAATTGTTTTGAAGGACTGGAGAACAACCTGAACGTTCTTTTCAGATCATTTGATATGTCCAAGGCCTTTGACACAGTGTCGCATCATATTTTACTGGATAAGATGTATTTTTATTCTATTGACAACAGTGTAGTGCAGTTCTTAAGATCTTATTTGAACAATCGATGGCAATCCGTATTCCTAAATGGCTCTTACTCAAAACAGTTAAGTGTAAAACAAGGTGTCCCACAAGGGTCCATTTTGGGACCCTTGCTTTTCATACTCTATGTTAATGACCTGCCGTACAACCTAAATGCTCATTCAGTAAAATCATTTCTATTTGCTGACGATTTGGCAGTGTGTGTCCCAGGGTAACAGTGCAGAAAATGTGGGTTACATAATCGACAAACCAAAATTAAAAACCATTCATGACTGGTGTAATGCAAATAAGTTAAGCCTTAATGACGGGAAAACTCAGGACCTTGCTTTCAGCCTTAGCAATCGGGGGGAAGTAACCCACTCAAAATTCTTGGGGTTCACAGTCCAGAGCAATCTTAAATGGCATCAGCAAATTGACAGTCTTGCGAACAAATTTCAAAAGGCATTTTCATGATCAGAGCACTTAAAGGCAGTGTCTCTGTTGGTGTTCTGCTCTGTGTTTACTATGGCCACATACATAGCTACCTCTCTTATGGAACTTCAATCTGGGCAAACCATGGATATGTACAGAAGCTTTTTGTGCTGCAAAAAAAAGCAATCCGTCTGATTTGTGATGCACACTGGCAGGCCCACTGTAAAGAGCTCTTCATTAGGTTAGGTGTCCTTTCATTGCCTTCTATGTATATATTTAGCACACTCTTGTTTGTTAAGAGGAACTTGGCACTTTTGCCTGCAATGTCTGAGGTCCATAACTATGCAACTAGAAACAAAAATAAACTTATAAGTGAACGATGCAGATACTCTGGCAACTCAGAAGAGTTTTCTATACCAAGGCATAAAAATGTTTAATGTTTTGCCGGAAGGTATTAAAGAGCTGCCACTCACTAGATTTAGACAAAAACTAAAGAACTTTCTAGTTGCAAACCTGCTTATACGATGTAACAGAATTTTTACGAAGTTGTTAACTCTTTAAGTTAGGTTAAGTAAACCTTTTAAGTTGACTTTGTTATACATGTGAACATGTTTACAACAAATAAATATTTGATTTGATTTGATTTATATCGTACATGAGTTTGGGAATATTTTACGAGGTGTTTTGAGTTATACTTAGTAACTGGTAAAGGTATTTTACTAGTTACACTTGTGTAACTAGTTTTAAAAAAACGTTTAGATAACACTGTACTACTCACAGAACGGTTCCATCATAAAACTTGAGCTCAGACGAGCTGCCACGGAACCGTCATGTGATGTAAGACCAATTGGTCAAATTTATATGGATATGACTAGGCGTGGGCATGAGCAGTACCGGTTTGCGTGCAATGCATATCTGGACTGTTAAAAAGTTATTGTAAAAATCTGGTACAGTCAAAAAAAGTAGCTTGTGAAAAGTTTATTAATGGGGCTCTTAACAAATGTAAGGCTGCTTGGAATATTATCTCTCAAGAACAACAATAAGTCCATGCACAAGGTACTTTACTTGACCCTGATCTAATAAACGATTATTTTGTTCACTGTATAAATGAGTTGAGTGACAATATTCCAACCTTTTAGTTTGAAAAAGTTAAAAACAAGAACCATAAACAATATTTTATTGTTCTGGCACTAAACCAATTAAGTTAATCAAAATTGTGTTTCCAAATTTAATAATTACTGATTATTACTAGCTTTCGAATTAGGTTTTGAAACGCATAATAGATTATATTAAAGAGCCATTAGCGTATATTATTAACAAATGTCTAGTGCATTGATACTTCTCTGATTTATTAAAAATTTCAAAAATTACTCCAGTTCTTAAGAAACTAGACACAAAATTACTATTTTAAAACCCATAACTTCCTATCTGATTCACAATTTGGCTTTAGAACTGGTCGGTCACTCTACAACTAATGGAGTGATAGATATAGTGGGTAATTAATTGATTGACAATGTCTATTTCTTAGAGATCAATGGCAGTAAAATTATTCATTCTTGATTCTTGAGTAAAAAGGCATGAGTTGATTGTTTACTTTTTCAGCAACAGATTCTTCTGAGCAGTTTGAAGTTGCACAGAAAAGCTCAAGTTCTCCACAACCCCTTAAGGACCCACAAAGTGCAAGTAGTAGTGTGGAAAGCTTCAAATCTGCCAACCCTCTGAAGTCTTCAACTACTCCACCACTTTACACATTCAAGGAGATATGTCCCCCCTTGGAAAAAACATTCCCAGACCTACTGTGCAAAGATGACTTCCCACCACTGCCTGTATCCAGCAATCAAAGGAAGCCTAGAAAAACACGCATTGCTGCGAAATTTTCTAATATGTATTTAAATGAGGAGGTTCAAAGTCCAACTGAGGACAGATTGTCAATATTGACCTCCTCTGCTCCCCGACTGATTCCCACCGTGCTTCCCGAGTCCAAATTTGTCTCCATCAATGATCTCCGCCCTTCTCAGCGCATTATCAGTTCCAACCTCCTCAAACCCAGTGACATTCAGAAAAGTTCCCAATTTGGTACCAACTTGAATGAAAATAATCTTCCTGTCTTATAACATAATTTTATACTTCACTGGTCTTTTCAGCTATATGACATATACTGCGTTATGAAATACTGTATGATTCATCACTTCAGTATTGATACGTTTTAGGTATATGTAAAATTATTTTATTCAGTTAATGTTATATTTTTTTTATATAAAATGACAACTGCAGCCTGATTTGTAGATGGATAAAAATTATACCCTAAAATGACTGTTTTTTCTCAAGAATTAAAGAAACTACATTTACCATCTATGTAATTTTAAAAAGTAATGAATTTTAAAAGTGTGTTTTTAATGTTCTTTTTAGATTACATTGTTTAGGTACAAATTTACTTCTGGGTTTCATTTTGGCTTTTGAGTTTTGGTCAACTGAGTGTATTTCTATATTCATTCACGTGATCAGAATATGTTTTCTCTTGACTTATGCTTTCTTTATAATTTACATTAGTGTTTCAGTTACTCTTACACATTATTAAACTTAATAAGTGCTAAACTTTTGACTTTTTACAAAAATGTAAATAAGCTTTGTATTTTATTGTGATATTACAGAATTGTATTATTTATCTACTTAAAATGTAATAGATATATCTGAAAATGTGAAACATGTCAAAGATGTATTTTTGTATAATGTGTATACTTAACCAATATTCTGTTTTTATAAAATATTTCAATATGAAAACATAGCACTAACATATCTTGAAAAGTTTCCAAACGTAAGAATAAACCGCTCACTTAACATTAGCGAGTAATGACAAATATTTACTTTATAACCTTGTAATCAAACTGTGATTTTACAAGGTCTGATTTATATGGAAGTAATTTAATAATGATACTGGTCATTTATTGTGATTTAGTAATTGTATGATATTTTAGATTAATATTGCAATGAAATTATTATAATATTTCAGAGTTTTAAGTTAAGAGTATTTGATTTAAGGCTTAATAAAATATCTATGCTTATTATCGAAACATGTCTTTGTAGAGGTTAGTAACAGTGAGAGTTGAGATTACGCACAATAGTTATGGTTACCATATAAATCATAATATTAAAACAGTCTTATAAATCCAATTTTAAGATGTGTCGAATACCATTCAAATTTTATAGAATTTGTTGTTTCTTTCCATTTTAGACCACTCTAAAATTGAATTAGTATGAAACCCAATTACTGTTCATTATGTATATGGAACCTTTTGTTCAAACTACAGTTAAAATTGGTTAATTGAATTGAATCCTGTTTTCTATATTTTTATCACACAGCACATGGATAATGAAAGAAAACCAAATATGTGGGATTATGTTCTTTCTTTGGCTCGTAGGCAATTTTAAAATTTTATGTGACTTTAATATGGTGGTGGCTGATCAGTAATGCTTTCAAAGTTATCTCTCTAGTAAATATTAGGTTAACTTATAAGACAGACTTGTGTTAAAGATACAAAGATCAATTAAAAGTGTGTTATATATCAATATGATCTGTTATTTTGGTCTGGTGTTCACGTACAAGATGACTGAGACTAGTTTTCCATCGCAGTTGAAACAAAGAGGTAATTGTGTTTCTTGTCACAGATTGATCCCAAGATTGTTTCCCGATTGAAATTCATCAGTGATTGATACATTTTTTTAGGAAAAAATCATGAAACACAAACATGCAGGGTCACCACTTCCATGAAAGTTTAAAAATTGGGCGAAGACCAGAAAGCTTAAACTGACTTTTTTTGAATTCACAAGGTGTGATTATGGCTGAATACTTACCATGTGGTTAAACCGTCAATCCTAATGCTTACTGTGAGACACTGGGGAAGCTAAAATCTAGGATTACACGAATTTGAACCAGAGTGCTCAAAATTCTTATTGCATCACAATAATCCACAACACCATTGCGCCTTCAAACATGTGGAAAGATTGAGCGCTTGGCAACGAACCCCTCTCACTCACCGTATCCAGATTTAGAATCCATGTGACTTCTGGTTCATCCTACAATTAAAAAGAAACATAAAGTGAATTTGATATTATTCTGATGATGATGAAATTATTAAAATCACGAGTAAAAAACTGGCTCAAAGGTAAAAATGTAGAATTTTTCTCAATGGAATGCCAAAAATGATTCATTGCTGGTGTAAATAGAACTGAATGGTGATTATATAGAAAAATAAGTGTAGATCTTTGATATGCTGTCAAGCTTAATTTTGCAGATTAGTTTTTTTTATTGTGTCCATCCTAACCGACTTTAGGACTTTGAAAGCATAACTTATCAGCCGCCTCTTGTATTATTTATTACATATGTTAGCTAAATGATACTCAAATTTGTGACAATGTGTATTTTATTCTTTAAATTTTAAATTCCATATGGTGGTACAATTTGGAAATTTTCTTCTTAAATCAGTCTGAATGCCTAAGCATATATTTTGGAATACTTAATAAAGAGTTTAAAAAAATTCCTATGTGCAATAAAAATTCAAGTAATGAAACTGTTTAATTTTTTATAGTTAGCTACTTGAAATCTTATCAGTATATTTTACTACTACATGGATCAAATAGCACTAGTTGCCTAATTATTAGATTATATTTACATTTTATACACAGGGATAACAAACAAGAGAGATGGTATTTTATAAATATTCTGCTTTTGGAAGGAAGAGTGGTGAATCTTGGAATAGAAGTTAGCTGTGCACTTCAGGCCCCAGATTTTTATTTCCATATTATTATTTTTCTCTGTGATTGCACAGATTATAATGTTGCAAAAAGAGTAGAATCATTGCAATAAATACATAAACAACACATGTCATGCAGGCTAGGACTCGTTACAGATATAGTGCATGTATATTCTGAAAATCGCAGCAAGAATTACTGATTTTCTGTATCTATGGGTAATGCTAATTGCTGGTTTTACGGCTTGCTTATTTTGTTGAATTGATAGTTTTTAGGTTTTCTATGGTATTTTGTATACATTGGGTTGTTATGAAAGGAAAGGGAATTATTAGTTTTGTAGTGAAGGCCTTGCTAAGTTCTTGCATCTCATCTTAAGAAAGCTGCTGGTCATCACTAAATGCACTTGTTTTTGCTGCATGATAATAGAGTTACGGCTTACAAAATTATATTGGAGAAGTTATCCATGACATTATTACTTTTTGGTATGTAATCTAACATTTTCATAAAAAATAACTGCCTTCTTGGTGACTGTGAAATATTTCCGACGCGTATAAATATATAATATGTTGAAAGTAAATGTGTGATTGGACTTTTCATTACACATTCAACTTGTAATCAAAATTATTTAGTGTAGAGTATACGTCAGGACTATACTTTACACATTTATGTGAGTGCCACTAGGTAGCCACCATTATTTATGACAAGTGGAAACCATACAATTGCAAAAACTTCAATTTAATGTGGTCAGAATATCGTTCTTTATTTTTTTTTCTGTCCTTTTTAAAAGTTTAATTTGTATCTTTTTGTCTGAATATTCAATATATTTTGTTGGTTGTAGACATAAATGTACAAGGGTCATCAGGAAAGTAAAGTCCGATTTCTTATAAAAAATAAATATCAACAAATTTTTTTAAATCTTGCTTTATTGGATTCCTGACATCTTTCTTTATTTTTCAACATAGTTTTCTATATTTTTTATAAATTTCTATAAGTGTCTGAATTTCGATTTAATAGAAGTCTGCCACCTATGGATAACCAATACACCAGACAGCAGTGGGTAACTGATTCTTTCACCTTTTCATCACTATTGAAGTGCCTATCTCAGATTGCACTTCTTTAGTGTTTCCCCAAACTCCTTTGGGGAACAAAACAAGGAACGTCACTCTGCGCCAAGTTTGGACTGTAAGGCAGTTGGTGGGGTGCACAAAAGGCCCTTGAGGCTTAAGTGCATGGCAGTAGGCCGCCCTATAGAAGAAGAAGAATGCGGTTGGTCAATCTGTTCCCAACCAAATGATCTGTTGAGATTTTGAATTTGGTTGGTACAGAGGGTTCTGGCGTTGTCATGCAACTAGAAAACTCCTGATGTCAATAGGTCACCTCGCTTATTCTGTATTGCATGCCCAAGTTTAGTCTGAGTATCCCAATAAGCGGTTGCATTTATTGAAACTCGATTAACAATATTCCATGTCTATCCCAAAACATGGCCGCCATAACCTTGCGTGTTGAGATTAATTGTTTTGCCTTGGCTTTAATCAGTGACATCGTGTGTTGCCATTTCATTTCTAGGGTTATGTAAGAAACCCATGTTTCATCATCTGTGGCAATATTCTCTAAAAATATATCGCCTTCCTCATGAAATCAGACCAAAAACCCAAGAGAACAACCTATTATTCTCAGGTTGTGTTCATCAGTAAGCAGCCTGGGAACCCAGTGTGAGCACAGTTTGCTAAATTTCAAATGTTCAGAGACAATTTTGTTGGCAATGTTGTTTTACTTACCGTGGAAAATCTCAATGCTAATGATGAAATGGTAAATCACTGATCTTCATAATCTTTTCATCAAAAACATTGGCTAAATCTTTCGTGATCACTGATGGCCACTCAGATTGCAGTTCATCATGGGCATTTTCCTGTCCATTTTTGAAATCTCTCACCCACTTCCACACTTTGTTGTCACTCATTGTATTAATATCTGTCTATGAATATCCTAAATGGACCTTACTTTCTGGATGACCCTTGTATTACATTTCACATATTTTATAATTGCATAATATTTGCCATAATTGGAACTGGAAAAAGTAAAATTCTTTAAGAACAAAAAGTGGTGTAGACAAATTAAAAAATGACTTTATAAAAATGTAATCAAAATATTTAACACTATTTGTACTCATTAATTGTTGTTCAAAGCATGGTTTTTTTTAAAATGAAAATTTCTATTACTGGACATATATTTTCATATACAAAAATTTTCTCTTATACTATGAATATGATGGATTACAAGCGGAGTAGACAGACATTCATTGGTCTGACACGCTCTATAACCTGACCACATCGGCAGCAATATATCTCATGGAGCGAGAGGGAGAGAGAAAGAGCCAGTCTTGAAGTGGTGATGGTGAGGATTGGAGTGGGTTCATCATCACTGGCAGTTGTGAGTAATGTTTACAGGATTACACAACAGACTATTTATGATATTTTGAAAAATAAAGATAGGATTTTAAAATTTATAAAAGTCATTGCAACTAATACTGGATAAAAGGAGAAAATCCAAAAGTAGAAGCTGTTTACGCTTGTTTTAATTAATAAAGGGACACCACCCACCCATTTATAGTACTCTCTTAAGGAAAAGACTACTTTGGTTTTTTTTTTCAAACCATTTTAGCACGTTTTAGTCTGTTTTTTTTCCCCCCCTTTGGGCGGCCTACTGCCATGCACTTAAGCCTCAAGGGCTTTTTGCGCACCCCGGAAACACACCATGAGGCCCACCAGTCTACAACTTCAGCAGTTCCACAAACCGCCGAAAACAACCTATCAAGTCCTCCTGGGAAAATTCACCACCCCTGTCCAAACTACAAAAAAAAAAAAAAAAAAAAAAAAAAAAAAAAAAAAAAAAAAAAAAAAAAAAAAAAAAGGAAAAGACTACATTGTTTGTTTTTCAAACCATTTTAGCACGTTTTAGTCTTACCTAATAGGTTGTTTAACAATTTTATAATGATACTTCAGTAATCCATAATTTTCTATAATCCAACAGAGTTCTAGTCCCGTATGTATCATATTATTGAGATCCTATTGTAGATCTTGAAATGGCTTAACCTATAGAGTGTTTATGACTGAATGAATAGTCTCAAAACAGCCATCACAGAACAGTTCCATGATGATTAAAATTATTTTGTAACATTTAATCCTACCTTATATTAATAGTATTTATACAAAGAATAATTCAAAAACTATTGTACACTACATATATGCAGTGCTTGATTTCTAGAACTAGAGGTGGCAGAAGTGTAACCTCCCAGGGACCTAGGAGTATGGAAAAGAAATTAGGATCTAAGACCATCCCAAATTATCTTTATAGTATGATACTATGAAGTCTTGTGATTTGAGAAATTAAAAACAATATTAATATTGATCAAATGAAAAAACTCAGGGTTGTTTGTGAATGCCAAAATTTGTGGATGTGTTAGGTGAGATTTATTGTGTTATTAAAGTTTTAAGGCTTTATAACAATATTATTTCCTGTGCAACATTCTTAAAAAAATTACTTAACCATAAAAGGGCATATTTAATATATATATATAGTTGATAACAATTTATGTACTTCAGCTAGGCTTCAAAACCTTACGGTTTTATTTTCTTGTCACTGTCTCATCCCTGGTCTAATAACTCGAAGACTGCAAGGGTTGTATAAATCATCATCCACAGTTGTTACAGCAGTGTCCCATTCCAACTGGGTCAAAAAAGGAATTGATTAGTTTGGAATACCATTCCTCGTGAAAGTATCTGTGGAATGATCTAAGCACTCCACATTTCAACAGGTAGTTTTGAACTTATGGATAATCCAAATGTTACTGCCTCAACTGCATGGGTGAATGCTACTCAACTATGTTTGGTTTGTTCATGTTTTAGCTAATAATTGTTTTCTGACAAGAGTATGGGCAACAAATAGACAAGACATATTCATAGAGAACAGTACATTGTGTCAAACAAGAGTGTACAGATTACATTTTAGTTTAGTTTTTTTTTTCTGTGTAGAAAAATTTATCTTGTAGCCAATGGGTTAGTTTTGTCTTGAAGTGCTGTTGTAGCTCCTTTTAGAGTTTCTTCGGAAGGTGGCTCAAGTAGAGTGCACCTTTATAGGATGGCTTTTTAATAAGCCGAGGTAATGAGGTCGCAGAGTAAAGTTTAAAGCATTCTGGGTATTGTGATGATGCATGTCTCAGTGTCTTGAAGCTGTAGTAGCGCATTAGTCTCGTGCAATGGTGAGAGATCACTGTGTTCAGCTGCAGTGAAGGTGTTAAAGGCATCTCTTGGGAACTAAGATCTGATAGGCAACTAATTAATCTCTTTTGTTGTATGAGGACTTGCCCAGTATGGTGTTAGTTGTCCCTCTCCCATGCCACTATACAATATTTGAGATGAGACTTGAATAGGGCGAAGTAGGCAGTTTTAGTTGTTTCTATGCTAGAGGATGTTTTGCGTTTAAGGGAGTCTTATTTTTTTGTCAGTATGAGTTACTGAGGAGAAATAGATTTCATAGTTGAATTTGAAGTTGGAGAGTTGGCTGTATGTGAATAATTTGTGTTAAGGGGAGCACTTCGCCCTATCTTCGTAATGTTAACATAGGTACACTTATCTCAAGAACTACTTGAGGTATCTTCATAATTCTTTTTTTCATTTAAAGAGGGCTTCTAGGGGAACACGTGGAACCAAAAAAAAAATTTTTTTTGGCATATACCCTAAAAGTTATATATTTTTGTTTTAACGCTTGTCAAAAACCTATATAAATATGTGTATATGTATGTATATAAATATTGAACTCAGTGAAATGTGATGTTTTTAGTGGTTCCACATATGTAAAACAGTGCTACAAACATACAAAAAAAATTTCATATTCCTACCATTTGTAGTTTTTGAGAAAAATGTACTTTTGTATTGAAAACCGCAACTTTCGGAAAAACACAAAAAACGGAAAAAAAAATACTGCTTTATTACCTTTTTCAGTACATTCCAGGTGCATAGGCTGGCTGATCTCCTTCCTGCTCCTCATTATTCATCCTCCAGACTTCTTTTTAGTAAGTTTTTCTTCTGTCTAATTTTTTTCTCTATATCTTCTTGAGCTTTCTCTGCCTTCCAAATTCGCCGCCGCCGGTCAAGCTTTTTCATTGCTGTAATAAAATGCTGCCCTGGTGACACTCCTATTTTCTTGAAATACTTTGGCATTTGCCAATGTAGCCATCATTAAAAGCTGTAACAGCTTCATATATGCCAAATTTCAAAGTTTTAATCTCCACAAATGTTCTTTTAGGTATGTAGGTCCAAATGACATTGTTGAGGGACTCATTGGGATTTTTGAGTTTTTCCCTTAGTACATTTGCCCAGTAGAGTTGGATTGGCTAGATCTTGAAAATAGGTTTAATAAATGTCATTAGGTTTTCAGGCAAGTGAAAATGGCTGCCATGATCATAGTTTTCATTGGATTTTACGGCTTTGCGGTACTTACACCAGGTTTCTTCATCATCTGGACATAGTCCATGTTGAGGCCTTTCATTAGAAGACATCACATGGAAAAAAACTCTGCCCAAATGGCTTTTTTCATGTCTTCAACAGAGTTTGTGTTGCGTCTAATTGCCAATCCGTAGTATTTTTTGGAGCTGAATAATGGCAGAATCTGTTAGCTTGTTCTTGCCGCCAAGTCGTGAGCCGTCAGGGAGTGTTTTAGTCTTAGCTTTTAGATTTTTTAATCTCGATCCCATCCGTTTCTGGACATTGGCCTATGCATTCTATCTTTGTTATGGCAGTATCACCATAGGGCTTGGCTTCGCATACACTGGAGTACGCCTTGCTGTCTCCATCACCAAGGTATTCAATGGTAACGAGCCTCATACAATGCCTGCGAGCGCTGAAAAATTGCGACTGCTCCAGCAACTTCCATGGCTCCACTAGAACCTTCAAAGTTTGCGATACAGCCATCACCATGCGTGTTGTTTAGTCTATTAGTGCATCTGCAATATTTAGATAAAAATCTCGATGTCTAGGACCTTACCGGTTGATAAAGATGTCACTGATACCACTCCATTTAGTGAAAGGTGACCCCGCTTCTGCCATGAGCCATCAGCAGCTATAGCGAGGTCTCTGCAACCATCATTATCCGATACAGCTTCTTGCACAGCACTTTGCATTGACTTCTTACACACTAAACTCAGCAATTGAACCCAAGTAATGCTCATGTTCATGATATCTCAAAGGCGGAGGTGTAAGATTCATAAAAGCGCAAATTTTCTCCGCAGCCACTCTAACCTTTGCCTATGTTACGCATAGCATAAACCAAACGAAGATTTAGGTCATAAAAAATGGTGTTAGGCCTATCAGACTTTGCTTCATTCTGATTAGTGTTAGGCCTGACTAATTCAGAGTTTGTCACAGTAATAGTGTTTTCACAATCAGAACAGCTGACTATAATTTTTGATGCTAGGCCTACAATGTGTGTTTTACTTTGTAAACAAGTTGGCCATGGCAATTTTTACACACTGAAACGTTACTAAGAGCCTCATTCAACAATCCTATATAACTATACAGTTTTCAGACTCATCATTTTCATTCAATTGGTACTGTTTCAAAAAAAGGACTGACCTTCTTAGAAGATGCACTTTGAGGTCTTGGCCTATCCACATTTGGAGTATTGGTACCTTCGATTGTTACTTGATCCTGAGAAACTAGGCCTAGGACTAGTTGGAGGGTTATGTTGATTTCCTTTGAAAACGCGTTTCTTGAAAGCAGGCTTTGAACGTGGCATTATAAAATTCACTACACTTATAAACAAAAAATACTCAGAACTCTCCACTAAACTCACAAAAAACCATAATCATTTACGTAATTTTCACTCTCTAAAACAGAAATGTCAGTAACCAAAACATGTATGCTACCTAGGTTATAAGCAATGGTTATAAAACAGATGTTTTGTTGGTTAGTGTAAGTTGTTGACATAACAAACTGTCACTGCCAACCAAATCATGAACATGACTGCAACGAAGTAGTACTATAACAGCACCATTCAAAGTGTGACTGCTACAGGCCCGAAACTGCCTGCTGGCCTATTTAAAAAAAAATATTTCGGACACTTCTAGTCATCATAAAAAAAATTTAATACCACCATTGTTATCGGGAAATTCCAAACTTTAATAAAAAAAAAAAAAAAAAAAAATTTGTAATTTTTGAGATTTTTTACGAAGTGCTCCCCTTAATGTTGCTGGCTTGGAGAGTTATTCAGCTGCTGTGGCAATAAAGTTGTTGAAACAGTTTGCTACTGTTCTTTCTTCAGTTTGTTGTGTGTTGTGATGGTTCTTTTATTATCTTGTTGTTTATTTCATTCTTCTTTATCCTCAGCTTTACCTTAGCGTAATGCTTTCCCTAGTCCTTGTACATATGCATCTTTTAAAACTTAGTGCACTCAGAATCCCAGTGTGTGATTTATTTGTGACTAATGCAGGCAGGTTTCGTCTAGTGTTGATTGGAGGATGTTGTGAAAGTTGCTATAAGTTTGGTCAACTTCTGCAGAAATTACTGTATTCCAGTTTGGTTCTTCAGGGTTTTTTTAATAGATTTATGGTTTATGATTCTTGCACACTAATTTATGTTTGTTAGTTTATTTTTCTGTAATGGTCTGAGCTTGAGCTGTATAAGTTCTTTCAACTTGTTATTGTAATAGCTGTGAGGTTGTCATTATTTATGTCACCCATGAAAACTATCTTCCTCTTTGTCCCCAGCACAATTTCATCAGCACAATTTGGTCTGATAAAATGCAATTACGGGGTTCATGTGTACATTTGGTCGGCTATACAAGGTGTAGCTAGAAATTAACCAGATTAATATTGGTGATGGTACCACAGAACGAAAGCAATAAGACTGAATATTGTAAGGCTGATCACGTGAATCACCCTCCCACTTCTCCTCTAGTTTCATTTGATTCTCATACTTATTCCGCTCATAGCACCAATTAACCTTTTGTCTTTGCATCGGAAACATGTTGAGTATCCAGAAAGAACAGCGTGTGAAAATCTAATTCTTTTTCAAACTTAGAAAATCTGCAAGTGAAACATTTTTAATGTTACAAGTGTATGATGACAACTGTTTATCATGAACACAAGTGTTAAAAAGTGTTTTAAATTATTTAATGACACAATCAAAATTCAAGTCCGTGTATATTGTGCTTTTAATACCAAAGGGATTGTGCACATTGATTGGGTACCAGAGGGGGAGACAGTGAATCAGAATTACTACATTAACGTCCTAACTACCCTACGTGAGCGTGTACGAAGAAAACAATGATTGATGGAAAAACAAGTCATGAATCCTTCACCAGGACAATGCTTCGGCAGTGAAGACGTTTTTGGCCAAACACAACATCCCCTTTCAAATCGTTCATCCTACTCACTTGACGTGGCTCCCTGTGATTTTTTTCCCCTTAAAGTCAAGCCAGCTTTGAAAGAACGAGATTTGAGACTGTTGAAGCAGTAAAAGAAAATGCGGCAAAAGTTATGGACAGGGTTATGGAAAATATCTGCAGCATTGTTACACACAGTGGAAAATTCACATGGAGCGGTGTAGAGAATGAGGAGGGGCAACAAATTGTAAATATATGTAAGTAAACTTTGTTTTCAGCCTCAATCCAGTTATTTTCTAGCTACACCACATATTAGTTCCAATCCCACTTGTGCTGGCTAGTTTTATTAGTTTTTTTTTTTTTTTTTTTGGGTACCTAGTACACCTCCTTTTATGTGGTTTTTCTTGTGACACCACCAATGAGAGAATACCCTTCTACACGCATACTATCTAGATTCTCTTCATCAGCACCATGTTCTGATACTATTATAAAATCTGGTGAATGGTAGCTTAAATAATAAGCGAGTCTGACCAATTTATTGCGAAGCCAGTTTCTATTTTGATGTATTAAGGTAATGCTGTAGAGTTCAGAGTTTCTATGGGGTTTTTTAGCATGTTTCTTGCTTTTTGAGATTTAAGTTGAGATTAGTGCAGAATGTTTGGCTTTATGTTTTTTATGGGAAACTGGGTTGTGACTGAAGATGGGATTGTATGGCTTCTCCAGTATGGACATTATGTGCTATGATACAATTTTCAGTAGTCAGTAGATAGTTATTTTCTATTAATCTAGTTGGTTTAGCTTAGATATCTGCTGAGAAATTAGCTAGGTCCTCTAGAGTAACACGGTTTGCTTTTTTATCCAGCCACTTATTCTGTTATTTATGTCTGGCATTATACAGAGGAAAGTTTTAGCGTGTCTTGTTATTGCAACCAGGCAGTGGGGCAATGTGTTGTGTCTTCCATGTCTTGGAAGTATTGATTACTACGTTTTCTGCTTTCCTGTCGTGTTATTCATGAATAGTTGATATTTTGAAGCCCAGATTTATTACTTCATATTTTTCCGATTGTCTAAATAGAAGACATGTCCTTGTCAAGTCGTTGTTTAAGGTCATTGGAAGGTAACAAAATTTTTCCTGACATTTGCCATCATTCAGTGAAATAAAAAATCAGTAACACTTCGCTTCGTGATCTGCAATCTGATCTCTTCTTCAGGTGGAGAGTATCTTCATTAGAGCTGTGTAAGATTTGTAGGCTTAGTTCTCCTTCATTCTGACTTGTTGTCTTCATTCCATGGCTCTATTACATGCATAGAAGGGCTGTGGTAGTTCTTGTCCATCTGTAGGATGTACCAAGTACTTGATGAAATGGTTGCTATTTCTTAGATTTTGTAATATTTGACTTTGTGTTCTGCTATTCTATTAATGTATGGAATTTGATTGGTGTCGGCGACAACAGGAGGACAAGAAGAAGGCGACATTGGGATATTCAGTGATGAGTTAGTTGCCTTGTATAAGTTGTCCATGTAATACAGAGTTGTCACTTTACTCGTGGTATGCAACATGATGTTGGTCAGACTGTAGCACAGGGGCCTAAGTTTGACACTAAAGAACTATGCCTTATGGTATGTAAACGAGGTGATGGATTATCTACGAGCTATTGAGACTCAGTTGGTACGTGAACCTCCTGTTTTAAGTGAGTTGCTGATATTTAGATATTCAGTTATTAAGGTCTACTCTGTCTCAAGGCCAGTAACATCATCTTGTTGAGTATGATCACTTGATCCATCTCAGATAGTGGAGGAGTTGAGACCCAAAAATCTCATTTGCATGATGGGACAGGGATATATGAACTTCGGTGTGCGACATAAAAAGACCACCAGAGTTGTAAGGGCTGTACGGAGTAAGAAATCTGGTGACCTGTGGAAACCGGTTGTGTTTATCAGTGTTTAGTAACGTGAGTGGTACCAGTGATCATTTTATCATTCCTTTGATTTCCATTTGTATTTATGTTGATGGAAATGTAAAAAAATTGGATGTTTTAATTTGTTTTAGACAACCTTGCAGACATGAAGTTATTATTTTTTTCATTAATTTGTCTAAAAGTAAAAATAAAATATTTAGTTCTGAAGTAAACTTATTTAATACGGCCCAATTTCACACAGGATCTAAAGAGACACTACTTTGTCCTTAAGTTTCCTCTTCAAGATCTTTAATATAAAATAATACAACACAAATTGGGGCTTGGATAAAAACATTATTTACAAAACAAAAACACATTCAAAGTTATCAATAGTTAACCAAAATATTATATCAAAGACTTAATTTACACTTGGTGTAAATTAGATTGGGAATACAGGGTTTCACTCTTGTCAAGTGACTCTAGTCCATTATCTAACTTCAGTGAAGTGGTAGGAATAAGAAAAAGCATATTGAATTGTTTTAGTCTTAGTGTGTTGATAATGTTTATAGTTTTATTATGGATGTGCTAAGGAATAGAACATGTGCATGTATATATTTTGGTATTGATGTATATTATTTGCATTGTTTTTTTCTGTATTGTTAAAAAAAGTTTTAGGAGTGGAATTGTGAAAGTTATATTTTGAGTATAAATTTGGTGTAATGTAATTATATGTGGTACTAAAATTTTGACTGCCAGGATAAAATTAAAACCTTAAAAAATTCACTAAGTTTTATATAATGAAATTTATTTGTATGTGCATTACAATCCTAAGCAAATTTTAAACCTCTCATCATGAGGGCTCAAGTCCACAGAGCCACATCCTTATCAGACAATGAGAAGTTCATCTAGTTTAGTGGGCGTATTTGCAACGGATATTGTCACTTGACAATCAAAAGTTTAATAGATTTTATTTATTGGAACGTAGTTATAAAACTAATAAAGCTTAATGACTTAATGAAAAGTTTGTTATTTTTTGTCTAAAAAATATGCTTGTTATAAGTGTTGTATAATATTGTTGCTATTAAGTTTTAAGAATATTGGTTCACTAAGTTTAATTATTTTAAATAACTCAAGAAGCATTTTTTAATGCTATTTTTACGTTATATTTTAGAATGTTTTTCATATATGTGATAACTACTTTGTCACACTTTGGACAGTTATCTTTGTTTAACAGAATGTGAAAAATGATTGTACCAATTATAATTTTGTTGTTTTCAATGGTTTAAGTGCATTATAGAGAGCTGGAACTAAATCTTTGTATTGTAACTAAATTTCACATTTATATTTCACTGTCAACTCACACTCTCCACCTTGAGCTAGTTGAGTGGGGTACATATTTTTAATTTTTAAAGATTTTAGACACAGCTCTTTACGACAACTTACCTGAAGATGGAAAAATATAAAACAAATATAGCAGCTAGCCCTAACAATGTTTTCTGTTCTGGAGGAGTTATTTTAAAAGTCTATGATTCTGAAATCACAAAAAATAACCCAATTAAAACCTGATTGCATCACTTTAAACTGACACTCATTCAAAATTTACATGCAATATTTCTTGATCTATGTAAATTGAAATATATCGGAAAATATGGTACATTAAAATTTCCCATACATTTGCTACTAATAAAAATTATTTTTTTACAAGGGCTATCCAGAAAGCTGTAGCTGCTAGGAGCGGCCATTTTGATGTCAGGGCATTTCAGTGGTTATCCAGCCGTGCTAGTGAGAGGTTACTGTTGCTCCTTATTGTTGTGAAATAGCAGTTTGATTGAAATTTGTGACGCAATTGAAAATCCTACGAGTTGTAAAGTCCAGTCTGTAATACGGTTCTTGTTGGCTAAGCACAATGAGCCAATTGAGATTTATCACTTACTCTGAAGTTTATGGGGACAATGTGATTGCTGAAGATGGAATGTGTCAGTCATGCATTAGATTTAAAAATGGCACGATGATAATTGGCTTATAACTTGTGAAGGATGTGTTTTTACAAAAGTCACATTTTGTGCCTTTTTTATATAGATCAAATATTCTAAAATTTAAGTCTAACCTCAGATCTGAAGGTCCAATAGTTCCAGAGATATTGGACTCCAAAAAGATCAAAATTTATATTTTAGTTATCTTTTGGATAGTATATTGACTGTGATTTTGCTTATAGTTATTTTGATTAAGTCTATTCTTTTTTTTAAAGTTTGTTATTGATGATCAATTTAAAAGGGTAACTGGTGTTACAATTTGATTTGAACTTCCAATTTTAGTTTATTGGTGTTAGTCTTGTAGAAGAATAGCTAATTATTTATATGTTTATTTTGTAATAATTTGGAGTTGTTAATTGTCATATAAGAATGTTAATACAGGTTCCTTATACATTACGTAACTCTAAACAATTTCGCACAATTCCAAAATATATATTCCTTGGAATATGTCAAGTCTTAATAAACATATGAAGATTTATAATAATGACACAACTTACTAAAAAATATATTTTACTTCATTATCCCCTGATCGATTTTGAAGACTGAGGTTTAGCTGAAGTTTACTCAAAATTGTTGTCCTACCACAATTGAACATGGTAGGGATGGTGTACACGGCAGACTTGGTATAATGTAGCTCCAATTTGTATCGAAGTGAAGTTTGGGGTTCTAACTGTATCAGATTTAATATATATTTGTAGTTGTTAATTTTAATAAAACTACTGTTTATATATTTTTTTTTCCTTTTTCTGCTTACCTCATGACTCCTCTCAGCTTAAAATAATTATAAGCCTATGTTTTTACTTCCAATTACAAAATGTGCGTTGTATTATTCCTTCATCTGATTAATAGTTATAAATTCAATGTTAAATTTATTTGATCAGCTTCTTATCTTCAACTATAAATTACATTTTGTCATCTAATTTTAAGCTAGTATCAGGACTGTATTTAGATAATGCACTGATAACAATACACATCATGCTCCCCTGATTCAGTCCTACCCTTGGATAATACAGGGTCAATAAAATACGGGACTCTCCAATTCTCAGAAATCAGAAATTTTTTATTATTCATATTCCTAGAGAACAGAGTAAAGGTCACGTGGTTATGTTACAATTATGTAGGAGTGTATGTTTGTTAGCTATGGGTTCCAGTCCTCCACTGCAGAAATTCTTGTATAGTGTAGAATGGACGTTGCAGAAACCAGGTTTTTAGTGGGGGGATGAGTTCCTTTTCTGGAAGCCTTCTTAAGCTGTCGGGCAGTGTGTTGAAGAATAAAGCTCCTCTGTAGGATGGTTTTTTCTCAGTCAGGCTCAGGTGGTGCTGGTCAAGTAGGAAGTTTCTTCCGTGTCTGGTGTGATAGGGGTGTCTGTCTCCTGTTCTTGTTTGGCCTGTCTTGATTGCGTATAGGATTGTTTCCTGAATGTAGAGTCCTATGAGGGTCAGGATTCCCAGTTCCTTGAAGGCTGCTCGGCATGTGTCCAGTGGTTCAAGGCCTTTCAAAGTTCTGACTGCTCTTTTCTGGATGACAAGCACTCTGTGGAGGTTTGTGGCTGTTGTCCCTCCCCAGGCTATCAGACCATATCTCATGTGAGACTCAAATAGCGAGTAGTACGCTGTCATGGCTACTTGAGGGTTGGTAATTTGTTTTATTCTTCTTACTACATAGAGGCTACTACTTAGTTTATTGCAGAGTTTATTCACATGGGGTTCCCAGGATAGATTTTGGTCTATGATTATGCCGAGATATTTTCCTGAGTCTATTGTGTTTACTTCTGGAAGGCCTTCATGGTAGTTTTGCCTGGGCGTGTTGATTATCTGTTGTGTTTTGGAGGCATTTAGAACCAAGTCATTATAGAGGCAATATTGTTTCGCCATATTAAAAGTGACGTACGAGTCAACATCTAGCTGGTCTTTGTTCTTGCTTGCTACAATCAAGGCTGTATCATCAGCGTACATAACCATTTCACAGTAGTTCTCAAGATAACTTGGGAAGTCGTTGGTTAGTAATATATATAAGACGGGGCCGAGAACTGAGCCCTGAGGCACTCCTCTATTCACCAGAAGCTGTTCGGACTTAATTTTCTGGATTGTGTTGTTTAATGTGTAGGTGATTTCAACCAGTTGTTTTCTGTTACTTAAGTAGCTCCTAAACCATTCCAGTTCCTTGCCATTGATTCCAAGTGATAGAAGTTTTGTTATTATTAGTTTGTGGTCAAGACAGTCAAAAGCCTTGCTGAAATCTAGGAGGATGCTTGTGGTTATATTTCCTTCTTCCATATTACTGATGATAGTTTCTATTAATTGAACTATTGCTGTTGTTGTTGATCTATTTTTGACAAAACCATGTTGTTTAGGAGTTAGTAGATGATGCTGTTTGAGGTGATTTAGGAGTCTATTCAGTACTACCCGCTCTAAAATTTTTGAGAATGTTGAAATGAGGGATATGGGCCGATAGCTGCTTGGTTCATTTGTTGGGCCCCCTTTGTACTTCGGGTAGACTTTTGCTAGTTTTAGTTGGCTAGGGAATGTTCCTTGGGTAAGTGATTTGTTTATTATATCTGTGAGTGGTGTGATAATTTCTTTTTTGCATTTTTTGATTATTTTTGATGACATCTCGTCCTCTCCGGCAGAAGTTTTAGATTTTAGAGTGTCAATAATTTTTCCAATTTCTTGTTCGTTTGTTCCTGCGAAAGTTAGTAGTGGTATCTGAGGTTGTCTGTTTGGTCCAGTTATGGGTGTTGGAGGTTTTCCATTTAGGTTTTGGGAGAGAGTTTTGTCGGCTATTGTAACGAAGAAGTTGTTTAGATGATTGGCAATGTTTGTTGGCGAGTGTATGAGTTCTTCTCCTATTTTCAGTTCTTCCAGTTGACTCTTGGTTGATTTTTCTTTTTTTTCATTATTTATTACCCTCCACATGGCCTTTGACTTGTTTTCTGACCTTTCTACAAAATCTGCGTTTTGCTGTTTCCAAAGGGTTTTTAGTTTTGTATCATAGGCTTTTTTTCTTTGAGCTGTTTCTCTTTTGTCATCGGGGTGTCCAGTGGTGAGTTCTCTGTTGAGTGCCTCTAAGTAGGACCTTTTTAGAGTCTGGCTTTCGGCATCCCATATATTTTTGGTGGGGTTTCTTTTGTGTTTGACTGTCTTCAGAGGGCATGTTGCGTTTATTGTTGAGTGAATGATTCCATTAAATGCATTGTAAGCAGTTTCAACACTCTCCGCCTGTATGATGTGTGACCAGTCTTGTTCCTGTAGGCTACGTCTCAGTTCTTCTATTGCTTTTTCACTGAAGTGTCTTCTTTTGGACTGAGTTGTTAAGTACCTTTCCATTTCTGTTGAGATTGTGCATATCTGGGCAGTATGGTCTGATAGGCCAGTTTTGAGAACTTCAGTGGACACTACAGATTCTCTAGTGTTTGTACAGATGCAGTCTATCGAGGTTTGGCTATGGCTGGTTATTCTTGTTGGAGGAAGGGGAAGTCTGGCCAGTCCATGGCTATAGAGCATCTCCTCAAATTTGATTTTCTTGTTGTCTTGAATCAAGTTATCTATATTGATGTCTCCCATTACCAGAATCAGGTCGTTGGCAGAGATGGTTTTATCAAGTTCAGATGACAGCAGGTCCATGGATGTCTCCAGATTGCTGTCTGGAGGTCTGTAGACACCCAGCAGTTGAAAATGCCTGTGTTTCAGTTTGATTTTCAGTAGAAAAGTTTCGCATACAAGTTCTGTTGCGGCGCTTGAAATGGATGTTACTTTAATTTTGTTATCTAGCTGTAGGCTTGCATAAACCGCAACTCCCCCTTTTCTATGTACTTGTCTGGTAAAGCCGCCTATTAGAGTGAAGCCATGGATTCTGGTGTTTTCCAGTTTCTCTAGGTTTAGGCCATGCTCTGTAAGTATTACGAGATCTGGCTTTAGACTGTGCAAGCAATGAGTGAGTCTCTCAGTTTTTTTCACTAGGCCATCTATGTTTTGGTGAAATATTTTTAGTGACTTTCTTTTCTTAGTCTTGAGTTTATTACAATTCTTGTTTTGTGGAGTTTCCATCTCGTCTCTTGCGCCTGGCGTTTCCCTAAAAAATGAGTTTGTGAGGTATCTTCATCTTTGATTGGACTGCTTCTTTTTGAGGCTTCGTTTTCCCTTGATCGGATGGAATTATGGATTATATTGTAATTTTCATTAATTTGTTGGTAATGTTTTATATTCTTCTTGAAGAGTTCTTCGTAACTTTCGTTTTTCCCCAATTTTTTGGCTAAGATTGGAGGGGATTTTAGTGTGGTGTTGCAGGTTATTTTCAATGTGGTTGAGGCATTCTCTTTCACTGTAGTTAATTGTCTAGATTTTTCAGACTCCCTGTGTTTAGCTATTTGTAGGGACACACTAAACACATTTTTCTTCTTATTCACGACTGTTTGTTGCAGGGGGGATTTTTCCCAGCCTGTTCCTCTCAGGTTGTTACTTGGCTTCCTGAGTTGATTTGTAGGTTTTGTTTCACAGCAGCTTTCTCTCTCTAGGGATGTATTTAAGTTTGTTTCCAGAGTTTTAAATTTTTCCTCTAGCAGCCTATGAGTTTTCTGCAAGTAGCTCACTTCTGTCGCAGCTGTACTCGGTTGTGTTGTGGTAAAGGTGAATGGGTCTGTCTGTGTTCCAGAGGTCTGTAGATCTTTAACCTCTTGGTATAGCTCTTGTTTTAGTATTTTTCCTCTTAATGTGGACAGTTCTGTCTCTCTCTCTTTGAGATTTTTTTCCATTTTTTTTATGGCTTCTGTTTGTTTATAGTCATGGTCCTCAAAAATTAATTTTATTTCGTGTACATGCTGTTTTTCTTGCTCCAGCTTTAATTCAAGGGTACATGCTGTTTGTTGGAGTTCTTCCAGTTTTAGAAAATACTTGGCCTCACTTTGCTCGTGTTCCTCTGCCTGAGCTTCTAGACTTTTCATTCTGGTGATCAGTTTAGAGTTTTCAGTTTTTAGGGCCTGATTTTCTTCTAGTAATGCTGCACCTATCTTAGCAGCAAGTGCTAAACTGTCGTCTCTTTCGGATGGATCATTTTCCAGTAGGCGTTGCGTGAGCTCATCCAGTGACTGGTTTTGGCTGTCTTCACCTGTATAACGTTGTGATTGTAGGTCATTAAGAATGGGACTAGACTTATCGTGCATTGAGCTTTTGGGGGTGCTCTGTTTTTTTGGTAGTTTAAAGCACTGGATTTGTGCTTCGCCACTGCCTTGGTAGCGTTCTTCTTCTGGTAATTCCTTCTTGTCTGTATCTCCGATTGTGGTGGTTTTGGCAGTGTTGTTGCAGATTTTGCAGGTCCATGTATTTGTTTCTTCCTTTGTCAGTTTTTTTAAGCATCTGTCACTTATACTAACACAGCCACCATGGTACCAAGAGTTACAGGGGCCTGTACAAAGGATGGCTGAGTACTTTACCCCTATACCACATTCACCACAGGGGTATTTTGGCATTATTGTGTGTGGTTTTAAGTTATATTGTCAAGCAGTTCAAATTGTAGCAGTTTTTTTTTAAGATTTGGCTAGTTCTTTATGTTAAAACTCTTTAGGTCAGAGAATAAAAATTCTGTTTTTTTTTTTTTTTTTTGGGCCTGGTTCTTTATATCATTCCTGTGTTGAGCTGATTGATGGCATCTCTCTAGCCCATGTACAGTTTTCTCTGAGAGAGTAACATTCATTTTATTTTGTCAAGTTTATGTCCATTTAAAAATGTCTTTCCTTATTTATACTTAATATCAACAATGATTAAATATCAAGGGGGTGAAAATGATCAAATATTATTTACAAAGTACAAAGGTATTATTATTATTCAAGTTCCAGAGGAAGCAAAAAGATTCTCCCAGGCCTGGGATTTGAACCTGGGTCTGTTGGCTGGTCAGATTACTAAAGTGTGTGCTCAATCCACTTAGCTATCACTGCCTGATATCAGATGACAGTCAAGGACAAGGTTACTCTCAGACAGGTTTATACAAATGCTTCAACTGGTGATTGCACTTTTTATTATTTTGCACACGCTATTCAGCGACGTAAACTAGGGGGGGGCACGCGGGGCATGTGCCCCGGGCGCAAGTTGTTGGGGGAGGCGCCAACACGGCCACAGATTTTTTCTAATAAAAATTGTTGAAAATATTTTTTAATGCGAGGTGTGTGTTGCAAAAGAAAAATCATTATATTTATTATTTTTTATTTGATTTAAGTCTAAGAAATGCAAAGTGAAATGATGAATGCTATCTGACTATTTACGAATCATGTTTACGGTCTGCATGAACTTGTACAGAACGAGTATGGGCACACTGTGTTAATCTGTGGAATGACTCACTAGGACGGCGCGGCGTCAGAACACTTCCTTCCCCTCCCGGCTCCCACCCGCAGCTTCCCCCATCCCTCTCAACCGCACCACACATGCCACATTGCCACAAACACAACACATCGATGCTCGCTGGCCTGACCTTGACTAACAGACTAACTGCGTATGTTGTGCAGTTGTGCACTACTATTGTTGACAATAGTTCATACTTCTACTTCATTATATACATCATCAGTGGTTCGGTTCACGTAAAGTGGTTGCGGAGCTGTTTCTTTGAGTGTTACTAGCAATATTATTTTCGTGTTTGTGAATATTAGTCATGTCGAAAAAACTGTCTGGTGCGGAAATCGCAAAAGAGCTAAAGAGAGAAAAAAAGAAGCACATCAATCCTCGTCTCTCTATCATCATGGCTAAATGAAACAAACAGTAAAGGTAGTAAGATAGATATTACAGTACTTTGTTACTTTGTATTTATTAACTAATACAGATTAATGATTAACTTATTGAAACCTTAAAAAATATATCATAATTAACTTTTCTGTAACTGTAGCAGCGTAACTATTGATATGAATCTGTGTTTAAAAATATATAATTGAACACAGGGTTTTTTAAGCTTTCTTCTTCTTAAGCTATTTCTTAGAAACGCTAACAAGCAGCAAATCTAGTCATCGTCACACTTGAAGACGACATTTCGCTTTAACCAAGAACTAAGAACGTCATAATTTATTTAAAAAAAATAGTATAGTAGGAGATGCTTTGTCGGCAGTATTGTTTTAATTTAGCGTTAAACTATGCTTTTAGATAAATACGGCATCAATTTTAAACAGCTAAGTTCTACCACAAATTGACAAATATACCAATAATATTATTTTATCGAATGAAGGTAACTCGAATTTTTTATTTTTTCAGATGAAATCAGCTGTAGTAACAAGTACGACTTTTTGAAGATGGAGGGTCATCAGCTGATGCAGTCCAAGACGTTGTTTTTCAAACTAATGCTAATCTTGGTACAGGAAAATCTTCAGCTGGAAGAACTTCCAGTTGTACCAACGGTCACCCAGGATGACGTCGAGGGTGAAGAGATCGAGATGTTTCAACCGGAGCAAAAGTATAATAATAATGGTACGTCTACGAGTTTGACAACTGATCCAACCCATGGTGAGTCTACTAAATCTATTGATCTAAAAGATCCGGGGAAGTGGCCTAATACCATTTCGGATGCAGACAGATGTTTTTCTCGTATCGAGATTATTGAATGAAGGGAAAAATAGAACCTGATCTTAACAATACTTTTAAGAGATGGGAGACAGTTGACTAAAGAGTGGTTTACAAAAATTATGCCTAATGGCTTAAAAGTACATCGAACATGGCTAGTCTAATAGCAAATCAAACAATTCCTTGTATTGTATCCATGCAAACTTTTTTTCGCACACTGATCACATCAACATCCACATAAGATTTCTGCTTTAGCCAAAGTTGAAGGGTTCACTCAGTGGAAGAAATTGAGTGAACGGATTATCCTGAGCATGAGAACTCCTTAAATCACAAACAGTGCTTTTGTGCTTGGAAAAATAATAGAATCTAGTTTAAGTAAACGTTCTGGCATTGACAAAGAACTACAAGACATGATTGCACTTGAAGAGGCACACTGGAAGGGTGTTTTGTATGCTATCATTGATGTAATCTTACACCTAGCAAAAGATGGCAGCCCATTACGAGGCTCCAATGAAAACCTGGATTTCAGTGACCCTAGATGCGGTAGGTTTTTGAACACTATTGAACTAGTATCTCATTACCATGCACCTCTGAAAGAGCACATTCTTCGCCATAAAAAAGGCCGAAGTCAGTTACTTTTCGCCGCTCATTCCAGAATGAATTTTTTAAGACATTATTGCAGGAAAAGTCAGAGAAAACATATTTTGTGACATCAAGGCTTCAAAATACTTTTCAATTATGTTTGACTGTACTCCCGACGTAAGTCATTTGGAGCAAATGTCTCAAGTCCTTCGTTATGTGAAAATCACCGAACAGGGTCCGGAGGTAGTGGAGAGTTTTAATTGATTTTGTAAAAGTTGGTGAAAAAACTGGATTGGGTCCCTTTCGCAAGAAGATTTCAGAGAAAATCAAAAAAAGATGGCTTAGATTTGAAGAACTGCCGGGGCCAGTGCTATGACAATGGTTCGAATATGGCTGGCAAATACAAAGGCGTCCAATCTAGGATTCTTGCCGAAAACAACCTGGCTTATTTTGTGCCTTGCGCGGCTCATTCCTTAAATTTAGTAGGTGCAAAATGCTGCTAGTATGTCAGGGGAGGTACAGTCATACTTTGGAACTCTTAACTGCTTGTACAATTTTTTTTGCTTCCTCGACCAATAGATGGGAGGTTTTATTAAAACATGTCCCTCTATCTCTAAAACTACAAAGTAACACCAGATGGTCGACTAAGAGGGAAGCTGTACAAGTTATATACAAGCATCTAGGTAAAATTATAAATGCTTTAAATGACCCTCAGAACCAGCCTAACTACCTCAGATGAAACAAAAACTGAAGCAGCTAATCTTTTGAAAAATGTCAAGCAGTTTGAGTTTATAGTTCTCTCCTGTTTTTGGTACAAGCAATTGACCCGCATTGACATTGTGAACAAGCTCCTACAAGTGAGAATATCACCATACATAGTCGGCCAAACACACATCAGTCGATTGATCTCTGAACTAGACTCGGAAAGGGCAAACTATTCAAACGCTGCAATGAAAGAAGCCAAAGAAATGGCAACAAATCTTGGCCTTGATCCTCATTTCAAAGTAGTTCGGAAAGAGAAGAAAAAAGCGCATGTTTGATGAGAATGCCGAAGATTGAAGCACCTGAATTCTCAGAAGAGAAGAAATTTCAACAGCAGCTATTAGAAATCGTCGATCGCATTTCTTTGTGAACTCAGAGAAAGATTCAACTCTATTCAAAACATAAATCATTTGTTTGGTTTTCTCAACGGAGCTAGCTTTGGAACAATGAGTGGGGATGACCTAAAGGCTAAAGCAATTGAATTAGCCTCCAAATATAAAGAAGACTTGGACAAAGACGAAATTGGCAACTGAAGTGGAAAGTTTCAAATACCATGGTTTGGATTTAGTACCAAATATCCAAACAGCCAATTCGATTGATCTTCTGAAATTTTTGTGTGTGAACAAAATGGAGGATGTATATCCAAACATAATGACTGCCTTACGGATCTTCTTGACAATTCCGGTTTCAGTGGCTTCGAATGAAAGAAGTTTTAGTAAACTTAAAATAATAAAAAATTATTTACGGAATTTGACAGGGCAACAATATCAGAGGCTGACAAACCTAGGGATTTATTTCCATTGAGCACCAGTAGCCTCAAAACTATGCTTCAGTGAGATTGTCAGTACATTTGCTGCAAGAAAAGCCCGAAAAGTTAAATTCTAAGAACAAGTAACAATTAAATGTTAAAATCAATATTTTACATAATTTACTATCATAAAGTGTTTTTAGTAGTATAAATGGTGTTGTTTTGAAATAAACTATTTGTTTTTGAAAATACGTATTCTATTATTTACCAAATATATTTAGGCCTATATACTTTGAACTTGAGGTTGAGTATTTTAAGATCAAGATTCAAGATAGTATTAATGTAGCGTACCCGGTACCCGATGGACACACCACACTTTTTAAGAGGAGTTATAAGGAATTAGTTTTCAGTTCAATTGGTGGGGGGGGGAGGGGCGCCAAAATAGGTGTTGCCCCGGGGTGCTGAATAACCTAGTTACGTCGCTGACGCTATTAAGATAAATTAAGACTATATTTTCTTTCTGAGAATGTTTCCACAAACTTGCAGTTGTTATTTTTGAGGTAAGTAAGTGTATTAAATTGTACAGTAAATTCTCACTGCTAATTTCTCACTAATTTCCATGTTACAATTTAGTAAAGGACTGTGTCATTTAATTAAAATGCAGTTATTTACAAAGTAGCACTGTGGTTTTTAATTGTTAAATAAGAACTCAATTGAGCATTATGACTGCTGCAGTCCATGTGTTAAGCTACAGTACAAAACTCTCTAGCGCTGCAATAACACACACATGTAGTTAACACAATAGAATGCACACTATGGCATCTACTACAGTCAATGTAATAACTTCTGTACAAATAACTGGTTAGCTATAATATATGTAGTTAGCACGGTAGTGCACTATGACATCTGCCACAGTCGATGTGTTAAACTGCTGTGCAATAACTGTCTAGCTATAATACATGTAGTAAACACCATAGCATTTGCACCATATCTGCCGCAGTAAACATGTTAGTACTGATGCAAACATCAGGTTTTTAACATGCAGTGCCACTGCGTGCAAAACACCCTTCCCATTTTGATGTCAGTTCAGACCTGAAAGTAAAAAGAAGACGTGCTTTTTCTTTGCTTACAAAACTGCATCGTTAATAAGAGAAGATTTTGGGTCATCCAGTTACTGATTTAAGACTTACCAGAGATAGTTTTAGTTTAGTTGTGTGCTTCGGGCTTGAAACTCCATACAATAACTCTCTAGCTATAATACAAGTATTTAATGTTGAACCTTGCAGTTGAACCTACCACTGGGCACAGCAAAAACTGATGTGTTACTTAAATCTGGGCAATTTATGGATGTCCAGGAGCGGTACATCACTAAACGTAAATGTTGAGATTCTGGAGTTCAAGGGCAATTCGATAAGTATAGTCTACTGCGGGAGATGACTGTTTGAGTTGGTGGGGTTTGTTCCCTAACCTCACCTCAGAGGTTCTTGCTAGCCTCAACAAGGGTGTGCCACCCCCTGCCTACTTTGACTGGAGAGGCTAGTTCAGAGCTGGCCTCCCCTTCTTCCGGGGAGACATGACTTTGAGATTTAGTGCCCTAATTCTTCCTCATGGATCTCGCCTAATTCTTCCTCATGGATCTCTATAGGAGGCGGCCCCTACTCCATAACCTTACCCATCCTGAATATCCTGTCACTCTGGAAGTAGCGCTAAGGTTCTTAAAGGACTGAGTGCAATTTATAATCTTCTTGTCCTAAGAGAACAAAAAAAGTCACATCTTTATACACTAACAGATCACGGTAAAGGAATTGAAGCTGTAACATGTCTTAAGCAAAGACAAATTGATACAAAACCTAGTACTTCATTTATTACAAAACTAATGCATTCTTTGTTTACATTGAATTTCCTCTGTTTTCAAGATAAATTTTATCTACAAAATGTACAGCCATGGGGGCTTGTATGACTCTGACATATGCCAACCTTTTTATGGGAAAACTAGAAACGGATTTTCTCATCAACAAAATTATAAACTTGTGTTTTAAAACGTTTAATTTATAACATTGTTTTAAATTGGATACATGAGATGAAATAACTCAGAAAAAAATACATTGATGATGTAATGAATCCAGGCAGACTTTATGAGCATAGTCAAACCAATATATGCCATAATATGTACAAGGTACAAAGAAGAGGGTCACTTCAATAAAACTTAATACTAAAATTAATTTTAATATATAAATTTTTTTAACGGTAACATTAATTTATTTAAATGTACCATAACTTAAATGTTAACAAATTGTTTTCAATTCTTTAAATTAATTCATTAGTTTTTATAACTAAAACATTCCTTAAAACAGTACAGAGACAACTTGGTTAAATAATCCTTTACTTCTTTTTTTTAATTTAACATCTGTTTCAGTTATAAATTTTGTTAGTAGATGACATCCTCTTTAAAAAAACTTAGCAGTTCATTGTATGCCATGAGGAGAATAGCAGAATCTGCAAGTTTTTTGAGAGCTATATGACCTATGGAATTACCTTATGGGGGGGGGGGGGGATCGTTTTGCGCCAAATTAGAAAGGGTTTTACTTGTCCCCAAAAATTCAACATTGGCTGGATTGAGGATACGTGATAGCTGCAGGAAGACCTTTCAAGATGTAGAAATTTGGACAGTGGTTTCTCACTACATGTTGGCAGTGATTTTGTCTGCTTGTACAAATGGATTTCAAACAACTGCAATCTTCTACTTAAACTCACGTCATCGTAAGGTAAGAAACCAGCATATGCCGGTGCCAAGTTCTGCAAACTTCTCCCAGATGAGTTGAAGAGTCGGAATAACCATTAACTCAGACTCCAATTGAAAAGATGAGTTTTTTTCAACAACTACTCTACACAGTGGATGTGTTCTTGTTGTGGATAAACTTTGACAGATATATTTAATTGTAACAATGTAACTTTGATCTTACAAAAATGTAATGTTTTCTATTCCTCCCTTTTACCTCTCTTTAGTATAGGATCAAACAATTTTTTTACATCAATTATTGAATCTAAAATGTCTAATCCGTATGCTGTAAAAATGCCAAGTTCAGAAAAAATATATTTTACAGAATTTGTATATCTTAAATGTTTTATGGCTCTCTAAATTGATTATTGTTCTTGCTCCATGTATGCTTATTCCCTAAGCTAAATGTAATTGGATCAATGATAAATATATTCATTTAAGTGTATTTAATTTACTAATTTTTGCCATTTGTAGCAGTGCATATAGACCAGTAGACATTTTATTAGTAATAAGATGTACATGTTTATTCCAATTCTTATGTATTAAAATCTGTGTGGTCTACGTTTTTAAGTCAGTCATTGTCTAGAAAAATGTCAGTGTTGAAATTTGATCTGGATTGTTTTGTAGAAAGAGAAATGTAACTAAATTTGTCTGAATTTAATAAAAGATTCCTTTTGGACTGTATTTTCCTGTATCCAAGAAAACTACTAAAAATAACTTTCTAAAGAAAAAAAACTATAAATTTTAGATTTAAAACAGTAATGATTGAAAATTAATAGTTTAATACCATCCAGGACTTCACAAAATTAACAACTATTTTGAATAGCAGTTAGTTACAGAATTCTAGTTTAACTAATGACACAGTTTCAGGAAAGCCATAGACTGTGTCAACCATGGTGTTTTGCTCCGTAAGTTAGAGTTTTTTGGAATTCACAAAATTCAGCTTTAAATCTTTTAAAATCATATCTCCTGAATAGTAGACAGGCAGTACTCTCTGGAAGCGAATGGTCCAGCACTTTTCTACAAAATCCTCAATTATGGCATTGGAGTCATAACCAAAAGTAAATGAGTTACAAAATCCTCAGCTTAAGATGCTTGAACAAATTTCTGTGAGTACACCTACTCCCCTGGATGGGTTTAGTGCTAAAATTTGTAATTGGCTTGTTTCAAACTCTTTTTATAATTGTAAGAAATGTTTTACACATATATCTAACTCTTTATTTGCGTTTTTATCTATTTTAGTTATTTACTTTCAAGTATATATATTTCTAATTTGCAAGTAGATAGCATGAATGAGTTAGTGCATGTGCAGTCATTTTATTTATTTATGCTCTTGAAAATTGTTAAACTACATATGCTCCAAAGTTTTTGACCATACCATATGCTCTCTTTATATAAATGTCTTATGGTAATAAAGACTTGTTTAATGGATTGCTATTTTCATTGAAACTAATTTACTCCAGAGTAATCTTTAGAAGACATCCAATTATTAAAGATTTATTGGTCTAACCTAAATTACCAATTACAAACACTGAAGAAAATTATAGAAACAAAAAGGATCTCGTCCAAGTGACAAATCTAGATGTTTGGTTTGTAAAATGTTTTTCCAAATTTATCAAAATTCACCAAGTAACAAAACAAGCAAGACATTGACAACTTGTCTTATGCATCTAAAAATATATACAAAATTCAATATAAAGGATGCCCTGCAATTTATATTCAGTCAACTGCAAATAAATTGATGACAAGTTATGACAGGTAACCAAAAAAAAACGATTAAAATCACAAGATTTAAAGAAAACTGTTGTCACTGTGATCTAAATCACAATGCTACCATTAAAAACATATATTATGTAAAACCTATTTGTCATGTGTGTACCGTAGTTATAATCATTCTGCTGAATCGCGGTAGGAAGTAGGCTCTATGTTAACTAGACGCGGTACGTGGACATTATTTTGTTGGTTTGACCTCTCCAGCTGTTAGAGATGTCAACGGTGATAGGTTCCCGAGCCGGTCGCGGTTGGTTTGAAGAGAGGGGGTAGTCTTCTAGTCGAGTGCAGAGCGTCTACACGTGCAGTTCAGAAGCGATAGTACTTCCTCTATTCCTATACATTTGGGATATAGAGTTAATTTTTACCCGGTGTGTTTTAAGTCAAGTTTTAAATTTCTTTTTTGTTCTTTCCTTTAATGCGTAATAGTTTTTCAGCCTCCATAGTCTTCAAAGTAGTAAGTCCCGTACCAGCGTTTAGTTTAACATCTTTTGCTTCATACTGTTGTGTTAAATTTTGCCATATAACAGAGCCTGACAATTAATTCAACTTTTGAAGTATTGTAAATTAGATTTTGATCCTAAAGTTTACATCAAGCATTGTGTAATTTTGATTTTGAATATTTTGAGAAGAGAACTTTTTATTTTATTTTGTTAATTTAAACCTTTTTAGTTTAATTTTTAATTTTGATCAGACTCTTAATTAGATTTGACCGATTGAGAGAAATTTTGAAGAAAAGCAAATCAAGATTTTGTAAAACTTTGTTAAATTTTGAGTAAAATTTAAGATTCGCAATAAATTAAGTATTTCCGAAAGGTTGTTCTGATTTATAGAAAATTAGCTCCAGACTTTATAAATAATATGTACTATAATAACGGTAAATAACTTTTTTTTTGGTAGCAGATCGTGGTTACCAAAGGAGCGTCTGAAACCTTAATTTCAAAACTTAAGGATGGTTTGAACGAAATTAAGGCAAAACTAGGAAAACTTGGCGTAAGCGAGGAGGAGATAGTTAATTTCGAAAGTAGCCTTTTAAATACAAGCCTGGAGGAGGAGGAAGTTGAAGAGATGAGTAAGCCCGTGGTTCAGACAAGAAATGAGGATATTTTAGGTTTGAGTCTTCCCCAGGGGAAATGTTGTGTAGAAGGGAGTTTTGCAAAATTGCCAAATCCCCTAGAGCGATTTAAAAAAATGTTTAAACCTACAGACGGACTAAATGTTTCAGAATTATTGAGTTACATTGAAATAATGTTAAAAATTAAGGGTGAAACCAGCTTAAGTGATAGTGAGATCATAAGTATGAGTCTTGGATATGCCACTGGTCCACTCTACAATAAAATGCTTCAATTTAAGGTAAATGCTAGTAATTTTAGTGAAGTACACAAAGGACTATTAGATTATTTTGTTCCATTTGGTCATAGAGAAGCCTTGAAGAGGGATTTAGTCACTAGATCACAAAAACCTGACGAAAAAACTAAGTTGGAAATACTTAATTTATTCCGAATCTTAAATTTCACTCAAAATTTAACAAAATTTTACAAAATCTTGATTTGCTTTTCTTCAAAATTTCTCTCAATCGGTCAAATCTAATTTAGAGTCTGATCAAAATTAAAAATTAAACTAAAAAGGTTTAAATTAACAAAATAAAATAAAAAGTTCTCTTCTCAAAATATTCAAAATCAAAATTACACAATGCTTGATGTAAACTTTAGGATCAAAATCTAATTTACAATACTTCAAAAGTTGAATTAATTGTCAGACTCTGTTATATGGCAAAATTTAACACAACAGTATGAAGCAAAAGATGTTAAACTAAACGCTGGTACGGGACTTACTACTTTGAAGACTATGGAGGCTGAAAAACTATTACGCATTAAAGGAAAGAACAAAAAAGAAATTTAAAACTTGACTTAAAACACACCGGGTAAAAATTAACTCTATATCCCAAATGTATAGGAATAGAGGAAGTACTATCGCTTCTGAACTGCACGTGTAGACGCTCTGCACTCGACTAGAAGACTACCCCCTCTCTTCAAACCAACCGCGACCGGCTCGGGAACCTATCACCGTTGACATCTCTAACAGCTGGAGAGGTCAAACCAACAAAATAATGTCCACGTACCGCGTCTAGTTAACATAGAGCCTACTTCCTACCGCGATTCAGCAGAATGATTATAACTACGGTACATATCTTTCCCTACCCCGAAGCTGAAATCACGGTAGGAACCTAAACCATTAAAACTTTCATCCCAGTCTAAATACAATAGGTTCCCTCCACATTCACACTTTTAAATAACAATGTTTGGTACTTAGCACTACGTGGAGGCCGTGGTCCGTAGTCCAAGGGTGATGTGGTAGGGTTGCCCGATGTCCAATAGGGGTTCAGATGTACGCGTTCTCCGTTGGGTAGCCATCGCGGAGGGATGTGATGGGCGAGGGGTTGAGGCGCAGCTTCCCCAATGACCAGGTGGCCGGTGAAGTCCGGCAGCCTTGGTGACCTTGTGGTTGACCGGCTCTGTTTCAATAGTACATCTGCTACCTGCTCCTCCCTTCAGACGATCTAATAACAATTTCAGCCCGCGAGGCATTTAGCTCTTGGAGGACATTCATTTTACATATTATTCCCTCCGTATAATTGTATGGCTGTCAGTCTTTTAATTGTACGCCTGCGCCAGTGTCACGAATGTAAACCATTACCGGATTTTTTTATTTACAACACAATAAATTTACAGGGATTACAATGGCACAATTAATTATTTACACACACAAAAATCCTCTAATAGTGATCAGAATAAATATTACCCTGTCCTTCTCTATTTTAAGGAACAGGGAAATAAATATCATAATACTGTATATCAGCGTATTAAGTTCATACACCATATATGCCATACATTGTCCCTGAAAATTACATGGTTTATAACACTCCTATAACACACTTACACTGGCATTTTATTTCATGACTTCTCATTGATTTTTACTGTTATAATAAAGTACTTGACGCTCATACTTAACTTGTTTTACGTTTTGGGCCAAATTAATACATAGATATATATTCAATACTCTTGAAGTTAATTTAGAAATAAATTATATTGTCAATTTTATTGTTATAGACCCATCTTCTATTCCTTTTCGACAATATAATTTTTGCTGAAAATAAAACATACAGACCTGTGCGGTGGGCTAATGTTTATAAAGTTCTCATATTTCACATTTCGTATTTCAATTTTAATTGAGAAACATGCAGCTTCTTCACTGACCTTTCGTCCTTTACATCCTGAACTATGAAGGTCACTTCTGTTAACTTGTATATAATTCTATAGGGTCCACAAAACCGGTTTGCCATTTTTGCCTGAAATTTCTCCGCTTTATTACTCAGCCAGTGTGTCTTAACATATACTAAGCTTCCAACTTTGAATGGGTGTTGACATTCCTTTTCACTATAGACTGCCCTCTTCCTGTTAGCTGAAATAGACTTTTTTAAGTTTAACACTGTTCTTTGGAATCTATCCAAATTATCCGGCTTTGACACATCACAGTCCAATAAATCATTAATGTTCCATCTATTGGTCAGTTCCAAGTTAGGCCTATTTCCGAACATAATTTGATATGGTGAATTTTTAGTAGCTTTCGATGTCGCACAATTTATTGCTAATTGTAATTCAGTTAATTTGGTGTCCCACTTAGTTTGATCCGAATTAAAGTAAATTTTTAACATTTGTTTTACAGTCCTCAACTGACGTTCACTTTTGTTTCCCTGTGGTACAAATGGCGTTACAAATTGATGATTGATTCCTCGTTCGAATAAATAGTTTTTTAGTTCGACACTCCTAAAACACTGTGCATTGTCCGACACTAGATTTTTGCAATATGCAAAATTTTTTTAAATTTGACTTTCCAACACTTTTATTGTGGACTAGCTGTTACCCACGGCTTCGCACGCGATTTTCTACAGAAAACTTGGGACGTAGGAGAGCATATTTCTTTAAAACGTCGTTATTACCCTTCTGAGATAAATGATAGTCACTGACAGATACTCCAAGCTCATGATCTATTTAAGATTTAAATTTTAAAACCGTCTCAATATGCACCTGTGAAATAACTGGGATTTTTCTCCAATATTCTATGATTTGTGTATACAATTGAACTATATTAGACCATCGTGGACAGGAGTCAAAAAGTCGGAATTCATTAGCGCGGAATTCAATGTAATAAATGATGGCGCTCAATGTAATTTTGAAACGAAAATAGGCATATCTTAGGTACATATTATTACAGTCTAATGATTATGAGCTTCAGATGATAAGCGAAATTGCGTATGGTTTTTATTTTAAGCTTCTCGCATGTATCACTTCTGGATGAAATTAGTTATATCTCCGATGCCATGATTGAGATTGCTTTGTTGTCTCGATAGAGAGAATATGTACACACGGAGTTTTGAAAACTATACTTCTGTCAAAAAAAAGAAAAAAAAAGAAAAAAAAACAACTAAGGTTGGTTTTATAACATTCTTTATATTTGTAGCCAACGTAAGATAGTAATTTTGATATCTGCATTGCTCTTCTGATCAAGCATGAGCATGGTTTATATTAGATAAATATTGCAGTTAAAGGTGAATTTTTACGTCAAATTTGAATTGTATTATCTGGATAGTAAAGTATATGTTTAACAGTGATTGCAGAAACAGTTGAAACAAAATTTGCTGTTTCTCTTAAGCTTACTCTATGCTTTCAAACTATAAGTGTAAAGAAATTTAAAATAGTAATTAAATTATATTATAAACATATAAATTTCTTCTGTCGCATTATATATGTTTACAAAGAACAGCTGATTAAATTTGAAAAGGCTCTTTCACTTAATAACATATGTTTGCTGCAATGCATTTCTTACGGGTATTTCTGAACTTTTAGTGACCAGTGGGGCAGATTCCTGAATCGGTAACGGGTTAAAAAGTATCCTATATTCTTCTCCCAGTTCTTAGCTACCTCCCTACCAATTTTCAGCCAAATCGGTTCAGCCGTTCTTGACTTATAAATAGTGTAACTAACACGACTTTCTTTTATATATATAGATTTACTTTTTGCGTCCTTTATTGCGCTTAAAAATACCATTTTTGAATGGTCGTTAAGTACAATCAGGATGTTATTATTTCCATTAACAGACCTGGTTAATGGGCCAAAAATGTCTATATACAATAATTTATCCATAGGCCTAGCTGATACTCCAGAAATTAGTTTGCCACGATAAACCTTACCGGTTTTCGCTAACGCACAAGCTTCACACATTTTTACTTTGTCTTTTATCAGCCCTGCTAGATCCGCATGATAAAATAAATCGCATATCTTTCTGGTTGTTTTTAATATCCCATAGTGGCCCCCGATTTCCGATTCATGATAATATTTAAACACCATATCTACTAAATGTTCTGGTAGACATATCTGGCTTACTAGTAGGCCTACTTTTATACATTACAACTCCCTTACACAAGAAATATTTTTCCGAGTTAGTACCACCTTTTATACTATTATAAATATTTCGTATTACATTGTCCTGGGTTTGATGAACATTAAAGTCCGTATAAGCTAGTGGAAAATTACCTATGCTATTTACTAATACATTATTTACATTTTTTTCCCTTAATTGCTACTCTTATGCTATTGTCTATTACACTATCATTTTGTATACCGTACTGGTATTATTCAATTTCCTCCACACTTTCCATTTTATCTCTACATTCGAATAATCTAGATAAATAGTCTGCCACCACATTGTCTTTCGATTTAACGTGCTTAATTTTAAACGGTATGCTCAAAATTGTAGCTGCCCACCTACCTAACTTTCCCAGTTTCCTGAAATTACCTAGTACCCACGCTAGTGCACTATTGTCCGTTATTAACGTAAAAGGTATTACTTCTATATAGGTAACTGCGGAATTTATTTATTGCGCATACCACTGCCAGTGCTTCCTTTTGGTACACAATCAAGTTTCTTTGTTCTGACTCATTAAATGTTTTTGAATAATAAGCCACTGGTTTATTCTCACCTTCTATTTCCTGCATTAAACAACTTCCTGCCGCCTTGTCACTCGCATCCGTACATAGTATAAATGGCTTATTATAATCTGGTATTATTAATACCGGTGGTGTACTTACACTTTCCTTTAAGTTGTTGAAGCTCTCCTGGCACTCCTGAGTCCACTCAAATTTCCTATTCTTTTTTCTTAATTCGTTCAAGATGCTGCCTTGTTTGCATAATTTGGTATGAACTTTGCGAAATAACTCACCGCTCCAATAAATCTATTACGCCTTTTGCGTCCTTTGGCTCTCTCGCATCTCTAATGGCCGAAGTTCTATCCGGGTCGACTCTTATCTGGTCCTTAGAGATTAGGTGACCTAAAAACTTGATCTCTTTACATGCAAAGCTCAACTTATTCAGGTTAACTGTAAGTCCATGTTTGGCCAGCCTCTCCACAACATCTCTAACATGTTCTATATGTTCTGGTAAACTTTTACTAAATATTATTATATCGTCTACATAATTTAAAGCATACTGAAATTTTACACCTTGCAACACTTCATTTAATAATCGGCTCATTGTTCCACTTCCCAAGTGTAACCCATACGGTACACGGTTGAATTCGTATGATTCGAAAGGTGTAACAAAACCAGTTAAATGCTTGCTTTTTTCCGTAAGTTTTAATTGATAAAACGAATTACTCAAATCCAAGTTTGAAAAATAATTACATCCCTTTAGGTAGTGGTATGATTCATATACATCTCCAATTGGATGTTCCACTCTCTTCAAGTTACTGTTTAATTTTGAATAATTAATTACCATCCTTGATTTATCACTTCCGGGTTTGGTTACTAAAAATGCGGGACTAGCATAATTTGACACACTTGGTCTAATTATATTCTGTGCCAACAGTTCATCCAAAATTTTTCTTAATTCTTGCAGCTTGGGAGTGATAGCGGATACGGCTTCAATCTTACTGGCTCGGGATCGTTGACTTCTAGGTCAATTTCGAAATCAATAGCTTGCCCTATTTTATTGGTAAAAACTTGTGGGAATTCATTAATAATTTTTAAAACACCCTCCTTTGCCTTATTGCACCCTACAACAATACTCTGGTTCACATTATTTGTAAGGTTTGTATTATTTTGAAATAACTCAATTGTAACTTCAGGTTTAAACTTAAACCAACACAAATCCTGATTTAAATCCACAACTATACCAGTTCTTTTTATAAAATTCGAACCCAGAATTATTGCCCAAGACAAATTTTTCGTAACAAGAAATTGAACCTTCCAAGAAAAACATGTTATCTTTATTTTTAAAACACATTTACCCAGGATCGATATTTCGTTATTATCTGCCGATAAACATTTAATATCAGTATGGTCAAGGACATTGGCCAGTCCTTTCTTTACTAATGAGTCATAAACAGTTTCACTTATCAGGTTCACTCCGCTTCCCGTGTCTAATAATACATTATGATACGTACCCTTACCGACAAACACTTTTACAACAGGCAGGGTTATTGCGGCTTGGGTACGAACGGCCCTTTTTACATTCATACAGGAGGTTCTCACTAATGGTTCTCAATAATTATTACCATTAAAAACATATATTATGTAAAACCTATTTGGCAAGTGCATTAAGCTTAAATTCGATCTATCTCATAAGACTTCGACAAGAACACCAATTGGTATTACAGAGCAACATTCCACAGGACTCAACATCAGGTAACTTGGCTAAAAATTCTAAATGCTGTATTTTAATACAACTACATATGAAAGAAACACTGGTTCATGTCATCTTTATTCTCTGTTTAGAGTATTAATTTTATACTCTCTATGCACTAGAAGACAGTATTCATCGAAATATAGGGGCATGTTAAAAAAGTTGTTTTTACAATTATTTATTTAAAGTAATATAGATCACGTGTGCTGAATATTCATGCTTTGCTACGGGATCATAAAACAACTTTGTTCACTCAGTTTGTTATGTGCCAACTAATACTGTAATAAAGTAGTAATCATTAATATTTATAAGTATAATATAAAACTTCGAGGTACGAAACTTTTTGTGGGGATCTCGTGTTGCAGAATTATGAGACTGTTAAGAGAGCGTATTCGAAAGCCACAGGTACTAATAACTGGCCGTGGGAGGAACACGGGCTTCTTAAATAAACTTCAGCCATTTTAGCGACTGACCGTAAGCTTTATTCACAATAATAGAAAAAGCGAGTTTATCTCGGAACTGTATTATTTTTTAATGAAAACTTATAATCTGAAGGAACCATGGGAATACGGGGTACCTATGAAGACTGGTTTCATCCCCCCTCAGTCATCTTCCTCTTAATTGATTTACACCACTGTCTTACAGAATCCTATCCAAAGCTTTAAAGCAAAACATTTATAGACTTATATGTATTATTTTTTATTATAAGCTTACTAGTAACATAATGTGTATCTAGTATAATCAAAGATATTGTACTTACATCATTATATGTGACGGAATTGGATGGGATGTAGGGGATAGGAGACATATCAGGAGCAAAATAATGTCACTTGCCGATATTTTTCTTTAATTGAATTTTCTTTGTAATTTTTCGGTACAGGTCGTCGTTTGCGACGTATTATGTATATTACGATAATATTTTATTTTGCTCATATGTATATTATGTTTTACAATACGCGTGAACAGTATATTGGTTCTCAAATTATCAAAGATTCCCTTATTTACTAAAAGTCTATTAATTTATAGTAAATATTGATAAAACGCAGTCGAAGTAAATGTAAATTTTATCATAAATCAGCCAAATGAAATTGCCCTTTTCATTGAGAGTGAATTCATGTTGCTTACTTGCATTCCCATTATTCTAAGTAAATTTTCTCTGCTTCATCACTCACTCATGCCCAGTCATGCATAGCAAACCTAGTAGTGAATTCTTTATTATTTCACCTGTCATTTTGGGAGGCATAGGCATACTAAAATGATTTATTTATCTCCAATTATAGTAAACTTTTACAATAGAGCACAATTTGTTTGGAACCTTAGTGCCACTTTTAAAAATAATGTGACCAGGTTAAAGAAATTATAGAATTTAAAAGAACAGAGTAAAAATTATGAGCCTAACATTAAAGGAAACTTGTCTGCCACCTTTTTCAGTAACTTTATGTTAAAAAGTAAAATATTGGTAGAACAATTTTGCAAGTTATAACTAAATATAGAATACTGTAAACTGAAATGTAACAATACGACAATAATAAACAACATGGCAATAAAAACAATATGATAGTAAAAATAAGCATGAGAGAACATCAAATAAAAACTTAACATTTTGCATAGACAAAAGCCAAGTAAAAGTGTTTTACAAAACTTTTTGAAGAACAATTATTTTTATTTCAGTTTACAGTTAATTGTAACATTTAGGACGTGTAAGTAGTTCTTTTTAAAACACTGACGAAATATTGATTTGTTTACTTTGGGGAGCCGAAAGTTTGTATTGACAACGTACCGCGTATTATAATATAGATGATTGCTTCCCTCGTTTCCACTGCTGCTAAAGAGCTGAAGTACCTTAAAGATAAAATATGCTGAATTGGTTCGTTTCGGTTTGTTTGAAATGATATGTAAATAATTGGTTCGTGTTGTTCTCAATTTTTCAGTTAAATATTTATGTGTCCCACCCCAACAAGCCAATCCGTACTGCAGCCTAGAGTTTATAAGTCCAAAGTAGTGTAAAAGACGTTAAAAAGGTGTTACAAAACTTTCTTATTACTAACCTAACTTCAATGTGCAGATTTGTAATGTGATTTTTCAAAAGTAAACTTCTCGTCTAAAGTGATTCTTAAATATTTTAAGTTATTCACTTTTTCTAAAGGTTGATAGACAGAACTTTATAAATCTAAATATTTCGAATAAGAGTTTAGAGGTAAGGATACATCAAACCCACGCAATTAAAAAAAAACAATGTATTTGGTCTTATCTACATTGCCATGCATTCTATTTGCAAATGACTAATCCCTTAGCAACAGTTGTAGATACTATTAATTAGCTCACCAATACCAATCATTTCCTTGTGAGCATAAGAAAGAGCTATAGCATCAGCAAAAGCGCTGATACTCCCATGAAAATTAAGAACAAGTAAATAATTCATGAAGATTGGAAATAATATTGCAGATGTTATCGAGCATTGAGTTATACCGGATTGAACTATTGATGGTGAACTAGAAAATGTGCCTATTTTCATTTGATGTTCTCTGTAAAAAAAAAACTCTTGAACCATTTAAAACCAACTCCTTTTATTCCAACAGCTTCTAATTTATTCAAGAGAACGTCGTGGTCAACCAAATCAAAAGCCTTCTTGAAATCAACAAAGAGTCCTGATATTTTAAATTTGAATTTATGCTGTTGTTGATTTTTTGCGTCACGACAATTCAAGCGTCCTAAAGTTGATTTCTCTTTTATAAATCCATAGTGGTAAGCAACATAAAGATCAATTTTTCGGGTAATTTTGCACTCTATTATACCGAACTCAATTTTAAGCGCTCAGGAAAAATGCCCTAACTAAAACTGTTATTAACAATGTGTATTAATACTGCTGTAATGTCGTTAATGATAAATTTTAATAGATCCACATTTTTTATTACCAAAACCAGTAGATATTTTAGGTAATGCATATGGCCGATCAGGTTGTACAGAGATAACGTAGTTGTTTATCTCATTAGCGACTTTATTCGGTTTGGTGATAACTTTTCCGTCAGCTACTTCAATTTTGTCAACTTGTTTACTTGAATCTCCACCAGTTAAGCTATTAATTATTCTCCATTGCTGAGACGAACCTCCCTCACAACTCATTATTTTATTTAAATACAGTAACAATTATTCTTTCTAATAACAATCTAAAATTTAAATCACTACAGAATTTTTGAAAATGCTTGAAAAATGTTTAATCGTTAGGTATTTGTTTCCAAATTTTATATAATTTTCTGCGTTCATTTAATTTATTTAAAATTTTTGTTGTTATCCATGGACTCAATGACTTGGCTTTTAAAAATTTATTGCTTCTAGTAACGGTTTTACAAGTTTTACTAATACACTCACTTAAAATATTATCAAAACGATAATATGATATATTTACATCGTCTTCTAAATACGTATATCTCTTCCCAATTAGCTAACTGCACATTGGATCTAACCAAATTACAACGAACAAAACTCTTTTCTAACAGATTGGGGCAACAAGAATTTAATAGATCAGATTAAGTAATCTTAATTTTGTAGTTAAGGCCTAAAATACAATGATCGGTCACACCATTATCAAAAACAGAACTTTCAAAATAATTCTTATCTTACGAAAATTTCATCTAAACACGTTTTTGATCAATTGTGTATTTTAGTGGGGGAATTTACTAAGGAAACAAACCCGTTATTATTTGATAGGATATGGTATTAATTTGAAATTGCCAAATCAATATTTATGTCTCTTATACGCACACGATTATTATTGCTCAACTTACCAAGTTATTAAATAATTCATGAAGGAATACATTTTCTGTGATATTATGGAATATATAGACACAAAACAGTTTTAAAGAATAATACTTACCGAGTTTAATATTTAACATTAGGGCGTCGGCTGACATCAGATTTAATTGAAGCATATTACAACCAATATTACGATCAACATAAAATAATATCACGTCTGGTTCTTTGCTTATATTCAGGAATATTATACAAACATAATTCTTAAATAGTACCTAATTCACATTTCACTTAGTGTTATAAAATTAACTTTTCGATTTATGAAATTCAATTCTAGAAGAAAATTATTAAATTTACTCTTATATTTCTTATGTTTATTGAAATCATGTTGAAACCCTTAAGCTGGTTAAAAAATTAAACGAGGTGTTGTTTTGGTAAGGAGGACAAAATATTAACCAATCTCATAAATTATAATGAAATGTTACAAAAAAGTTCTTACTCTACATAATTAAATAACAGACATTCCTTTATTATAATAATTTAAAAACAGATAAAATACTGTAAAACACAAATAGGTACCCCATTTTATGGATGACAGCAATACGAGAAAAACAAACCTACTTAAGTTTATCAAGTTCATCGTATCTGTCGTAGGCGTAGGAGTAGTCTATATCTTTACATTTACTTTTAAACCTCGAAAAAATACCTTATTTCCGGTGAAAAGTGTTTGTTTATGTATAGCCTTTGTTGAGGAAAGAGAGCGTTGACATCCCTCGCAGTCTTCTTTCTTCTTCCTGTACTTGACTGAGGATGCTGTCTCGTACAAATCTTATCTTCGGACGAATCTTACGCCGAACGACGGAGTGTGGTCTTTGTGGAACGACGGTACCTTATGTGCTATAGAGATGTTATTTTCGTGGACTTCTACATCCGCAGCATCTCCGATGTCCATCATGGAACTGACAACGTCATCATTTTGTGTCAGATACATCCCGCTGATTGCGATTTCATTTCTCGAGTATTCCCCTAACACTATCACTTAGCTCTCAATATATTCACCGGACATACTGACATTCCTTTGTTGATGCTCTTCGTTTCCTTTCTTAAGAGCAGTGAAGTCGTTCTTCATTTCCTTCATAAGTTTTTATGAATCGTCGAGTTTGTCAGAGATGAACTTAACTGAGATAGATAGATCGGCTATTTCGATTCTGAAACTCTTTAGTTCACCAAAAACATCAGACTTAAAATCTTCTAGGAGTCTGATTAAGAAATCCTTAGATAAGGAGTACTTGCTGAACCAAAACTGGTGTGGATTAATGATGTGCCACGACAGTCCTTACATTTCCATTGACGTCCAGAGTGGGGGTTTTCGTACTTTCTAAATGGTCCTTTGTACATCGAATATGAAACGACTTTTCACATCTCCTGACACACTTCACTGACGGATCAGTCTCATTACCTGGACAATGTTGTTCAAAATACTGCAGTTGCTTGACATTATTAAAAAGAAAACAAAAGACACTCCAACAATTGCTATTCGACACTTCGCACTTTGTGACACAATGAAGCGTGCTAAGATTGTTTTCGCGGAGCAACATAGCAGAGTGCCTTATTAGCTCGGCGGACGAAGCTAGACTGCGATATACTTCCCTTTAAGTCAATCACTTTCATTCTCCGCGGGTGGGGGGGGGGAAATTTATGACTCTTTTTCAATTCAGGGCTGTCTGCGCGAAGATTTCGTGGCACAATTTGTACTACTAATACTTGGGAGAGTTTATTTTTGAATACTGCCAAGAACTGCAGATATAAATAGTAAACAAGAATTAAATAAAACATAAAAATCTTTAAATCTTATTTTTTGATTAAAGATGACAATTTTTACATTATCTTATTATAAAATATAGTTGTGTCTGACACAGTCCTTCAAAGCATGAACCCCCTTAAATTTGTAACCCCTATAATATTGTATTTACATATTCAGTGCTTTCAAGTTAATTGTCGTTAATAATAATCATGAGTATCAAATAGTTAAACTATAACTTTATTAAGGAGTCGCTGTGAATAGTCGATGACATAATATGATTTTTTAATTTTACTATAAATAAATTAAATACAATACAAGAGAGTTTTAGAGAATTGTAATTCTAATGTATAAGCGCATTGTAAAACACATAACAGTTAGAAGACGTTAAATTACATTGTTAGATTAGTAACTAACACAAATACCCCACCGTGAACGAGTAAAGTAATTTTGTTCCTGATATATCTTCCTACTTTCTACTTGAGATGTATGTGTTGTATGGCCTATGATAGTATGAGATATGAATTATTACTTGAGTGAGTTGATTTGGTTTTGGTATTGGAGTTGTACCATTTTGCTTGTTGCGTCCAAGTTAACCTATAAGTAGAGAGGTGAAACATTTATTGTTGTGCACATAGAAATTAATATTAGTAACCGTTCTTGAATTTACAAGAAATGTTTATTTTTTATTGAGTCATATAGTTAACAATATTGTAATAATCGGTAAAATGGCATCCCCCCTAGAACAATTTGTGAATCATGTTAGGACGTATTCACAGCAAGGTAAGCTACTGTAGGCTACTGGTTTTTTTTGTAGTATCTTATAATTTATTAAGAGTGAACATTAAAATAGTTAATGACTCCCACCCTTCACCAATTTCTCCTGAATAATTTTTTAATTTGCGGTTGCTCATACCACTCTTTTAACACTAAAAAGTTGTAAGACATTCCATTTTAATAAGTTATCTGATCACAAAATTTGTTTAAACTTAGGTGAATGATGATTAATTTTGAACTTAACAGCCAAAGTGGAAAAATATGAGTTACGTGTTATTAACCTATTGCAATCTCATTATTAACCTACTGGTATCCTTTTCCTGAACAAAATATAAGTGTTTAAGGTAATTGTCACATTAACGGCTGGAGTGGCAAAATACGAGTTTCGCGTTATTAACTTGTTGGAATCGTCCTTCAGAACAAAACAATATAAGGTTTGACGGGGTAGAAGTGAGAAATAACTAAGTTCTAGAACATAAAAAAATGGAACAACTGTTCAAGCGCGGAGCAATATTTCCATGTTCTACATCCACATCGGGCATCACGTGACCTTTTGTGACCATGATTCAACCTCGTGATGACGTCATCGGATGCGGCACCATCTTTGCAAACGTAAATGAAATATAATACTGAAATGAGCAGAATTTTGATCCAAATGAACAATGTTTTTGTTAACCCTTTGCACGCCAACGTACCTATATTACGGTTGTCAGCTACTCAACTGAAAATCGCCAACGGCCGTAATATAGGTACGTCACGTTTTTCGCCTGTAATTTTCTTATAGTTCATCTGATTGCCACGAAATTTTTAACTAATCGATAGTCGATTAGTTGCTTTGAAACCACAAAGTTGTTTATTCCTTTATGGACTGTTTGTTTGGTCGTATTTGAGCTTCACAGCTGTTGGATTGTTTGGTCGAGAGTGAGGTTATGTTCGTGTTGCTGTGCGTTGTTTACGTTTGTATTTCTCTCATTACTTTTGTTGCTAGGGCATTTTTATTATGCCCCTTTTATTAGATTTATTGGTACTTTGGGATTAAACCGACCACATTCGTACCTTATTGGTACTTTGGAATTATACCGACCACACCCAGATATGAATCGTTATTTGACATTTTAGAATGAGAATATCTTTATTTACAATCTTTGAGATTATAAACAGTGTCATTAAATACATTAACATCAGGAGAAGGTTTTTTTGAAGATACTCTTCCAGCGTGTAGAATGGCCGGTCTAGAAGCCATTGATGTAGTGCTCTTGTAGTGATCTTGAGTTCCTTTCCTCTTTTGGACAGCAGGTGAGGTGGTAGGAGATTGTGGAGCTTCATTCCCATATATGATGGTTTTCGCTCATAAAGCCTCAGACGATGTACAGGAAGGTTGTAGAGGTGTACATTTCTGGTGTTGTAGTGGTGTACATCATTGGTCCTTGGATGCGATCTGGTTAGTCTTTGATGGATTTACTACAAGGTCATTTCCATAGCAATATTGGATGGCCATGTTGAGAGCTGTATAAGATGAGACCGCAAGGCCATCTGCTGAACGTTGGGTCAGAAATAAGGTAGTGTCGTCTGCATACATTAGAGGTGTGCAGTAGTTTCCTAGGTGTTGGGGTAGATCATTGGTAAAGAGAATGAAAATCACTGGTCCTAATACGGAACCTTGTGGCACACCTCTCAGCACTGGAGGGACTTTTGATCTGACTGCTTCTACTGATTACTAGATTAGCGTTTTAGAACAATATTTCGTCAGTATAAAACAGGAATTGTCTTATCGCAAACCCCTCCCCATCCTCAGACAGAGGTCAAAGTCGAGCGGTCTAGTAGATAACGTGATTGCATAGTCTCGCCGCCCGTTCAGCTGGTGCGTCGCTTTGTTGTACTTCCGTGTTTTACCCCTACATTTCTCCAAACACAAAAATTCAACAAAAACAAACATTACCAAACAAAAACTAAACTCTTTATTGAAAAAAACACACAAAACTTGTTTTTATTCTTGATCACACTCCGCTACCCAAAATGTGAGTGCTTCCGATCGAAGGTGATGCCGAAGCCCGCGCTGATGTCAACGAAAGAAAAACATCCCTCGAGATAGTACCTATCAGTAAAATATAAAATTCTAGAGGGGCTGATCAGAAATATAAATTGAATTGTAATGGAAAGGCAATTATGTACCGTGCAAAAAACTTAAATAATCATGCCGTGCGGCCTGAGGTAATCGGGATTCTCGAGAAAGATAAGATAACAGCGACAACAATACCGATCACAATACCTGGAAATGCTTGTTGATTGATGGAATGTTAGTTCTGTTACTCAACTACATCGTTTTATAACGTTCTAAGTTTATTGAAAAGTCAAAGTTTAAGCGTTGGGGGCATATAACGGAATCTGACCCCATTAACAATTGATAATCGTTGTAAGTTTGTAATTTTGTAATTAAAGAGTTATTTTTTCGGTGTATCATGTTTGTTTCTATAAATTGATATTTTTGTGTTCTTCATACTGGTGTGGTCGGTATAATCCTAAAGTACCAATTTATTTTAGTATAGTGTCAAATATTGATTTGTGAATATAGTGTAACATTACATACAACGTCCATGCAACTTACAAAAACTGTGCCTGTGTCACATTTAGTGAAAACAATCACAACTGGACTTTTATATAAGATAGGCTTTTGAAATTTTGTAATTAGGTTAAGGGGTAGATATAGTCAACTAGGATATAACAGGAAATCAGCAAAAATATTTTTTGAAACCACTTATTTGTGCTAAAAAAATTTTTGAAAATTTTAATTTTTTCTAAATTTTTTATTTTTTTTATAAGCTTAAATTACTTTTATGCAACTACAATTTACCAACTGAACAAGGGCTGTTCATAAGCAAAATAATGGTAAAAGAATCATCATCAATATCTGTTCAAAAATAAAAAAGTTATGACACATTTTGTGAAAGCTTGTAAGACTGCTGAAAATGCCCTTGGCGTTTCTGGGTAGTACTTTTGGAAAATAGGCTGGCGTGCAAAGGGTTAAATTTCGAGCTACAAATTAATTAGTTGTTATCGAGTTGAGACGAGTGCCTCTGGCCATCAGAGACACTGATGTCAACAAAAGAAAAACATCCCTCGAGATAGTGCCTATCAGTAAAATATCAAATTCTAGAGGAGCTGATCAGAAATATAAATTGAATTGTAATGGAAAGGCATTTTTTAATTAACACATTGGTTTCAGATGATTTGTAGGCGTTCATTCGGTAGTACATGTACCGTGTAAAAAACTTAATAAATCATGAATACCCCTAATATGAATACATATATAAATGGACATTAATAGAGAACACTTACCATTAGTGTGTTGCACAGAATGTACAGAAACTAAATAATCTCGTTTCGGTCGAAACCTAAACTCCTGACATGCCCGACAAAACACTTCGACACACCAATTCACTACAATTGGTCGAACTAGTGGATGGTTGATCAATGATCGTCACGCACTCACTCGACCCAAACTACAGTACACGATATCTAGTGAAGCACTGACTTCTGCCCCCAAGCGTTCAGTTAACAGATAACGCTATCAGTCCCACCCGCAGATAATATTTACATATATCCAGACACAGCACACAAACAGAACATTAAAACATTAAGAACTTAACTATTTAAGTAGCCTATATACCCTCTAAAATCATATTATATGTTATTTGCACCCCTTAAACCATATATATATTTTTTTTTTTAGGAGGATGAGCAGAATACGTTGATAACGTCAAATTCGTGATTTGCCAGGTCGACCTTTAATCTTTTAATTTCCGAGTTTAATGGGTGGAAATAATATCGAAGTTATAAAACATTAAAAGTGGAACTACTTTTCTAGTGTGGAGTAGTATATCATTGTTCTACGAGCATCACGTGGTCTTGTTATGATCGTAAGACAACCTCTTATCGGTAGCTACTGACGTCAGCTCTTACGCCATCTTTGGATATGTAAAATAACAGTAATGCCGAAGTCGGTGGAATTTTACCCAAATAAAAGACGTTTGTTAATTTAGACTTTCTAAGAATAAAAGTTCATATTATTAGCCTGACATAAGTTCCTCAGGCCATAGGCTGTGCTGATGGCGACATATGTAAAACATGCCTTGAGGTAGTAACTGTCAGTAAAATAATCATATTCTAAAACTTCTGATCACGAATGCCAATACTAGCCAATACTGTTTTATAGGAAACACAACTCGAAAAAAATAAATAAATATTGTACATTCAGCTAACCATAACCTACTACTATCTTGCAAGAAAAGTAGTTCCAATTTTAATGTTCTGAAACTCATTATTTGTCATTTCCATACCCTAAAACCGTATATTTTTTTGTTCAGTAGGAAAATAGCAATAGGTTAATAACATGAATCTCGTTTCTGGTGTTGATAAAAATTAATTTTAAAATATTGCATACAAATTGAACTTCAAACTTTCGACAAACCAATAAGTAGTGTAAAAAACAATTATAAGTTTAATAAATAAGCAAAACAATTGTAACCATAACTTTGTATTTATGTTCTATACACTTACATACCACGTGTTAACTTCCAATCACATAAAAATAGGTTTTCTTGATCTAAAAATAACACACGATTACACAATGAATTATACTCTCGCTTTAAAACACACAACCAATTGAAAAGGAGTAAATTAATTTTATAATATTTTATCTGCTCAAGTAATTTGCAATTAAACGAATAAAAAACTAATTAATTGTATTAGTATTAACAAGCTGTGATTGAATAATAAACGCCATTGTTATCGAAGAGGCAGTGAAGAGTACTGCACGGGCGATTGATGTTGCATAACTAAGGTGTTCTGACCACAGAACACTCAGAACAGCTATCGGAAGTAGATAACGCTGAAAATAATAGATAATAAGAAGCACAGTAGGCTATACAAATATAGCCACAAATTTATATTTGAATTTTTAAAAACAAAGTTATTTGTGATTTCCACCCCTAAAATCATATTTATTTTTGTTCAGGACGTTGAGCCTAATATGTTAATAACATTTCAATTTTGATTGGCTACTTTGGCCGTTAACCTCACTGACACCTAACGTTCAAATGCTCTACTTTGCAGGATTTTTTATAGTGGAAGGTAGCTTGCAAGTAGAGTACGGACAAGCGAGTTTAGTTTTTATATTGCTATCAACAAACGATATTATTTAATTATAACTATTGACATAACTAAAAAATACTGATGAACTAATTTGACAAGTAATTAACTTATATCATTTGTAGGATAATTTTTATACATTAGCCACATTAGCTATACCGATCTTAAACCACTTTGATCACTTAAGAGTAGTATGTCTTTATTTCTAGAAAGAATTTTTAGTTGGTTGTAATCCATGATTACAAAATAACTGATATATTTGAAATTTAGTTAATATCCCAAATACAATAGTCCTTCAATCTAGGGGACCGAGGAGAATCAGGGTCTGGGTGGTGGGAGGGATAAAAAGCTAAGGAGAGGTAGGTGTTGTTCAAGAGGGATATTCAGGTCACCGATATTCATGTGAGAAAAGTACAAGTAATTTTGGAGGTCAGTGTAACACCAACAACTGCATATGACGATAATGTAAGAATTTTCTATACTTTTTTCTCTTTTTCGTCATATTTGTAACAGTTTGACCTCTATGGTAAAGTTTGATTTTAGTTTTTTCTTTGTGTCCTCGGTCTTGTTTGTCTATATTCATCGTATTTGCACATCTTTTTATTTAATTATTTTCTCCCTATTCGTGATTGGTCAGTTTTATACATTGTACCTTTCAAAATAAAGGCATTGTTTTTGTGTTTTGTCTTCGCCATTAGCCATTTTGTATTTGAGTTGTGTTGTGTTTGTGTGGTAATATGCTTAGAACAATGGATTCAACTTATGTATAAAATATGTGGATGATAGAGACACATTTGTATTTATATTTGTGTTATTTTATGTAGCTTTTTCCACAATTCTGGCAACTTGAGGCCATCCTGTATTTTAGCACTTGATGTTAAACTGTTTAATTGATATGGTTGATCCTAGTAACTATCCTTGATAACACAAATATGTAAGAAATGTAGTCTATAAATCTTTGTGTTTCAAAAAATGCTGAAAAATGCTAAAAATTCTAAACTTATTAGGAAAATAGTATTTCTCCCCATCAATAAAGAAATTTCCATCAACAAAGAAAAAAATGATTTGGCAAAACGCCCTAGAACAAACTAAACATTAGTAACTGTGTCTATTTAACCACTTATTGGATATATGTAACTTTTAGCCTAAAGAAAAGCTTTTGGTATAGTTCAGTACCGTATTGTAAATAGTTATGCAGTTTCTACAAATTATATAAGTTGCCAAAAATTGAAGAATGTACAGTTTGAATAAAAAATGATTTCGTATAGCAAAATAAATATAAAATAAAATAGGAATTGTTTGCTCCACATATTTTTATAGAGCATATTATTTTGAACAAGTATATTTAAAATATACTGAGATTTAATCTGAAATAAATAACTTATGGAAAATAATACATTTATAGCCTACTCATATCACAAAAAACTTAATGTTATTATAACTGAAATAAAAAGGCATATATTTTTTTACATTAAAGGATATCAAACAGCTCAGAGATATTCACTTTTTACTCGTAAATATAGACAGCTTGTATACTAAACTTGGTGAAATAAAAAACAAAGCCAGTCAACTGGGACGGTAGGAAAATGGCGAACTGGTTTGTCTTCAAACTTAAATCATATTTAGGGATCTCTTCCTGTCAAAATCCATGAAGAAGGATTTTTGCCACTAATCTCAATCATGTATCCTTGCGAGAAAGAAAGGCCACCTCTATACCACACTCTCTAGTAACAGCAGGCAGGGGTAGCCTCAACCTCCAACAGTCATCCCCTGGTGTACACTAGACATATCAATCTACCCTTGCTTAATATTTGCGGTTGGTGATGTGCACTCCTGGATATTCATATAGTTGTTCAGATGAAGGTGATACATCAGTTTTTGCTGTACCCAGTGTAGGTTCAACTGTAAGGGAACCCTCCTGAGGAAATGCACAGCATACTATTTACTCAGTTGAAGATCAAGAGCTTGTTCCCTTGTATACTAAACTTGGTGAAATAAAAAACAAAGCCAGTCAACTGGGACGGTAGGAAAATGGCGAACTGGTTTGTCTTCAAACTTAAATCATATTTAGGGATCTCTTCCTGTCAAAATCCATGAAGAAGGATTTTTGCCACTAATCTCAATCATGTATCCTTGCGAGAAAGAAAGGCCACCTCTATACCACACTCTCTAGTAACAGCAGGCAGGGGTAGCCTCAACCTCCAACAGTCATCCCCTGGTGTACACTAGACATATCAATCTACCCTTGCTTAATATTTGCGGTTGGTGATGTGCACTCCTGGATATTCATATAGTTGTTCAGATGAAGGTGATACATCAGTTTTTGCTGTACCCAGTGTAGGTTCAACTGTAAGGGAACCCTCCTGAGGAAATGCACAGCATACTATTTACTCAGTTGAAGATCAAGAGCTTGTTCCCTTGTATACTAAACTTGGTGAAATAAAAAACAAAGCCAGTCAACTGGGACGGTAGGAAAATGGCGAACTGGTTTGTCTTCAAACTTAAATCATATTTAGGGATCTCTTCCTGTCAAAATCCATGAAGAAGGATTTTTGCCACTAATCTCAATCATGTATCCTTGCGAGAAAGAAAGGCCACCTCTATACCACACTCTCTAGTAACAGCAGGCAGGGGTAGCCTCAACCTCCAACAGTCATCCCTTGGTGTACACTAGACATATCAATCTACCCTTGCTTAATATTTGCGGTTGGTGATGTGCACTCCTGGATATTCATATAGTTGTTCAGATGAAGGTGATACATCAGTTTTTGCTGTACCCAGTGTAGGTTCAACTGTAAGGGAACCCTCCTGAGGAAATGCACAGCACACTATTTACTCAGTTGAAGATCAAGAGCTTGTTCCCTTGTATACTAAACTTGGTGAAATAAAAAACAAAGCCAGTCAACTGGGACGGTAGGAAAATGGCGAACTGGTTTGTCTTCAAACTTAAATCATATTTAGGGATCTCTTCCTGTCAAAATCCATGAAGAAGGATTTTTGCCACTAATCTCAATCATGTATCCTTGCGAGAAAGAAAGGCCACCTCTATACCACACTCTCTAGTAACAGCAGGCAGGGGTAGCCTCAACCTCCAACAGTCATCCCCTGGTGTACACTAGACATATCAATCTACCCTTGCTTAATATTTGCGGTTGGTGATGTGCACTCCTGGATATTCATATAGTTGTTCAGATGAAGGTGATACATCAGTTTTTGCTGTACCCAGTGTAGGTTCAACTGTAAGGGAACCCTCCTGAGGAAATGCACAGCACACTATTTACTCAGTTGAAGATCAAGAGCTTGTTCCCTCTTCGAGTACTATTCTAGCTAGAGTAATTAACATTTTCTGTATATTCCATACTTTATGGACACACTGAATTAATTTAAATATTTCATCAGTAAAATTAAATGCAAAATGAACGATTTTTTTTTTCAATCTTAACCTATGTAAATTAGGCAAATCATGCAGTTTGCGATACTGTGAAGAAATTAACTCTCAAAATAATTTCTTAGTATTCTAATAATTTCTCTAATAATGTCAATAAAATTGTAAAGTTTTTGTATTATAATGAAATTGTGACTAGATTCGTTTATATGATAATCCTTAAATCAGAACCTTTACTAGTATAGATCAAAATCAATGTGTACAGTGTATCCCAGTAAAGGTCAAGATTTGTGAACTCTATAGTACTGTGTAAATGTATTTTGATGTCCCAAATTAAAATTCCTATATATATATATATATATATATATATATATATTTTAGTACAAATTCAGTTTCAATGCCTGACCCACAATCTGGCTCACAGTATAATGCTGTATCTTGTAATTGATTCTACATGTATGATATGTGACATTGTTGGATTTAAGATGCATTACCCTAATTGTAGATTTACAATAATTGATATTACTCTTAATTTGTTTTGTAGATCTTAATGTCAAACTACACTTATACATGTTAACATAAATAAACCATTGAAATCATATGTTATAATTTGGTTAATTTTGTCATTAAACATTATAATTATAGAACAAATGTTCATATTAGTTTTACAAAATGTTATTGTTTATTATATATCATGGATTGACTGTTTGAAGGATAAAATTAAAACTGTTTGTATTGGGGTTCTCAGGAAATTATCGTGATCTACACAACATGTTGACCAAATCTTCTGACATATTGGCAAGGAATGGGTCACAGCTGGATACAGTGTTGGAGATGTTGGACTTGCAGCAACACTCTCTGGGCATGTTGTTCGTGTTGGTAGTCAAACTGACCCTACCTCCACCAACTGCCCCCACCCCTCCGACAGGGCAACCTGCTGCCCCTGACTATCATGAAATGCTCTTTGCACAAGTGCAGGAGTTCATCCTCGGCTGCAATGCAGAACAAGTTCGGATCGCCACAGAGACTTGTGAGTTTGTATTTGTATTTTATTACTTCAATAAGATAACTAACTTTGTTAACTGATAAAGTTTTTAGTGAAAGAAAATCTTGAGCCTTAATGCAGTATTTAAAATGTATTGTTTTTAATGGTTTAGCTAGTTTTATAATGAAAATGAGTTACTCCAGTTACCTAGATAGTAACAAAGTTAGTACCGGTCCTTGTCTCGAAAACGTTTTGACGTTTAGTCTTCTCGATTTTTTATTTACTTATATACTAGGGGTATCCAAAAAGTAAGTTTCCATTAATTATGAAAAAGTTAAAAAGACTCAAAAAATAACTGAAACACATTTATTCAACTTTTTACATCATACCTTATTTTTCTACATAGTTACCATCCATTTCTAAGCACTCTTGGTATCTAGGAAGTAGTTTTTTTATTCCAGCTTCACAAAATTCACCCGCCAAATTTTTAAGCCAAGTATCCACCTCATTTTGAAGGTCATCGCTGTTGGCAAATCGCCAACCGCCAAGGTGTCTTTTCAGCTCCGGAAACAGATGAAAATCGCTAGGCGCAAGATCTGGTGAGTATGGAGGATGACCAAAAACATCCCACTTAAATTTCCTCAAAAGTTCCATTGTTGCACGAGCAGCGTGTGGTCGGGCGTTATCTTGAATAAGCATAACCGTGCGTGACAAAAGTCCGCGCCGTTTATTCTGTATTGCCCGCCGAAGTGTGGTGAGAACTTCACAATACCTTTCTGCATTTATGGTTTCGCCACGAGGAAGATAGTCAATCAATAACACTCCACGGCAGTCCCAAAAAACTGTAGCCATTACCTTTCCTGCCGACTCAAAAACTTTGGCTTTTTGAGGAGCTGCCTCTCCTTTTTTTTGCCACACCATACTCTGGCGTTTGGTCTCTGGAGTTGAGTGGTGAATCCATGTTTCATCACCAGTGACTATTCTACTGAAAAGGTTTTCATCTTCATCGTCAAACAATCGCAAGAAAGACTGGGCAGCAGCCATTCGTTGTTGTTTATGGGCATTGCTCAATAAGCGAGGCACCCATCTTGCACACACTTTTGCAAGCTGAAGATCTTCTGTCATGATATTGTGCACAGATGACCGGCTAACTTCATCACTTGACGGCAGTTTATCCATAATTTCATCGAGAGTCACTCGCTTATCATTGTCAATAACTGCTCGTACAGCATTAATGACGTCAGGTTGCCGAGAATTGGCCGGTCGGCCACTACGCTCATCGTCATGAACATTTTCTCTTCCTTCCAAAAACATTGCACGCCAACGACGGACCATCTGAACGGACATAACATGTTCACCATACACTTGACACAACTGACGATGAATTTCAACGGCAGTTCCGTTTTTGGCGGTCAAGAAACGAATAACACTACGGTCTTCGCAACTGGCGGCAGAACGCAGTGGAGTCTCCATGATGTTTGGGCAGCAACTGACTGAGAAGCGTGACAATGGGCCAGTGACCGGCGCACCTGTTGCCAACCGAACCGCGCTACATATCCCCACCCACAGCTGCACGCTGTGTTACGTACGCGTCTTTTTACAGAACAGGGAAACTTACTTTTTGGATACCCCTCGTACATATATATTCTTCCGGGAAAGCTGAATTTTTCTCAGGTTATAGACCTTTATAAATGTATATTTTCTCAATAGTCCACACTTTTCCCCCTTGTGTAAACCCCACACCCCTTTCAACCATTGGAGGTGTAGATCTTTACTAAATAATCACTTGTCCATTCCTTACAATCAATGGAATTGTATAAATGCGTACTCGTACAAATGCAATAAATAACTAAACATTCATAAGATTAAAAAGTCTTTTATGAATAAGTTATCCCTACAAAGTGAAGAGGTAGCATCTTATAAATTGTTTTAGAATTATTACTGGCTTCATAATACATGTATATATGTGTATATATATTACAGAATCTTGTTCATTATGTACTGCAATTATTAAAGGATGCGAAAAAATAGAAGTAAGTCATATTTACGTAATTTATATTAATTCTTGAGATATAAGACTATGATTCTAAATATAGCTTGATTGTACTATAAATATAAAAATTCACTCTTCTCTAACAACGCGGTATTAAACAAAATAGTGCCAGCTGCCTGGTGCGGTGCTGGCTTGGGATTATTTTCCCGGCACCTCAACCATGCTACAATTAACACATGCTACCAATATGAAACCGATATCATTCTATAGATAAGAATTTATTGTTAAACTTTTGTTTAAAACATATTTTCTAATTTTGTTTACAGAATTACAGACCAAAGAATGCATAAGTTTAGTGAAAAAATTGTGATATTTAGCATTAATATATTTTTCTTTAACTGCTACAATTTGAGACAAATTTGTAATAACCTAGAGTTATACCATTTAATACAGAGTACAATATAGTGATTAAGTAAATCTCTATACTTTTTATACACTGTAATTCTTTGGGTGAATGGGGAAGGGGGGATTAGCACAAGGGATACAAGTGGGAACTGTTGAGAAAATATACCTTTCATAAGAGTAAATTATATAAACTGAGAAAATTTCAGCTTTTCCGGACTTTGTTACGTTGGGTAATTTTTGGCCTTTATTGACTGGGCTAAATACTTTTGAATTGCTAGTATGCTCACAGGGCTCAGAGATGTTAACTCTAATCAAACTAAAAAATGCTATTTGGGTAATTTTTACAGAAATATCAATTTTGCACATTTTTCACACATACTAGATTTGTTGGTTTTGTAACAGAAAGAAATGTGTTTTTTGAGGCTGTAAATAGCTGAAATAGTTGAAGCCGTCCATGCTGAAATATAGTCGACATTGGCATCTTAATTTAAAACCAAAGCTTTTGTAGATGCCAAATATTTAATTGCATTAGTTTTAAAACAGCTATTCAATTTGGCATATTGATCTATTTATGTGTTTAAGAATTCACTCATGACATATCAGCATTCCTCGTTTGTGATATGGATTATTTTATTCTATAGATTTTAATATATTAATTAGTGAATTTTAATTAATAATCAAGACAATATACTTGGATAAATTATAGATGCAGAACTATGTCACTTGCTGACTCGGAACCTGATCGAGTTGAACACTCCTATCCGTGGTATCGAGCTACTGAAGCAAGCGATCCGTAAGATACAGGTGTCCGAGTGCCAGCTGACATCAATACATGCAGATCTCTGTCAGCTCTGTCTCTCTGCTAAATGCTTCAAACCTGCACTTGAGTTCCTGGACACAGACATCACCACCATCAGTGAAGAGGTCAGCTTTTACACAGTTAAACTTTCTAGGGGTTTAATAGGGAATCTTTTACCTCCACATGTTAATACAAAACAACTGTGCAGATGGTGTCTTTGACCTGCCTGTCAATTAAGAAAAGTGACTTTGGGCTTGGGGTAATATGGAGCATAAATATGTTTATATTTCCTAATCTAAAGTCATTAGTTTATTTTTACTGACCTATGAGTGCAGTGGAATAAATCATTAAAATACATTACTTATGTTACATTTTCTAGCTGAAAAATATAAAGTAACCCTAACTTTATTTAGGACTCCCTACCACCTCTATCCAAGTACAGTCCATTATCTTTTGCCATTGTCTTCTGAATATCCATCAACTGCCCGAATCGACGAAAATATTGAAAAAATTTGACAGCTTGTGCTCACAGACCGTCGATAGACAACACTGTCAGAGATTAGTGGGTTATCTTAGAGTCGGTTCAGCAACTGTTAATGAAAGATTTGTGAACGAAAAGGGTTGCTTCCAAGTTTGTTCCTCGGGTACTGTCTGACAATCAAAAGCAACATTGAGTTGAAACATATTGTTAATTTCACAACTGTACGTTGTTCACTTAAACATACCATCATAAAAAACTAAACAAGAACAAAAACAGTTACTGCACTGCAGATGAACAGGACAAGCCATATTTACAATACAGACATACGCTATACATACCTAGCGACAGAAATGCGTACTACACAAGCTTTGCCCACAGCAATGCTATTCCGGTTTCTTTTAGTTACCTCTTCGTAAGCACTGTTACATTAAACAGCTGTAAAAAATATTGCCTATCATTACAGTAAATAAAATTTCCTTAAATTACTTTTAAGAGTATTTATGGGTGGTATTTTTGAAAAACAGTATGCCTACGTTTGATTCTGATATTTAAGTAATGTACTTGTCCCAAAAAACCGTCACCATAACCTTTCTTGCCGACATCGTTTGCAAACATGTTCTTGGTTTGTGAGGTGTCCCCACTCCATTGACTGCAATTTGGTCTCACTGTTAACATGTTTCACCCATGTTTCATCGCCAGTTACGATGCGATCGAGTAGTGATTCACCCTCTTTGTCGTAAGCATCCAAAATTGTTAACGCTGCAGCCATGCACTGGTTTTTGTGGACGTCGGTCAGGATTTTCAGTACCCATCTTGCACAAAACTTGTGGAAGCCAAGCTTATCAGTGACGATTTCGTATAACAAAGTTCGTGAAATTTGAGGGAAACTAAGCGAGAGTTCCGTTATGGTTAACCGTCGATTTTCTCGGACCTTTGCGTCAACTTCTCAACAAGTTCGTCAGTCACTATGCTGGGTCTTCCACTTCGCTCTTCGTCATGAAAATTTGTTCGGCCATTTTTAAACTTAATGACCCATTGTCGCACTCCACCTTCAGTGATAATGTTGTTCCCATAAACTTCACACAACTGCTGATAGATTTCTATAGGCTTACAGTTTTTGGCAGTCAAAAACCTAATTACTGCGCGCACCTCACAGTTAGCGGGATTTTCAATTGCGGCAGACATTTCAAACAGGCACTGTTACTAGACGCGTTACAACACGAACTTCCCGCTAGCACGGCTGGATAGCCACTGAGCTGTGGGACGTCCTGACACCAAGATGGCCATGCTAGTCCCGCCCCTGGCGCCACAGCGCAAAACGTAATCAACTTTCCGAACAGCCCTCGTGTATGTATATATATATATATATATATATATATATATATATAATGTTATTAACTCCAATTATAGGGTTATCTATATATATTAATGTAATTAAAGTAACTAAAACCCTTTTAAAAATCTTTTTATTGACATACACGTGTTTCGGTTTTTAACCATCATCATAGGTTAAAAACCTATTATTTAGAGGTTAATGTACACTGATGATGGTTAAAAAACCGAAACACGTGTATGTCAATAAAAAGATTTTAAAAGGGTTTTAGTTACTCTCATTACATTAATATAACATATAATGTAACATAAATTACATAGACCAACACATACATATACATACACATTACATATTACATTATATTGATTATGTATATATATATATATATATATATATATATATATACATATGTATATAAAAGTATATTAATTTTGTATTTGATGTTTGCAGGGCAGTCAGTTTAATAGCAAACATTTCCTGCTGTACTACTACTATGGAGGCATGATCTACACAGCTTTGAAACGCTATGAGCAAGCATTGTACTGTCTAGAAGTAGTGATCACAACTCCTGCCTATGCAGTGAGCCATGTCATGTTAGAGGCATATAAAAAGTACATCCTGGTTTCGCTCATCCTGTATGGCAAGGTAAGTTCAAATTATAGGAATTGTACTTATTTAAGTTAATCAAAATTATAGAAGTATTAACAATTAATATTATGAAGTCTAGCTACAAAAACCCCAAAACTGTTTTGAGTTTTGGCATTATCTTAATGAAGGTTTCACAGACAGTTTTTACAAATCAAACCATTTTCTCCATACAACCTAACGCAATAAACTATTGTAACAATAAACCTTTAGAAACAATAAAAAGGCTTCTGTTGTGGACTTACATAGTTTTATCAGGTTAACTGTTTGATGTAGTTATTTGGCATAGTGGATTTGATGTGGAACTTTATTAGCTAAACTGATACAATTGTGTAGAAATTGTTGACAAAGTCAATAATATCTAAATATGGTCATAATTTAATTACTTTCTAATAAAATACACATTATCAGTAGAGTGTGACACAAACAAAAATGGTGATAAAATAAAACCTGCAGGACTTAAAAAAAATCCATTTTATAATACTTTAACCGTTACCATACACCCTCAGCCATGAAACATTTTAAGATCTACATGTTTTATTCTTATTGATGACATATTTGTACAAATACAGAAATTACGAGCAAATAAAAATTGGAAAAACGTGTGTTAGTGTACCATTGAGAAGCATGCATCCGCACATAGACACAACAGACGTGCAGCGATACACGAACATAGGCAGACATAGAAAATATGAACTGTAAACAAAATATTTATGAAACTAGTGATTGAACTGAAATAATTACATGTGATCTTTTTACTACTCTTCGACCTGTGATCACAGTTCATTCAGTTGGGAACAGCTCTTTACAGTGATTCATCTGACAGCACTCAGTGTTACAAAAGTGCTATGATTTAATTCACATTGTTTAGCAAACATTAAGAGGCTTTCTTTGGAGGTTCTTTATCACTATTAATCATATATTTACTCCTAATAATATATGTAAACATCAATATCTTACAAGAATACTACTTCTAACCTAAGATTTCTTTTATTCCTTGTCAAGTTATTTACTTCTCAGCTTAAGATTTAAAAAAGAATAGTTAGTAGTACAGAAATAACATTTCAGTTGTTATGAAAACAAGCAACAACATGACAGGATAGACTAATTGGTTTTACGAAATGTTTCTATTAACAATTTAAGAAAATATTGAAAACCTTTTATTAGAATTCAAATTAAGCATATATTTGTTTTTAATAATACAAATTTTATGATTTTTTAAAAATTAGCTAATAGAATTTTATAATAAAACCTAAACAGTACAATGTATTAGTAATCATTCAGTGTCCCAAATACAATGTTATCACTTTAAAAAGCACAACAACTCATAGTAACACCAGTCTGTTCAGTTATCAATTGTACTTTTCACTGTCAGTGCAGAACTGTGAATTTTGAATGGTGATTTTGGACCGATTCAAAATTCACCATTCCTTTAAAATGTAACTAAAAACAAGTCCATAAACAAGAAAAACTCTATTGTTTTTTCAATGTTTAATTAAATTACAATAAATTAATTTCCTAAATATTTAAACTGTTAATGTCATCCATACTCAAACACATATGTAATTTTTTTAACTAGTTAACTCTTACTTGACAGTTAAAATACTTGAATGTGTGGTAGGAGAGTAACAGATGCCATCAAAATTACTTTTCCATTATTATAAAGTATAATTATTTACAGTTTCCTCACCATGAAACCATACACAGTTTTGTTCATAAGGACAAGCAGAATGTGTTAATAATTTTGGAATTATGATTGGTAAGTCCTACCAATAATTACGCTAATACCTTCTATCCTCCACTATTATAATCTGTTTTCTGCTTCTTTCTGTTTGTACTTCTGGTAATACAAAAAAGTCTATGATGACTAAATTTATTCAGTCACTACTATGATGAAAATTGTCAGTTTGGAAAACTCATTATGCTTTGAGAGGAAATTAAAATAAGTGTCTCGTTATTTAAAAATTAGTATTTAGTTGTTGATCAAAGTGGTTAGTTTTGTGACAATCAAGTCTGGTCCAGATCCAGAATGTGCCAAAGTACATGACGGTGACGGTGACTCGGTTCATCAAACCGTTGAGCCAGATGTATCACGACTTAGCTACTGCTTGCATGGCCAACAACTCTGCGGAGGCACAGGCATTGCTTACCAAATACCATGATACCTTCACAAGGTATGTGCTAGTAATTAGTTTTGGTTGTTTAATGTTATATTGTATCTTTGTCTTGTCAAATGTGCTGCTAAGTTGAAGCTGACTAAAATAAAATGTACTGACTTTAAATTCATAGTTCCTATGAATTTTAGGTGTTTTTCAAAACTAAATTGGTATATTACATATTATATATCATTATTTTAAAAATCCATCATGAGATTTACAGTATTTTAGTTTAATTAGTTTCCTAAGTTTTAGCATTCACGTCACGTAAGAAACTTTGACATACTAGTTAATTAATGGCAATTATTGCTTAGGTAACAGTCTATTACCATCTCTTAATTGAATAAAGTATTATTTAACTTGTTATATATACTTATTTATATACTACCAAGACCATGCTTATCCAAGGTGGTATTTGACCTTATCAAATCCCATATCGGTCAACAGCATCCTCTTCCATTCATGTCAGTTTTCTTATGTCTTTCTCTACTTGGTTCTTCATCATTTCTTGGGTGTTCCACAATGCCTCCTTCCTGTGTATATTCCTTTCTGTCTTCTAATCATGTGTCGTACCTACCGTAACATTCTACCCCTAGCTTCAACCACAAAATCGAACCACATTTTTATCATCTACTCTGATAGGACCAAATATTTTCTTTACAGTTATTTTTTTAAAAGCTACTAGTTTATTTTCTGATTTTTTTCCAGTACCAAAGTCCACTTCATTAAGAAGGATATTGATTTGTCAAATACTGATATTGTACAGGGTGTCCCAAAACTCTCTACCGATATTTTCATGTATATTACTGGACCAAAGACAAACCAAAATTTCATATTAAAACTTTCACAAACTAAATAATTACCCGAATAGCTGCCATTTTTTTTTTTTTTTTTTTTTTTCACTTTAACCATTTTTAATTTGAGAACGGCTTGTTTTAATGAGCTTAATACTAGCATATGTGTATTTTGGGTTACTTGTTTATTTAGTGTGTCATAATAAATAAGAAAAATTGTGATTTCCTCTGGAACAATACAATCAAGAGAACATAGATTTCAAACCCAATGCACTAAATATTTCAAGTTGGTTATTGCAATAATTACACATCTACTCAACACAAAGTATAATACTAGCATTATATGTTCGACAGGGACAAAAATATTGGTTTGACAAAGCAAGTTATTGCTTCCCTCTATAAGAAGAATATCCAGAGGCTCACTAAGACCTTTCTGACGTTGTCACTAACTGATGTCGCCAGCCGAGTACACCTTGCCAGTCCTGCCGACGCAGAGAGATACATCCTCAACATGGTGAGTTGCTTAACATCATTGCATATCCTCAACCATCTATGGCCAGTGATGGGCAATAGCAAAGATCTACATTTCCAACACTAGTGTCATTATAAATCCATATCCGGATACTATATATTTCTAAGAATGCTTAATATCAATATATACTACTCAATAAATTCTCACATCCATATGTTTTTTCCAAACTGATGTATTAGGGCTCTAAAATCTGTGATATAGGGCTCAGAGTGTGATAAATGTCCTAAACTGTGGCACGAACTGGCGACGAGAGCTGCACCTAAGTCCGGTTGTATAACCAATTAATGAGTCTGCAGTGAGCTTTAACCCATTGAGGAAGCAATTACCCTGACTAGGACTGAATGTACGAATTGATTTTGGCCAAAATGCATGTGTGTACTAAAATATTAATATAATGAGTTTGGTTACAGATAAATTAGTCAATTTTTCAGCACGTTTTAGTCTATTTGGTTGCTCTACAATTAGTGTTTGCTGCTTTCTCCAAATAATTTTGTTTTTATTTTTTTTTATATATTTACAATTTTTTATAGTAAGAAAATCAAAAAATTAAAAGCGACTGTCAATATATTTTTTGTCTATCTGTTTCGATAATTTTTATTTAAAACAGACCAATAATTTTTACATAGAAAATCAGTGTTTATTGGATTACTTAATTACAAATCATAATAAAAATATAATCAAAATTAACTTTTATTTTTTCTTTTTTTATGACAAGCTCCTGAATTAGTTGTCTGGAAGATGAGATAAAACTGTATGTTACATTCAATTGTTATTATTAAAATGATAATTAAAATTAGCTATGTACATTACATACAATGACCATTCAAGTAATTTTTATAATTCACTTTTGTGTCAGTCTTTAAGTATCTTTGATATCACAGAGAAATTTGTGTGTTGTAAAATATATAACTAGTTAAGAAGACTAAACAAGCAAATATTTCGGAATGGTTTTGTGTGATACATAATTTGTTGTAATATATACAATATTTATTTCTGCAATGTTGTTTTCATCCAATTTTTACAAAAATTATATTATAAAATTCCGTAATAAAGCAGAAAATTTTGAATTTTCATGTATTTATCAAGGAATTGTTCAGTGAGAAGCATTTACTATAGTTCTGCTCACAGAACCACTCTGTAATAAAGGCTTAATTGTTTGATTGGCTGTGACGGTCAGGTCTAGTAAAACAGCAATTAACCTACTATAAATCATCTGTTTATCGAAGTGTGTTTATTTACAGATAGAGGATGGAGAGATCTTTGCTGCTATCAACCAGAAGGATGGGATGGTTAGTTTCCACGATGATCCTGAGAAGTACAACTCACCAGCCATGCTCAAGCGACTTGAAGATGAGGTGAAACACCAGTATTTTTACTAATACAATTATGTAAAAGAACCCTCTCTTCCAATATGTTCTAATATCAAATTTCCATAATATCATGTCATCTAGTGTGTTTGCATGTTATTAACAATATATCTACTGAAAACATAGTTCAATATATATTGTGAGGTACAGGGAACATTTAATGAGTTTACCATGTGGGATGAGGTGTGGTCTTAAAAAGTTGGAAAGAATGTTAACATAGCACACTGGGTTTATTGTTACTGTAGCACTATTCTTTTGAACAAAAAAATACAATCAACAATTCAAAATTTGCATATTTCACAAACAACTGAAAATTCTGCACAAAGGCAAACTTGTGTTAACCATCCTTTGCTAGTCTAATCTGCCAGATAGTGTATGACATGTATTGTATTGGTTTGCCTCAGATGAGTGTATGTATGGAGTTCAACCGTCGTATCCAGACCATGGAAGAAGAACTGATGGTAAACCCTCAATATGTCAAGAAATGTGTGGGCTCTCAGGATGATGATATGACTCCCACACAGGGCTCCAAGATCTCTACCTACTCTATGTAATTCGGGTATGTAAAGATAACCCATTTTCAGGATTAGTGTAAATACAAGTTCATTCAAACTTTGATCAGTGTAGGATGGTTGAATGGATAGCATAATGGCCATTGACATTACAGGGTTCACTCAGGAGATGAGATTCCAATGTTAGAAGACACTACACTAGTTTTGGGCCTTATTTAAACCCAGTCTCCTGTAATTAAACATTCTTACATGGAAAGAAATGTACAAGACAGAATATGTATGTATGTTTATTTATTTAATAGTTATCCCAGATTATTCTGAAGAAGTAAATAGATTTTGTGACAGCAGGAATATTAATAATTTATTTCTTACAGGATTTACATCTAATTCTACACCTGCTAATAAGGATATAGTAACTCAAATTTAATGCTCTTTCATGTTTTTACACTTAAATATGGAATAAAAACCTCCATTTCATGTATTAATTCTGTGTTTAAACTGCTTTTTGACTATAAATTAAATGATAAATTTTTGTAACTATAACATTGTATCTTTTCTAACAATTCTATTGTTCCGAATAATAACAGAAATATCCCACAACATTTCTTAATACATTGAAATAACAGTTTGCAGCTTTTTAGTGGGTCATAGAGAACTTCCATTGTCTGTAGAATAAAAAAGGTTTTAGTATTACATACCTAAACCCTAAAGAATGCTGTAAATAATGGGTTGCCATATCAGAGTGTGCACAAAAAGAGAAAGATTATTTCTTCAATTGTGATTGTATAATAAAGATTGTTTTAGGGAACTTCGTAGGAATAATATTTAACTAGCAGGAAAAAGGGCAAAATTATCACATTTTATATTGGACTTATCACATGTATGTTATTTTTGCATTAATTGAAAAAATATTTGTGAGAAAACTGTACACACTTTAGTAAAGTTTTTTTATACCAGCTTGTTTCTTAGAAGTTGTGGTATAGTTGTTCAATATGATGTAGTTCTCACTTATTCTTTATATTTGGTTCCATAGAATACAACCTTTCTCCTAGGTTGATTGATAACATTTGACTGCGCAAGATTTTGTTCAAAGATAAGTAAAATTTCAGAAACAGATGCCTGACTTTTCAGCTTGCATTTTTAAACAAGTACTAAATCAAATAATTCAATGCTGAAAATTGGTTGTTAGATGTTACTCACTTAATATAACACTGATATTTAGTATTATGATCTTTCTCTCCCTCAACATGTGTAATTGTTGCCGGTAAAGGTGATAGAGTGGACCTTTGGTCTAAACCTACACAGGATAAATAAACAAGTTGTCAAGTTCTCTCTCCCTCTCCGTAAAAAAATTGTGTATAAATTAGCTTAAAAGTTATTTAAAGCTTCTAGCATAACAATAAGTAACGTTGTTCTTTGGCGATGTATGTTATACGGCACACAGTACAAAGAATTATTTATAAATGTTTATTGGTGATATTGAATATGAATGTTGTAGTTGATAATAATTAAGTAAACATGTAAATTATCTCTGTAACATAGTTCCAAGCCAAAACTAAATATTGTATTGATCTCTAAATTTGTATAAATGATGGAGTCTCCTGTCCTCGTGGAAGAGTGGACAATTGGTCTACTCTCTCCCTCCCTTTGTTTGTTTGTCTTACCACACACCTGACCAACTATCTTCACAATTTAACCAGTTGTATAATATAATTAATTGTTAATAACTAGTTCATTAGAATAAAAACCTTTTAAAATTTTGGCTTGTGTAAGTTCTTGTAGTGAACAAGAACTCAACATCGGTATCTGAAATATAATTCACTCAATCCAGCAGTGCTCATACACGTGCAAATCGTAAGAAATTGTTTGTGAAACCACGAGTAAATGCTAGCATATATAAAAATCTATGCTATATAATGTGATAAGCTATGTGACAACGATTAAAAAAAAACAACTTCTGAAACTTGGTACAAAAATTCATCTTATAAATATCTTGTCTAAGTTCGATTGCCAACTTGGTACTCCATTTTGATCCGTTTTCAGAAATTTCTTAATTTATGATTTGAGATACACTGGTGCTATCCATAGAATAACAATCCAACTTGATTTACAATTGGTGTTAATTACTCCAAAACATGATTCTACTAACTGAAAATAGCCCCTTACATAATATATCAATACTGTCATCATGTCTTTGACATTGAGCAGACATAAATCCACCTTGTAAGACAATTTCAATGTTGTTAAATTAATTAAATCCTCTTTTTTGTTTTAGATCCAAGTGAAGTCACTTCAACTTCTCAAAGCTGAAGATGTTTATGAGTGATTTAATGTCTTCAGTTGTTTCCTGTATTATAATAATTTATCAATATATTCATTATAACATATCTCTTAGTTCTTATTTGTCTTTTTCCTATACTATGTGAGTGAGGTCCAATTTAAGAAAAAGTTAAGTATTTTAGAAAAAAAATTAACGTCTATCTCAACATAGAAATTAAAAGAAACGTATATTTTTGTTTGGATACTATTTCAAAAAACAACAAAATTGTATTGGAAAATTGCCTTGTTAACATATTCTCTGCTAAGTACATTTGGATCCTTTCTAAGAAACATCTGGAACCATTCCGGTGTGATTTACAGGATTAGATGGAAGAGGTTGGTGTGTCTGTTATCGGCACCTATTATATTATTTGTATGTATCTCATTGCAAGTCTGTGTAGAAGATTTAAATTCCAGTTTTCAATCATTAGTGTATTTATATTTTTTTAATATTTCTTATTCTTGCTTTTTCTGTCTTTTCACACCATATATTTAAATTTGCATTACACTTTCATAAGTATTTTATTTCTTTGTTCAACTTTACATATTTAATACTAAATTACATGATATAATAACTAGTTTTGTTTATAGTTAAACTTCTCTTTTGTTCGTTTCGTATTTCAACCTTTATTGGTATACCGATCTGTCTCTTTATTATGATGATTCAGTTTGATTTACATTGGTAATTGTGCTATATATTTAGTGTGGTACAGTAGAACGTCGATTATCCCGAACGTCAATTATCCGAAACGATCAATTATCCGAACACGAAAAAAGGTTGCGTGTAACCTGAACTAGACCCAAACGTCACCGCGTAATAAACAGTCGTCAGTTTGACCTTGGTAGTCGGCGCCGCCGTGCGACGTACTAGCAGACGTTAGACGGCACTCACAGCAGTCGCTTCCTTGTCAATCATTCACTCGCATAGTGTGCAGCGCTGAAAGTACATTACAGTTTAGTTTTATAATTTTGTGAAGTTAAGTTTGTTTGGAAAGTACAGTACAGTTTAGTTTATAATTTGTGAAGTTAATAGTATTGGACTGTACAGTAGTTTCAAGAACATCCAGTAAGTTAGTTTTTTTTCTTTTATTCTGTACATTATTGTTGTTTTTAAAGGTTAGATTAGTTGTAATATTGTAGGCCGTAGGATGTTTATAATTTGACATGGCGACCTCTAGTAAACCTAATAAAAGAAGCAGAAATGTTTTTCTATTGAATCAAAATTAAAAATCATTGAAAAACTAGAAAAAAGGTGGAAAACAGGGACATCTTTAGCAAAACAATTTAACGTTGGCAAGGCAACAATATCAGAGATAAAAAAGTAAAAAATCTGAAATCCTTAAATTTGCCTCCAAACTGGACAGCGAAGATGGATCTAGAAAAAGGAAATCGATGAAAAGACCTCAAGATGAAAAAATTAGAAGAGGCGATGTATCTATGGTTCATTCAAAGGCGAACAAAGGGGGAACCAATACAGGCCCTTTGCTTTGTGAAAAAGCCATCCAAATCAATAAAAAACTTGGTGGGTCAGCCGACTTCAAGGCTAGTACAGGGTGGTTGAAGAATTTTAAATCACGCCATGGTATACGTGAGCTTGACATACAAGGTGAAATATTATCTGGAGATTCTGCAGCTGCAGAAAAATATAGAGCGACATTTCCAAACTGTTAAAGGATGAAGGATATTCATTGGATTTTGGTATACAATGCTGATGAAACAGGCCTTAATTGGAAGGCACTGCCGCGTAAATCATTGGCATCAAAACGAGAAAAGGCGGCGCCAGGATTTAAGGTTAGCAAGGAGCGTGTAACAATCATGGTTGCAGCAAACGCTACTGGTACGCATGCATTGCCTCTCCTAATGATAAGCAAATCTAAAAAGCCTAGGTGTTTTAAAAATGTGATTGTTTACCTCTTACCTACAAATCACAAAAGAATGCGTGGATGAATTGTGAAATTTTTTTAGACTGGTTTACTAATGAATTTATATCCCTGATGTCAAAAAAGTACAAAAAAGATAACAATAAGCTGGGGAAAGTACTTCTCGTTATAGACAATGCCCAACCCACCCGGATGTTGAAATATTGAACTCAATCGACGAGGACTTTAAAGTGACCTATTTACCACCTAACGTGACAGCGTTACTTCAGCCCATGGACCCAGGGCGTTTATAGAAAAGCTTAAAAGGATGTACAAAAAGCAAGTTCTTCGTCGCTTGTTACTTGCTGATGCCAATGAAGAAAGTGTTGTGCAATTTGCCAAAAAACTCAATGTCAAAGATTGTTCTTACATGATAGCAGACTCTTGGAGCACCATGAAAGAAAGCAACTTAAAAAATGCTTGGAACAAAATTGTAGAAAAGACTCGTGAAAAACATAGAGCCTAAAGTTTACAGACCAGGAAGATGTTGATGAATTTTTGGAGTTGTATGGAGAAATTCCTGGATTTTCAGAATGTGACATACAAGATACTGAAGATTGGCTAACAATGGACAATGACCCAGGTTTCCAGATCCTTAATGATGAGGAAATTGTTTCTCTGGTGCTGGCTGAAGATACCACCCAGCATGACAGCGATGAAGACTGTAACACAGATACTGCAGAAAGCACCAAGAATCGTCCAAGTCATGAAGAAGCTTTTTCGGCATTTAATACTGCGATGTCTTGGCTTTGAAAAGCAAGAGGAGAGCTGCCCAACTCAGCTTTTTTACTGCTAGAGGGGCTTAGGGACTTAGCAGCTTTTTAGCCGTTTTTTAACGGTCCTCAAGTTTAAAGCAAAAGACAAAATAAAAGACTATTTTACAAAGTAATTCCAATGCAATACATTACAGTATTAAAAATGTTACTTTATCATATTTTTATGTTTCTATTTTTTTTTTAATTTGACATTACTCTTTATAAAATGTGTGAATATTATATTAACTTCAGTACAAAATTACATAAAAAGAGTTGATTAATATAATAAAGTATTATGTATACGTAAATATGTTGTGTTTTTAATTTCCACATGCTTAAATCAACAATTTACCTATCAGTAAGCGCCTCAAATGCATTATTAAAACTATGTTTGATTATCCGAACATTTGATTATCCGAACACCCTCAGGTCCCAATTAGTTCGGATAACCGACGTTCTACTGTATATCATTATCTGTAGATATCAACTTAAGCTGGTATTTCTTATAATTGACATTTCAAGGAACCAACAAATCATTTGTCTATGTTATTACAATTTAATGTAACATACCAAACATGAATTAAGAGAAGCTATTCATAATTAAATAGTGTTTTTTTTTTTAAAGAACAATATGCAAACAAACAGTTTTTGTTATTGTTAACCATCTGCAACCTGTCTTAAGGTGAGTGTGTTGCATTGGAAATCTGCTGTTTCTAGACGAAACTCCTCAGCTGAAGAGGCAAACCGAAGCCAAACCAGATAAATATCATTGCAAATATATCAAGAGCAATAGCTTAAAGTGAAGTTTGCTGTGGCACTCATTGAACGTGTTTCGTTTGTTGAGGGTAACAGATCCTAAAAGGGTAACCGATTTTTTAAATTTGAGTAGGGGATCCCAAAAGGATAAACAATCTTTTTGTGACCGAGACCTTTTTCGCACATTCCTGTCAAAGCAAAATGGGAAAGAAATAGACTTAGTTTGCGTGATCCTGTGTTTGTGCTGTTCGGAACTTAATATGGCAAAGTAGCTATGGAATTTGGAAATGTGTTACAGCTGCTACAGTATGTCAATGGAGATATATAAGACAAAAGAGATTCCTAAGCATGACACACCTGTGTGTGAGAGACACACTTAGGAATCTCTTTTTCTTTTGAGATATTCAACCAGTTTTATCCTGCCCACACGATTTTTGCAACTTTAAAAAGTGACTTGGGTGGTATTGTTTCTTAATCAACTATATGTAATGTTGGGTTTATGATGCAATGTGTCACAAAAGAGGAAACTCCCTCATGGAGATATATATATATATATATACACACACACACACATTTTCATGCATATATCTAAAATAATACGCTCAAAAATAAAATAAGGGAAGATATGAGTAATGTTTTTTATAATTCTGCTGGACATTTACTCAAACTTCTTATTCCTTAGGTAATTTAGAGTTTTTTATTCACTGTCCACAAAACTACTTTACAAATAATAAAACATACTGTACAATTGTTAAATAATACAGATTCTTGACGTTCAAGTTTTTCATCCTCAGACGAATCGTGAATTAGCAAACTTTTTTGGGTATGGGAAATAATTACATCTCCCATATTTCCATCACTATCACTGATATTAAAATGGCACTTGTAATCACAGTCCAATAAAGCAACAACAGAATCCTATAGTTTTTTACATTCGTTGTCATCAATCTCACAACTAAACAAAAACTTAACAACTAACCTCGCATTTAGCAGCTGACCACCGAAAACAATGACGAAATATACCTATAAACAGGTGGTCAATTCAGTGCTGCCAGTAACAACGTAATGAAATGTATCTTTGTCAGTGTTCTTAGTAAAGACCATGACAATAACATCTGTTCGATATTTTCAGAACTATATCTGCCCATAATAATAAAGAGTGGCTAAACAAAAAATACGTAACCAGCATGTAGCTTGGAATTCAGTCCGGGACCGCTCAATATGTAACCAGAGCATGTGTCTTTCCTAATGGGTTAAGCCTTCTTTTATCTCATATAACATTTACAATTAATACATTTAATAAATACTATCATAACTAAAAAAATCAAATTAGCTATATAAAGAAATATACAATTTTTAAAATAACAAAACTACTTTACATTGAATACTTTTCTTACCTCAAAAGTTATCTTTTTATAATCATGCATACTAAAAACTATTATTGTAAACTATACTTCAAACAGAATTCAAGTCTTTTCCCTCTTTGAAAAAATCCAATGTTTCACTTCATTACGAAATTTAAGAAAAAAGTACAAATACTTGAGTACAGTTACAGTATGTGTATTTGTACTAATTTCCAGATTGGATACAATTGTGACCTGTATTCTTTAGTTCAGTTTCAATAATTAGTGTTTTGTTTTTATTTAGTGTATTTCTTAGAGACACTGTGGATGGAGATGACACACAGTATGATTTTTGTGATTTCTTACTTATATGTGTCACAATACTTTAGTATGATTTGTTTATTTTAATCTAGATTGTTATTGTTAATATGCTAGGTTAGTTATTTACCTGAGGAAGAGATCAAATTGCAGATCTTGAAACGCAGCTTTACTGATTTTTTGTATCACTGAACGATGGCAAACGTCTAGAAAAATCCTAGTTATTACAACAATTGAAAATAAAACTGCATGCAGTTTGAAGTACACGCTCAATCCCTCTTAGCTTCCAGTTTAATTCAGATTAATATAACATTTTTTTATGATTGTAGTTGATGATTAGTTTATGATTAAAGGAACATTGAAGTAAAGATATTTCACAGCTACATAAGCTTTAAGTGATTTAAGGTTTCTTTAACTATCACAAAATTTATACTTTGCTGATTAACTTAGCAGTGTAAACAATTTGTTTCTTATTCTGTTACAACTCTACATGCATTGTAGATTTTTGTAGATATGTTGTGTGTACATGATTCCTACATTTTACAGAAACTAATACAGAAAAAAAGATCTTGAAAACTCCCTGAAAAGACTTTGTGCTACTTCCCTCTCTGAATTAAAATTGATTTTTACTTAAGAAATTTTACTAGGTATTGTTTAAAATGTTTGAAAATGAAGACAAGTAAGCTTTTTAGCCTTATAAATATGTATGTATAACCATAGCTCCTTTAATATTGTCTGTAAAAATTCATGACTGGAAAATTAGGTTAATAATATACAATAAAACAGGTTAAATCCATTTGGAGCTGTTCGTAATAACAACGGGATTAATTCCATTACATATTTCCCATTCAAGAACTGGTCCCAAGAACTCTAATGCAGGTTTATTACTAAATTTGTTTGTGGGATAAAATAACATGTACTTTCTTGGTTCTAAAATTTGTCTACTTATTGTTTCAGCCACTGACAAAATCATTATTAATTGATTCAATAGATATTATACTTGATTTGTTTTGCGTTTATCTGTAACTTCTTTAATAATTTTCAAAGTTTCCATAAAATAAACTTTACATTTTTAAACAGATTTTTATAGTAGTTGTTTTTAAATTGCAAATATCTGATTGTAATTTATTTCTAAACTCTTAAAAATTGACTTTGAGAAATTTATTATTATTGGGTCATATCTTTATTTATTTATCGCCATAAGCCTTAAATCCATATCAAAGGTTAAAACCTTATTTTATTATATTAGACTGCCATTTTCCGGTCACATTTATTTTATTCAGTGTTGTGGTAAAAATTTCATAAAATTCGTCAAAAGCTCTAGAGTATACACTCTACTTCACTGCCTTATCAAGTAGATGATGTAAACAAGAATACTTTATGTGATTATAACTTTAAAACAATTCAACCTCACCCTTTACTTTCTCCTCTCCCTCATTCAAGAACCAGATGATGTCATGCAATGGTCAGTTATCCCCAAGTCGATCACCTAGACTTGTCCTATTATTTTATTCTTGTTTCTACTTTGAAGAAAAACGTGATCTAGGCAAGTCTGTGATATCTTTATAGTTCTTGTAGATTTGTTAATACGTGACTCCCAACCCATTTTTAACCAAGGTAAGTTTATAGTCTATCATAGTATAGTAAGTTTATTATTTTACTAACCTGCACTATATTTAAATTTACATCTCCGAAATCACAAGGTTCTTACTAGATTTAACATGTGTGTTGCATATTTTTGTAGTTCATCAACAAAAATCTTACCAGGTGTTAATTGTAATCTACGAGGCATAAGAGAAAGTAAATTTACTGATGCTCTAACAGCTGGAAGGATTTTTTTGACATGTAGGCTACACTACCATGTGGCCTGATTCCTCCCAATTGCAATGAGACCAGTTTGAGGTTAGTATGTTGAGAAATGTCGATGCTAAAATATGTTTTGTGAAAAATGTCATTTCAATCTCCCGCCAAGTGCGAATATGTGGTGTCATTCGTTATCTAGTTTGAAAGAGGAAAAAACTCCAGTTGCAGTTTATAATAGGTAAAAATTGCACAATTCCAAACGATGGAGCAGAGGGTTTGCATGATGGTTTTGTGTAGCAGAGATCTGGAGATCTGTGGAAATATCGCAGAATGTTCAGTCAATCTGCAATCATTATGGAGCATATTATCATTTTTTTTCCACTCCTCTGAAAAATATTGAGGCATCAACATACTAACCTCAAACCGGTCTCCTTGTGAAGGGGAGGAATCAGGCTACATGACGGTATAACGAAAATATTGGAAATAAAGAAACTTTCTGGCTGTGAGAGCTTCAGTACACTTACTTTCTGGATATACATCATATACACAACCACTAATGTGAAATCATGACCCTGCTCCTTAATAGAAAGTTCTATCGCAACTGCAGAATTAAAATTTTAAATTAATGTAATTTTAAATTAAAAAATTTTAAGTGTTTTCACAAAAGGTACAATGAAAAAACATAACCACACTTCCTGATTTATATGTCTCATTTGTTTTGTAATAAGGAACATAATTTGGAATATTAAAAAACTGCTATCAAAATCTTTCACCCAAATTTAAATCAGAATTATTATTTTCGGAAAATGTTTTAAAACAAATCTTAGCCAGGAACAAGTCAAAATTTGCTCTTATACTTCTTATATTTTGCTAAATGATAACAAAACTAGTATTTTCGCTTTTAAAATCTATATTAATATTAGATTAAAATTGTGTTTACTATTATACTACTTGTTTAAAATTTTGGATCGGGTTTTTAATGAGACTTTGTATAGGCTAATAGATTTTTAAAATTAAGTTCAAGCTAAGCAAATATATCAATACTCCGACAACTAATATCTACAGTTTTTCTGAGTCAGCCTGACATCTAACCTATCATTTGTAATAATTCTTTCTTCCTCTGTAACTGCAAGAAGCTTTCTTCCGGTAGCTGTTAGCAACTCGTTACATAAATTGGGATGTCTGTCGGCAAATCAAGAAGTCTAGTAGACAGGTCTTTTTTAGCTCGCCTACTTGCAAGCATTTTACCAGCATCGATTTTTCTAATAAATTTTACAACTATGCCTCAAGGCTTGTCTGAATTAGATTGCTTACCCAGCAATTGACAGACGTCCAACATCGGCTTAATGTTCATACCAATTGCTTGATCTACACTGAACAGTTTTTATAAAATTGCACTCATTAGTTTTGATTCCTTGTATTTAAACACAGTTTCTCCTAGTATAATTCTCCTGTTCTGCAATCTTATTCTCTAGTACTTGTACACTTTCTTTCAAAAGCTTATTTTGGGTTGTGAGTAGATCTATTTTTTCCAACAAGTTGCTTATATTCCAAGAATCCTCCAATATAGTTAATTTGCTACCTTCAATATTGTTATGCACAACTTCTAAATAATTATTATGGATCTTGTCATCAGCATTTTATATGAAGTTGTAACAACCAAACAGCTAAACAAAGCAACTTGCCGTTTAATTATAGTATTGATGCAAATTAGGTAAGGAAGGAAATCATTTTATTAACATAATTAACACTTTATGAATTTAACATATTATTTTATTATAAATTTACAATTTTATGAATACATCAATAATTTACATCTATAACCCTGGGCAAGAATAAAGCATCCACATAGCAAGTTGATGTCAGTGTCGATAAAGTTTCAGCTGGTTCTCAAGTTCTTCTATGGATGCCACTTGAAATTTGTCCTGCTGACTCTGTAAAAGCTGGAATATTGCTTCCAGCTGCTGTTTTTCAACCCTAAAATTTTACAATTCATATATAAATAAAGGTTGTAAAGCAAATCTGTACCATAATGTACCTAACTCTGATCGGGTCTTCAAGAGGCTGTACTATTAAACGTGTGTACACAATTAAATTACAGTAGCTTTTTGCACATTACACATCTTCATTAGCTGTTCTTTACAATTTACCACCAACTCTCCAGCTACAGAAAACAAATCCAGACCCAGAACTTACAGATAATTTAACACCATCTAAGTACAACATTACACAACTGACATGCTTTAGTTGATTTTTCATCTTGGTTTTCCCCATAAAGTAATAGGTTAGCTTAACAGAATCAGGAATAGTTTGAAGAATGTTATACAATATTTTAGTTCTCTCAGAACAAAAAGCCAATAAACCACTCATTGCAGGTCCTAAAAGGACCTTTGCGCTTGTTACCACAGTGACAGGATATTCAGAATGGGTAGCGTTGGGTGTAAGCAGCTGTCTTCTGTTGACCAATGAGAAAGGATTTCTGGCATTATATCTCAGTGGCGTCACATTAGATGAAAGGAGGCCAGTTCTGTACCAGCCTCTCCAGTCAAAGCAGGTAGGGGTAGCACACAGTTATGTCCAGGTTAGCCGCTGCCTTTAACACTCAAGGAGCCCATCAAATCCAATGGTTATCCTCCGTATTAGGCTAGATATATCAATTTACCCTTAAACCTCCTGTTTTGACATTTTTGGTTAGTGACGTACCGTTCCTGGAAATCCATAACGTTGACCAGATTTGTGACATACTGGTTTTACTGTACCTAGTGTTGGTTCAACCGGAAGGTAATAAACCAGCCAGAAGTGAACATTCCAGGACAATATTTTAGATTGCTATCCACCATTCTTAAAACACAAACTCAATAAGTAATTAGTATAGAATAATTATACAATTTGAAAAAAGTTCAAGTCTAACTCTGCATAGAATAAAAAGAATTACAAATTATAGAACTATATTTCTTCAGGTGGAAAAATTGAAAGAAAAAAAAAACTAGTTGAACATAATGAATAAATAAATAGTACCAAAATATACCACAAACTACTTTCACACTATTTTGAAATTAAAGTAATGTAATTGTATTGGAGGAAACTGTCATACAAGGGACATAAGCTATACAACTTATTGTTAGTCAAGATTAACTCGGTAAGAGAAGAACATGAAGAGGCATTTTACGTTCTACATGTATGAAGTGTATTCTTACTCTTGGATGAATAAAAGCCATAGAAGTTCAAAAAAAGCTACTTTAAACTTTGTACCTTTTAATTTTAAAAGTCAACACAAATACACTCCTCCAAAAAACTGTAAATAATTAACTTCAAGGTCTTCCAGATGACAATGCGTAGACACATCCCTTACACAGTTAAATTCTTAAAGTATTTCAACCTTGCTGTGATCAACATATGTTAGACCTAAACAGCCAACAGGCAGTTGTCTGTATAGGCAAGTAGAAGGGATGTAGCTGTCTCATGATAGCAGTTTACGTTCAATATCTGTTGACTGGAGATGGCTCCATAGCGAAGCTGAATTATTTCTAGAAGTCAATTGTGTAAGCAATGTTTCAACACAGTGTGAACTACAAGAAAACCTTGATGTTAAGTTATGACACCAGTCGGCCACATAAGCTTAAGAACTAAGTAAACTACAAATATACAGATTTTGTCTTGTGATTTATAATAGTTGAAAGAGTAAAGCAGCTGTTTCACTTTATTACTTAGGAAGTAGTGACTACAAAGCAAAGAAAACATTTATTTATTTTTCAGAGGAAGAAACTGCCTTGCAGAAAGCAGGACACAAAATTTGTTTTTTTGATTATTTAGCTTCAATTTAACATTTGTTATTGTATTACTTATACTTCACTCACTCTCGCTCTTCTAGAAGTTGTTCCTCTGTGAGGCTGGCAGCCACTTTCTCTGCTAGCAACGTTTGTCTTCCAATCTTCAATTTAGAAATGATCTCATCATCTAAGTGATCATTATCCTGTTCTTCGCCTTCACTGAAGTCACTCACCTGTTTTCAAAATGGATGTTTAAGATATGTTGAGTAAAAATAATAAAATATATCCTATTAAAATTACATTTTTGCTGTCTACTATTTTACTGTGCAAACAAAACTCTATCCGTGTATCCTCAAAGTATGCTTATAATAGTTTTTTTCATCGACATAGCTATTCTGGAGTACCCGATCCATAATCATTTTACACACAATTAACCAACATATCTTACCAATATCTCTTTTTTAATAACTTACCAAACAGTTTGGCCCTAATTTGTAACTATCAAATAGAAAGTAATAACTTTTACTTTACACAAGTATCTGTTGATGACACTTCTAAAGCTATAAAGAGACTAAAAAACTCTGACAGTAAAGACATTTTCAATATGTCCAACAATATGATAAAAAATATCTATCATACAATACTAACTCCTTTAACTTTAGGCATTAATAAATGCCTGAATGATGGTTATTTTCCATAAGAGCTCAAACTTTCCAGAATTTGTCCAATATACAAGAAAGGCCCTAAAAATCTACCGGAGAGTTATCGACCAATATCAGTTGTACCCACATTCTCAAAAATCATAGAAATATTAGTTCACGATCAATTATTAGCATATTTAGAAAAAAATTATTACCTTGATGTATCGCAATTTGGTTTTAGAAAGGGTAAATGCACCATAGATGCACTAATTAGAGAAGTTATGAGTGCCTTTGAGGACAAGGCCTTTGCTCAGGCCACCTTGTGCGACCTGAGCAGGGCTTTTGACTGTGTGGACACAACAAACTAGTCCTTAAACTAAATTATTATGGTGTAACAGGAACTCCCTCTAAGTTTTTTCAGTCATATCTATCAAACCGAAGGCAAAAGGTATGTGTAGATGGAAACTGGTCAGATGAGGCTAAAGTTTCTACTGGAGTGCCCCAAGGATCGGTTTTGGGTCCTCTGTTGTTCTAATTACAAATAAATGATTTACCAAAAAATATCTAGGCCAAATCTTTATTATATGCAGATGACACAACTTTTATTAACATAAACTCTAATTTCGATGAATTACAAGATCTTGTTAGAGAGACTGTACAAGAGGCCTCATTGTGGTTTAGGTCCAATGGATTAGTGCTCAATGAAGCCAAGACTCAGAATATTATATTCAGCTTAAAACAAACACCATCAGATGATACAATAAATGCTTTTTTTACTACTGTAAAATTTTTAGGTATCTATATCGATAGTACTTTGACTTGGAATTCCCATATTGAGTACATATCCAAAAGATTGTCTAGGGTAATTTTTCTACTCAGGCGATTATTGTTGTGTGTGCCTAAAAACTATGTAAAATCATCTTATTATGCATTTTTTCAATCAGTTTTAAGATACGGTTTAATAATCTGGGGAAACAGCAGTAAGATTGAAGACATTCTAATTCTGCAAAAGAAAGCTGTGCGAGTGATAGCGAGGGCCCATTCTCTGGACCACTGCAAGCCTCTGTTCATTGAACTTAAATTACAAACTGTGATAAATCTCTACATCTTTGATTTAGTTACCTATTTACTCAAAAATTTTCAAACTCTCACTCTAAGAAGTGATATACACAGCTACGAGGGGTATTAGAAAAATAAGGTTCCCATGATTTTTTTAAATAGACAGCTCTATATTTCTACTTAGTGTTATACATCATTTTAACACGTAAAAGTTTAGCTATTTTTCCACATAATCACCGTTTCTGTCCAAACACTTTTGTAGACGATGCTCCAACTTTTCTATCCCCATGTGTAGAATTCTGCCGCCAATCCTTTGAGTAACCTCTTCCTTGACTTCATCATCGGTAATGAAGCGTTGGCCACCCAAGTGTTCCTTTAGTTTTGGGAATAAGTGATAATCACTTGGGACTAGGTCTGGGCTGTAGGGGGGATGGGGCACAATATTCCAGCCAAAATTTGTCAGCAGTTCTTGAGTTCGACGTGAGACATGAGGTCGAGCGTTGTCATGGAGAAGCCTCACACCACTGGACAATCTTCCTCTCCGGCGGTTCTGGATCGCGCGCCTCAGTTTTCGTAATGTGTCGCAAAATCTGTCAGAGTTTACTGTTGTTCCTGTGAATGGTGATTCTCCGATCTTCAAGCAGTATTGTCTCAACTTTTTCAACAACTCCATCTGAAACTGAATGCCGTCCACTTCGGTTTTCATTGTGAATTTTCATGCGGCCTTCACTGAATTCTCTACACCATTTCCGAACGTGTTGAACAGATATGCCGTTTTCCCCATAAACTTTGATTAACTGACGATGAATTTCAATAGATGAAATCTGTTTTGCATTTAAAAAACGTATCACAGCACGAATTTCGCATCTGGCGGTAACAACGACAGGGAGCTACATCTTCGAAGGCAGCTAGGCCGGCGCTGTTGGACGTTGCGAGGCGCGAGTGGTATGGATAGAGAAAGGGACATTTGTTGAGTAAGACAGTGTTGCCAGATTTCTCCCAACATATCGCATTCCGTCTCGGCGGCATTGGGAACCTTATTTTTCTAATACCCCTCGTACTATACTAGAAATAGAACTAATATTGCCATAGATCATGTTAGATTAGCCAAATCTCAAAACAGCCACATTATAATTTCTCAAAAAATCTTCAACAAAGTAAAACATTTGGCAGATAAGTATCCCACAAAAATATTTCAAAACAAACTGTACCATTGGCTTTTGAACAATCCTTTTTATACCCTATCAGAGTTTTTTAACTACAAGGATATTAAATTTTAGTTTGTTAATAATGTATACAGGATCCACTGTACAGCTCGCTAAATCTGTTATACTACAATTGAAAACATATATTTGTAAACAACAATGAGATTTCAGTAAATTGTTCAATTTTAATCTAGAAACTGTCCTTTTTTTTATTCAGTACTATAAATTTCATCTGTCGAATCTTATATTGTAACCTGTTATCCTAAGATTTCAAATTGTTGTGCTAGTATTGTAGTAATTCACGTGCAATCAGTTAAAATATTTTTTAATTTAATATCTGTTAAACTTTTATAAATTCTTTTGTTGTTCAATTATTTTAAAATCTCCTTTTGTTAAACTATTGTCTTTCATTATGATATTGATATTCAAAGAATAATTTTAAACTGTAATGATATTTTAAAAACTGAATAGTTTGGTTTTATTGCTTGTTTCTGACCATGTCATCTAGACAATATTACTGACTTTGTCAATGCATGTCATATGTAAAAAGGCAAATAAAGATTAATTGATTGATTGAACAAAAGATGAACTATTTATGAGATTTTTTATATTTTTAAAAATGCACTTTTTGAGAAAATTAAAATTATAATTTTTAATTAATTTCAAAATGTTTGTTCCGGTTTTTTGGTGGATTTTGAGAAACTTGACATAGCCATAACTTTGAAATATTTGAAGGAATTAGTAATTTTCCTAATTTATACAAGGACTACCATCATACCAAATTCGATCAAATTCTAAGGTGGTCATGTTTATACCATGTCTTGATTTGATATGGAAGTATACCAAGATTGGAAGTAAACTCTTTCTGACCAAAGTAGGTTTTGAGACCTATGTATATATGAGCTTGATTGAGACAAGGCAAACTCAGCTGTGGCATCAGAAATATTATTCTTTTGAACCAGAAATACAAAATGTGCAAAACGGTATAATATAAGATAATGTATAATATAAGAGTTAGTAGTAATTTTCACAATTTCCTTTAACCTCTGATCCTTAAATCCATGAACATTAAAGTAATATGTACCAGATGTATACCTTATTATGTTTGAAAAATATCATACAGCTCCATTATATATCATTATAAGGGATTTTACAAATAAGGCTTTGATTTTAAAAATTGCTTGTGGAGCCACATGTAATAACAGCAGGTCTAAAATAATTGTATGTATGACAAATGTAATTTCTACACAAAATGTAGCCATGGTGGGAAGAGCTGATTTAATATTATCGTTGAACTACATAGTAACTGTATATTAGATCTTAAAGACACTCTTGCTGAAAATATATTAAAAACATGTACATTTAAGTTAAACAAGTATCGTAAGCCCTAATATTAAACTTTTGCTAATCAGTATTAAAGATGGTATTATTTAAGATTGAACACACACAATATTGATTTAAGATCGATATAAACAATAAAAAGCCATTTTATTGTTTATATCATTGACATTTTTTAAACTATATTAAATAAAGTATAAATTCTAGAACAATAAAACTTCACTAGTATTTTTCAGGCGTAAGTATAAGCAAATGTTCATTTTCATGTAAAATATAAAATAATGAGAGAATGAACAGGATGATTTCATATGGAATGTCCTACACTGTTTTGATTGTTACACTTAATAAATGAACATGGCCTAGATAGTTTTTATTCTTCTGTTACTTTTTAGATATAAAAGCATTTGAGGGTAGACTTTAATAAGTGGCCTACATTCTTTATTATGTTGTTTTTATCCAAATGAATAATTCAATATTACAATTTATTTAACAAAACATATTCCTACTTATTAGTTACAGTCATTTGTCATGTAAACAATAAAGAGCGAGAAGTAACTAATTTGTTGAAAATTTTAAAACGACGATGAATATGAGGAAATTATATGATAAATTTCTAGATATACATGTGGGTTGGATTCCTGCCTTCACAAAAGCGGTTTCTCACTGCTGTCCGCGCAATGTATAAATATTGTAACGTGATGTGCAAGTCTAGGCCATAGTTGGTTTTGTTATTTGGTAATGTTACTGTTAAATTTATGTTATTAAAAAATGTAAAGTATTATTCTTGTTGAAAATATGTAAGTTAAGTGATTTATTCTTGTTTCGTACAATTAATATATAATAATGAATTTGTATAATATATCGAATAGTTCTATAATAACAATCAAATAATGAGTGTAGGCCGCTTATTTAAGTCTCCCCGCATTTGAAATACCTAGCCCTATAATGTAATTCGGTTCAACTGACATGGAATGACACTTTCGGTTTAGATAATCACGAATATCGATAATTCTATAGTAGTGATGGCTGTCTATTATACAAGACACAATGTATTATTTCAATATAATCTATTTGACTTTTAGATCAAAGTAAACAATTAGGGTTAGGATAATTCTATCCCTCTGTGGTGGGCAAAGGGTTAAGAAAATTTGATACACTGACAAATTTGACACTGGGTAATGAAGGTGTTTTCAAAAGACCAAATCATTTTAAAACGACAATCTACTATTGCATTCGACTTACCTCGTTATTTACTGAAGGTTGTGGGACTACATTCTGACAGTTAGTAGTCATTTTGGTCTTATCCTTTCCATTACTCGCAATTGTATACTTATGATACCACCAAGCAAATACTACTGAGAGGATTGAAATAAACACACTAGCTAGGTAATAAACTGACAAACTATCATTATAAATTGACAAATTCTCTAGTAATGATTCTTTTATCATTATAGCCTAGTATCACAGAATAAGTTTTAAAATTTGTTATTAAAAAAAGGTAATAATGTGTGTTACTTCAAAATATTATTTATTAGCAAGGTACTCATACTATGCTTCTTAGTAAAACTTCTTCATGAAATTTTGTACAAACATTAAAACTAATTTTAAATTATTCTAATCTCACAAATTTGTCATATTTCGTATTTTTGAATGTAGATTGATGAACTTTACACTAACCAATTACGACCTAACATCATAGCAAAAGCAAGCAAATAGCAACTAACTGAATACAGCAGCACAGCTGTAGCATTGGCCAGTGACGTCAGTGGAACGCAGTGCAATGAAACGAGCTCCTCACGCCTGGAATTTAATGGGGTGATCAGCCGAGGCGGAGAGAAAGAGTGGGGACAGAGCCGAGCAGAGCCGAGCAGTACCGATAAATCCCGAAAATTCCTGACAAACACTTTACATGCGGCTGATAGCGACCTCAGTTCGGAACGGTTCTGATTTCTATTATCTTACGAATTAATGAGTCGTTTTATATCCGAATTAATGAGTCGTTTTATATCCGAACATATCTGCAAAACATAGAAATTATATCGAATTAATTATATTAATATAGAACTTTCTTTATAACTCCAAAGACACTTTACACGAACATATCTGCAAAACATAGAAATTATATCGAATTAATTATATTAATATTGAACTTTCTTTATAACTCCAAAGACACTTTACAAAATGTGAGATGGTGCACAACGAATAAAATGTCATAATCTTTTTGTGCTATTGGAATATATTCAAATTAATAGGGCAAAAGCAACATATTATAATGTGGAGTCCTTAATTGGCAGTAAATAAATTAATAATTACACTACAAAATCTGTAATAAGAGTTATGTAATAGCTGTAATAAACTAAGGGTATTAAAAAAGATTAAAAAAGAAACTTTTGTGTGTGTGTGTGTGTGTGTGTGTGTGTGTGTGTGTGTAGTACACACACCACACCACTGCTACTGTCCGATGAGACGTTCTGAAAATTATTGATTGTTAGTTCTGAGCTATTATAATTTTGGAGGGAAGACCAGTCCAATTTGGGATGAAACGGAAGTGGCTGGATAGTTGATAAGTCAAGCCAGCGTTTCTACGCCAGGTGCAGGGTTGCAGTGTTGGTTGACTCATATCTCCTTTCTGTGGCATGTCCTTTGATATCTTATCGTATTTTCTTTTGAGAACTTTAGTATTTGAAACACTTTGTTAAGTATTCATATTTTAGTAACCTCAAATTATTACGATCAAATTTTAACTTATAGCAATAGCAATATATTTCTCTGTCTGTTTTATAGCTACGCCACTGAATGTAACGAGGTTACTTTGTTACATTAGACTTTCTTACGTCTTTTTGGGTCTTTCGATACTCCGTTGTATTGGTTTATTTGTATGTAGACAAGAGTAATTGCCTGCCATTAATTACGTTGTAAAATCAAGGTTTAATGAAATAAATTTAATTGCGCTGAGTCCTGCAGCATCCAGCTTTAAAAATGTAATATATATATATATATATATATATATATATATATATATATATATATATATATATATATATATGTTGTTGTACCAAATTACTGAAATGTGTTTAATTCAGAGTAGAAGCTAAAAACACAGTGGTACATTTTAAGAGGCTTGTCACATTGATTGCCTGCAATAATTAAATTGTGCTGCATCCTGCAACATCCAGCTTTGAAAATGTAATTTAAATATATGTATGCTGTACTAAACTACGGAAAGGGGTTTGAAAATACAGTGATACATTTTAATAGGTTTGCCAGGTGCTGAACTAAATTAAATTCAGTTGAGTATAGAGCGAGAACGCGCGGACTGCCCATTCCACTATTCTAATACACGGGCTATCTGTAGTTGGCAGGAGGGGCCCCTCCATCCCCACTCTTTCTCTCCGCCTCGGCTGATCACCCCATTAAATTCCAGGCGTGAGGAGCTCGTGTGCAATGAATAACCTATTTTTGTTTGCACAGCTGTGAAAAGAGAACAGATGATGTCGTCTGCAGAATGCAGATCTACTCTACTGGGGGCACAGGGGCTAATGTATTTGTATTGTATTGTTTGTTCGGTCCTAACCATATAATTTGTTTAGAAATAGAAACATTTTTTTAACTGTGAAATTTTGCCTTTTTAAAGAAAAAAATAATGAGTCGACGCTAATTAATCTTCGTTCTGTGTTTCATGTTGTTTTTTAAAAATGGCTAAGTTATTATCAATGGTTCATGTTGTTTCCTACAATTTGTGTGTCAACGGCGTTAGGACAATGGCCACAAATTCTCCTGGTCATGTTCTTTTAGGTAAGTAATATAAAACCCTTAATTATTTTCATTGAGTTCTTTCCAGGGGAATATTGTATTTAATTTCTTGACTGCTTTTATATTGTAGCAAGCCCACTCTTAAGAGCATGTGTTGGAGACCTTTTACTAATGCAATGAAGGAGTTCTATTGAAATATTACTTGATCTTTATTCATCAATAATCATTGTAATTAGATTGATTGCAGTAGGAAAATGTGATCCCCAAATGTCAGTAGGTACAGGTGGTTAGCCCATTTCCCATAATCCAATTTTTCTTTTTGGTTTTGCAGATATATTGATGTAAATTTTATCCTCCTACTCTCCTCCTTAGGGAAGGTGACACTTATTTTAACCGAAGTACTGGTGACGATCACTGAAGCGATGGTTTATCACTCTCAACAACTGGTGACCGTTGCTGCAGCAACAGTCAAACATCGCAATAAAAAAGCCTCTTTATAAAGTAATTATAATGCGTTTCTATGAAAATAATGGTAGAATGAGAGCAAATAAATAAATGTATCTATTAGTATGAACTTCAGTATTTTATGATCTTTGATACAAGTCGGAGAGAAGAAGAATATCGTATCATTTTCATTCTTGTTATTGTCTTGCTGTTGTTTACATATTAGTCAGTTTGTTTTTTTTATGTTTCTTGTTGCAAGTATATACTACTTGAAGGTATTATTTAGTCAAGTGGTATAAACATGTTTTGGAAAGTATTTATTTTTCATGGAAGTGATGTAGTGGAAAAAATAATTTGTGTTTTGTTTCTAAACAACCTAAGTTTTGTAATCAATGTAGGCCTAGAATAGAGGGTATGGAAAAACTATTATTGTTGTAATATAGTATATTACCAGGGTAATGTCAATTTTCATAAAAATGCTCTGTTGCAAGTTTAATCAACATAAAAATAAAAATGTATGAAATAAGTCCAGCAAACTATATGTTTTGTGACACTAGAGGAATGTATAAATCATTTTTATAGTTTGGAATTTTTATTTAGTGCAAATATCCTACTTTTGTAGCCGTCAAAAAATAAACAAAAAAAGTTTACTTATACAATGTATAAAATACAGACTTTTATGAAAAAATTATACAGGGGGGTGCAAAAGTAGGTATACAGTAATTAAATATGTTAAAGAATAAGTAGGTTTATTTCTACAAAAACTAAACTTTTACAATCTATTTTAAGAGCGTTAAGAAACAGAAATTAACTCTTAAAAGTGTTGTACTTCACCAATACACTTACTTCCTTTTGTGTTCAAATTGTTTGCTTTCACAGTCAACACACTGCTGTAACCTTGAAGTTACGCTTAAACACACTTTTCGGCAAAGTTCTTTATTTTCATCTATGTCTTGGCAAGCTTGGCGAATGAATTCAACCATCTGATTAAGATCACGAGGTTTTTTCGAAAAAACCTTGTCTTTGACAACTCCCCAAAAGAAAAAATCCATCGGTGTCAGATCGGGAGATCTTGCTGGCCATTCAACCGATCCTCTTCGACCGATCCACGAGTTAGGAAACTCCCGATTTAGTAGGTCACGCACGATTGTCGCATAGTGGGCAGGAGCTCCATCTTGTTGGAAGTAGAATTCCTCATTACCCTGCTGGATTTTGATTTGTGGTATAACGTCAGTCAGCATGTTCCTGTATGCATGTTGGTCTACAGTGTTATGAAAAATGACAGGTCCAATGACACCTTTACATGAAATGCTAGCCCAAACTGTTACTCCAGGTTGATTCAGCTGTTCTTCGAATGTCAAGTGTGGATTATCAAAACAGTAATAGACACAGTTGTGTCTATTGACTGCACCTGAAAGCTTAAAATTAGCCTCATCGCTCCAAACAATTTTTTGAATAATTCCCGCACCTTGAAGTTCCTCGTTTAACATTATCTCGCAAAACTGCAGTCGACGATCAGGGTCGTCCTCTATTAGCCCATGAATAAGTCTTGGAATGTACATTTTCAAACCTAACCGTTTCATTAGGCGTCCTAAAGATCTGCGTTCAATGCCCAGTTCAATTGATGCCCTTTTTCTTGACTTTTTTGGGCTTTGAACATAGGTCTGCGGGACAATCATATTTCGTTTTCAGGAGTAGTGACAGTGATTGGTCGTCCAGCCTTTGGACCATTGCAGATAGATCCTGTAAGGTTAAACTTATCTCTTAGTCTATAAATACTTAATCTGGTTGGTGGTGGTGTATCAAACTCTTCTCTCCATCTCTCTGCTACTAAGGACAAAGCTGATTTTGATAAAACTTGGTAGTCTCCTTTGTATACGCATTAATTACTGACAGTAAATAAGTGAACTTCGTAGGTTTATTCTAAATATATGTAAACAGCGTGTATAAGTATGCATGATAGCAAGTTTGATCAAAATGGATGGATTTAGGGATGATCTTATGGGATGCATCATAATGGAGAGTTATAGATGTTAAAATTTTTAATTAAATATATACAGCATATTTTAACTTAAGAACAACTAACTTTGATTTATTATGATCAGCACTACATCTTTACATTTCACAGGAACGCACAACATACGAATGCAGAATTAGTACAGTCATATACATTAACTTAGTTGTAGTTGTTTTACGTACATTTTCCGCTCCAAAACATGTTACAAAATGTTATATCAAAAGTTTGGAGATGTTGTACACTTTCTCACATCCCCGTAAATCCACCCATGTTACACTGCCTTACGATCATGCTCCCGCATTGCTTGCATTAAGGCAGTATTATTAAAAGTTTTATGTAATAACATTTGTCATACTAACTTCTATTTTCAGAATAAATATTACAATAAATCATTAGTATTGCCCAACATAAGTTATTGCTGTTGCAGATATTCTTGTTTTTTTATTTAAACCTTGTCCTTCTTAAAGCCATGTTGTCTGTCTGTTTGTCTGTGTAGATTCCAGAAAATCAAAACTTGCTACATAGATTTATCTTGCTTTATGGAAAGACTCTATTGCTATAGTTGACAACTAGTCAGTCACCTTCTTTGGTGACCAATCTTATATAAACAACGTATATAATATTGTACAAATGTGGCAATTTGCCATGGGTGCATGCTCTCACGTGTTAATGTACACACGCACACAAATTATTGCTCACAACTGGGGTAGTGTTTGAGTTTAGGAAGGAACTGCATGCCTCTTGAGGCCAGTCATTGACTAATCCAGTTCAAGGTCACGTGGAGGAATAGTTGACACTAAGTCACCTTCTTTCGTGATAAACCAAACTTATATAAACTATGGATATAATATTGTAGAAATGAGGCAATTTGCCTGGGTGCGTGTTCTCACGTGTTAATGTATATACATAACTATCATTCCTAGGTTCCAACTCCCTGTTTTTTCTTATGATTTTGACTTATCAAAAGTATTTGACATTTGTAATCAAAATTATATAGATACTATACTATGTATTAAAAATAACACAAATTGAAACAAATTAGCCTTTAGTCTGATTCTCTATGTTTGTTTGTAAATGAAACATTTTCAAAAGAAAATGGGAACATGAGAATGCCGTTTAGATTAAGGTTATTAACGTTATTTCTAGTAAGTACATGCCAGAATTTCTCCAACCCTTGAGGTTGTGAAATGTTAAAGTTTTCTGTTTTAGGTGGAGGAACTGGTTTTATAGGAAGTGCTTTTACGTACCTACTTAAATCAAAAGGATACGAAGTTACCATTATATCTCGAATGCCTGGACCACAAAGATTAACTTGGGCAAGTAATACTTAATGATACTGTTGGCTCTCGTGTTACTGTATACGATATAATTGGTTTGGAAATTCCTATAGTGATACAGTGGTTTAGACCAACCACTCAGTTTTTGGAAACTTATTTCAGTCTCAAACTATGTTGCTAATATAACATGTTATGTATGTATGGTTTTTCCTAATGAACATTGCAGAAAAGTTAAAGTCTTTACATTTATGGCTTCGTACATAGTCGATTTTATTCATTACAACAAAACAATGTGTAACCAGATGTTTTCTGAAAGAGCAATGTTATAAAAAAACTGTCAGAAAGCAAATTATTAAAGAAAAAAATACACTTTCTACTCACCATATATTCAACTACGTACATTACTTTTGCAGTAATCTGGGGAATATGTGTTTGATTACAACAAATGGAAATATGTAGGTAGACCAGATATCCTGTGCTAAATTTCTGAAAACCTAACAACTTTCTGTCACCCCTTAGAGTTAAAGCTGCTAATAAAAAGTATTTAACAAATTAATATATAACTACCCACACATTATGTGAAGCGAATAAAAAGAAGAACATAGTCACAAGAACTACTGCAAAGTAATAGCTTTTTGTTGAAATGAAGTGAATAAACAACTACTATCACTAGGTAGTTACTACTACAGGCTGTCCGGAACAGTTGGTAGTTTTTATGGTACTTGGTTATTATCCGGAGGCCATTATTTTTGGAAGAGTTTTTCTTACCATGTACCTAAAAAACTATATTATTAGAAAGAACAGACTTTATTTGACTTATAGTGAAAATTACATAACAATCTGTTGTTGTTTTCTGACACCGCTTCTTTTTAGGAGGCAGAAAAGAAAAACAGAGTACCATAATGACAAGTAGTTTTCACAGTAGGTCATAAAATGTCTGTTTTAATAATGTAGTTGTTTAAGACCCCCGGTAAGAAAAACAAAAGTAGTGGATAATAACTGTTCTTACTTCCTTTCCACCTTTTACACTGTAGTCAATTACTATACTTTTGAGGACTCCAGACTCTCTTCCTGAGCCTCATGATAAGAGAAATGTGTGTAATATTAGAAAATATAGTGACTGCATTTGTGTCTAAGTAGGTCTCATACACAAACACACTCTAGGTCAGGGGATTAGGATCCGGCTGCAATTCCATCCCGTAAATTACCAAGTGCACTTCTCCAATGAAACCCAGATTTTTGTTATTTGTAATGTTATCCTAAAGTGACTAGTATATTACAGCAAGACATTATAGCAAGAAAAAAGATATATCTGTGACTCAAATGTCATAGCTTATTGCTTACTCATGATCCAAGATGCTACTGAATAACTTAAGATGGAAAACACCAGGTCCCGGGCTGGCCCAAACCTTCTATGTTTGTGAGTCTGAAGGTGTGTGTGTGTGCGAGGAGACTACCTGGTTCTTCAGCCGCAGTTCTCAATTTGCTAATACTGTAAGGCTCAATTGTCTGATAAGACGCAACACCACCTTTTGATGATTTTGTCTAGTAATAAAGCTGGAGATCGTGATGGTGAACAGAACCCTGTTTATTTGTGTTTTTTTTTCTGGAACATTTCAATTTAAATATTTTAAGCAACATATGGGGAAAAAGTTTGTCTGAAACTTTTTTTAGAACATACAACTTTATAATCGAATTTCAGTACTTAGGAATTTCTACTTATTTATGACTTGTATAATTTTACAAACAAATTACAATAGTTTGAATTATACAAGATATACGAGTAGTTATGAAACTTCAGGTATTCTAAATTGAGTAACATATATACATACATATATATATATATATATATATATATATATATATATATATATATATAGGGTGTTCACAAAAGGTTGTTACAAACTTCTTTAGCATATAGCACTCAAGATTCCAAAGAAAAAGTGTCTTGTAATTATATGTCGAGAAATGTGTTGTTTAGCCGCTACCTGCCATTTTGTATTTCTTATAAAAAATTATTATCTCCAGATAACAAATTTGGCACACAGACTGAAATAAATATGAGGAAAATAAAAAAATAACAATGTTATTTGGTGTATACAAACAAAATCGCACCTGTGAAAATATTTTGTCATATAAAAAAAAAAGAGTGTAGTTTATAAAAAATATACAAGATAGCAAATATTTAAAAATTTTTATAACAATTCCAACATATTTTTTTTTAACACAATTCGTCAACGCATAAGCAAGAACGATCATTTTAGAGGTATGCTTGCACAAGCTGGGAGCAACAAACAATCAGCTGAAGATTTAGTCAGTTGAAAGGCATCAGCTGTTTTGCATCAGTTATAAAAAAATTGCATGATAACCATTTCTTTGCAATTTTTATAACAATTCCAACGTTACCTCTTTCAACGAATTCTGTCAACGCATAAGCGAGCATGACCACTTTAAAGGTACGCTTGCATAAGTAGGGAGCAACAAACATGTCACAGGTGAGAGGCATTAGCTCTCACAGACATTTACTCACTAGCTATGGATGAGTTGGACTAAGACGGTATGTATATTATGTAAACGTGCAGATGCCAGATGGAATGATTGTATGATTAGGTATTTTTGTAGGATCGGGTAAAATAACCTTGTGAGATATTATATGGGATCAAATGTTTTCTATCCGTTGAGTTAAATATGCTGGACAACTTAAGATGATGGTCCATATCTATAAATTTAAATATAAATAAAAAGACAAATATCTTATGGAGTGAATTTATCTTGTTTTGTATAGTTTAAAATATCATTCTTTTTCATACTAAAATTTTGTATACTTAAAATGTATCCAAAGATTTGTTTTGGTTTCATGATCCTTGATTTTGTTTTTACTATCCTTCAATGTCAAATACCTTTGCTACTTTTTAGTACAATATATATTTTTATTTTGATAACTCTCACAAGATTATCATTTTACTATTAGTTATAGAATTCCCATTTTTACAGTTCGATCTGCAAACGTCCGGGTTGCCACAAGGTGTAACAGCTGTTGTGAATCTGGCAGGTCAGAATGTGTTGGACCCTCTGCAACGTTGGACCCCAGGATTTAAACAGAATGTTTTTAACAGTAGAGTCAACACAACGCACAATCTCGCACAAGCCATCATCAAAGCTGAAGTGAAGCCTAAAGTCTTTGTTTGTATATCTGGTGTAGGTGAGTCCTAAGTGTTTGTTTCAATCACCATAATATTTGTTATTCTGCGCATATGCTTTGAAAAATTAGAGTATAAAATATAGTTGCATTTTTTTAGTTTGAAGGGTGTTTATAATTTTATGTTTTTAGAACTGTATAAAATACAGTATTGAATAAACTGATTTTCAATATGTAGAAGTGATTTGAGCATGAATAGCTTATATAACATACCTTGTGTAACAAAGTCAATCATCAAGCATTATACCTTTACTGGAGGACTAGCATGAGACCTCAACAATCCACCAAATATCTTGTACAAGCACAGAGGAAAAATTTATATTTCATGTGGCTGTCATCTTACATTATCAAATTGAAAATTCGTTATAATTTTAGAAGGTTAATTTATACAATGATAGTATGATGATTATGTGTTAGTTGATATGTTAATGTAATACTGTCTAAAACTCGGAACTTCATTTTGTAATCGTAAAGGTTAATTATTAATAAGCATATATTGAAAAAATGTGAACTTGGTTTGGGTGCAATAATTTAGAAATTATGTTTGTAAACTTATTTATGTGTATTGCTTTGACGTTATTGTGTAAGTCCCAAATCTTTATATGGTATTGATATAGAAAACTTACATGTTAAGTTGATTTTAAGAACAACAATTTGTATATGCTATAACAATCTAAAGCCATTGAGAATTACTAGGCTCAATTACTAGCCTACCTACCTAGTAATTGAGTTATGTCTAGTAATGGTAGGTGAATTTCACAGTTAGTATCCTCAGCACAGGTTTGTGATGGAAAGACGACTCTAACGACTGACGTCTCGCTACTGCCTTCTGAGACAGGCAAGTAGCGTCTAGAAAGGCTGACAGTGGCAGTACGGTATGGGGTTATGATGAACCGGAATGTACATGCCCTCAACCTTGACCTTGTTCCGCCTAATTGTTGTGATGCGTAAACTATGCACTGTAAATAGACCTTTTTTTAATGAAGTAGTTCTTATATATCCACATATAAGCAGGACTACCTAAATGTTATGTTTGAATAAGAAAAATCTGTTTTACTGTTTGTTTGTTTATTTATTATTTCTACATTATTTCACTTGTATATATCAAATAACCCGGCACATTTGATCATTCGGCATGCCTTAAGTCCTGACCGTGCCGGATTAACAGAAGTTTACTGCATAAAAATTGTATGACTTAATACAATTTAGAAAATACATATTTACACGTTTTATGTATATTTACGAAAATGGACAAATGCACTATTTTTAATTTCTAATATAATGAGAATATGTGAATAACCATAATATACATATTCATAAATAATGTACTCAAGGCCCTAAAACTTCTGTTATGAATTATTTTGATTATAAATCAACCAAAATAATACAGTCATGCAATATACTTGTATTTAAAATATTTACTTAATATGCAAGTATAGAAAACAAGTTTACCCTGAGTGTTACTGGATGACTTAAAACAAATTATTTAAAAAAAAATATGTTTTATAAACTGTTATTTAGCTACTAATTAATAACTAGCTGAAAGAAACTTCGAAATATACATTTAGAACAACAAAATAAAGTAAATCGATGTGCAATGACATCAGTCTCAGCTGCAAAGGCGGGCTAGCTGTGTGCTGATAACAAAAAACATTATTACTGAGAGGTTTGGTTCTTCCTCTTTGCAGACATGTGAGTTTTAACACAGTCAGATAATATTTACTTCTTCAAAATTAACGTAATAAAAGGCAATGTAAGCGCACTGGGTACCTGTCACTGTTACAGTTAATTTATCTTAAACCTTTTAAAAACTCAAAAACCTATTCGAGTTTGTAAAAGTTTCACATAGTGTAAAAAGGCGATGTCAAAGGATAATATATTGATTGCCCTAATATCAGAATATATTTTAATTGAAATTATACCAGCATAGCATATCATTCTGTATTTGAACTATACATAGGTTAGTATTAGTACATGAGTTTTAAGTAGCAATAATATTGTAAATGAACTCAAATTATTTTAAAGAAAAACACTAAATACAGGCAGAACATATGACATGGTATTCATGAAAAACCAACATAACTTTACACCTGGAAAAATATATTCTTTGTCTTTTTTTTCTAATATCAATGTTAATAGAGCTTTGGCAAAGTCTGATGACTAGATTGACAAGTTAGAGTAATAACTGCACACTGTTATAAAGATATTTTGATGTGAAACATCCAATACATGATATTGTGGAGCAACATCTGAGTAGAAAGGGGCTTCCATTTAAAACAAATTACCAACACTTCTTTCTCTTCCAGGTGTCTACAAGCCCAACTCTTCTATAGACTATGATGAGGATATCCCAATAGGAGCACCGTTTGACTTTTTGTCAGATCTCGTACACAAATGGGAGGAAGCATCACAGCTCCCAGGAACTAATGTCAGAAGAGTTACTGTTAGATCAGGTGGGGATCACTCTGTTTTAATGTTTGGTACAACATATTTGTGATAGTAAAGATACTATGAAGTCAGGTGTACACTGTCAAAAAAGTGATAAAACTCATTTGTATGAATCATCATCTCAATTCTCTGAGGACTTTTAAGCTATCCATTACCTCATTTGTTGCTTCATTGATTTTGTTTTAATAGAGTTTTTACAAGAACAGATATTCTTAGGCATTCTCAAGTCATTGTTCGAAAAAAAAACCCATTTTGTTCTGTTTGCCAGTCTCTATAAAGATGAAAATAACGACTATAGAATTCAATAATTTATGGAAAATAAATGAGGAATTTCCAATGCTAAAACACAATTTTAATGAACAACATGAGTTAACCTCTTTTTCTGAAACCTTACAATTAGCAAACATGTGAGTTTAACAAAGCAGGATTGTTTACATTGTCGTATTTGCCATGAACAAAATTTGTCAGTTGAAAACAGTTTGTGCAGTGGCACCTGTTGGTTGATACAGTATATGGATCTTTTCAAAATTTGATATTCAATAAATTTCAAATGAAAATAAACAGTATAGACTACCAATGGAAAGATTCTAAGCTTTTTGTAAGTATAAAAATTACCGACTGATATTATTTTGACTATGAAATACAACAGAACATTATAAACATTTTGTAATAGTCAATTGTGGCACCACTTCCCTATTAATGACTGACTATTTTTTTAAACATTTGGAAAATTCTAATGAGGTCATTACTTATTATAGACCTTGTGGTTGGCACCTTGGTCAATATATATCTTTGAAGAAGACATTGTCAATTCAGCATTTTTACATACAATTTATACTTTTCAATATGAATTTGAGCTTACAAATCAATTATTTGCTTTTGTATTTTATTTGTATGTCCTGAATGCTGAAGAGTATAACATTCAGATAATCATTCTTAGCAGCTGGTGGAAACTTGTCCATTTTGATATATTGAACTTTCGGTGCTACTGCGGTGTACCAGTTTATTTAGGTATATGTGTTGTCATTATGGAATTTGTTCTATGTGAATAAATTGATTGTAATAAGTATTTTACAACGTTTTACATGTTGTTATTATTCTTATGTAATTTAATTTGTTGTAAATTAATGCATAGTCAATGTCAAATTTATTTTTTATAATTCCCAAAATTAATTTTTTAGTGAGTCCACTTTAGTTTTTTTTGTTATGCTTTTAATAAATTTCATAAAATATAACATTTTAGATAATAGACAAATATATTTCATAGTTTCAACTCAATCCACAATAAATTCTTCAACATTTTATGCTGCCACTGCTGTGTTGTAAAATTGTTTACTTCTTTTATAATTTAATTGGTATATATATATATATATATATATATATATATATATATATATATTAACAAATATAATTACATATATAATTAACTAATTACATATATATATATATATAAGTATATTATATATATATATATATATATATATATATATATATAAATATATATGTGTGTATACATATATAATTTCTTTTTTGGTAGCAACATTTTCTACAAAGTATATAACTTAATGTCCTAAAATGTTTTATAAGCGCAATGGAATTTTAAATTATTTTTGAGCTTGTCATGTTTTTGTTGTAGTATAAAATTCAGTAAAACAATTTCTAGGTTTTGAAAAAATAAAAAATGTAATCAATCATACTTATTATATTTTTAATTGTTTATAAAAAAGTTAATGTTATTGTATTTTTATGCAATTTCTTTTACTGTTAACAGAGTAATTTTAAAAACAATAGAGCTGCAAATTCTTATAGTAAATTAAATATATAAAAATTTTCCAAAATATAGATTTTTTCTTATGAAGACTAATAAAATTAGTTTTTTGTATACCCTGGATCATAAAAAAAACTGTTTACTATTTTCACAGGCATCTGCTTTTGAATTTTATGAAACTTAAAAAGAACAAATGGTTACTAACCATCACAATCCGTTTTATTTATTTATTTCTATAAATTATTTTTTATCATAATCATATAATATAAGTAACCTTGATTACAACAGTATATAACACTTTGAGTTTGATACATGTAATCTATAAAAGAAGGTAATCTCTGCAAGAAGGCTAAAACCAGCCTGCTCTTTTGCAAGTTTTTGACTGAGGCTATAAGGTTAAGTTTATCATCTTAATGTAATTGTTTTTGTAAATGGAGCATAAAAATATGTTAAAAAGATTAATTTATCTATAATTTGTTCTGCTTGTTTTTCACTTATGTGATTGTATTCCTGAGCGATTGCATTATTTGTTACAGATTTTATTGAAGTAACAGGCATGAAAAACCTTTATTGTGGCATACTATAAATTTTTATCTTTGCAGAGTGTAAAAAAACAAAGCATTAATGCTGAAATATATAATTATAACAAACAAATGGGTTAAAATGTATGCCAATGACTGTGTTAACCGCAGGTGTAGTGCTGGGGAGGAGTGGAGGGATGATCAAACAGCTGTACCTCCCTTTCTTCCTAGGCATGGGGGGTCCAGTGGCCAGTGGTACCCAGTACATGCCATGGATCCACATCAGAGACATGTGCGACTTGTTGTTGTTTGCTGTGGAGAATGATCATGTCACTGGAGTACTAAATGGTGTGGCCCCACAGGTGGGTAATATGTCAGAGTGAAGTCTCTACTTTAATTGGTATGGGGAGAGGCTAGTGACAGGTACACGCCATAATACAAGACATGTAAAATCTGTTTTTATTTGTTGTAAATAACGATCACATCACTGGAGTAGTGAACTGTGTAGCTCCTCATGTTAGTTTCTATAAATGATGCCACTAGTATGGCAAGTCAGAGATAGTGAAGTCTCACTTTACGTCTGTATGGGAGGCCCAGTGGCTATCAGCACCTGGTACATGCCATGAGTCCTCATCTAAAAAGTGTAAAATCTATTTTTATGTTCTGTGGAGAAAAATAACTTGAAACAAAATAAATTAAGCCTGATTATTTTCCAAATGGTTTTAGTGTGTTATAAAACTTATAATTGAAACACTTATATCACTCCTAATTTGAAACTAAGGATAATCAAATTAGAAACGAGAAAATCATTACTTTACAGGGGAAATATTTAACTTTGTTTACTGCTATATGGTTAATATTTCTATTAAAACGGCAAAATGTCTTACTATCTTGAAATTAGTGAGTCAAAAGGAAAGAAACAACTTATGGTAGTAGATAACCATAGAGATCTCTAGCTCAATACACATTCAAGTGTGTACGTTTTACAACTGAACACAACCAGAAAACAGCAGAAAGAAGGCACAAGTTGTATGTGTGTTTGAATAATGTACTAATATCTGAATCAGCTTTTCTGTCATTAATCCCTTGAGGAAGCAATTAACTTAGCCTCTCTAGGACTGAATTTATTGTGGCAAAATGTGTATACTAAAATATTAATAGAATTAGTTTGGTTACAGATAAATTAGTCATTATTTCAGGACTTTTTAGTCTATTTGGTTGCTCTACAATAGTGTTTGTTGCTTTCTCCAAATAATTTTGTATTTAACTTTTTTAGTTTATATTTACAAATTTGTTTAGTAAGAAAAAAAATCAAAAGTAACTGTCAATATTTTATTACTTTTTTTATCTGTTTCAATAATTTTTTTTATTCAAAACAGCACAATGTTTTTTACATGAAGAACCAGTTTTTATTGGATTACTTAATTACAAAGCATAATAACAAAACAATCAAAATTCACTTACATTTTGTTCACTGTATGATAAACTCATGAATTTGTTGTCTGGGAGATGAGATAAAACTGTTTAATATATTCAATATTTATTATTAAAATGATAACTAAACTAAACTATTTACATTACATACAATGATTATTCATTTACTTTATTGAATTAACTTTTTTGTCAGTCTTTGAGTATCTTTGATATCTCAATATGACTGTCCAAGTACAGTACGCGCACTGAAGGTTCGGCCCTGTCGTTGCCCTACTAACAAAATAAAAACATTGACTCTCCAATGATCCGTCACGGACGGCAATGTTTAATTCTTGCTCGACAATCAACTTATGGTTAGACCAACTTCCTATACAAATAAAATTCTGAAACTTCGCAGATCTATTTTCCTGTTTATGCCAATGCTAATGGATGTATTAAGTTTCAATGTCTTATTACTTTTCTTCAATCAAATATATTTTTAAATTAACTGTGCCAAAATTGTGATACAAAAAAGTTTGTATGTGAGGATTTTTTTATTATTTGGTCAGGAAACTTTCACAAGCGGGAAAGTTTTTCCGAATGAACTGAAGTTAATTTCAGATTTAACTTTTTTCAGATACATAGTTTAGGTTAGCCGTAACTTAGTCTGAAGTGGAATGTATCACCGACACCACTGCCCTACAGTTTATGGCCAACTCACGTAAATGCAACACAGCAATACTATTTGAAAGTTTAACATTGAATCACTTTGTAATAGTTTATTTCTGAAAAAAAAAAACACTTTAGGCCACAGTGGTGATCTATGATAAACTAAAAGTTTAAAATTTTAATGAAATTATGTTGAAGTGTTTTGGGGTGTTTTGTTTATAAACTAATTTTATGACAGATGAATGAATATGAAACATTGTTGTGTAAAGAATCCTGTTTATGAAAAACTTAATTATTAATTATGTGGCATGACAATAAATTATTTTTTTAGCATTTCTACGAATACACTATACATAGAGGCATTGGTTATATATGGATTAAACCGTATTACATTGTAGCAGTCAATTCAAAATTCGAATACTACCTTAGCAATACATTGTATATTAATTGACTTTCTGACAGATAAGAAATAAAATGTCATAAATCTATTAGTGATTAAAAATCGTAAAAGTACTAAACGTCTAACAATACAAATTAAGAATTTAAATTCTCAACGCATAAATGTAGAATCCGTTATTTTAAAATCGGTGTGGTGAACAGTATTTTCCCTAGATTTTACTTTGTTTACAAAGCTGATCTTACCTATAATAGAGTTGCCAATGGCGAGTTATTTCCATCCTCACCACCCGTTTCCGATTCTTCGCTGGCATCAATTCAATTCAATTCAATTCAAAAAAGATTTATTTCCAAAAATTTACAAAATAAACTTTACAAACATTCAAGGAAATTGACACCCACATAGGCTGAAGCCTGTGCGTGGGTGCGAGCCGTTAATGTAACATAATATAATATACAATATTGAGGAGGTTCAAATTAAAAATGTCATTTTTTGGTCTGGTACATTATGACGAGTATGGAGTATTTTCATTGGTAATAATTGGGTGAGAGGAATCCAAAATTTAATAAAATTAAAATAAAAAAAAGGAAAGTCTGTAATATAAAATAAACAAAAAAATGCATGTTGTGGTTATGGACATAATTCTGCTCTAACGAGAGAGCCAGCCCGACGAGAAACGCGTTCCAGTACGACCGACGCACCACATCCGCGAACCGGGCCACCGCCAGCGACCACCGCCCCGGCTCAACGACGACTGCTGTTCATCAACACCAGCGGTCTGTGATTTGGCAAACCGTCCAGCAGCCACCGCCGGGCCCAACAACAGCCACCCGCGAAGGCCCAACCAACAGACAAGGCGCGCCAACCGCCGGAGGATGTGATTAACTGTAAGACAACGGATAGTGGACTGTTTGTCAAGGTCAGTGAAGAGGTCAAGGTAGGCTTATCTGTATCCCGAGACTATGACGCTTTCGGCCGCGTCTTTGCCAATACTAAGTATCCAACCATGCACTCTCTTTTTATAAGAGCTTACAGAACATCCTCCAGAGTTTCTCAAATAGCTCGGAATATTCCTATATAATATATGCGCAATATAAAATGGACTTGTTGTTGAAAAAGACCTGTTTAGCTGCAGTGGCTGTATTCCTATCGATTCTGCGGTTCGTGTAGAGTATGTATGGGATACATTGTTAAATATTAATCTCGGTTGTTTGAATATGTAGAGTAAGATGGTTTTTACATAAAGCTGTCTTATACTGAGAACTTCAAAAATATTAAATAGATCATGTGTCGGAAACCTAGTACCAACTCCAATCGCGGCCTTTAAAATTGATTTTTGGACTATATATAATGGTTCCAAAATTGTTCTAAGCGCTCCACCCCAAGCAACAATACCCCCCAAAAACAAAGACTGACAGTACGCAAAATAGACAAGTTTTATTTCAGAAAATGTTAATATTCCGTGTAATTGTTTGAATCCAAATATGTATTTCCGAATTTTGTTTTTTAAATATTCAACATGGGCAGTCCACTTCATTCTCGTATCAAATATTACACCTAGATACTTGTATTTCTCCACTTTTTCAATCTGTTCGCATTTGCAAGTTGTATTAATGCAGCTGCCGCAAGTGTGCAGAGTAAGAGAATTAAAATGTGGGTCTGATCTCTGTGTTAGTGAGATTGGCATGAATTTCGTTTTTGAAACATTCAGAGATAAAATATTTTGATCAAACCACTTTTTAAGAACAGACAAATCATGTAACGCATTGTTATAGACATCGTCCCAGTTTTTACCCCGACATAAAACCACAGTGTCGTCGGCAAATAAAAAACACTGGCCGGATATATTTAACTTGACAACATTGTTTATATAAACAAGAAAGAGAATTGGTCCAAGGGTACTTCCCTGAATAACACCGTAATCAATGGCCCTCTCCCCACTGTCTACCCCACAAACCGTGACAAACTGTTTGCGATCAGAGAGGAAACTTCGGAACCAAGATAGGGATAGCCCTCGACAACCTATGGATTCCAGTTTGTGTAATAGTTTACTTCTGTCTACGGAATCAAACGCTTTTGCAAGGTCCAGGAAGACTAACAAACAACGATCATTGCAAGTGATAGCATCATTAATGTTTTTTGATAAAGCAAACAAAGCGTCTGAAATGTTTTTTTCCTTTCTAAATCCATACTGGAAATCGTTAAGAATAGATTTTCGATTCAAATACTGAACAAACTGTCCTTTTACAACTTTTTCAATTACTTTAGAAAAAACACAGCAATGAAATTGGACGAAAATTATTTTTGCACGTGACATCATTAGACTTATGAAGAGGAATGACTTTAGCTGTTTTAAATTCGTTTGGAAAAATTCCTGATGTAATGCTTAAGTTAACAATGTGCAATAGTGGTTTTACAAAAATATGTACATTTTCCTTTAACAGAGAAGCAGACACGCCATCATGGCCCGGGGTAGAGCCACCTCGTAGACTGTTCACAGTATTCAGTATGTCAGTTTCAGTAACCGTATGCATTACAAAGTCAGTGTCAGTAGTAAAGTCGCTGTCGTTCACTAATGGAGTCCCACTGTCGTCAATGGCTGAGGCCAGCTGCGATCCAACCTCGGAGAAAAACGCGTTAAACTCGTCGGCCACTCCCTTCACTTTATTTAGGTTCAACTCTCCCTCAAAGTTTTTCAAATATTTTGTGATAGGGAAGGAATCTTTCTTTGTTCGTCTGCCAGCAATTTCGTTGACTGTTTCCCAAAAAACTCTAGGATTGTTTGACGATGAGTTAATTTTCTCTCTGTAGTACCGTTTCCTTGCACTTTTTATTAGATGATTTAAATTATTGCGATAATTTGAAAAATAGCGTTTCAAATCAGTATTAAAGGGCTGTTTTTTGATTTGTTTACTCAATTTGTCGCGTTTTCTTATTGACGTGATGAGGCCTTCCGTTATCCAGGGTTTAATTTTTTTCTTTTTGGATGAACATTTGTTTGGAGATTTTTTAGAATTTTCAACGATAGAAGAAACAATTTCCCGAAAACACCGAGAACTCTCTAACACATCGTTCGTCCCAGTCACAGAATCCCATTTCTGTTCGCGGAGGAGAGCGGTAAATTTGTTCTTATCTACGAACCCACGACTAACTGTAGGATCGCAGCGAGCCTCAACCCCATCTTCCACCACCTGTATAGTTAGTAAAGTACTTGAGTGGTCAGTGATATCAGTGCGCCAAACCCCGGCCCTTACCTTATCAAAGTCGTTATGGTCCACAAACACGTGATCAATACAAGTCCGGCTATCGTCAGTCACTCTGGTCGGCAAGTTTATACAGTTTACAAACCCATGTCCGCACAAAGTATTCAAGTATCGGTCTACATGCAAGTTGTTTTGTAATATGTCTATATTAATATCTCCAAGAAAAATGTATGTTTTATCTTTCGTTTTTCTTTCGTAAAATCTGTCCAGTTCTTCAATGAATATGTCTTTGTTACTGTCATGTGTCCTGTATACCGCCAGTAAGCTAAATATAGTTTTGTGAAAAGTAAAGTCAACAGTCAATCCAAAAACGTCACCAATCACCACCTCCGTTACAGTAGCTGATAGTCCCTTTTTCACGTATATAAGTGTCCCATCGTTCCTGTTTAGTTTCTGTATCGTGCGTGCAACATCGTAACCGTCTAAATCAAAGCAAAAAGCGTCCTCGCCCAGCCAGGTCTCCGTCAAAATGATTATGTCAAACTGAAAGTTGAGTGCCTCGAGTGACACTAATAAATTATTGAAATTTTAAAAATAACTCCTTATATTTAAATGAAGGAGTTTCAATCTATTGATATCTTCAAAAAGTACATGATTACAGACATCACGTGATTCTTCAAACTCCTCGCACCCAACCCCATCATAAACATTTGCATCACCTTCATTTACTACCATTAATAGTAAGTTACTTAATCAAAATAGTACAAAGATAAATAATATTACAATTGAAATGAAATGGAAAACTATAACTATTTCCTCCGATCAAACACCAGGCTATTTACGTCCTACCCAAAACAATAACTCTGTGGTAAAAAGATCTATCTTTATCAATGAATTAACATAATGACGTCATGTTAACATAGTTACAAGGAATAAATACATTTAAAAAAACTGTTTAATTTTAAGCCCATCGTGCAGAAAAAAATGGTTATAATGTGTGAGTGAAAACATATCCAACTATCAATAAAATATTGAATATGCAGCTTCGAGTAAAATACATTCATGGTGTTTGATCAATGAAAATCAACTACAACTATTTAGCATGATAATTTTAGTGTTATACATATCAATTATAATTAATGAAAAATAAGTTAAATGTTGGTAAACCAAAGTTATTTTTGGAATGTTAGATCATGAATTAGCTGTGCTGTTATTATTTCGGAAACATTGATTTGAAATACCTATATATTGAAGTCTTGTAACTATAGGACAATAAATATAAGCTTGTAATTGTTAAAAAAAGAAAAAAGAAAAACAGCTGCAAATCATACACAACAACTTAAAAATGTTCTGATACTTTTTATTCAAGCTAAACAAAACCAAAAATTTTAAAATAAAAAAAAATCTTATCTTGGGGTTTTTAAACTTGTTTAAAATGAAAATATATCAAATGTTTATCACTAGGCGTACTGCACCAGTTTGGTTACTTGAAACAGTATTCACTTAGACAGTTGGAAAAAAACATTATTTGCATTGCTTTAATAATCATTCAACTATTCACTATAACTTAACATATTAATTTCGAAATTTACATCCTCAGATAAAAAAAAAGAATAACAAAATTCAGTTTTACATTACTTTAGGCCTACTTATAATTTGCTACTCAGAGCATCGGGACGATTTAAATAGTACTCAGCGCCCATACGAATAAAAATATTGGAGCCTAGGATATATGACTTAATATAAATCTAATTTATTGGATATCTGTTCACTGTTGCTGCCGTCAGATGTGTCATTCAAACTAATAATAAATCTCTCTGTTGTGTCATCAATTAAATGTTCCTTTTCATAATATTCATCTTCAAATTTTACAACTTTCTTACACACCTTTCCCCAGTCTTATTTTGTTATTGAGTCTATCTTCTCTTTGCATAACGCTATGGTATTTTTAATGTTATTTACAACATTTTTTTGACCTACATAATTATTTATTATTCCCCAAATATTCTCAATCTGGATGGTACGGAGGAAGGCGAAGAACGCTGTGTCCGTGGTTTTCTAACAAATCGTCAAATGCAAATCTTTTAAATACATCCTTATGTTGTTTTACTAAACTGTACGATTCGGACTTAAGTGACATTGTATCAAACTGCAGTCCATGATCTTGTAACCACTTGATCATTTCTGCTTTTTTGGAACCTGAATTGGGTGCTTTATTAACTTGGACGTTATGATAGGCGGTATTATCACTAATTATTAGAGAGTTAACTGGTAAGTTTGGAATGAGCTGAGTTCTTGTCCATGTCATAAGTTCGCATGGTTCATCTGATCATGATAATCTCCTTCGCTCGTTCCCGCTTTCCAAATTAAGCAAGCTCCAGGAATAAACCCCATTTCACCCTCTGCGTGCAGTATTATGGCCCTCTCGCCTTTACTTATTTTTTTTTAAAAACCTTGAAGACTGGCGTCACTCCATCCCTTTTCAGTCACATGAGATGATAATATATACGATTCATCAATGTAAACAATAGGAGAGTTCTCTGCTCGCGCTTGTTTTATACTTTGTAAATAGTTTATACGTTTCATTCTTATGTCACTAGCTTCAATCAAAATTTGCCTTTAATTTTCAATTTTTTTCCACCAAAATCCTAATGATGCTAATATTTTTCTGAGGCTAGTTAAACCCCCTTCATAGTTATTTTTTTCATTCAGCTTGTTTTTTAACAATTGAAGAGTTGGCAGGCAACTATCAGTTTTATAAAATTCATGGACGGTTCTTCGAACAACACATTTATCAAAGTCGTCTAGTTCTACTATTTTCTTTTTTCTTTTGTATTTTTTAGGGGTAGTGAACGAACACTCCCCTTCAGTGGAAGAATCCATAAATTTTTTTCACGGCGAATCTCCTTAATCAGTGTCTTTCAAACACCACAAGCCGCGGCAGTTCTTTCTAAACATTTATTTATAGGGATTCGTTCATCATTAGATAGTTTTGACTCATTTGCCATGAACTCACTAACCCTCCATATAATTTCTCGAGCCTGGCTTCTCGTAGTTTTTCCTCGAGCCACTTTGGAAACGTATCGGGTCATTATACCGACTGAGATGATGAATCAAAACAAAACTACTAAAACTTGTAATATAACCTTAATAGCAAGGATAATATTAAATAATTTGTAACGCCCTACAACTACCAAAATTCTCTAACCTCACTACTAACTAAACTAATGAATTGTGTATAACGCACTTAAACCACTTGTCCACTTCTAACAACAGTGAATACTCGACTGTGAGGGAGAACAGGGACAATAAATATTCAAACTGCAGTGGGCCAAACATTGGCGGATGTCTGCAGAACAGTTGTTATATCGGGCAATCCACCCGTCCCCCGCCATAGTTCGCTCGGTTGACTCGGAGCCGAACCTTCAGCGCGCGTACTGTAGACAATAGACAATAGACAACTCTTTATTCACATATTCATCAAGAACAGTAATGCGTCAAAAATACATAGGTTATAGTTGGTTATTTAAAAATTCTGCCTCTGAGTAGAAGGGTTGTTCCAGGAGCCAGGTCGTCAGCTGAAACTTGAAACGTTTTGGTTGTTCTCTCTTGAGGTGTTCTGGCAGATTGTTGAAGTATAAGGCACCTTTATAGCTGGGTTTTTGTTCAAACAGTCTCAGATGATGTTGCGGGATTGTGAAATCGGTTGCATGTCTGGTGTCGTACTGGTGTTGATCCCTGTGTCTAGGTTGTGCTGTTGTGAAGGTGTGAAGGATTACTTCTCGGATGTAAAGTGAGATGGCTGTAAGAATTCTCAGTTCCTTGAAAGACTCTCGACAACTGTCCCTGTAGTTTAGGTTAGCCAGGCATCTAATTGCTCTTTTTTGTTTAATGAGTACTTTGTCTAGGTTGTTTTTAGAAGCTCCTCCCCAGGTTGCAATGCCATACCTAAGGTGGGACTCAAACAGAGCAAAGTAGGCCACTCTGGCTGCCTCTGAGCTGCACACTTGCTTGGTTCTGCGTATGACGTAGATCCCAGAGCATAGTTTCTTGCAGAGCTGGTCTATATGAGGTTTCCATGACAGCTTAGAATCAATTATGATGCCCAGATATTTCGTGGTGTTTTCAGTTACAAGTCCAGGTAGCGATACAGCAGTGTCAGTTTGTTTGGTGGTGAAAGTCATCTGTACTGTTTTGTTTTCATTCAGGGCCAGATTGTTGGAGGAGCAGTATTGCTTAGTCCTGTGGAATTGTGTACTGGCCCTTTCATTTAGTAATTCTGGTGTCTTATCGGCAAACGTTAGGACTGTGTCATCGGCATACATGACGGTATGTCCATCTTCACCAATCCAACTAGGGAAGTCGTTCGTGAGAAGGAGGAAGAGGACTGGTCCCAGTACAGAGCCCTGCGGTACACCCCTTTGTATGTTAACAGCTCTGGATTGGGCCTTATATCTTGTGCTGTTTTTTGTATAGGCTATTTCCACTATCTGTTTCCTATCACTAAGGTAGCTGTTAAACCATTTTGCTGCTTCCTCTCCCACACCCAAGTTCCTCAGTTTGAGCAGAAGGAGGTCATGGTTCAGGCAGTCAAAAGCCTTGCTGAAGTCAAGGAACAGGCTTGTAGAAGTGCAGCCATCTTCTAGTTGGTTTAAGATGTGCTCAGTCAGTTGAATTACAGCTGTAGTTGTAGATCTGCCTTTGAGGAACCCGTGCTGCTGTTCAGTGAGGAGTCCGTGCTGATCTAGGTGATGCAGCAGTTTGTTTAACACAATCTTTTCAACGATTTTAGAGAATGTTGAGGTTAGAGAGATTGGTCTGTAGCTATTTCTTTCCGTAGTTGGTCCGCTCTTGTATTTTGGATAGACCTTGGCAATCTTTAGCTTATCTGGAAATATACCCTGTGAAAGTGATTTATTTTTTAAGTCTGTTAAAGGTACTAATATTTCAAATTTGATGATTTTTAACATTTTGGCTGAAACCTCATCAATTCCAGCTGAGTCTTTTTGTTTCAAAGAGTCAATGGATGCTTGGACTTCTTCTCGAGTGATTGGTCCAAAGTTAAGAATATGATGTGTTGTTGGTGGAGAAACTGGTAGGGTATTCATTATCGTGTTACAACTGTTCTGTAGTGTTCTTTCAGCTATTGTTGAGAAGAATTCATTGAAACAGTTTGAGACTTTTCTTGGGTCATCTATCATTCTGTTGTTAATTTGAAGGATGAACTGGTTTTTGGTGGTGGGACTGGCTCTTCTTTCACAATTTATAGTATACCATAAAGCTTTTGACTTGTTTTCTGAGCTATTGATGTGGGCGGTAGCGTTTTCTCTTCGGAGTTTTTTTAGATGTTGATCGTACTCTTTCTTCTTAGCCACTGTTCTAGTTTTGTCCTCATCTAATCCGGTTGTTTGCTGTTTATCAAGGGCTTTTACATACTTGTTCTTGAGCCTGGTACATTCTTGATCCCAGCACTGTGTTCTTTTATGTTTAACTCTTGATGTCTTCAATGGGCAGGCATAATTTAGGGCAGATTGGATTATGCTGTTGAATTTATTGTATGCTTCATTTACATCATGAGTTATTATTACACTTTCCCAGCTTTGGGCTTGTAGTTGTGCTTTAAGGAGCTCTATTGCATTTTTATTGTAGATTAGTTTTTTTTCTTTAATTTTGTCTGTTGTTAGTTTTTTAGTGTGTACCTTTGCTAGTTGCGCTGTGTGGTCTGAGAGTCCTGTTGCTATGACCGAAGTCTGTATTTGTTGAAGATTAATATTTGTACATATCCAGTCTATTGATTTTGCTGTGTTCTGGGTGATTCTTGTAGGTGGCAAATTAATTCTGGTGATGTTAAAAGGAGTTAGGAATTCTTCTATTTTTGCTTTATCTGTGCCGTCAGTTAGAGTATCTACATTGATGTCCCCCATTATCAATACCTGTCTATCAGCAGCAAGCACTCTTTCTAGTTGTTCTGTAAGAATGTCTATGGCTTGGTCGAGGTTTGCACTTGGAGGTCTGTATACACCTAGCACCAGCAGAGGTTGTTTGCTGACTTTGACTTCAAAGAGTGCTGTTTCACAGGTCAGTTCTGTTTCCTCATTACTTGTGCGTATGAGTGAGACATTCTTTTCCAGACCATTTTTTACATATCCTACCACCCCTCCCTTAACATGGGTTTTCCTAGAGAAACCCCCAATCAGTGAGTAGCCTTCTATGCATGTGTTTTGGAGATTTTCATGAGAAAGGCCATGTTCCGTTATTACAATGAAGTCGGGGTTCTCATCTTGTAGAAAGTGTGCTAGCCTATCAGTTTTGTTGGATAGCCAGTTTATATTTTGATGTAAAATTTTCAGTTGGTTGTTAAAAGTTCGTTTTTCTAGTTTATTGTGATTAGGTATGGCCGAGAAGGATCTGTTAGTATTGTTGATAACTGTCTGGTGAAATATTGCTTGTGGCTTCAGTTGCACGTTCTTGTTGAAAAAGTATCTGGTGTGATAGGCCTCCTTTTTCCGAGTTTTGCTTTTGATGCCCGACTCTAAAAAAGCGGGGCTTGAGTTGGGGTTTCTTGCATCCTGTTTTTTTTTTCAGGGTATGCTCACTTGGGAAATTAGCAGTTGGGGTTTGCAGGGGCGGCAAAAGAGGACTATTAAAATCATTGGCTGCATCCATGTACGTGTCACACATATCTGTTTGCAGAAATTCTTCATATGTCTCATTGTCTTTTTACACTTACTGGAGGGTGTTTACTTGTCCTGAAAATGTCATACTGCTTGCTGGAGACTGGAATTTCATTTTGGGTAACAGTTTTTAAATGTTGTTCTGTACATGTCTTCACTTTTTGTTCCTGAGCTTTTTTTTTATGACTGTATCTGTCTGCTTCTGAATTACGCAAATTGTCTTGTTCCATGAGGTAGTGGAAGGACTAAAAACTCATTCAACAGCTATAAACAGTTAAACACTAATCATTGAGAACATGATACATAAATTGTAACCAGAACATTGAAGTGACGAAAATTGAGAATGTGGCAAAATGTAAAAAATAACAAAACAAGCTATTAATTGTGGTTTTGTTGTGCAAACATAATGAATCGAAACGGAATAATTGCTCATAAGGGTGCATGAGAGCACAAAACTGCGATATAGTGGAAAATCAAAGAAATACATGATTGTTAGTGTCTAGAAAGAGCAAGAGTCCCCCTAGAGCATGATTATTCAGTCCTGCTCAGCCACAACGAATGACGCTCCCCCAATGCTTGATTGGTTGTTTGTTTGTGTCGGGTTAATATGTATCAGGCCCGACACAGCAAGCCTACAACTTATTTGTCCATTTCCCTGCACAAAATTTGTTCAATTAAATTCCAATAAACTACATTAAAATAAACATATTTGTAGTACTTACAATTTCGTATCTTCAGTAGAAGGAACTAAGGTATAGAAGCAATACAGATGTTCTAATTTGTTAGACCCAGAGAGTTTCTTTTTTTTAATACTTTACCATTTATCCCAAATAATGATGGTTTTACTTAAAAATTAAATCAAATGAAATGGAAAATCCCTTTTTAAAGAGACGGAGTTAAGGTTGTTTTTTAGCACTGTATCTTAATCATTTATTAAAAATAAATTATTTTAAAAGTGCTACAATGACTTTGTTTAACTTTAATTTATAGACCATTAAGTATCTGATATCTAACAGTGATGAAATACAATGTCTGATATGTTATCTTAAAGTTTGTGTTATATTTTGAAGTATAAATTATTGATTATGTTTTAAAGGTAATAACCAACCAGGAGTTCACCACAGCATTTGCCAAAGCAATGATGAGACCAGCATTTATCCCTCTACCGGAGTTTGTGGTAAACACAATGTTTGGTGAAGAACGAGCAAAAATCATGACACAGGGACAGAAAGTGATTCCTAAAAGAGTTTTGGAGTACAAATTCCCTTACAAGTATCCAGATATAATCAGTGCAACTAGACAAGTCTCAACGTTATTTTACAAAACGCCATTTTAATAAATCTCTTAGTTAAGTGTAAATTAGTTGAAAAGTGATATTTTTTAGAGATCTATTGTATATATTGTAAGCTAGTATTGATTTGGAAAGTTGCATAAATGTTTGTTTATATATAAAGTGATTTTATTTACCGACACTACTACTATGTGGTTTATGTTTTCAACACATTTGAAACATGAATAAAACATATTTTTAGAACAGCCCCATCACATACTTGTGACAGATGTTTTGAGACTAAAAATAAACACTACTTTCACATGACACTTGGAAAATGTAGGACACAGTCATTCAACACACAAGTGACATTTCATACAGCACTACAATGCGAACTGAGCGTACAAAAAACAGACCAATCCTCAATTTTAACTTGCAGCCAGCCTTGATGAGATGATTACTATATTATTATATGATATACTATTTATGTGTATCCAAATATCAATAGTAGCCATATATTTTATACCTTTTTGATAGATTTGGTATCCAAATTTAGCCTATTTCAATTCTCATGTAGCACTTAACGAACAGTTCTGTATAACTTTACCTAACATGATGCCCAGAGCCAAAACCACCATTATTCAAAAATCCATATATATATATATATATTCCAAAAAACGCAGCGATTGGAAATGATAACTGTCCCAAAAATGCCCAAAAAGTTGAAATTTGGTACCTACAAAAATTGGTTTTATAAATATCTCAACTAAGTTCTGGTCTGCTTAGTATGCCATTTCGTTAAAATATGGCAGCTGTCTCAATCTTTAAATAAATCAACATAAAAACAATGTTCTGAAATGCTTATTACTTAAATAAACAGCTTGTAATGAACAATATTTGCGTATCCCAAACAGTGTCCGAGATATTGATTACATGTTAATACCATAATTTTCTATCGCCAAGAACAGACCGAAACAAGTTCAAACATGTAGAGTTTGTTGGCCAGTTTGGTATGCCATTTTGTTTCTTTATGGTGGCTGTTCAAACTTTAATAAAATTCACAACTCCATTATTTTATGAAGCTATTGAAAAAAAAAACTTCTGGAATGCTAATACCATTTACTAACCTTTTGTTATAAACAAATTGTTTCTTATATCAAATGGATTTTGATATATTTATTGAATACATGTATATCCCATGAGAATAAATTAATATTTCAGCTTTCATAAAACCTACCTACTTCTTCTGACTCAGCCGGAAGGACTGTTGAATAACAAAATCAGCTGAATACCAGTCAATTCAGAAGGTTTCTCAATTAAATTATGCAATAATTGTATTGGAAATATAATGATGATTTGATGAGTTTGTTAACCAATTTTCCATTAGTTTTAAAATAATAACTGTCACTTTTATGTTTTGATTATGAATTATTAGTTTTTGAACTCAAGTTTGAAAATTACTTAACACAAGGTAGGCGTATGCCACACCACATGTTGCGTAATAGACTTTGCTCAAGTCTATAGCTTATTTCATTATTGAGATGTCCTGTGAACAGGCAGACAGAAACAACGTCCAGGTAGTTAGAAGAGAAATTCTGCCCATCTACTGAGTGATAGACTTTGCTCAAGTCTATAGCTTATTTCATTATTGAGATGTCCTGTGAACAGGCAGACAGAAACAACGCCCAGGTAGTTAGAAGAGAAATTATGCCCATCTACTGAGTGATAGACTTTGCTCAAGTCTATAGCTTATTTCATTATTGAGATGTCCTGTGAACAGGCAGACAGAAACAACGCCCAGGTAGTTAGAAGAGAAATTCTGCCCATCTACTGAGTGATAGACTTTGCTCAAGTCTATAGCTTATTTCATTATTAAGATGTCCTGTCAACAGGCAGACAGAAACAACGCCCAGGTAGTTAGAAGAGAAATTCTGCCCATCTACTGAGTGATAGACTTTGCTCAAGTCTGTAGCTTATTTCATTATTGAGATGTCCTGTGAACAGGCAGACAGAAACAACGCCCAGGTAGTTAGAAGAGAAATTCTGCCCATCTACTGAGTGATAGACTTTAATGACGCTCAGTCAAATTCCATGGGTAGACATGCACCCTCATCAAACTTAATTCTTGTCAGCCCCAGCGCATCAGCACAGCTGTCATAGCAACAAGATGGCCGTTCGTTGGATACTACTCTTGCATTAAAAAGTATAGATAACCTAGTTTGAACGTTAACCACAAACTAACTAGTGAGCAAAAATTACAGGAGTTTTTGTGTCTAGACATAAATCAAATTGTTTACAAACATTAAATTTGTTTTTATGTTGGTAAGAAAGGAAAATGGACCTCTTTTGGTGCTTTACAACCAAATTACAATTTTAAACATTTTCATAACCAGGAAAACTTGTCTTCCTATTAAGATGAAACTTTTATACAAGATATGTACAAGAGTACTAACTTAGAGTGTTTAGTTTTAGAAATTTTTAATTATATGGATAAAAGTTGTTGTAAACCATTTTAACTTACTGCTCGGTTAAAAAATTTCTGCATTGGTCACATTATTGAGCTTATAGTAATTATTTTTGGTTTAAAAGCAATTTATTTTTGTTAACAGAATATAAAACTATAGTTTTAACAGCACTTTAACTTAAACAGTTTTGTTAATTTTCCGTGACTGGCACATGCTTGTTGGAACATGCGAACTGTCAGACTGTCGAGGGCGGTGTTGTGATGTAGTAAATTAAATACTGTTTTAATATATTAGACTTTCTCATCAGCTTTTTTCATATGAGCTCTGGGCCAATTGGAGGTCTTCAAGTCTAGGGTCAAGACTTGGCTGCTGAGGAGAGCATTCTACTCACTGTAAGAGTTTTTTAGTAGCGAATTTGATACTATCTTGCTCCATAGCCTGTGTAAATAATGTAAATAGTTTGTAAATAGCTAAAATTTTAACAAAATGTCTTGTACATGGCTAAATTTTTGAAGCCATCGATCCAGCTACCTGGTCAGGGATGCAGATAACAAGTATCAAGTTTAACAATGAATAATTTAACTTTTAAAATAGGAGTTTAGTAGTAAAGTACCAAAACCGGTATCTTTATCATTCTTACAGACACAAACCTATGATGTAAATAAATTGCTTAATACATCTTGACGCAAAAATAAACAAGCTTAAGTTTAATGTAACTCTCATAATTTTAGCTCTATTAGTTTGTGGTTAACGTTCAAACTCGGGTATCTATACTTTTTGATCCGAGAGTAAGCAAGCATCTTCCAACCAGACTGTTTGTCAACCGGCAGCACCGCACAGTGTCTAATATTTTATGTGCATAAAATTAAATGTGATGAAATAATATAAGTATTATTATAGTATCATTGAAAAACGATATTTTTAACGCTGTAAAATTATTTTTAGAATGCGATATACTTTTTTGGTTAGTTCTTTCTCATCGCAATTCTCAACAGCATCGCATTTTCTCTTTTTTTACTTTTTTGAAAATATTAAAATGCTTATAAACCAAACATTTTTAATAGTAAGGGGGCCTTCCCATATAAAATTAAAGGCTATACAAAACTGAATAACTTTCACATTTAAAGTTCTTTTCCATTTTTAACCAATAAAAAATCTGGAAAATAAACTGTATTTTATGCGGTACCAAGTGGAGGTTTACCTATCTCTTTACAAGTAGTCTGGCAATTAAGAAGCAAAAAAATAAAATAAAATATTGAAACATTGTATTTAATACATTCACACGTTTGCTGCGGCTGGCACGAAATCAAGCCAGCAGCGTCCCTGCCGCCCGATGGCTAGCGTGAAATCTACTGTCTACTGTCGTTCCCACAGTGTGAGCTCAGCTCTTGACGGGAGTGGATTTATCGCTGTCCGCGTGTTGGTTCAGACCTGTGAAACATTTATTATGGAGGGAGTGTTACAGACAGTGGTGCTGAACCTGAATCCAGCCCTGAATGGAGTAATATTACGGCGGCCTTGAAAAGAATACCTTTTACAGGTGAGAACAAACTTCTATGCCCAGTACCCGGAGAAGGGAAACCAATAGACTGGTTTTTGTTGTTGCTCGACGACATGGTGCTTAAAGAGCAAATTTGTTGCTACACTAACCAAAATGCCTTAGACATTTTTTCTGGTCCAGACATCGAACCACAGTCCCGGATTGCACATTACAAAGATCTTACAGTACCGGAACTGAAAACTTTCACTGGCTTGCTCCTACATATGGGTTCAATTAGACTCAGTCAATTCCAGGACTACTGGAAAATTGACAGACTCTACAATTTACCTGTCTTTAGGGAGTTTATGATAGGGATAGATTTTTAATCATTCTCAGATGCCTTCATTTTTGTAAGCCTAGAACGAACAATGCTCAAAACACTGATCGGCTCCATAAAGTTCAATATTTAGTTGATTTTTTCAACTCTAAGATGATGACAACTTATTCCCCAGCAAAGCAACTTTCACTTGATGAAGGTATGATACTATTTAGGGGAAGACTCCAATTTAGGCAATACATCAAGGGGAAACGCCATAAGTATGGCATAAAGCTGTACACCTTGAGTGAGCCTGAGGGTTTGTGTTTGCGCTTTATTATATATAGTGGTAAACATGATGTTTTGGGCGGAAAAGGCCATGCATCTAAAGTCGTGATGCACCTTATGAGGGGATTGTTTTATAAGGGCCATTCCCTTTATATGGACAATTTTTACATCAGTTTTGAATTGACCAGTAAGCTATTAGCACGCAACGCATGTGCCACAGGAACTCTCCACACAGACAGGAAACATAATCCTGTGCAGGTAACAAGGGCAAACCTCAACAAAGGTGAGACTACAGCTCAATACGCTGAAGGTGTAATGGTAGGGCGGTGGCGGGATAAGAGAAATGTATTGTACATTTCTTCTGAGTATGAAAACAATATGGTGACTATAATAAACAAACGTGGTCAGGAGAGAGACAAACCACTTCCCATAGTGCAGTACAACACCCATATGAAGGGAGTTGACCGTGGGGACCAAATGCTCGCCTACTACCCTTGTGAGCATAAGACCATTCGGTGGTACAAAAAATATTTGTCCATCTTATGCAAATGTTGATTGTAAACTCAATGTCATTATATAATATGCACAGTGGAAGGAGTAAAATATCCCTTTACAATTTTAGGAATCAACTGATTGGACCCTTGTTAACTCCAACACCAGATCGACCACTAAGAACACCACCACAGAATGTACTGCACAAGCTAGTAAAGACTGAAGAACTAGATGGTCAAGGGAAAAGAAAAAGAAAGCGCTGCAGGTTTTGTTCCAAGAAGGGAATAGTGAAGAGAACAGTGTATGTGTGTTGTTCTTGCCCAGACAATCCAGCATTCTGTCCGGTCGAATGCTTTGACAAATACTATAAAAACTTGTAAGTGGAGCAAAGACCCCTGGGGGGCAGGGTTGTAAGTATTTGTACATATTTTTAGATATTTCTCAACAGTAAATATAAGTTATTCATCCATTACCATATCCATATACCAGTTTTCGGGCCACTGAGTCAAATCGAACTTGCACCAGAAGCGGCCGGCACGAAATCGAGCCGAAAACTGTGACGTCATCTATACGTAAAATTATGCAACATCATGCTGATTTATGATCACCAAATAGATTTCTAACACGATTCGGTAAGTTTTAACACAAAATATGTTTTTAGCTCCTAGTGCATGTTATAATGTATTTCTGACCGCAACGAACGCGTTAATAAATATCACTTCAACCATGCGCTCAAATTTGTATTTACATTTTATCTCTTTTCATTGCAAAAGTGAGTTACAAGTTCAATTTTATGGATATTTTCACCACTTATTCAGCAAATTTATTGCAATGTCGAACAAACATAAACATTGAAAATAAGAACTGAAAGCAAAATATTGGCAAAAGCATGATAATTTGTTAACCTACCTACGCTTTTTTCATATAAAAAGGACAACTACAACTATTTTAGTGATCGGTACTTACATACTGCCGATCAGCTGCCGTCCATGAATATACACAGCAGACTCGCAGAGAGGGATGTCATAAATATGCACAATATTATTTACAAAGCTAAGATAATTTGTTTATTAGGTCATCTGTTTACAAACTTTCATATACTAAGTACAACAATCATCACCTAGTGATCGGTAACTTGCGTACTGCTGATCAGCTGTCATCTCCAAATAGACACAGCAAACTTGCAGCAATGCAAGATCATAAATACAGAAATAATAACTTTAAACAAAATACTATTTACAAACCTCTAATAATTTAATTACAATTTTTTGAACACAAAATACGAAAAAACCATATTAGCTGCTGGTGATTTGTGTACTGCAGATCAGTTAAAAATTATTGACAGGGTTCAAAGATTTGCAGATTTGATTGTGGTATATCGTCGATCAATTTTACAGTTTGGTTGAAAAGCACCAAAACTGGTACCTTTTTTCATTCTTACAAACATAAAAACTGGAAGTTATTGTTTATAAATAATTTGCTTAATATGCCTGAACACAAAAATAAAGAAGTTCAATTTTAATATAACTCTTACAATTGCAGCGCTACTAATTAGTTTGTGGTTAATTGTACGTTATCAATACATTTTATCTGAGATTTAAACTTGTGCTACTTGTAATGACTCATTTCATACACCCATCTCACATTCATTTCAATACTTAGGCCTAATTTAATTTAGAAATTTATTAGTAATAATAATTAAGGAATAATTATTTATAAATTGTCTCAAATTTAACTACAAACAATAATAAATACGAAATCAAAATTAATCAAAATTCACCTTATTACATATAAAATTCAAAAGTTATAAAGTGAACTAAAGTCAGTGATACAGTGTGCAGGGATGATTGTTATAAGAGAGTGAAGAGAGCAGATTTTTGAAAGGTGAAGAGGAGAGAGGGATCTGGAAGAAGTGAAGCAAGATTATTATTATAAAAGAAACTGGTTACATTTATTCAGCAGTATTTGAAAGGTTACTTTATTAAATTCTTATTATCACTGAAGTACAAAGAAGCAGAAGACAGACATTGTGTGAGAAAATTCCTTTTGAGTTTACTAGTGATTCATTGGAAGAACATAAAACCCAGGAACATTCGATTTGGCTAATAATTCAATTTTTAATATAATTAAAATTTAACAACAATTATTTTTCAAAATTACAATATCTTATTATAAAAATAAAAATACCCAATATTTCTATTTCATTAAGCCAGCACGACCACCCTGCCCTAAAAATTAAGAATTGTATTTAAAAATTTACCATTATTGTATCCTCCATCTTGTTTCAAAATTCAAACTTGTATGTCAATTAATAATCATCATTAAATTTCACATTTATATCATACTGAGTTATTTGTTTATTTCTAACTATAATCAGAATACAAAATTAAGTTTAACCATTTATTTAAAGTAATAATAGTAGTAGGATATTACAAAATTGGCGTCCAACGTAGTGGCTTAATGAAATATTTATAATCTTTGATTTGAGACAATTTTCTAGATCGTAACAATAGCCTAGACATAAGTACTGTACGTAGTTAGTTGTCATTTATTCATATTGTCTGTCAATAGGCTATAGGTTATTTAATAACTCACTATATAAACATTTAATTAACAATACATTAGTCCTGTAATATTTATTCTATCTTTTATCGCAATTAATGTCCCGTGATTTTAATTTAAGATACCCTAAACGGTACCCATTCCCAACAGATAATATGGAAAATAACCAAGTGCTAAACGTAAACAAAGACGCCATTAATCCCGGTATCGAAGACGAAAGCGAACAGAGAGAAGAAGCAGAACAAACTCCCACAATTCCTCGCGCTAACCAAGTCAACATTCTCACAGCGGGTCGACAACCAATCACGGATGAATGAAAAAAGTGCTACCAACACCTACGCGGCAAATTTCCCTGATTCCCTGCAGAGACGTGAAGATGGAGCTACTGCGCCTCCCACACTAAACGTAGTTGAACATTCTCATTATACTCAATCAGTTGATGCCATTGCAGTGACAGGTCAAATAAACAAACCGCTGACGAATCCCAATCGACAGCTCTTCATGCTATCATGAACGGTTTAAAACAACTTAATGAAAATTTGATTAACACTAAATCTGAGTTAAACGAAAACCTAAACGCAAAAATAAACGAAATAAGTGATTGTAATTTCTAAAACTAAAAATCGAACTTAGCTATGAAATCAAATCTTGTAGGGAGACACTCGAGACACAAATTAATGAACTGCGGGATAATCAAACTGAATTCCGAAATGAATTGAAACGCTATAAGGGACAATCAAGATCAATTCCGTGAAAAAATAGACCTGAAAATTAAAGAATCCACTGACAGCATTAGAGGAGAATTAAATCATAGTTTTGAAGAACATAAGGCATTTGTAAAACCAACAGATGAATAACCAACAGTTCAAGATATTAGAATCGGTACAAAACAAAAATCAAAACTCTAGAAAATAAAAATTGCTTTTGAAATAAAAAATGCTATAGACCAAGTACGACATGAAAACGCGGAAACAAATAAAATACAAATCAAAACCATTATAAATGAAATTCAACCACAAATCCAAAACAATCATGATAGAATAAACAATCTAGCCGAGTGTATTAATAAATATGAAAATGTGAATTAGAAAATATAAAATCTAAATCTCAAATTGAGACGAAACCATGTGAACCATTGCAAGTCATTTGTACCGGAGGAGATTCTGTAGACAGACAAGTGCCAAAATTCAACGGACGTTCTACCAGTCCAATGGAATTTTTACAAAAAATTAGAAGGTATTACGAAAAAAATATAGGTCGTGTGCAACTCACACACACATCTAACACTGAACATCTCATTGACATATTAGAAAGTAGTCTCGAAGGTCACGCGTCACGATGGTTCCAATTAATAAAACACGATATTAAAAGCTGGAGGATTTTGCACAAGAATTTACTACGAAATATTGGAGTCGTGATGTGCAACGCGGCATACGTGCAAAAATAGAATCAGAACATTACAAGAATAATGGAACATTGACTCGTGCTGAATACTTCACCGAGCGTGTTATCACACTACAATCGATTACCTCCCACCGATAACCGAAGAAGAAATCGTCACCATTTTATCGAACGGTTTGAACAAATTATTCAGGACAGCCGGAGCGTTTCAAAACATTAACACCATTAAAGAGTTTGAACGATTACTACAACGAGAAGACATCCGAGACGGCCCAAAACGGAACAAAATGATTTCATCCCAAAATCACAATTCATCTGGTTATAAGCCAATACACCAGAAACCTAACCTCACCAATCCCCAGTCACACCACATAATAAACATTGAACAAAGAGCATATCAGCCAAGGAATCAATATCACGGACAAAATCAACATTATAATGATCGAAACCAACATAAACAAAAACTATTACCACCCATACAAACAGTCGTAATGATAATGAATTCAAGAGTAAGACACAACCATACAAAGACCACTACCAAAATCGACAGAATACTCACTACTACCCAGGAAACGATAGACATTACCCCACCACAGAACAGGCACAAGTATGCACTATCGTGCGGCAGGGAGAAAATGCTCGAAATCTACCTTCTAGTACCGGCAACGACCGCAGCGAAGACGTTCCAGCGGCGGGAAACGGCTGCGCGCTGTAGAACGGAACCGAGGAAACATCGCACCAGAAATAAAATACGAAACTACAGCGCTAGAAAATAACGACCTCGGATATTTAAATCAGAATTATTCTTCAAACTATAACCCTAGTAGTGAATTTCAAGTTAACAACATAATATGTGATAAAGATTTCCTTTTTGAGGAAAAAATAGAACATCCACTAATAACTAATCCTATACAAATAAGATGTCCAGAAATTAACATCAGAATTAATAATGTAGAAACTAATGCCTTAATTGATTCCGGATCATCTATTACTTGTTTGTCAGAGTCTTGGTTTATGGACAACCAACAATCATTAAAGCCATTTGAAGAACTGCCTCTAGCCAATACTACCATTAAAACTGCTATTGGAAACATTTCAAAACGAATCAACCGAGTCATATATGTACCTATCACGGTAGCTGACGAGACTACTCACATACAATTCCTTATAGTACCGCATCTTGTCAAACCAGTGATTTTAGGAATGGATATGCTAGTGTTATGGAAAGCAGAGCTAAACTTTAATAATAATACAATAAATATGAAAATAAACAATACAAAATGTTATAATGAAGTTTGTAATGGCAATAAATGAAGGGCACTTATGTGAAATCACCACTCAACAAGGCGTTATGCTTATGGCAGATTTTAATGACTCAATGTCAACATTTAATGAGTATGGCACTATGAAACAATGGGAAGATAACAAGATTAATAATGAGAATAATGATTACATTGATGCACAACACAATATATCATCCAAAGATAATATTGTCGGTGGAAGATATAATGAAAACTCTAATCCCTAATAACTACATAAATGAAGAACAAAAACAATGTTTGATCAATCTACTATAACCGATATAGGGACGTTTTTCTCAGACAAACCCGGATGTTGCACTAAATATGAACACGAATTAAATATAGAAAATCCTAAAAATTTTAAATCATTAACCTATCCAGTACCTCAAGCATACCAAGACCGCTGTACAAGTTGAGATTCAACGCATGGAGAACCTTAACATAATCGAGAGAAGCAAAAGTACCTTCGTAAATGCTATCATCCCAGTAATTAAAAAGTCTGGAGAAATTCGATTGTGTTTAGATGCCCGCAAAGTAAACGCAATAATTAAACCAGATTTCGAATGTAACCGCAGTGTTAGCGAAATTCTGAGTAAATGTAGAAACGCGAAATTCATAAGCAGTGTAGGACCTAACGGCTTCATATTGGCAAATCCCACTTACTAAAACTTCGCGTCAATACACCGCATTCCAATTTAGAGGCAAGACCTACCAGTACAAAGTCACACATTTGGAATTTCTACTTCCCAAGCTGCACTAGTAAGAGCTCTTGATAACGTGTTTGATGATGAGATAGAAGCTTTCACAGCAATTTACGTTGATGACATATGTATCATTTCCCCCGATTTCAATACACATCTACAACACCTAGAATACATAATTCAAAAAGCTAGCTGAAGCCAATATGACAATAAACTTTGAAAAATCTCAATTCTGTAAAGATTCTGTACACATTCCTAGGTTTTTAACTCTAACAAATGAAGGTCTTCGTATGGATAACAGTAAGATTGATCCAATTCTAAACTTCCCAACTCCCAGAAGTCGTACACAATTAAAAGCATTCCTCGGATGTATCAATTATTACAATAAATTTATTCATAAATTCTCTGAAACAGTCCCAGCCACTATTACGACTAACGTCAAAGAAGGTTAAATTTAATTGGACTAGAGATGATGATACAACATTCAACAAAATTAAACAGCTGTTCATAAAAACTAACACTCTAACACACCCCGATCCATCCAAAGAATTCTACTTACAGACCGATGCGTCCGAATTTGCAATTGGCGGACATCTATATCAAATAAAAGAAAATAACGAAAAAGCCGCAATTATGTTCATATCACGCACATTACAACCAGCAGAACAGCGTTTCAACCACAACCGAAAAGGAATTATTGGCTATGATCCACTGCCTACAGAATGTCGATACATTGTTATGGGCGTTAAGTTAACAGTAATTACAGATAACCACACCTTAACTTTTTTTGAAAACCTGCCGTTTGCTAAACAATAGATTAGCAAGATGGATATTGGCTATACAAGAGTACGACTTTAAAATAATCCATTGCAAAGGGACGGACAACATTACTGCTGACACTCTCAGTCCGTATATCCCCACAGCACATGTCAAGCGATGCAAACAACCTCACTGAGTTATCTATTCATTACATCGAGAGAATTCCCGACCAACATCTACAAGATCAACTCCGAAACTTACCTCAGCTTCAACATCAAGACCCTAAACTACAACCACTTATAGAAATCTTACAGTCACCTATGGAAACAAATGAATTTCAAACAATTATATACTAATTATCGTTTATATGACAACACTTTACTACAAAAAATATAAGGGCAAATGGCTTATAGTCATCCCAGAATCAGTAATTAAACCACTAATACTAGAATGCCATCTCTATTATCTACACTGCGGTGCAAAAAAATGTTTCCTGTTACTGCGTGAAAATTTTATTTTCAAGAATATGCATCGAACAATCAGGCAACTGTTATCATCATGTGATAAATGTCAGCGCTGCAAAATCAACAACCATCCACTCAACAGTCAAGCCAAAGGAGTTAAATGCAGAGAGAAGAATGACCAGTTAGCAGTTGACATCATAGGTCCCTTACCGACTAGTGTAGGAAATACAAAATACATGTTAATTGTTATTGACATATTTACCAAATTCGTTAAACTTTATCCACTGCAAAGAGCAACAACCAGAAGTATATTACATAAATTATTTCACCATCACTTTCCTAATTACGGTTTTCCTAAACGAATTCAATCAGATAACGGAACCCAATTTAAAAGTAACGAATGGATCAGGAAATTTGAATCCCACAGCATACAATTAATATACAGTCCAGTGTATCACCCCAGTTTTAATTTGGCAGAACGGCCAATTAGAGAAATAAAGCGCTGTCTCAGAACATATTGTTTCACAGAATCATAAGAGATGGGTGAAATATGTACCTGTTATAAAATGAATGTCTTAATGAAATTTACCACGAATCAACTGGATTCACACCAAACGAACTACAGTTTGGAACAAGAAATATCAGATTTTGGAAAAAATATGTATCAAACCCTCTAGCTGAAGAAGTACCAATCGAACACAAAACTACTGATTGCAAGGCGTAAAACTTGAAGAAAGTAGAAAGAAGAGATCTGATAAGAAAAATGAAAAGAGAAAACCAGTTTCTCTCCAAATTAATGACCAAGTATTGGTAAAGTCCCATCACCTTTCTAAAGCTATAGCTGGTGAAACATCAAAATTATTTGAAGTGTACGAAGGACCATTCATAATTCAAGAAATCCTCGGAAATCAACCTACCAAATTTCTGATTTATCCCAAGAGCATGTATATGGACCTTATCATATATCCTCTTTGAAGCCATATAAAAACTCGGTCAACAACGCTACAGAATATACTGAAGTTGACGGCGTTGGGACCTGTGTGAAATTAATACTATTTCCCCCAAATAAACAGTGCAACTATACACCCAGTGACATAGACACTTTTAATCAATACTATATAAACATTTTCCTATCAGGAGGGGATAATAATTTGTTAGTGGAAAGTATACCGCTATTCGGTACACAATTCATTAAATGTGTATTTCTCCAAAAAAAAAAAACTATGTCCTTTGACATTGAGTTAATATTTGCCATTGATCTAAATGTTTCTCTATTGTTTGTTATTGTATACTAAGAAACTTGTAACTTTGTTCGTCTGGCTTAGCTTAAATACTACCTAACCCTAATGTTAATTTTGTTCTCCTTTTTCCCTATTGTTTATTTGTTAATTAAATTTATTAAATAGTATGTATGATCATCAATTAATTCACTCATTTAATGTGGTTCATCCTCCTCTTTAAGTATCACACATCTATATGTATCATTTGCTATTCATTCGTCATTGTATCGAAACCATGTTCATTTATTTCACATGATTTCTGAGGGGATATTGTAATGACTCATTTCATACACCCATCTCACATTCATTTCAATACTTAGGCCTAATTTTAATTTAGAAATTTATTAGTAATAATAATTAAGGAATAATTATTTATAAATTGTCTCAAATTTAACTACAAACAATAATAAATACGAAATCAAAATTAATCAAAATTCACCTTATTACATATAAAATTTCAAAAGTTATAAAGTGAACTAAAGTCAGTGATACAGTGTGCAGGGATGATTGTTAAAGAGTGAAGAGAGCAGATTTTTGAAAGGTGAAGAGGAGAGAGGATCTGGAAGAAGTGAAGCAAGATTATTATTATAAAGAAACTGGTTACATTTTATTCAGCAGTATTTGAAAGGTTACTTTATTAAATTCTTATTATCACTGAAGTACAAAAGAAGCAGAAGACAGACATTGGGTGAGAAAATTCCTTTTAAGTTTACTAGTGATTCATTGGAAGAACATAAAAACCCAGGAACATTCGATTTTGGCTAATAATTCAATTTTAATATAATTAAAATTTAACAACAATTATTTTTCAAAATTACAATATCTTTTTATAAAATAAAATACCCAATATTTCTATTTCATTAAGCCAGCACGACCACCCTGCCCTAAAAATTAAGAATTGTATTTAAAAATTTACCATTATTGTATCCTCCATCTTGTTTTCAAAATTCAAACTTGTATGTCAATTAATAATCATCATTAAATTTCACATTTATATCATACTGAGTTATTTGTTATTTCTAACTATAATCAGAATACAAATTAAGTTTAACCATTTATTTAAAGTAATAATAGTAGTAGGATATTACATACTACACTAACCTGGTATTCAACAGAAAGATACATTAGAATTTTTCGTGGGTTTTATTGCAGTTACTTATTACTGATAATGACCACTTAAAACAAATTGTAGAATATTTAATAATCTTGTAGTAAGTACATATTTGGCTATGTTGATATGAAAATTGTGTGTGACAAAAGTGAAGATAATCCATTCTGTAGATACAGTTTCACAGCCATAATTATAAAAATGCAAAATATCAGCCTTTCAGTTTCTCCTACAGATGTGGCACTAATTTAAAATCTTTAAGTTTAGAACTGCATAAACATGAATTGATGTCAAGGTCAAGGGAGGTTTATGTTCATCTTATGATGATAAATAAGTTACACAAATAAATGGCTTAGAAATCTTTTTATTTCTATTACAAAAAAATGTGATCTATTCTGATTTTTAATATAAAAACGAAAGTCATATAATTACAATAAAATTATACTTCTTCAATTAAAAACTAATATTTACAATAATTCTTCTAATACAGTTATCAATTGGAAAAATGATCTTCATAGCTCTTACTATCAGCACCTGAAATAAAATTCAAAAGGTAAGAATAAAGTATTGGTAAAGGTAAAATAAAACTTGTAACTCTCTATATCTCTCTCCCTCCCTTAACTTTACCAATGATATGACACATAGAAAAAACACAAAGTTTATTAATGTACCAACACTGTTTTTTTACTTATTTAAGTGTGTGTTTGACAATGCCATGATCGAGCGAAATGCATCACGCTAAGGATAAATTGGAATGATTTAGCTGTGAGTACATAATATGAGATTTATACCAGCAATCCCAGAACAAGATTGAAATAGAAAACATAGCAAATTTAAAAAAGTAACAATAATTTAATGGGCTTAAAACTTATGTATATAATATACAAATAGAGGATCCAAATCGACTATCATGGGACTAAAAGGACAGAATCACTGAACCAACTGACGGGAGTGGTAGGGAGAGGGTGCAAGTGTGATGATGGTGTTTAGAAGTCCTATCAAGATAGTCAGCAGGTGTCAACTGCCTTTTCATGTTACGCAGTGCTTTGTTTGTCTCTGAAAGAACGATTCAGTCTTTTCATTACTCTTAATCGTGAAGGACGATACTAAAAAAAAACAGTAGAATTGAACATTGAATTGCAATTATTTCAGGACACTATTGTATTTAACAAACTTGACATAAGTTTCATGGGAAATTGCATTAATCATTTGAGATCAAATATACATACAGTTTGCAGGGATTCACGTCAATAATGTACTAAAGGTCAAATAATCTTGTAGTGCTTTTTACTGAACTGACTCACTTATTTGTATTATCATGATTCTTATGTAATAACAAGTGAGCTTTCCAACAAACAAGCCTGGCAAATGCCAATATGTCAGAGGTTGTAGTTTAATTAACATTATAGTCTACTTGAATCTTGAGAGTAAAATAATTTGGGTCCAAATCTACTTCAGTATATGTCAAAACAGGACGTAAAAACAATTCCACAACATCTCAACTGAAGGTGTAGTTCATAAAAAGTAGTGAAATATAAAACATGGTTCAACATAATGATCAACGATGATTGACGTTACACTAATACAGGTGAACCAATATCATTGTGCTAACAAAACTAACTAAATGCAGTCTGAGTAAATTAATCGAAGATGAGTTGAGGTTAATGACATGGCTCGATTTGATGCTATACCAAACAATGTAGATGCTGATTATGCTGGAATACAAGAAATAACCGGGACAGTAAATAAAACCGACTAAATGACAACTCTGAAAACAGAATGACATAATGATAACTCAAAATGGAAAGCACTTAACTGTAATAAAATTTCATAACTTTATGAAGACAACAACTAAAGAACAGCCTGACAACAATAACTGAAAATGTGGGTCCACTTGAAGCTAATAAAACATGAACTGAATCATCTGTATTTAAGATGCAGCCCAACATGATGGACATTGAAGATGTGTACATAGTTATTAAAAATTAACATGGCATAGACTAATGTCTTATTTACAAAACGATAGCTAAACATATGAGTTCACCTAAACCTTAACTAAAACATGGCTCAATTGAACAAGATCTAAAAATGTGTGCTAATATGACTCTGACTGTAAGTTGATTTTATACTTTTAACACATGGGCAAATATAAGATGAATAATGTGCAGAACAAAATAAGGAAGCCCCCTTGTTCTAATAAATTTAAAACATTTAAATAGCACAGATAAATATTGGCTTTCATATTGCCAAATAACATTAAAAACTTCGATCATTTCCTTTAGAATAGATAGTACCTCTGTATACCTCAGATAAACCTTAATAACTATTTTTTATATAACCCTACCTCTTATGATAAAATGTATATAATTAATGAATGTAAAAAAATTTTGTAAGAAATTACAATATTTTATTACTTTTTAAACCAGATTTTGGAAATAAAAACCACAACTCTTTAAAAAGTCCCACAATATAAATAGATATTATATTGAAGTTGTTGAGTTACTATTTTATAGATATCTCAATACTCTTTAAGAAATAGGAAATCAATTAAATTGAAACAAAAATATCATCTTTGCAACTGACCTCAGCGTATTGGCTGATACGAGTATCCATTCTGGGGCTGCTGTGTAGGTTCGGGTGGTGGAGGAGGTGGTGGAGAAAAGAAAAGTGAGGGTGGCAGACTGGCCATCATGGATGGGGGCAACTGGGGGCCCATGGGAGGGAGAGACTGTGCCCCCGCTGCACTTGGCTGTTTGGGGTGCTCAGCAGTCTTGCTGTGCCTAGGGCTATTGCGGGATCGTGACCTAGATCTTGATCTGGAACTGCTAGAGCTGCGAGAACGTCTACGGCGGTCACGGTCTCGTCGACTGCGGTCCCTGTCTCGAGACCGGGATCGACTCCTACGTGGCGACAGTGAGTTGTTGCGGAACCCTCCACCCCTGTTGCGACCCCATCTTCTACCTGTGAACAAACAACAACTCACTATCTTGCATTGTCTACAATACCCAGTCATGGATATCGATTGCTTCAAGTAATAGATTGGTTATAGCAGACTATTAGATGTTGAACTGATAAACAACAATTAAATTTCAAATTCATTATTTCATGCTACTGCTCATTATGATCAGAAAGATATTTCCATCGTTCAAAGCACAAGTTCTATGTGGTAGTAAAATTGAGTACATAATTATTATTAATATGTCTATATGTCTATTATTCATATGTATGTGATGTAAAATCGGAATGGTAGTACGAGGGTAGTCCATAAAGTAACCGCCGTTTGGGTGTGGCGTGATAAGTAGTGGGGTTAGCGCCGCCATTCTCACATCGGTGTGCGCAGCCGTTCAGTACGCTTCTAGCTGTGCAAGGGAGAGCATCGTGCGATCGCGCGTTCTCTTGTTACAAACATGAGCGCCATGATAGAAAATCCCGCCAAGTGTGAAGTACGTGGTGTAATAAGATTTCTGTGGTCGAAAATTTACACAGCAGCTGAAATTCATCGTGAATTGAGTGCGGTGTATGGCCCAAACATTATGAGGGAAGGTGTAGTCCATCAATGGGTTCGTTTTTTTAAAAATGGAAGAACAAACGTTCACGATGAAGACCGAAGTGGTAGGCCATCTCTCGTCAGTGATGACTGGGTAAACAAAGTGGATGAGAAAATTCGCAAGAACTGTCGCTTCACAATCTCGGAACTTTCGGATCATTTTCCTGAAACCTTTTACTGTGAAACCTTAAAATGGCTACGACGAGCGATTCAAAACAAGCGTCATGGTCTTCTGACATCTGGTGTTGTGTTTGTCCATGACAACGCCCGCCTTCATACAGCTCAAAGAACAACAGAACTTTTGGAAAAGTTCACATGAGACGTTTTTGACCCACCCCCCCTACAGCCCGGACCTGGTTCCCAGTGATTTCTATCTTTTCCCGTACATGAAGCGGTGGCTTGCATATCAGAGGTTTGCGAGTGATGAAGAGCTTCAAAACGCTGTGACAGGTTAGCTACGTTCTCAGGCGGCAGATTTTTTCAAAGACGGAATTTAAAAAACTGTTAAAAGATATGATAAGTGCTTGAATTTGTATGGTGAATATGTAGAAAAGTAGAGAAAAGCTGTAGTTTTAACATTTATATAATAAACTTTTTGTATCTCAACTGGTTTATTTTTTATTTCAAAACGGAGGTTACTTTGTGGACGACCCTCGTATATTAGTGAACTTATGTGGTAACTGATCCATAGGTAGAATAAGTATCATTGAGAATAAAAAGGTGATTATGTACAAAAATTTAGTTCTCATCCTAAAATAAAATAATGTAATGGAATCCAATGCCACATTGAAACTGACTAACCGTGAATGTATTGTTATTAGAATTAAATACTGTGTCAGTTTAATCTAATTTCAATTTCAAAAACTCTGTTGATCCCTTGAGCAGAATAAAAAAAGTGTGTCTTGACAAGTTTTGTTTGAATCAGTCCTTTAGGTTTTGTGTGATTGTACAAATTTATTCACAAACTTTCAAATTTATAAGACACTACAGACACAATTTTTTGGGAATACAGTAATGCGAAATTCTGAGTTATCTGAAGTATAATATAAGAATTATATATTTTCACAATCCAGTCATTTTTTGTATATAAATTTATTTTAATACAGAAAGTTACTCAAATAAAACTTTTTATTAATATTGTTCTATACGTCATTATAGCATGAAAATGATAATCTGATTATAGAATGTCTTTTAGAGTGTAATAGCAGTGACCAAATCACACATGACTACTGCTAGAAGCCAAACTGTGTTGTTGCCCATTGCAATTTTTCTCGCAAGCGCGGAATATGTTTTAACAAATAAATTTGTAGGTCTATTAATTTGTAAATTTACACCATAACAAAGTTATACTTACTGCTGTATGTATATATTAGCCTCCGTAACTGATAACATTCTAAGGCTAATAGCAAACAGTTATTGTTATTGTTGGTACACATGAGATGCTGCTGTTTAGTTTATAGATGTCAATACCAACCAGAAACAAGTTTTCATGGCGAATAGCCTCATACAAAATTTTAATTAACCGAAATAGGCTTGGTCCCATATTCTTTGGATGACTGCATACCTAGTGCGTTCGGGAGACATTAAATTTGGTTAAAACATCTCTTGCTCAGTTCAGATTTAGTCTCAGATGGTTATCCTCTCAGCACGTCAACCCACGCATAGTGCCCGGCTGTGTTCTGTGTCACCACTTGGCACTTGCATAACCATGTATGTCACTTTTGCTCGGATTTAAAATGGTAGTATTTAGCCATGGAAGAAAAGCGCCTTGTTTATGGCTTTATCCAACATATGTCATAGTGGATGATTGAGGAAATTTATTAATTTAAAAACATTGAATATGCATATCTTAATACATGGTACAATCTTTGAAGATTTTTTTAACTGGTGAACTAGTTATCTCTAGGTTTTCTCTAAACGTTGTAGATTTCCTATTTTTTTAGTAACAAAAATTGGTATTTACTGGAAAGTAATTTAAAAATAAACTGATTTAGAAAACAATATATTAGTTTAGAAAATATTTTCCAAATTTAATAAGTCTATTTGGTACAGTCATAAAATTGTATTTCGATTTAATAAAAATTATTTAAGTTGCAATTTAAGTCTTACAATTGCCCTCCATTCAAAGTACATTATAATTTCTATCTTGCAGTATTACAAAAATAAAATGTAAATCTTGATTAAAAAAACATTTACTCTTTTTAATTGTTAATTGATAAATGACAATGGGAAACCCAGTTAAGATGTTGGTCCAAGTTCCCAAGTTCAAGTCTTCTCTTATATTCAGTTGTTAATAAAAAAAGCCATCAACTCCGTCTCTCCAGCTACTAAGGTCAACTACACACATTAGTAAAATAGTTTGTGACCAGACACTTACCCCCTCCACCCCTGCCACCTCGGAAGTTGTCAGCTAGTTCAAGCAGTTTGGGCGAGATGATCTGGTTTGCCTCCTTGAGTACAGCGATGAGGTCCGAAGCCTGTTTGGCATTCTGAGGTGTGAAGAAAGTGTAGGCAGTGCCGGTGGCATGAGATCGCCCCGTACGACCTATTCTGTGCACATAATCTTCCGAGTTGTTGGGGTAATCGAAGTTGATAACGAACTTTACGTCTTCCACATCTGAGGGTAACAGAAGGTGCATTTTAGTTAAGTTCTGGAGGCATTGGTAAATTTGCAAAATTGGATGCAGAACTATATAAACTGAACAACGTGTAAAGGTTTATCCAAAATTTTGATTTCATACAATGGATTATGATTTTCTTTTTATTATATTACTGTACATCTGTTGAAAATATTCAGCACTTTGACAGAGATTACATAAGATTGTATCCCATCCTGTGATTAAACATGTCAGCACAATTAATTCCATATAAGCTCTTCCAAAATTTGTTCAGCTTGTATAAAGTTCACTTTCATATTAGAATTTCTGCACACTATACTAGGATGGTTAAGGTGTAATATGATTTTGAAAGTTCAATAACAAAATAAAAAAATCTCCAAATATATAATCAAGTACATAAAATAAAGAAATGCAGTTTAGAAACACATAAAAAACAAATAAATAGCGTTTAAGCACCCAAATTTACAAACTTTTATTAAAATATGAGATAACACATTATGCTCAAACCCAAAAACCAATTTGTCAAATATACATTACTATCTCGCTAACAGATTTGTCTACATCCCAAGTTTTAATAGTTCTCATTAATAAACAAAATTGACCTGTCTATCCACCTGTTTGTCAATTAATTACAAACATCAAAAACCTTCCGGATACAATTTTCAAATAGTCAAATGAGAAAATTAACTAAAAAGCCCTGTAACGTGCCGTATGATACAACCCTAGTTTGTACTAAAATTTCAAATTCAAAATAAACTTTATATTCATACACACACACACACACTTTCAGAAGCAAAATAATGTTATCTTAGTATTAACAGCAAAAACGATTGATGTAATACAATAAACTGTGTTAATAGGCTTCAGCATTACTTAAATTACAATTGTCTAAAACATAATTTCCATTACTGCTTATTATCTGCACTGCATAAGGTATTTAATTTTCAGTAAAATTTGAGTGAAAAGTTTAACACTTTGAAGATGACACTTATTACACCTCAAGGGAACAATTTTTCAGAGCACATGATATCATTAATGTGTCATTATTATTGTGAAATATGCCTGTGGTTACTTTAGGCAAACAATTGTGCTACTGTAGCCGGACAATTTTAGGCATTGCATTACAAAATTCATATAAACATTATTTACAAAATTGCCATAGTCCCATATTTAATTAATAGTGCCACATAAGAGGCCCAAACATTTTCAAATATCTTATGATATATCACAAAATATTCTTTATTTGGTTATTATACTAGAATCAACTCTTTGTCAATTGTACCTTTCTTAATTACTTCTTTTGCCAAGAACACTTACTTACCAGCCAAATAGTTGAAATATACAAATGGCCATTTTGATTTTAGCCCCATAGGAACAATGATATATCTCAAATGAATTTACTCTTTGATTGTAGAACCATGAAAAATGTCTACTTTAAAAATATAATCAATATGTATCTAAATGCTTTATAATTTTTTTCAATATTTATATTAGTTTTAGGGATAAAATCAATAATTGTTTAGCTTGCAACATCCACATATTTAAAAAGAATAAATATTACACGTAAAACTCAAAATGTTTTGGATATGTATTAACATGTTCAGGCTCAGTGATGCCACGTAGTGACTTGTACGTATTACACAGTCGGTACCGACGACACTACATGTCTTTATTTAAGACTTCTTAGAATCCCAAATTGGTTTTAGTTTCTGTAAATTAAGTCTTAAAAGCTAGTATAACCCTTAAAAGTGATGTGGTTCTGATCTGAATTTCAGCCGCTATAAATGAGATGTTCTGATCAGCAAACTTGGATTTTAATCAGTTTTCCATATGTTTGTTCGGTACTAACTCCTTAACATGGTTTGATGTTACATGGACACGCTGACTTATGACATTGTGCCATGTGACACGCATCCATATGACATATATCACAAGTCTGTGCTGTATTAACGTTTGGTGGTTTAGTTAAGTGTCCATTTTATAAAGTCTTCTATAAATATGAACTTATTAATGTAACGATAAAACCATACTGAGTGGCATGAATTCATATTTTGTACTCATTATATAAAATACAAATCTTTTGTATATTGAGGATGTGCTATTTATTTCCAGAGTATTCACAATATTTTATCACCAAAGTTAGCTCATGGCGAGGAATGACATCACAGTTTCCTACTGATGATTACTTATTATGTAAAGAATATATTTTTCTAAGGGAAATAAATTATTATATGTAGCAAATATAATAATAAATAAATATTATTACATACTTTATCATTTAATTTTTGTCCTGGCCTTGTTATAAGGCATAACATAATCACTGATAATCATAATTCTTAGTATTGGTTATCTCTCCACTCCACATCACCAGAAATTCTCTTACTAGCCAAGTTAATATTACAAATACCCTGACTTTCCTAGTAATCCTCTCACTCACTAGCACCAGAGCAGTATTGGAGATTTATCCTCATCACCAGAAATTCTCTTACTAGCCAAGTTAATATTACAAATACCCTGACTTTACTAGTAACTCTAGCTCACTACCCCAGAAAAATACTGGAAATATGTCTGCATCAACTTGAATCTTCTCACCAGCAAAGAAAATCACATCATCAAGAATATCTTTTACTATAAACAATAATCTTAAAAATAATATTAAAACAATCTACAGATTTTTACAAAACCTAAATTTACTATATACTAAATTTTATTCAAATTAAACCATCTGTATGATGACAGTCAATTCGGCATCCTTACCTCTGTTACATCCAAAAACAACCAATGAGGTATTGTCACTAGTTACAAGTTCTGAAGATAACTCCTTATCATAAGATTATTGTATTACACCTTAATTAAAATTCACATTTGACGTCGAAGAAAACAAAGTAGTTTTATCAGGCTTTGCAGATCCTTATGATAAACATCACGACATTAATAAAATAAACCACGGTCTAAAAGTGCTACACATTTGGAAGAAAGGAAACATGTTAAACACAAAATACAACAGAGCACTTAATAACAAAAACATGAATGATAATATTTTTAGTGAAAAATTAAATTTCCGATCAAACACAACTTTTAATGTAATACACAATATAAACATACCTTATTACTGTTCGTACTGTCAACTACTGATAGCACCAAGTGAAGGATAAGGGAGTGGATTATGTTACTGTCCATGTCACAGTTTGCCTTTTTGTTGTGTAAATGTAGGCTTCTGTATGAACTGAGTAATTGTTTTTTGTTTTTTTTGTTGCATGATTTTAACTACAAAAACAAAGCCATTTGGGAAATTCAATTTTATAATGTACACCTCATAATAGAGGGTTATCTCCAAATATGTAACTAGTGACAGCACAGAGAGTAAAAAAACCCTAATAATTGTCAATTTCATCCAAACGGGGCATTGCTACTTTTCTAACTCATGAATTGTAACTGATACTACCACCAAAATGATTTTTTCTATAATGAAAGAGGACATAATATAGGATAGGGCATATTACAGGGGTTTCTCAGAGCATATACTACAGAGCAGACTAAAAATGTCAATCTTCAAAGTGTTAAATGGATTCTGAAATTGTTGTGAGAATAACTTACTTGGATTCTATACAATATATTCACCAACACAAGATAAGTTTATTGTGTTGTTTCGAACACTTTACTTAACCAAATCTGCAGTAAGGCAGTCCCATACTTCCAATACTTCATAAATATGCTTTTATAAATATTGAGTAAGCCAGTTTTTATATTTAAGTGATTTTTTTTAATTCAGTAAATCTTGGAGAGGTCAAATGACAAACATACAACAAAATTTACGTCACTGTTTCTATTTTAAGGAGAAGGCTATACTGAATAAAATATCAAATGTACAAATACCTTCAATGTAAGATTGCCCTGGAACTGGAAAATAGCTGTGATCTGTGTTTGCTGATTGATCATTTGACATGAGTTGAATACATTGATTTAATTGCTGAATTAATATCATTGGAGTTTGTTGTCATATTAAAGAGTGCTGCAAAGCCTGTTATTGTTACACTTGCCCTTACAATACTCGACTTCAGTATTAGGGCAAGATTCTGCAATCCAAGAAACCTGCTACTAATACAAAGTGTAGAAATATCAAGTAATCCTGAAATTGTTTATTGAGCAAACTACTTTTCTGTGGTTGAAGTATTAATTTTATTTAAAATTAGAATCAAATCACAAGAGTTTTGTTAGATTGACTAATGTAGCTCGTCTTCTAACATTCTCTACAGCTAGCTGTTAAGAGTGTTTTCGTTGATTACTTCTATAAAATTAACCAATTTAATTTAACTCTTTGCCTCTCATAACTTGAATCAGTTCCACTGATATATAGAAGTAGAAAGGAACCCATTCTCATTGCAGAGTAGCTCGATTCTTATTAGCTCTGTTTCCTGGATTTTTTGCACTTGGTCTCAAATTACACATACACATATATATATTTTTTGTAATTATAATAATATGGTTTTTTTTAATAATAATTAAAAGAATATTTATTCATGTAAAGCATAAAAAACAATATTTATGAACAAAATAGACACTTCATGGTAATACAAATAATTGTTATTCATATATTCATTTAATTTCTAAGAAATGTCTGAAAATCAAACAAATTCTCTGGCATTTAAACATGTATTTACCACCAGTTCCAGGGTTAGAACTTAAATTGTAATTTCTTGATACAGAATTGCTAAAGATGAAAAGTTATCTTTTGTACAGTTGTCTAGAACACCATGACTCTGTTGCTTACATAATCGGCTATTGAGTATCTATTTCCAACACACAGATGTGTATTAGTCTAATATCTAAACCGTATAATGGGTTCATACCTGCCGAAGAGCCTTGAACTGCTTCCGCCTAGGATGGGCACAACTCCCATTACTCGGGCTACACTGTTGCACTGACGTCAAACCACATCACATGGCACTTGTAGTAAATTGTTTATGTAAATTGTATCAGTTACTTGTGGGAGTCTATAAGACGTCATAGTCTTATGGTTACGTCATAAGCCAGTCAATAAATTAATAGTTCTTCAGGTACTTTGAAAAAATGTAGACATTCCTCTGACATCATGATCAAACCTTAGGTTCTACTCCATAAATAAATCTTTATGAAAAAATTACTAATACACAATTTTGTTTAGTAGGTAAGAAATTATTTTGTTGCAATCTTACTGATAATGTTTTAGAAGTAGTGTAATTTACAAATTATAATCACTAGATGTTTTACTTATTTTAAGTGAATCAAAATGAAATGTGTTGATAAATAACAAATATTTTCCCCTAATAATTCATAGGAACATAGTAAAAAATAACTTTCCCATGAATCAGTCTTTAAAAAATAAGACAAAATTTTATAAAATTAAAACGAAACTTAATAAAATAAAGCAAACTTTTATGGTACATAATGTTCTTTAATTCTGCTTAATTGCAGTACATAATTTATAGATGAGGGGTAACTCAACAATTTAAGATTTATAAAACAATATTCTGAACTACACCCCCCTTTTAATAAAAGACCTTGAGAGACTAAAAGCAGACTTTCATTCAAATCAGATTCATAATACACTCTGCAATCTAATAATAATAAAAATAGAAATCATTTTTGTTCAAGTTGAAAAAATTCTTAATCTAGTAATGAGAATCGTGAATGCAAAATTTTATAAACCTCACCAACCACAGTTTATTTTACAACTGATAGTAAATCTTTGATTGCAACTTTTTTTCAACAAAATAAAATTGTTGTCTAGCCTAGTGTTGAAGTTGTGCCCATCGCTTGCCCACTCTCAGCGAGGGGCAGGAGCGGGGGGCGGGCAGATGGCGGGCATGGCAGTCGACAGGCGCTAACATGCGCCAAGGATTGCGGGCACACGAACACCCACAACTGAGAGACACAACGACAATGCCAACGAGCATTATCACGTATGTGCCTCTGCAAAAAAAGAAACCAAAACTAATTTTTAATATTTTAATCTGAGTGGTTCGTCTCTGCAAAGAGAGTCGGTGTATACTAACAATATATATAGTAATGGCTACAACTAACACTTACCGTACCTCTTCAGAACAGCATAACCCTTTAAGAGATAGTATCACTTGAACATTAAACTCGTTTTATACAACTCTATAAAGAAATGAAATATTTGTTCAATTGTTACCTAAATGAATAAACAAAAGTAAAGTCAGATGGAACTTAAAAAAACTTTTGATACAATATTTAGAATATGAACAAGATCTCACCTAGTCCTCGGGCTGCCACATCAGTTGCCACCAAAATTGGACTCCGTCCTGAGCGGAAATCTATACATATAACAAAACAGATTTGTAAAAAAAGCTAATTATAGTAGGTATAAAATAAAATAATGACATTTGTTTTTGAAACAGAACCAACTGCGTGAAGCACTAAATGCAGATACAATCTATTCCTTATTATACTGGGGGAAATTGCAGGTTAACCATGCTATACAGCTATATCGTTGGTTGTTGCAGGAGTCAACATAAAGTCTGTTGAAATAACTTCTCACATCAGCATAAATTTAGTAAAACAATATTTAGATGGCAAAAAATTACTTTTAAATTCCACCAAGTCGAATTTTATTTCTTTTTCTACAAGACAAAACAGAACCAAAATTAATATTGGCACCAATGTAAACGAAGAGGAAGTAAACCAAGTTGAATACACAACATTTTTAATTAATTTTGAACATTTACTATGACCACAGGTACTTAAAAATTGGTTTTACTTGTAATACTTAGTAATTTAACAATTGTTCAATAGTTTTAAAATTCAAACAGTTATAACTACTGAATGAATCCACCTTTTGAAATCCGGTTTGCGGAATTGTACTCTCTTAAGTGAGACCTTTAATTTGATACCAAACTTGACCTATGCTGCTATTTAAGAATTTTGTGTGTGACTCCTTGTGGACCGTCCCCCAAAGGGATTATCCGGTCGGAAATTGGCAGATGTGTGCGTTACTATCACCAGTAAGCACGTGTGAACTTTGGTATTTTTTTTATATTGTGGTTTAAAAATTAAAAAAGAGATTCCATACTTAATTGTCACCCTGAATACATAATAAGTGTGCTAAACAACTTCAACTTGTTTTATAGTACTATGTATAACAGATTGGATTGCAAAAATGTTATGCTTCCTCTGTTAGCCTATAAATATGCTTTGTTTTATACTCTATTTTTATTTGTTGTTCATCTCTCATATGTTTTCAGTAATTGTAGTTTGGACACATGGATTATTCCTAAAGGTTTTCATGAGGTTCTATTCTAAAATTTGTTTGTTTCAATTATGGCCATATATGAAAGTTTGATCACAACCATAAAGTTGTTAGATGATAAATGTGTCAAATCTAGATGTGAAAAGACTAATACAGGTGTAGCTAATAATTTATACAACATGCAAGTTTATTAAAAAGAAAACTTTAAGACAGATATGAAGATGACAAAGGCCCTTCTAATGGACCAGGCCTGTATTCAATAGTTTGAAAAAAAAAAACTATTTGTACAGAAAAGTAAGATTTTTCCTAAAAAGTTAGTTTTCTTTCGTTTTCTGAAAAACAACTAAGTTGTAGTATAAACGCTTAGAAGCTATTAGAGACATCAATCTGATGTTTTCTGTTGATAATGCTCTTACTAGTTTACAATAATTGGAAGTTACAATTCCAATCTTAGAGATTTTCAGAATTGTGTAAGAGATTAGTTTTTAATTTTTTTGAACAAAAGTAATTTTTTTATCTAAATCACTGAGAGTAAAACAATAAGTTTTAAGTTTCAGACTTAATTTTAATCAATAAAAAGACTTAAAACTTCTATCTTTTAAATACAGACTTTATATCTCTTTGACAAAGTTGATATCTCCTACAGAACTTGATAATGGAGTATTAATTATTTTTATGCACAGAATTACTGATATATGGTTTTACGATGCTTACCCTGTAACACCAAATCCCTTTCTGGCTGAGACTTGTCTCCATGGATGCAGGACGCTTGAAATCTGTCAACATTTTGAACAACATACTAGTAATAGTTAAAATATAAACTCTAATTAGTAAATTGTATACCAAATAATATTAAAATAGAATTGTAAATAAAATTACTATAATTGAATTCTTAAAATAACTACTAAAGAACAAAAATACTGTTTTACCTCAGTTATAGTTTAAATTATTTTTAAAATCTTTCTAATGCACATGTGTCTTTATACCTTTACAGTAACTTTTGTCTAAGAGCTGACCAAGCCTATATTATAGAGAATGAAGAAATCTGTATGATATCCAGTAAGTACCACTGTCCTTTGTGAAAACATTACTTCAGCCTCAAATGGATAATCTTACATTGTATCGGTTGTCTTCATTTTGTATGCCTGTTTACAGCTTATTACCTTCTCTTTCTTATTAAAAATCTTTATACCATTTTACAGGCAACACATCTCAGTGTTCCTTCTATCTCAAACTGGATCTTCTACAATAAATTTTACTGTCAATACTGACAATTACGATTTACCTTACAATCAGCTTTACAATGTAATCCATACACAACCAATGATTAATCCTATTTATATTAAATAAAATATAAATTCTTTGTAAAATAATGCTTTTCACCAAGTACCAGATAGATAAAATCGACAAATAATGATTATTGAATTAAAGAATGATCACGGCAATCACAGATCAACCTCTCCCACTTTAACTGATGCGCATATTAACTTTTTGTTCCAATCACGACCAGATGATCAGTATTACTGTTATGAATTACAGCCTGATTTATCCATCCAGTTAATATTGTTAAATCACAAATGTACGAGTATATTAAATAAATTTACGGGTTTTTTTTACAATCCTTTATTATTTTTAAGTACTCACCCTTCTCTTCTAATTTTGCGTGTTACTTCATCAACTCTTCTTTTCGTCTCAATGAAAATTATGGTCTTGCTTTCTGGTTCTGCAGTGATTTCTTTAAGAAGTGTGCTTAGCCTAGAAAAAGACACATTGATAAACCATTATTTTCTTTTCATATTTATATAGAATATAAAAATCAATTCTCAACATCTAGGCTCTTTAGACTTTGTACATTTTATAAATCTCTTTGTATGTACATAGGTACTTATACCATTAAAAAGTATGATATTTGGAAATAAAGCAATTTACTGTATGTGTATATTATATGCTTAAGAGCTGTATGTTGCAAAATTCCACTTACTCAATTTTACCCTCGGTATTGTATATTCGGGATGGATAGTAATAAAAAAATAAGAACTAAATTTGGTTCAGATCTTGACCAGATCTGATAGGATATAGTAAACAGAAATAGGTTAATAAGCAGAGACAATGTGAACAGGTTAATGGAATCTTTTATAAGAAAATCAAGTAGTTCTAAAGTTTTTTCAAGTTTATTTATAAAAACTTTAGGTAGAAATACTGTGAATAATTTTATTGCATCTGGAACAAATCATCCAGCACAAGCGTAATAGTGAAAGCAGTGAGTTTACTAATAACATCATATGGCTGAAATTTATGCGTTGGGAGTTTTTAAAATTTCTAAAAAATAAGCTCACACAACTTAAAATTTAATTGTACATTTTGGGCAGTATAAAACTTTTATCCAACCTTGTAAAGTCTGAATGTCGCAACATCGGCATATCAGATATGGTAAAGACCTTGTAAATGGCCCGCAACAATCGTCTCATCGATCCGCATTTATTACTATTTTAATATAGTACACAGTTGAAATATCCAAGTAACCATATGACTGCATTCAATATGTTTCAATGTATCGATTAATGCGTTTTTTTTCTTTTTTTTTTCTTTCCAGTAGGTCTTTGAAATCATAACTAACTATGATGTTATTATGGTCTGTACGCCAATGAATTCGTCAGATCCAAATTATACGTCTGGCTTGTAGCACTGTTTCCTTTGTTACCTAATTTGTGTTTTAATTTAAAAACAAATCATAAAACAGTGTACAATTTACATTTATTAATGAAATATTATGAATATTGAGAGTTTTATAGCCACAAGCTTTTATATAGAGAATTTTTTCCAGTATTACTGCCAAGTGTATAAAAGTTAAAGGATCTAATGTTGACATTAGTTTATTGCAGAAAATTTGTGTAATAAATTTTGTTTATAATATCATAGCCTTTCACGTGGTATAGATAAAAAATCTTTAACAATGATGTATTAACACATATTAAAAAATATTGAATTTTGCTACCAGAAAATATGTATTATATTCTTTATTTTATTTCCAAAAGAGTAGAGTAATACTCTGCAGAAATTGCACAAACATAAAAATAGGAAATTAATATGATCTACAAGCTAAATGTTATTTACAAAAGTATGATCATTTGTTAATTTCAATCTATATTATATGGCTTTTAATATATAAATTATGACAAAAACGCGAATCATTCGAATACTACCAACCAGCTATCATCCATGAATAGACAAGACAGATTTCCGGTGATGCAAGAACATAAATGTAAAAAATACTAACTGCAAACAAAATATTATTTTAGAAAATTAAATATTTGGTTCATTATGTTATCTATATATAATTTTTCACACACAAAGTACAACAAAACTACATTTTATAGATCGTTAATTTGCGTACTGCCGATCAGCTGTTGTCCACAAATAAACATGCATGTATGCATGAACTTCAACATAGAATACAAATTTCAAGTCAAATTTTGTTTATGAAATCATGATATTTCCTTACTTTGATGAGCTATGACGTTTCATAGGCAAAATTGTGGTACAAGAAATAATCATAATAGACAAAAAATTCAAGAACCTTTTCCATTATATTGTAAAAATCTCTGATAAGTAGCCATCCTGTGTGCATTTTAGATACAGAAATTTTAAAATTTAAACACAATCAGAATGTTTTATAAATCTTAGTTTTCTAAAGACAAATCTATGTAATGAATGTTAACTGGTGATAAATCTAAAGCACCTTTAGAGCCAAAAGTGTGGTGAAACTTTAGGACCAAAGCTGAATTTCACACATGCAACCTGGATTTACATGGTTGACTACATTTAAACAAAAGTGGCATTAAAATTTTATGGAACCTATGGTAACTTAAGGACATTTACTGGAATACCTTCAGGGTAAATGGTGCCAAAATTATAAAACAATACTGTTATTCTCACAAATAACCTCAACATCCTAAGAAATTTAAATAATATTACTCTGTAGATCTTTCTATGACAAACATTCATTCCTGGATTAAATAAAATATATTCTTAATATATTTTAATATACTCTGGGAACGTTAACCGATCCATTTGCTGTTGATCACTTCAACATCCAAAGTGTGATCAACACTCAAAGTGCCATGTCGATTCATATTGTACTAGTAAAAGCATAATTACCGGTCAAAGTTACATCAATCGAAAGCATATGAGTTATTTCTAATGTTTAGTAGTCTTTTATTTTCTTTCATCCAGTTTCTAGTTGCTAATCTTGGTTTTCCCAGATGTGATTATTTTATTAACATCTGTTTGTAAACAAATAATGTTGTCATTTTTTCAGAAATATTTTATTTAAATTGAGCTAAGTTTGATCGTATGCTGTTGATTTAATAATTCAGAATGGATGATCTTTGTAGATCAAGTTATATTTGTGACACTCTAATGAAATCTGATGAGACTGACTTTGTTGAGTCAAAAGTAGAAGGTGTATTTTGTTTTCTTGTTTGTTGATTTAACAGAATTAACTGACTTATACACTGTTCTACATCAGGTAACTTAATAAAATAGTAGAAAAACACATTAATTTGGATGAGCCAATTGTATTATGCTTTTTTCATTGTCTTGCTTAGCTACTGAAAATGGTTAAACATTTGCCACTTGTGGTTTCCCCTGTTAACATAAAAATTATTAAAATTTTTATTTCTGAACCCCATTTATTTATATTTAATCATCAGATTAACCCTTTGAACCCCAGACCAAAATATTGATGGTGGAAAAAACGTACCAAAATCATTTGACCTAAGAACTACAGAGAATCCCCGGAGCAGAAACAGCTGTTTTGCATACTGTTTGTAAAAAATTTATACTTTTGCTATTTTTTATGCTATTGTCTTGTATTACACACCAAAATGTCCAGAATGAAATTGTATACACAGAAAAAGATTAGTCTGAAGTATAAAAAAATGTTTAACAGCATTTAAATAATTTTAAAATATATGTATATAGATTTTTAGGCAAAAAAATTGATTTTAAGATTTTTTAATTAAAAAATAAGAAATATTTTTACCATGGACACCCACATTTTATTTTTCTAAAATTAGTTTTGTGTATGTACAAAAAAAATTATATTGATATCTCTAAAAATAAACTTTTTTTGAATTTTTATATAAAAGTATGCGACTTGTAAAAACCTCTAGGCGTACAACACAAAAATCACTGATATTACCTAAATAAATAAATTAGTAAATAAATAAATAAAAAAATTAGTATTTTAACCCTTTGCACGCCAACGTCCGTGTGACACGGACGTCGGGTACTCAATCGAAAAACGCCGACGGCCGTGTGACACGGACGTCACGAATTTCTCTTTCTAATTTGTTTTTAGTACATCAGATCGGCATGATATTCGATCTAATGATTGTCTATTAGTTGCTTTTATACGCTTATAACGATTTAATACTCTATGGAGTCTTTACTTCGGTGGTATTTGTGTTTTATTTCAGCTGTGCGGCAGTTGGATTACTTGTCACAGTCGAGGTTGCGCTGCCGATCGTACTGTTTGTTTACGTCGTGTTTTACACAGTTCTTTCGTTTTTATAAACTGTTTTATTGTTTATTGTTGTTTTATACTTAGTAAAATGAGTAAAAGAAAGCGGGAAAGGTCACCGGCGAGTGAAAATACGTTGTTTAGTGGATTAGTTGAGCCGGATTTTAACGTTTTGGAAGACGAACTAAGTGACGATTTTGTTGACAACATTTCTCAGTCAGAGGATTCCAGTGCCGATTCAGATTCTGGTGGTGTGAAGAAACATATTTGTGATCCAGTAGATGACACGGACGAAGACCCGGACTTTGTACTTTCCGATAATAATGCGGATTATTCTTCTGACGACCTAGACTTGCCCTCCACGTCTGCAGGTAGGCCTAGTGGTACAAAAGAGGTAGGCCTTCAAATGTTGTGCCTGTTGCCTCTGGTTTGGATCAAAATAATTTGGTCAGACCTAGGCCTAATAACACTACCAACCAACAAAATGTCAACCAAGGAATTCCTGATGTAGGCCTAAATGAATGGAAAATCACAAATGATATTGGGGACCCAGGCAATAACCACATCCTTTGTTTTTTCTGAAATTCCTGGACCAAAACACTGTCCACCAAGTGATGCAAAGCCGGTCCAGTACTTCAATTTATTTTTTACATTGGGTTTGCTGCAAACCTTTGTTGCTGAAAACTAATCGATATGCAACAGCATACATGCAGAGCCATCCAAATTTGTCTCCTGGAGCCAGAGTACACAAATGGCGACCTGTTTCACTCTCAGAAATGAGAGCTTTTCTGGCAGTCATCCTAAATATGGGTCTCAAACAAAAAACCAACAATAAATAGTTACTGGTCAACCATGAAGTCACAGGCTAGCCCTTGGTTTCGAGATATGTTTAGTAGAAATCGGTTTTGAAGCAATCCTTCAATTTTTCCACATAGTTGATAATCGTACTCTATCTAAACCTGATCAGCCTGGTTATGATCCTGCAGGAAAGTTTCAACCCCTATTAGAACATGTCAATAGGCTATTCAAGACTCACTACACTCCACATAGGGAGATTTCTATTGATGAAAGTCTCGTAGGGACAAAAAGTCACTCTCAACTTATTCAGTATTTACCAAACAAACACCACCACAAGTGGGGCATCAAGTTGTGGATGTTATGTGACTCTGTCTCTAAATATTGCCTGGCTTTTTACCTGCTATAAAGGGAAAAAGAGATGCAGATGGTAACAATGAAAATGGTCTAGCCTACAAAGTTGTCAAAACATTACTACAAATTGGACAATACATGGAAAAGGGTTTACCACTTATTTGTAGACAAACTTCTTCAACACTATACCTCTTGCAAAATTTTTGTTCAGCAAATCTACCTATATAACAGGAACCATCAGGAGAAAACAGAAAGGGAATACCTGACCCAATGAAGGCAAAACTGGATGTTGGTCAATCACTTTATATGAGAAAATGAGAATCTTCTTATGCTAGCTTACAGAGACAAAAAAAGTCAAAAGAAACCTGTTATATTACTGTCTACAAAGGGTACTCCTAGGACTGTTGAAAAAACTAGAAAAAGGCATAATAGGGAAGAAACAAAAAAAACAAAACCTGAAATGATTGACCAATACAACCACTACATGGGAGGTGTTGATGGGTCAGACCAAATGTTGTATTGCTACCTAGATGAACGAAGGACCAGTAAAATACTGGAAGAAAGTCACATTTAATGTGTTTGCCCGAATGATCCTGAATTCGTATATAATATATAAGGAAAATTGTACTGGGAAACAAATGTCAAGGCTTTCAGTTCACTGTTAGTATTATTGAGGACCTTTCTCAAGAGTGGCTTGATAAAAATAATCAGCCCCGAAATATGGTCGGGAGGAGACGGACCAAATGGTTTTGGTTTAGAACATTTACCAGGGAATATGGAGAGGAACTGTGCTGTATGTAGTAAAATAAGTACTGCAGCTGGAGGGCGTAGGAAGAAATCAAGACTTATTTGTAAGAACTGTAAGAGGGGTGTTCACCCCCTTTGTTTTGGTGAACACAGATGCTAAAAAAGCCTTAGTCAATAAAGTGTAAATAATGTACATAGCTCAGTGAATTGTTAGTTTTGTGATGTTTATAAGTAAAAGACTAACTAATGGTGATTTAGTTTTGTGTGTTTGACATTTTTAGTTCTGAGCATAGTGAATTTACAAATATATATACAGTATAATACTTTACTTGCATCTGACCAAATTTACATATATGTCAACTTCTAGGGAAAAACGTCATAATCACAATAGTACATAAGGTAAGCATTTGAAATTGTATAATTAGGTTAAGAATTATATATAATTTAGTACTGTGTAACTGAAAAGCACCAAATATTTTTTTGAAAATCACTTAAGTGTGCAAAAAAATGTTTTTTACAAATTAAAAAATATTTTTTTAGTGTAACTTTTTTTATTACAAACATAAACTAATAATAAAAAATATTAAACCCCATTTTATTTGAAAGAGAATTTATTAAGAAAAAGAACAGTACAAAAATCATTAAGATATGTTGAAAAATAAAAAACATATGGAGGTTTATACGAAACCTTGCGAAGAGGGTGAAAAATGCCTTGGCGTTTTTGGCTGGTACTTTTAGAAAATGGGCTGGCGTGCAAAGGGTTAATAAAATACATATAAATATGTATTAATACTCATAAAATAAGTATTTTACGATTTCAAATAAATATGTATTAAACGCATATACCATGGCGACGATATTACGTCGCCCGGGGATTCTCGCAACTTCATTGGCGACGATACATCGTCGCCGCGGGGATCCTCGTATATCTTCTCGGCGACGATATTTCGTCGCCTGGGGTTCAAAGGGTTAAATAATATTTTTATGACAGGTAATTTGTCATGAAACTTAACCCTGCAACTGGCTTTAAGCGATTATCGACGCATTAACCACAGTTTAAAAATGGCACTAAGCTATTTTCGACGCATTAACTATGTCGTAATATGATCTCTCACAGCAAGTCTATTTTTACTTTGTTTGAAGTAAAACACACGTAAATCTAAAGATAAAGATTCAAGGTTTCATATTATATCATAAAACGCTTTATAGTTAAGTTAAATCTTTCATTATAAAATTCTAAACTTGGATGTTCACATTTCCGATTGCCATTTGTTTGCGTAATTTCCGAACACGCTAAAATTACCGTATGTTTGTAAAAGTTCCCTATCGTGAGTTTACGTTCTACACGATCGTAAGTGTCGTCATTGAAAACAGTGTATTCTTGGCTTTCAGAAACATCTTTTCAATAGCCAGTAGGAAAATAAATGTTTATAAAATAAGCGTTTGAAAAGCTCGTGTTTTGTAAAATCCCAAAATGCCTAATGCGTCGAAAATAGCTTCATTAAATTTTGTTATTTTTGTTACTTTATCGTTGTCTGGAAATAGTGAAAATCATATCACAACAAAGAGGAAGAATTGCTCTAAGCAACAGTATAATAGACAACGAAGACTATGAACTAGTATTTTATTTTTGTTCTGTTGCGCAATCACCGACTCAGCCAGTAGAGAAGAACAACGCATCGCATGGTTGCCGTGTTGATTTCTTTGTTGTTATTACGTCATTGCCGGTATTAGTGTATTGCTTGCTATTTATTTGGATATTTTAGACTTTTCGTTATTTAGTGTGTATAAATAAAAGTTTGTTTATTGTTTTTTTTCTAATTAGTGAAGTGAAAAATGTAGAGGTTAGGTTAAGTTTTAGCGAATAGGTTGGATTTTTGTGAAACTGAAAATAAGCCTATGTTCACGTAGGTTCAGTGTTTTATTATTTTGTAGACAATTTAATTTTAATTAAAATGAAATTTTGATTTAAATTTATGCAAAGGTATTTATTATAAAAGTAAAAACAAATTTACTTTTTCTGAAGGTATTAGCGTTTTATTTTTATGACCATCGCTTGTTATATTTTTTTAACAAAAAAATAATAGAGATAAAAATACATTGTTGTACATTTTTGTAAACTTCAATAAACGTTCTATCTTTATAAATAATATTTGGATGAAAAGAAAATCGTTAGCTAAAAAAGTTAGGCATTTATTTCACAATTTTGACTTTTGTAAAAATAGAAAAAAAATGTTGTTGCCATATAAAAATATCTTATACAATGTAAACCTCTATAAATATCATATTTTTCTCTTCTACATATATTTATCTCTTAGAAAAAAACATTTGTTCATCCAATAGATTCCAAAATGTTACAATGGTATACATAATAGTGCTATACAAACTTTTTTCAGATTTTGTAGTTTTTATAGATATATTATCCAAAAGTACCATTAAACTTCTTTTACCTAAATATTTTTTTTGTAATTTGTAATTGAGGTATATAAGCAAACTTTTGTATATTTTAGAATTATTCTAAAAACTTTCATATTACCTAAGAGGGTGCTATACATTTTGAGAAAAATTTATTCTTTAGTAATATTTTTACAAAAATCTGTAAAAAAATAAAAATATATTAAATGATTCAATCTTTAATATTTTTTTGGGAAACTGCATCTATTTCTAAAGACATTTATGTTTTTAAAGTGTTTGTATCTTAAAAAATAGATGAGCAGTGATTAAAATACAAAACCCTTACAAAATCACCAAAAAGTGCCTGCCATTTTGGGAAAAATGATGGCCAGTTCCAGGGTTAAGACTAAACTACATTAAAATGAAATAACAATTAGTATAATAAATGAAACATCAATTTAAAAATATGATACATTAGAAATTATAAGTTATGTTGAGGGTTATAAATTCAATAATTCTATTTATTGAATTGAACAATACAATAAATTAAAATATGTTAAATACATATGATAAATAAAGCATTATTAAAGAAAGAATTATGGAAGAAAGATTTTATGTTAAATTTGAAATATGTGAATACCAATTTAATTTATGATCAATTTCAATACCAACAAATTTTACTGGTTCTTGGACTGATATTCAATTCAATTAGAGTTTATAGATTTTAAAATATTGTTGGGTTTAGAATTCTGTTTTAAATTCAAGGGTCTTAAACACATTCATGGAGAGCTCATTGACAGAGAACGAATACCTCAAACTATCGAATTCTGTCTCTACAACGCTATAATATTTTTGTCTTCACAGCTAAACTTCCTACAATTTGTCTATTTTGGACTTTAGAAACATCTTATATTTTATTATAATGCAGATACTTTTATGTAATATATATTTTTAGAAGCTTCCAGAGATAATGTAATTAAGTTATATCTGTCAATTTGTAAAAGGTAGAAGAGTAGAAAAAAGGAATCAATAATATACTTAGATACTAACTTATTTCAGTAACTTTCAATACTTACTTGCTCTCCTTCTCATAGTCCTGACAGATGTCAACAATCTGAAGGATGTTGTGGTTGGCTGCCAAGGATAGGGAACCGACATTGATCTGGATGTAGTCTTTAAGAAAGGAGCAGGCCAGGTTCCGAACCTCCTTAGGCCACGTTGCTGACCACATCAAAACTTGTCTGTCCGGCTGCAAAACCACCATACCACTTCACTCGTTTCATGATCGATGAGGATTACAATGCACAATACATTAAAGACAATGTTTTTGTGTTACTGATAATATCACAAATAAGCAACCACATGCCAGGTGAAATTCGCTGACTTCTGAATTGAAATTAATTATATTCAACTCCTGATTTTAAAATACTTTGAAAATAGCGATTAAATTTATTATTAATAGGTACTACAATACAATGAAGAACATGAAGATTGTGAAATGTGAAAGTTATACACTACTTAAATTCAATAATATAAAACATTTATAATCAAAACGGAACAAAAAGTAAAAACAGAGGAAAAACATACATGTGTAATTGATTCATTGCCTGGCAAATTAAATTGTACAAGATAAGACAGACAGGATTTGAACCTGCACTAAATTTAATTGAAATCCAAATTCCGATGCCCTTGACCTTACAGTCACCAGTTACCCAATAATGTGGCATGCACTATGTAGGCTACTCATATTATGTTTTATTAACAAAGATTTATTCTTAAATTTGTAAATTCAAACTCTCTAAGACATTTAACATCACTTTGACTGCACATATTAATGAATACATTCATTCACCCACTATCCAATGTCACCATTACTTTCATTGACAAATGTAAGTTTTACTAAATTAAGTAGCTATTTAACCTTGAGATTTGAGTGTCAGATTCACAGCACTCATCAGTTGTTGGGTTAACGTGTATACAACATATGTATTCATCTCATGTAATTCACATTATTTATATTCTGAACTGAATAAATACTCTATTAGAAATATCAATTGAATTTCAATACTATGAAATATGTAGGAAGTCAAGTAGGTAGGTGAAATCAACAAACGTGAGGCGGAAGTGCTCAAGCTGAGGCAGTCCTTTATTGTGTGAGTAATACAGTCATATGGCTAGAAAAGAGTGGACAGTACACTTAAACAATATTATTTGTAGTAATTTTCTTGGTAGAATTGTTGCCTACTTTTTATATAGAACAGTTTTAAAAATTAATGCTAATTATATAAAATAATTTACAATTAAATGGCAGAATTAGTTTGTTAACTAATTTATTAAAATGAAACTCAGGTTAAATCGTATTTAAAAAATTTAACAATTAAACAAAATTTACAATTGTATTTCAGATTGGAAAATTCTGGATTCGACCATTATTTATATAGATACTATAATTGCAGTGAACATCACCATCAGGAATGATCTTAAACCAAAAGTAGGCATAAATAGAAAACTAAGGAAGCATTAAACAAGAACACAAAGTGAAACATTAGAGTAGTAAATGATACTACACTTACTCTGATTTGCTCAATAATTTTGCGTATTTGAGGCTCAAAACCCATGTCCAGCATCCTGTCTGCCTCGTCCAGCACCAGGTACGTGCAGCGCTTAAGGTTCGTGCGACCAGACTCTAGGAAGTCTAGAAGTCGTCCGGGTGTTGCAATTACAATCTCCACTCCCTTATCCAATTCTCGAGCCTGCCAACATTCAATCCTCTTACAAATCACGCCATTAATATTTACAATGGCGCTGAAAAATAATTCAATATCTGCATCTACTCTGATTTTAAAAATATTAAAATTTGTGGGTACCGGTCTCATCAATATAAAGAAAACCACTATGTTTATTCTTTTTCCTTTAAGGAAATTAAATTCTTCTAAGAAATATTTGAGTTAAGGTAAAACAAAAATTATACTCATTCTACTAAACGCAAACTCTCTTTTAAATGAAAAATAAATGTTTGAGTGACTAAAGTCCAATAATAAAGCTTAGAAATATTCAGTTTATGAGAAAATATTAGACTACAGGGAGTTCTAAGTCTATTTGGTTATTTTTGGAGTAAAAACACTAAATTTGTATTAAAATTCATATTAATGCAACTTTTGATGAACTAATAAATAACTAACCTGGTGAGACTTAGGGGCACCACCGAAGACACAGGTGTTGCGGATCTGTGAGGTCTCCCCCACCTCATTTGCCACTTGCTGTATCTGCTGTGCCAGTTCACGTGTTGGCGCAAGCACCAGTGCGATGGGTCCGTCACCACGACACAACCGCCCCTGGTTATTGATGTGTACCAATGCTGGCAGGATATACTGTACAAATACTTGTTGCTCACTTTCACGTAGTTTATGACAGATTAACATTTAAGTAATAACACAATACATACAAAAAATTATTGTTACGATTTAACAACTGATATATGAGGAATTAAACCAATTTTGTTATCAATACAGAGAACAACAATGCAATATGACAAGTTTATGATAATTCTTCTATTAGAACATTTTTTTCTAACAAACAATCCTTGATTGCACTGGTAGTATCTGTTGTGTAGCCATCTCTCATGTTGTCCACTATAACCTATGTTATACACAATACAAACAAAATAGGTTTAGTTTGCATAAATTACTACATGTGATCAATAGAATCTGAATATACTCACACTATCTGTCAGTAAATCAGGAAGCTATGTATTGATATTAAGTTCATGGTTCCTGAGCTACTTAGATATTTTAGGACCTTTTCTTTTTTTCATTTATTTTGGTTTAAACAAACCGGAACACTTATACAGAGGTCAACGATGAAAAACATATAACAAGCAATCACAGGCTAATAAATATTGTTCCAAACTAATACTAAATATTAATATGAAAATTCTTTAAAATTATTAAGGTGAAGAGGTCCCTGCTTCACCGGATTGCCGTGGAGACACAAAGTCGGGAGAGGGCAACACCATGTCGCCGAGACACCCAGATGAGCAAGAATGTTCCAATTGATTTCGTCCTACTCAACCACGAAAAAAGCAACAACAGACACTGTAAAGTCGCTAGTACATAGAAGGGGCATAGGTGGCTTGCTTTCTCCTCCCCGGCCTCAATCACAAAAAGACATTCTCATACGGTATAATTTACTTGGATAATCTTACGCCTGTAATCGATGACCGCCATGTCCGGATGGAGACAAACCAAGTGGTCCAGGACCTCACAGCTGACCAGCAGTTGGTCCAGAGGGACACACTGGTTCGGACACACCTCAACCCCCAGGGACGGATGGGTTGCAGCGATGAGGTGATCAAGCACCGTGTCATGCCACTGACACAGAACATGTGCCATCGTTTCATAATGGCAGCCAACCAGCAACACGGACAGTCACTAGCCTACCATTGCCAGCGACCGTGAAGAGGCAGCACGTAAAGGCGTGCCCTGTGAATGTACCTACAGTCCATGAATTGCGTATGGTGCCCCTCATAGAGGAAATAATGTAATAACAAAGTATAATGGTGTACAGTGAAGAAACTTGACAGGACAGGTCCTTTTCCGTACAAGATCAATCATGAGTTAATCCTTTTAACCCTGGCCATTATATCAAATGATATGCCAAAATCCCAAACAATTTTTGGAGAAAATGTGTTTTGTAAAAATCTTATAACTAAGCAATTTTTTAAGATATTAACCCTTTTAGGACCAGACCAAAATTTGACATGTGCAAAGAAAATTTTTGCGTTTTTCTGGCCATGCTCCAAGAACTGTGCATATTAAAAATGTGCGATTTTTCAAGCGTTTGAGAGAAAAATCATATCTTCAGAACTAATTACTGTACAGATTTTTTTTTAGGCTTAAAATGTTTATAATTAAATTGTTCATTGTGAAAAAATAAATTTAAGTCATTATATAGCAAAAAACAATTTGATTTATCTGTTTATCAAATAAAAAAAGAAAAAAAATTGAGTTTGATCTTCAATAACTACCAAAAATAAGAATAAGTTATCAGTGGGAAATGGTATTTATTAGTTCTACATATAATTCGCTATAACTGTACAAAATTTGAAAGCCCTTGAATAAAAAATAAAAAGTTTGTAAATGAATTAAATTTTTCTATAACACTGGTTAAAACACACTTTTCAGCATTAGCCTAACATACAAAACCTTACGGGCTACTAAGGATATTATTCGGTACTTTGGTATTATACCAACCACACCATTATGAAGAACACAAAAATATACATTTATAGAAACAAACATGATAGAACGAAAAAACAACTCTTTAATTACAAAATTACAAACTTAAAACGATTATCAATTGTTAATGGGGTCAGATTCCGTTATATGCCCCCAACGCTTAAACTTTTTTCAATGAACTTAGAACGTTATAAAACGATGTAGTTGAGTAACATAACTAACATTCCATCAATCAACAAGCATTTCCAGGTATTGTGATCGGTATTGTTCTCGCTGTTATCTTATCTTTCTCGAGAATCCCCATTACGGCAGGCCGCGCGACATCACATGATTATTTAAGTTTTTTGCACGGTACATAAAAAGAAGTTTTGTGTGTTTTTTTCAATAAAGAGTTTAGTTTTTGTTTGGTAATGTTTGTTTTTTTTGAATTTTTGTGTTTGTAGAAATGTAGGGGTAAAACACAGAAGTACAACAAAGCGACGCACCAGCTGAACGGGCGGCGAGACTCTGCAATCACGTTATCTATTAGACCGCTCGACTTTGACCTCTGTCTGAGGATGGGGAGGGGTTTGCAATAAGACAATTCCTGTTTTATATTGACGAAATATTGTTCTACGCTAATCTAGTAATCAGTAGAAGCAAAATGTCAAATAACGATTCATGTCTGGGTGTGGTCGGTATAATCCCAAAGTACCCTGACAACATTAAGATGCAACATGGCCGTAAAATTTTTTTTTTCACCAAGCTGATGATTCCAAAGACGTTTAAAATTTGATATCATAGTAAGAAACATACAGGGAATAGAAAAATAGTATATTTATTTCATATAGAAGATTAAAATATCTCTTAAAAAATATGAAAAGTCCGCCGGCGATAAATCAGACGGCTGGTCCTTTTCACATAGTACGCCGCCGGCGATAAATCAGACCACTGGTCCTTTTCGCATAGTACGTCGCCGGCGATAAATCAGACGGTTGGTCCTTAAAGGGTTAAACTAATTCTATTTTAGTTTTACTTCTTATTACACGTATTTCACAAAAATACGAAAAAACAACAAAATATCTTGAAAAGAGTTTGTTTTTAATATTTATATACATAAAAAATCAACTAAAATTTTAACATTTCAAATTTGTTGAAAACCATATAGCTAAAAAAAACTATTTGACACACAAATATCTATTTATTTTATGTCAAATTTACTAATCGAATAAAAATATACTACTTTATTCACAAGTTGAGTAACATAACGTTTTGTAAGGGTCATTTTTACTTTTTGCCATTTTTGTGCAAGTAGATGTAACATGAGCTTTGAAATTCATAGAACTTAACATAAAAAGCAAAGTTATTTCTGATAAAACTTTAGCCTGTATTTAAAAAATCCTTTTAATACATTTACAGATTTAGAATATGTTTTCAAAAATGTCAAAACAGCTATCACTCAAATCGTCGTCACTGCCCACGTCCACGCCACTTGCAACTACGTTAGTAATTGGTGTATTTTCCATTACGGAAGACTTCAAACAATTCCTTATACTCATTTTAAAATAAGTAACAATGTAATATTTAACTGCCCTACTTTATATTGTTTAACCTAAGAACACAAAACAAAGTGAAATATTCACAATGTAGTGAAATACAGGTATATGCGACAGTCAGTGCGCAGTCAGCAGTAGATGAATTGCAATTTCTCAATCACAGACAGACAAAATAAGAAGTCAAAGCTTTAGAACAATGATATTTGTGTGCAGTACTCTTTTTACACAAGTCTGCAGAATTTCAAAGAATTTGATCAAACAAGTGGCCAGTAAAATAATAAAATGTACGGACGTCAGGACACCATTTTTACAATGTCCATATAATATGGACGTTGGGGTTAATAGGGTTAATTTGACAATCATACTTAACTGTAAGTTTCTCTATGAATGGATAGATGATATCAGATAAGTATTAGTGTGCGATTTTGGTTTTATTGAAAAATATTAGAACCACAATCCGACATCTAGAAATTACAATCCCATATAAATTTCCAGAGAATAAAGCAATTCATGAATATTTAATACTATAACACGTTTATAGTACTCCATAGGCAAGAATGTTGAGAGTTAATGTATGTGGATAAATCAAACCAACATCACATTTATGACAAAAGTTCCATTCAGTAAATTGATTCCATTTTGTTAGTTAAAATTGTAGAACCTTTATAATACTGCCTACTCCTGCCATGATCAGTAGTACTAGGGGTTCTCACAGCTACTATCCAACTCCTAATATCCAAATGACACTAATATCCAAATCCTACACAAGTTTTCTCATTTACTTGTGGGCATCTTATTGAAAATATTGAGTAATTTATTCTTAGACAAAACACGAAATTCTTGTCTCCGGGGAAAGTAAATTTAATTTCTGACACCTTGTGCCTTGAGTTATTTATCACGTATTTATCAAGATTTAATCAATGTTAGAATTTGTTTTAATGCATTGTATGGCCACACTAGAGTCATTTTTATTAACACACTATAAGTATCATTGGTTTCCAAATGCTGCTATTATTCCCGGAATTCCTATTAGTACATCGCTTTAATGTAAAATAATACTTACTGATAGAGTTTTCCCTGAACCAGTAGATGCAATGCCCACCAAGTCTCGGCCACTAAGAGCAATAGGCCAGCCTTGGGCCTGGATAGCAGTAGGATATTCAAAACCTAGACGTCTGTAAAATACAATCCAAATCTAATATAAGCTATATGTAATAAAACCAAACAACACTGAAAATTAAAGGAATAGATACTAACTAAAAGAGCATTTATTCAATAATTTAATAAAAAAAAACTTATTTTCTTTGTATGAACAGCCCAAAACTTACATTTTGACATATAAGCGCACGATAATAGGCCAGATTCATAGGTGGGAAACTTAGTTAATTTTACTTGATTTGAAACTGCAAGTGTTCAACAAACTCAAGAAAAAAATCGTAATAAAATCACAAGTGAGAGTATACAAATTGATTGGTAATAACTATGTCTTAAGACCTCTTTTTTGACTTTTTAGAATGAATGCAGATAAAAACTTCATTTTAATTTTACATAAGAGTAAAGTGGCTATAAATAGATCATAAAGTCCTATGTTTCTACTTGTTTAGAACTATTAATAGCTTTAAGATTAAAGATAAATTTAAAATTATTAAGATAATGAAACTCCTGGCTTCCTTAAAACTTTAATTTTAAGTATTTCTATATAAAAATGTTATTTTTTATACTTTTTACAGTTATTTTAATTAAAACATATCAAAAACCACTTACTTTATTTCCTGCATGACATAATCTGGAAAACCTGCTTCTTCAAATGAAAATACAGGATTTGGAATGTTGTTGCCATTTAAAGTGATCTCTTTGCTGTTTCTGAATTCTTCTATTTCAGCTCGGGACCTGGAACAGCAATCAACTCTTGTGTCAGTATGAGATACAACTATACTAATTTTATTATTAACTAACATAACTATGTACAATATATAAATATTCCAAGTGAACAATATGTCCAATCTGGTGATGTAAGGGCAGGGAAACAAAATTGTGTCTTTTAACATAGTATTACAGTTCCTTTTGTGAGAAACGTATTAATGAAAAATATGTGTAAAAACAGCTGATTGTTGTGGCTCACAAACAGTGCTGTCACATAATGACAGTAGAAATGATATTGATTAGTACTCATAGTAATTAACTTTTATCCCACGATGTCAGTGACAGTAGGCAGACAAACTCCAGCAGCAGGTGATGAAGAGAGCTAAGCTTGTGAAAATTCCTGTGTTGAACCGTTAATGTCAACCAATTTAACCTTTTCAGGATCAAAGGGCAGTTTACTGCTGTTCCTGTACCTAACGAAAAATACCAGGTGGCAGTATACTGCCACTCCAATTTTTACTTCTTAATATTCAGCCAAAATTAAAAACTATACTTGTTTTATGATAAGAATACCCAAACTAGTGAACCAAAATATAATTTCAATTAAGATTATAAGTGCCTCTGACTTTTTTAATCAAAATTAAATATTTCAGAGTTTTCGTAAAATATTTTTAATAAAATAAAATTTATAAAAAGAAATTCTAGTAATTTTATTTAAAATTCACATAACAAGAAAGAGCCATTACACTTAATATTTTGGTACCATAAACATTAAAATAATAAATAGAATTATAAACCAAATAATTATTTTCTGAAACCCTTACAATACAAATCCGGTTAACAGAAATGTAGATTCTCCAGTATAGGGGATTATTTGCCCATAACTGTTGTTAGGATCATCGAAGAGATGTTTTGTTCATTCCATTGTGTTTCCATTGAATAGACCTTTACAATAACATGTCACAAGATAGAGGTTGCAATTTGAAGTTTTAAAATTACCCCCTTCAACCTCCCTTTGAAAAAGGGAGGGAAATAATTTTATCCTTCAAAAAGTTTATAAAAGTACTTTAACCCTTAGCGAGCCAAAAATAAATAACCCATACTACTCCTAAGAGCCATACACCTTAAAAATAAAAAAATTCCCACATACCAAAACCAATTTTTTATGATTCTTATAACATAAGAGGTAAAAAAACAACAAAATATTTTTTTTCACTCTTTATTGTTAATTTACAGCCAAAAAATGGTAAAATCATAATTTCACTGATAAAATTTAATTTTGACATTCTATGTGTTCATATATAAAATTAACAATAGTTGAACACAATTATTGTAATATTTTACAAAAAACAAGCATTTAGTAATTTTTATTTAGAGAAAATACAGGGTGGCGCAGAGAAACGGGAAATTTTGAAATAATCATAATAAACCAATGAATAGTACAAACAGCTTTTTGATGCTTAAAATGTGTTAAGCAAGAGTGGAAATTACATGAGAAATGTTGGAAATAACAATAAATCTAAAGTCACTTTTTAAAAATAACATCAGTTAAGTGCTGTCCATTGCGCCTAACACATTCATTCAATCGATTTCGAAAACATCATTGTGCGACGCAATGTGTTCTCTGGGATGTTGGCTACGTGTTCTTTAATCTGAGTCTTGAGCTCAAAAAGATTTCTTGGCCTAGTCTGGTACACAACGCTCTTTAAATGTCCCATAGAAAGAAGTCGCATACTGAGAGGTCTGGAGACCGTGGAGGCCAAGTAACGTTAACGTTCCTTGAAATTATGCGCTCCCCAAACAAACGCCTCAGTGCTGCCATTGACAGATTGGCAGTGTGTGAGGTGGCTTCATCCTGTTGAAACCAGGTTTGCTGAATGTCAATATCTGGAAAAGCATGAAGCCGTGGCGCAAAAAATGTCTCCAGCATATGAATGTAACGTTCAGATGTGACAGTTACAGTGGAACCGTTACCATCCTCAAAGAAGTAATTGTCCCTCGACAAGACACTGCACACCATACACTAACTTTAAGGCTATGTAACGGACGTTGATGAAGTTCACCGGGATTTCTGTGAGCCCAGTAACGCATGTTCTGCTTATTGACATGCCAATTTAAATGAAATTGGGCCTCATCAGACATCCAAAGATTTTCAAGGAAATTTGCATCAACATTTTCTGGGGTTCGAACAGTCACTATACGCCCAGGAGGTTTTTTATTTAAGGCCGAACCCGTCTCTTCAAAATTCCGAACCCATGATGATATGGCATGTGAAGAAGGAACTCAACCGTGGGGAGGAATATCATAATGGCATCGGATTACTCGTTGTGCAGCTGTTACACTATCGCCATTTTTGTAATACGCTCTCACGGCAACGGCACGCTTCGCACCACTCCACTGCTCCATTAAAACTAAATGACCGTTACTACTTGGCATCATGACTTCCGTTGCCCACTCCTACGAGACTTGCAGGTGTACCAACAACAACTTCAAAATTTCCCATTTCTCTGCGCCACCCTGTATATAAAGAAAATAGTAAAAATTTATATATACAAATTAAATAAAAGCAATGAAACTAAAAAAAAACTTGACAATAAAGCCCTACATCACGATAATAATACATAAACTACACTGTACATTGATTAAAAATATTAATAATTAACATCAAAATTGAAAAGATAAATACGAGGATCGAAAATGGAAGGGCGAATAAACATCCAACCTCACGGAAGGCTACAGGCAAACTGAGCGCGCGTCAGTAGACGTCGTTGGCTCTGCGGGAGACTATGAACATCCTTCCGCCCGCTATTTTGTCGATCGAACAAGAGCCGTGACCTTCAAAATAGACACGAACGGTTGTCCCTTGTTTAACAGTTTTTACTAAGTTTGTTACCCAGAAATGCTTTTAAATAATTTTTTTTTTTTTAATTGATTTTGCGTCAGTGGACGTCGTTGGCTTTTAGTGCTAGTTTATGCATGACATCTAGTAACGTCATTGGCTCGGAAAGGGTTAATACGTATGGTGAAGATTTTAAATGGATATCTCAATCCGTTTGGAATATATCCCCGCATATCAGGACTTAATTTACACCCAGTATATTTCATTATTTTATTTAACTTTTCTACTACCTTTAATTATTTTTGTTACCCTCAAAAATATCCAAAAAAATAATTTAACAAACCTGATGAAGGTTGTACAATGATCCGATTAAGACCTTATTGTTATATAAGATAGTTACAAGTAGGTTTTGAACTATCTAATTTTATAATTTGTAGTTATACATTTAAAAGTAGTTATTAAATTACTATAACATTTATATCTTTTTCCGGGTTATTGATGGTTAGTTAAAAAAAATTCGTTATTGGTCATTTATGAAGGTCTTAAATAATTACCTTGGGTGTGTAATTTTGTAAACCACTATTCAAAACTTTCATTTTTATTCAACACTAGTATCATTAAACAGATTTTTTTATTTACCATGATAAGCACCTGCTCATTAAAATGCACAAACAGCTAGATTGCCGAGAGCAGTGCTGCAACTATCGCCTGCCACCTGCTCATACTGAGGATTGCAAAAAGAAGTCGTAAAACTGTTGTTTTAATATATTTGATCATTTTTCTTCAGAGCTTTAGACCAACAATGTTAAAAAAATTAATCACTTGTTAAGAAACCATTTTCATATATTTAAATTTGGTATCTTATATTATGTTATCACAGCATGAAGGAATCCATTACATTCTAACCCATTTTGCACAATTATGGCATTGTTAAAATGCACACTCAAATAAACAAAAAAACACAGAGTAGACCTAAACAAACATGAAATAAATTAATTAAAAGTTTGTCTATGTGGGTCGTCAAGGTTAATAAAGTTTAAAATGTGGAGAAAAACATTGTAGAAATAAAAACTACAAGTGTTCACAGGTATTCTTTTATTAAACACTTTCCAAGGCTACATTTCAAATATCGACCACTTTGTTTGTATTCCTATTATTGAGGTCCTGTCATAAATGGGATGGTTTCTGGCACCGATTCTCTTATTTAAAATATTGTTCTCTGTTGTACAATGGCCTTCATATATTTCTACATCTTCTAACCTATTTAATATTTGTCCTTTGTTGCAATGATTCAATATTTCCATATTATCTGTCATGCTTGTATAACAATGGTTGTAATTATTCAGGTGCTAAGCAAATTTAGTCTGGCTGTAAATTTCGTTACGGGTTGAAATGTGTTCTTCAAAGCGGGTTTTAAACGTTCTTCCTGTCTTGACTTGTGTAAAAATGTTCAGTCAGTACAATTCAATCTATAAACACCTGGATTGGAATAAATATCTGGTTTATTACTTGGTTTTGTTTTGTTCTGAAATTTGTTGCTGGTTTTATATGCCACTGATAATCCGTATTTTATAAACGTATTGGTTAAAATATAGTATATTCAAGATTTTTCTTCTACTATATTAATGAGAATTTTTAGGTTTCTCGTGGAAACAGTCTATTGGAGTGAGTTTTTTTACATCTCGAAGACGTTTACATGTAGGCCTATAGTTTTCTTATTGATTATTTCATCAACATACCTGTGCCAATAAACTATTTTCTCTGTATGTTTGTTTTCTGAATTTAAGATCTGTTTTCTAAGTGGCTTAGGTATATGTCTGCTATGGTACCTGAAAGGAACAAGCTCATTGCTACACTGTCTTCTTAGCTGTATAATTGGTCGTTATACTGGAAATAATTTTGTTTCAGGATTGTACTTGTTAATTATTGTACTGTTTCTGTAATCTGTTCTATGGATAATTCAATGTTCTTTTGTAGTTTGTTTTTAAGGATTTCAATGGATTCTGTTATAGGGAATCAATTTATACAAGAGTTTTGCTCCACTAGATATAAGAAAGTGTTCTATTTTATTGATGAGATAAGTTTTTTCTTCCACATATATCTTTGGAATGATTATTAACTATGATGTTATGCCCTCTCAGCTGATCAATTGCAAATTACTTTGGCTAGTAGCACTGTTCACTTTGTTCGGTAATTGTTTTTTGATGTTAAGACAATTTATAAAGCAGTATACAATTCAACATTATTTGTGTAATAATTTCAATATTGATACTTGTTTGTTTTCCTAGCAACAATTTTTGTAAGTTTTATAGTTTCGATATTGCTGCCACCTGCATAAGATTTTGACAATCTATAATTACTGATACTAGTTTATTGAATAAGAAATGTTATTTTGTGCTTTATCTAATATATTTTATTCCTAACAATGAATGAATAAAACCTTGCAAAAAGTGAAAACTGCCTCTTACAGGTTTTTGACGAGAGTATTAGCTAAACATTTCTCAGTAATGGTCTCACTTGAATACACCAGATGGTGCGGGTTATCGAGAGTTAGTGTTTTTTTACTATTGTTTTTCATGATCTTTTTAATTAGAAAAAATATAAATATTAAACAAGAATTTTGCTTATAATTTCATGGCCTCTTGAATAAAAAAGAATCTAAAAACTAATACATATGGTCAATTTTAAACAAAACTCAAATATATATATATATACATTTTATAACAAACTTTGTACTAACACATATTAATAATTTATTTTTACAAAAAAAAATGTAATACTTTCTTCATTTTATTGCAAAAGAATATAAAAATCTGTCAAGTAGTTATAGACAATCTTTTCCAAAAAGTATACAAATATATCAAAATCGGGCCTGCAATTTAAGAGGGTAACATAGAAAAATAGCTGTGTCACTTAAAGTGTTATTTGAACTAAAGGTAATTTTTTTAATTCTAAGAGTCTTAAATCATTTTTAATTACTTCAAATATTTTTTTATTATTCAATTTAATTAAATAGGTATTGTTATTGTTATCTACAATCTTATCTAATTTTTTTAAATCCAGATTTTTATTTCTAAGTAATGTTCAACTATGCAAACTTTGGAATTAACGTAAAAGTGCGTTAATTGAGGATACGTGTTTAAAATCAAAAAGTAAAGAATACGTTAAATCATAGCAGTAAATGTCATACCTATTTGCAACATTTGGGTGAGGAACATAAAAATCTTTCTTGAAGGGCTCCAGTCGACTAAGGTCCCATCTCGGCTTCCTTAGTTTCTCTCCCGCCTGGCCACGCCTACCCCCAGCTCCTCGGTCACCTGTACGGACACCTCCTCCTCGCCGGTCATCCCTGAACCTGTCTCTGCTTCGACTCCTCCGGCGGTCTCGATCTCTGGATCGATCTCGACTACAACCATCAGATTCAAAACAACATACATAGTTAATACTTGGTAATCTTTTTAAATCTTATTTTAAACACTCCAATTTTTCGTGTATTTAATTAATACAATTTTGATTGTAAATAATTAAATTGGTTAAAGACAATATAATTGGATTTAAAAAATAACTTCTCCCTCCCTTAATATGATACCACTTTCATTATTAAAAATTTGTATTCAGATCTCTCTCCCTATTTTCAAGTAACATAATTTATTAAGGGCCAATATAAACATTTTAAATTGACAATATGGCTGGTAGAAGTTTGCCCTTTAGTCTTGATTGCAAGCCAGCAGTAAACAATACTCCTCTTGGTCCAGGTATTTTCCACAAAATATTAGGTTTACCATTATAATTATACAACACTTATATTGACATAATATTCCTGTTGCTGTCTCTTATTTTTTATCATTGCCTCTTACTAAAGCCTGGTAAATTAAAAAAGTTTAAACTTAGACTATTTAAAGACTAAATCGACAAAGCAGTACATCAAAATCATAGGAGATATCCTTTATAATTACACATATTTAACTATTTTCATTGAAAACTAATTTCTAACATAATGACATGATACATTTGTTTACACCATCTGGTGAAATCTTTAAAATACCAATAAAATCTACATTAAGTTACCACAAAGAAAAAAATACACTAAGAAAATGGACAACTCTTTGCAAACCATTCGGAATCTGATACCCTCCACATTCCAATGTTCTACAGAGTAATGAATCTATGCTGGTTTTACTGATTACATATATTACAGGATGAGTTAGCGTGGTAATGTGCTGCAAACGAGTAAATATACACAATGTGCCGACATGCCCACTGGACTCGTACTAGACAATAAGTAAATAACGATCATTGCTAAGTCGTACAAATGGCATTTCATATGCATAAAACTTATTTCACATTAGTGGAAAAAGAAAATAATTTAATTGAAACCCAGATTAAAATAGCTTTACTTCCTTAACTAAGCGCTTGAGCAATTTGAGTAACATTAACTAATACTTAAAGAAAAAAAACTAAGTGAAGATTATATATAAATGTTGGAGGGAGGATTTTGTTGCAGAACACTGGGTATTGTTGTAGAAACACTAACTCACATTGAATATGCAGAAAAAACACCGCTAACTAGTACCATAAAAGAAATAAACAATGACTATATCAGTAAATGGCTACACAACTAAATCTAACCATTAAGGAAAAGCTACATTGAGATACCCAAAGAAGTTGCACAATAGCTATCAGGGCCAAATAAAGAAAGTAAAATTATCAATAATCTTCACCATGGAGGAAGAAACTATAAATAACTTCTCCATAGAGTTAAAAACTGTGGCTAAAATGACGAAAAACTGCAAAAAGTACTCAAAAACTCTTAAAATTATATTCAAATGCAGTTGGGAAACTAATCTTCCTGCTCGAATTTTTGTGTGAATGTTGATAATCCTGTTATTCCCTCTTCTTATAAACTTAACTCTCCTTAGTTTGTTATCCTCTTCCACCCAAAAACTCCAATTCCTCCCTGTCCCCGAGACTGGTAAGCTAATTGAGATATAAACTAGGATTAAAACACTTTAATAATAATTATTATGCAATACATGGGTTTGCGACAGCTGCAGTATAATAAGAGGCCATCAACACAATCGGATGATCATTTTTGAATATATCATTCGATATTCATGACCATCCAAAGGACTGAAAGCATAATGTTGGACCAAATAACATAATAGATATTTCAAAAAAAAAATATGGTTTGGCTAGTTTTCAATCTTAAAAATTAATGTATAGTTTACTAATATAATTTACAAATTAAAATAGAATATAAAATTAATATAATTACAACAAAACAATAACATTTACTAACTTACTTATTTTCAAGGATAAACGTGACTGCTTGTGAAACAAAAAAAGACATGTATGTCACTGTTCTTGCTGCCATTACTCAATAACAAAACACATGATTTTAATTTTGATCTTATTTCCAAACACGTTTTTACTTTGAATAAATTTTGAACGATGACGTCAAATTGAATTAAGTTTTAGGCTTTACAAATGTTAATATAGAGAAGCTATATTTTTATATGTAAATTGTATTTAAAGTACTCTTGAGCCGTATAGTAACTTCTATGCCGTAACTAATAGCCTATAATAGCCTATATTCTACGTATAGTAACTAATAGCCGTATAACTATTACTTCACAGGGTAGACATCTTAGATACCATTTAAAATAATGCTTGAATCAACACCAATAATCACAATTTCTCCCTTATATTCTGCAAGATGACCGGCACTTCTGAGACAAGATTTTAAAGATTACACTGTTTATAAAAACATTTTTGCATATTCATCGCCATTGTTCATGTCGTTGTCTCTAATTTTCTCCTACATAAACAAAATAACAACAGCTGGTAATAATGTCACTAGTATAAATAAAGAAAGCTGGCAATAATTAATTATGAATATCTACATAGGTCAAATGTTGTATTCAATAGTATTGATATTTAAAATCAATATTCATCATCTGATTGTGTTGGTGGCCACTTATATTATACTGTAGCTTTTGTGACCGCCTCAAAATTCTTTTTGGAAATGAAATTATACTATTAAAGAAATTTTTAAAAGTAGTTTTAGATAATTTTATAAGCAACATAGCTAAAGTAAATTTCCTTCAAATTAATTGATCAGTATTGGTTGATTTTATCAATTCATTTAACTATGCACAAAGTTTACTGTTTGATACTATAAATATAAAAACCGGGTCATATACTATTCTACCCAAAACTAAAATAATATTCATATTAAAAATACTGGGTGGGGGGGGGGGGGGGTGGGGGGGGGGGGGGGTGGGGGGGGGGGGGGGTGGGGGGGGGGGGGGGTGGGGGGGGGGGGGGGTGGGGGGGGGGGGGGGTTACAAACGACATGAATTCGTTCTGACGGGCGACTTCAACATCAACGCGATGGAAAACAAACATCCAATCGCCAAAAAATGTGTTAATTTGTTGAAGTCTTTTGGCCTTGAGTTGCTGATCACGACTCCGATACGAGTAACAGCAACAACTGAGACAGTCATAGACAACGTCATTTCCAATCTTCCAAACATCGCAGTGTCCGTGGGTAACACAGCAATCCCGGACCACTATGGCCAAGAGGTTATAATTATTGCAAAGAAATAAGATCTTAAAATATTTCTCTTCTCAACACTTTCCTTGACAAACAAAAATTGGATTTTATAAATTTAACTCAATCCTTAGAACATCAATTTAAAACGTTTTACGGTGTCGTGCTTTTCCATTTAAATGTATACTGTTCTACAAAAACCATCAGAGCTTGTCCTAAGAAGACAAACAATTGGATCACTAAAGGTATATTGGTTTCCAGAGAAAAACTCAAATTTTTTCTTCAAAATCAACAAAAATATCTCAAACTATGAATTCAAAGGTCTTTTCAAAATGTATTAAAACCCTATGAAAAAGTTGTCAACGCAGTGAAAACATATGATGTTTCGAAATCAATAATTTCCTCAAAAAATGTTTTTAAAACTTTTGGGGTATTATCAACAATAAATAAAACTATTGTAAAGATATTTAAAATCGGGGACAAACTTATGGGTGGCGCAAAGGAGGTGGCAAATGAGTTTAACAGATTTTCGCGTCTGTGGCTTGTGAGCTAAATTCTCGACAATTACAGTCTCAGTTAAATCCCACGTGAACACGGAATCCAGTATCCTCAATGGCACCGTCACTTGTCGTTGAAGAAGAGGTCGATCGAATTATTCAGCATAATATCTCAACCAAAAGCTCAAATGATCTCAACTTGATGCCAATGTTTCTCATAAAGAAATGCTCTAAGCATATTTTGAGACGTATATTTCAACTCATTAATTTGTCTTTTCGACAAGGAGTTTTTCCTTCGCTCTTTAAAACCGCGAAAATTAGTCCAATTTACAAAAAGGACAATCCCAGTTCTACAATCAACTACTGGCCTGTCTCAATGTTGACAGTCATGAGCAAAATTTATGAAAAAATATTTTTGGCAGTTATGCTACAGTATTTGGATAAACACAACCGACTTTCAGATGAACAGTTTGGGTTTAGGAAAGTTAAATCGACTATAGACGCTGTTGTGTCTGGTCGACTTGGTTGTCGAGAGAAAATCAAAGTACCACCCTAGATGCCTTTCTGGATTTATCAAAAGCATTTGACTGTGTTGGACCACATAAATCTGCTCGAAAACTGGAATCATATGGCAACCGAGGCGTGCCATATGCGTGGCTTAGATCATTTCTAAGCGACAGAACTCAAGTTATCCAAATTTCAAATCAGTTTCCAAATCTAATCCAGTTGAGCTACTGGGTTTCCCAGGGATCAATTCTGTCCAATTCTGTTTCTCATATATATCAATAACATTGGGTCATCACTGTTACATAGAAACTTCGTTTAGTATGCTGATGACACGACTCTCTCCTCCAGTGAAAAATCAAAAATTGTGTTCAAAATTTCAACACCCTCAATCTTAAAACAAACATATTAAAATGTCATGAATTTGCTCTGCGGCCTTCAGACTCAGAGTGGCCCTGCCATTATGTTGCCACATTCAAATCAGGAAGAAGACTAGCACTAACTACTAAATTCCTTGAAATACATACATCTACATCGTGGGTTGACATGGAAGGACCACATTGATCATGTTTGCGCCAAATTATCCTCTCGCATTTATGTTTTTCAGGTATTTAGCCAAGTATTGCCCAACTCATGTTCTGATGACAGCGTATTATGGCTTGATTTACAACAATTTCATGAGAGTGTTTGCAGGTACAAGCGATTCGAATAATCGCTCATTTAAATTTCAGAGTCTTGTAGAGAAACCTTACAAAATTGCAACTGTTGACTCTGCCAAGTCCCTACATTTTCGATTCAACTCTGTTCTGTATGTGTAAATGTACCATGACAACTGGCCAAGACATTGATTCGTATGAGACCAGATGCAGGGGAAACTACCGAACTGGTAGGTACAGAACGGTGGTTTACGAACATCTGCCCTCACAGGCAGTTGGTCACTTCAGCAACAAGCTGCTCAATTGGATAAAGATTACCACATCACCCAATGTGCAAAAAAACTCGTTTGAAACACTTTTCAGCGTCACAAGCATTTTATAACGTTACCGAGTTTTTTACATTTAACTAGGAAATTGCCCAATCAGGAGATTGACTTCGGCGCTGTAGGTGGGTAATTGGCAAAGGGTGTAAGATGCATGAATATCGAATAGTATATTTGAGTGTGATCCTGATGTGGTTAGAATGTTCAAAGTTTTAGCTTTGAACTTTTAATATCGACGTTTGCTATGCTTGTAAATCATATCTTAGAAATAAGAATTGATTGATTGTTAAAAAGCCTGAGAGTAATGAAGCAAGACAAGTGTGCTATACCTGCCCTTATCCCTTTCCTCAAACAGGTCACTAAACGTATGTATCAAGGCTGTACAAGTGCTGTGGTTCCTTCTGAACCCTGTTTGTAGCTATGGAAGTACACTCTCTTTATCCATACACTCTGTCATTTGACATACAGCAATCTTTTCAAAGATTTTCGAGATGGCAGTCAAAACAGAGAAAAGTCTTAGTCGTTCAATGCTCGTCGGCTTCTGGATTTTTGGTAGTGGGTGGACAATACTCATTTTCCATGACTTTGGAAATTCTAAAGACTCATTGACTAGATGTTAATGCTCCCAAGACGTAAGGACTAACGCCTTTAATCATATTTATTGATATTCCGTCAGTGCCAACTGCTTTTGACATAATGCTATCCATTGCCTATTTCACTTCGTCCTCTGAAACTCTCTAAAATTTAAATTTCTCTTTTATACTTCCAAGCTCATTTTCGGCATAAAAACTTCTAGTATTATTCTACTAGTATTCTCATTTGCGTCATAGTTCTAACTCATAGTAGCAAACAATTTATTAACTGAATCCAGATTTTAAACTTGGTCTCGTTGATCTTTTTCATGCCACCCACCACATTTCCTTGTCTCAAACAATTCCAAAACTCTCTAGACCACTTAGAACCAGTTAGTATTCAGTAAAAGATAAATCCTTTTTAACAAATTCTAATCATTTTGTTCAGTCTTTTGGTTGCACACTTGTACTCATTCCAGTCATTCTTAGTTCTTGTGTGCCAGTAGGTTCTCTTAAGTTTATTTTTAACTTTTTTAAATTCAGTAATTTCTTTACTTCTGCTTCTTTACCAAGTGCTTTCGCCTTGGTTACTCGTTTACTGACTACGAGAGCGTTTTCGTCATAACTTCTTATTATGCTTGAAGATATAAATCGTTCTGCATTTTGCACTCCTTGTATGAATTTACTTCTTTCCCAATCAACATTTACCACATCAGTCAAAAACTTATTGCCATCAAGCTGGGAGCAATCTCTTTATCTTAGAAACTTGGTTACTTCTTTCTTCACATGGTGCAATACACAAAAATATGACTTGTTATTTTTATTCCTCTGTGATTTCAAATACTAGACTCGTCAATGGTGCCACAAATCTGAAACGTCATCGACACACAATTAAACACATACGTAGTTCTGTAATTATGTGATCTATTAGCGTTGGTAGTGACTCTTGTGGGTTCGACAATTTTCTGGTCTTTGTTGCAATGTTTTATCAATTGTCGGAGTTATTCTGTATTATACCTGTAAATGAGGTACTAGTACATATTGGTGATATCCTGAGCGGCAGCCAGAGAGAAGGCCACTTATAGAGTAATAAGTGGCCCTTATACAGGAGAAGACGTCACGACGACGTGGGTTATGAAACAGCTAACTGAATATTGACTCGTAATTGTCAATATTGGTGATATCCTGAGAGACAGTCAGAGAGAAGGCCACTTACAGAGTAATAAGTTTTTTCACAGACATCTCTCAATGTTTGCTCGATTACTTCGGTTTGCTCTCTTATTGAAATCAAACAGAGGCGGCAATCCTGTCTTTCACGTACGTCCAAGGCTCCGTTCTGCGAGTTTTTTTTTTTCTTGTATATTGTAGATAAATAAAATTTAAAGCACTAACTGATGGAAATGACTTTGATTTGTCATTTTTGTTAAGTGGGATAAATGATATATCCGAAATGTGTTCAATACAATATGTTAACAAGAATACAGTGAACAAAGAAGGTTAGTAAAACGTTTATCATAAAATAAATTCAAAAATCTAAAAAGAAACGTTGAGTAATTATGTTTAATGAGATGTATTTAGAGCGTTGATTGCGAACAGATATTACTAGAGATACTGTATACGTAAAAAACAAACACTAGATATATAAAATCTGCTACTCGTGGTGGAGATAATGCGGTCTATGTAAATATAAAATTGTTATATTTAAATTCTATAAACTTTACAAATATTACACCGCTTCATATATTAAAGAACCTCTATGTTTTACCGTTTATTCATATTTTTAATATATATATATATCGTATGGGGGACAAAGGCAGCTATCCATAAATAAATAAATTAAAAATTACAATTATTAAAAAGTACGTAAGAACAAAGTTCTTGAGTCATAAATTAAAAATAATATTAAAATCTCCCGTCACAAAGCTAAATCCAAATTACTGAGCCAGTTTAGAGACCCATCCTCTAAACCACTCAGACCAGCCAGACCACCAGAAAACAATCGCAAAGGGCAGTCGTTTACAATGTGCTCAATTGTCTGAGAGTTTGCGCCACAATCACACGTCTGGTCGTCAGTAATACCCCACTTGAATTTCCAGTGATTGCTTCTCCCAACCCCAGTTCGAAAACGATTCAATAAAACCCATTCCTTTCGAGGAATTTCCAAGCCACCCGCTGCTTTCGTAGGATCGGATATCAAGAACTTGTTCCGTCCATCGAATGATTCCCAGGATGACGCCCAGTTAGCATTAGGCGTAAAGTTCTCCTCTATCAACTGGGATGCTGTTCGTAGTGATGGCTTGCGTGATTTGAGCCGGCTATCTTGCTGAGGAAGGTCGCGCGTAACGGGCAATTCGGGATTGGACACGATCTTATTGAACTCTCTCAGAAGAGCCTCTTTGCGTCTAATCTCAGGTGGTGCTATATTGCTCAGCACTGGGAGCCAAGGTGTTGGTGTTGCCATGAGAGTTCCAGTAATTGTCCTCATGGCCCTATTAAGAACGACATCGACCTCTCGCACATGTGCACTATTAAGCCACACAGGAGCACAATATTCAGCAGCGGAGTACACAAGGGACAAAGAAGTGGTACGCAGTACTTTAGCGTTGGCTCCCCAAGTTGATCCAGCAAGATGCTGTACTATATTAGCCCTTGTTTTCAGCTTTGCTGCTGTCTTTTGAAGGTGACTTTTAAAAGTGAGAGATCGGTCTAAGGTAACTCCCAGATACTGCGGATGTTCATTAATATTTTTAATATGAAATATGTATTTGATGATAATTCGAGTCAACTTAATATTTCAGATAGAAACATAACACAAATTTAAAGCCTTAAGACTAATATAATTTTATTTATAAGACTACGAAAACAAATCGCTCATCCTAACCGAAAAATATATTTGTGATTTCATTAAACACTAGAACTAGACTTATGAAGGACTTACAGACGGTAAAAATCTCATTTTTCAATTTCTAATATTGTGTGTTTAATTGAGGTTCAGCGTCTGGAATCTGACATTGTAGCAGATTTATACTCCTGGATTCTGGTGTCATGTTCATCTGAAGATATAAATAACACTAAATACACTGGCTGGATTATTCATTAACTACTTAATCTATTCTTGCAAGCGGAGAACCATCAAGTAAAGTGAATCTGTTTATTGTCAATGAAAAATTGACAACCATTATTTTTTATCATTTTGGCATTTTTTATCAAAACGAGCTCTCCAGGGGGAGTTCCTAGACTCAAATATTTCACCAGACAGTAGTTTCTGCAACTCGCTTTCAATCAATTTCCTATCACCAAAATCATAAAATCTTGATTTTTTTACCAATCGGTCTGCAATCTGGCGTCAGATTAAAAAAGAGGTTTTAAGGAGATATCTCCGCAGAGGCCAGAATGCAGATTTTCAATGGACTTCTCTCAAATCTTCCAAATGAAACCCTTATTAAACTTGAATTATTACCATCTTTTATGCCATAGGCATTAATTAATATATATTATTTAAATTGATTATAAGAATGTAAATACCATGTTTTTTCGTGTATATGTTCAATCAATTGATTTTATAAAATTAATTCCCATGTTATTATGATTGAAATATCTGTCACTCAAGATATAAAACAAGCAACAATGGCTTGTTTTAATACAATGACTTTTATATAGGTAAAAAAAGAGGTGCCAAAGTACGAAGTATATTTTTATAAAATACGAAGAGTATTTGAATGTTGTGTTATTGATATTATTTACGTTAAAATAGACATACTTCTGTTTAACTCCTATATAATTCCCGTACATCAAATACTGTTTTATTTGACTAATAATTATAGGTGCCTCTAAGTTAATGTGTTGTACATAAATTTAAAAGCCTTCACGTCGAAGAGAACATTTCCACTGGGCAGCTCAACATCCGACTGTGACACGCAGTGACGGGGATGTGCATATTAATTATACGACTTGGAGGGTGGAACTTGCTGAGAGCAAAGTGTTTATCTGACATTCTCTCTCATATAATTTATGGATGACATGATATATAGCGAACTATATAGTTTGGAGTCAATACGGTATTGTAGACGGCAAATATGGAGAAACCATGTATAAACATATGCATATCGATGCTAAAGTACTGGTAACCTGCGGAAAATTATAAAAGGTCGCTTTTAAAATTATATATTTTATGGTTAGATTGTTATATAGTGGTATGGTACACTGAAGTCTATAATCTTTTTACATTTTTAAGGATCTCTAAAACTTATTTACTAGTTACTTACCTAATAAAGTTTGCTCTTTCAAACAATTGCAGTATGAAGGAAACAGGATTCAAGATTCAAGATCTTTATTCGTAAATGCAAAATACATTTTTACATTACACGTCAAAATACTAAAACTATATCTAACTTAACAAATCTCTTACACAGTAAAAACATTTATCAAGAAAGTGTGTCTTTAGTTTTTTTTTTTTTTAATAAACGTAGATTTTGCTCATTTTTAATATTCAATGGCAATGCATTGAAAGCTTTTGCACCCAAGTGGTATGGACCCCTCTCAAATGCACTAGTACTATGTGCAGCCACAGATATCAGCCCTCTTGATCTGGTCGGATACTGATGGTAGTGTCCATTGCTTAAAAAAAGCTTTGGATTGCCCTTAACAAAAGAGCATAGCTCGTACCCCACCAGACCCGCCAGAGTAAGTATTTTTAATTCACCGAAAAGAGGTTTACAAGTTTCGAATCTCCTACGTCCTGAGATGATTCGCAAACACCATTTCTGGAGGACAAATACTCTATTAAAATTTACTACACTGGATGGACCCCAGAACATTAACCCGTACCTCAAAATCGATTGAACGTGAGAAAAATATACTGTTCGTAGAACCTCTTGGCTACAGACCTTGGCGAGACGGCTGAGAGCAAATCCCATGGTTCGAAGCCTTTTGCAGACATGTTCCACGTGGCCGCCCCATGTGAGCCTATTATCGATATATAAACCCAGAAATTTAACTGAGATTTCTTGCTTGGCTTCCTCGCTTCCTAGTTTGATAAGACCCTGGATATTAAACTGGTTTGTGTTCCCTAGATGAAACTGGATGATATTAGTTTTGCTGATGTTTAATTTAAGTTTATTTAAATTGAACCACTGATTTAAACTTTGCAACTGGATGTTTGAATTCGATATAGCCAAATGTGGGGATTTATTGGAAACAAGAAAAGAACAATCATCAGCAAACATTGTAACTTTGAGGTCTGTTGAAATTTTTGGAAGATCGTTTACATAAATGAGAAATAATACAGGACCAAGAATAGAGCCTTGAGGAACACCACAAGTAACAGCTCTATATGATGAGAAAACTTTATTTTGGCCATCATGGATTTGGACGGTTTGATTCCTATCAGACAAATACGACTTCATGAATTGAAAAGAGTGACCTCTAACTCCATATTTTTCTAGTTTTCCAAGGAGAATATTATGATCAACGGAATCAAACGCTTTGCTTAAATCACAGAAAACACCAAGGGAATGAAGTCTATTGTCCAAAGAAAGCGATAGTTCGTTTATAAAATTGAAGATGGCTGATGTAGTGGATTTCCCTTGGCGGAAGCCATGCTGCTGAGTAGAGAGAATGTTGTTGATTTCTAGGAAAGCCACAAGTTTTTGACAGACTATTGATTCAAGAATTTTTGAGAAGGACGATAGAATTGAAATCGGTCTATAGTTTTCTGGTAGTTGTTTACTGTGAGATTTGTAGACTGGAATGATTTTACTGATTTTTAAGAGGTTTGGAAATATACCTGAAGATAAACTGGAATTACAAATGTGAGAGAATACAACACTTATAGAAGGAAAAATTTTCTTTAACACTGTGCATATTTTCGGACATTTTCCATCGTTCAGTGATACAAGGCTCATTACCATTTAGTATCGAGATCTGCAATCTGATCTCTTCCGCAGGTGAATAACTAATCCAGCACATAACTGCAATCTAGGTTAAAATAAACTAATCATACCAGAGTGTTGTGACAGGATCATAGGAATCACAACAACCATGCTGTGCGTCGACTGCATGCACGATAACTCTACAATATGCACTTAATAAAACCAAACACAACACTAACTATTAAAACTTAACTAAATAATCTGGTATGATTTGTTTATTTTAATCTAGATTGTAGTTATGTGTTAGGTTAGTTATTCACCTGATGAAGAGATCAAATTGCAGATCTCAAAACGTATAGTTACTGATTTTTTGTACCACTGGACGATGAGAAGTATTTTCTGTTCCCTTCACAATCCTTCCTCCGTCAAAAACAAACTTCAGACAAATAATTACAATATCTCGCTATTTAATGCTTTCCTTAGTAGTTTGTAGAACGGCTGCTATCTCGACCTTCGTCTATTTTGATCGTATTAACGTCATCTACATAAATCCACTTATAAATATGTTACTCTTGCATATATTGGATGGTTTAACTTCCTCTTTGATCAGCATTGTCGGTTTCGTGTTACAAATTACATATTTCTTTGAACTTCGCCTGTTGAAACAGACACTGACTTCCTAGTTTATTATACAGACAGTGCGCGCTGCACTGCGAGATAACGGTCAGGTGACGGTGTGTTTGGTGACCTTTCTTTTATTCTTTTTATACTATGGGTGCTAGCTGGGTACTACACTAAATAATATTCGCCAGTCAAGGTATGTCATTTTGAGTTGTTTTTTACTCCTAATGTCAAATTAACAGCTGTGATGAATATTTAATAATTTTAATCATTCTCATTGTTTTATACTTTTATAATTTATGTTTTGTATTGCTTCACAATATAATTAATACGTGTTAGATAAGGATACTGCAAGAAACAATTATTCCGATACATTACAATTACGTATGTGAAATATATATTATACTATTTGTTTATGGTCTAGGTGTGTCTGATGTCAAAACGAAGTAAATAATTCATTTTGAGCTTCTTCGTCGCCCACCTGTTTGGATCTCTTCAGGGGAACATGACTCCAGCTTCCAGGAGTCAAGTTTGTGGCAGATACCAGACTGCATTAAGAAGAAGGTGAGCTGGACGCAACATTCATATTGAATTAATCTTTCTCAATAGTTACGTTCTAATGTTGTTTAACAATATATTCTTCAGTTACATATGTTTCATAGTTGCACGCATTGACTGAGGTGAACGCAACAACTACTATTCCAACTGTCCTCAGGTCAGTACATGGCTTCTGTCGTAGTAAAGATGGTAATTAAAGCAAATCTTGAGATTTACTTCAATTTATGCCAAAATAATAACGACTACATTAACAACAATTCACTTTCTTCATATGCCCAATACTTTCTATATAATGACCTTTTATATTTCGGGCCACATGATTCACTCACTTATCTTATCATATGGCTATAACTGGTTTGTTTACAAAATAATAACCCATAAATTATCTTGTTTGAAATAGTAAACGTTTCCAGTTGTAAATTAATGAAAACATGAAATGCAGGTCAGAAATATTGAAAAATGTTTATAAATTTCCTTTTACCTAGATTGATTGCAATATTCAGTTTAGTCGGTATTAAAATCGTTGAGTGTAATCAATACAAGCAGGTGAATAGTCTACTAATAGACTTTGACTATCTCGTCAGCCAACTTTACGTTCAGCATTGCTCGTTTGTGGAAATAGGTGAAGGGATTTGCAGTGTGAGTATTTCTTAAATAAATTATAAATCTACTCTTTAGTACAAAATCTTAGTAGGCAATATATATCAACCAAGGGAGTCATACAGATTTTCATAGCACTGGGATTATGCTATGATAGACCAGTGGAACCCTGCCAATTTCATCCCGTCATCATCCAGTGTCATCAGTCATCACTTCCTTATAAAAGTCTCCATCGAAGAAGTTTATGCGGTCATCAGAGTCAAAGGAAGACCTATTTTAATAATTTCAGGTTCGAATTCCTACTTAGGATCATTCGTCAATAAGGAGTAAAGATTAAATAAATTAATATAACCGAATAAACGGATCAAGCATCGTCAAGCGTGGCTGCTGATTGGATGGGTAACCGCTGAGCGATCCTGTCCTTGCAAGCAAACCCGCCTGCCTGGCCGTTGGTGGTGGTTCGTAAGTCACCTTTAAGCCGGTGGTCCCTAAGTGTTAGAGAGCTCCTTAGCCTTAAATTCACCTGGCAAAATAAGAAATCTTTACTTTCTTTGTTTGAAGGTTATTTTGACTATGGAAGGATTGTGAAGGTAACAGGATTTTTCCGGACATTTGCCATCGTTCAGTGAAACAAGAAATCAGTAACACTTGTGTTTCACTGATCTTTATTACGATGTATCTTGCTGTGACGATATTTGTTAAAGGTCTCACTTGATTCTTCCTATATACGATCACCTCGACAGAGTGGAAGTGTACTACACATAGCCACCTAATATCACTTTTAAGGTTTTCAAATAGTCCTAATCCTCGTGTGTGTGTCCGTCAGCTGTTCGTGGAGCTATCGCTGGGTGTGGGAGGTAACAGGAAGCCGCTACGGAGGCAGATGTTCTTCGGCAACTGTCTGTGCTCAGAGTTCCGCTCCTGGCAGTTGTGTAGCCGACAGCTGGCTCAGCAAAGGTCCGAGGATTGCGTGTTCGCTGAAGGACAGGAGTCCCCGACCAGCAGCGCCAGGGTCCACCGACGGCTCTGTGATGTGACAGGAATGACTCAGTGGAACCCTCAGTGTAATTGTTCCGTTCCGCTGGCGGCTAACCCTCAGGAACCCATGCGAGGTAAACAAACATATATGTAAACCCTAGTGTTTTTGTGAGTCGAGGACCAAAAACGAAATGCATAAGAAAACTTATTTATAGCAAACGAATGTAGAAATTGTTTGCATGGCACTGTTAGCTACTGTACAGTCTATTCCCGTTCATTCACCATGGAGAGGAGTAACCGTCGGTTAAAACGACGAGAAAGTAACGTTTTTTGTAGACTTTCGATCTACTTCCCTCCGCTTCCCAATTCGCATGGACACTTATTCCGCATTGCTCCGTCCGACGTAAGAAATTTTAGTGACATCTATAAAATTAAATTAAGAACCAAATTATTCTATAAAAGATTCCAGTAAAGTAAGGATTTCAGTATAGTTAATTAAACTACAAAGGATCTCACAGTGAGTTCAGTCTCTATTCTTTTAAAATACGTTTGTTTATGTTAGCACAACTTTTTCCTCTAAAATTCAAACCGCTGTCGTAGTGTTACATTAATTGCAGAGAGGAGCACCCAACGATGAAGCTCTTGTGAACTAACTCTAAATTCCAGTCCCAAGGCAACAATTCTTCGCAAAACGTAATAAACTTGAGTAATACTCTACGGGTTTGAATGTAATTTTTTACACTTAAGGCATTTTTTTTCTTGATTCATTTCCTAACACCGTGCTTATGTCGTAGGAACGGTAAAGTGTCGATACTAATACAGTACTGTGGTTGAAAATCATCCCAGTTATACCAACATCTTTGCTTACATCCTCAGTTTCTGCTACTCCGTTAAGTTACCCAAGTATCTCGTGACTCTACGTAACCAAATATAAGATAGCAAACTACAAAAATTCTCTACATGATTCATAATCCCAGCATCATTTATAAATTATATTTTCGTGGATCCAATCGTTAAATTCTGCAGTTACTGCGGCAACCGGAGTTTTCAGTCTGTCTGGAACACAAAAGCAAGTGGCTTAGTGAATGTCAAATTCTTTATGGGTTATATTCATTCAACATTTCTGTTTTTATGAAACTAATCATTTGTCACAATGGAAAGTCCGATGCGGGAATTTTCTCTCATGTGTGTTCTCTCCATCTATTAGAACAGTATTATATTATACCATAACAGTAACCAATCAGTAAGAGAATAAGTAGAAGGTAATTTTAATTAACACGATGTACACTTGTAAGATACAATAAATCATCTGGACAAAGTTTCTGAGTGCTGTTCATAGTAATTGAATTTTTACAAATTCTTTACTCGTTCTAAACATGATTCTAGTCTAATTATGCTTCACAATTTTTGTGTTTTTTCCCGCAAGGTTAGGTTAGTGGTAGGACGTCGGACTGACAGTTTGCAGGAACAATCCGACCGAACCGCTTGGCCAGCTTTATTGTATACTTATCCTATAAAGTTATACATACTGCTGGTCATTTTGACTCAACATGTGAAAATTCTCCAGTTTACCGTGGTTTGAAAATGTAGGTTTAAGGGAAACCCCATCCATGCATGTTTTTTCAACCGGCTCAATTTAAATATATTATGTGGCAGTAACTAACTGTCCAGGTGGAAAGTAAAAGAAACTAAAATATAAAGTTAGTGAAAATGTGTAGAAAAGGCAATAAAGCTCTAGCAAAACTAAATTGCTTTCCATTCCATTTCCGTTCCGTCTCTATGCAACAAACCACGCCTGTTAAAGCAGTAGTACAGCTATTACAGACATCATCTCTATTGGGAAGAAGAAGTCAGCAATTAGATGTACCTACTGTATCTCCTGAAAGGAATTTAAAACGTAAATGAGGGTTGAAATTTTTGCCTTTCAAAACTGACCTTTTTGCGAAATATTAGTAGATTGCCTAGCAGAGTTAAGTGGTAGAGAAACTGTTCTCAGCTTTCTTCAGTCGCTTCACCACACGGCCAATACTGAGAGAGTTTTCAAAGTAATTAATTGTAGTTTGATTTTGTACATTAGTATAGGACTAATTTCCAAAAAGGTTGTTTTTGTCTCCAAGTATGTCGGCTCAGGTTTCCGGACTTGTTTCGCTAACCCGATGCCAGCCTCGATCTGCACCCCGCGCTCCGTCTGTGGAACGTCTCGCTGCGACCTCAGTCTTCACGGGTCGCTCTACGGAGTTAAGTGCGACAAGAGATGCAAGGACCATCAATCGGTGAGTGAGGTGACCTAATGAATTGCTAATGATATCGGTGCAAGCGAAAGTAGAACATTGTATGCAAATCTTATTCGTGTATGATCCAAAAACCTCAATGATCTGATCAATTAGGCTGATCTTCATGATAATTCAAGAGCCAAGAACCAACTTCTATGGTATGAGCACACAACCTGGGTTTTCTTTGAATCGATAGATAAAATTCCACTAAGGAAAATCGATTTTCAGCTTTGCTAGTTTTGGCACTAGTCTAAGTAGAAGAGTATCAAAAGGTTTAAAACTATTAAATGGTTTTTTTTTCTCAGCTCATAATTTTTAAGCTTTAAGCATTTAAAACTGTCCATTACAGACATAAATAAATGCTAGATGAGCGTCGGCTAACCATACAGACCAATTCTAATATTTTAATGTGGCGACTTTCATATCTTTTTATCCTGTTCTTTGACGGTGATATAATAGTTGTTTGAGTGTCTGACGGTTGTAAGTGTACCAAGCTAAGAAAAATATAATCTTAGAAAAACTATTATTCCATATTTTTAACCCTTCGATATCCCCCCTTTCCGATTTATCGATTTTTGGAACAATCGAATTGTGTGCTTAGGCCCTATACAGTGCAAATTGGTTTTCGGCTCCTAGACTGTAATACTATTGGAAGACCCAAGATAACGCTCCAGCTGGAAGAGCAAGATGGTGATTATACTGCTAAACAAAAGACAAAACACTTGTTGTCATTACATTTGCTTTAATGTAACTTAATCCTTTTCGTCTTCATTGTTGAATGACAAATGAAAACCAAAGGATCCAATTAAACTTTTATTTTTGCATAATTAAACACTCAATAAGTTTGAGAAGTTCAACATTTGTCTTTCTTGTCTACATTCCCGTCATTGCAACCATATCTAGTTAGATCTAGAGAAACCACTAAAAATATATACGATATAACGCCCTGCTTTATATCCCTTATTCATTAGGCTGCTTCCCGTTTGCTTTAATTCAATGTAAGAGTCTAAATTTTCAAGCCTACACTGACTAAGCGTTAGTGATGCCTGTCACTCAGGGGACTGGACAGATTCTTTTCTGACATGTATGCACGTTGTGTCAAAAACGAATTGAGGAATAGCCTTAAACTTTGGCATTAAATGTCTTTTCTGCGTAAGGAAAGACGAGTTTGAAAACTGAGGATGTCCCTTCATTGTATTTGGCTTTGTGTTAGCGAAGTCTATTACTCCAGAGTGACATATCACGAAAGAATCGAGCTGCACACTTTAACTTTTGCAGAAAACATAAGCAAGACCGAGTTCAATTATGGTGCAGTCCCTAATGTTATGTCCCACATTCTATCCCTAGTTAAGTGTGTTACGTGACAAATGGTCTGACCTACTTCTTCCTTGTTTATTACAATCAAACAAACAATTTATTGCTGCACCATCAAACCCCCATCGAAAGTTGATAGATGGGAGTGTAGGTTTTCAATCCAACTAAGCATTGAGATGTATCAACAACCACATAACTGGTGTACTTTTTTCAGTTCTGCGAGAGGAAAGGCCCAGCCACCAGTGAGCGACGCAACGTAACCTCGCAGTGGTCCCAGTGGAGTCCTTTGTCCGGCGAGGACAGGTCTAACATCCAGCAGTTCGATGCAGAGTGCGTTGGTTCCAAGTAAGCTATTGATAACAGTGTTTTATAACGGCTTCCTGAGTTTTAAACCCTCCTAACCAGAAGAGATTTACATGAATCTAACGAGGAAATGTGTTAGTTATTAGGCTTATGCCACTTGTGCTATAACTATGGTCAAGTTTTCCTGTTCATGCTACATCGAAATAGAGCTAAATAAAATACAATATCGATACTCGGGCTCTTTGTGGAGAGCCTATCTTCAGTCAAATGATTTACACTGAACATCAACGTCTTGATGCGGTTTGCACCGGATAAAAGTAAAGGATAGATAGAACTCTTGTTAGATCATAGTAATGTATAAATAGATTACTTTTTAGACTTCTAAGTTCAGTTTTCATTACGCAACTAAACAAAATTAAGAGATGTTTTAGGTTTAGAATAATCAAGTGATTTCATTAAGGCATGAGTTATGTTAAAGTTTAAAGTATTGAGAAGATAAAAATGATCTGAACTTAGCTTGACTTCCAACTAATGACATAATGATTATCAGGAGAGATGCAATCTACTTTAACAAATGCAGTACATTTTATGAGAATAATATAAATAGTAATACATAAATGGCTAAATACTCGTCATACAAAAATATATCGCTGGAATGAGTGTTGTTTTACTATAGCACGCTACCATACCTATAGTAGACTACTTGTTGCTAAGTCATAATCTTTCTAAACTAATTTTCTCCTTCTAAGAACAGTATACAACAGTCTCATAATTATACAACAAATAAACGTTGCGTTGTAATAGTACTCATTATTATAAAACAATATCTCTCTTTTTCTGCATTTTGTTAAACACATAAAAAGTAACAACACAACGTTGATATAGTGCTTATTAAATAGAATGATTCTTCGATGGACAAAAATGTGAATGTTTCATACGGCAAGATATTTAAAAAAAAGTCAACTATAGTTGATGAAATTTAATTTTACATAGATAAGAATGTGTTCTATGATAGTGAATAACCAATTAAGGATTAGGTTGAGCGTAATTTGTGTGTCAATTACTGTTCTGTACGAGTGTATGTCTGTCTATCTGCCTGCAGAATACCTTGAGAATGAAATTAATTATATATTTCAAATTTTGCATGTAACCTCAGTGAAGCCTCTTATGCAACTTGTGGTTTGGCAAAATGCTGCCTTGTAAGATATAATTATAACTTTGAAACGTTAATTGTCTTTCATAAATACCTTTAAAACGATGTGTATCTTCAAAAATGTATTGGCCCAAAATTTTTTATTTTGGAGGCAGGGATAATCTTGTGAAATTATACGAAAAGAGCAGTTTTATACCCTAGAGAGGTATTTATATTGAGCTTGGTTTTTCTAGGTAGTGTTGTTAAAAAGTTAATATGGGTGTGTGTGTGTGTGTGTGTGTGTGTGTGTGTGTGTGTGTGTGTGTGTGTGTGTGTGTGTGTGTGTGTGTGTGTGTGTGTGTGTGTGTGTGTGTGTGTGTGTGTGTGTGTGTGTGTGTTTATATATTAATCTTCAATATGAAATAGGAAGTTATTAATAAACAATTTATATACTTCAGCTTAAGAAGGGCAGGGTGACATTTTTTCAATGGCGTAGCTAGATAAAGTTGTAAAATGCGCCCTTCCTGTCTGCTCCAGTACTCCTTCCTACTTATCTTTACCTTCCCGTATCTCTCTATATATAGCCTACTTCCTCTGTAAAATTTTAATATACATAGATTTTGTAAAAATGAAGAGAAAACATTTGAAGACATTATTTTACATCAAGATTTATTTATGCATTATCTTAGTACGAAAATATAAGATACAGAAAACCTACAGTTAATATAAATAATAGTCAAGTACGTGATGGTTATTTACACCAAATTAAAACCTTTTCTTTTCTTATAATTAAAATATGTTTCAGCCAACTTGTTCAAATCGATACTGTTTAAACGCTATTTATTCTCATCTTAACTTTTTTGCTCAACCCTTACCAATCATTTATTAGGATCTGTTCTGTCAGCAAACAACCAACAAGGTTCACAGTAAATTCCATTATTATGTAACAGTGAAAATAAAATATTCCAAAACAATTGCTATTAATTTAATACTTTCAAAATGACGAAGTATATCATAGGTGAGCATACTCACCCAAAAACAATAATCTCATAAGAACCCTAAGTGAAAAAAAATTGGGGAACGTTAATATTATTAGTAAAAATACAGTCCCATTTCACTACGTTACCTACTCTTTTATATGACAAATATTACTTTTTTCATTATAATGATCTATAAAACTGTTTCGTATAACTAAACTCATGAGAAATTCCAAGATCTTACGTGTTACAGCAATAAGTTAGCCTTCAAAACTAAAAAAAGGTAAATTGTTTACTAAACAACCACCGCACAATGCACCTGCACCTATCAAGTATATTCTCAAACCACAGTGTGAGTGCGATACTGATTCATGTTGTGACTTGAATACTTCCCGAGCCTATCAATTCATTGAAGAAAACACAAAAGGAAATATTTAAGAAAATCTGTCTGGACAGTTTAACATACAACCTGATATCGCTTAAGGTAATACTCGCCTGCTCCAATGATGATTTTTTTATTGTTGTCAACTCGTAGATAGATCGAAATAGTTTATATAAAAGCCTCCATACCAATTATAAAAGTTACTAATTTCTAGTTGTTATTAAGTGCTGTAACAATGTGTTCATAAAACGTGTCTTTTATATTTATTATTGTTCCAGTAACAGCACTGCTTTTGACTGCCTTGGACCTGGATTGTTGTGGTAAGTCAGTTGTAATGTTGAATGTTGTTTTTTATGAAAAGGTTTTACTTAGAGGACTGTCAGAAATACAAACATTATAAAGTTTTTCATGAATTTGAGGTGTCAGTGCCTGAAGTGGAAGATCAAATTTCAATTTCTGGTCTGTATTACCTCTGAGACGTATGAACACCAAAGTACGCACAGCTCATGAACTGATATAATAACACATTTTTTCGCTTTCAAAAAATGGTGTATGAAGTTAGTGAAGCTCTCCTCAGAGTAATACTGTTGAAGAGGGATAGTAGAAATTATTGAGTGAAGCACATGTAGAAGCACTTGGATATGATTTACTTACTGTTGTATTCTTCTTCTTTTGTGGTTTTAAGAAGTCATGTATGGGTCTATAAATCTCTTCTAGTTGCCAGTGAATCTAAAGCTCACCCTCAAGATCATCAGTATCAACAAAAAATTTGGCAATAGCATTAATTAATAAATTGCCATGTATACAATTTAATGTAAATAAAAGTCGTTTGACAGGTATTTGGTCTTCAGATCATATGTTAGTTTGCTTATTTAAATGCATATGTGACAGATACGGCCAAATACAAAATAATTGAATCAGAAAAAGTAAGGGCTCTGTGGTGTAATGGTAGCACATTCACCCGGCAAATAAGAGATCCGTGTTCGACTCCCGGCGGAGCAAGTTCTTTCTGTGATTCAATGTTTATTGAAATTATATACATTTATATTTATTTATATATGTATATATATATATATATATACATATAAAATAGCACATATATATTTATATATATATATAAGATATATATATATAAGATCAATTAATGGAAGTTTATTAATAAATATGTTGAAATAACATCGAGTCAAGACACAATCCCTAATACAGTATTTTAATGCAAGATTCCACGTAAAACGTTCCAGTTTGCTTCTAACATTTTTTATAGAGAAGTCCATAGCAATCTTACTTTTCTTTGATTGTTCCTATATTCATTCATTATGCTCTATTTTGCAATCGTCTCAATGCCAGTTGCAGCCCAGAGGATAAGGACTGTATCTGCGAAGTGAAAGTTGAGGATGGTCACCTCAAAGCTTTCCGGTATACTGTCTCACTAGAGAAGAACATGTGCTCAGATGAGGCTGATCAATCCTCAGTCAAAGGTAACTCATTAATTGCATGGTTCATCTTATTTGCCGCTTAAAATGTATCAAGTTAACAAATAAAAACCTGACATTTGATGGTTGTAAAGACGGTCATCTCCTTAATAATATCACATGGTGATATCAACTGTTATGGTTAAGAACAGTTGAAACCTCAAACACTTTCAACTTCCATAATTTTCACCATTTTTATCTTATAATTATGAGATTTGTTTCATTTCAATTTAAGATAAATCCTTTCTTGTTTCTTCAATGCTTTATAGCAATATTTTAGTAAATTTAACAGTATTTTAGATTTTCACATATATAATTTCATCTTTTAGATATTCAAAATTATACAATCTATAAAGAGCTGCTGTAAAGCATTTGGATCTGTATGAATAAAACAGAGGGTACAGAATACAGATACTACAGATACAACATACACGTACACACACATCACATACAGATATCTCAACATACATCATACTTACAGATATCTCATATTATTGCAAGATACTGAAGTACTTGGGGTTTGACATTGTTATTATAGGATCGATTATTCACCATCATCCTATTAATCTTTGATGCTATTTGAAGTTTAATAATACAGTATTATTATTTTTAAACATTTGGATATACAAACAAACATTAGTAGTTATTTAGGAAGAAATACATAACATATATATGTATTTCTACCTAATATATATATATATATATATATATATATATATATATATATATATATATATATATATATATATATATACTATATTACTGTATAAATCAAGCAGTTTGCTACATTTGTGGAATAGTAGTGGTTTGCAGTCACCAATCTTTAATAGAATAATCACTGTTTATAGTCACCAAGTAAAATAATTACATCAATCAACTAAATGTTATTTTCTAATTTCAACTTTATTCACACCAGTTGGATTGACTAGTAGTTTAGTAGTTAGTTACCTTATCACTCAATCTCACGAAAATACTACCTCTATCTTCACTGCAATTTAGTGATAGGCATGCAGAGTGAGAGCATTTTCATGCCCGGCCCGAAACAAAATAGCTGACGGTCTTGCCAAGAACCACTGGTAAATGCCAATAATGTAAAGACAGACGTTTATAAAGGTGCAATTAACACTTTGTATATCTAGTGGCTATAAACAGGGACAACAAACCGTAGTTGCATAAGTAGTAATGTACACCACGACCTTGTAACTGAAATCATTGCGCCTTGCAGTAAACCATCAGAATCTTTAAGAGTGAATTATGGCCAGAAAAGATTAGCATATGTTTTGTAGTAGCTTTACTTACTTTCCTGCAAGAGCGTAGTGCATAGTTCAGAATTAAATCATTATTTATTTAGAATTAATATTAACTGTTATCAATTAATTAATTGTATTAATGCTATGTACAATTTCTAAGTATACTTGAGACAAGTCACTTGAGATGAGAAATAATATTGTAACAGAGTGTCAGATTTTATGTTTACAACTTGTTTCATACATTGACCAATGTATCAAGAAAACACATGTCCTGTAAACTATCCAGAGTAAAATTTACATAATGGGTTAGAACCCAGGGTGGCAAACTGTGAGGGGGAGAAAATTTAGAAAGATATATAAGATCCAGTGTTCTTAGTCCTACATTTCTCATATTGATGGAATTTTGACCTTCTACTACCGAATCACTGCAATAAAATAAATAACAGTGAAAAAAATCTTAAATGCTCTTAGTGTAAAATAATTATCTAAAATAATTTAATATTGAAGATCGCAGATTTCTACAACGAAAGGTGTACTTTGATACTAATAGTCAACTCAGATGCTTTAAAAAATATTATATTTTTGTTGGTTAGCATGAACAGGACTGTATTAGAACCAAGGTCAAGAGGGTAGGACATTTATTTATCATGGAATCTCCATTCATCGTTCAGGTTACTTACTTACTCAACTTTAATACAGATTTAAAAATACAAACACATTATCAATTATTAAATAATCAATAATACTATGTATTAATTACTAAACAATACTATTATAATTTATAAATCTCCCAAACTTTTAAATTTATAACACCAATGTAAATTTTAATTTTCAACAAGTTTTTGCACTCAGCACCAGCTACAACACTTTTCACATATATAATTTAAATTACCAAGTGAATTTCAAGTTATAATTTCATTTTGATTTTTTTCAGTGAGATCAGCAGGCTACAGGAGTAATAAGGATGAAGCCAAAGTTTGGAATCGGTTCCTAGATTTGGCTTCAAAGGATGACGACTCAAATTCTCTATTCTACAGTCCGAAGTCAAACAGTAAGAAAAATAAACCAATTGACTCAGTTTTACTCAAACCAGAAAGTAATAAGATAGATAGCAATGTTAACCAACAAGTGGAAGACTTAAACGATGGCAAAACAGTTGTTAAACATCCACACGAGTCTAACTCTGATCTTGGCACTCGTTTACAAGTCAATGTGAGCCAGTTATCAGCAGGTAGATTCCCAGAAAGAAATGGAAATTTATTGAATATTACAACAATCTTCATTGAAACTAAAGGTAATCTACCTAGTAATAAAACCAAAATATCAGAGAAAAACAAATACTTTAACAATGTACATAGTTTTATTATTTCCAATCATAATATGACACAGAAATCATTACTGCAAACAGAACTTTTAATGCCTTCGATGAATGAAATAAGTGATTACCGCTTTTCTCATCCAACAAACAGGTACACAGAAGAAACTACAACTGTAAAAATTGCTAAAAAGAAGGAGAAATCTGCTTCTAATTTGCAAGATGTAATTCCTACAGCCTCCTCACATCAGCAAATACTAGAAGAGAAGGAAAATGTGTTATCTAATAAACAATACAAGGATAATAATAACAGTCAAGTGGCAAATGATCAAGGTTGGTTAACTTTAAACTTTGACAATAAAAATAATGAACATTCTACAGAAAACATTAATCAAATTCACTTTGGAAATGAAATCAATAAAGCAATAGAGGGAATTTCCCCTACACATGGTAATAATGAAAGCAATAAAAATAAAATGTTTAATTTTCTAGACACTGTGGACAATACTTATGAAAAAAATAGGAGCCATGAAATACTTCAACATGAAGTAAATGCGAGTTTGGGCAAAGACAATGACCTAATTCGCTTTTTAAATAAATATATCACAGAACTAAACAATTCAAACTCGATTTTAGGTGCATTACAAAATAAAATATTAAATGAAGATACGAGTAAGATATTTACAGATAGCTTAAAATCAACTGAAATACCTACCCTTTCAGATTCAAATATATATTTAAATATTACTAATAGATTGATGAATGTGAATAATGTTGACATGATTAAGATAACAACAAGTAAAGTTGGTTCTGAGCATAGTTTTCCACATACTAAGGATTATAGAGATCTAAATACTACAAGAAATATAAATAAGGCATTGAAAGGCCAAGCTAAACCTACCAAACATTCTAGTAAAACAATAAAGAGTAAAGTAGAATCTGGGATTAAAAACATACATACAAATACACTAACATCTGATAAAACTCTAAAATTTGATATAAACGCTACAAGTTCAGAAGATAATAGGTATACATATGAAACTATATCAAACAGAAACTACAGTGAGATAACTGTAAAGCTGGAACAAGCAACAGAGCCAGCAACAGAAGTAGCAATTTACATTTCTGATATCGAAAACTTGTTACCAAACATTAACCCTACAACAAACAAAATTCTCAGGAATCTAACTACATATTCGGGAAGAAGCAATATTGCTAAACATAAGTTGAAGCTTCAGTCAAACTATACAACAGATGATCCTCTACAAAGAGTGTTCAGTAAAGTTTCTGAGGACATCACAACAGATGGAAACACTGCACATCCTCCCTTCTCTGTGCTATATGTAGAGCAAAGTACGCAAAGCAACTACGATGAGCCTGAACCCATTCTAAAGGACTTGGACAAGGATACTGTAGACTACAGCTTGGTAGATGCCCTCAACACAGGTATCGGAAAACCCTACAGAGACAGGAGCCAATACTTTTTCAGGGACAGAAATGCCAAAATAAACAATGAAACCTTATTTTCATCAAATAGAAGTATTATAAATGAAACTTTTGGTGATTAAATATATTTATATTAAACAACTAAATAGTAGAATGTAACAGCTTATTTGTGGTATAAAAATTCTACAAGCATATCATCTAAAAGTTTGAATATAATAAAATTTTATTAGCTTGGCCAAACCATATTATTACAGAAAATTTAATTATGCGTATAAATACTGCCACGTTATCGCAATGAACTAAAATTATGCATTCACTACACTTGAATTTCATTCACACATACAATATTTACATTCACCCCAATTCATTCTTTCTGAATTTTCTCACTCAGCCCAATGTCAGTTAGCCAAGCATGTTGTCTCCCAAAAGTCATAAACTCGTCTTTATGTAACATGCTCTTGAAATTAACGCATTTTCTGGCAAGTTTTAAATGCCTTGGGCATCACAACATATTTTTTATGGAATTGGGCAGTAATTTGACAAATTGAACTACTGTCTAAGAAAGCATGGTTCATAAGCTAATGTTCTGTTTCTCCCAGTTAGGTAGTTATCCCTGCCTCTAGTCTCATAAGAGTGTATATCACTACCTTTTATAGGATTTCATATTATCTTGAAAAAGAAACCAAAATATTAATAGAGGAAGAGTACTGTCAACAGTTTTCAGATTACCGAATCCTGGTCTGCACAACACTCTAAGTCGCAGTTTTTAAATTATTCTAATGGCCTTTGTTAAGAATAAATATTCTAGAAAAATGAATGTTTGCTCAACTTTTCCACAAAGCTAAACCATAGTATAGATGTGAATATATTAGTCCATAATATGCTGTTATCAGCACCTAAGTGAGGCAGTATTTGGATAGTTGTCTCAGTATATAAATGCCAGAGGACAATTTTGCACAAACGCTGTCCACGTGACAATCCCATGTCAACCCTCGATCAAGGTGTATTCCAAGGATTTTTGTTTAGTAGACTTCTTCAATATTGGTTTCATCCAAGGCTTGGACTAAAAACTGAATCTGTCTGTCGCAGACAAAGTATAATAAATTTTGATTTTGTTATATTTGTTTTAAGATTGAGCTAATTGAAATGCTTAATTGTATTGTTGAGCTCAGTAAATGTCACCATCTCTAGTTCTGTTTGATTTTGTATTGCAACAGTCACGTCATCTGCATATTGGGCAATTTCACAGTGATGAGCCAGCGTTGTTGACATACAGCAGAGTAGTGGACAGAGAATGGATCCTGAGAAATGAGAAACTCTAATCTGAAATTTGGACATGTTGTTTTCTATCGCTAAGATATGACTTAAGCCAATACACTCGTCTTCAATGATATTCCAGTATATAAGTAAAAGTGTTATGATCAACACAATTTAACACTTTAGATAAGTCAAGAAAAACACTAATCGTATCTCTTTGACTTTTAATTCTTTCCACTATCATGACGACTTGACACACAACTGTGTTGATTGTCAACTTTACTCATCGGAATCCGATCTGGCCTGATGATAGTAGATTGTTTTTTTTTATATTTAAAAGCCAAATAAGAGACACTTTTTCACCAATTCTAAATCTCCCTTCTTAAAAATTGAGGTAACTTTGACCATTTTGAGAGAGGAGGGAAATGCTCCAGAACGAAAGAGACATTTATCAAGTCATTGTTTAAGCAGACCGACAAATATTTTGAACACTGCTTCAGAAGTCATATTGACACATGATTCAAGTCATTTGATCTCCGTTGGAAAATGATTTTTCACTCAAGACATATCCTCCTCTATGATTGGAGTCAGAGCTATGGGGAAATGGCTGTCGCTGATTAAGACTAAGTCCTTAGTCAGTCCCAACTGAGGAAAAATTGTGTATAACTCATCAGTGACCCTGATGGCATTGCTGACTAGTTCGCTATCAATCTGTACCTCAATACATATTTGTCATTTAATTTTCTATTGTTGATTATAGCACACACCATTTTAGTTTTTTTTTTTTTTTTTTTTTGACATGAGCAGTGTTTTGATGACATCATAGTTGCAGCTCTGATTACCTTTCTATAAATTAATTTATAATTTTGATCAAAGTGTTTGAACTCCTCTTTTCTTAAGTGGTTATTAATTTCACATTGAAATATGAATTTTTCTCTCAAACCAAGATACTTTTGGTTATCCATTTACAATTCTCTATTTTAGCCTTTGGTTGTTTTAATTAGGGCAGCTTATGTTCAAATGGAAATTGTAACGTTTTTCAAAATTTTTGAATTGCTATTCAATGGGATTTAAACAATTTAGAAAATTTTGACTTACTTTCGAGAGAATAGGTTAAGTACAATGTGTGTGGGCATCCTGTTTAAGATTTTATTTTTACTAGATCCCGTGTGGGCTTGTGACTGTAATGATGACCTGTTGTCCATAGTGGTCTGAGATTGCTTGCTGTGTTGATCACAGTAACCCAGCAGTCAGTCAGATTTGTAATGGCATTGTCAATAATTGTTGCCACTGAAGTGGGGCAACTCATGTTGGTGTGTCTATTCACCAGACCAAATGACCCCAACAAGTCAGCAAACCATTTTGAAAAGAATAGTTTATTTTCATTTGAGGACCTGTATACTCCAATGACGTGCATTGAAGTGGTGTTTGTATGAATGTTGAACCCTGTAAATTCAAAATATTTGTCTGTTTGTCCATCAAGAGTGTAAGAGTGTATGGGTAAACAAACAATAATTTCGCACAAAGACTACTATCCTCCTCTTTTGATAGAGTTATGGCATAACACATTCACAAATGGGTAATTGAAAATTTTGAAACATTATATTTTAGTGTTTTTAAACCCATATTCAATAACAACAAGCAGGTCTTGAAGTTAATCTCCCTGTTTTGTAGCTATTTGTGCAGTTTAATGCATAAATGTCAATTGTTCTTTTAAATGTTTTATTGTAATTTGAATTTTAAAATTTATATTTTGAGTCAGTCAATTTATTTTGGTGGCTATGAGTGGGTTCTATAAAATTCTTGTCAGAGGAGATGCCTCAAGGATTGGTGCTGTCACAGACTGTGCCCTTACTACTCCCATGAAAGTTCTGCCCTCAGGGATAGAGACTGTTGAATTCAACATCTCTGGTAAGGTTGATGGAACTAATGACAAAGGGGCACTTTTCACCTTACGCAGGGCCTTTATGATGCACAGGGCCAGCAGGCGCTTTCCTTCCATGTGAAGATGCAAGCCATAGGAGGGAAGAAACTCCACCCGATTTGAGTTAATCTTTAGTACCTGCATACCCTTGTAGCCATATCAAAACTCATCCATAAGGTTGTTAACCAGTTGAATAGTATGAAAAATGTGGCTGTCAGAAGAAGGTTGTGTCTCTGCAATCCTGGAGAATACTGTACAATGCTTTCTGAAGCCTTCAAAATGTTTAAATTTAATATCCTGCCTCCTGACCGCCACATCGTTGGACCCCGCCATGAGGGTTGTTGGCTTGGGTCTTTTTACTTGATGAGGACTCTATGTTCAGGAAGCCGGCATTTGGTTTGCAGTCATCAGATTGCCAGTTCTGTCTTCTTGTCCAGACTAACATAGATGGTGCAGTGCTTCCTTCCTATTGCAAGGCAGTCAAAGACTAACCTAACCTCATTTAGTTAAAAGGAAATTAATTGAGGCTTCATATATTAAATTGGCAAACCAACCCATCAGTCAACCATAGTTGAAATTTGGTCGCTTTTGTTGCCATTTCTGAAAAATTAACTAATAACAAACCCTAAAGTACTAAACAGATTATACATTTCTAATAAGCCCGTGCCCAGTCATAATATGGTTTTGAGAAGTTCATCTAGAATAAATCAATAACAAAAAGGCACACTCCTGTTTTCTGCTTTGCCATCATCTTGTTTCTACTGTGATGATCGCCATTTGCTAATGGCCTCTGGTCAGTTCTCCGTGGTTGGTCATTCAGTGCAGACCTATAATTGTGGCCTGAATTGTTTAGATCAGTTTTAATAATTGGTGTTATGTTTTTATTAACTGCATATTTTAGAGGTAGTGTTGACATGGAGTTGACATACAGCATCGTTAGTGTGACTCCTGAGTTATGATTGTCACAAAACTCTATTTATCATCTGAGGAAGAGATGAGATTGGAGATCTCAAAAGTAGTATTACTGATTTCTTGTATCACTGAACAATGATAAATGTCTGGAAAAATCCTGTTTCCTTCATAATCCTTCCATCGCCAAAAACAAATTTTAAACAAAAAATAAAAAATGTTCAACAAACCAATAGTTCAATACATGATTAAGGAAGTTAAAAATGTTATTGTTCATTAGAAATATCTTAACACATTCGAGTCTACGCTCGAGCCAGACGCGAGCGCCATTGTTTAACCCTTTATAGGTCACTCATTTTGGCCGGGAACGCACATGGTTGGAATATCGACCACCTGAAAGAGGATAGTGTGTGCACGCATAAAAAAGTTTGGAATATTGAACTGAAACTTTTTTTTTTGTGGTCAGTGGTATACACCCATACTCTTAAAAATGTTAGAAATATTCTTACATATTTCACTTTTCTCTAAAACTATGGTTGATTTTTCAACCAGTGAGCGTTTAAGGGAATAGCTTTACCTCCGTGTTCACTGGTTGAAATATCGACCACATTTTTGTGGATAAAAAAATCAAATTATTTGAGTTAGATGATTTGTTTATTTGTACATGTAACTATATTAGGACACATATGAAGTGTATAAAATACATAATTTATTATGATATATAATGTAATAATAATTGCCTTATAATGGTATATTAATACAATTATAATTAAAGATTAACTAAAAGAAGTTGTGTTTTATAATAATACAAAAAAATATGGTTAGATAAGTAGTTCGTGTATTCTTTTTCAAAATAAAACCTATTTTAATGATAGAAGGATTAAATATTAATTATTTATTTACTAAAAGAGAAACTAAAACAGAAAGCCATAATCAACTTTATAAGGTTAAAAAATTGAGAAAATTAACATGATTTGCATTCTTTATAAATATAAAAAAACTTTGACTTGTTCTGTAGTATTTTACACTTTTGTAATTAATTATTCTGACAGATTCATTGGTCTTTATGGAAGAGCGCAAAACATTAATGCACAAAGCAATTTTACACTTCTCGCATTCAATTTGCCACCTCTTAGGCTTTTCTTTTTAGTACTACATCAAGCACAATGGCGATTTGGCGTAGGTATAGGAAAATGAAGGCCAACATCTGCCAATAATACCTCATTTACATGTCTTCCTGGAAAGAACTGTCTATCATTTCTAATGGTACCACATATAAACGAGAATTTAGCTAGCAGATTTTGTAAAAATGGGATGGTTGAGAAAAATCTGTCAAAAAATAGGCAGTATCCCAGGCCCACAAAAGCCTTTGATAATCTCAGTATAATACTTTCTCCTAAAGTTTCCTCACTTCCTCTTGTGGTTGATTTCCCTTCATAAACTTCAAAACAGAGCATAGACCCTGTCACACTACAAGCCAAAAACCCATATTTTGAAACCCCACTTGGTAGGCTTATTTTGGAGGTATTGTTTCAAAGAAGTACGTCCCTTAAAACAAACCTTGTTTCATCTAGGCTATGCTCAAGTATTTGCTTGGATTAAAAACTTCCCTATACTAAATAAAAACTTTCCTATAAAAATATTGTAAATAAACATTTAATTAAATATTTAAGTATTACGGGACTGTAACTAGAAATAAATTAATCAAAAAATTTATTTTAGGGGAAATAACTCGCAAGCCAAAAAATTTTAACTTGTATTGCTATTATATTTTGTAAATACACATGTTTCTGTGTTCATTGGTATATGTATGTATTGCCAAAAAAAATCAAGAAATTATCAATTTATAAACCACTGAAAACCTTGATGTATTTTGAGGTTAGAGTAATTTTAATATATAAGTTTAATTTTCATACTGACAGTTTCAGATAAAAACTCTAGATATACATGTTAAAAGGCAGACAATTTTAATCATAAACAAGTATCAAAATATATATCATGTTATAAATAATTACCTGTTATAAACCAGATTAAAATTTCCTGATGAAACTGCCCTTATCTCGATAGAAGCTGCAGGCTCAAACGCTCACTGGTTGAAATTTCAACCACTTTTAACAGGCCAATGATATAATATGGGTTCACGTTCAAACCTGAATCTTTCAACCAATGGCACCGATGTTCCTTACCTAATACAATGATACTGTGGACCATAGAACCCATTTTCCTTCAGCATGTCACTAAAAAATGAACCTTATTATTAGGTGGTTGAAAATTTCAACCATGTGCGTTCCATCAAACATTCCATATAATCAGGTGTGCGCGTTACTGGAAAGTTCTTGGTGGTTGATATTTCAACCATAACCTATAAAGGGTTAAACCCCCGGCCGGCGCTCGAGCATGACTCGAGCACAGCTTTGCCGATTGATATACGGAGTTGCTCGAGTGATATTCGAGTGCCGTCTGCTGCATTAGAAAGCCAGCGTTAATGGTTAGTTCAGAAAAATTCCGCTAGGCGCTACTACGTCATACCCGCTTGAGGCTTTTGTTTATCCACTGACGTAGCCTGACGCGTCGTCAGTCTGTCTACGACAACAATAATTTTTTTAGCATTTGGAATTTTTTTGGCAATTAAAATAATTATTTGTAAATATGTATATAGTAAATGCCTTTAAAAAAATTGAAATTACTTGTTTTATTTATTCAAAAGTTAGTTTTCAAGTAACACAAGACATGCGGGAGTTTTTATTTTTCTTCAAAAAATGTAAGTTTTGAAATTTTTAAAAAAATTAATTACATTTTATAGGAATACAGTTTTACATATCATTTTAAAGAGGAAAGATAGAACTTTCAAGAAAAAATAATATCTTATACATAATATTTAACAGTTTTTATAAATACAAAATGTGAAAACCAATTAATCTATGCAGACCGGGTTATAAAAACAGCAAATAGCGAGCCAGACTCCAATGTGTTAAATATTGCTTTAAAATAAAATGGAATGAATATCTTGGTTAGGTCACTCGTCTTTTTATACTTAGCAAAGGCCCTGTTTAAACAAAGCCTAGTGTCACTCCTTTCAAACTCTTATGAACTACTACTACCAAATGAAGTTGCATTTGTGTGTCAACATGAGCTGGTTTATATTTCATTGTTTTGACCTTGAAGAAGATAGATAATATTAGTAAGCAATACTGTGCATTTGTTTGCTACTGACACATGTGAATGACCTACCCAAAGCGACAGAAGTGATATTGTTCAAATTTTCAGACGACACTATGTTGCTATATATGAGGCCCACTTTCCATTAACATACGCTGGACAGGGAATTGTTACTCTTGGAAACTAATTCCTCACAATGGTCTTGCCCTGAACAAGCTCTTAATTAAGTGAGATAATTAAAGGTATTCATCACCATCCATAAATACAGCAGAGAAGTAAATTAGTAAACAATTCCTCAATAAGTTGTTTTGAAACCCCAGTTCTAAGAAGAAATTCTTACATAAGATCAATTTTGGATACAAATTTATATCTAATGCATTGTCTCACAGCATCAATTACTCTTGACGTTGTATCATTAGTGATACTCTTTTTACAAAGGATAACGTAGTATTGCAACAACATTGATCAAAATAAAAATTCAGGAGAGAAACAACTCAACTACTTACTCTTATAGCATGTATTTTATAATTGGTATAGTATAAGCAATACAATAATTTAATAAGTATTTTAGTACCAAATCGTAGCATTAGAACAAATTATGTAGCATTAGGTGTTCATCTTGAATTTTGAAAACAGCTGAAAGTGAAAAAGTAAATAATAAAAATATTACATTGTAAATACCCAAGTCCATCCATCATTCACTCCATTGCACACAGCAACACTTCCCCTTTGAAGCATTAAATGTACATCATTTCCGCCATATGTGACATTTTCTTGGGGATATGAACGAAAAGATCAAAATAGCTAGCGAGTTCATCAATATTGGTGTCATCAGGAGTCATGCGTGCCTGGATGGAGCAAGAAGCCTGAGGTCTCTGGTTCGTCGCAGATTCCGAACTCTCTGACGAAGGCAGAGCAAGCAGAGTGCTGCTGTCCGAATGGGTACGTCTACGAGGTGTGCGCAGACCAACAATGAAATGTTTGTCCCTCTTCGTTCTCAATTCGATGAAACTGATCGCGTCAAAACGGGAAAGCGCCTTTAAATTCAGTTTTGGCACACTGACAGACACCAGAGATCGAAAATCACTGAGCTCATGAGAGTCCAGAGCCAACACTTTACCCTGAGACACGGACAGGTCAAGAGAGGCTAGGTGAGAGGTCAGAGCAGTCGGAGAGTCCAACGGTCTCATAATTGATGGATTCTCCTTCAGCCTCAAGATAGGAGCCCTTAGCACTCTTCGATTTAGATTTCCGAGACGACTCTTCTGCAAGACTGGCCGCTTGAACATTGTCTTCTGTATAAATATGCTGCCCTGAAACAACATATTAGTACTGATAAGTAATTTCTTTGTTAATCAATTAATCATCATTCCATAATAAAAACATAACACATTATACCAACTACACGATTCTGTTATATCTAGTTCAAAAGAGGCAGCCATCAACTATTGTTGAACTGCTTCTGAGTATTACTTAAAAGTCAACTTGAAGTTCAATCTAGAGAACAAATGGATTATTAACTATGGATTATTAACAAATTCTTTTAAATTCCTAGGAATGGCCCTAGAGGAGAGACTGGTTTGAAATTATTACACTGAAAGCATTTGTTTCAGACATTTATACCTTCAAACTCTCACATGTCATTTGTGAACTGCATATGGTTACAAAGTGAAGTATCAAGCTTCTCATAATACTAGTGTTTGTTGGGTATTCTTTTGTTTTTAGTTTATTATATTGCTCTTAGGTCAGCAGGCAACTACAACACTGCCGCAGACATAATTTATTTCACAATTATCATTTTTTTATTGAGACATAACTTGTTTCACAATTATCATTTTTTTTATTGAAGTGATTATTTTAGAATTTATTAAATAAATTATTATTATTATTTATTTATTATTAATGAATTATTACATGAATTAACAGTTTATAAAAGTTATTTAAGATAAATAATATAAAAAGCTACTTTGGACACCTAAAAAAACAGAATAAATTTGTATAACTCATAAAGTTACATAAAATGGATATAAAAATACTTTTAGGTATTTAAAAATTATATTTCTGAAATCAGCATACAATTATTCTGAATAAAATTTTTGTATTTAAGGTTCAACAGTAACAGAGTTCTGAAAATGTTTTGAAATTTAAACAACCGCCAAAATACAACTAAATAATGTACCAAGGTGGCCAGTAAACTCAGTCGGAATATTTATGATTAATTTTTGTACAAAGTTAAAATTTTCATTCCTTTGCTAGTTCTTTGAGATAAGAAATGGACTTATGTAGTTAATATTCTGAAAACTCTTTAAGATACAACACAAATTGTTAATTACAAAATGTTTTGGAAATATTATAAGTATTCTATAACATTTTTGTTTATCTCAAGGTTCTTAAATAATGGAGTGTGTGAATTTTTTTAAGTCTGAACGGCCACCGTACTGAAATGAAATGGCGTACCAAGCTGGCCAATGAACTGAAGACAAAATATTGATTAGATAATTTTTTTTCTAAGTTTCAACTTGTTTAGGCTTGGGACTGTTATTGTTTCCACAAGCCATGTTATATAGCACTGAGTGGTTATATAGCACACACATATAAATTATATACACACAGGGAGTGGTTTTGTGCTCTGGGGGTCCGTTCGGTGGTAAGTCATGCAGTAAGTGCTACCATGAGGACATTTCCAATAGGCTGATTTTATCTACCAAAACAATAGTAGTAAACCAAATGTAACAAAACAACTTTTGACTGCTAAAAAAGCACAGAAACAAATTACAGTACACCAAAAAATCTGAAGTATCTGCCTTTATGATATGTCATGATATGTACAACTGGCATTAAAGAAATTGTCACTAAAAAACAGAAGCTTAACTTAAAGGCAACAATGAAAAACTTATAAAGTTTTTTCACAGGAGAATGGTCCAATTACCTTGCACTTTGCTGAAAATAGACCTTTTGGCACTGAAGAAAACAGATATAAACAGAGATACTTGCCTATGTATGGTGTGTGCCATTGGTGCAGAATGTTCAATCATGTAGAAAATTTAGAAAGCAAAAACATAGCTAACATTCTAAGTGGTATTCAATATATCATCGATACATCCATACTTTTCACTAAGAGAAATAAAAGAGTCAAAACTTCTTCTCTAGGTAGATAACTGGCGATTACAAAAACAAAGCGACACTACCACAGAGTGTTAATACGTTGACGACGTCCAATTACCAGACTCTTTTATATGCCTTTGAATTCTTTAATAATAACGACCAAAAGCTTAATAGTTTTTTAAAGTTAAAAGTATAAGGAGAAAAGTATATGGGCTTCACAATTTTGCACACCAAAACTTTTTCTATAGACTTTTTTTACTTTTATACATGGACCCCAAGAGGTACTTAAAATATTAATTTACCTAAAAAATTAAGCAATCGTGCACCCGACGGGGTACACGATAGTCTGAGGTATTCCTATAAGCGCGGGCTCATATTTCACAAACCAGCAAGACAAAGAAACAATGAAAACACTCAAATGAAAATGCTTGACAATGTGTACACCACTGGACACATGACACGCTTGATGCAAGCCTGGCATTTATCTGTTTTGGTACATGATGACAGTTATGAAAGATAATGTGTACTGTACCCGATGGAGTACACGTTATTGTGAACTTGTTAAATCTGTTCCTGCCTCTACCAGTTAAAGCGGGCAGGAGATGGACCTCCCATGGTTAGGTTAAAAGATATCTCTAACACTAGAGAAAGCACCCACTCCAACAATCATCATGCACAACTAGACCTATCGATCATTTGCCCCAATATCTTGACATTTGCAGTTAGAAGATATGTAGTTCCTGAACATCCACTTAATAACAAATGTATGTTTGTGACACATTGGCTTTTGGCTGTACCAAGGGTCGGTTCTACTGGCAGGTATATACCAGCCAGAAGTGCACGCTCCTCAGTGAAGATCCAGGTTATCTGGAGATTAAAAAGTTAAATATTGAAGCATAAAATCTAGATAGAGTTTAAGTTATTTTGATTTGAGTTTTTGCTCCATAATATGGTTTAAAATGAAGATTATATATTACCTGTGGTTTTTTCTTCTTGTTACAAAAGCATGAGCCCGAGGGACAGGCAGCCCCTGTCAGAGACATAGACTGGAACACAGATTCCGGAGCCACTGGACCGTTCACGTGCACTTTACCAAAAGGGTTAAAATTTCGAACACACATCTGGGAGCTACAACAACACATTAAATTAACATTTTTGGTGCTACTAACGAAACCTCATGCACAATAGATATACCTCTCCTCTACCCCTCAGGGAAGTTAAAATATACTATAAAATGTTACTTAAAGCTTTGTTTTTAAAATTCCATTTAAGGTGTAATAGTAGAAACTTTGTGTATGGAAATAAATTTTACACCAACAAGATACAGATTGAGATAATATGAGAAAACATTGATTTGCTTCTAAAAGAAACTCATAGTTATAAAAATGCAGTACTGGCTGGAGGCATTCATGATCAGACCCTCTGGAATTTTATCTTGTAGTGATAAGCTATATACTACTTTGAGAGATGTTTTTCGTTCAACACCATCAGCTCAGCCAGTGCTGCCACAGGCTACACTGATGAGTGGAAGCACTAGTGTCAGCCCAATATGAATTCTAAGAACGTCTAAATTAACAGAAACATTGTTTATTTGTGTCAAAATCCACTCCCCCTGCAGAATTTATTATTAATGTTATTTCATGTATACAAAGATGGCATTTGACATTATCTGAAACCAACATGGATAAATCTTGGTCACAACAAGATCACGTGATGTCCCGCGTACATGTAAAATGAGGCAATATTTCTCTTTTTCCCAGAAAAACAGTTCTACTTTTAATATTCCACAAATTCATTAAACTATTTGTCATTTACAATCCTTGATCTAATATTGTTTTGTTCTGGTGAATGATGGCAATGGGTTGATAACGCGCAACTTATATTTTTCCACTCTGGTCATTAAATTCATATTTTCTGATAAGAGCATGTACCAAAATGAGATTAAAACTTACCCATCAACATTTTTAAGCAAGCATATTTTTACAGTAGGCCTATCAATAATATTTCTCTTATAAAAAGAGATATGTGACTGCTGCTAAAATAGGTGTTTCATTTACAGTTTAAAATAAAATCATAATTTTGGTATTATTTGTCATAACTTTAGGTACATATTTTTTACATTTATATTCTTTGAAATAAACATACTTTATGACAATACTAGTAGTTAGTACTAGTAGTATACTGGTAGGCATAAATGTATACATACATAAATATATTTATTAAATTGTTTTTAAATATTTTAAAAATATAGTTTGAGCACTTTTTGGATGGAAATAAAAAAATAATTAAACTGCAGGAAACCAACTCATTTGGTTTACTATTTTATTTTTTAAAACCCTACAAATTTAGATTATAAGTCAAGTTAGATTCTAAAATAAAAACCGTCATTGTCATACAATAGCAATGTTTTAATCACACGCTGGGAAAATAGAGAAATTAAGAGTAAGGTAAAGTAATTAGGGTACATATAATTTTTTAATACAAAGAAAGCAAATAAATTAATTTAAACAATTTTGTTAGAATGTCTATTTAGATACAAAACTGTATAATGACATATAAATATATTTATTACTAGCTGTTTCCCACGGCTTCGCACGCTTTTCGTAAGCTTTGCCCGTGTATGTGTACTTGTTTCAAGTGACTCATATTATTTCCAACACCGACGTACAGTTTGCCTTGAGAAAACAAAAATACTTGCCTATTTTTTTAAACCTTTTACTGATGGAAAATAACACTGTTCTTGGAAATTGTAAAAAAGATATCAAATCACGTTTATCAAAAATTTGACATTTGTGACACGTTGTAAATGTCAAAAAATGTTTGTTTACATAGAAACGTCAAAAATATTTATGTTTACTTAGTTACTGTCAAAAATAACAACAATTTTTTGTCGCATTATATATGTTTACAAAGAACAGCTGATTAAAAATTTGAAAAGACTCTTTCACTTAATAACATATGTTTGCTGCAATGCATTTCTTACGGGTATTTCTGTAACCAGTGGGGCGGAATCCTGAATCGGGAAAGGGATAAAAAGTATCCTATAACCTTCTACAGATCAAGACGAACAAATTTTAAAAAAAAATTAGGCGAATCCGTCCAGCCGTTTGTGAGTGATGCTGTTACACACGAACAGTTTCATTTTTATATATATAGAAAAATAGAAATTTATTAGTAAATAAATGACATCAGCATGAAGCAGGCTTTTAATAGATAAAAATAAACAAACAATAAGTCACCAGCAGTCTGCTTTGTAAACAAGCTGATGTAATGCATTCCCGTGGAAAATAATGTTACTAACAAAACAATAAGCACCAAATTATACAAAACTATGAAAACATTAATTACGTAAAATTAAAGAGTCTGTACTCTTCATATTAAATAAATATTACAGTTTGTATAAATTGTAGGACCTTATTACAAGACACTACAATGGCATGATGTATCAGACTTTCGTTTTCCCAAAAGCCATTGGGGCTGACAGATTGGTCAAGCTGTTCTCAAGAGAAAAATGCTAAGAATAAGGTATCAGCCGGCTACAGTACGATAAGCCAACAACCGAATGATCAATAATATTAATCATCGATATTCATGAGTAAAGAATCCTCGCTATATCTACTTAGGCCAAATTACGTTATATTTCAATTACATTGTATTTCAAATTACAGTATAAAAAGTAATAATGTTACAGTGAATAAAAACTAATCTAGGATACGTGTATTATAAAATGTAACAAACAAAACTGTAGGTATTTAATTACTTTACTATGTTGAAGAATAACACATGAATGTTTTTCACATGAAGTGATCAATTTTACTATCTAGCGCTAAAATGCGTCACAAGTGCGTTCAGTGGCCTAGGCCTCAGCACTTTGACGACTGTTGCCGGTTCTCGCTTCTCAACTCAGCTTGAATACAGAGTTGTGTTTCGTTTCTCAGATGTGGCGAAATGGTGAAACTATTTAAAACTTTTCCTTATCTCACTAATGATGTCAACAATTTATACAGAAATGAACGGATGCATTTAAAAAATAGGAATTGATTTTAGGTTTTAGCTACATCACAAGCAGCAAGGGGTGGTACGCATCCAACGGTATGGTTTGTTAAATAATGAGCATGAAAGGGAATAAAATTTGCCGCTTTATCATATCAGACCACTTACTATTAATCAGTCCGTAGGAGTGAGAATTGCGCAAACATACGGCAACTCATAGCAATCCATCCTATCACGATTTGGAGCGGTTTCACACAGGCTACAAAATGCCAACAGAACACAGATAAAAGCCATTTGCTGAGGCGACGTAGTAGATATGAATGAGCATTGGAAGGATTCAGAGGGCTGCCAGTGAATCGTTGATAGAGGCGGATGTAATATTAATGCTGGTGTGTTCTACGTAGGATTGTTTGTAGAATAAATAATGAACAATCCAACTATCTTAGACATGAAAATTATTAGTTTTTATATTATTTTTATACAAGCACAAAATGTTAGATATTATAACTGATAATACAACACTAAAATGTAGAAAACTATGAAATAAAAAATGACGTATTTTTAAAAGTAAAAACAATAAATTAATTACTCCCGCAGTCAAGTAGACTTGTAATCCCATTAAAATTGTAAACTAACAATGTATAACGTGAATGTTAAACCAACAAATACTTATAAAAACCAAAAAGGTAGGGCTCATAGTTGATGATAATTTATTATTTATGTAGGCTATATATATTATTTTCTTTCTTATGTCCCAAGTAAGTATTTTAATATCAATAACATTTATTATTTTTAATTTTTAGTACGTATTATTTATATTGAAATATGTAATTAAATTACAGATTAAATGCAAGGGAAATCAATTTACTCTTATACTCAATTAAAATAAGTAGTTGGGTTTTAGTATCAATTTACTTATGTATATGTTAAGCTAGGATAAAGCAAGAAGTTATTTTTCTTTAATAATTTTTTAAAGCAAACCCAACATTTTATCATGCCAAATTTGTATTGAGATGTAGGTGTAATTTTGACATGCTCCTCTTAGTAAAATAACCAAATCATATATATATATATATATATATATATATATATATATATATATATGCACTTTTCTTGTCATGCTAAAACTACTAGCACTGGTAAGAAAATCTGGTATAAAGTACTATAATTGTAAAATATATAACGTTACTAAATTGTCAGGTAAACAATTATTCGTAAATATGGGTATATTTATAAGTTGATCTGATTTTAAGAAATAAAAACAAACAAATAAAAACAATTTGATTTTTAAATAAATAAATTCTAAATAATAAATTGATTTAGTTGTTAGTCAACAGATATCGTATGAAATATAGCAAATAAAAAACTATAAAATAGTTACATCATAGTAGGCTAATGTTTTTTACTTAATTGAGCATCTATTGACTACTCTCCAACCGAATCCACCGAGATCCATATTTCAAAAAGATTAGCACGCCCAAGAGGTCCCCCGATCTGGCACGCCCACAAGGTCCGGCGATCCCTGCGACAACTGGTACCCAGTGTAAACCGTTCAATATTACCTCAAACACTACTACGTTTCTGGGACTGCAACACACTGATATTTGCTGCGATATTGTAGTAGTGACAGTTGTTTAAGATCGTCGCTCCTGCACACAGTGGTCAGCCAACTAGTGGGTACTCGAGTAAACTGCTCAATTCAACCCACTTTGTACACCAGTAATTGTGCCAAGACCAATCACCACAGGTTGTTGTGATTAGGCTTGCGCGATTCTCGCTCACGTGTGAACCAGGCCTTACGACAATGTCATGGCGATGACTCATGTTGATTCATGTAATCGCAAGGGATTTTCAAGGTCTGTACATTAAATTCACAGCTTAGGCCTATTTAGTTTTTTCACAGTTAATGAAATTCACAGCTTACTCACGGTTTTTACGCACGGGTGGTGACCCTGTAGTGGTAACAAAATTAAACAAATCTTTACAAGCGCTTACTTGATCTGAACTTGAATTTGGCTATGATCTCGAGGGATGTTTTTCTTTTTTCCCCAGCAGTGTAGGGTGCCACCGAACCATTTCTGATCGGTACTTTCCCAATCTTAGATCACATCCTAAATCTTACGTGATCTGACGTCAGAGAAGTTGGACGATCTGGGACATGATCTGAGGTTAGGAAAATAACCATCAAAAATGGCCCCCAATGTGGGCTTTGGTGACACCTAAAACGGGTTCTAGGAACATAATAACTCAACACCTTATTTTGTATTAGGAATTGACAAACAGAATTTCCCATTTCTAGTGGCTATTACTCAAATACCTTACACATGATTTAACTGTGTTTTTAATTACTTTGGAACAATAATGTCCAGCTGAATTACATTACAGACTTTTAAGATTGTATTATAGTGAAGCATTTTATGTAATAGAAAATAATACAACTTAGTTTGTACCAAGTTTGAGCAGTGTAACAATTACTTAACAGGGTAAACATGTCTGACAGTATTTAAATCATTCTAAATGATGATTCGATATTATTGATCACTCGAGTGTTTGACGCTTATTATTCTGCAGCCTATCAGCCCTTGGGTCCTCAATGGGTTAAGGTGTTGCTAGGCCCCAATGTTACAGATAGCCTGCCAGTATTTCTGTGTGATTTATAAACACCTCATTTACCTGATTTACAATATAACTTTATACTATACCCAGCCTAAATAAAATAGCACTGTTATAGTAAATAAATCAAACATTTACCTCATTGGGCTAATTTGAAGTTTCTCCAGACTTGATGGCAAATTTTCCTCTGAATTTTCCATTTTAAATTATGAGCCTTTGATATAAAAGAAAGCCTTTACCATTTGATGTATGACAGCAACATAAATGATGATCCTGAAAAATCAAGATAACTGTCAAAAACAGAAAAACATTAAAATTATTCAGAGATTGCCTTCAAACAGACTACATTAATAGCTTGATTGTGACCTTGTATTTATCATAACCTTGTCCACACCATAATTACCAATAGGAAGTAAACTTACCAAGGGCAGTGATATTTATACAAAGTTGTATGATATGTTTGATATAAACCAGTTTCCAAAAATGTATGAAAATAACTCCTTACTTATAAGACTGAACAACGCACGCAAATGTAAACACAAAACATCAACACCATATGAATAAAATAATCATAGTCATTCATCCATAGAGGAAGATGAGTATTAACGAAACATCATCAAGGAGTTCAGAGTTGTTACTTATATATTACTTATAACAAATTTGAAAAGTGCGAGTTTATAGACAGTACAGTTAATTTCCTTCAGAAACAATACAATTAAAGAATAATAAGAAATTAAACTTTATAAACTAGTCATTTCTTAAGTGCAACATCATTTTTAAGATATTACTTTACTTACCTATGCACACATTTTAAATTGTACAAAAGTATTTTAGCCGGACTGAGATTAAGTGCTGCTAGTAAATTAAAAAAATTGAGTGCATTATAAGTTATTAAGGTAATTCTAAGCAATATATGGGTCAACCTCGATTTTTCTCATATTACAATATAATGTTCCAATAGTCAATTAGAAAAGGAAATGACTAGAATTTATTGCCGGAAAGCAGTTATAGGGAGCAGGCAACCGCCAGACGGTCATATATTGCTTAGAGTTACCTATTAGTGATCAGGGGCACTGACGTGATCTGGGCTTCAAATTTGGAACTACTTGAGTTAATTTTTTTTCTAAAAGAGCAAGCAGCTGAAGCGCTGCGCAGCGGGCAGGCATCGTGCGTGATCCTTTTTTTTATTAAAAATTTCTGATAAATTGTTATTACATATTACAATATAATGTAGGTAATGTATGTAAAACAATTTTAAACACATAATTACATGCTGGAAAGCAAAGTAAACCAATATAATCCGCCTAATACAAAATCTCCGTAAAAATCTGGTAAAGGAATCTGTGTCATTCCTTTGGCCTGAATCAATTCAGTATATACGAAGATCACGCACGATGCTTGCCCGCTGCGCAGCGCTTCGCGCTGCTTGCTCTTTTACAAAAAAAATTAACTCGAGTAGTTCCAAATTTGAAGCCCAGATCACGTCAGTGCCCCTGATCACTAATAGGTAATTCTCGCGGTTGTCTGCTCCCTATAACTGCTTTCCAGCAAGAAATTCTAGTCATTTCCTTTTCTAATTGAGTATTGGAACATTATATTGTAATATGAGTTGCCTGCTCCCTATAACTGCTTTCCGGCAAGAAATTCTAGTCATTTCCTTTTCTAATTGACTACTGGAACATTATATTGTAATATGGGAAAAATCGAGGTTGACCCATATATTGCTTAGAATTACCGTTATTAATTTTAAAACACCACTTTAATTAAGAATGTACATGCTGTAATATACGTTTCTTTCATTAATTTATGCAACTTAAAAATACCCAAATAGTTGTGTATTAGCAACAAGGGGCGCGTTTAATGTACAAATGCAAAAATATGAAGGAATATTTTAAGACGACGTTCTGAAAAGTATTCTTCGTTTTTGACGGAAAACAACTTATACGATGCAAAAGTGACACTATGACCCTTGTCCGATGGTTTACGTGAAATTAAATTTTATTCGTTTTACGTAAACGGCACACCATTGTACAAATATATTGATTTTACGTTTTAGTAGCTTCTTAGAATTCAGGACTCTTTCACGCATTTGAAGTCGAGAATATATTCTTTTAGTAGCAGTGTTACGAGGCAAAATTCAGGAATTTTTATATTGAATGCTATAAAAAAGCCAGGTTATATTCTAACTATCTTAAGTCTTAAAAAATTACTCAGTCTAAATCAAATATTGTATTGCCAGAAACATAATATAATATATAGCAATCAATATAAAACAGTCTCATAGCATTGAAATCTCAGTCAAAAATATAATTTTATCTATCATACTTCTTCCATTCACGCTAAATTCCCCACTTCCAATACTAGTTGTCAGTCTAATAATTGTGCGTTCACCCAGTGGTATACCATAAACTCGTTAGCACTGTCGTTGTTAAGTCGCTAACGTATTATTAATTGAGACATAGGTAACGCTATCTCACTATCGTTGCTTATATGTTACTATATATATGTAAATTCTCACTATCTTTGTTGGCAGCCTGGGCCTTGTAAATGAATCTTATAAAGTGCAATACGTCTTTCACATTTTTTATTATTTATTTTTAACCATAACAATAGCGTGCAAAATGTAACATGTAATTTAATTAAAAACAACCTATCAATTCAACAAAGATTTCAGCAAATATTTGAAAATTATGGGGCCCTTGTAAGGCGCCATTAAAAATCCACTGGGAGAAGAACTTCGAGCACTGTATGGCACAAGGTAAGTTCAATGTGTATGTGGCAGTGAGTGGGTATTAAATTGTTTATTATTAAATGCGCGCGCGCGCGCGTGTGTGTGTGTGTGTGTGTGTGTGTGTGTGTGTGTGTGTGTGTGTGTGTGTGTGTGTGTGTGTGTGTGTGTGTGTGTGTGTGTTTGTGTGTGTGTGTGTTTGAGCGCTCGTTAATATATGGTTACAAAAACTGGCAACTCAATATAGCAAAATTTTCAGCAGAGGCAAAAAATCGTTTATACTACTATTATTTATATGAGTTATTTACAGTCAAACTATGAAGATGACCGTGTTTATTACCAATGTATTAATATGGCCGACTTTATCTCCAATATATGTCTGGCAGTGACGTCGCCACTGACAGTTATCGAATTTTGGTTTCTTGGTCAAAACTATTTCACTTGTGAAATCCTAAAATGAAGCTTATATGGATGTGTAATGTTTACTTTAGCTTCTGGCTTCCAGTCTTCATTGCTCCAATCTTTTCCAATAAGTTTGACTGTCTCATGCTTCTTAAATGTTATATGGTACTCTTCAAGCTGCAAAATTGTATTTTTTTCTCAACACTTCTTTCGATTGAATCAAATATTCGATAACTTGACGTGTACGAATGCCCTAAGGCAGTCAACACAAGTTCAACCTTTTGGACAGAAGTTTTAGTTATATATCAAGCTATACATATTATGTTTCTTTTAGCCAAGCGATGCACATTGTTAGCAAGGTGCTGTTTTTCTTATGGAATGGACAATCATCGTCCACAAACTGTAGTGTCTTTACTTTCAAAATATCCAGATTTAGATCTACATTCAAGTTTGTCAAATACTGTAGAGGTAGTACTTTATTTATCATAAGCAGAAAGTTTGTAGTAAGCAAACAAAAGATGCGGGTATACACGTTTTCTAAACTACAGTCGATACTAATGTAAGATTACGCGACAGAGTAGTGCCTTTTGATTGGTCTTTGGTGGAGATGACTGGCTGTATAACCATACGTATCTTTAATTGCGATTTTTTACTCGCTTTTGACTGTTTATGTCTCCAAACAACACCTACTGAGTAAAACCAATAAATATCAAATATAAAACTTAATTATAAACATATTATTAGCAATATGTACCATTATACCAGTATTAGTATTCATAAATGCTATTATAAGATGACTTGCTGTTTTCATAAATACTATTGTAATACTTATAGTACAAAGTTGATTTAGGGTATAAGTGATTTAATATGTAACCAAAGATAAGGTTAATACATTTCGTTGATAGTGATTTGTCTGGTTAACAAGTTGGTAAAAATGTATTGAGATTGCATATATTTTGTTAAACTTTCTCGTACTTGTTTTATAAACGTAGCAATACTTATAATACAATAATATTTATAATAGCTTAAATAAGACAGAACACTTTTGCAATATATGTTACATCTTAACACGATTCAAACCTGATTATTTTTTAAATAATTTACAAGCATTCTTTAGTATGTTATAAGTTTATTATTGTAAGATTCCTCAGGACCCATATTCCTCAACATCTTGTAAAAATTCTTAATAATTGCAAAATATACAGTTATAAGTACAGTTAGAAGTGTTATATACATATTTTATAGTGTTTAACATTTGACACAAGTTATTAACACATTATTACACAAGAATGTGTCTTTTAACGATGGTTATGTGTAATTCGATGTTTGAATCGCTTTTCTTTAAATATATATTGTAATAATTTAGAGTTCTCGATCTTAAAAAAATACGTGGACATTTAAGTACCTATATCTTTTAGTTTAGAATGTTAGATAAATTACGTCAGATATATATAACGAATTACATAGTGTCGTTTATTTGGCTGATATAGACATTACACGGGTAGTCTGAAACACTCTGTAGGTCAGGGCCCGATTAACCAGTAGGCTAAGTAGGCTGCAGCCTAGGGCGCGAGACCGGTGACGATTTTAGGGGGGCGCTTCGGAGTTCAAGATGAAGTGCTTTTTATATGTAGTAAATAAAATGGTATGGTCTAAAACTTCACTATACATTTTTGTACATTATTTACACATCCACCTAGACCTTAGATTTACTCCATTTACTTAAAAATAACTATTAAGTAGAAAAAGAAATTAATTAATAGCGATTAGTGACAACGCATAGTAATTATCGTAACGGTAGGGAAACTAAAAGGGAAATTTTGCTTCGCGCGAGGGGCGCCGCCGGCCGCCGCCCTTCGCCGTTTGCAACACTGACGCTCTCTGACAGATAGAGACAGAGTGTAGCTGCAGCTGCAGTCAGTCGTCTCCTCGTCTGCACTGTTTGTTTTAGGCCTATGGCCTATGAATTATTTGGACTTTCGTTGTGATTAATTGGTGTCATTGCTCGTTATTATAAACACTGACATTTATTCGTAAGTCGAGTAGAGTGTTTGATACTGAAATATTAGAAGAAGCAGTGGTTTGCTTGTTTTACATATGTAGGCTACATTATGAGTAAAAAACCAAGTGGTTCCGAATACCGTAAACGGGCCCGGGAGCGCAACGAACGGGAAAGTGCTCTTCTAAATAAAATTCATAGACTAGACGATTTTTTCAATAAACCCGAAACTCCCAGTTGTTCTGCTGAGACATTGCCGGTCGTCACGGGAACTGAACGAAACGTTGTGAGTGAGGACAGCGGTGTTATAGTGGAAGTGGAAGTGATTCAGCAGCCTGCCAGTGCCACTGCTACCGATGTCTCAGACACCACAACGGAAATTGCACCTGTACACGTCCCTTCACCACCATCAACCGAGCAAATAGCAGATTTGGGACATCAGTTGCAAGATTGTGTACCAGCAAATAAAGAGGTAACCGATTCAAAAAATCTTGATGATCCCGCTTTATGGCTGGTAAATGAGGCATTGCGTGAATACTTTGCAGTGCACAGCATCAATCAAAATGACAGTGGGGATTTTTCCCAATCAAAGCGGCAGTATTCTGACCAAAACCGTTATTTGAACAAAGCTTGTTTTTTTCAAAAAACTTGTAAATGGAGAGATTGTAAAAAGAACTCATTTAGTTTATTCCAAATCAACTGGCTATGTATACTGTGCTCCTTGTAAGCTCTATGGGGGGACGACTGCCTTAGCTACATGCGGCTTTAATGATTGGAAAAATTCACACAAAATTCAAGAACATGATAATAGTCTAGAGCACAGAGAATGTGTGAACAAATATTTGACCCGGATGAATGCACCTCAGAGAGTTGATGCAAAACTACTTGAGCAGCATCAAGTAGAAGTGAAGTATTGGAGAGATGTATTGTCAAGAGTTGTTGAAGTAGTTAAGTATTTAACTTCTCGAGGGCTTCCGTTTTATGTTGAAAATGAAATTTTGGGGTCAACCAGTAATGGTAATTTCCTTGGCTGTATCGAGCTTTTGTGCAAGTTTGATCCTTTCATGGCTGACCATGTTGCTCGTTTCGGAAATAAAGGTAAAGGAGTGCCCTCATACTTATCTTCCACGATCGTTAACGAGTTTATTACTCTGTTAGCTGACAATGTTAAATCCAAAATCGCGTCAGATATCAAGAATTCTAAGTATTTTTCGATTATTGTCGACTCTACTCCAGATGTTTCCAACGTGGATCAATTGACTTTTGTCATTCGTTTTGTAGCACCTGACGGGTCACCTAATGAGCGGTTCATAACGTTCATCCCAAATTGTGGCCATAAAGGGGAAGATATGGAGAAGGCTGTGATAAATACTCTTGAAAGTTTGAACTTAAATATCAGTGACTGTAGAGGTCAGAGTTACGACAATGCAAGTAACATGTCTGGGTGTTACAAGGGGCTTCAAAATCGAATCAAAGAGCAAAATCCTCTTGCTCACTACGTTCCTTGCGCAGCTCATTCGTTACAGCTAGTAGGTTCGACCGCTGCAGAAAGTAGTAGTAGTTCTGTTGAATATTTTGCCCTGGCACAGCAAATGTACAACTTTTTCCATTCATCTACACACAGATGGGAAATTATCTTGTCGCAATATGACAAAGAATGTTTGACAGTCAAGACCCTTTCGAAAACTCGCTGGAGTGCAAGAGCAGATGCCAGTAAAGCCATGCACAAGTCATATAAACAAATAATCGCAGCGTTACAAGACATCACTTCAAACGAAGAAAATAAAAAAGACGTACGACTTGAAGCCAAACAACTGATAGAGCAGCTCCAGTCTTTGGAAATGACCATGATGATTTGTTTTTGGAATAAAGTACTCATGAAGTTTCATGACATCAGTGTACGACTTCAATCTGAAGATGGAGACTTAGATCAGACAGCACTTTCGTACGAGCTCCTAGAGTCTTTTCTAAGTTCATTAAGAAATGAGGAGCAATTTTCTAACTTTGAAAGTGAGGCAAAGCTTATGTGCAATTCTCAAGAGTACAAACAAGACAATACAAGGAAAAAGAAACCAAAAATCCCTTTTGGAGAAAGCAAAGAGGGGCACACTGAGTTTGATGGGCGGAAATCATTCCTGATAAATTGTTACTACAAAGCAATTGATACACTCCTAGGGCAACTAACAAGGAGAAAATCAATTTATGTCACACTACGAGACTCCTTCAACTTTTTATGGAATTTGAATAAAACTGAGAGTTCAATCTTGAAGGAAAAGGCAACAAAGTTAATGAATGAATATTCAACAGACCTAGATGATTCATTTCCAGATGAGTGTTTGTATCTTCAAAAATTTTTAAAAGATGATAATACATTCTATGAAGAGGAAAATGTACTGTCAGACAGAATGGAGGAAAAGAAGAAAGTCAAACCGACCGGGACTAAAGCCTACAGGCTATTGAAACATGTAAAACCCCTAAAACTTGAATCTCTTTTTCCGAACGTGGAAGTGGCATTGCGGATCTTCTTGAGCATGGCGGTGTCTAATTGCAGCGGAGAAAGATCCTTTTCTGCTCTTACTCGAGTCAAGAATTATTTGAGGTCGACTCTACGGCAATAAAAACTCCAGGCACTCGCTCTCTTATTTATAGAAAGTGACTATGTACAGCTCGTTCCGTTTGATGACTTGATCGATGCGTTTGCCTCATCAAAAGCACGGAAGAAAGACTTTGTTTAATCAGGGAATATATCGTCATGAGAAAATAAAAAGTTCTTTTGTTAACAGTAGACCTAATAATTTTATAGTTCTAGCTCATTGTTTGTTATTGTGATTAAATGTTCAAGTCACCAAGTTGTATACCAAAGTCTAATGTCATTTCTATGTAACATAATGTACTTGAATAAACCAGAGAAAGTTGATGACCAATTTGACCATGTTCATTGATTTATTATAAATCCTTTTCAGTTATTTACAGTTAAAACGCTAATTAAACAGGCTATACGTAGCTACTAAGCTTTCTTATTAAAATGGACAACAATAAAATCTCCATTATTATGGCAGCATTTATACTGAAGTAAGAGATAAAATTCACATAATTTTAACAGCCTTAAAATTACAGTATGCATTTTAAGTTATTTTGAAAAAAATAAGCCTACAGATTTTTTGAAAGTAACATTACAAAGTGCTGAACTTTGAATTTTGTGACTATTTAATGATAGTAATCTACAAAAAATGTATAAGAATTAAAAACTCATGTAAGGTTTGGCTGTAGCTAGGACACATTTTTGTATGTCCTACAAAACCAGTGGTAAATAAGAACCCTTGATTCTCTTTAAAGAATGTTACCTACAAGTCTACAACAATAGACCATATTCCATTTTAAAGATACAAATAAATGCTCAGCAGTAAGCATCCTTTCCCTTTGCAAGTTTGCACTTTCTATAATTTTGCTGTTTTTGTTCGTTTGTTTGTGTGTTTTTAGGAAATGACAGCAAACAGCATAGTTCTTTTAACCGTTGAATTTGAACATATTACATAGCAGTTTATACATACATGTATCATTAGACCTTTGAACAATAATTAAAGTTTATAGTTAGTTGCTGAATGTTGTTCTTTTCCTAAAGTTTAATACACTAAATGGTCTCTCTCTGTAATGGTCTTTAAATTTAAGTAAGTTGAAATTTTATTACAAAAATATAATATGGCCGCTATACAGCAGAACACTTTTTATTATTGAAAATTGACAGAGGGAATCCGGCCGGAAACCGTTGGTGGGGGGGCGCGAAGTACAAGATAGCCTACGGGCGCCAAAAACCTTAATCGGGCCCTGCTGTAGGTAAATTCAACTCTGAATCAATTTTCAGCGCTAGGCTTTCAAAAATTAGTTTTCGGTGAAATGTAAATTACACTAAAATTATACACTTCAAGACTCAACTATACACATTGGATGGATGATGCAGCTCCATTTATGGGACTTAGGTAAGGGAAATTTCATAAGCATGTTCCAGTACAAGTTTACTCTTATTTGATATTTTTCAAAAGGAAAATGCTCAATACGTTCAACACTATGAATGAAAAATAATTGACTGAGGGTTAACAAAGCCTATTACTGAGGAGGGGCTGGCAAAATGTCGCTTCTGTTAGTCTATCCGCAGGATATGAATAGAACAAGGATATAGAAATACTCCAGAATGTAGAACAAATTTAGCTACAAACTTTAAATTTGGTATGCAAATAATTCTACATGGGTAAGTTTGACGATGGTGCATATCCTTCCATAGAAAGTCCCTCATTCTATTCTTAGCAAAGTCTGTTAATCGACAAATGATCTGACGTTCTCCTACTTGTTACTTTAATCCATAGTTCATACATTTTCAGTTTTAAAAATATTCTGCTTTGAGAACAAAACATTTTCATTGTTTATTTCTGTCTAATGCTATTATAAGACAAGCAATCTATGATATAGTTACGGTAGGTTTGGCGACACGGCTGAGTGGGTGGCTTGTGACGTTTGTGATTATTCGCAATAACAAACTTTACTTACCTATTGAAATTCTGGCTTCAAATGTTGGATGCGTTTAGGTCTTACAATTCGTATTACACATGAAGGACCCAGATTTCGAGGCTTTTTCGGAAGGACCATCACACATATAATTATATTTATAAGAAGAGAGAAATTGAGCATATTACTGTCCAGGTTAAGTTACTGCTGTATAGTACGGGAAGATATGAGAGAGCTGGGTGCGGTATGCAGGAATAGGGGGAACTTCTCAAAGTGGGATGTATAAAATAAGAGGAACCTTTGTTTAAGTAATACGTTCATTGATTTTTAGTCCAAGTTTTGGTTTTCATTTTCTAAACACCGTGTATCTTAAATACATACAGTATTATTAAGACTGAGAACTGTAGCATCAGTGTGTATGCCACGGTCAAACAGAACCAATTTGAGAATCACAACTATTTTGGAAGCAGTTTGTAAATGTGAGCATTTTTCAATGGACTGGGGTATAACCACTTTTTCCGACAGTCAAGCAACAATCCAAAACATTGAATTCTCCCATTATGAGTTTTAATGTATTGTGCATATCAAATGTTAGCAGACTCTCAGCGATGAACGATGTGTGTAGAGGGCAGAAATAACTTTGACAATAATACAAGGAAAAGTACAATATAATAATCGTATACAATGTTGTATTTATCTCGAACAACGCATGGTTACATCAGTGTCTGCGAGTAGACTTAAACTGGTCACAGAAGGGAAGCCGCTGTTTGAGCCGGAAGTCTCGGAACGGCAGCAGTCTCTCATAGCCTAACTTGCCGTACTCCCCTTGATATTCGGAATGCCCTGTGTAGTAGTAAGCTGGCCTACAATAGCCCAATACTGTAAAATAAAAGAAATGTGATTATAAACAATATATTAAAAGAGAAGGATTGTATCCCTCTCTAATGTTTTATGTTATAGGCAGGGTGCTGTATATTGTTGACATCTTCAAGTATTCACCTTGATTGTATTATTTTTGTTTGCTTTTAATATGATCCATTTTTAACTCTATTCTGGGAGAAGACTGGCAAAAACTTTGATCAAGAACAATCTTTAGAAAGTTATCTTCAGGGAACTGTTTTTGCAAATTGAGGCTATCTCCTTGTAAATACTCAGACTAATTCTTTACGTAATTAATAGTCAGCATATTTTGTTTTTTCAAACTTTCAAATAAACTCTATCTTTATCATTATACTTGCAAACTTAATATTTCGTCTGGTGATGATCCATTGTTCATCAAAGTAGAAACAGTTTAATTAAATTGCTTCCTTGTGAATTTGAAGAGAGTTTGGGGATGGAAGAACAATGGTAGTTTTGTTGACCCAATAACTATTAACTTTTCAAGAGATGCCAAAGAAATAACAGTTAAACACAACACGTAATAATCTATATCTCATGAATAGTTAGGCCTATTTATTTGTACAGTAAAATAATTACCTCTCCTAGCAGTAGGCAGGGGTTGAAGAACTTTCCGAGTTTTCTCGCTATACATATTGTCTGCAACGTCTAAGAGCGTGTCCTGGTGCATGGAATCTTGGCCATCTTTACTGCTCACTTTGTTTTTTACTAAAAGCATTACGCAAAATGAAGAAAATTAATTATTTCTTATAATATTAATTATAGAAATTCTTTAGTTAAAAATACGTAGCATATTTTTATGATAATCTCATAATTCCTAACAAGTAATATACCTTTGTAGTACAGTTACGCCATAAAAACTTTAGACTAGCTTATAGTAGAATATACATTGTTAAAAGCAAATAATTTATTAAAACTGTTAAAAACTATTCAAACACAATAGATATTTTGTTGATTTAAATTTGTGAAGGGCATGTATTGTATTTTTGTTTTATATTATATAGAAAATATGATAGGGAAACAAGATTTTACATTATATCTTACATTACATTGGTGTGTTGAAGTGGAAAATTTTAAATACATACAATGATTTGTTAAAGAGCTTATGATTAATGTTGGAAATGTTTTTGAATCGTTAACTATTATTTTGTTGTCTCTTTATTAAATACATCAAACTGCTAATTTATAAGTGCATAAGACAAATAGATTACGGTATTTTTAAAGTTCAATACTGTTAACATGAATACAATTCTATATAAATTATACCGATATATGATAAATATCTTGTCTATTACATATATTATAATATATTATCCTTACTAGAGACAAACTATAAATTGTAATAGCAGGTAGTGCAACATTAAGCTTTTGAAATATAAAAATATGCAATTTTTAATTTATTGCTCTTATAAGACTAATCAGACTCGTATATAGTTTGGGTTTTAATGTCTAATTTTAAAATAACTTTAAAATCTTATTATTTTTTCAACAAAACCTAAAATATACGAAGTGAAACTAGGAATTGCCTAAATAAGAAAAAATGTTTGGTAGTTTGTTTTAAATATAAAGAAATTACTTTTTAATGTATAATTTTAATCCTCTGAATTAATTTCCATGTTATTTGTGTTTATTTTAAGGTAAAGATTCACTCTTTCAATAGTTTTTAATTCAATTTTAACAAGCAGCTTACCATAATTGTGTTTTTTATTTTTAAAAAATGAAACGAATCAGATCACCAATCAGTGAGAACTCTGTGACTGTTACAAGAGAAGAACGTGTGTGATGATTTGTTTGAAATGTCGAGTGAAGTAAAACTTTACAAAATTAACAAAACTAGCAAAAATCAGTTTTAAATGTAAAATGTTCAACATGTGTTATTCAATGTCAATATTCTTATTTTTGATAGGCATAATTATTTTTTTAATTAAATAAGTTTTGAGTTAAATATGCGTATATATATATATAGTTTATTAATTATAGAAAATCGTAAAATATTGCAACTTAACTTTTTCTATACAAACGAGTGTAAAAAGTTTATTTTTCAATATAGTTCAGTGACTTGTTTAAGTTATACACCATAATACCTATTGGTGAGAACTAACAAATGGGTAACATCATCTATTATATAAGGAATTTTTTACCATGCATTCATTGGAGCAAAAAACTGTATTAATTAATTATTTAGTCATTATTTATTATTAATATAAAAATGTTATTAATGCATGCACAATAAAATAGTTTCAGAACTAGTTAGAAATATATTAAATCAGGAAATATGTTTTTTTTTTCGAGTGCTTCAGTTTAAATTTAACAGTTATAGCATTTAATGTAAAAAAGTAGTTTGGCCTGGCTCTTACATACTGCATAGGGAATATACCTTGGCACTTTTTGCAAAGTAACCTGTAAATTGTATGGCACTGAAAGCTTTTTATATAATACTATATAGCTGATTCCCGCGGCTTCGCACGCTCTACGTAAGCTTTGCCCGTGTATGTGCACTTCTGGTACGAGTCAATTAGATTTCCAACGCCGATGTAGAGTTTGCCTTGTTGCCACGACCAAGAAAGTGTATATTTATAGCTATTGTACACGTACCTTTACTTTATTATAAAGTAGTCTAACGCTCAAGCTTTAAGTTCAGCCAGAAATTTATCTTAAAGAGAAATTTCCCATCATAACTTGGCGCCTTCAAATAGTATTTGGTTATTTAATTTACATAACTGTCAGGTAATTGCAGTTAATAATGTGCAGGCGCTTTAAATTCTATTATCTTTTGCAGCGTCACTTGGTGGCGAGTTACATCAATGGGCATAGCATATAAACCTTCTCTGTGGAAAAATACATATACATACAAATTTTCATAATGATCGTTCAAATAGTTCACGATTCCATAAAGGACAAACACACAAAAATTCATTTATACACACACACACACACACACACACACACACACACACACACACACACACACACACACACACACACACACACACACACACACATATATATATATATATATATATATATATATATATATATATATATATATATATATATAGATTGTCTTATTATTATATTTGGTTCAATATTAAAGATTTGAGGAGAATATAGTTAAAAAATGTTACCCAATTTGTAACATCTGATACTTATTATTGCTTGTTGGCAAGGATTTGTTAAATACTTATATCTCAACTTATACTAAATATATTTTTTAATGAACTTTAATATTAGTATTACATTTTATCATTATACCACATTATTAAGTAATAGCAAACAATGATTATAAAGAGCGTCAATTAAACTTTTTATTAAGTCTTGCTATACTAAGCTTAACTTTATTACAAAAGTAATATTGTTAATTTTAAAGTTTACCTTTTAAATTTTTATATAATTTTAAACAAGCACAAACCTTTCACACATTAGCTAAATATGAAGTCTACAATGGCTATTATTTTAATTTCAAACACATTACTCATTCCAATTGTCAAAGTTTATAATGTTGAAAGCATTAGATTATTTTCCTTTTAATTCGTTTAGATGTTTAACATTTGTTTTAAATTTAACAAGCCAATATTAAGGACTAATATAATAAATGACGCACAGGGTTATTTAACAGTGAAGAATTCGCCTACACCACACTATTAGTAATTATGTGAATGACATTCTCATCGGGCTTCGATGTTTTTACATACTCTAACATAGGCGATTTTTACTGTCTTTTAGACAAAAAATTTGTTATTTAAAATTGAAATACTAATGCAATTTTTATTTGTAATCTAAATCATAGAATACTCACGGTTTTCACAATGGTAAACATAGTATGTAGTTTTCATTCTCTGAGCATAAAGATTTCGTATTATCTCAAGTTGTTCATCCCATGGCAGTTCCTGGATTAAAACACGGTGATGTTTAATAATAATGATGTAGGCTCAGGCAAGATGAAACAAATTCAAAACAGAATTTTCAGGATTAAATTTTAAAATAACTACAGATCATGCAGGTCATATACAGATGCAAAATCTTAATTATCCATTTTATCTCCATTATTAATGAATTACTCTTCGTTAACAAAAAATCAGCATATTCACCATATATTACAGTGCATTTACAACTGATTGGCTAAGGCATAGCAATCTACATTATCAAAATCATAATCTTTCATGATACGAATGAGGAGCTATTCTTGAATTGTATAATCATCTTAAGCACGAAAACCTAGAGCAATCATGTATTAAATTCAGGAGGGCCCTAAAACGTTAATCATTGTGATACAATATTTAGCATAGTATTACTATTCCGTCTTTCGTAATAGTCACATTTATTATCATCCGTTCCTTGATTTGTTCTTTACGTTCAATCACCGTTTAATACTAAAGTTTAATATCTGTAGTTTACTTGAATCTAATAAGAACATATCTTTAGGTTCTTTGCTACATGTTTCATTTTTCATGTCCATGTATTAACGGGCATCGCGACATCGCCGCCCCCTCCCTAACGTATTACCGCCGTATCGCCGCCCCTCCGTAACTGATAATAGTCGTATCGCTATCCCCTCCTCAGCCAACCATCTGTGATAATATAATAACTAGTCTGAGAAGATATGACATCAAACCTTACAGTATTTTTTTGCCACCGAAACGTTTAAGTTGTGCGGTATATGACGCGAAATGAAAGTGCTTATACAGCTTTTGTGGCATGTGGGCCGCTCTAATAGTGTCGGAGGAGTCCTTTTGGGGTTACAAATCTTGTTTTTAGTTTTTAAAGGACTGTCGGCTCAATCAGTGGCGTAGCGAAGGGGGGGGTCCAGGGGGTCCGGATCCCCCCCGAAATTTTAAGACGTATTAAAAAATAAAGCATGGAGCAGGAGAAAAAAAGGAGAGTTATCATTTACTCTTGTCTACAAACATTAAATTGATTGATTTAATTGATTAAAGTGACCGTTGTTAAAAATATAATTGTCCTTTCGTTTAAATCATAAAGTATCAAACGATACTTTTGGGCTCGGCCTTTCGGATAGTGTAGTGTAATCACGGTATTGCTATAGAGCGCAGTCACGTGACGTCGCAAAGCAACCTAAATTGTAACACGGCGAACATTCGACCTCCAGCGCTCGTTGTGTAAACAACTACTGGAACAACATGAGTGACATTTTCAAAAAGATGGTACAGCGTGCCTTTGGAAGCGCCGGGAAGCCAGCTAAGAGGCCTAGCTCTCCACCTGCCAGCTCGGCGCCTAAGAAGGTCGCTGCTCCAGCAAAGGGCCTTTTTAAAGGCCACAACGTCACCACTGCTACTGTGACATCTGACCAACCTACGGCTTCGGTTTCTACGCCCAGGATACCCTTGCTGTTCCTGGACAGTGTTCCGGACTGGCCTACCCACGCCAAAAAGTTGCAGGAGTTGGCGCGGGACGGCCTGACGACAGCATTCCACGGTTCTCACTATCGCTTGAAAGTGACCACCGTGGAGGACTTCAGGGCAGTTCAGCGGTACCTATGTTCCAAGAAGCTGCCTTTCTACACTCACAACCTTGGGCGTGAAAGATCGCTTAAGGTTGTGATCAGCGGACTGCCCGACACCGATGATGTGGAGCTCTTCGATGTCTTAACTGACGAGGGCTTCGCCGTCGACGAGGTTGCACGACTTCGGACAGCCAGGGGACCTACCAGGAGCTGGCTGATCACGCTGACCAGGGACAGTGAGCGAGAGAATCCTGACACCAAGCGGGCTTGGCAAATCTACAACGTGACAAGCCTGCTCCATGTCAGGGTCTCAGTCACTGTCTACAAGAAGCCGGTCGGCCCGCCGCAGTGCTACCGGTGCCAAGGTTTTGGCCACGGCTCCGGCAACTGCGGCAGGCCGAGAAAATGTGTCCGCTGGGGGGGGGGGAATCATCTGAAGATGAACTGCCCCAAAGTCTCGACGGAGAAGGGTCACTGCTTCAATTGTGGCGGCGATCACAACGCCAACTATCGTGGGTGTCCAGCCTACAAGGAGGTCAGAGCGGCAGCTGTCCAATTAGGCCGCAAGTCCCGGCCTACCAAACCAGCGGCGAGGCGATCAACGGCCCAGCCGCTCAATGATGAGTCACCAGCGGACTCCGTGTCGGAGAGTGAAGCTGAGGACGACATGCCGCAGAAAAAGAAGCGCCGGAGGAAACCCCAGAACCCAGCCAACCGACTTCCTCGCCCGCCGGCATCTGTGGCTGACCTTCCGGTCACACAGAGGCCCAGGGCGACTCCCAGGCAGAAACTAGAGTGGCCACATACACCAGCCACTCTGCCGCGACAAACGGAGGCGCCAGCAGCAGATGCAGCATCAGAACCAGCCGCCCCCGCCCAGCGCAGCCTACAAGCCGTCTTGAAATAGCTGCGCAGCTGACCGCCCTCACCCGGCTCTTCAGTGAAGCTGTGGCCCTCAGTGGCACACCGACCAACTGCTAGACTGCTGCAGGAGCAAATTGTACAGTTGACAGGCAAGTCATTGAGCTCAACTGCTCAGATACTACCCACAGACCAGGAGGAGCGCCCAGAGGCCATCCTAGCGACCCGACTTGGACTTGGACAGTTTAAATTAGCGACCACTTCGTTCAAATTCGTCTTGGGGACGTAAAATGGCTGCTTAGAATTAAGTCACGACGTTTATTTTAGTGTCATTAAACTGTAGACGTGTATATAATTATCGAAAAAAAATATAAAAGATCACTTTCGGTCGGAAAATACAATTTAAAAGCTCTACTGATAAGAAGTTCCGACTACTTTGGATTTCACTGACTGAGGTTATTTGTCTTTGCCTACATTTTCCTTAGTATATTCCGTTTTGTTTTTTTTCTCAATAATTATATATTTATTCGTCGGCGTTGAATTAATACCTAAAATCAATGTCCTAACAAAATTATAAATACCACTTTTACCTCAACCACTCAACCAGTGAAATACAAAATCGTCAAAACTTGAATCTGTAGAGACTTTTTCTTCGGTATTTACCGACCGGAAGTGATTTTTTGTCGATAATTATATAGGTAGTCGAGTACAGTTTAATGATAACAAAAAATCGTCGTCCTAACTCAATCAAAAAACCACGTTTACCTCTATAACCGAAGTCCGAAGTAGTTGACGTTATAATCATTAGAGTTTTTCAGGTGTATTTTATTTCCGACCGAAAGTGATTTTTTTTCCGATAATTATATACTCCTCTACAGTGTAATGATACAAAAAAATCGTCATTATAACTCATTCATAAATACCTCAATCAGTGAAATCCAAAGTAGCCAAACTTCTGATCAGTAGAGTTTTTCCGGTACATTTTCCGACCGTTAGTTTGATCTGTACCCGAGCAACGCTCGAAAATTGCCCTCCTTTTCTAAAGGGTTTCGGCCGTCAGTGGCCCAATGTCCCCGAAGGGGTATTTCATTTTTTCCACAAAATATAGTTGTGTCAATTATATGCTTGAGTGAAGCTCTGTTTTGTTCTTTTTCTTTCTTATCCAGTGAATCCAACGTCACTTTGGAGCCTTATACTCGGCCAGAATCGAACTTCGTAAAGTTTCTGTAGCTATACAAGAAAATTTGTGGTACTAGAGTTGCTGTGAGAGTTGAATTTGCCTATTACATCTTTCCACTTTCTATAAGGCGTAGTTACTAAAGCTCCATATTTTTGGTATTTACCTTTTACCAGTGAACTCATTGGCAAATAACACACAAACGTCCCCCGGATCTTCCAGTTTCGGACCCCCCCCCCCGAACGAAATTTCTGGCTACGCTACTGGGCTCAATAATCCGTGAACAAGGTTTAAAGTGTACTGTAGTATATCTTGGTGATGTGATGGATGATTGGGGAAAACTAGACAGATCAGATCACGATGCTAATTTGAAGAAATTTCTTGAAATACTCCAAGCAAATAAATATAATTTGACCCTGAACCTTTGCTCAGGATTCGATTCATCTCTTTGGCTGTCATTTCAAAAGATCATTCAGTTAGATCCAGATTTACTTCAACTTTTGCTCAAGTAAACACGCTTCATGATAATCACTGCGTTGTTGTCAAGGCATGTTCGCTCACTATTCAAGTTTTATTTGAAACTTTTTTGAGAAGACTTTTCTGTTGTTCACTATTATCACTAATTCCATTTATGTCTGTACATACAGACGATATCTCAGAAACAAGTAGATCCAGAACCAGATTTAACGGTTGGGTGCACCACGGATTACCAGAGGATAAGCCAGTGCCCCTCTCTTCTTTTCGACCAAACATTGAACATTCAGGCAGTTCAGGAAATGAGACTGGCCTTCAATGTTACAATGCATAATATTGTTGTTACAATGTTACAATTTGCGTGGTATAGATCAGCGATTGGGGAATGTTTCTGACACATTATTATCGTTAATAAAACTGTTCTAGAAGTTTATTAATCGTAGACAAACATATCTGAATCGAACGTGAGTGATTACACTACGTACGAAACCATCAGGGCATCGTAAGGAACAAAGACGAAATCAGACAGAACAGCGTGTCAAGCGTTGTAAAGGCCTTCAGGACTTTTTTGATGAATAGAGCTCTACCTAATAGCATTACGTCAGGTAACATTGTTGTGAAGCAGCGATCTTCATTTGGTGGTAGCGCACTGGACATGATTTAAAAATATAAACATGTCATGGCAATCGTCAAAAAGTTTGGAAAGCCAAACTAGGGCTCACCGCGAAGGAGGGGAGTGAATGGGACCTGTCCCCCCACAAGAGCATTTTATTTCTAAATAATCTATCGCTTAATAGTCTATTTTCTACTAAAAGTAACATTGATGTTAGAACTTTGAAATCAATCATTATAAAATATAAGGATCCAAATGTTATAACTAGTTTTATTTACGAAATACATGGCACTGCACAAATAATAATTCAATTTTGTTGCTGTCACACAGCAGCTATGAAAGTGAAGTTAGTTCTCGTGGCTTCTCACTCGTGTACTCAGTACTTTCTGTAACGAGAAAAAATGTACTCATACTGATTTAGAATCATACGTTACAGAGTACTCCTAAAGTGGTACAGTCACCTGTTCCAGTGAATGTTATTGCCAAACGATTCCGAGTAATTTGTACCAGGATCAGCGGTAAACGTGTAAAGTATCTGTATCGTAAAAGTACTTGTAACAGTAACCTGTATCGGATACTTTCGGTTTGAAGACAGACGAGTACACGCTACAAATGATCTTCTGCAGTAGTCAGGACTTGATCTGTTGTCACAGAAGTGAGTAAGTTGCCGAACTCTGAGCAGTTCTTTATTGTGTTAGTTTGTTGTCATTCGGAGGAAACACCGCTACGGGCAGGTTGTCGATTTGCGCGTTAAAACGAGCAGTTTCCGGTTATGGTATATTTTTAAAAAACCTGCTCAATTCAACCTGTGTTAAAATTTAAACATTTTAAATGGTGGTTTACAAAATTACACGCTCAATATAATGACTAAGATCTCCATAAAGTGACCCAATACCGAATTTTGTGAACCAATCGGTCAAGAATAAAAGTTGGTATGTCATTTAATAACAACTTTATTTTCATTCTTGTCTAAAATTACAAATCCAATCACACACTTGTATCTATCTAGTATAAACATTTGGTCTTAATAAGATCACAAGTTTTTATTTATGAATATTAAAAGTTACAGTTTTGTTGAAAGATAAAAAACTTATATTGTACTCTATATAAAAACTTAAAGTTATTGTTAGTAAACAGTTTTACATGTAGAAATGCAGAAACAACAAGCTAAATTTTAGTATACCTGTTATTGCAGCTAGTTTGTGATTATAACTTTCAAACTCGGATATCTATACTCTTTGATCCAAGAGTAGACATCAAGCTTTGTTCTTTATTTGTAATTTGATCTTAACTATGTTATTGAATATTTTGTTAATTTTATGCTTACATTTTGTTTTCATTAAATATACTTCATATAAATTGTATTTGTTGCAGAATTTTTTAATATTCCTGTAAAAGCTTCCTGATGATTGAAGGTAGAGTGATTTTACTCTAAACTTTATACACTCCGACCTGATCCGTTCCCTCCTTTTATTAGTTCAGAAGTACTATAAAATAACGATGTTGGAAAGTAATAATTAAAAATTTTCCAGGGGAGGCCCCCGGAACCCCAATATTGATCTAGAAGGTTTTCCATACCCCTAATTCCCTGTTTTTTTCGGACAACCCCAGAGAGGATGCGCCACTGAAGCCAAATAATTATTTGACAATAGACTGTAACCTGGACTAGCCAGAAATATCTTCATGTCTTACTGGAAACGAATCCAAAAGAAATAGTCCTGTCAATGTTTCTAGAGCATTTAAAAGTAAACTTATTACCGTAAAAATATACATATTAATAATTAATTTTAGGTGTGATAATAGCCTATACGTATTAAAATATAAAAAACAAGGACTGTTATATTGCCATATACTACTGATTCTTGTTAAGGGGTTAACACTCCCAGAAGCGAATCAAATAGATCAACTGTGTCTTTGTACTAAATGTTTCCGTAGTAAAATTATGATAATCACATAAATATTAGCAGGCTATAAATTATAGTTATTCGATCGAGATTGATAGAAAACTATAAACTTTACACAAAGTTATATAAATACCAATTGTATTATTTTACTTTAGAAAATAATATAGTGAATTAGTAAACAATTAGTGGCAGAATACATTACATTTAGCTTAAACTAGCAATTAAGTATATTATTTTAACATGAAAGTCAACCTACAACCATGTATTAGTTAAGTCATTAGTATTTTGTAGTTATAAAACGTTTTATTAGAACATACATAATTTATTTTTATATTGTTTTTGTTGCACTAAGTGCTTTTTTAGTATAAATTCAAATAGTGTATCAATTATGTCCTTTCCCATGAGCGTAAGACCGTGCTTGTGTAATTAAGTTCGTCAATAATTATAATAAGTTGTGTGAAAACTGTTAGATATCCAGCCTGTACGATGGGGATATTTGTGAGCTATGATACCCGCCACCGTTTGATCAATAATCTACCAGCCATGGCTCAGCCACTTTAAGCTACTCAATTTAAAAAGGACTAAATACTGAATACTGCATCCACATAAAAAACTTAAAATTAATTAAGAACAATAAATAGGAACATTTTTACAAGTTTAAAAGTGTAAGGTTTCAGAAACGCTAGTAATGCAATAAGTTTAAAAATTATGAATTTTGTTTTTTTTATTCATGTGACTAATCTTTTAAACAATTAAATTCAATATATGATCTTTCCTACTATTGTGAAAAGTGCATGTGCCGTCAAATCAATGTGTGGTTTTTAGAAGGAAAAAATATTAAAAGCAAATTTTTCTCCAATCATCTACTACTATGTAGACAAGTATTAGACTAAAAGTCCTCACCCTTCCATATCTTGCTTCCCCTTCACACTGCCTTTTTGTTTGTATTGTTGTAAAAATTCAGTGTACAAATATGATTTAAAAATAATTATTCTCTACAAATAAGGTTACTTTATATATTTTGTTAAACTACCCCTTCTCTTTCTCATGGCCCCTTTCTCCCGATGTTGTTGACCCCTGTTGGCTCCTGGACTACCATGAGTACCAAAACTCAAGTCTATAATGCAAATGCTCAGTTTCAGATTATGAAATGACATTAAAACTCTGATTTGGTTCAGAACAATCCGTTACTGTTTGAAGTGATTTATCTCAATACAAATTTTGTACTCCCACTAAGGGAACTCCAAAAGTCTGCTAAACAAGTATTTTTATTTTAAAATCATTACCTTTCTTTTCAATAATTTCCAAAACGTCAGTTAATTTGGTATATATTTTGTTTCTAACATAAATATAACACTTTCATTATCTATTCAAAAACTGCAATAGTAATAACTCATATTACTTTTGTCAGTTGGATAACAAGTTTACTTTAGAGAAATCACATTAATACAACTCTTCACCAATAGCAATAATTTATTACTTTTCCCGAGAACTATTATTCAATGAATGAATATTTTGTTAAATGATACAAATGTTATCTACTACTTACCTTTACAGCATTAAGATCAATGAAAGCTTTCTTTTCATCTTTAGTCAAGGCAAAGGCATCAAAACCTGCAGATCTAAATACAGAATATAAAACAGAAATATTAATAATAATTAAGTGTATGGTATATAAGAGTAAATGTAACTAAGAATTAGAGACTACAGACAGAAATAGTGAAACTTAATTTAAAATTGAAATGTCTATAAATAAAAATACAAAGTAGTTCTTTGGCTTTAGAACAACTGGACTACTTTGGCTATTTTTTCGGACTAAAAAAAAATGGAACAGTTGGAAATATATACAGATTCGGGAGCTTCTGTGAAAATAGGAAATTCCAAGCGTTTTGAAAATTACTGGTGTACTGCAAACAGCTATAACAATAATAGTAAATGTTTTTTCTATAGTTGAAACTAGTGATGATTTGAAATCATTACGTGTATTCTGGATATTATTTTAACATTGCTAAAAAGTTCAATTTAGTGAAAAAATGTGAATATGTACATGATAAGTTACTCAAAATTGGATTGCTTTGACATAAAGGCTACGGAATACTGACAGTGGCTGAAAGAATAACACAGGGACCGAGCATTAACATTAACAAACTATGCCTTCTGTGACTGAGAATTGGGAAACAAGCAAGTCCGTGACCACTGCAAATAAATTCACAAAACAATGCAAAAAAAAACTAAGTGCAATATTTTTCAGACAGAGGAAACCATCTAGGGGGACAAATTTCGAACTGATGAGGGATACGTTATTGATTATGTAAGGTACATAACAATTAAAAATGTTTAGACTGAGAGAACATATGTTAACATAACAAAGATCAAAAAGCAGAGAAATATAGTTTAGTTCATCAGGATTACGTATTTTGTTATTATCCTAGAATGGAAACTGAATGTATGTGGAAGGAAGCCAGGTTGGCCTGGGAAGCATGCAGTGTCCTTTCTAGGTATTTAACTTAATCGTAGTTATTATATATGTATTAGTTTTTATGTTTGTGCTTATGTCATGCAAAAGCTATGTGTACAACTGTGTAGAAATTTTGCATGAACATTAAAATAATATGCATCTCAAATATTCTTACTTTAAAAATTAGCATTTTACATCGTAAGTGCTCTCACTAAGACCAATTCGGACTTTAGTATTCCTTCATAGTGGCCTAAAATAGTTCAAATGCTATTGAAATATTTGATCAAATATCATAGAATATGGTATAGATATTTTCTTTGTACTACATTTTATAACATTGAAGACATTTTCAGAATTAAAAATATTACATTTAAAGTATTCTCATTTCTCATTAGTCCATTTGTGTGTGGAATCTCATATTATTGCATTTACTACTACAAATTTTTGTGCAATTCTTAATATTTCAGAATATTATCTGTTCAAATTTAATATACCAATTATCTTATTATTTATTTATTTGTTATCACGTTAACACATTTTATAGTTTGAATAAACCATGTTAGGCATTTAAGATGAATGGTTTGTTATTTTCAGACGTTGATAGAATCATGCAGCTACTTTTCATTCATAATGTTGCAGTTATTTGTTGTAAAACTATGGATTTGTTTTAACTCCATTTTGTGATATTTTTATATGTAACATTGATTTATTTATTTAGTCATTTAATCTACATTAGGAATAATTCAGTTAATTAGTTAGAAGTATGTTAACTTGGCTAATGAGCAGCATTACGACTTTGTCAACGTTTATGTAAATAATACGACAATGAAATATTTGAATTTGAATACAAGTTGTGGAACATCAAAAACAAAACCTGTAACAATAATTATAACAGGCATGTTTCCAAATTTTATTACATTTCAATACCAGCGCATGTTGTGAGAAAAATTACTACTCTGCGTATATCATCTAGGTCAGTGCAACAACAAACTCAACTGTGGAACCGTAAATAAATTAGTGTGGAAGTAAATTGAATCGGTTGTATCTGACTCCTGTGCACCACAGTGACTTTTCTTGTGTAATTTATATACTTTCTTCATCAGGAGAAAAAAAGTAAACTATGGCACTTGAAAAGTCTTAGACATAAAGTAAATTAAAAGAACTAAAAGTAGACGCTTTTTAATTGAAGTTGGTTTTTGTTGGTACCTGTATATATTCTTGATGGGGCACAAGTCAAACTCAATTATGCCACTTGAAATACCTTAGATAGAAAATTAATCTAAATAGATGGAAGTTGACACTTTTTGACCAAATTAGGTTTTCGAGACTTATGTGTATTTATTTATTAATACAACAAAATCTAAAATAACGAGTCCACATTTTATTCACGTTTTGAATCTCTCAACCATGGGTACTGAAATAATAGGTCTACTTATGTTTAAAAAACTTTTGGGGCTGTCATAAATGCTTTCACTAATAAAGCTATTGAAAATTGTGTGTCAAACTGTGAGTAACTGCTAGTACTTTATAAATATACATTGTATATAGAAAATATATGCAATGCAATCTGATGTGTCACAAATTTACTACTGAACTCTTGATGTTATATTATCAGACTTACGAATCAAGTTTCTACTCTCCAGTATGCTCTTTTTTGTATTACCAGTATTTTTTGTATCCAGTATGCTCCAGTAAAGTATGCTCTTAAATATGCTTTCTAAAATGTTTAATGATAGTTCAACCCAGTTCTTAAATCATACCTGAAGTTGTTGATTTTGTATTCATTACCTAACATACATAGTTCAATGTTAGAAGCTAAAACTAAAAATGGAAAATCTACGTCGCCAGTACAAATACCTCACTGATATGTAAAAATACCTCCAATTTAATAAAAAAATCTTAAATACCTGATACACGACACTTTCAAAATTCACTTGTATTGTAATGGCTTACTGTTTTAATAGCAAGATAATACAAAGCTATCTATAAAAATATGTTTAACTTTTACACGAACAAAGTTTGCATGATTACTAGTTATTCAAATTCGGAAACAAAACAGATTTTGGCGTATTAAGTGATTTTGAACTGAACATTATATAACTCATTGAATTGTACTCATTGTTTGACCCATGCCTAAAATTCTTTTAACAACTTAAAAACAAGTATATTGTTTTTATGTTGTAGTTTTAAATAAAACATGGCAAAATTACAAAAAATCATTATTTATCTGGTGAATAAATATGTTTTAATGCATAATATTACAAATCTGTGTTGCTCTATAATATAGTAGTATTTGAGAATACAGTCAAATAATAGATTTAATTATAAAATAAAAATACATTTTAATCAACTTTTTTGTTTTTAAACTGATGCATGTGTGTTTATAATATTAAACACCATGACCATAACTTTTCTTTGTATATTTCTTTCTAATAAAGAGTAAATTCATACAAGAATTAAATTACTAATGCATTCTTTCATAATAGCTTGTATTCTACTCCACTAAAAATGTTTAACATTAGAATTGGTACATTTATAGAACACTTACATATAAAGTTCTGGTTGTGACTTATGCCAAATGTAAGTTTTAGCATAAGTAGAAGGAAACGTGTCTCTCTCCTTTTCTTCGTAATGCATGATCTCTAATTCATTATGTTACATAAATAATTAAGAGGTGAAATTGTGTATAGATTTACTGATAATTTAAATGTGTTGGTTACTAGAAACCTAGGAAACAAACATCAAATTGAAATATATCAATCCTCCTACTGGCCATTGACTAGAATCTAGTCAATATCTTATCAATCAAATATTAATACCAAAAACTTTGTCATCTTTGATTTTAATGAATTAAATTATGATAAAAGGCCACTGAACAACCTTTACTGTTGAATTTGTATAAAGCATGAAATTCAATGGTGAGTTAGTACTGACCACTATGTTGATAAATTAGTTCAGTATTTTAACCATAGTACAGATAAAAATTAAAGTATTCAACAAAGTGTTGTATATCAATAAAAAACTTCCAAGTTAGTTTTTTGTAGTGCTATAAGATACAATATTATATGTATTGACAGTATGTTTTATTGTAACCAATAATTACAATCATAACATTTTATTTTACAATGCTATTTTATAGTACTAGATAAAACAAAAAACATAATTATTTAATTAGTAAATTGTACATCTGTAATACTTTTCTACAAATAACGTAGCTATGGTGAGAAGAGTTGATTCAATATGAATGTCGAGTTTTGCTCTAGTTCACCTTCCTCTTCATGCAGCATCTGGAATCTAACATTGTTACATGTTTGACTCCTAGATTATAGAGCCATGTTCATCTGTACAGAATAAGAACAAAATCAATAACAAAAAAGCTCAAAACAAACAATTGATATTGTTTTGACATCAGAGACATCTAGATTTAAAAATATAGTGTAATCCAGGTGAATTGGCACTCTAAATGTTTCATCTGATTGGTCAATTGTGCACCTGACATGTACTTGCAGTGTTTTCTCAGAGTTTAGTGTTAGGTTATTATTAAGTGAAGGAATTCTGCAATGATGTGATGGAGTTAGAATAAAGTTATTCTGCTAAATCGTTTTTATCAGTAGGGTTGTATCATCTGCATACATTATGCAGTGATTGCTGTGGTTTTGTATGTTTGGTAAAAATTATCATAGTTTGTTTGCATTAACCCTCCACCTGATAACTATTTAATTTTAAAATGATAGGGTATTATCAAACTATTTGCATGGTTAGCTAAAAAAAATGTTTTAAATAGAAAATAGAGGAAAAAATGCCAAGTGTTGCGTATCAAATTGTTTGTAATAAAATGCTCTACAAGCTAGTGACATTAAAAACTTTTTTCTTCTTAGCCCGCAGGCCCCGGGGACACCCTCCCAAGCGCAAATGGCCTTACCTGGTCACAGTACTTCCTCGGTACTCATGGGACATTTTATGGATTCTGAAATTAAAAACCCTCAGCTACTTTGTGAACTCATCTTGTATACTTGTTGTATGGCAAAGCAGCACTATGCAAACAATCTATAGTATGGTTAAACAATTTGAATTCTTAGCTGTTTAGTGAAAAACGTTAAGAATATTGGACAATGTTTCGTTATAGTGAGATGCAATGAAACAAACCACATTTTGATTGTCTAAAATAGATGATTGCCAGTTAGAGGGTTAAATAATAGAATCTGGTAAAATCAACAAAGTTACATTTTCAAGTAGCACATGGTCTAATACAACTAAAGGGTTTTTATAAATAATATGAAACAAATTTATTAACTTGTTGATTTGTTCTTAAGTTGAAACAACCAAGGAATAACAAAAATACACAGGTTGAGTTTTGCATTCTATTTATTTCCAACTACCATAAAAATAATGGAATCCTCTTGCTTCCAGTGTGGTAACAAAAGTAGATAACAGTATTGTACTGGTTAACATGTTTGCATGGAACTAAATGGCACTTATTTAATTTTTGATTTTGTATATATCCAATGTTTATGTTTTAAATACCATCACCACAACAATATAAGAATTCCACAATAAGAAAATATGTCTTATAAAAAAGTATTACACAATTTTAACCATAAAACATTTATAAGTTCATTACTTGCTCCAAACATTGTTGTAAGAAACAATATAACGACAAATAAATTAACAATTTGAACGAATAATATTAATTGTAAGTGACACATCTGAGACTAACAGACATGAAATATTCAACAATAAATAAATTAATACTGGTACACAACAACTTATAACAGAATCGACAAAATAACAGAATTGCAATAACAATATAAATAAACTGTGAAACAAAATAAATATAAACGTTCAATCCATTAAGATATAAAATGTACTTTTGTTTGTCATATGGTTCACTGCAACTGTACACAGCATTCGGTAGAGAACAAATCAGAAATACAAATTTGCTATTAAATATAAGTAAATTTTGTATTGCCTGATAAAATTATGTAAATCACAGAGACCAGAACTCATGTTACCTAGTAAAAGAATGTTTTACACCGGTTAACTGCATGCATAAATGAACTACAGAAGACTACGCCAAGACTACACTTGGAGGATCAAGGTGTCTCGGTGGACTATAGCCAGATGGACACACACACAGGGGTGTCCACTGCCTTCACTATACTACACGACATCATCACCTATCATGGGACGACGCACATCAGTCTAAGGTGCTAGCATTACATTGCTTAGCACCATCTTATAAACTAACTCAACAAACTATATATGGTACAACTGACACAATTATTTGATTACTCATTTAATTTGGCAAGCCACGTTCGCAGAAATAATTACGTACAAAAATTAAATCAATGTCTTGTATATAGTTTAAAACTACATTATGCATCAACTTGTCAAGGCCATACCTTTGGAATATGGAATTACAAGTTCTTATAACTTGCCAGCTTAAGACATCAATCTAATTATATCTATTCAATAAAAAATTCTGGAACAGATTCAACTCTGTTTCAAAGAGGCTGCTTAATATAGTTTTGCCATTTTTGTAGACTGAGACATTCTTGTGTGAAATACTACAATAATTGGCATAAAAATAGACCATGTATTTTCTAAACAAATAATCACTATATCTTTAAATTATTATTTATGTAAAAGGTATAATATTTTAAAATATAAATGTATTAACAAGGTACCCTTTAGAACATTTGAAAACAATAATGCAAAAATGTATTTAGTATAATGCCAAACCCCATTCACAATCAAAATTTAATAAGTTTGAGACAACTGAATTAGTTAGAACATGTGATTTTATTATTACAATTTCCCCACAAAACTTCATTTGCTTGGCAATGAAAATAAACTTCCAAGCAAATGTCATATGCCTGCATTCATACATTATAGACAGATACTGCTTGATTATACACAAGTCTTTAAAATAAAATGAAACTGGATTATGCTACACCTCACAACTAGATGTGTCTAACTGATCAGACATATCTAGTTAAAACATTTGTACCAATTACAAAACACTATATCTTTCCACTTATACACACTTCTACATACAAGATTGGGTAAAAATTTTGTAATTAATTAACTACATAACAGTTTCAAAAGAAACACATCAATTTTCAAGATTTGATCAAATGCATAGTTAAATCATTTCTGAAAGAACATTAAAAACTGAAAATAAATACAAGAATATTAAACAAGTAAACTTGCTCTCTTTAGAGAAAACCCGTTAGATTTTGGTTGCTTAAGCTTGTCTAATAAAATTGAAAAACTGGAGAGATAAGAATTGAATTCTAAATCACTATACAACATAACACTCACCCTACAACAAATTAACAATGATTGAACTGAAGCAAAAAATTAACAATCTACAATATCGAAAAATAGTTATAACAAGTAACAATGTCTTACAATAAAACTAGATTGCTCAAGACAATAACAGATTAAGATCAATAACTACAATACTAGGCATTCTGATCATTACCGGTAACATTGATTAATTGAACTTAACATACAACTATTATTTGGTATGAAGGGAATTAGATTAGCTTCAATTGTTAAACTAAATTAAATATTTCAATAGTAAAAAAATATAAAGAAAAAATTTGAAAATTGGAAAATTTTAACGCTTAAGAAAAAGTCTGTCACAAAGTAAAAACTTGTGACTAGTTTGAAACCTAAAAAGCTTGTTAAAGCTAACGGAACACAATTAATGAAAGGCACACAATGGTTTGTGACAAAACGTTTACAGACAGCAAGTAAAATAAAATGTTCATAAGTAACTATTTACAACAATTACTGTACATATTCACAACTACGAACCTAGGAACTATGGAAGCTTTTCAGCTTTGTACGCATATTTACAATATTTATGTACAAGTAAAAACTAAGCCCCGGAACAGAGGTAGAGAGGCCCGGCACGAGCGAACATGTCCGGAGCTCACTAGCAGAGAGTATGTACAGTACACGAGACATCAGATCATTCAACTAGGGCTAACTCTACTCTCATGGTATAGACTTGGTAATTGTGTTGAACAGCCTCTTGCCCCACCACGACTCCAGGTCAAATGGCTTGAAATCTGGAAAATTAAAATTGTTTCTCACTTCAGCCAACTATAAAAATATACTAATCCAGAATAAATTAGGTCTCACACACTCCAAACAACTTGTTGGGCAATTAGGTGACAAGGTTTAATTAGTTATATTGATGATTACTATATGTGTTGTATACACCATTGTGTATAGGTATAATTTTCTACTTGCCTTGCCAGTAAAAGAAGGAAAACACAGAGTTTGGTGATAACTGTATAAGGGACATGTAATGTAGTAATACTTTAAGTTTATCCAATTCAATCTTCTTAAAAAAGGCAGAAGAAAGTATTCAAATATTTGAGTAAAATATGAATCGGGTTTTAGTGGAAATATCAATTTTAGACAAGCCAAATAAAAGAAATGTTTATACAAAAATTTCTACACATAATGTATGTATATACTTAAACATCAGCCACAAAAAATGGACTGATTTTGGTTAAAATTTAGATGTAAGCTAGTTAGGAGATAACTTAACACTTTTAGGGACAAGAGTCTATACATATATGAATAAATCAGCACTAAATTTATTCATTATTAGTTTCAAAAATCTATGTAGTAAGTTTGACCTTATATTGTTATAAATTAATTACGAAAGTAGGACCATGAGGGGATGGTAATATGGATTACCATTTACAACAGTGTTATTGAATTATTGCAATACATAACTGAAATATTTAACACTAGATCTGATGCTATGTTAGAAGTTCAAAATGGTCATGCTGTTTGTAGAGCTTTGCAAGCCTTAAAAAAAAATCACCAAAATTAATAAGACACTAACTTCTACTATTTGTTATAAACCGTTCCTTTGTCAGTAAACATACATTACAGTCCTAATACTCAAAATTATATTTAATGATTGGAAAAAATATTTTTATGATAAGAATGAAAAAGTGTTTGTAAATTTGTATAAAAATTCCAACTTTGGTAATATATTTTATTAACAAAGCATTATATATTTTGCAAAATATAATTGAATAAACTTTTCTGATTAAAACTACTTATTGAAACCAATTAGCAAAAACATTAAGAAATATGTCAAAACATTTAGCCTTGAATTGTCAAAAATATATTTACCTTGTAAGTGATGATTGGGTTCACTCTCCTTGTAATATACTATTGATGGACCTGAAATCAATTAATAGATAGCATTAATATTGAATCGTCATAGATGTGAGAGTAGGTATTCAATGGCTTTGGCAACTAGCACAACTAGAGCTCACTGTAGATTTCTTAACACTTTGTACCCTGGGCCCTTAATACATGTTTCGGCGTGGCTCCCTGGGGGTTTTATGATGATTTAAAAAAATTCTGTGTTATTACAGTAATTATGTTACAAACTCATACTATATATCTTTTTAAAGATACAGATACATACTTTGTTTAATGTATACAAATATAAAGTTTATTTTCAAAATAAAATTATTACATAATATTGAATGTTATGTAAAAAAATACAAAAACAGTTTTTGCTACATAGCTTGTTAGTTCAGGTAGTTCGCCTTAGTGTGGTAATTTTTAAAGCATAATGGTCTGAATTAAATACAGGATCTCGCACATTTTCATTTAGATTGTTCATAAAATCAATATTTGGTCCCAGGCGTGTATCAAAATCATCGTAATTTTCCGACTCGGAGTTAAACAAAAGATCGCGAATTGCATCACTTTTGATTTCATCACCCATATTATTTAAACTCGAAAATAATAAGTAAAGAATATAAAAGAAAATCAACGGAAAGTCGAGAAGAAAGAACAAAGCGAGTGTAAATACAAAACAAAACACACGGATAACCTCACATTGCTTACATTTGCCTTTACTTCATTCAGTAAGAAACTAAAGTTCTGATTTTTTCAAACAGTTAAATTCACATTTAGAATACATTATAATAACATTTGCTTCAGTATTTGTCAGCAAGAAAACTTAGTAAGGCATCACTAAGACTCACAACAAAACACAACGTGAAACACTAAAAAGCAAAATGACAGTACCGACGATCAGCCGCGGCGCCTACGATCAGCTGTCTAGACTCGCTTGTAATACGACGATAAATATACGTATTTCATTACTAAAACGTGACCCAGGGATCTCAAAACCAACAAATACGAACTTAGACAACCAATGAACATAATAAAAATGTTTGAATCCAAAAATAAGATGACTGAGCTAAATAATACAATTAAATAACACGACCCGAAGTATACTCGGGCGCCGGTAACAGGCGCTGCCGACGCGGCCCGACCTGTACTCGGGCTCAGGGTACAAAGTGTTAAAGAATAAAACAGCGACAACTGCGCACTGGAAATTTTAGTGAACTCTGAGAAATCTGCACAGTTGAGATCTCGGTTTCCATGGATGTGTGTGGACCAGTATTGTTATCATTCACTGTGGTTAGGAAAGGCAGTTTGAACCTCCCACAATCAGTCATAAGAAAAGCTGAAGAGAAAAAAGCACCTCCACAATGGTGATAGAAGTTAGTGGGATAGGTAAGGGTCTGTTCATAACAGATTTAACCCTTTGCACGCCAACGTCCGTGTGACACGGACGTCGGGTACTCAATCGAAAAACGCCGACGGCCGTGTGACACGGACGTCACGAATTTCTCTTTCTAATTTTGTTTTAGTACATCAGATCGGCATAATATTCGATCTAATGATTGTCTATTAGTTGCTTTATACGCTTATAACGATTTAATACTCTATGGAGTCTTTACTTCGGTGGTATTTGTGTTTTATTTCAGCTGTGCGGCAGTTGGATACTTGGTCACAGTCGAGGTTGCGCTGCCGATCGTACTGTTTTGTTTACACGTCGTGTTTTACACAGTTCTTTGGATCGTTTTTATAACTGTTTTATTGTTTATTGGTTGTTTTATATACTTAGTAAAATGAGTAAAAGAAAGCGGGAAAGGTCACCGGCGAGTGAAAATACGTTGTTTAGTGGATTAGTTGAAGCCGGATTTAACGTTTTGGAAGACGAACTAAGTGGACGATTTTGTTGACAACATTTCTCAGTCAGAGGATTCCAGTGGCCGATTCAGATTCTGGTGGTGAAGAACATATTTGTGATCCAGTAGATGACACGGACGAAGACCCCGGACTTTTGTACTTTCCGATAATAATGCGGATTGATTCTTCTGACGACCTAGACTTGCCCTCCTCGTCTGCAAGGTAGGCCTAGTGGTACAAAAAGAGGTAGGCCTTCAAATGTTGTGCCTGTTGCCTCTGGTTTGGATCAAAATAATTTGGTCAGACCCTAGGCCTAATAACACTACTACCAACCAACAAAATGTCAACCAAGGAATTCCTGATGTAGGCCTAAATGAATGGAAAATCACAAAATGATATTGGGGACCCAGGCAATACACATCCTTTGTTTTTTCTGAAATTCCTGGACCAAAACACTGTCCACCAAGTGATGCAAAGCCGGTCCAGTACTTCAATTTATTTTTTACATTGGGTTTGCTGCAAACCTTTGTTGCTGAAACTAATCGATATGCAACAGCATACATGCAGAGCCATCCAAATTTGTCTCCTGGAGCTAGAGTACACAAATGGCGACCTGTTTCACTCTCAGAAATGAGAGCTTTTCTAGCAGTCATCCTAAATATGGGTCTCAACAAAAAACCAACAATAAATAGTTACTGGTCAACCATGAAGTCACAGGCTAGCCCTTGGTTTCGAGATATGTTTAGTAGAAATCGGTTTGAAGCAATCCTTCAAATTTTTACCACATAGTTGATAATCGTACTCTATCTAAACCTGATCAGCCTGGTTATGATCCTGCAGGAAAGTTTCAAAACCCCTATTTAGAACATGTCAATAGGCTATTCAAGACTCACTACACTCCACATAGGGAGATTTCTATTGATGAAAGTCTCGTAGGGACAAAAAGTCACTCTCAACCTTATTCAGTATTTACCAAACAAACACCACCACAAGTGGGGCAATCAAGTTGTGGATGTTATGTGACCTCTGTCTCTAAATATTGCCTGGCTTTTACCTGCTATAAAGGGAAAAGAGATGCATGATGGTAACAATGAAAATGGTCTAGCCTACAAAGTTGTCAAAACATTACTACAAATTGGACAATACATGGAAAAGGGTTACCACTTTATTTGTAGACAACTTCTTCAACACTATACCTCTTGCAAAAATTTTTGTTCAGCAAATCTACATATATAACAGGAACCATCAGGAGAAACAGAAAGGGAATACCTGACCCAATGAAGGCAAAACTGGATGTTGGTCCAATCACTTTATATGAGAAATGAGAATCTTCTTATGCTAGCTTACAGAGACAAAAAAGTCAAAAGAAACCTGTTATATTACTGTCTACAAAGGGTACTCCTAGGACTGTTGAAAAAACTAGAAAAAGGCATAATAGGGAAGATAACAAAAACAAAACCTGAAATGATTGACCAATACAACCACTACATGGGGAGGTGTTGATGGGTCAGACCAAATGTTGTATTGACTACCTAGATGAAACGAAGGACAGTAAAATACTGGAAGAAAAGTCACATTTAATGTGTTTGCCCGAATGATCCTGAATTCGTATATAATATATAAGGAAAATTGTACTGGGAAACAAATGTCAAGGCTTCAGTTCACTGTTAGTATTATTGAGGGACCTTTCTCAAGAGTGGCTTGATAAAAATAATCAGCCCGAAATATGGTCGGAGGAGACGGACCAAATGGTTTTGGTTTAGAACATTTACCAGGGAATATGGAGAGGAATCTGTGCTGTATGTAGTAAATAAGTACTGCAGCTGGAGGGCGTAGGAAGAAATCAAGACTTATTTGTAAGAACTGTAAGAGGGGTGTTCACCCCCTTTGTTTTGGTGAACACAGATGCTAAAAAGCCTTAGTCAATAAAGTGTAAATAATGTACATAGCTCAGTGAATTGTTAGTTTTGTGATGTTTATAAGTAAAAGACTAACTAATGGTGATTTAGTTTTGTGTGTTTGACATTTTTAGTTCTGAGCATAGTGAATTTACAAATATATATACAGTATAATACTTATACTTGCATCTGACCAAATTTACATATATGTCAACTTTCTAGGGAAAGACGTCATAATCACAATAGTAACATAGGTAAGCATTTGTAAATTGTATAATTAGGTTAAGAATTATATATAATTTAGTGCTGTGTAACTGAAAAGCACCAAATATTTTTTTGAAAATCACTTAAGTGTGCAAAAAAATGTTTTTTACAAATTAAAAAATATTTTTTAGTGTAACTTTTTTTTATTACAAACATAAACTAATAATAAAAAATATTAAACCCATTTTATTTGAAAGAGAATTTATTAAGAAAAAGAACGTACAAAAATCATTAAGATATGTTGAAAAAATAAAAAAACATATGGAGGTTTATACGAAACCTTGCGAAGAGGGCGTGAAAAATGATGCCTTGGCGTTTTTGGCTGGTACTTTTAGAAAATGGGCTGGCGTGCAAAGGGTTAAGTATTGTCACTGGGGAGATTGTCACATATTTTGAATTATTTGGTGGCTGTTACCAGTTGTAGTAACCAGGCTAAAGACTACAGCTATTAGCTTTGATTCTGTACATGTATCTATATCCGAATGAGACTCAAAAAATTAAAACTCTAGAGATTTTTCCAGGTGATTTTTTAACCCTTTGAGGACCAAAAATGTTATAAGATAGTATCAAACATTTATACTGCCATAAGGTAGTATTATGAAATTAGGTTTATGAAATAAAGACATCAATAAAATAGTTGTTTTGCAGGTATTCAAAAAATGTACAGGTCTGGAAATATATGTCATTACATTAAATTTGTTGCATCAACATTTTTAGAAGACAAAACATTATTTACAAAAAAAAATATTGACATTTTAAAATTTTACACATTTTTATTTATTTAGTTGTTAAAAAAAACTCTTATAATGAAAGTTTGTGTACAAAAATACTCAATGTACTTGCGCACACCCATTTTATTTGATTTACATTCATATAATGAAATAAAATACAAGTTTTATATTGTTATGTTCGAAAATTAAAATGTAATGCTTGACAAACACACTTTAAAAATACAAAAAAACTTAGTGATTCACAATATATAATAAGTTTTTATTAATTTATTACTAATCATAATATATGTTTTGTAGTTTGATACAAAAACACTAGAACCTTATATTTATATAATAAAAGTATAGTAGTTTATTGGCAGCACTTGGTACGTCAAAATCACAGTGGATGATATCCTTCCTTCAAATTCACACATTCTTTACTTGATCATTTTCTGGATCATCCTTGTGCAGTACCTCTTTTGGAACAACTTTTGGAGTTAACCATATTGAAAATTCATTTTCAAGGATCCCCACTAAATGTATCCATGTTGTTAACCCAAAATTCCTAAGTCAACTGTACAAAACGTTATACGGAAGTGACTTACTTATCATTTTTATATATTACAACTTGTACAATATCTAAAAACTAACTATAAACCTCACCGCTTGACATTTGTAACAGACATTTTCTTGCACACAGATGAGGGACCTAAATTTTTGTAACGCATCTGCTATAGTGATGAAGTTATTTTACTTACTCATGGAAAAATAAATATGCACAATTAGATTATGGAGCACACAAAACTCCATAGTCATTGAACACGAGCAAAATCTGGTGAAAATCAATGTTTGGTGTGGAATGATGGAACTATTTTTCTTTGTTCAAAACTCTATTGCAGCAATAATTTATCAAGGTATGTTGGAATGATTCACCATTCCGCAACAACTAGATATTCCAAACTTGATTTTTCAACTTGAAGATACACTTCTCCAATGGTCTTTTGATGTCTGTCCATCAATGTTTTGAGTATTTCCCACAGCGTTGTATTGGAAGAAGTAAACTGATACAATGCGTTTTCCTGATACCATAATTTGTGAGTATTTCTTGTCAAGCTTAATAAGAGTTGTTTACAAAACAGTAAGTACACATGGTTTTTGATGAGCTCCATGAAAGAATTATGGTAAACTTTCATTAGATTTCACTACAACAGTTTGAGAACATTTGGATAGAATTCAACTACTGTATTGATGCTGTCTGTGCCACTTGTGGAGGACATGTAGAGAAAAGATAGTTAAAAGGAATCCTTTTTGCATTTGTATTATTGCTGAACAAAGTTATACTATTTATTTGTATATAATATCTGGACAACCAGTATATTACAGACAAGAATTATACATGTTATATTATTACACTGACAATATTATAAAATACCTAATTTTATTAACTTCACAAACATGAGGTCATTACCATAAATATAGCCTAATAGTAGTTGAATGTAATTGGATTTGATTTTAATTAATAAGAATGCATAACCCTAAATAAAACATTTAGTTTTAATATTGGCACTATCTATGTGTCACACAATTACGGTACCAAGTAGTTGTGATTGTAACTCTCGGAATAAACTACTTCTGTTTTAAACCTACACCCATCATCAAACAAGACAATTCTTCTTTGAACTCAGTATTAGAAGAGTGTTTCTTTTTCTAAGCGTCGGGTATTCAAAAAGCTAGGTTAACCAACAAAGAAATACAAAGTGATTTTCCAGAAAAATGGTACCAATGAAGCTAAACATGTTCTTTAGTAAATAGTGGTGTCATTCCAATGTACATACATGATGAGGGAAAAAACCTCAACATGAATGAGAATATACTACTTAAATAGAATTTATAGAGTTGAATTTAATTATAGTGGAATAATCATTTGAGCCTGGTATCTAGCACATGAACGTGTTCTGAAAGAAATAATAATATTTGATTGCTTTAATTTTTTAATACCAGGATTATAAGTGTTCATTACTTCTTCAAGGCAATTAATAAAACAATTATTACCACATTATTTTTATGATCAATGAGTAAACTTGTACACTTTGTTTCTTAAAAACATTTATTAGATATATTACACGTTGCAGTGTAACTATGGCTGGAGGAAATCATGTTCTGATGATCAGAATATAAATGCTGGTGACAACTTGCCTGAACTCTGACTGTCTGCTTCCCCATTTTCTTCTTCACATTGGGTTGTCTCGCCATTTTCTTCACACTCTTTACATACAGAGTTCCAGGCTGAAAATGTCACAGATTTAGGTTAAAACATAATTTCTATTTTAAATTAAATACATAAAATTACTTGAAACACTGGTTCACAGTGTTAATAGCTGAATTGGAACGGGTTGAATTTATAATTATTCTATGTAGAGTAAAATTAACTGTAATATGGCGTACATAGTTTTGTAACTTGTTAACTCTCAAACTCTCACATTGTTAGCTTTCACCCTCAAATGTATTTTACTGTATCATGAAACATGACTAGGACACCTCCGAAAACATCAGATGGTAAGCTAGCGTTATCTATTTTCAACTTTGTCAACGATGAAATGTAGAAAAAAGCTTGAAGGATTGGTGGTTGAATGGTTTGTGTTTTTATATCACCACTGTTGTTGCCATTTAGGTAGACATTTTCTAAAATAAGTTTATTCACAAGTAAAATGTTTACTATGATAATTTTATTTATTTTTGCATTTATGTTATTGTTGACAGTGAGTAAACATAATTAGAGAGATTGGATTTTTTGTGTTAAAAAACTGGTTTATTTTCAGGGCATGGTTTCCTTCCTGTTACACAAACACAGAACATTGACTTATTTATTTTCAATATATGAATAAAATGTATTAAGATTACAGATTAAGTTCACAATCTATCTTTGAATGATCACGTAGATCTTGTGATACAGAACAAATCTATTGGGCTTTACATCCAATGCCTAAAAATTTCAATCTGGAGTGAATTTAAATGATTTGTTTGTAATTACTGTGAATTTAAACTCTTTTAGGATCAATCAGCATTATTGCCAGTTCGGTATTTTTAGTTTTTTACTACCATTTTGGGGAATACATAACTGAGTAGTAAACAAATTCACTATTAAACAAATGCTGTTTTGTCTTTGTTTGCATTGAATATATCTAGTAATAAACGTCAAACAACGCAGTAATTGTGCTGGCACTGACATAGTATAACTTTGCACGACACTATACACAGAGTAAATAGTAGTGCAGGGCATTTTTAGAATGCCATTTGTTCTTTTATTTCATCCTAAACATCCAAACAAACACAAAAAAGGAAATTCATTTTTTCCTTATATTTTAATTATCTCCACTATTAATATGTTATATGTGTGTTTTTGCATGTTTGTTAAAAATACTAACAAAATATTCATTTTAATTAATTATTTGGATTTGGTACACTACAATATACAAAATATAATTAAAATACTTTCCATGGTAAAAATGCCTAGATTGCCTTCAATCTAAAATGTATTTAGAATATTTTTCTTACATTTTTATGTAGTAAATATTTATAGATTTTTTTGAAAGGGTTAACCCTTAGCGAGCCACAAATAAATAACCAAAACTACTCCTAAGAGCCATACACCTTAAAAATAAAAAAATTCCCACATACCAAAACCAATTTTTTTTATAATTCTTATAACATAACAGGTAAAAAAAACGACAAAATATTTTTTTTCACTCTTTATTGTTAATTTACAGCCAAAAAATGGTAAAATCATAATTTCACCGAAAAAATTTAATTTTGACATTCTATGTGTTCATATATAAAATTAACAATAGTTGAACACAATTATTGTTATATTTTACAAAAAACAAGCATATAGTAATTTGTATTTAGAGAAAATATAAAGAATATAGTAAAAATTTATATATATACAAACTAAATAAAATCAATGAACTAAAAAAAAACGTGACAATAAAGCCCTACATCACGATAATAATACATAAACTACACTGACAATAAAGCCCTACATCACGATAATAATACATAAACTACACTGCAAATTGATTTAAAATATTGATTAACATCAAAATTGAAAAGATAAATACGCGGATCGAAAATGGAAGGGCGAATAAACATCTAACCTCACGGAAGATTACAGGCGGACTGAGCGCGCATCAGTAGACGTCGTTGGCTCTGCGGGAGACTATGAACATCCGGCCGCCCACTATTTTGTTGATCGAACAAGAGCCGTGACCTTCAAAATAGACACGATCGATTGTCTCTTGTTTAGATAAACCTTGTTTGACAGTTTTTACTAAGTTTGTTACCCAGAAATGCTTTTAAATAATATTAAAATAAAAAATTGATTTTGCGGCAGTGGACGTCGTTGGCTTTTAGCGCTAGTTTAGGCATGACGTCTAGTAACGTCATTGGCTCGGTAAGGGTTAATACTATTTTCTTTATTGGAGACAAAACATTTTTGCATCTTTTCGTACTAATCAGTTTCCCCTCATTTTATAGGTTGTCTAGTTGTGATGTTATACAACTGCAATAAAACACTTTTCATTATGCCAATGGATGCAGTTAAAATATCATAAAAATAAGTACTTAATAACTTTTATTTAGTGAAGCTTTTCAACAGTAAAAGTATATTTACAAAATAAAATGTTAAGTATTTGTTTTTTGTTGCAGTAAAGTGTATTTGCTAGCTACATAACTATAAATAGCATGCATGCTATTCATAAGGGATGTTTAGAGACACACATGCACACTGATTGAATTGTTTGCCTGAAAAGTATACTAGACAATGGCCCTTACTTAGAAAACGTCCCTCATAGCCATTATTGATGATGGAAGATATGACACAGTAACAGAATTACAAACACTATTGTTATATGTTACAAAACTATGTTTTGAGATATGGTATCTTCTTTCTTTTTTAGATATCAAACTCTTAAACATAGGGTTAAACATATGAGAAAATTAACAAATCAAACTCCAAAAACATCATGTTTCATTTCTTGCATTATATACAGATGGCAGTCTGTAGTACTGAATTTAGATTTATTTAGTTTTGACCCTTTCTTATTTATAATCACCCTAATGGTTTTTAATCAATTTCTTGGGTTGTCATGAAAATTACTACAATTACAATTAGCTGTCTATAATTTTTTACCGTTCATGTAGCACAGCTCTTCCAGAAGGAAGCATATGCTATAATTATATATTCTATTTCAAAGGGTATTTATGCAAATTGTACACTGACACAGATAAATAACATGTGGAAAAATATGTGACATATCATTATATGTTAAAAATATGAACTGTAGGCTTATAAAAATTAAAACTGTCACAAAAGTATACTTTATGCATTAATACATGAAAATTATTTGAAAAATTAAGAAAAATGTCCGAGATAAATAATAAAATAAAGCAAGGCCTGATTTAAGATATTTTGCACCTATACTAGTATAAATCCAACTGAAATATAAAAGCAATAATCTTTATTGCGGAACAGGAAATACAACGTAGATAGATGTGTGAAGCAATTCTGATTATGACAGTAAATAGATTAACAAACCTAATTAAGATAACGATAACCCTGTGTTACCCACAAGATGTATCAGTGGCTAAAGTACAGACAACCCGCAGACATTTATCAATCTGACACTTAACAATGTATCAAAAAAACCTTTTTTTACTTATTTCCTTGAATAGGATTTAATAATAGAGAATGCAAACTAGATAAAGAGGTATCAGTAAAAGATAAATAGTTCTAAAATTAATAATCTATGAGTTTATTTTAATGTCTCTGGACCATAAAACTGATAGTTAACATTGTTATTCATGCTTTCTTAAGTTCTTAAAAATCTCATTAAAATATTACATTTTGAACAAATCTGTAGCATTTACTGATTCGGATGCGACTTCTTCCCAGTGACTATTACTGGTTATTTGGTTATAAAAACCAACATGTTAACAGGCATATAGTCCTGACATACACATATAAAAATCTTAAGTTCTGAAATAGAGAGAGAATAATAAAGTACAAAACAGAATCATGTTTATGGTCCAGTGCACTATTTATACAACAATACACTGATCTCCCATCAAATACCAACCTAAGCAATATTGTTGTGTACGATTCAGTCACCATTCTAAGAATAAATTCTATTTGGAATGTTCACTCTGTCTTACATGTTAAGCTCAAAAGAACTGAGGAAGCTCTTTGCACTGAATAATAAAAATAATAATAATTTTCTTTTCAATATAAAAAAATTGTCTTTTTTCACGTCACAAAGCAAATAACTCCAAATTTAATTTTTAAATTACATTGTAAATCTCAGGTACAAACTAATTTTGAATAGATAACAGTACTTCAGACATTTGTCATTGTTACACTGTATATTAAATGTATATTACCTTTGTAACATATAACGAGCAAATATCCAAAATCCTGTTATCCTTTCAACCTTACATCATCGATAACAAACTTTAATTTTAAGACTTAGCACTTGATAACCTGAAATGGAATAGCAATATTAAAATGGTTTCACAAAGGTTTTATCAATCTTGTATATCTAAAGAAATTACATTATATTACAGTAATAAAACCCTATCAATAACTTATTTTACACATTTACAAACCTATCATTTGAATCTCAAACTAGACAATACAAGCTCTGAATAATCTAGTAATCTCGTGCAACAAAAACTCATATGAACTTGATATTTAAAATCTAGCAAAATAAGAAAAAAACCTTTCTCAAAAATGGCAATGGTTACATTAGGTTTATAATTTAGAAACTAAGAGCACTATTCCAAACGTAACCATCATTTGGTTATTAAAAATATCCAAACATCCAATCAAATAAACATATTTTATTATACGAGATGTGGCTGGAAAGTGACTGGATTAGTATTGGCGGAACAGTCCTACCCCATCTCGTTTCGCTTATAGAACCAGTTATAAGCAGTGAACCTCTTTGTTTCTTGTTGAATAATGTCAAGTATCTAGAAAAAACAACATGTGAACATCAAATTTTCTTTTCAAACTAATGGTAATTGTGTTTTTATACAAAAGGGATTGTACCCATCGATTGGGTAAAAGAGGGGCAGACAGTGAATCAGAATTACTACATTAGTGTACTGACTATCCTACATAAGAGTGTACGCAGAAAACAGAATGATTTGTGGAAAAACAAGTCATGGATTATTGTATTTTTTTATTGTGTTATCAGGACAATGCTCACAAAGCTTTGTCAGTGAAGTCATTTTTGCCAAACACAAAATCCCCGTCTTAGATGATCTGAATTTATTTTATTCAATAATTTTATTTACTTTAATGACTAAATTAAAAGTATGTTAATTCATAAACCATACTGTAATAGCAAGGAAATTTATTTTCCTATTCAATAAACATTTATTTTTTAAAGCACAATATCAAAAAATGAGTGAGGGAATCCCTACAGTAAGTATGTGACTAGTTTTAAATTTGTTACATGAAGTCATTAAAAACTTTTTTTCTCATATTGATATATCGAAGCAAATAATTAAAAAGTTCCAAGTAGGCTAAGCAATTATAAAATAGATACTTTGAAAATATAATAATAATTTTTCCCATTTATTACGCCTTTAGTTGGGAAATTCAACAAAGCTAGTGCAGGGGGACACAGTATTAAGTTGTTTTTTTTTTCTTCTCAAACAACAGTACTAGCTTAAACAAATAAAACTAAGATATTATAGCGTTTTGAGCTGCTTTGGTTTTATTTTTTACAATTTTATAAGAAACATAAAAAGGGGTTTTTAGTATTAAGTAGATTGCCAAAACAGTAGGTAATGGATATTGAATGTACTCCTTTGGCAAGTCATGTTGCTCATGTTACTTAAGGGTAGTATTTCCATTCTGAGTTGAGCCTTTGTTATAACGGTTCTTTCCTATTCAATCCTATTGTTACTGGGTTTTGATTGGTTCAGATCAGGAAAGCTGGCTAAATTCATTGGAATTGTGCTAGACCAATGATTTAGCTTGGTTATGACATCATTAATTATGGGAGGGAGGGCAAACAAAATATTTAAACCAGCGCTTCTCGATTTCTGTTGTAAGAATGTGCGAGTCTGTCCATTCCATGTATACAAAAATCTCCATGAGTTATTTTGGGGAATTTCACAGACAGTTATCTAAGACTATAATGCAGATTAATTAAAGTAATCCAGTAAAACGGAAGGCCGTTAGAAGAAAGAAAATTTCATGTAGAATATTTGTTATTTTGTGTTTGAACAAAGGATTAATTTCATCTTTATTATAATTACAATTGAACTCTTTATAACTTAGTTTGTGTAATTTTGGATATTAATAAGAATTCACTTTGTAGCAAGTTGCATTTAAATTTTTTTAATTAACTGGAACAAAACAAGAAACTGGACAAAATCTCACAGTTTGAGTTTAGCACAAGGTGCATAATAGAACTTTGAGAACAAATTTAATTTGTTTGTTTGATTATTTTATTTTAAGAAGAGAAGAAACTTTAATTTAATTATATTTAAATTTAGTTTTTATTTGAAGAGCCGAATTTATTTTTTACTGAGAAGAGAGCATTTTATTTTAGTTTGAATTGAATATTAATATTCTTGATAAAGGAATTTTTTTAATAAGAAAATTTGGTCCAAATTTGATTGGTGATATAAAGATTAAAAGTTCAATAGTAAAGTATTTTAATATTGTGTTTACAAAGCAACATTAATTTTTTAAATTGACTTTGAATGAATTTAATATTAAAACACTCCAAAAATATTTTATAGACATAGATATACAGTAGTTGGTGTTCACTGGTTAAGCATTGCTCAGGCATAACTAATAAAAAAATAATGTTATACCAACTTGGAGAGTTGATTACAATTTAATCCTTGAATTTTTTTCAGGGTTTAGTGACCGATAACCCAAATCGTTATACATACTAACTTGATGTTTGTATACGATAATGAAAATAAATTATTATTAATAAAAATTAGTAATAACTGAGTTTATTTCTCATTAAAATAAAAGTTAGTTGAAATCCTGTAATTCAGATTCATTTATCAAGACAACTTATGCACCATCTTTACTAATATAAAGTTTTTTTTTATTCCTCTATTAGGGTGTTTGTAAGAGAATTAAAAAAATGTAAGTGAATAGTAGTTTTTTTAATCAAATTAAACCTTTGTATGAAGATCTTTTATTTATTCTCAAAGTTTGGGGAATCTAAATTCTCCCTCTAAATATGCCACTGTTCAAGCTAAAGCATAAAAGTACTGATTAAATTGTACTTACAATCATATATAAACTTAATGATTTCTTCATGTTGAGGGCTTATAACTTCCTGCTGCGCTCTTGTACTGTTTGACTTCTTGGCGTTGGTGTGGAACACTGGTTTATCGATGCTGAAACAGTGTTTTAGTACTCATTTAAAAACCAAATCACTTTTTTATTTACAGTATTTGTGTACGAAAGGTAACTTTGAACTCTAATCCAAAAGATTGGTGACGTTAACTCAGTAACCTATCTACTTGGAGGTGGAATTCCTACATTTGATTTTATGTTTTATTACCTCCTTAATATAACAGATGGTAAACAAAAATGCAAAACTGAATATTTATCCACATTTAATCTAAGCCCATGTCCATCTGACCAGCTATTTATCTTGAGCAAGTCGTCATTAAAAGACTTGACATATTATTAACTTTAGTCATGTCTAAAGGAGGTTATAAGAAGTTAACCCTTTGGTATCAACATCAAATTGATATGATTGGTCTCTCGAATCATCTGGCCACAACAATGGCTATTCTCTGCCCTAAGGTCGTTGATTTGTGACCACGTCCTGTCCCTCGGCTCGGCGGATCGACGCTGTTATGCTATTCAGCTCGCCAGACCCCTTGGTGTGGCACACTATGTTACGCATATATAAAATTCAATCCTTATTCAGTTGTGGCTGGTAAGTGTTGCAATCTATCATCATATAAATAAATCAATGAATAGTTCTCTATTTGCAACACATGCCACAGTAATCATGGTTCAGAATTATTTTTATAATAATAATAATTACACTGTAGCTGCTACTGAGTAGCCTATTCTATCTATTTATTAAAACATAGTGCATTTTGTGTAGACAAAGCTCAAAATATAGAAACAAGTTTATATTCTGTTCATTTAGAGACCTAATTGATACAGATTGTTTTATTAATTGTGTAGAGTTTGAAAATGTTCAGTGCATAAATTTGCAAGTAATATAAAATCAAACGTATAAGCTCCTTTGTGGGACAATGTGTAATATTCCTAACAGAGAATTTCGTTGAGAGTCATACTTTTTGTAGTTGTATAAAGACATATTCAATGTTAAATAATACATATGGCTTTATCCCTCAACATTTTTATCACTTGCGAGGAGTGGTTTAGGACTATTTTTTTTAAACATTTCAAATTTACAATACTTATAAAGTATTCAAAATTCATACAAATGTGTTTTTTGCAAGTAAATGACATATATTACGGAAGTCCATTTTATAATATACAATATAAAAAAGACAGGTGAAGGATATGATTTGTAGTTCTTAAAATATAGCAATTTTCCCAAATTATGCAAATACCAGAAAAATAGCCCAGTATTTCTGGTTTACTTCTTGTAATATAGACTGGTCTACAAAGGGTTAAGCACGGGATCACATTTAACAAACCACCAAGACAGCAAAACAATAAAAACACATTAAGGAAATGCATAGCAACGTATACCCCATCAGGTGCACGACTCGCTTGATGAAAGCCCAGTGTGTACCCGATGGGGTAAACAACGGCAGTTATGAAAGATCGCGTGTCATCCTGCACATATTGAAATAATATATATCTATATATATAAAAGAAAGTCGTGTTAGTTACACTATTTATAACTCAAGAACGGCTGAACCGATTTGGCTGAAAATTGGTATGGAGGTAGCTAAGAACTGGGAGAAGGACATAGGATACTTTTTATCCCGTTCCCGATTCAGGATTCCTCCCCACTGGTCTCTAAAAGTTACAAAAATACCTGTAAGAAATGCATTGCAGCAAACATATGTTATTAAGTGAAAAAGCCTGTTCAAATTTAATCAGCTGTTCTTTGTAAACATATATAATGCGAGAAAAGAAATATATGTTTATACCATTTAATTACTATTTTTAAATTTCTTTACACCTATAGTTTGAAAGCATAGAGTAAAAAAACTGCATTTCTTAACTATACTACGTGACAGTTCGCTGGAATAATGATTTTGAACTAATGTAGACTACGAAATTCATAATCTATATATATGCCCCCGGTGGAACTGGAAAGACATTCCTAATGTCATTGATTTTGGCTACTGTTTGTGCAAGATCTGATATTGCAGTAGCAGTTGCTTCTTCTGGGATAGCAGCCACATTATTGGAAGGATGTCGTACGGCTCATTCAGCGCTGAAACTGCCTTTGAATCTTCAAACCATTGAGCAACCAACGTGCAACATATCAAAGAACTCAGCAATGGCAAAAGTTTTAGTAGCGTCAAAAATCATTATCTGGGACGAATGCACAATGCCCCATAAACGTGCATTGGAAGCACTTGATAGAACATTGAAAGGTCTGCGCAATGACACAAGATGTTTTGGAGGCGCATTAATTTTACTGTCTGGTGATTTCCACCAAACACTGCCAGTTATTCCTAGATCGACTGCTGCTGATGAAATAAACGCTTGCCTATAATCATCAAATTTGTGGCGTTATGTAAAAAAACTACAGTTGACTGCAAACATGAGAGATGAATTATTAAACGATCCATCTGCTCAAAATTTTTCTAATCAGTTGTTGACTATTGGTAATGGTTGTGTTCCTGTAGACCAAGAAAGTGGATTGATTTCATTTCCATCCAATTTTTGCACCTTTATCTCAACAAAAGATGAACTAATCAGCAAAGTATTCCCAAATATCAATAAAATAACAATTGGTTGAGTGAGCGAGCAATCTTGGCAGCTAAGAACAAGGATGTGGATGACTTGAACTTTTTAATTCAGTCACATTGATGGTACTCTGCAAACATTCAAATCTATTGATTGCGTAACAAATGAAGATGAGGCCACTAACTATCCAACTGAATTTTTAAACTCTTTGGATGTGCCCGGCTTACCACCCCATAATTTACTTTTGAAGGTTGGTGCAGTAGTCATAATGCTTCGCAATCTAAATCAACCAAAATTATGCAATGGAACGCGTTTGGTTGTAAAAAAATTGATGATAAATGTGATTCACGCGACGATTCTTAAAGGAAAATTTAAAGGTGAGGAAGTTCTTATTCCAAGGATTCCGATGATTCCTACCGATATGCCTTTTGAATTTAAACGAACTCAGTTTCCAATTCGTCTTGCATTTGCCATGACGATCAATAAATCACAAGGCCAATCTTTGAGCGTTTGTGGACTAAATTTAGAAAATCCATGTTTTTCTCATGGACAACTATATGTGGCATGTTCACGTGTCGGCAAACCATCTGATTTATTCATTCTTGCACCTAATTACAAGACAAAAAATGTTGTATATCACAAGGTACTCGACTGAAGAAAGAGAATCAATATTAATAAATTAATGTATCTGTGGATTTGCTGCTTACTGCAATTTAAATTATTTTAGATAACTTACGAATTGTGTTTTTTATTTTGTTTTTCTATTTAAATTTCAGATTAGTTGTGAAGGAAAAAAAATAACAGGACCTAATTTGATTTATTTTTTACTTTGTCTTTTATTCTGAACATTTCAAGCACCAATGTGGATGCTGTGGACCCTTTAAGGCGGTACGAAGTTCGCCGGGTCAGCTAGACATATAGAAGTATAGTTTGTCAATTGTAGAGTTCTTTGCTGGCAAGTGAAAGTATGCAACTTGATTTCAGGTTGAGTGTATATAATAGATGTGTGTATATATATATGGCAAGTGAAAGTATGCAACTTGATTTCAGGTTGAGTGTATATAATAGATGTATTATATACACTCAACCTGAAATCAAGTTTTCACTTGCCAGCAAAGAACTCTACAATTGACAAACTATACTTCTTAGACTTCTTTGTATAGTATATAAAGTCCTAAGTGAATGATTATCACACTAATAAAATTAAAATTAGCTTAATACATAACAGGCTGTAATGTAAACCAACCGTATCGTCCAGTCATCTGGGGAAGAAGGCTCGCATTGACTTTCAACCCACTTTTTGGTGTATTCCCTTGAATTTTCCAGTCTTTCCAGGTTTTGGGTGATACCTAAAATAAAAATAGGTTGATTAAATTAAATGTCTTTTTAAAATTCAAACAGTCTATTAAAATACAAAATTGACAATACATTAAGCCTATCATGAGGGCCATTGGCAGAAGTTAATACATAAAGCTAAATAAAAAATTAAGAATTTTTCAAGTGAAAATCAGATATAAATCCATTGTAGTAGAATTGTCTCAAAACGCAACTAAATACATCCATTTATTTTCAACTTTGGAAAATTTATGCAATCTACAGTCTGCAAAGTGATGATTAATGGGTGTGATTCAGGGGACGGCACTTGGTCTTTTCATGTTTTATTGCTTTTATTAATGACATTTCAGTTGGTTTAGATGATTGTGTTAAACCAGTAGTTTATATAGATAGAAACATACTTATTGGCAAAGATAAGAATTTTCAACAGAAACAACTTAAAATGTAAAATGCTTAAACAAACTTTCTTAATTGTTTTGTATGAAATGAATTGATTTGTAATATGATAAAACAAAATATTATTTTTGAGTTTAAAATACACGTCTCAGATGTTAAAGTGGTGAAACAGTTATGAATTAACATTAATAATTAATTTAATTAGCATGTAAACAATAATTACATACCTGAATAAAGTTAGTAATGTTCTACTTATTCCTGACATTAAAGAATGTGATGTTCTATTAATACTTAAGGCAATTCTCTACAGTTACTGTATTAACTTCAATTTTTTTTATTGAAATATATTACAAAATTAATATTTTTAATTACATTTACAATGAAAACATGTGATGGAAAAATGAAATAACCTAAAAAAATAGTTAAGTAATTTTAAAATATGAAATGAAGATCAACGTGTTCCTACCTACTATTTGTATTACGTTATTTTCAACTTAATAATAATTAGGCATTGGAACTTAAATTATCGAAAATCCTGGTTCTTGGAAATGACTTGTGAAGTAATAAAAATAGTTCTAGTTTCCAATTTGAATCAAGAAGCTTCAGAGAAAGAACAAATAATTTGGACACATGCTAACCCCAATATTGATGGCACTAAAAATATTTGCAGGGGCTATCAATGGAGAAACAACGTTAACTCTGAGATTTTTCAAGATAGTTCTTTATATTGATTTAAATGTAAAAGTTCTGTAAAATATTTTCTTTTCACTAAATATTATTAAATAGTACAGTATTTTTATAAACTAAATGTACCTTCACTTAATTCCAGGAATTTATTTATATTAACCTCCCTACTATATTGACTACAATCTAGTCGAAGTGTAGCATTTGATTTTGCTCCATATTAAACAAACAATTTGAATATTAATACAAATAAATGTATTATGTGTATGTTCCTAATGAATTGTGTTATCAAAAACAGTTAGTTACTTCAAACACATTATTCTGGTTAAATTATAATAAAGCATAAATGCGTGGACAGATTGTATGGAACGCTATGTTGAGATTGAGATTCTAACATAAGCAATCTTCCAACAACTGTCAGGAGGGAATTCTTAGTCTGTAAAGAACCAAAGCTGTGGCATTACTGAAGAGGTCAATGAAGGTTTTTTCAGTTAGTTTTTAGTGACATTTACTTGGTTATTTGTTATAGTTTTGAAGAAGACGAAACAATGTATTTATTTAACAGACGATGCAGGTTTATTGGTGCTTTTGTTTTTGCTGCAGCAACATCAAAGTATGAGGGAAACTTTGATTTTCTGACATTTACATGTTTAACTTTACAGCCATCCATTTATAGTAAAGATTTTAAAGTGTTGGATATCAATCAAAAAGCCTGGTAATTTTGAGCAATTACTTGGTCAACCCCAAACTTTTTCATATTTTACTATGATAATCTAGAGATGTATGTGAAATTAAAAAAACCATAATTTATGTCCCGGAATTTACGTAAATAAAAAATAATACTGAAATGAGCAGAATTTTGTTTTTCTTAAATTTCGAGCTACAAATTAATTAGTTGTTATCGAGTTGAGACGAGTGCCTCCGGCCATCAGTGCGGAGCAGCACCGAAGGAAAGAAGTCAACGAAAGAAAAACATCCCTCGAGATAGTACCTATCAGTAATATATTTCTAGAGGGCAAACTTTGGTGCGTTGCAAAATGCTGTGTTCGTACAAAAAACCTTTGAACTTTTCCTGATCTTCACTTGAAACCGTGAAACTAAGTAACATGTTCTCACAACCGTCACATAAAAAAGGATTATTGGAGGAACCACTAGCAATCACAAATGGCCTTCCGCGCGTCTCCCGCAAGCCACTGTTATTGCGTGGACTTTGAACCTTCTTATCACTCGGCAACCTGTAGGACGGCCTGGCGGGGCTTGAATTATATGTTTCTTGCTTTCTGAGAACATCCTTATGACCATAGTAAAATATGAAAAAGTTTGGGGTTGACCAAGTAATTGCTCAGAATTACCAAAAGCCTAAGTTCTAAGCTATTACACAAAATTAAGATTATTACAAACAAATCTTTTGCTAGAAAATTTTACAAAGTTGTACAACAATTTTACAAACATGGTTTACAAAGTTTCAGTAAAAAGGCTAAATTTTTTTATTTGTACAGTATGAAGTGCGGTAAAAATCATTATTCTTCCATTACAATATGTATCCATTTGTAATATTTTTTTGTAATAAACTATATGATAGTTTTCTATCTTGTATCTAGAAAACTATTTCTTATCGCCAATGAAAAAGGCTTGTTTTTTTTGTAAATTTTACACATTTTAATTGTTCTTAATGAATCATATTTTCATAAAACGTTTTGCTTTGTATTACTTTTAGATATATTAACAATATTGGCTATCTTGATTTGTTGAACATGTTTAATCTGGCATTGTATGTGTAAAGTAGGTCCTATTGAATAATGTAAACTACTCTAAAAAAACTACCATTAATCTATATGTCTTATACCTGTATACTACTTTACACTAAAAATAATCTTTAATAATACCAGAAATACGTTTCAAATTGACATGCAACAGTAGCCAATCAATTGGCTTGAACGAAAACTCGTTTAGTGAACTGTATTAGATTCTGATCTGAGCTTGCATTTGAGTACTATCTCGAGGGATGTTTTTTTCTCTTACATCATAAATGCAGAGTAGCCCCAAGGCCGGCACTGATGGCTAAGGGCATTTCCGATCAGTATTTTCCCAACCTCAGATCACGTGCCAGATCGTCTAACGAGAATCCACATAAGAAAAGTTGGGCTTTGGTGTTCGGCGCCACCCCGCACTTCTAGTGAAAGAAGTAAAAAAAAACATCGGTACTTTGGGATTATACCGACCACACCAGTATGAAGAACACAAAAATAGAAATTTATAGAAACAAACATGATAGAACAAAAAAACAACTCTTCAATTACAAAATTACAAACTTACAAGCATTTCCAGGTATTGTGATCGGTATTGTTGTCGCTGTTATCTTATCTTTCTCGAGAATCCTGATTACGGCAGGCCGCGCGGCATCACGTGATTTGCACGGTACATCATTGCCTTTCCATTACAATTCAATTTATATTTCTGATTAGCCCCTCTAGAATTTGATATTTTACTGATAGGTACTATCTCGAGGGATGTTTTTCTTTCGTCGACATCAGCGCGGGGCAGCACCGAAGGTACTGTCGAAGCCCGCGCTGATGGCCGGAGGCACTCGCATTTTGGGTGGCGGAATGTGATCAAGAATAAAAACAAGTTTTGAGTGTTTTTTTAATAAAAAGTTTAGTTTGGTAAATGTTTGTTTTTGTTGAATTTTTGTGTTTGGAGAAATGTAGAGGTAAAACACGGAAGTACAACAAAGCGATGCACCAGCTGAACGGGCGGCGAGACTCTGCAATCACGTTATCTACTAGACGCTCGACTTTGACCTCTGTCTGAGGATGGGGAGGTGTTTGCGATAAGACAATTCCTGTTTTATATTGACGAAATATTGTTCTACGCTAATCTAGTAATCAGTAGAAACGAAATGTGAAATAACGATTCATGTCTGGGTGTGGTCGGTATAATCCCAAAGTACCAAAACATCCCTCGGGATAGTACCTAAATTATGGTCAAATCACATGAATGTCCATAAATGTTAACTTTGACTAGGCTATTTATAATACGTATTTACCTCCTTATATAGCTTAACAAAAAATTATAGATAGGGTTCTGACCCTATCCTCTCTGGAAACCTACCGATAAAACCAAAGTAGCTACACCAAAATTAGTGAGTTTTTAGAATAAAAATATAAATTAACAATTCTTAACGATTTTTGAGCAAATCATATTGTCATACCTCGCTATTTCATGTACAAATGACATCTCAATAGAAAGATTTGAATTTGGGTATAGTAAATGTCAACCATTGATAATATGTCATAACTAGTTATCAAATGATAATTGATAAAATGATTACCAAATGATACCAATATAACCAAGTTACACATTGATAACATTTGATTAGTTAGATATTAACTTATAACAATGTATTTAAGCTAGTTGTAGATTAATAATTATTTAGAGGCACCACTTATCAGTCTGCCCCTCTACCATTTAGATAATTTCTTACCACAGCTAGATAATGTAAACCAATGGAACATAGTCAATATGCAGTGGATGGTAAGATGCAGTTGCTCTCCATAATACTGAAGACCAAAGGTAGATGTGATAACCTATCATCTCTACATTATTGAGGAATATTACACACATTTGGCAACAGAATAGGCACTGATTCATTTTCATTTTTTTATAAACTAAATATATTATCCAATCTAAATAAATAGGCCTAGTCTGTTAAAATTAAACCTACCTCGTCGAGTTTTGTGAACAATTTTACTGGGACCTTTGGACACGGTATACATAACGAAAAACAGCTTTTTAATTAACTTTTGTAAACACTGCAAATTTTTAAATTAAACTTCACCAACTAAAGTTCGGCGTTCGGACCTAAAATTTGTAAAGATGACTGACGAAATGATAATAGGATTCTGTAATATTCTAAATTATTGGCCTTGGATTCCCCTACTCTTTCACAATATGCCGAGTCACGTGGTTGAATAAATAACTGCCTATTCAGTGCCTTCTTGATGTTTAATTTGCTTAACATTGTTCTAGAATATCAAAATTTATTAATACCAACTACTATATAAATTTGATATTGTTGTTATTTTATATCTATTAAATGATGTTTTTAGCTTCTTGCATTTTTAAATGCAAATGGTCGTGTTTTAGATCTGTGTCTATTTATTTATTACTGTATTAAAATGTTATATTAATTTTGCGAGTATTGACATTGTCTTGTTTGAGCGCGTGCTTGTGAGTGTGTGTGTGTGTGTTTTGCAAATGGCTTCTAATAAATATAAATACATACAAAATTCATATGAATATGCCGATAACAGCATACCTATACTTTAGGGTGATTGAGTGATTACCGTTTGAATATATAATCCCTGGATACGAGTTGTGATTCAAACTCTGAATTTCAAACAAATTATTTGACGACATTCACCTGTCATAGATAATCTCAACAGTAACAAATTACAAGATGTCCGACATCGTCATAAGCATGATACAGGAAGCATTCGAGGATGCGGTAATGACTATAGAGATGTCTAGTTCTTTGAAGTCCACATCCGAGAAGGAACTCTGTTGTAAATGTGGTGGGACAACAAGGCCAACTACTGGGACTGTAAAGTCTTCAAGAAAGCCGCGTAGCAGTGAGGAGAGTTAGCAAAAGGCCCGTCACCAAGAAACCACTTGTATAATCTCTAAATAACACGCCTAATACAGATAAACCTCCACCATGCAACAGATGTAACTATTATCTTGAAAAGGAGGTTTATCACAACTTGCCTGGATATCACACTAATCTACAAACCTCGGGCCAACAAAGGAACCATTGGAGGCCAAATACTCCAAAAATAAAATAATAATGTAATATATTTTATTTACGTTCGTAGTAACATTATTTCATTATATGTAATGTACAGGTTAGCAATATGTGTTGAAATATTGAGTTTCGCTTTTTTAGGGAGAGGCAGGAAAATGCTTTTACGCACACAGGTGGCCAGCCTGTAGTGTGGGACTCCTACCTACGTAGAATACCCACTAAAAACCTCCTGTACTCTTAGGATTCTAGCCTGGAAACCACTTATCGCTTTAAACTTCGGGCTAGGCCCAAGTTTGGCTTACGCCACAGGGTTTGCACCTATCTAACCGTTCGGATCTTGGATCTGTCCCGCGTTTCGGTCCAGATCAGTCTTTGTGGCACGGAGTATACCCTGTGCATCAATTGGTATGAGACCGATCAGAATCCATCATCTGATTCATTCTAACAATCAGTCTAACACTCACCACCATCCCGGCCGCACCGCACTACTTGTCATTGTGTTTACGGCAGCTTGTTTCATTTGTATCCCTTATACGGTGACATTAATACTTCTAATTATAGTGGAGATCTAACATTTACGTCGAGGATAAAAATAGGTTAGGATTGATGTGTAGGAAGATGTACTTTTTCGAAGATTCAACAAATCTTCAGCGTGTGCGCTCTTAAAATCTGTTGTTTCGTGGATAGAAAGTGGCGGAAATATTATGAAGTGTAAGTTATGACAGTGCAGAAGAATAATGGTCGCATAACATTGAACGAATGGAACTCATATTAGAATGTAAGGACACGAAACTGTAGACAAAAATCTGTACTAAGTTGCTGAAAGAACCGTTGTTGTACGCCGGATAACCCGAGTACTAAATCATATGATGAGTTAGCCAAATTAGTGGCGAACATTTGTCACGAAAATTGTTGATCATCTCGGAAAGGTACAACTTTAGTTTCCGTATGTAACAAGAACATGAGACTGAGATCGAATTCAATTTGCAATTAAAACATCTGTCTACACATTTGGGACTTCAAGACAATTTATCAGAGTGCCTGCATAATAGGTTAGTAAATAACCTACGAAGTGAAACAATCAAGAAATGTTGTTGGTGAAGAATACTTGAATTTGAAAAGGTATTGCAGATCGCCATGGCATTGAAGGCAGCAACTTTGACATGTCAACACACGTCACAGTCGGTGACTCCGCGATGGTGTAAAGTGGGAAGCAGATAGCAACACCGCTACACATAACGAAGCTATGGTGGGAAGGGTTGGTTCAATGTGAATGTTGAGTTTAGCTCCAGTTCACCTTCCTCTTAGTGCAGCGTTATTGGCCATTAATAAAATATTCAACTTATTTTAGGATACCAAATCAAAATCATTTTTCTATTAAATTACAAGGATCATTGACAAAGTCATAAAAATAGGCCTAGTGACAGCAATGCCTACCTTAATGTTAACATACAAATTAGAATATTAACATGCTAGTTATAAAACAAGAAAATGATAATATGTTGGGCGACCAGTATGGATTAAAATGTATAGAAAGTTGCACTTGTTGATCAAAAGAGTTTAATTTTAAAATTATCTAGAATGTTATAGATTTTATGCGAAAGAATTCTTCCAGGGAATAGAAAGGATTGTCTGAAGCCATAAATAATATTATCTTAAAAAGGTTTTTTTATCATATTATTTTGAATTGATAATAGCAGATGACTGTACAATTTCAACTACTGAGTGACTAATTCGTGTTTTATCTAACCTATTATGATCAATTAATACCAAACTCTTATGCGTTGTATTATAGGAGTGATTAATACTCTGGAGTTTTAAAAGTGTTGGATTTTGATAAAATATATTTTATTAAATAAAAAATATACAGGTTTATGGCAGTTTGAATGTTTTTAATCCTTAAAAAGAGGTTTACAATGCTATGAACTATGTTAGTTGGTACTTATTCGTAAAACCTTTTTTATTTAACAAGAATAGTTTTTATTTTGTTTGCATTTCCCCACATGACAAGCCGATATCTAAGGATGGACTGAGAAAAGGCAAAATAAGCATTTTTAACTTACTCATTACGCATAAATTGAGTAAGACGCTTAATGAGAAAGACAACATGTGATAATTTAGATGATATGTAATCTACTGTATGTGTGTATCCCAATTTAAATTTTTATTCATAAATATTCCCAACAATTTGGCACTTGATAGCTTACTGTGGTTATAACTGTTATCAGTTGTCCTTGAATTGAATAGTATATTTTGAGTTTTTGATTCATTTAAAAGAAAACTGCTACTTTTGAAACAATTGGAGGCTTCTGCAATAACTGATTGTGTTTACAATAATTACAAGTTCTTTTAAACTGTTGTTAATACCTAAGACAGTTGTGTTATCAGCATACATAATTGTTGATGAAACGAAAGAAGAAAGGTCATTAATATTAGGAACAACAGTGCACCAAGTATAGGTTCCTGAGGGACTCAATTTTCCACTGTAGCTCCCAGAGACCATTTTCTATTGATAAATACTTATTGTTTCCTACCAACTAAGTAAAATTAAAAAAATGAAATAGATTTGGTGTCAAAATTACAATATGATAGTTTCATAATGAGATCATCCATTTCCGCTCAGTCAAAGACCTGCTCAGGTCAAACAACGTCACCTGAGCAAAAACTTTTTCCTGAAAACCCTGAGAGATGTTCCTTACCACAATGTCTAAGGCCTGAATGGCAGATTTATTTTTTCGAAATCCAAACTGCATGGGATGCAACAGATGATTTGTTTCAAGATAAAGACATATGTATATAGACCAAAGCCTCCAATAATTTTCTTAAGACCGGGAAAATTGAGATGGGTCGGTAACTCTCTTGTTTACTTATTGTGCCTGTTTTGAAAATAGGACAGACACAAGAGATTTTTATTTCATCAGGGAAATAACTACCTCTAAAACACAGATTAAAGCAAAATGTGAGAGGACCAATTATATGAGGGGTTAGTTTTTTAATTAGACTGTTAGACATATCATGATTGTCACAGCTATCAGAATTATTAAGATTTTTTTAATACACAGAGATTTTTTTCTGGAGTAACTTCTGTCAACTGAAAGGTTTTGGATGGTTGCTTAATATGGGTTTTCCTTAGCAGCTCACACGAGCTATGGGAATTATTACCCAAATTTTCTTTTATCTCAGCAACAGAATTGATTAAATAATTATCGGAAATGTCTGGGCTAATACAAGATATACTGTGTTCAGTATTGGCTTTCTGAATGTTGATAGTAATTATTTTGCAGGCTGACTTGTACTTACTATTACTGCTATTAATTAGGTTTTTATTATGTGAGAGCTTTACCAAGGTTACAGCTTGTCAGTACTCCTTCTTCAATCTTTGGTAACTTTGTTTAGAGTTGTGGTCGGTTTTTGAAATTCTGTCCAGGTATTAAAGACACTAAACCAACCAAAGATTGTTGATGTCTTAATTTAGCCAAATTATGGTTATACCAATCATACTTTACTTTATATGAATTTTCAGCTTTTCTCTTTGTTTTTTTCAGGATTTTGAAGAAACAAATGTCATTAATGATGATTGAGATCATTTCCTCAAAGAAGGTTTGCACTTTGCCATCTCTTTATATTCAGACATTAATTTGTCCCAATCATGTGAGGCCAATGTCAAGCACAGATCACCAATAGTTTTGCAGGCATGAAGATTTTGATTTTGTCAATGCTATTAGTGACCAGAGTTGGTTGTTTTGAAAAGTTTGCTGAGAGAGATTAATAAGAAAGTCCATAAGAATACCATCACAATCAGAATAAGGGAAACTAACAATTTTATCTATAGCACGGTTCTGAATTCGATTATTATTTGTAAAGACATTGTCTAAGCAATGTGTGCTACAGGTTGCATTACGGTATAGTTTAGGCAGTACAAATTATATTGTTTTAAAAGGTTTTGAAAATAATGTGCAGTTCTGTTGCTGTTTGTTATATCAAAGCTATAATTAAAATCACCATCAACCAATGTATTATAATTATTCCAAGTAGTGAGGTATGCCAAAAGGCAATCCAAAGATTAAAAAAAAATGTTTGGATCATCTGATGACGATTGGTAAATACAAACAACGATAATACTCAGTCGATCCCAAAAAGTGACAGACGCCTCAAAATGGATCTACGAGCAGAAGCGGCTGACATCACATGTTCTAGACTGGAGCAAGTTATGAACAAATACTAAGGAGCCATCTCTAATGTGATTAGTCCTACTAAAAGACTGGTGCACTGGGAAAAAAGAACCTAACTCTATTACTATTTAGCCAGTGTTCTGATACGCAAACAATACCAGTATCTGTCACGACACTCTCGAGGATTGATATCTTATTTGTTATAAGAAAGAGCACCTTTATACTATTGTATTTGTAGATTTTTCATATTGGCTTTGCTGTTTTGATAAGTAATTTTTGTTGCATGTTTTGTTAGGTGTAAAAAATTTAAATCTTTAACAAATTCTAAGGGATGCATTTGTCTGTCACTGAAAACATCACCAATAGCAATCACACTGTCAGTCTTAGGAAGATTGGCTTCTTGATCGCAGGCTGTAATTTCATTATTTGTATTCACTACACTAGAGCCACTAACACTATTTCTTTGTTTTAGCACCGCACCAAACGTAAGGTTGCTTGCTATCACTATTACACTCTCAGGTTGACTTGATGTCACAGGTATAAGTTGAAGATCAGACTGTGGTGATGATGGGAGGGTTGCAGTCTCCTTGTCTGCAGCGTCCCTGTCAGCAAATGTCATTGAACCAACATCCCTTAGAGACAGATTTATTGTATTGTATTGTATTTAAGTTACAATGTTTTATTTTTTGTAAATAACATTTTTAAACTCATTTATAAAGACTTCACGAGTTAGTCCTCACGACAAGATTTATAAACTGTAAAACTTATGAGAGTGTGATACAATATCGATTGTAGCTTTTGTTTTCTGTAGAAATTGTAAGATGTTGTCAACAAAATATATTAGTTCCACTTTTTTGTTGGCACAGCTAAAAATTTTGCATGTTAAATGTTCTAGGCCTCTTCTTTTGAAATTTTCATTTAAATAATGCTACATAGCTTATGCTACATAATTATGGGGGTTAAACTTGCCCTTAGTGATAAGACTAAACACAGAGGCCCCATTATTAAAACAATGGAGAGCTAAATGGTTTTTAGATATTGCGATATTTTAGGTTTTAAACATTGTTCTTTAAAAACCACTACCACCCCAGCAAACATGTGGCGAGGATGATGAAAATCACCCAGATATACTGTGGGCGAATCCTGTTCTCCTACTGTGTCTAAAATGTATAATTAATTACCTCTCCTATATGTCCGTTTACAATGTTTATTGTGCCTTGAAATGGTTTATTAATTTGTTTATTTTGACTTGTTTGATGAACTTGAATCATTACTTTGACAGTTGGTTTTGGCCTCTCTGCATGGATAAACCAACATTTATATATATATATATATATATATATATATATATATATATATATATATATATATATATCGTATGGGGGACAAAGGCAGCTATCCATAAATAAATAAATTAAAAATTACAATTATTAAAAAGTACGTAAGAACAAAGTTCTTGAGTCATAAATTAAAAATAATATTAAAATCTCCCGTCACAAAGCTAAATCCAAATTACTGAGCCAGTTTAGAGACCCATCCTCTAAACCACTCAGACCAGCCAGACCACCAGAAAACAATCGCAAAGGGCAGTCGTTTACAATGTGCTCAATTGTCTGAGAGTTTGCGCCACAATCACACGTCTGGTCGTCAGTAATACCCCACTTGAATTTCCAGTGATTGCTTCTCCCAACCCCAGTTCGAAAACGATTCAATAAAACCCATTCCTTTCGAGGAATTTCCAAGCCACCCGCTGCTTTCGTAGGATCGGATATCAAGAACTTGTTCCGTCCATCGAATGATTCCCAGGATGACGTCGTAGCTGGACCGTCACTCTTGTGATCTCCCAGTTATGGCAGCTATCGAAGACCAACATTTATAGATTTGTACTATGAAGAAGTGCCTCGGCTGTACACTTCTTTAAGATAAAGGACCAGTTGCATATGCATCAAAAACTTAACAAGTATACAAATAAATTATGCCAGATCGGGAAAGAGATGCTTGCAATCAGTTTGATCAATATCTTTGTGGTAGATCCGGTATAATTGTGGAAAATGATCACAGTCCAGTAGTCAGTATTTTTAATAAACCGCTGATGAAATGTCCAAAAAGACTTCAGAACATGATGCTGACTCTCCAGTGATACAGCATTATGGTAAAGTACAAGCAAGGAATGAACATGTATCTGGCCAATACTTTATCTCGAGCACCAGAGAGTATAGAAAATCAAGAAAAGCAGTTCAACTTATACAAAATTAACCGTCACTTGAATCAGTTTGATCAGCCCAGTACAATTCAAGAACTTGGAACAGGAGTTTATTATGAACATTTAAAATCAGTAAAGCTGAGCGATACATCCATCAAAAAGATCATGGACGAAACAGCCAAAGATGAGCAGATCCAGAATTTGATCAAACAGATCTCAGATGGATGGCCCTAGGATAAGAAGAGAGTTCCACCAAGCTTAGTGTTTTTTGGTATTACAAAATGGATTTAGAGTTGAAGAGGATGTGGTTCTGAAAGGTAACCAAATTTTGATCCCCAAAATGTTAAGAAAGAGAGTTGGAAAGAGTGAGGAAAATTCATTGTTGTTATTTAGGCATAGAGTCAACAAAAAAACTTGCCAAAGAAGCAGTGTTTTGGCCAAACATGTTATCTGAAACTGAAGGTGTGGTAAGAAGTTCTAACATCTGTGCTAAGTTTGCTGCCAATCAACGATCAATAGAAATGAGATCTCATGAGCTGCCTGCTCAACCTTTTGAAAGAATCAGCATGGGTGTGCTTCAGATCAAGATCTATGACAGACTTCGTCGCTTTCTGATGACAGCTGACCACTACTCGGATTTCTTTGAAAAAGACAAATTGAATAACCTCACACCAAAAATAACAATTCTGGCTTGCAAAAGGAACTCTAGCCAATATGGGATCCCTGTGACAGTGCTCACAGACAACGCAACCAACTCTTCAGTGCGGGAGTTGAGACAATTTGCTCAAGACTGGGGATTTGAGCATATCACAAGAGTCCTCACTATCCGTAGAGCAACGGAAAGGCCAAGGTATCTGTAAGACTAGCAAATGCCATGATAAAGAAGGCAACAGAATAAAAAACTTACTTCTACAAGATGTTACTCCTGCAAAGAAACACACCGAACAAGACCAACTTCAGCCCAGCACAAAGAATGATGTGTCACTGGTTAAAGTGGCAATTGCCAAACATCAGAGCAAAACGAGAAATTGTGGATCCAGCACATATTCAAGAAAGTTTGACTTAAAACAGGGCCCGATCAGCAGAAACATAAAACAAGAATGTGGTTAAAAGAAAAGATCGTAAAGAGGTTTGGTACAAGAAGACGCTTGAAGATGGCTTATGGATAAGGGATAAAGTGGTCAATAGACGAGGAAATCATTCATATGAAGTGGAGAATGGTGAAAATGGAGCTGTGTATGTTAGGAAAGAGAGATCCATGAAACCCCGTATTCCAGAACCAGCTATGTCAAGTGAAGCCAGATTAGACGACAGTGAGTTGGTACCACAGACTGCTGAATCAAGTGGACAGTCCTCTTCTGGCCAAGTTTCTTTGCCAGTACATAAAAATAAAGCATCAGATCAAAAAGACCCCGGAGAGCAGTTACTCTTCCCATACGATTTAATGATTTAGTAACGTACAAGGTGAACTAAGTGTATCAAAAAACAATGGAAACGGGATGATTTACATCCAGTATATTGATAAGCTGATAAGATTTTGTACAGCATAATAATAATATATTATTGTTGTTGTTTACTATCAACTTTTTGTAAATCATTCTGTTGGAAACTTTTCAATAAAAATGTTGTTATTTTCCTTTATTTCTTACTTTGTTTTTTTTTGAAGTTAAATTAAAAAGATTTAATATTTTTCATCTGTACAGAGGGAGTTTTATCTTGCCTGCTCAATAACAATAAAAAGGAATAAATTAACAGCTAGTAGACTCAATAAAAAACATGTCAAATATAGCTTCAAATTATCAAGACTATATAACATAATTTTTCTTGAATTAAGATTTATTGGAAAAGAGAGTATACAAACCAATACATTTGGTACTTAATCCATCATCTCCTAGCTCTAGTACTTGCTCGATTACCACAAATGAGTGGTATATAGATTAAGTAAGAAAAGAGGACCATGATCCTACAAGATTTCCTGTCAAAAAACATATAAAAATCGAATTTTATTCTGATAGCCATGGGAAGAATGTCCCTCAAATTATTGAACATTGCAACAGAGGGAAAATTACCATTGATGGTGTAGTTAAGTCTGGACCTAACATTGAACATGTTTATATTCAAACGTTTAAGACAGATTCGACCAATCATTCTAATAGCCAGTACTAATGATATGTTGAAAGGATCTCCTGAAATTATATTTGGAAATTGTGAAATGGAGAAGTGTTTACTCCTAGTGAACACAGGCCAGTATGTATAAAAACATCCCTCCTCGCTTTGATGTCCATCTGAGTGATGTAATACACTAAGACATAGCACTGGCCAACAGCTACATTGGGGAACTAGTCTCAAGAATGAGTAATGTCAGTCCTATTGATTTTAATTTATTCAAAAGATTCCATTTCACAAGCCATGGTATGCTTTTAAATTATAAAGAAAAAAGAATCTTACTATTATGATTATTGACTATACTAAAAGAAATCATAGTACAAATCTATAAATCTTGCTTTATCCATGCAGAGAGGCCAAAACCAACTGTCAAAGTAACAAGTCAAGTTCATCAAACAAGTCAAAATAAACAATTTAATAAACCATTTCAAGGCACAATAAACATTGTAAACTTTAAATACTAATATATATATATATATATATATATGTGTGTGTGTGTGTGTGTGTGTGTGTGTGTGTGTGTGTGTGTGTGTGTGTGTGTGTGTGTGTGTACACAATATTAATACTACAGTAAAAACCCCTGAGCTGATCAGAAACTGGGTGCCATAGCACCCATAACTATTGATCCTTTTGGTGTGGTGCCCAACCAGCGCCCTAACCAAAAAAAGGAATGAATCATGGTTACAGTCACACTTATATAGAAAAACATAAGTATTTTCATGAAGATCAATCCCAAAGGGGGTATTTAACTTCCCATTGTCCTAAATAGGTAAACTTTGACACATATGTTCCTCATCACATTAAAAGAAAAGAATAAAGCAATGAAAATCAATCAAGCATGAAGGTTTTAATGGGGTTACAACCCTTAGAAAAACTATAGTTTGTTTTTCAACTTCCTGCTGTCCTAGAAAGGTGAAGTTTGACACACATGAATATTATGCCCTTCTAAACAGACTACCGTTACTATAAATACTACTTTAGTATGAAAGTAGAATACAAGGGCAGAAAGTACAGCATTTGTGACTGAAGTAGGTTTTTCAGACAGAGTATTTTTTTGTCATGGCAACAAGACAAACTTTCCTATGTAGTGTAAAATATAATTTATTGGAACCAAAAACGCTTCTTCACCCACTAAGGCTCAAATAAGAGAAAGTGGGAATTGTGTTTAGCTTTTGACTCACTTAACAATAAACATCGTAATAGTGCATACCATAAGCATGTCTACTTCCAAATCAAAATTATTATAATGCTCCATTATATTAAATCATAAGTGCTTTCAATAAGATTAGTAAGATGGACTTCGTATTCCTTAATTCTGTCCTAAAACAGTTCAGTTGTTAAATCTATTTGTTAAAATACTATGGAATGTTGTAAGAAATGGTGTATTTGGTTGGTATTAAAAACTGTGTTGCTCTTGACTTCGGGACCCCAAAACTTTGTTCTTTAAACTGAAAGTACAATAATTATTCTGAAGTGGATCAGGAGAGTGGAATATCTTAAAATGACTTGCTTATTTTCAGGAGTGTTTACTTTTTATTCAATAGGAAATCATGCGTAAAGCGGTAACTGCTAGTTTAAATAATAAAAGACTATTGGAGATTTCCAACTGTGGCATATATGACAATTGAAATAGAGTTCTTTACAAACAACTCACACAATATATGACCAATTTGGTATCTGTACCCCATACCTCGACAATCAGGCTGCAGTAATGGAAAAATTAACAATTTGATAATTAGTGTAATTTATATATCAAGAATAGTGACAAAATATTTTTTTAGCGTATTCCTTCTTTGTGTATCCTACTCTGATACAGTATTTGAAAATACAAACATAAACACTCAATTACAGTCAGTATTAATTAACAAAATATCAACTTTTTGAAGTGAAAACGTCATAATGCTATGGGAAACCTTATAGCCTAATCTACCTTATAATACTCAATACTACAGTATTTCAACACACAGTTTTGGTTGTTTGTAAACAGAACGTAGGTATTACTTGTTTCAATTATGATCGTGAAAGAGGACTTCGAGATAGCTGTATACCCTTTAAGGTGATTTGTTATTAAATGAATATGAATATATGAATATTTATTTATTTCCTCTCTCATAGTTACAAAGATCTCAACATACATGCAAAAACAGGAAATGATCTCCACATGGGCATAGCCTGTGTGTGGAGATCGAGACGTGATCAGCAGCATGAATATGTACTCATCAACATAAAAAGTAATGTAAATCTTCGTATGCTCGTAATATAAGAAAAAACAAATATTTCATAGCTACAACAAAGCAAGTGTTTGACAATTAGATTACAACCAGATAACAACCGCAGAAATGATAATATGATAATGGATGATTCATAAATGATAACAAGAATATAAACTGAATTTATCCAAAATACGAGATATCGGTTAATTAGGAGGCTTGGAACCTCTCACACACTTATACACTCACGCCACACATAACCATCATAATCTCTCTCTCTCTCTCTCTCTCTCTCTCTCTCTCTCTCTCTCTCTCTCTCTCTCTCTCTCTCTCTCACTCTCTCTCTCTCTCTCTCTCTCACTCTCTCTCTCTCTCTCCCTCCCCCCTCTCTATCCCCCCCTGCTCCCCTTTACTTTTATCTCCCCCTTCCTGTCCCTATATTTACCACGATCAAAAGACACTCTATCAACACTCAATCCTACACAGTTACAACATCATGACACCAACCCACTGTCAATGCTAGCGATGAACGAACATAGGTTCAACAATTATGCTAATGTGCATACAAAGAAGTTATAAAATATTCTAACTCAACTTTATCTATGTTTAGTAGCCATGAGGTTACTTTCTTTTTATAAGTGACGGATTTGTAAACACTTGGTAACTTAAGACAATCTGGTAATTTAGGAAAAATTATATTTGCAATGTAGTGTGAATTTGTGCAATTGATGGACTTCTCTAATTTTGGGGCAATAATCCCAGAGGACACTGCCAATCTGGTCGAGTAGCTATGGCTTACTTGATTAAAAATATTACTGTGGTTTTTGAACATGTACATTATAATATTTCTAACATATAAATGTCTAACGTTAAAAACCTTAAATTCATCAAATAACAAATCTGAAGGATAAAGACGATTTTTTTTCAAGGCAGCTTTAATAATTGCTTTTTGGACGATTTCTAATGGTAACAGCGAGCTCTTAAATGTCCCACCCCAAGCAATAATTCCGTACTGCAGAATAGACTGTACGAATGCGTAATAACCATTTTTAGTAAATCAAATGTTAATATATTACAAAGTTTTTTAAAAATAAAAATGTGTTTCCTCAACTTACTTCTTATATATTGGATATGAGCTGTCCATTTCAACCGATTATCGAAAAATACTCCTAAATACTTGTACTCAGATACACGCTCTACACATTCACATGACATACAGCCAGCCACTCCGCCACAAGTGTGAAGCCTCAGGTGTAAATTGTCCGGATCATGACCCGTCCGAAGTGCCACTGCCATGCACTTTGTTTTTTTGACGTTGATAGTGAGTCCATTTTGGTCAAACCAGCGCTTTACAGTGTTTAGACCACGCTCAGCCGCCCCATACACCTCTGGCCAGCTGGACCCCTCGAAACACAGAGCTGTGTCATCCGCGTATAAAAATATTTTACCATTTGCCATATTTATTTTACCTAAATTGTTCATATATATCAAGAATAATATAGGACCTAAAGTACTTCCTTGAATTACACCGTACTGTATGGTCTTCCTCGAACTCAGCTCCCCCTGAATTGTGACAACCTGACTTCTGTCTCGGAAGTAGTCTTTAAACCAGTTCAAGGTTGTATCGTGAGCCCCCAAGAAATTTAGTTTCTTAATTAATAAGTTCTGATTAATTGTGTCAAACGCTTTAGCCAAATCAATAAATACCAATAGAGCCTTCCTGTTTTTTCCCACAGCATCATGTAACTCTTTAGTCAACAAATATAAAGCATCATTCAAATTCCTATCGCTCCTAAATCCAAATTGGTTTTGATAAATTATATTGTTGATTTTTAAATAATTCACAAGTTGGTTCTTAACACATTTCTCTAAGATTTTTGCTAGTACACTAGATAAAGTAATAGGTCTATAGCTTACACACTCGTGTTTCGGACCCCCCTTAAAAATTGGAATAACTTTACCCACTTTGAAAACATTCGGATAAATCCCTTTTAAAATACTACAGTTAAAAATATGTAACAGTGGTTTTATTAGTTCGGTAATATTGTCTTTGACGATCCTAGCGGGAATCCCGTCAATCCCCGGAGCGGAGCCCCCCCTGAGTTCGGTGACACTCCGAAAAATATCATCCTGAGTGAGGGGAACCAGCCTGAGGGCCGAATCAACTGCAAAGTCACCATCATCAATAACAAGCTCAGTCACTGGAGGGACAGCACTGGCTAGCCCTGCCCCAACACCGACATAATAATCATTGAAAGTGTCCGCAACCTTAATCACGTCACTTTTATCAGGCTCCCTATTCCCTTCCAAAAATGGGTCAATTTTGAAAGCTTCTTTTCGTTTAGTATTACCGGTAATCTCGTTAATACTTTTCCATAGGAATTTCGCGTTATTCTTGTTCACGTTAATATTATTACGAAAATAGTCTTCTTTCGCCGTTTTAATAAGATTACTAAGTACATTCCGGTAGGATTTAAACTGAGCAATAAGAATAGGATTGAAAGGTTGTTTTTTTAATTGTTTGCTAATCTTATCTCTGTGTCTGATCGACTTAACCAATCCTCTAGTCATCCACGGTTTTATTTTTATTTCTTTCGCGGGAATGTGTTTATCTTCTGTAGAGTTTTTCAATATTGTCTGTATCTGATGAACAAATAGCTCGCTAGAAGTGTTGACGTCGTCTGTTTCAACTACAGACTCCCAATTAGTTACGGAAATGAGATGTGCTACTTTTTTGAAATCTATAAAAATGTTGTGATATGTTTTACTAAGTTTAGAATTGGTAATATTGTTATTAATTGCAGCAACTGTAAAATAATGATCCGTCATTTCGGCTTTAATTACACCGCATCTTACATCTTTCGTGGTACGTGAGTCGACAAAAATATGATCAATGCAGCTATTTGTATTTGTGGTGACACGAGTGGGTAAGTTAATACCACAGACATAGCCCGCGCCGTAGAGCACATCCAGGTAACGTTGCGACGTTGGGTTATGTGTATCCGGCAGAATACAGCAGTTCACGTCACCTATCAGCCAGTGTGTCCTGTCCCGCGGCCTGCTATCACAATACGACTCCAGATTATCAATAAACAGTTCAAGGTCAAGATCAGGTGATGGGCTGCGGTACACAGCCAGGATACTGTGCCGGCCACTACCAGTATAATGAATTCCACAATAATAGATAATACACCAACACTTTGCACTAAATATAAAATACCAAATTTGTACTAAAATAAAAAAACGGAAGGAATGGAACGAGAACTTGGTAAGGTGTTTGTCAAGGATGGACACCTGATTGTCAACGTTAGATTAACAAATAGAATTCAGTATGTAAGGTGTAAAATTATGTGCCCTACTAAAACCAAAATCTCCTGTTGCTGGAGTAGATATTATATTTAAACCTCTATATTTTCTAGGAGCCTCACCTCATGTTTAAATAAAAGACTAAATTCAATGAAATATTATTTTATATGACTCCATCTATACTACATTAACATTGTTTTACTCATTTGAAAACAGCTGATTAGTTTTAAGAAAATATCTTGATTATAACATTTCTTGAAAACACTGAACTATAAGAGATTAATATTGTCCATTTTTAACAGTAGAAGCTGATTATTTATAAAAGCCTACTGGTATTCATATGTTTGGATCAGCAAAATAATTTAAACAAATTGCAAGCTTTCTAGCCAAATGTACTACTACTATTAAAGACTCATAAGGTATTTGGCACCTTCTTACGTTAGCACCCAAACCGACAAAGACCTCAAATTTGTATTTTTAAATGAAACCGTTAAGAAATAATACTAACGATTCTTCTAAAAGACACATGGCCATCCAAACACTCTAGTTTGGTTAACGCAAGCATAGCTGTACCCCATACCTCGACAATCAGGCATTGGACTATTGGAGATTTCCAACTGTGGCATATATGACAATTGAAATAGAGTTCTTTACAAACAACTCACACAATATATGACCAATTTGGTATTGACTTATAATTCTGTCATATCAAGACGAGAGCTGTCTCCTCCATAGACTAAGGAGAAAGGAGCAAGGACCTCCAGGAATTGACTGATAGTCATGAGATTCTTTATTCACACGAGCCCATTCCACAGTGAACACAATCCCATTTAAACATTTCATGTTGTTGCTACCAACTTTGTTAATTAATTTGGTTGTTGTACAATACTATATAGTTCCAAATATAATATAAATAATTTTTTTTTAATCAGGATATAATTAACCTTTACAGTTACAAGACTAGGCCTACATATGTCATACGATTATATGATAAATTGACCCAAGTTTATCAGTGATCGAAAATCTAATTTTGTAAATGAAGTAAACAAAATGGAGCTATAGATCCATGGAAACCTTAATATTTTATTGGAGAAAACATTTAAAACATTTTATTTAAGCTAAAAAAATATATTAAATTCATGTTTCATATTTCTTACACTTACTATTTATCTGTTTTCTGTTCATTAGTTCTTTTCTGTGTTCAGGTCGTTCTCAGTTATTTTAGAGAAACATCAAAAAAGAAAATTATACATATGGAAAACAACTATAAAATCCAAACTGAGGATGAACAAAAGGTAATATAGCATATGTACACACTTAAGATAATGTTTGTAATATAAAAAATAACTGCACTTTGGCTATTCTAACCTTACTGTACTTGGCGTACGTGGTCGGTGTCATGAGGATATCATTTAAATCGTAAGTACCACCGATTCAAAACATTGTTCACCATTAGATTCTTGAAGTATTTCGTAGCCTCACTACGAAGAGCCATCTTCAAACAACTTATGTTAAGATTAAACCTATAAATTGATTCTCAGAGAAACTGATAACATTTTATGCGTTTGATTTTATTGAAGATTTAATATAACATTAAATGGGTGAACAAATCAATCTGTAGAGAAACCTCTGTTAATTGAAAAATACATTTGTATTTTATCAACATGGTTTTCACAACTTTGTTTCAAATATCAATACAAATATTAATATTACTATTTCTAATTGGAATAAACTTTTAACTATCAAAGTTGTAAATATGGACTCTAAAAAGAAACACGCTTTTAATTGCAGAGTTGTCCCGGATGCTGCCCACTAACGCATTGTAACTTGACAATTTTGAAACTTATGGATAAGTACAAAAGTTCTTTATTTAAAGTCATTTTTGACGATGGAAGGATTGTGAAGGTGACAGGATTTTCTTCAAACATTTCCAATGGAGGAAAAACCAGTAACACTGTAGTAGTGAAACAAAGTGCTACAATGTTACTGATTTAACAAAAATTTCCAAAAAAAAATAGTATGGATGTAGAAATACCACTTTTGTTAATTGTACAAACAGAAACTTTTGTTAATTTGATAATGACTCAATAGTGACATATTGTGTATTACAAAAATTAATACATTCGCTACTACAGGTTACTGTAGTGTATGGCATGTACGTCAATCTCATATCACTGTGACACTCGATTGTCAAGAACATAATCATTAGAAACACTACTAAGCTCACTTTATCTTGGTTAATGTTCTTATAAAAGAATACTTCTTTACTGCTGTAGTTCATTAAACATTTTTTTTTTAATATTCTATACCTGAGTTCTAATCTACAAGCTTAATAAACTTAGTTTCACATTTCAACTATAAACCTTTGTAACTTGTATTATTATTATTTTTTTTTTTTTTTGTAATCTTGTCTAATGAATCCTATCTATGAGTTTTTCTTAATAATAAGGAGGAAAACTGTTTCTCTCAGTTATCCTTGGCTTTATGATAAAACCTAATTGGAATGATATACCGTCAAATGCCAGACACTTGCAGATTCAGTGGAAGTTAAACAAAGATGAACGACTCAATTAACATTAGCTACATATTTTGTATTTTAAATTTTTTTAGTTAAACTTGTAGATTACAAAAATTTAAGTTTAAACATTTTAAACCCCCACCATTAGAAATGGATCTCTGCAGAAAGTTAACATTTTGCTTGATTGTGTAACTCAGTGTGATAAAGGATCTGCTGAGTTTCATTAATTTATCTTAATCCATTCATGAGGTAGGCTAATAATTGTTTTTAAAAACACACATACAGGCAGACAACTTCTAAACTAAGCCACATAGGACACATGTTAACATGTATTATTTGTAAGACAATGTGTATTACCTGCTAAACAACGTGCTAACGTTTTATTAAATAGTAGCAAGGCACACTGTATAACCAGTCTATTATTATAACCAGCTTTTTATACAACTGTCTCATGCACACTTTGATATATTTTACAAGTAGTCTGATTTTATTCAATAATGTTATATACTACAAACTTGATTCCACATTCATTACAAAATAAATAATGATCAAAACCTGTGAAATATTCTGTTTGATGTTATGCTATGATTCAAGGTAAACTGCAGTTTGAAAAAAAATTTCCAGCAGATTCCATATTCAATGACTCTGAGTAAAGAACTGATATCTGAAAAATCTTCATACGTTGACAAGCAAAATCAGAATTTAAAAATGCAGACTTCGTGTAAGTAAATATACATATTACTAGGTGTGCATAGAGTCCATTACCCATTTAATATAATATAAAAAACAGATTTCAGTTTACAAGAGAATATACTTTATTGAAGCTACAGGATTATTTTAAAAATTCTTTCTCAAATTGTATTCCATCTTGAATGATAAATGTCATCAGACAACCTGGATCACTTAAGTTATGATCGGATCACACATATTTATGATCGTTTATTAGAATCGATATAATTAAAAGTGTGTTTTAAGTAGCTTCTTTAAAATCTTCAATTGTTTGCTATTTTGTAGAATAGATTTTATCTATAACAACACCCAAAAAGAAAAAAATCATTGGTGTAAGATGAGACTTGTGTCAAAATTAAATTGCCCTTCGTCATCCAATTAATTTCCCATTGAATAGCTCATAAACATAGTTTTACACAGCTGTTGTGTGATATATTGCGTGTAGCTCCATAATATTGAAAAGTAAAATTCATTGAAGTCGTCATAAGTTATTTATAATCACAGAATGACGTTTCTAACATTTGCAAGTACTTCTCCAGTTACTCTTCCATCAAAGAAGCAAAGCACAATAAATTACTCATTACATGATATAGCACCTCATGTAATGAGTGTAAAGAGTAACACTGGATTGATTTAACTACGGTACCACTCAGAGTTTTTCTACGATTATCTGTATATTGATAGGTACAGTTGTATCTGTTCACATAGTCTTATAATGTGAATGTTGTCGCATCATTTCAAACTACACTGAGGGACAAAAAAAGTGGGACAAGCTTTTAAATTGTTTTAACTGTGTAATATTTTATTTAAAATTAAATATTTCTACATTTCTCTTACCTGTAGCTGATTCGTCACATGATTGCTTCAAATCTATCCTGAAACATCTTGCTTACTTTATTAATATTGCTAATCTTATCATGAGTCTAAAATAATGTCTTCCTTATCAGCTTAGAAGTGAACTTTCAACCCCTTTGTGATCATTGCCTGCCTCAGTCTGTGTGTCTATCCATTACTGCAGGTCATTCCCAGCTTAGACAACAACAGAAAATTCCTCTGTCACCAACAGATTGTGCCAGAGCCGTTGCTCTAGTTGATAGTGGCTTAACATTGCAAGAAGTAAAAAACATCACAGGGTTCCCTAGATCCAGCATAAGCAGAGCTGTGATTCTGCTTTAGATTAACAGGAAGTTATGAAAGGAAGCAGGGATCAGGCCATAACAGAAAAACAAGTGCCAGAGATGATCGTTTTGTTGTGTCAGTAAGTTTGCGAAATCGGTTCCGAACTTCTGTTGAAGTTTGTAATGAGCTTATGAGAGCCCGTGGAGTGAATGTTTCCACACAAACAGTCAGAAGAAGGTTACAGGAGGTGGGATTTGGAGCTTATCGCCCAGCTACAGGCTGCTCCCGCGCCACCGAAGAGCTCGTTTGGAGTTTGCTCGAACTCACGTAAATTGGACTGCAGAGCAGTGGAGCCCAGTGCTGTGGACCGATGAGTCTCGGTTCTCCCTGAGATCACCAGATGGTCGTGAAAGAGTGTGGAGACGGGCTGGAGAGAGGTTTGCTCAATGTGCAATATCGCCAAGAGACACTGAGCTTGTAATTGTTAATAGAGGAACATTAAATGCTGAAGGGTATGTGGAAGAGGTTTTGTCAGAACATGTAGTGGTTTTTGCTGGATTTGTGGGTCATAGATTCATGCTGATGCAAGGTAATGCTCGTCCACACACCGCAAGGGTGGTGCAAAATTACGTGAAGTTGGAATTGAAGTAATGGAATGGCCAGCAGACAGCCCGGATCTTAATCCATTAGAACACATCTGGATGTCATGGGAAGAGCAATAAGAAATCGTCGAGATGAGTTACACTCTTTGCAACAGCTTGGCCAGGCCCTGCAGGAGGAGTGGAATAACTTGGACCAGGAGGTGATACAGGGCTTGATCACCACTACAGGCAGTCATCAGAGCCCGAGGTGGGAACACAAGATACTAAAACGCCTTTGGACTACTCCAAGAAAATATCATTCTAACCATTTAATTTCTTTCTCCTTTTTTTGAATTTTAAGTTTTTTTTAGGAATTAACTTGTAATTACGAATAAATCTTTGTACATTGTTTTTCGTTTGTTGCAGAAATGTGTAAAGAACACTTTTCAGTTTGGTTTTTGGTTTTACATCAATTATAACATTAAAAGATTGAAAAATATTGAGTGTCCCACTTTTTTTGTACTTCAGTATATCTTAGAAAACAACTATCACTGTCTTGTAATTTATTGAACATCTAGCAAACTGACGCTTACAATCAGGATCGTTTACCAGTAGCCCATCTATGAAGCAAGGTATGTGAGGTTTGAATTTGGCTTTATGCGAAATCCTCCACACAAAAGTTCTTGAAACATTCTGTTTGAGAGAGTCTGCACATAGATTTTTAGGGCTCTAGCTAAATGCTTAAAAACTTTAAGCTGAAGGTCATCACTTAATGCTGGCCTACCTGACCTGTGGCTAATATGAACCCAAGTAGCTGACAGATACTGATTGGTGCTGGATAATCAGACAAGAATGATAAGATTATTGTAGTATGCACTGTCTGCTGGTATCTCAAAACTTTCAAAGTGATCCTCGTATATATAATTACATGAATTGGTATTTATTAACTATTCAATATTTATATATACTATGTAAATAGAGTTTCAGACATGCACACAATTGAATATTATAATTCAAGAATGACACATTATTTTGTTTGAACGTTTCTTTAAGGCTGTCCATCTTCCTTCCAAATTAATGAAATATACAAGTTTATAGTATACCAATTTTACTCTCTTGGCCTAAGAGTAATAAGAAATTTGTCTTTTTTGGACTCTGTATAAATAATTTGATTATACATGACCATTTTTCAGGCATAGATTTAATTTGACATTGAGGGTACCATTTAGGGGTGAATACCAAATGGAAAGAAATAAAAATGTACATTATAGGATTGGATTTTACATTACAATTATATCTGTGACAAAAATTGATAGCATTTTGTAGTATGAATAATTAATTTGTTAGTCTGAGATATGAGTTTTGAGATTGAATGGCAGTAATTAGATTCTTAACTTTTACTGACAATTCTCCTGTTTGCTGATTTGGAATGTGTCTAAAAATCAGCAGGTGACAAACATTACATTTTCAATATTTATGCACTCGTATATATAGTGCAAAGGTATAAACAAAAGGCAAATTAAATGACAGACATCAGTTAACTTGCAATACTAATTGCAGTAATTGTCAATGTTGTTCCACAGTGAGTGATGTGGGACGAGATGAGATAGTCTCAGTATTTGTGAGGACAAGTCAACAGCTGCAGGATATGGTGCGAGGGTATGAGCTGAAGGTGAACCAAACAACTGACCACATAAGCTGTCTGCAGGAACATATCAGTCTACTGCATAACCAACTGGCAGCCAAGAACAGAATGATTGCCCGCATGTGTGACCAGTACCTGACTCTTGCAAAGCAAAAACAGTTTTCGGTTGGTTACTTACATTATTTTGCTACTGTTAGACTATTTAATTGTTAAACAACTGGATTTTGTGAAGTGAAGATTTTAAATCTCTACATATAAAAGGTAAAGCCCTCACTCACTCATCAATAATTCTCCAACTTCCCGATATACCAGAAAGATGAAATTTGGCACATGTATGCCTTACAACATAACTAGAAAATATGTTGGTCTGATAAGTCTACTTCATTCTAAAAGTATCTATTTCTGGTCATTGTAATCTATTTCCAATCTTAAATCTTTTCTTAATCAGGGCAATAATGAAAACACTACTGTGGCACTGGGCATAATTTATACTAGGAGAAGATTACTAGGGTCAGAAGTACACTTGAATAAAGTAGGCTTCTCAGACCAAGTATGTATTTATTCTTTCGATCATGGAAACAAAGAAACCTCAACCATGGTGAATGTATAAGATAACTGATCAGAACCAGATATGCTTCTTCACACGCTAAACCTGAAATAAGATCCCGTGGAAATTTTGTTTACCTTTTGAACCTCTCAGCAATGAACACTGATATAATTCGTACCGTAAACATGTCTACTTCCAAATCAAAATTATTATAGGGCTTCATCACACCATATGTGCTTTCACTAAGATTACTACAAAATTCCTCCGCTCTAACCTTAAATATTTCTAGTGTCACTGACATTTTTAGAGCTATTCATTCAAATACTATAGTAAAATATGTAAGTATATTTCATTAGTAACCATAAAAATTATGTCACTCTGACTTCAGGGTCTCAAAACAATGCTCTCTAAACTTAAATTTTAGTTACCCTGAAATTCATCAGAAGATTGGAACATCCAATCATATTCAGGAGTGTTTATTATGCCATTATAAATAACATGCCTATGTACCTGTTATTCAATAGAAAATCGCACAGAAAGTTGCAGATAACTGCTGGTTTAACAATAAAAGAATAGTGGTTGTTGATTAGATCTTCTCATTCATACCTCATGAACTCAGATTACATTAAAGTATCGCTTTCAGTAACTGACACTTTAACATCCAAGACTTTGATAACTGTCATATATGATAATTACATTAAATTGTTCAAACCATGCTTATTATTATAAATTCTGATTATCGAGGTAGAAAATGTGTCATATAAAACCCCCAACACTTCTTTAAAATTGAGGTGTTGTTGCTACAGGCCAGACATAGACCAGCCTTGTTTCAACATATGACTGTTTGCATGTCCTTGTTTGTCATTAGTTGAATCTGATTAGAGTTCTTTTTTTGATTTCATGATTAGGTCATTGTAGGCTAATGCAATAGGTTGGGTTGAGTTCCATGTCATCATTTGGTCCTGTTAAGAGGTGAGAGAATAATTTAGAGCTCTCATCTTCCAAATTAATCACTGAATGGGAATTACTTAAATTTGTTAGTTAAATTTTGAATCCCGCTTTTAGACTGCCATTTATGGACACTTCGAAACAGACAAAAAATGTTTGCTTTGAACAGATCTTTATTATAATGTACCAATCATACATTGATACTAGCAGTTACCCGTTGCTTTGCACACAATTTCCTGTTGAAAAACCGGACAATATATTCATATATTCTTTTTCTATAACATAATAAACAGTCCTGAAACAATCAACAGTCACTCAAAGCTATTCCAATCTCCTGATCCATTTTAGATTTAAGTTTAAAGAATAGTGTTTTGGGGATCCTGAAGTTGTAAAGTGAAACAGTTTTTATAAGATTCGTATTTCCCTCGAACATGCCATATTAATTTATTGAAGTTCTCTGACGATTTCAATAACAATAACAATTTGCCTCTTTGCCTCAATGACGAAAGTGTATCACACAACTAAAAAGTTCCTGCAGTCAATAAGTCTGTTCCGGTCATTTAAATTCACTCCCGCTCTAATCTATTTACGGTTCCACAATTGAATTATGCTGTTGCACTAACCAAAAAAGTGGTCTCATATGTTGGTTTCAGAATCCAGCTTAGATTAATTTTTGGTGCTCATGATTTTGATATTTACACTGATTAATAAATGTATAAGGGTATACGCTTCTAGTATAAGGGCAAGAGTGTGTTATCCCCATTTGCTTTTCTTCAACTACAGTAAAAATGCCATTCATAATTTCAAACGAAGCTAACGAGATTTGATTACCTTATGTGCAAACATTCACAGCTTTGTACGATAAGGTAGTTTTTATAACAGCGTATAAATAGTATTTCCATGGCATTAGATGGTTTATTGATCATTGATGCAATCAAAATTTAAAATTACATAATAACTTCGTCTTTGCAATCTGCATTACACTACTGATCAAACAGTTCACAATAACAAAATATCGAAACGTAGTGTTACTGATTTCTTGTTTCACTGAACGATGGCAAATGTCCGAAAAAATCCTGTTTCCTTCACAATCGTTCCATTGTCAAAAATAACCTTCAAACAAATAATAAAATATTTTCTAAAATTTTAATGTAAGCAAATTTTTCTGCCTCTTTAATGAACTTCAGCTGAAAGTGTTAACAGCTGTTAAGTATCAATTTGCTTTGTATTATGTGTCGTAACGCAGTCTGTCGAATCCAATATAAAACACTAAAAAATCAAACAATAGTTTATATGCTGTAGATGGAGCTTATATTGGTCACTGTTAAATTACATTAAAATACAAAACCAATATTTAATACATATTATTGTGAGGCCTTTCGATATCCAAGATACCTTCATCAGACACATCACAAAAAATACAAAAGTACAAGTAAAATTTGATTATTAATAATAGTTAACATATGTGATTTAATAATAATTTGTCTTGGGTGGCGTAGTGTGTAAATATAATTAAATTATTACTGGTATTATACTATATAAATTTTTGAATGTTATTTTTGTAATTTTCGTTTTAGTAATATTGAATTTTGAATTGGTCCATCTTCTTGATTTATAGATCTTCTGTGTTTGTTTGATTTATGTAATATGACTCCCATGCATTTAAATATTTTGGAGTGTTAACATGTTTTAATAGTTTTAAGTTTTTCTGTGATATAGTATGTCCGGTATTGATGCAGTGGTGTGCGACGGCAGATTTTTCTTTTCTGTTGAATTTAATGTGGGAGCAATGTTCTTTATATCGTGTATGATTTTTCTTCTTGTTTGTCCAATGTATTTTTTTTGTTGCAGTCATCACATTTAATTTGGTATATACCTGATTTATTAATAATTTCTTCTTCATCTTTTGGATTTTTTAATTTATTCTTCAATTGACTTGTTGTTTTTATATGTGATGTTTTTATTTGTATGTTTTTTGAATGATTTTTGTACATCTTTAGATATATTTGTCCATGTAGTGCTTATCCAATTTGTGTTTGTGTCTTTAATAGGTAAAAGTGTTGTCTTTGACTTTTTGTCATGTTTCTTTTTTGCTTTTTTAAATATATGTTCGACTAAATCTGTTTTATATCCATTAAAAACGGCAACATCTTTTATTACTGAAGTTCTTTTTTGAATTTTTCTTGTGATAAAGGAGTGTTGTTTAATAATCTATATATCAATGAATGGAAGACTGCTCGTTTTTGTGTTGGTGGATGGTTTGAGTCATTTGTTATAAAACGATCAGTGTGTGTTGGTTTACGATATATATCGAATTCTAATCGCTTTGAAATTGTGTTTTTTATTACTAAAATATCTAAAAATGGAAGTGAGTTGTTGGATTCAATTTCATGAGTAAATTTAATGCTGGAGTAAAATGAATTTAGGTGATTTATAAAGTTATTAAGTTATTATTATCATTTCAACATGACCCTCAAGTCTGCAGAGCTTAACAAACTTCACAAATTGAAACAAAAAGTAAGATTAATTGATTATGATATTCGTTTTTTGAAAAATTGTAAACGTAACAAAGTATTTCCTAAATTTATTAAAATAAACATACCTATTAAAAACACGACAAACTAATAAGGTTCTTCATGATGCAAAATTGAATTGGCTTAGTTTGGAAATAAAAAATATGTATTCAAAACAAAATTCTTTGGAATTAGAAGCTATGGAACAGCATTTAAAAATTACCAAAAAGTTGTCACCAGTATATTATGACATATTTGAAGAACGATACCAAAAACTGCTTCAGAGTATTGAGTTTAAATGTAATAGAAAAATGAAAACACTTGAAAGAAGTTTGATAATTTAATAAAGAATCAAATTAAACCTGAAAATAATAATAAAAATGTATTCCCAAATCAAAGCTTAGTTAAAAAATTTATCTTCTACATCATTTTCAAACGATGAAATATCTCTTTTGAATAAAGGTTTAAACTTCAACTTCCGTGATTCAAAAGACATTGATTCATTAGTAATTGATATTGAAACAAACATTCAAAAATTTAAACTCAAATCAAAAAAACATTAATTAGATCTGATGTTTACTCAGCTATATCTAATAGCTTAAATAGTTCAAAAAAACTAACATTCCACAACGAAGATAAGAAAAATAAAGACGCATTACACAAGTTACAAAATAAAAATGTGTTTTATTTAAAATCAGACAAAGGAAATTCAATAGTAATCTTGAATCAAGATGATTATTATGAAAGAGTAAAAACAGTATGTTAAGTAAAGGACCATACAAAACTTTCAACAAAAAATCCACTTACAAAATTTACCCATTCAACTTCAGAGTCTATGAGACAATGTAAAATAGTAATCAATAGTGAAATATGCAGAAAGCTTACAATATCCAAACCCCATTCTACCTCGATTATACTGTTTACCGAAAGTTCACAAACCTGGAAAGGAAATGAGACCTATAGTGTCATCAATAAATTCTCCAACATATTTACTGTCTAAATGGTTGCAAACCAGACTTAAAGAGCTACCACAATTTCCTTCATTAGCAATAAAAAACAGATATGAATTTTTAAATTTAGTAAAAAATATTGAAATTGAAGAGATGATGAGTACTTAGTATCTTTTGATGTTACTTCTCTATAACCTAATGTACCTATGAACACTACGATTCTCTTAATACAAGATTGGCTTCAGTCTATTACATTTATCAAGCAAAGAAGTTGAAGAGTTCATGCTTCTAATTAATCTATGTATGAATCAAAATTGTTTTCAATTCAAAAAACTTATTTTATTTTCAAACTAATGGAACAGCAATGGGAAATCCTTTGTCATGCTTCATTGCAAATATTTTCATGAGTCACTTTGAAATTTTAGTGAAAGAATCTCTACCATACTTTCCAAGAATTTGGATTCGATATGTTGACGATATATTTGCAGTGTTCAACAAAAATGAAAACCTTAATATCTTTATAAAATCACCTAAATTCATTTTACTCCAGCATTTTAAATTTACTCTCATGAAATTGAATCCAAACAACTCACTTCCATTTTTAGATATTTTAGTAATAAAAAACACAATTTCAAAGCGATTAGAATTCGATATATATCGTAAACCAAACACACACTGATCGTTTTATAACAAATGACTCAAACCATCCACCAACACAAAAACGAGCAGTCTTCCATTCATTGATATATAGATTATTAAACACTCCTTTATCACAAGAAAAATTCAAAAAAGAACTTCAGTATATAAAAGATGTTGCCGTTTTTAATGGATATAAAAACAGATTTAGACGAACATATATTTAAAAAAGCAAAAAAGAAACATGACAAAAAGTCAAAGACAACACTTTTACCTATTAAAGACACAAACACAAATTGGATAAGCACTACATGGACAAATATATCTAAAAGATGTACAAAAAATCATTCAAAAAAACATACAAATAAAAAACATCACATATAAAAACAACAAGTCAATTGAAGAATAAATTAAAAAAATCCAAAAGATGAAGAAGGAAATTATTAATAAATCAGGTATATACCAAATTAAATGTGATGACTGCAACAAAAAAATTACATTTGGACAAACAAGAAGTAAAATTCATACACGATATAAAGAACATTGCTCCCACATTAAATTCAACAGAAAAGAAAAATCTGCCGTCGCACACCACTGCATCAATACGGACGTACTATATCACAGAAAAAACTTAAAACTATTAAAACATGTTAACACTCCAAAATATTTAAATGCATGGGAATCATATTACATAAATCAAACAAACACAGAAGATCTATTAAATCAAGAAGATGGACCAATTCAAAATTCAATATTACTAAAACGAAAATTACAAAAATAACATTCAAAATTTTATATAGTATAATACCAGTAATAATTTAATTATATTTACACACTACGCCACCAAAGGACAAATTATTATTAAATCACATATGTTAACTATTATTAATAATCAAATTTACTTTTCTGTATTTATTTTGTGATGTGTCTGATGAAGGTATCTTGGATATCGAAAGGCCTCACAATAATATGTATTAAATATTGGTTTTGTATTTTAATGTAATTTAACAGTTTATATATATAATGATTTTAAAATTAGGAGTATTAGGCTTCATGTGGTACACTTTAAGCCTGATCAGTTTGCAAAATTGAGAAAATCCATTTGAAACTGTCCCTACCACATGCTTACTAAAAGAATACCTCTGTAATAAACTTGGAAAGACTTTGGTGGCACCCATATTATAGTAAAAATAACTTAATACGTAATTAAACAGTCAATGTTTTAGTTCATTTGTATCAAAAGCAATAATAAATAAATAAAAATGCTTTTATTCAGCAAGCTTATTTCAACGATACATCATTGTTTTGCAAATCTACTCTTGTGAAATCAAGATCTAGCTAGATTAAACTAATAATAAAATAACAATAAAAATCTTGATCTGTATTCGACATAAGGTTTATTTGTATGTCCCAAGTATATTACTGAAGTGGCTTCCATCACTAAATCAACAAACAAAGCATGAAAAAAAATCCTCTTAGACGAGTGTACCTAATGCAGGGTGGCCTAAATAACAAACACAAGCCAAGCCTGACTCCCTTCACCCTCAGTACAACGGAAACATGTTCAATACTAGGATCAAGATTTTCTGGCAGGGAATATTGCTGGTACGTTAAACCTTCTTTCAGGTACAGCACAACCCCTCCACCTATAGTTTCTACATCTGTTCGTGGATCAGCCACTAATGAACACATCTCATCAAAACCGATGTTTAACGACCTCAAGTTCAAGTGTCCGACTCTAAGATCACGACTGTTTCTCCACCTCACGGCTAGTTTTCTGGGAGGCACTAGTCAATACAATTGTCAGTGTATTGAGAACTTTAAAATAATGTATCACACAACTCAAGTTTTCACTAAAAAATTTCTCAAAATTCACTCCCACCTCCATATTGGGACATTTTTCAAATTTGAAAATAATTCTATAGACTCTGGGTTAAATAAAAAGGGTATAATGAAAGAAAAAGTGTCCGAGTTAATTCATATGATCACTATAAATATCACATGGTTGGTCTGCCTTACCTGTATACAAACTTGTTTTTTAAAGCTTTGAGACGTTTTAAACATAGAATACACTTTCAACGAGATCTCGAGTGAATAAAAAACCAAACCTTTTTCAAATACCAATAAGAAAAAGATTAGGCATTACAAAAAATGCATTTCATACTGGAAAGTTTGCTAAAGTTTTATTCACTAAAATTAAAAATAAGATAGAATAGACTCAATATTTATGAAAATATTCGTATGAAGTATAACAATAATAATAATAAAATAAATAATTAACATGCCAATCAAACTTCAATGTTATTGTTTTTCTAACTAAATATTAAAACTTTTATGTATATAAAAACTCAACTAATTTTGTATATTGAAATCTTACCTCCATGTAGTTAACGTTCCATTTGTGATTCTAGGAGGCACATCTACAACGAAGAATTGATGAGCTGAACTCAGTGATCGAGGCTTGTGTACAGAACAATAGGCTCAAATTACAAAAGCAGTTAGTTCAACAAATTAACCACAGTCGTCACCTTGAGTATCAAAATGAAAATCTTGCCCAACAAATAAAAAAGATATGCAGACAGAAAATTGGATAAATAGATTATTGTATAGACTGAAATAAATGGGTTTAAAATGTGCCGTAATAGGATATATGTTACGATTATTTATGTAACGTTTAATTTACTCTAACACAATGTATCTCGGATTTGCAATGCTATTGGCAGCAGTTACAATTTATTTCAGTAGATACTCTTCTTTTGTTGTGGTCATATACATTACCAAATTGTAACTGAAAAATACTTTATTTTTAACTAGTTGTAATTGATTGATTGCTCATGCTTTTTTTCTGCAGCTACTTCTTATATGTTATGACTAAAATTATTGTATTAACACCTCATCGATCTGATTTTTCTATTTAAAAAAAATTAAAACCTCTCTAGTTCCCAGTAAACACCATTGAGAGTATACAGAACCATAAATCGATTCACTGTTATATTGAAATTATCAGAAGTAAAAAGAGTAGTGAAATCAAGAATCTTAGATTTCTCAATTCCGTTAGGAATCGAGACTTTATCTATCTTAAATAAAAACCTCATTTATTAAAATAATGGCAAAGTGGAAGTAAAATAAATAAAATACACTCATCTACTTACTATGTTGGTGGATTTTACCTGCAGGACGCATACATATGTTAACAGACCAATGGTACTTGACTTAAATAATATTGTGCAAACGATCAAAACTGTACAAACATACAAAACCATAAATATTACTAGTCAACAATCTGATATGTGTCTTGCACCAATCCCACCAACCTTATTTATTTAATAACAATGTGACAATAAAATCAACAACTTATAAACACAATACAATCAATAAAAATGTTCATACTGGTATAGCATACAGTGAATGGAACGCTTGTATAGTACTTGTATTTGGTTAGGAATCTATTCTGATATCACAGTCGGCATTGCGTCAGAACACGACACATCACGAGTTCGGTTCTTTCTTTAACAGCTGATCAATCTGTAAACACAAACGGATAACAAAACTTTACTATAGTATAAGAATAAATTTTTATGTAGCATGAACACATTTTCACAAACATTTGATTGTATTATTATCTACAGTTCATAAAACGCACATTTCTTATAATACAAGAAACCAAGAAATTTTTTCAATGCCAGTCTGCAAACTTTTCAAAGTATTACAAGAGAAAGAATACATTTTAGCAACTCGGATAGGAGCAGGCTATGCCGTGCCATCAATGCTAGACTACTTGTATCATCTCATTGCCTCATAGATAGCATAAATAGGTTTTAATTTCTCTACTAAGTTTTAGTATTTGTCAAATGGATTATAATGAACTTTATTGTGCATTAGTTGATTATTCTGACCGTTTGACGAACAAACAAGGTAGATGGTTCCAGGTAAGAGTAAAGCTTAAGCTTTGGTGACTTAAATTGCATAATTTTCAATAATTTTATATTCTATTTTGGTAAACCTTTACACTCATGTACGTTTTAAAAATACACACAAAATAGTGAAGAATTATTAATTAAGATTAATTACCAATTAGTTTCTAAATAGTTGTTAATTAACACTTTGAATCCCAAACCCAAGCTCAGGCCGGGCTGTGTCAATATCGTCAATGACCCAAGCCCGAGCTCAGGCCGGGCAGTCTATTTTTAGTTCGTGGAGACTGGTAATTCGCATTACTGACGTTTTTAGAGGTCGTGTTATGTTTAGCAAGTCATATTAGACTAATTTTATTAGTCTTCGATTATTTATAAACGGTTAAAAGCAAAAAAAATATTATAACAGAAATTGTATAACAAACAGCTGATACGACGCAGAGTCACCAACTACGCAGTTGTTAGCTGGTGCCGTGACGTCTGCACTGTTTACACTAGCTCTGTGTTTTACAGTGAATTATAAGTTATTTTAGCTACAGTTGTTTATAAAATTAGTATTTGGAGTGCTCAGTTATAGTTTTTATTATGTTATTTATCATACATTAATCAAGAACTACGTATTTGTCTGCTAGTGCCGTGCCGTGGCATCTGTACTCTTTGTACGTCTATTCGCTCTGTGTTTTACAGTGAAATAAAAGTTGTTTTAGTTATAGTTATTTATACAATTAGGATTTTGTGTTGCTCAGTGTTGTTTTATTATGTTATTCAACTCACACGTGTAAAATGAGTGAATTTTTGGATCCCAAAAACAACGAAGCTTATCGTTGATACATTGTATAATACAGATTCTGACTTACAGACTTACAGGCAGACATTTTCCCGAGAAAATTCCTCCGACTGATAAGAAGGTCCATCCAACAAGAGTGTGTAAAGTTTGTTCAGAGAAAAATAAACAAACCACAGGCAAATCTGGAAGAAAAGAAACTGTGTGGTTTTGCCCAGAGTGTGACACTGCCCTCTGCCTTCCTGAATGTTTCAAATTATTTCACACTAAAGCTAACTACTTGTAAATAGGACTACATTCTCTCTATTCAACTTTTCATCTGTGTTATTTACCTTGATTATAAATAAATATATTTGAACTACAACTTCTTGGCTTTATTTTGATGTGTTATGTTATGGTTAGCTGAAAAGAATCATTAAGAAAAATTTATAAACAAACTTATGCTTTATGTTCCAATTTTTATTCTTCAGTATTTTACACACTTTTTATGGACTCAACATTTTCATTAATTTAAAAAAAGTTGATATATTTAACTTGGATATATATATATATATATATATATATATATATATATATATACATATATTTGAACTACAACTTCTTGGCTTTATTTTGATGTGTAATATGTTATGGTTAGCAGAAAATAGTCAAGAAGAAAAATGTGCAAATAAATTTATGCGTTATGTTCAAATTTTTTTTTTCTTCAGTATTTTACACACTTTTTATGGACTCAAGATTTGTATTAACTTCAAAAAGGTAAGTAACATTTTTAATAGTTTTATTTATATTTTCCTGCTTTTTAATTTCATATATTGGTTTCTAAGAAACTATAACTTACAATTTTTTTACAATTTAACTAAAAAACCCTTGAAATGGCTGGGACAGCACATATAATTATTACTAAGAACACGGGATTCAAAGTGTTAATTTCTAATTTATTAATATTCTGAAGTCTATCTATTAAACAACATTTTCTAAAGGAAAATAATAATTATAACTGTGATATAACATTCATTAGTATGTTAGTAAATAATTACTATATACATCTGACAATGTCTATTGTATCTCTGTGAATTTAATGATAATTGTAAAATCCTTTTGTCAACTAAAACTACTAGGAGCTGTGTTTAGTGTGGGAGGGAGAGAGAGAGAGAGAGAGAGAGAGAGAGAGAGAGAGAGAGAGAGAGAGAGAGAGAGAGAGAGAGAGAGAGAGAGAGAGAGAGAGAGAGAGAGATCTGCTCTAGATTATGTGTGAATAATTTGCTAAATTATCTTAGAAATTTTAAAATGTTTAACACATTTTTATGTTAAAAAATTGTCCTCTCCATAGATCAATATATAGAAAGATAATTCCTTTTATGAGATAAGAACAGTTATAATAACAAGAGTGTAACTTGTTGTGGACATTCTGTTTGACGAGAGGTTTGCACAACTACAAAAGTTATTAGTGAAACCTGAGGCAAATCCCAATTACAACTAACCTGAGTTTTGTACATATCCTTAACGTCCTGCAAGTCCATGCGGAGCTCTTGGCTTTCTTCCAGCTTTTCTCCATAGAGCAGCAGCAATGCATCGTACTCAGTCCGCAGGTTGCCCAGTGCTGCCAACTGCTTATCCTGCATCTCCACCTGTGCTGTCAGGGTTGCCAATTCGTTGCTGAGTGCTGCTCGTTCTACGTCTCGTCTCGACAGCTCCCACTGCAACTGATGTACCTCACCTGTACGGGCACATCAAATGCTGATTAAACTGAATTGAAACTAAAGTATATTATAAGACTTTTTAGTGTGGAAGGAAATTAATCTTACTGTGGTTTTAAGTGATTATTATTATTGTTATTATTTTGACTATTCACCTGGTGTTTTTCTATAGATTATTTTTTTCTTAACACAGTATATTTCATAGTTAATTTCTAAAGTTTACAGACAAAATGCGATGAGTGATTCAATGGTGAGAAGATGGGTCCGACAGTTCAATGAAGGACATAGTGAAGTATATGATGAAGAACAAAGTGGGTGTCCATCTTTGGTTCCAGAACTGGTTCACGCAATTAATGACAAGATCTAGGAAAACTGCAAGTTTACAATTAGTGCCCTCGCTATGGAATTTCCTCAAATCTCACCATCAATATCATGAAATTGTTACCGAAAAACTGAAATTTCGTAAACTTTGCTCACGATGGGTACCAAAGATTCTTACTGAGCAACACAAAACAAAACGGATGGGTAGTGCACTTCAGTTTTTGACGCGTTATGATGAAGGCAGCGAAGAATTTCTGACACAAATAGTCACAGGAGATGAAACTTGGGTTTCTTACGACACCCATGAAAGTAAGCGGCAATCAATGGAATGGGGGCACACTTCATCCTCAGCAAAGGTTAAGGCGAAACAAATCTTGACACCTCAAAAACTTATGTGTACAGTTTTCTGGGACTGGAAAGGCATCTTATTCATCGATTTCTTACCACATGGTCAAACAATCAGAGCAGATGTTTATTGCGAGACACTTAGGAAATTGCGCTGCGCAATACAAAATAAGCGCCAAGAATTGCTATCCAAAGGTGTTATTTTTCTTCAAGACAACCCATGACCACATATTGCAAATGTGACGAAACACCTCCTACAAAGATTTGGCTGGGACGTGTTTGACCATCCTCCGTACAGCCCTGACCTCGCTCCTAGCGACTTTCATTTGTTCTTACATCTCAAGTCGTTCCTTTGCGGTCAACACTTCAACAATGACGAAGAGCTGACAGAAAATGTTACCAACTGGTTGAAGACACAGGCGGCAAACTTCTATGAAGCATATAAAATTGTAGAAATATAATAAAGTATAGAAAATATAATAAAGTATGAAAGAGTTCCCTAATCCAAACCCAACTAATCCAAAAATTCAGTAAATCTGAACATGTTCAGAAAAAAAAAAAATAAAATATGGTCTTTAATAAAAACAATTGTTTATAATGTTATGTTTCTAACCTTAATTGACAAAAAATCTAAACAGTAATGTTTTACATTGCAAAATGCAGTAAATAATTACAGCTCATTGTGATTTAAAAGTTAAAATGTACAGAAGTATTGAAGAAAGCAAAAGCTTCCCTAATATTAACAGATTTGATCAAATATGTATGTACAGAGTGATGACAGCACTCAACTGAAGCTCAACTGTCAGTACTAGTACATATAAACATACCAGATTCAGGTGTAATTACAAGATTCAAGGTATGTTATTATTTTAACATAATTATTAAAGAAATGACAAACTAATTCTTACAATGAACATTATCTATGAGAAAAAAATTAATATCCAGATTTTATTTTAGTGGAGATTGAGAGTCCAGTAGTTCAGGTCGTGTGCAAGATCTGCATTTTCTTTTCTGATTAATATAATTGGGTTTTCTGTAAAATTATTATATAAATTATATATAAAAGTGATCAGTAAGTAACCCACATCATTATTACATTGTTTATTTTTTAAGAATTTCCCCAGAAGGTGCTAAATTTAAGTTTTTCATAATTATTTTCACATTTTTATCTATTTCCTAAAGCAGATAAGAGTATTGAGATAAGGACTGATAATGAAGTGATCAGAACTGACCTTTGCCTTGTTTATATGACTAAACTTATCTCATAAGATTATCATTGGAGTGATCAGCCTAATGCACCTCTATCAGTCACCAGGATATCAGGCTTGATAGGTGAGTGGTAAAGCTAAGAATTTGTACTCTCAAGATTCCAGGTTAAATTCCAACAGGTATAAGTTCAAACTTTTGATTCACAAAATTATTTATTTGTGGATTTTTTGGATTGTCCATTTCCAAAAAAAAAAATTATTTATATTTTTCTACAATAATTTGTATATGTTTCTTCACACTTTAAACTGACTTATAAATTGATTATTTGATTAATATCAACTGGTTGGACAAAATCTTGCAATAAAAAGGAAAAATAACTTATATACTTTGTATATATACACAAACTGAACTGAGTGTGAATCTTTAATTATATTTGATTAATTCATTTTTCAATAAAGATAGAAAATAAATAAATATATTATCATATATAAATTCAAGTGCTGAGCAACATTGTAATATTGTGAAGGGAAGATTGTAATTATATAATTAGTATTTGTAATGCAATGGATCAACTGATCTTAACAATGACAGTTGTGGAAAATGTGGTCGGATCGTAAAGCATGGAGGAATGCTTTGTACAGGTCATTGTAACAATTGGCTACATTTGGGATGTATAAATTTGTCTTACTCAGCTGTTAAAAGTTTGAGCAAAAGGAAAATAAAAGTGTGGAAATGTCCCTTTTGTATGCAGGAATTAATAAAAGGAAAATTATACAGTAATGTGGTAGAAGTAAATAATCCTGAATTGGAATATTCCCTAACATTGGCGACAGAAATAGGAACAGTTCTACTCAATGAAAATGAGGATTTGAAACAAGAATTGTACGAAATAAAAAATAGGAAATCACCTCAAGAATCTGAACTTAAAGAAGAAATAATTAAAAGAGATGAACTTGTCAAAGAGCTAAAAAAAAAATTAAAACACAAAGAAGATGAAAAAATGAAAATAACAAACTCTTTTGAAAAAATTAAAAGTGTTAGTGGAAGAAAAATAAGTAATTATTTATCAAGCTGAAGATGAGAGAAAGAGGACTTAAAAAATAGCATGAAAAAATTAATGTTTTGTAAGAAATATACAATGTACAAAAATGAACTACAAAATGTTTTATCTTTTATTAAATCTCTCGAGGCCACAATTAATGTATTGCAGAAAGACAATGAGAAATTACAGGGGAAAGTAACATATGATGATAAACATGGTTTAGTAATGTCCTCAATGATTCCCACCCCTTGGTGTCACTCTATCAAACAGAATACCAGATTGTGACTTAACTACCAACAGTGATTTCACAATACGATCTCAGTGGTTTATAAATGCAAGAAAAATAAAGTTCTGAGTGTGCAAGGAATGCTAGAGTGTCACAGAATATATAACCTGCTCACAAAATACTATAGAAACATGCAATCCATTTGACGTACTCAGCTTTACAGATGATCAAGCAAGTATTCATCATGATAAGGAAGGATCTGATAGAACAGAACCAATAGGACATAAAAGAATGTTGTTATTAGCTGGCAGTCATGGAAAAGATTTAGCATGGAATCTAAACCAACATGTAAAGAAATATGAGGCCCATGGTTTTATCAAGCCGGGAGGTCATGCTGCTCAAGTTTAAATCCATATAACATTGAAGGGAAGAAGTTAAATTCAAGGGTATTTTAGTGATCTCCTGTGGCACGAATGATGTCGTAACATTGTAAGTAACAGGTTGAAGAATTATAAACGTCAAAGGTTGTCCTTATAGATCTACCTAACAAGTATTATTTGGACAGCTGGTTCTGTATTTATGCTGAAACATTAAGGGTTAATAGTGAGTTAAAAATATTATGTGATGGACTCGAACATTTACCTTTGGTGGAGGCTAGCAAAGCGGATAGACAACTTCATACAAGACACGGGATGCACCTTAACAATAAAATAAAAAACAATGGTTTGTGCAGAAGATCTGTAAAGCTGTAGTAAGAATGGATGGTGAGCAGTCAGCATTTGAAGAGCCAAGCTTTTATTTTTATGGAGAGGAATCTGAGGAACATACAAAATCACCTGAAGAAGAGGAAGAGCATAATTTGGAAAATTCTTCAATACCAGCACAAAAAATGAGTTCTGGACATAATGGTTTTTTTTAGTCAAGAGATTGTGTATGATTTGTAGACTAAATTTAGTATCTGAAAAGTTCAGCATGCACAAACATGATTTTCGTTTTTAAATATTCAGGGTCTGGATATAGTAACCTAATATCTAAAAATGATCTGGTGAGCCTGGATATTTTATTGTTTAGTTAGTTACGAATATTGTTCATATTAGTGGCTTAAACTTACCGTCCCTCTGTTTTAGCTGAGCCTGCAGTCCCTCCAATAGTGAGGTGGTATTGCCTGGTCGGAGACTGTCATACACACTGGACAATCTCCCACTCGCAGAACCCGTTTCAAACACATCATCTCCAAACTGGAAAAAGTTATGTATTGAGTTACACTGTACTTTATGAACAATAGTCTTTATTTGTAATTGCTTAAAGAAATGCAATGGCATCAATAGGCAATAATAGTATTTCTATCTTTACAATTTTTAGTATTTTTACTTCCTTCTTTCTTTTATTAAGCCAGTATACAAACAAAAATTAAGCATTAAAAAAAGCTATTAGTCAGTTTTAATTACAGATAAATACAACATTTATTTCTATTTTTACGCAACAAATTTGCAAAAAAGAACTCACCTTTTTGACTGTTTTTGTTGAATTTGTCATAGGTATTTTAAATGATTGAATAAGTCTCAATGTAAGATTGTCTGACCACACCATCTAGCTGTAAAACAGTGAAGTATGTACTGTTATTTATTTTGCTGTTTTCCTGCTAGGCGAATTGCCACCCGTCATGGATCAAAATAAAACGGGTCATTGTTGTATGAGGAATTAACTCGTAGTAAGCACAGTGGCCCTTTTTTTGTAATAAATCAGCAGCGAATTAACTTGGCAAAAGCTGTTAAAGGGTTAATAAGTACATGGGTTACTGAACTTGCCAGTTCCAACATGATTTTTGAGTTTGTTTCCCCTTTTGTTCTTCAGAATCTGTAGCATAATTAATGATTTTTCAGCTTATGTAAGACAGTATGTTGCCAAATTATGTTTTGTGTGTTTGTGAAGATAAATAAGCTGTTGCTTTTAGAGTGTGGAATGAACAAAAATTTGGTTTCCTCAGAAAATTAGCTTTTTGTTATTATTCTTAAAAATATAATTGGGGCTTTTTATTTTATTAATAAATTTATCGCTAAATACAGGATTTTTCAAAAGACTCTTTAAGGCATATTAAATTACTTTGGGATGTTTCCATAGAAGTTTGTATTTTTAATTCAATAAATTATCTCCAATTGACGTTTTTTTACATTACCTATGTAGCTGTGGATTACCTAAGAGTGTTACCATCTAATATGATAACAATACTTCCATGTGTTTATATACTATACTCACACTAGGCCAGATGTTGCTGGACATGGAGTCAGCCACAGAGACTCTGCCCAGACTGAGGGTTGGAGAAGATGGAGGAGACGCAGGAGGGGAAGGACCCCTTCTTCTAGCTTGTTCCTGATAACAGAACAATCATTAATACTATGAATTTGTATGATAGTCTTAGAAGTAACATTATTTTTACTTGTACAAATATCAAAATCACAAAGCTACATACATTATAATATTTTACAACAATTAATGGTGTCTGATAATGGATACGGTATTTGTTAACTTACCTCTCGCCGTAAAGACAAATCTCTTCAACTAATCAAGGTCTTTTGGCTTTTATTTTGCTGCCTAAATTTCGATTGGTAATCCCTCCTTAAAAGTTCTCAACTCATTCATTATTTACATGGTTCATTGAGTTGCCACTGATCACACTCTACAGAAGCATTTATATGTGGTTGTGTGGTGGAGGTCAATTTTATAAGTTAACGGTAAAGGAGGCTTTAGTGTTAAAAAGCCCTCACTATCAATGAGCAGCCTTGCTCATTGTTGTTTGACTCTGTTTTCCTATGATAACTAGCATATTTACTAGGGTCACTATTAATACAGAAAGTTTGATTGATGATTTATGTGATTAGAAGTGCACCGACCTGGATGGATGCTATCTTGCGTCGTTCCGCTTCCAAAGCTGCTCGCTCCACTGACAGTTGTTGTTCCAAACCTTTTGTCTCCCTCTCTCTCTCTGCGATCTCAGCTCTCAACTGCCGTACCACTGCTTCGTGTTCCTCCCCTAGCCTAAAGTCATACAACAGAAATTGTCATTTTTATAGTACATTAGACATATTTGTAAAATATGAAATAATGATTTTCAATATAAAATTGTACCATACTCCTATAACATATTTTTGGTTATTAGAATTCGTTGAGGGAATTGCTATGGTTAGGAGAAGTGACTACTGTCTTCATCAAGTAGGACTTTGGTCAACCTCATGCTACAACAGTGGGCACTAATAAGTTAGCATCCTGATTCAGGAAAATCCTTTGCACATGATCTCTGATTTCCTTTCAACTAACCCTTCAGGGTTATGATACCTTCTAGGGAGGCTTGATCAGAGGAAAATACCTTTTTTCACCAATGCTTGAATGGTTTACGAATGGCTCTAAAAGAAAAAGTGGCACAGGTACTGGGATTTTGTGAGTAAGACCATGTAGGGAGCTGATAGTCCCTATGGGTCCTTATCCCATGGTTAACAGGCAGAAGTCACATCCATTATGGAATGTGCTTGTGAGAATATTTGATTACCTACAGGAGTAAGATGATTAGCATTTTAACAAATAGCCAGGCAGCATTGAAGGCGTTGGACTCTTGTGTGCTTAACTCCAAACTTGTCTGGGATTCTTATCAAGTTGTTTCTTCTTTTGGGAGAATCAAGAATGTGACATCTGCTGGGTCATGAGGGGGTCTCTTGGAACAAAAGAGCTGATGCCGGAACTAATTTGAGCTCATTGTTTATCATGATGGGACCTAAACTGTTCTGTGGTATTTATAGGTGTGAATTCTATGGGGCTGTCTCAAAGTGGGTTCACACTGACCATGAGAGAAGGTGAAGACTGCATTCGAGTCTGAGGATGAGTAGATTGGTTCTGCTCATGAGTCCCTTCCCTCAGGATGGCGTCTGATCTTCTCTCCTTATCCTTACAATTTATAAATCTCAGGAAACATCCAAAACTGCTATAACATCCAAAACTGCTATAAACCTACCTCATGATTGGGAACAAACATTAAAGTGAACTAATTAGAGTTTTTCGTATTCTACAACAATGAAATAATAACTTACTATCTCCAGTGGTATGATGTTCATGTATTTTAGTATAAACAATAAAATGGCAATGATTTATCAACCTTTTACTGTCCTGATCCCGTTGTTTCAGTTTCTGCCTGGTCTCGTACAACTCTGCCTGCACAGTCTCCAGGTCGTGCAGTGTAGTCGCGAGTCTAGCCTCGAGCGCAGTGCAACGAGTGTTACCGGCCACCAGCTGCTCCCGCACTGCTCGCTCGCTTTCAACCAGTCCTGCTACACGAGTCTGCAGCTCATCTGTATATATCCACCATTAATAACTTATCAATTGCACTTGTGAAAAACATTAATTTTTTTTAAAGGATTAATTTTTAATTTTAAAATTGATGTATATAAGCACTGTACTACAGTTTTAAACTTTTAAACAAAATGTTTTAAAAGCGGCTGATAAAAATTGAATTAACAGCTGAAATAGATCAGAGGTGAGGGTGGTGTATGCATCAGCTGTTACAAATGTATGCAAATTTCTTTCTTTATATGCACATCAGTTTCTTTATTCATTTGTGACAGAACTCTCGAGTTGGTACATTTCTCTCTTATACTAAATTTTTATAATTTTATCAATGTTGTAAAGTAGGCCTTTACAGTTATGTTATACTCAATACATGAACTGTTTTACATTTTTCTATGGAATAAAACTTTTTTAAATACATACCTATGTATAGTCAAGAATAGTCAGCACACATTTTCTAGTAAAATTTTCTAGGTTTCTATCCCTTCTATCACTTCCGTGTATATAGGCCCCTTACACGTCATTCGTCTTATTTGCACAGTCAATGTTTAGAGAAGAATTACAGGCAAAATAAAATGTAATCCTTTACTTAAAAATTACTTTAAAATAAAGCTGCTCAATAGGTTTCAGTACTCAACATTCATTATAAAACAAATACAATATTATAAATTAACTGCTATGTTTAGTGGCCAGTAGTGCTGGCTTTACAAGCTATGGACTTATTATATCTTGGCCAGTATAGCTGGACATATGAGCTGAGATAAAATTACGTAGAAAATTAATCCCCGCTTCCAAGAAAATAGCTGCGACCAGTAGAGCTCCAAGGACAAATTATAAATACTGCCTTCGAGTGCATAGGATTAAGCCAACATCAGATGTTTACAAAACTAAAACCTATTTTCAATCATAAAATAAACATTTCCACCATAAACAGAATGTAAAGCTTGTCTATGAATTGCACAATAGTTGAACGATTTTCAATGTAAGTTATGTCTAAAATACACCGTTACCAAAAAATTATTACATATTCTAACAGCTAAATAAATTGACAACATAATAAAAACCAAAATGCTGCTAACATTAGTTGACGTACCAGCAAACCTCATCTTGACTGTCAGTTGTTACTACCTTGTGCTGTTCCCACAATCTTTACACCTTGACTAATAAAACTTTACATTCGTTTTGTACGTTATTGAAATAAATTGTGCTTTAAAAGTAAATACATATACGATAAATTCCCTTATTATTACATCTCAAATGATTATGATCATAAAAAAATTTTTAGATTAGTATATAAAATATATTTCATTAAAATCGTGTACAGCTAAGCTTGATACATATCTAGGCTAATAGTTTCAACTTTATTGATTAACAATGAACCAGCCAATAAGTGTTGTTAAAAATGAATCAACCAATCGTGGTTCAATACAGTTACAGCTTAGATACTGACTCATCTGTTGTAGAAGTTTGCGTTCTTGTCGCTCCCAGGTAGCCTGAGCCTGCGAATGTGCTGATGTCAGTGAGTCTATCTGTCTAACCAATGGCTGTGTGGCTGCACTCACACTCTGTGCAACATCCTCAACCACAGCACCGGCAGCCTCCAGTCTTCGCACCAATTCTGCTTGTTCCCTCCTCATCTCCTGCACCTGCCTGTAAACATGAGATACATCAGTCCTAGTGACTGCACTCACACTCTGTGCAACATCCTCAACCACAGCACCGGCAGCCTCCAGTCTTCGCACTAATTCTGCTTGTTCCCTTCGCATCTCCTGCACCTGTCTGTAGACATGAGATACATCAGTCCTAGTGACTGCACAGTTGCAATCACACTTTAGGCAACATCATTATGTGCATCCTCCAATCTGCTCATCAGTTTCACCTGTAACCTTGGTATAGGTTAAGTAATTTTGACAATGTATATTGTACATTTACTTGTATTTAATGGCAATAAATGAGTATTATTATATGAATAATTTTGACAAATTGCTTCCTATTTTCTAAATATGTTATTTCTGAATATTTTGCTTGCAGTTAGTATTTTCTATATTTATGTTCACCTAATGGCTTGAGTGGGCTGTGTTTATTTGCAGGTGACAGTTGATGAGCTTTACACAAATTACCAATCGTGAAAACGTAATTTTATTGTACTCTGGTTATGAAAATGCATATAGACATAACCTGAGTAACAAATTATCATGCTTTTGTAAATAATATTTTGTTTTCAGTTAGCATTTTTTATATTTACGTTCATACACCGCCCGAGGACTGCTGCGTTTACTCACGGATAAGAACTAATCAGCATTACACAAATTAACTGATCACAAAATCATGTTTTATCATACTTTTTGTTTGAAAACCCGTAAACATATAACCTAGTTCTCAAATTTTCATTTTGTAAGTAATATTTTGCTTGCACTTAGTATTTCCTATTTATTTTTGTAAATTGGCTCCAGTCTGCTGCATCTGTATGCGGACAACAGCTGATCGTTTGTATGCCTATTACCTATCACTAAAACAAGTTTTATTGTATTTTGTTTATAAAAACAACCATAGATAGATAATCCAATTACTAAATTATCGTGCTTTTGTAAATAATATTTTGCTTGTGGTTTCTATTTTATATGTTTAAGTTTAAGCAATGCCACACATATTTGTAAGTGATACAAATCTATGCCCATTTTTATCAGATTAAAAGCTTATTTTCTAGAAGCATATTATAATGTATCTAATTACCATATTTAATATATCAAATTAAAATGGAAGATAAGGGATTTGACTTTGTTCTTAAAATATAGCCAGTTCTCTGAACCTCTGCAAATCTCTTTAAAATAGAGGTTTTGATGGTATTCTTGAATTACTTGTGTTATCAGTCTCCTAAGGTTTAAGAATGACAGAATTAGATTGATGATGATGTTGTTTATATTATATTTAAGTAAAAAAAGGTTTTAGGATTTAAAATTCAAGAATCGGAAATTGTTTGGTTAGAATCGGAATCGAATTTGAAAATTCTGCATTCACCAATCATTAATGAATATATCTTGTAAAAGTGACTTATTTTAGTAAAAGAAGAAATGAATCAATTTAAAATTACAATTATTGGATTACTAGTTTAATTAAGTTCTGTATACCTATCGTGTTGCTCCATCTGCTGATCCAGCCGCTCTCTCAGCTGCTGCACTTCACTCTCAAGCTGGTCCCGCTGTTCAGCAGTCTCGGTCCATTCAGCCTCCAGCTTCTGTCTCACATCTGTCTCTGCAGCCGCCCTTGCTTCCGCAAGCTGAATCTGCAGCTGCGCACTACGCTCTGCCCCCTCCGTCACCTCCCTGCCACAAACATAAGAAACATGTGACAAGAATTGACAGTGTTGAGGAGCTCTTAGTTACAAGTCTGAATGTGAAAATGTTTAAACACACTTTTTTGTTCCATAGAGGTTCACAGGAAACATCTTCACCCTCCAAGCGGCAATGTCAGAAACATCTTACCTAAAAAGTCACTTGCCAATTGCAAGGTTGAACATTTCTGACCTAATTTTATTTTATTTACAAATGTAATTTGATGATATAAAACTCTGTAAGAACTATATAATTTGTGGTTTCATTAATTTAATTATAAATGTATTAATGAAATTAATAAATTATTGATTTATTAATTTATTTATTATTGATTTTATTTATTTCATTTTTAATTTTCTCTATGTTATTGCTTTAAGTTATTTAATTTTAACCAATTAATATTAATAGGCGAAGTATGTTTTGTATCTATTCACATTTCACCTAATTTTAACTGTAGCCTACATATTTTATTCATCACCAATTCTATTTTTAATTTATTACTTAATTTTATCATGTCATTAAATCCATTCATTAATATTATTCATGCCATCATATATAAACACTCCCATTTAATTTATAAGCTTAAATTCAATATTAATCTCAAATTCCCACTTTTATTAAATTAGTTTTCGTTACTTCACATTCATGTAAATTTCCTTTAATATATTTTATTTATTTGTAAAAAAAGGCCAATTTTATTTGTCTTATTTGTTGCAATATAATTTAGTTTAATATTTATCAAAATAAACATCTTTGACATTTTACAAAATCTCATAGGTAGGCCTAATTATGTTTTGTACAAAAACTGGTATAGGTAAAACTACACTTTTAAACTGTGGACAATCTTAAATGTGCATAAACATATCAATTATTCAATGTTTGTATATATTTTATAAGTACCTGAAATCACTGTAACAACCATGTAACTTCAATGAAAATAATCCTTGTTCATCAAATGTTTATTCAGTAAGTATCTGCCTCTTCATAAGTATTCGTTCACAAGCAGACACGGTTAGTACGATTGTGAAGAAGTGTAAAAATCTTTCATATGTTTTTTTTTTGTATTTGTGCCGGATTGTAGAATAGAAACTCAATGTACAAAGTGTACAGCATTGTGCATTTAGATTCAAGAGTTGTAACAGCTGCTGATTTGTATACCGAGCTGTATTTTTTTTTGTCTCCTATAACCTGTGTTTTGCCACTCTAAACAGTGTTGTTCTAGCTGTGTAAGTGTAGCCAGTGTTTTAAATATAACAGTGTTTATGTTGTGATAAGTGAAATACCTGGACTATAAATCATTGTAGTTTTATTAATAATGTATTATATAGTAAAACATTTTTATTTGTAGATTTATCTAATATTATGTCCTGAATGATGTTCATTCCAAATATACTATAAAAATTTTTTAAACATTTTAAATTAATTTCCTACTATTTTAAAATCAATAATATATTAGAATGTATAAATACATTTTTTGAAGTTTTTTACATTTCTTATGAATATCTCCAAAAAACATATTCTGCATAAAATAAGATACATCAATTATATATTTTTTAGCTATATATTTATCATATTTGTGAATCGGAAGGTGAAATGGAGCTAACTCAACATTTGCATTAAAACAAATTGTAACAATTTTTCAAAGAAATTATGTTTGCCCTCAAAAGATAGCATACTTTAAATTTTAGAAAAAAACTGGGAATATGTTAAATATGACAAATATATTGCTGAAAAACATATAATTTATGTATTTATGTAGAATATAATTTTTTGAGACATAAGATAGGTGTAGAATATAAAATTGTTTGTATATTTTTTAAACTCTTAAAGCGCTGAAGAAAATTTGGTCTCGGTTCAATTAGCATGCATTTAGAGAGTTATTTTTTGCTGTTGCCAAAGTTCAATTTATTTTTCTATTTCTTGGAAGAAGAAATAACATACAAATTTGGTTTAAAAAGCTATATCAGTACTGGCGGCTGTGTTTTACACATACAGTTATATCCGCATGCCGAGCCTCGCGTTGTACGATGAAATACCGATAAATGAATAGTATTAGTTATTGATTGATTGATTTTTCATGCAACACACAATCCAATTTGCTTCTCGATGGTCTTAAATCAATACATGTATAAATTTGGCTTATTTGCACCATTTTTGTGAATTATAATGTACATAATAAACTAAAATACAGTAAGACAATATGGATGGATATTTCTGTATGCTGCGATTTAATGGTTAATATATTAGAAATGAAACAACAGAAGACTTTTTTAACTTTCATAATTTTTGCATTTTTTATTCACTGGCACATGTAAGTTCAGAAGAAATCTAAAACTACAATTGATCTATAGAGAATATTATTATATTCAGGACTCTTTAATGCTTGTACAGGTTTATATTAATCCATCTTTGTGTGTGTGTGTACATATTTTTGTTTTAACTTGTTTTACCTGTTTAACTGTTGTTTAAATTATAAATTTGTTGTCTCTTGACATTTGCCTGTAACTATTGCTTGTAGCAATAAAGAATATGAATATGAATATTCCTTCTCACAGAAATGAGCAACTCACAACATTTTAAGTGATATAGCCCAATCGCAAATTATATTTTTTTATAGTTTTTTGATTGATGGATACAGTTTGATAGAAAAAAACCAATAAGAGAGAGAAAAATAATTCATGATTACTTTGAACAAAATATACACTTATGTTTTATAGACAGGTTAGGCATTTCTAATTAACTTACATCATTATTCTTTTTATCAAAACCTTATAATATTTTACAGCACTAATAAATACTCAGTTTTTGGGAAGGGGTAAATATTCATAAGTTTTTCAAATTTTATTTACTTAGAACATGTTACTTTAAATGAATCTATGAAAATATTATTAAAATATACATATTATTATAATTCCACAAATTTTAGTTACATACAAATATTTTTAAATTCTGAAAAAGTATCTTCTCATAATTTATTTAGCACCTAAAATTTAATTTCTTATTTATTTGCATACTTGGACCAAGTTTATAACTAAGCTATACCAGTACACTTAATAAAAAGCTTAAACACACTGCCTCATCCATGGATTTACTAAACGAAAACCATATTACCAAGGAAAATTCCAAGAAAAGTATACAACCCTCAATTTCTTTCATAGTTTTCATTATAGTATTATTTTTAACTGCAAATTCAATTTTGAACTACATGAAAGTTTTTTTGTTTTTTCTCTTAGGACAAGAAGCTTATAAATTGCACTTAGTCCTATAAGAACCTTAGCACTGCTTCCGGAGTGACAGGATATTCAGGGTGGGTAAGGTTAGGAGGTAGGGGCCACCTCCTATCGAGATCCATAAGGAAGAATTAGGGCACTAATCTCAAAGTCATATCTCCCTGGAAGAAGGGGAGGCCAGCTTCGAACCAGTCTCTCCAGTCAAAGTAGGCAGGGGGTGGCACACCCTTGTTGAGACTAGCATGAACCTCTGAGGTTAGGGAACAAACCCCACCAACTCCAACAGTCATGTCCCGCAGTAGATCTATCGAATTGCCCTTGAACCCCAGAATCTCGACATTTGCGGTTAGTGATGTGCTGCTGCTGGACATCCATAAGGCTGCCTAGATTTAAGTGACACATTGGTTTTTGCTGTGCCCAGTGGTAAGTTCAACCGGAAGGTATAAACCAGCCAGAAGTGATACCTGCTGGGTATACATGAAAGATTGCAAATGCTTTGAATTAATTCCAATGATGAAAACAGTACTAAAATCACCAATAGTGACAAACTGTGGTTGGTATAGTTAATTAAGTTCGTAAAAGCAAATCGTTTAATTTGCAATGGCTGATGATACTCACTTCTGTAGCGACACAACAGTTGACGTGAGACCGTCTACTTGAGCCTGCAAAGCCGTTGTCTGCGCCTCTAACCGCTGATTGGTGCGGGTCAGCTGGTGAACTGCCTCTATCTGGGACCTCTCCACATCCTGTTTGGCGGACAGAGCACGTTTCGACCTGTCCAGTTCTTGATTGCATTCCTCTAGTTGTTCCCTATCATCGACTAAATAATCAGTAATGAAATCAAATAATCACAATTACAAAGATTACTGATGGAATTCACATTAGTTGTTGTAAGATTACAACAAATAGAGGTTTTCAGGCTCATAAGATACCTAATGTAAAATGAGCTTGAAAACTGATTCAGGGCAAGTACAGTTTTCCAGCCACAACCCAAATAAAGCATGACTGTTAAATTATATCAATATATTTGAATTTGTAAGTACAACGTAAATGCAACAAAACCGAGGCACTAACTTGCTAATGGAAAACTACCGGATTGGTTTTTCATAATGCTAGATAAAAACCAGATTTAACCCTAGAACTGTTAATCGACATAATTATGTCGGTTAATGCCGCTTTTGTGGTGTTAACCGTCAAAATTTTGTCGATCAAACATTCCCTCCTATAATTACTTTTTATAATATACTCCGGTAACGTATCGATATAATTCATGCACCATTGGATTCGGGAAGAAAAATGCTAAGGAACAGATGAGTTTTATTTCTCTTTGTATTATGGTTATGACGTAGCAAGCTTGTTATTTTGAACGTAAAAGAAAACGCGACGCCGTTTGTTGTGACCGCCATATTGCCGCTGCCGTTCTGTATCACTTTCGTGCCGAGCTGTGGATGTTTGTAAGTTTTAATAGTTTTACGCGTGTTTTAGTGTCGTATTTAATGTGTAGTGTGTTGTTTGATGTCGTAGTAGTGTAAACATATATATTTTAGAATAAATCAATTTCTATTTACTGAAATATGTTTGAGAAATTACCGGCTTTGTGTAGGCTATGGCAAAATGACTTGGCTAAAATTCATTTCACATAGTTTGTTATTGTTTTCACTTACTAAACGTTATTTATAGCACTCTTTTAGCTCTGAAGTAACTATTTATTTTTGGTAAATAGATAGTTTTCACAATAAAATATATATTTCCTGTAATTTCTTTGGTTATATATAATAACTGTTTGGGTTATTCTCTATTTTTTTTAATATCTTTAGTTATATTTATAGTTTTCTAACTACATAATATTTCCTATTACTTATAAACCATAAATTTATAAATTTTGATATAGTACAAGCTTTAGAAACGATTTTATATTTTGCTGAATGAAAATTTTTCGCAAAATTTTTGAATAATGGCAAAATTTAACTTTTTTTACTTTTCAAAAAATAATTTATGGTAATTATTTCATTACTACTGTATATTTTATTTTATTCTAAGTAATAAAATATGCAAAATAACATGTATTCGTAGATAAATGTATTTGAAAAACTTGTTTTACCAAAGTCTTACGTGTACACCCGATTTTCAGAATTTATACGCATCGCTGCTTTTTGTTCTATAGCTTTATGATGCTTTCATAAATGTGTATAATGTTTATGTTTTTTTCTGAAACTAGATAAAATTTGACACAGAATGGCTATCTCACTTATAAATATTTCTCACTATAACTTCATTTGCTAGGTATGGTCCCCCCCAAATTTAAGAAATATTTTTCGTAAATTTTATATTTGATTAAAAAAAAGTGTTTATTAGAAAATTTTTGATGGTTAATTTTACAATATAGTGCAATTCTACGTTTAATTCTGAACACAAAAATATATACTCTTATTTATATTGCTTTTATTTTATATTTTTAATAATTTTTTTTAAAAAAACCTTGCGCGAAGCTCCAAAACAGCCCGACACTACAGGATGAAATGACCGCCAGTTCTAGGGTTAAAAATTAAAAAACTACAGATGCCAAGTGCACACAGAATGGAGAGAAATAAGAGCAGGTATGTAAAAGATCTACACTCCTAATCTTTTGATTTTAATCTTAAATAAACAATTCGTCAAAAATTACTTGTCAAACAATCAATGGAAGCCAAGTTCCCCTTAAATAATCTGATAAAATAATCCTATGAAATTAATTAATACTAAATATACTAAATATACTAAATATACTCACTCTTAATGGAGTGATTGGTTTTTCAGCCTTTGGGACAGAATTTACAGGTTAGTTGATAAATTATGTTTTTTGTAGTGCCATCAATGTTTACCTTTAATAGGATATTCCTTTTCAGTTGTGCTACTTTTAAACGATTTAGAATTGATTAACATCTTACAAAATGCCGCATCTTGGCTTGTTACAAGGATTGCACATGTTACATTTGATGTTATTACTTTTTAGATTGCCCTCATACTTTAATTTCGGGTCTAGAGAAAATGTTTTTGTAAATTTGGAGGTTTTTTAAAAATTACTTTGGGGGGCTTAGAAAATAAATTTCTAGTTTCAGGGGAAGATTCCAAAATAGGAAAAGAAACCTTTAGAATTTTGTTGATTTTATGAAGGCCAGGAAAATATTGGGTGATAAATTTAGGATCATTAGGATTAATAGCACTGGAAATATTTTTAGGTGCTCTGATTTGTCTATCAACAAGATTTTTAGGATACCCCTTTCAAACAGTACATGGGACAGTCTGTTTATGTAGTTATGGAAGTCAGATTGATTGCTACAAAGATTTTTTGCCCTTATTGGTAAACTCTTGGGGATAGATGTTTTTAATGTTAACTGGATGGCAGCTGGTGAAATGCAAATATTGCATTTTGTTACTGTCTTTGACATGAATTTTTGTGTTCAAATTATGATTTTCAATAAATACCTTAGTATCCAAGAATGTTACTGAATCTGGTGAGATAGACCATCTAAATTTTAAAAATGCTAAATTTATTGAGATTAAAAAGAAAGTCGTTAAGTTCTTTGATACCATGCTGCCATATTATAAAAATATCATTTATGTACCTGAACCAAATTAGATGTTTATAATTTTGACTAGTTAAAAAATTCTTTTCCAATAGTCCCATAAAAAGATTGGCATAAGAAGGAGCCATCCGTGTGCCCATAGCAGTTCCTTTAGTTTGAAGGTAATTTTGGTCTTGAAATTTAAAATTATTTAAGGTTAAAACCATGGTCATAAGTTTGAGAATGAAATTAGTACTAGGTTTGGAATCGTTTGGGCGTGAATCAAGGTAATTTTGGGCAGTGCTGAGACCATCATCTATAGGAATATTTGTATACAAAGATTCTACATCGACAGTACACAATAAGATGTCGTCAGGCAAGGGTTGATTAATTTGAGCTAAAAAGTCATTAGTGTCCTTGATATAGGAAGGAAGTGTTCTTACAAACGGCTGCAAGATATCATCAACATAAGCAGATATCCTTTCCGTAGGGCATCCATAGCTGGAGATGATAGGCCTGCCAGGAGGTGGTCTGGTAGGCTTATGTGTTTTCGGTAAAGTGTAAAACACCGGAGTTCTAGGATATCTAAGTGTTAGTAGATCAATGGCTTTCTGAGACAATCCCTCTTGAGGACCGTGTTCATAAGGTAATTTTTTGGATTTGTTCATTATTGTTAGAGAAGGATCTTCATCTAATTTCTCATATGTTGATGTTTCATTCACTTGTCTTTGTGATTCACCAATATAATCTAAAGAATTCATCAGAACGATAGAGTTACCTTTGTCGCTGGGTAAAATAATTATGTCTTTTGTTTTCACGTAGTGATTTAATTGCTCTAAATTCATTTTCAGATAAGTGTTTGTAGTATTTAAGTTGTTAGGAAACGAGGAAGTTGATAGATTGGCTAGGACGACGTTTATGAATTCTTCAACAGGATGATTAGTTGATAAAGGTGGAGGTTCCAAACCTGTCTATCAAATCTTGTTGATAGACAAATCAGAGCACCTAAAAATATTTCCAGTGCTATTAATCCTAATGATCCTAAATTTATCACCTAATATTTTCCTGGCCTTCATAACATCAACAAAATTCTAAAGGTTTCTTTTCCTATTTTGGAATCTTTCCCTGAAACTAGAAATTTATTTTCTAAGCCTCCCAAAGTAATTTTTAAAAAAAATTAAATTTACAAAACATTCTCTCTAGACCGAAATTAAAGTATGAGGGCAATCCAAAAAGTAATAACATCAAATGTAACGTGTGCAATCCTTGTAACAAGACAAGATGCGGCATTTGTAAGATGTTAATCAATTCTAAATCGTTTAAAAGTAGCACAACTGAAAAGGAATATCCTATTAAAGGTAACATTGATGGCACTACACAAAAAACATAATTTATCAACTAACTGTAAATTCTGTCCCAAAGGCTGAAAAACCATCACTCCATTAAGAGTGAGAATGACCAATCATCGATTTGATGTTGCTCCATCAAAATTATGAGGAGACCATTATCTGCTCATGCGATTCAACACAATCAAAAATAAATTAGAAAATTGCTTCAGCCTAAAAGGAATTTACCATTTGTGATCATTTTTTAATCACAATTCCTTCCAACTTCTTTCGCTATATTATAGAATTATTAGACCTATTTGTAAATTTCCTGCAACTACTTTTTTACTTACGTATTGTTATGTTGCTTTTATCGTTCTTAATAACAGACATGTAGTCTTATTTTAATATAAAAATACAAAGAAACATTTCTTGTACAAATTAATTTTGAGTTTTAGTTTATCTTACAGGCAAAATTAATTTTTCTTATACTATCATTTTGAAGAAAAGGTAATAATATTTACAACTGCGTATAGTATGTAACATTTTGGTCGAATAGAATTGTGTTTTCTTGCAGCAGAGTACCCTGATAAATTCAGCCGGTAACACTAAAAGCACTTCACGGTAACTCGACCAGAGAGAGTTTAAAAATTGTAAGTTAACTGTATAACTAGCATGGGATGAGAGTTTAACAATTTTAAATATCTGATGACTAGCTATTATGACACAAATACAAAATGCTTTTTAAGAAGTAAGTAAATTGGTCTGATAAAATAGCCGGACTGATCTGGACTTGGGTTTTAATTATTTAAATATACAGTACGTAAAATACATGTCTTACTTGAGCGAAGTGATGACCTTTTGGTTTTCCTTTTCTGTGGCTCTCAGCTTTTTGATGAGATTATTTAGAGTAAGCTGCTGTTTACTGAGCTTGTCCCCCTCAGCTCTAAGATCTGTAATCACCTGGTCCTTCTCTGCCTCCTCTTCTGCTGCCGCAGCTGCAACTCTTGCTTGCTGCAACATCAAGACACACAAGAATCCTGTCAGTGGTCAAGAATTACAATTAATGAAATTATTTACAGTGATCTGCCGTTTACTGAGCTTGTCCCTCTCAGATTTGAGTTCTGTCACCTGATCCTGCATAAGTGTAACTTTCTGCTACCACCGAATAGGTTTTAAGTAGGAAGCACTTTCAACACTTGCATTGATACAGGATCACTAATATAATTAGTGCAAATACAACAAAACAAACAAACTAAGGTTCCAGCTAGATGACTTTTAGGATGCAGCACTGGTGCACAAATTGTTAGCTCATCAAACAGATCATCACATTACAATCTGCTCAATTTTTCAAACAAGTTTGACAGATTTTACAGATAATAAAACACACACAAAATTTTAGATAGGATGATGCTTTACTTTTGTAGGGTAAATTTAGAAATAGCTTTAGAAAACATTAAAAATATCAACTTGTCAGGGCTTTGAACAGCATGTTTCAAATTCAAATATCAGGAATTATAACTGGTGAAATAATATTGATATCAAATCAAAACCCACCTCCAATTGTTTCCTCAAAACTTCCTTCTCCCGGATGGCTTGTTGGAACTTGCGCTCTAGTGCTGCCAACCTCTGAGTAAACTCCTCACTTAACTCGCTCACATCTTGTTTCTGTAGTCGGCTCTCCAACTGTCTATGTCAGAGAAGCCACTTTGTATTACAGGATTTGAGTAGAATATAATAATAATCATCTTTAATGCAATACAGTATCCAGTTTTTGTTGATATTTAAACAGTTTTAAAAATCCCAGAAAATTGCTACCACTGGAGAACATTTTTAATGATAAGAAGATTTTCAGTCAGTTGTTACTGGATATGTCAAAATTGACTGATTCATCAATAACAGGTAGCAAATGGCACTAAATTAGCTACAAGTTTTACATGTACATGGCCTTTACATGCTCACTGTCACAAAGCTTTACATTACCACTTCATAGAACCGTTGCCTTTAACCCTTTCGGGACTCATTAAAAAGTGCTAATTTCTCTATCTGGTTGTATTTAAATGTTCAGTTAAAGTAAAGTGTGTTATTTTTAAAACTAACTTTGTATTTGACAAAATAGAGTAATGTATGATTTTTTATGATTAATCTTTAAGTGTAAAGTAAAACAAGGTATAAAACAATGGTTTTTGTTACACCAATGTATTTTTCCTTTATAATTTAATACTTAAAACAAATATTTTGTTGTTTTTAAACTAAAATCCCAAGTTTAATGTACATTTTAAAATTGTTGGTGTATCAAATCATATTTGTTTGATTACATATGTGTATTTTAACTTATTTCTTTTGTTTTACAATATTATTTCTACTCCAATAAACTGTAAAAAATAAAATTTATACAAATCACTATTGTTAATGATATCCTCGCCTAGATCAGGTGGAAGAGGCCTTGATCGGTCTCATCATCACAGGATTTTGAATTGTTATTTAGTATATCACTAATGTCCTAATTTGTAATCCACTTGTACTTGCAGCCATCAGAAAAAATAGTACTAAATGAATAATTCACACATTTTTTCAACACTATAAACTAGCAATTAAATCCAAAGTAATAAAAGTGGTGTATTTTCACATGAAAATGAGGCCTAAAACTGATTACATTATTTAATTGCACTTTACTTTTATTGTTATGATTTCTGACTTCTTTGTAATACATATGATTTTGCTTACTTAATAATTGTTTTTACGTATTATCAGTTTTTTGTATATAAGCAATCAGAATGAAACAAACAACAAGAAAAAAATATACCAATTTTGTAGGATTAACTGTAGATGAGCCGCTTTGAAAGTGACTTAATAAGTGATCAGTGCGAGGAGGGAGTGAGAGAGAGAGAGATATGGAGAGGGAGAAGCGCGGACTCACTTCCCCCTCCACATTACTTACCAACCACCCCTCTGTCGCCACTTTACCACACGTAGGGTATGTGTTACATAACAGCTGTTTTAAAAACCCAGTAATAATAACAGCTGTTAACAATAAACATTTGTTTAAATACTTCTTAATTATTCTAACATATTAAATAGATGCAATGAACTATTCTTAACATATATAATAATATTTAATAATAATTTTTGTTATTATGTAACTATGAGAATAACAAAAAATAGCGTGATGCTCCAGAACACAAACACACCGAACCAAAGCACCAGCAAGAAATAGATCAAGCAATGAAAGAGGGCGTGGCGGTAGGCGTGGTCAAGCTCCTGCTCCTCCTCCCCCTCCACCATGGGCAAGAAATCTTCACGCAGGTCGCTTTTGATGCGGCTCATCTATAGATGTTTAGTTTACATTTAGTGTAAAACAACACAAAAACTGAAAAGGTTGTCTTCTAAAAAAACAACATAACTTTTACAGTTTTTAAAATATTAATCAAAACATGTTATATTTGTACTTACTTTGATTTTCTCTATCAATTGATATTATGTTTTATAGTGGAATAACGTTTCAAAGCACTATTTCTCATATGAAACTGAAAAAATATATATTGCAAGTAAATTATTTACTTGCAGTATTAATTACTTTTAGAATTAAATTACATTTAAATGTAAGATTTGTTTTATAGTTTTTAGGAAGGAAAATTATTTTTATGCTAACTTATTCTAAATGAAATTTCACTTGTTCAGAACTAAGTGATAGCCTGTGTATTTTATAAACTGAGTTTGAATCTTATGAGTTAAGATTAGGCCTACGAGAAAAAATGAAAATGTAGATGTATACAAGAAGTAGAGGTACCTTTACAGTTTAGAGCATAATACAATAATTTTTGGTGTATGTGTACAATGTTAGTTGTATTTTGTATTAAATAGCAGTATCAGTTTTTTTTGGGGAGGGGAATATTTTTTCCAAGTGCTATTTTTAATATGAAACTAACTGAAAAAATATTGGTAAGTACCATGTGTGCGTTTTTTTAAATATAGTAAATTAGCAATATAGCATGTTGTATGTGTTTTTAAATTAAAACATTTATCTGTAAAGAAAAGAAAATAAAAATTAAGAGCATATCTAAAACCTTTTTAATTTTATGGATGTTTCAGTAAATTGTTACAAAATCGCTGAAAAAGGCTTGGCATTTTTCAGGAGTATCTTGAGAGAAATCTCTGGCATTTTTCAAACAACATTTTTTTATCATGTGCCAGCACTAAAGGATTAACCTAATTTCTAGTCTATGTGTTAAGTTAATTTTCCTTGAAAATACATTAAAATACTAAGAGAGAAAAGCTTATATTTACTTAGCAATATAAAATTCATGAACTTTTCATAAATTTGTTACTTTTATACACAACATAGCTATATGGTGGGAAGGGTTTGATTCAATGTGAATATTGAGTTTAGCTCCAGTTCACTTTTTGCTTAGTGCAGCACATTAGAACACCTTACAGGAGAAAATTAGAAAAGCTCCTCACCTAGACTACATTTAATTTTGTAATGTAGATGTCTCTAATGTCTAAATAATGTAAAGAGTTCGTTTGAGCTTTGTCACAGACTTTTTTTGGGATCTTTTCAGAAGGACATGATTGCAGGAGTCAAATCTCTCACAGTTTCAGATTCAGACGCTGTACTAAGCAGAAGATTAACTGAAGAACGCAATATTTCCTTCATTATTTTTCTTCATATTGTAAGCTTATATTGTTAAAGAATAACTTCTTACGTGAAGTTACGTTAAGTTAGTGCCTTAATCTCTGAAATTCATATTGTGAATGGTAACAAGAACCAGTACCAAAATATTTATTATCTACCTTATTTTTAGCTCTTTGAGAGAAAACATTTAAAAATCACTTATGCCAAGTTTCATTGCCAAAGACTTATAGTTTTTGAAAAAAATGCAATCAGTTATTAAGTCAATGGTATTTGGTTTTTATTCAGATGCAAATTAACCCTTTCACTGCAGCAATTCGGTTTTTTGTACATCAGCAATCTACACATATAAACTGTCAGAGTCCAGTATTTCAAACATTTGCAAAAATAATTATATATTATATTAAAAGTCAGGTTATAAGTTATTTAAAGTCTGTATAGTGTTTAGAATGCAATACTTTAATAAAGATAATTCTTGTTTTTCTTAAGTGCTACCCTCTTCACTCCTGAAATGTTTGAGATTTTGATCTGTAACAATGTCAATGAGTAGAAATAAACAGTACTTTTTTGGTGTTCTGTAAGTTTAATAGCTGCATTTTTAGTTTACAAATTCCTAAGTCTAAATTATTTTACAAAAATAGGTATTTTATATTTATTGAGTTCTGTATTTTTATGTATAAATTATGGAAATCTGACTTATAAAATTACTTATATTTTTTAAATAATTTGTAATTTTGTAATGTTTTATTTTAGTTTGGCAAGTGCATTTTTTGTTAATAAATAACTAGGGCCAAATTATGTTTAAAAAATTGTTACGTTTATAAGAGTTGCGTATTTGTATTTGAAATGAAATTATATGCAATACTTCATATTGCCCACAAAGCTTAGAGTTCACAAAACCGGACGGGCAGTTTTAAGATATGACTCTAGCTAGTGAGCAAATAACTTGGCAGCAAAGAGGGTTAAGACTAATGTCATAAATCTACAATGACAGAACATGTTACTGTAGGGCTCACTCACTTTTGGAGTTCACTGTTGGATTCTTGCAGGTCAGAATTGATACGACTGAGGTCTACTAGTCTGGCTTCTCTCACCTCCAATATCTCTGTCATCTCTGATATCCTCTACAACCACAATAACATTATTATTACCGTTCACTTAATTTTAAATTTTGAGAAAACTTCACATTCAATAAAATTTTGTAATTCATCTTTCATTTACGTTTAAAAAAATGTCCTAAAGTTGTGGCTGATGCTCAATAAATACAAGCTACAACAACTAAGGGAAAGTAGAATGTATCTGAACATGAATTAGATCTTGATTAAATATAAAAATTAAAGTAACAAGTGAAAAATATACCATCCCTTGCATATTTGGTATGCCGTTTAAACAACTAGTACTCAGATATGGTAAAAAAAGAAACAGCCCAAACGCATTTATACATGTTCCCTTGTCAAACTTTACAATTCTAAAACTGAATGATAAAAATCTTAAAGATTTAAAAAAAATGTATAAGCTGAAAATCTTTTAAAAAGTTATTAAATAATCTGCTGATACAACTTACTAATTTAAGTAAACTAATATTATTTTGTTACAATATTTTCCTGACTCGAGCTTAACCAGATATTAATCAAACTTACAAAACAGTTCAATTAGTGAGTGATTTAATTATATACTGATTTCTCTTGTATATTTAATAATTAAAAGCAAATATTACAATTTACGTCTTACTGCTATTGAGCTTTAAATGATTCAACCACCAGGTAGTTGCTTTTTCTGTAGTTAATTTTGTTTTTCTCCAGGCAATACCAATTAAAGGATCTTCTATAAAAATGTATATTCAATGTTCTTGTGTAGATTAGATACTCATTTATCAGTGGCGTAACCAAGGGGATTATGAGGGGGATAGAACCCCTCCAAAAGCCCTGTACAACTTTAAAATAGGATTTTATGTTTTAATTCGTAGTTAATTATAATTGCATAAAAGCAATAAAACTTGTTTTGAAGTTGAAATGTTTTACTTTGAATGAGACCTATCTAATTTATTTAAATTTAGATTTTTTCAGATGTATGCATACCCACAGTACGGTCTGATCTTAAATCAGATTCATCTCTAACCCAAAGCCAAATTCTAGTTATGCCATTTTCATTTACCTTGAAAATTAAAAGGAATGGTTCTAGTGCAAAGCCCTGAAAGACACCACTTCACTTCCTACAAATCATCAGATACTTGCCTATTCATTAAAACAAATTGAGATAAAATAACTTTTAAAATAACATTTTAAAAGCTTGAATTATTTTTTTCTAATAGAGTACCATACATCTAAAGCTTGTCAATAATTATTTCATAAGAAATTACATTGAAAGCCTTACTTAAATGTATCAGAGTTAAAGCATTCTTATACACTAGATACTACAGTAGTTTCAATATCGCTAGCTATATAGCTTCCAACAGTTGGCTATTTTAACTACCAAGTCATATTTTATAGCTCTAAAATGATGCAAATAAGCGATAAATAGATCAAACTAGAAATAGAAGTACTCACCTTCAGCAGCTTGTCCACTTCTGAACCATCATCTGACCCACCACTTGAAACCTCCGACAACTCCCTCTGGTGGCCTGCCACACACGAATTTCTTTCACAAAATCTTTCATGTTTTCTTTTATACTACCCATCCCCGTCAACTTTGTTTACATAATTTTTACTTAAAACTTTGTATCATCAAATATAACATAATTTCACTCAAAGCTTTACCTCTTAAGACCATAGAGAAGGGTAATACAGTTTTAATACCAACTAGGGAAATTTCTTTCTATTAGTTATAATATATACATGTATTTCCATTTACATGTAATGGTATATAGTTAAATATACTAGGTGTCCATTTACAGGAAAGTTTAAAATTGAGTACTTAACCTAATTTTCAGTACAAAAAAATTTAGAAAATGAATTTAGAATTTTAAAATTTGGACATAATTTTCCAATATATGGTCAACTTAAACATTACTTATAGAAAATGTATAATTTCTTTATTTTTGGATACCAAACAACATTTTTATTCCAGGCTACTTTCTTTTTAACTTAGTCATTTAGGAGATACAGCCTACAAAATTTATTCAAAACTACATGTTAAAGAGGCATTGTGTGAGTAATTTTAAAAGTAATTAAAAATCTAATGTAAAAACTAAAGCATTGTTAAGTGGACTATTTTAGTATCATGTCCAGGTTTAGAAAATACACCTTAGCTCACAATAAAGTCATGTTGTATTGTGGCAGCCTTGCATATTTAAACCATTGTAGATAAACAATTACAACTACTCATTAATACTGCAAATAACTACTATTTACTGCTATTGATGTTCTACCAGACCTATGATCTCATTTAAGATTTACTTCTGATTCCTTCAGCTCTGATAGTGCTTTATCATCTAAGTGAAGTCTCTACTTTGGTAACAATTTTTTGGAACTGTTTGTTTGTGTTGGAATAACTCATATAAACTTTTTTTAAACTATCAGAAAATATAATGTGTCTAACACAGATCCTAGAGGAGGAAAGTAATGAGTTACAGAAATAAAAAAAACTATGAAAAATTCCAAAATTAACTTACATTTTTTTCACTGTAACATGGCACTGCACAATTCACTCACTTTTTAATTTTATTTAGGCTACACTTTTTTTTGTACGGAAACATATCAAATTTTCAGATTGCATGGTTATTACTCCAAACTTCACTACAGACTGAAGTACACTAGACAAGGACACAAACAGGACATTGATAGCCCTTAGGAACCACACTCCTGATGTTTTTCTAATCATTAAAGCAAAAGTAAGTGACTAGATTAGATAAGCATAATAGAAATGGGTAATTTTCATTATATGAATACTTTTTGTTGTTAGTGTTTTTGTGTTTTGACTGTTTGTTTATTTTTATTTAATAATTGCTATTGGTACAATTAATTATTATTAATATTAATTGCTAGTATTTCGTATTGTTTCATGCTTTTTGTTTTAATTTAGTGTACTAGCACAAGTCCGCAGTATTCAATTAAAACTAGTATAAGACTGATTTAGTTTATGAGTAAAGTACAGTACTGCCTAGCTATCGGGTACCGGAAGATGATAGCTAGTGATATTCCACTTATAATAATTATCTATTGTACTTTTGAAATCAAGAATGGAATAAATCATTCATTTCAATCCATATTTCATTCAAAGAGAATGAAAGGCGTCCAGGTTCTGCTGAAACAGCTGTAAACCATCTTTAAAACCAATATAAAATATTGTCAGTTTTTTTAAAATTCATATATTTGCATAATTACAATGAAAATTGGTGTCAGTTCCATGAAGAGATGCTACTAACTGACAACAATGGTGATACAAATTAGTGCTACAGTACCATCCCTCTAATTTTGCATGGATCTATCAAACTACTTCTGTAGAGTACATTATAAACGAATATGTAACTGAACAACAAGATGAGCCTTACTGACAATCGTGACATGTTGTTTGAGTTGTAGGAGCAATTATCTTCCTTTCATATCAGAGATTCAAAACTAACTTGTTTACGTAGATTCTGTTTATAATAAATTCAATTTTTCATGAAACAAGAAAAGCATTCCATCAAATCCAAATGAACAAATGTTATGTTAGAACCAAAGACAAAAGAATGTTATTCACCTTTCGTTTTGGTGGTGAGGATCTTGAGGGGCTCTGCGGCGGTCACCAGTCCGATCTTGCCTCTCATACACAACCGTGCAGGACTCTGTCGTGACGTTGCACTGCTGCTGTCTCCGTTAGGGGTGGGGCTAAGTATACAAGACACAACGTTAATACTACATTGTCACTACATCTGAAGTATGTATTTCTGCCCTAAGTTAAATTTCATTTACTGAGTAGAGTATGATAAGCGGGTCCTGTTTTTATATTGATGTTAAAAAAACAATATTGTTTAGTTGCAACCATCGTCATAATCAACCGATACTGATGAATTAATCTGAACAATAGCTTAAACCATCTGTATCATAAACGGAACACATTGTCAGATTGTAAACATCCTATTATAAATGCGAAAGTACCTTTGTTGGTTTGTTTTGTTTTCATGCATAAACTATTCAACGGATTGCACTGATATTTTTCATGGTTGACATTTTACATTATTTCGAAAAGCCTTCCGGGCTATGCCTCATTAGTTTCTAAAGCAGGTAAAAATATCATCTTGGTCTCTAAAGTTGTCAAATATTAATTGAAAGAGCCTGTTAAATGTAATTAACTTGTACAACTTGTATCAACTTCTGTCTCAACATTATATTATGACAGTATAACCATGTGTTTAATTAATTTAACCACTATTTTCAATTTGTTTACATTTATAGAGTAAAAACATAACAAAAGTAACGACACTTCTCATTTCAACATCGTGGCAACAAGGCAAACTAATTAATTTATTCTGGATTTTATTTAAGGAACTAAATTGTGAATGTGTATATGTAAGGTATTGAATTTGGTTTCCTTAGACACTGCGGGATGGCATTTTTACAGTAACTGAAGGAGCAAAGATGGAGAGACTGGGCAGTAACATGATTCAACAAAACATTAGTTGTGTCACTAAAATTCAAGGAAAAAAGCAAGCACAGTGAGTCTGTGATTATAGTAAGTGGAATCACAAACCACTACAAGTAACACTAAATATAATTTTTATTACAGAAAATTGTCATGGGCACATTGCATCCATTTGTCACTGATGATGTATACGATACTGCTTAGGTATATAAATATTGATATAATTCCTAGATTAGACCGAGAAAATAGTATGATATAGCTAACATGGATTGGGAAGCAAGAACTGCTTTACTATATCATGTATCATCTTCTTTACACATGGATTATATTAGTCATAAGTTATAACTGTCATAATATAAGTATTATTGATGTTTATTTTGGTTTTTAATTTCTAATAACAATATATAGAGAACAATTTAAACATATTATTATATACATTTAAAAACTACACTCTTAGGTTATTTTTTCAACATAATCCCCGTTCAAATTGAGACATTTATCATAATGTGACACAGGTTTTTTTATTCCAGCTTTGTAGAAATCTGCTACATGAAATTTTAACCACTGATTAACACCAGCGTGAAGTTCAGTGTCACTATCAAAGCAATGCGTTGTGAGCCAGGTTTTCATCACCGGAAGGAGGTGGTAGTCACTTGGTGCCAGATCTGGGCTATAAGGCGGATGATCAAACACTTCCCAATCAAAATTATCCAAGACTTGTAGTATTGTGATTGTATGAGGACGTGCATTGTCTTGGAAAAAGATTTTTGAGCTCAATCTTTCCCTACACTTGTTTTGTATCACTCGCCATAGCTTTTGTAATGTTTCACAGTACCTCTCTTTGTTGATTGTTGATCCTCATTCAAGGAAATCAACCAGAATCACACCCTTAACATAAAAAAAAAAACAGTTGCCATAATCTTTCTCGTTTGGAGACATTTTCTTGGTTTTTTTTGAGAATGTGTGTGCCTCCAATTCCATAGACTGCATTTTTGTTTCACAATTGACATGTTTCATCACCAGTTGAAATTTGACATTTCAGTGGGCAGTGAATACCATTCACCTATTAATCCACATGCAGTGATAGTCATGTAAAATTTTCTAAACAGAAGAGGATGTAAATAGCATAAAGCACAATAGAGAGATGGTGACAACAATACAACTGTAACATCAGAGTGACATTACCTGGATATGATCTCAATATCCGAAGAGGTGGTAGTCTCAAGTTCATCTCCTGACGTGTGACCACTGGAGCCAACTTTGATCATGTCCGAACGGCTAGAACAAAGGAATACAAAAGTTACATTTTTACTTGTAAAGAAATATCATCATTAAAACCATCACTCTGCCAGGCACAATGTCTTCTCCACCACACCAATCTTCTTCCGTCTAGCAGTCTTTCCTCATTCACTGTCTTGGTTAGGTCTTCATCCATACTAACACTATTTTTGGTAGCTTACTCTTCATCACGTAACAAATCAAAGCATTTGTATTTTATCCCTATCAGTCTAGTTCTGTATTTTTACCTGGACTTCATACTTTTCTTTAGCTTTCAATACTAGTCTGTACTCAGACCAGTTTTTTTGGATAATTTTACCAGGGCCCCACCACACATGTACTTGAAAGGACAGTGTTGGCGGACGTGATAGCTCAATCTAACAACTGTAACTTACTACTGAATCTTACTATCATTAAGAAAATAATAAGATGTCAATAGGAATATCTTGGGAGAGGGAGTGAAGGGGTGCGACAGAGGCGTGGTGGGATGGGCCCGATCGAATATCTTTTCCGGGTTAATAACTGCCCTGTTCAAAACACACCTCTGTATATGAAAATTGGAACATAACACACCCTGTATATGATTTAAATTAAATAAATCTCTTACTAACACTCCATCAAATTTAAAAAAGTTTCTAGACTGTCTCTCGTTTCCTTTCCGCTTAACACACTAACCAAATATCTTAATAGTCTCTTTATACCAACTTGTTTCTCCCAAAATTACATCTGTCCCCCTAGTTGTAACTATTGTATTCACTGGTCAAAAAGTAACTTCATCCCAATATGTAGCTATTCTTGTACCCTTTCTCTGTCTCATACCACCATCAATCAGGAAAAACCATTGCTGGTGCAGAAATAACAATATTGCACCTGTCAGCATTACATCCCACTTTATTAAGTGGAGAAAATACATTAAAGGGTTAATCTTTTATTCACCCTACAAAAATATATTGATAAGCAAGTTTTGATTGAACACGTTGGAAAAGCTTTTTGTAATTTATTTACAGAACCATTGATATTTGTAGTACACAATGAGCTCTCTGAGATTTTCTAAAGATAATGTACTATCCTTTGATGACTTTAAATAGTTTTCGTATAATTATGTTCATTTTTTACTGTGTACTTACTGATAAACATAATTTTTATTTGTTAGGCAATAATGTCAGTTGTTGTACTTGTTCAAACAACTGATTATAAACACATATTTATATTAATCAATTTATTTAATACAGTACATGATTTAACCCTTTGAGCGCCGCCGCTCCCGCGCACCGTCGTTCGCTAGACCGCCAGACGTTTGAGCACCGCACAGATCCAATACCGCCACGGCAAAATCACCCGTTTTTGCATGGTCACATATTAAATTACATAACTTTCGTAAATTTTGACCTAGCCTTTTAGTTTTGGTTTTGTATTTGAGGGGAAGAGATGTACTTTCAATTGATGTAATAAATTACAGTTTTATTATTTTTTTTTACATTTGTTTAGTAGTATATATGCCTGTCGTAATTAAAAAAAATAAAAAATCTTAAGTTTGAGGTCCAAAAACACACTGAATAAGTAACTTGGGCTCAAATAACGTTTTTTTAACCTAAAAATACGTATTGTTTTGAGCATATACTAAAAGTTACAAATATATTCCACAGAAATTGCATAAAATAATGTAATTTAAGTAAAATTAAAAAAATTTCAAAAATTCCGCTGTAGGATGAAGATACACTTGTTACTATAGAAACAAGTAAATATCAATATTTTATAGTTGAAATGAAGCAGAGCAATACAATTCAAAGTTGATATAAATATATTTAAATATATTTTATATATAATATTATGTTTAAACTATAAGGACAAAGACGTAAAGTTCACAGAACCACTATAGTGGCCCGCGGCGCTCAAGGTACCGCATACAGCGAGCCACTATAGTGGCTCACGGCGGTCAAAGGGTTAAATGTTCAAACTCAAAATCTTTAAAAATTAATAAATAATAAAAAGGTTGTTAGTTTAACACAGTTTATACAACTTCTTCAATTTTATATACAACCCACTTTCATAAAAAACACAAAGTACTACAATCACTTTTTAGAACAATACCTACAATACTATTTAAAAAGAATATTATTTTTGTTCAGTTTAGTTTTGCAGCATTTATAAATCCAATTGGAGAGTGAAACACCAAAGAAAATCCATAATACACATATTGTGCCCATTTTTGTAATACTAGATTCATATAATTAAAATATAAGAAAGGATCAGATAACTGATTCTACCACTTTTAAAATCTTCACTCTTAATTTTTTTAAGTGGAGCTGATCTAACGTTACATTCACTCAATATCACTCCACATTTACCTCTCGGAAGAGATTGGCGAGTGATCCCTGTGCGAGGGAGACTGTTCCGTCATGGCGTCTGCGAGCAGGGTCTTCAGGTACGATGTGCTGGACACGTTGTGTAGAGTAGTCTCCTCACCACTGCTCCCCATCAGGGTACCCTCCTCGCAGCTAGACATGCAGTCACTGCCCACACTCTGTACATCACAGATTGGTCATTGCAACATTCCAATATTTACTTGATACTGCTTGTTTATAACTATAGACTGATTACACAACACTGAGTTAGATGTTATAGACTAAATAGTGAGTTCTATTATGATTTTACCCTGTTTGTAATTGTTTGATACTAAGATTGCTTTACAATGGTGCAAAATAATTTAGACAACCAAGAAAACATGAGAACAGTTGTTTCTACTCAAATGAATACAACTTGATCTTAAATATTGAAAAAAAACTTAAAAGGTTTTACTTTATCACTACACATGTAATTTAATTATATAATTTTATTCAAACATAATTATGTATTACATAATACATCTTGTAAAAAGAATTCAGAATACTAAATACCAATATAAAATTATTTCCAGTAAAATACATATTAAATGTAAATTAATTAAGATTCATCAAAATCAAACAGTTTTCATGAAGACACTCCTTCCATCTTTTATCAAACACTTCATAATGAACTTTTTATTGTACCTGGATAACATTTATAATATTTGATATAAGTCAAGTATTTGAGTTAATTAATTGTCCCATGTTGTTGTGCCATTTGAGATAGCTGTGGTGTATTGTCCAACGTTGGTGGTGCCATATGATGAAGTTACAAATGTGATGTTGATTCTAATGTGGTGATAATTAAATGGATGTCCAATGCAGGTGTTGAATTATGTTATATGATGTGTTCCGGTTCAAAGTAAGGTTATGTCAACCGGTACAAATGGTCACTGCATATATTGAAAAAATCAATGTCACTGAGTTTAATTAATAATGTATGTTGATTGCAGATATTGTTTGGACTTTTTGTAAAATTGTATATATGATAAGTAACTTGATTGAAAAGTAATTCCAATGAGGTCCAATCAGTAAATACTCCATACTCACCAATTAGATGATTTTCAGGATAATAAATGTTTTTATGTTTCACTCATATAAATTTATTTTTTGTATTTCAATGTAATTCCACTCACCAATCTAATTTACTTGAACCTGTGGTTCTGAACTTTGGTATAACACTTATTCTTTCACAACATTAGAATAAAATTCAAGTATGTTCAGATATCAATTATTGCACTTACATTATTTGTTTTCCAATAAGCATTTTACAAATTTAATCAAAACAAACTTTTATAAAAACATGTGCTTTCTAGCATGAGGACCTCCAACACACATCCTCTCTCATTAACAGACCAGGCAAGTAGAAGGCTGAGCAATCCGCTACAACTGTCCTAGTCTACAGACCGGAAATTGTGAACTCTTTCAGTCTCCGACCCAAACTAATATGTTTTATCTTGATGTAAGTTAATATCGCCAATAGATTTTAAATTTCTGATCATCACAATTAAATAACTTGAATTCATTCCAGTATAAAGTTGACTTATCTTTCGCTTTATTAAATATTTTAGACTTACATGTAATAATCAACTGTTTGTGGTAAACAACAACTTCCGCTTACCGATCTTGCCGCGAACTATTTGAAATTTAAATTTGAACGATATTGATCTGTTACACATATTTTATTACCATAACAAATTGGATTTTAAAATTTGTTTATGTTATTGTTATTTCTTATTCTTGGTATTATTCATAATTATTTAGATGTCTTAACATGGATTCAGTGACAAGATTCCAATATTGTTGCAGAGTCGCTTTTAATGTGGCACTGTTCAATTAACAATGTTATAGAAGTAATTATTGTATTTCCAGAAACAAAACAAGAACAGCTGTTCTTCAGATCAAAATTCTTTATTTCCAAAAAGTTTAATAAAATTTTGATGAGAAGCCAGCAAGACTCATTCAACTGTTGAATTGTATTAGTGAAGTCAAGATATAAAAATTACACACAATAAATACTGATAATTTTTACTACTCTTTCTCAAAATGGTTGAGAGTTACACTTTGATTTTATAAATTTAACTATTAATAAATATAATTAACTAGCAGTTACCCGCGGCTTCACACACAATTTTGTGAGCTTTGTGCACGTATATGAGCACTTCTGGTTCAAGTGAATTATATTTCAACATCAATATTGAGTTTGCCTTGTTACCAAAATCAAGGAAATATGTCAAAATGTGTATATTTATGACCATATTAATTTATTCTGGTCTTAGTGTTTTTTATGCCATAGTTGATTTTGCCTTGTTTCCCTGATCAATGATATATATACACACACACATACACAGGTCTAAGAAGCCTACTTCTGTCAAAAAAAAACTAAGATGGGTTTTATAAGAGGCTTTAAATCTATACTACTAAATGTCAGATGGTAACTTTGTCTTTGCTATCTGCATTACAGTACTGACCAAGCACTGCATACTAAATATTTACTAAAATGTACAGTTAAAAGTATATTTTTACTAAAACTTTTCATTTTCTTATCGGGATATTTTCTTAAGTGGTGCTCAACAATGGTTGCAGATAAGGTTGAAATGAGAAGTGTTGTTATTATCAAGCTCACTCTATGATCTTAAGACTATACATGTTAACAAATTGGAAATAGTGATTAAATTAATAAACATAAGGTTATGCAGTCATAAAATAGTATTTACACAGAACAGTTCATTACATTTAACAGACTCTTTAAAAAAAAAAAAAACACTTGGGTTATCATTGCCCGATAACAAGATATGACACCTACTCATAATTTGGTAGTGTCAAAACAAGTAACTAGTACTAAAAACAAAAGAAATATTAATAATAATTAACTGGGCGTACTATAAATAATAAAGAACAGTTTCTTAAAACTATTAAGAACATAACATATATACACATATAAATATCTATGATATTATAACACTTAAAACTAGTTAACAATAGATCTGAGTGAGCTGTAAAAGAGCCCACCCAGTCCGGTTACTCTAATGGAAGCTCTTTTTTTTTTTTGTACTTCACAGCCCTTCAAACCCTGGCCAGCAATGAGGTACTCTCCAGGAATCCGAAGAGCTTAACTAGAACTTCATTATTGTCCCCTAGCAATTCGGCAAGAGTAGAAGGGAGACGATAATCGCGCCTCTGTCGAGAATAGTGATTACACTCGATCAGGACATGGTTTACAGTTAGATTAACATTACACACAGGGCACAAAGGAGGATCCCCGCGGTTCATAAGAAAGCCGTGGGATAGAAGTGTGTGTCCGATCCGAAGACGGCATAACACTACCTCCTCCCTGCGGCTGGTATGGTTTGAGGACGTCCAAGGTAGAACTGACCCCTTTATGTCCCGTAGTTTGTTATCGTTGATTTCTGTCCACGACCTTTGCCACTCATTTCTTAAGAGTCTTTTGATGTGTGGTTTCACATCTGGCAATATTAGTTGTTGGGTGTAAGGCGCCAATTCTATCGCTTCCCTTGCAGCTCTGTCGGCCATTTCATTGCCAGGTATTCCAACATGACTTGGTACCCACATAAAAATCACTTGAACATTTCTTCTTATTAGATCATGTAGGGAGTGTTTTATATAGCACAGAAGAACGTGTTTCGGATACAAGTCCTTTAGTGCTTCTATGCTGCTCAGTGAGTCGGTACATACCACCAGCCTCCCTGTCCTAGGGCACACGATGTTTAGTGCCTTCTCAATGGCCGTCAGCTCGGCAGTATAGACAGATGACGCAGGGGGGAGGCAAAATTTGAACTCAGATCTGGCAGTCACAAAGGCGCAAGTAGTGCCATTCCCAGTTTTAGATCCATCCGTATATACTACGTCACATGGTGTCAACTTGTTAAGCTCTTCACAAAATAATTGGTTTATTATGTTTGCGGATGTATCTTGTTTCTTATTGTGTACTAGCGAGTTTATAATAGGTGGTGTATTCAAAGACCACGGAGGTACGTCGCAATCGTGGCTTTGTCGCACCTCGAAAACGTCGATGCCGAGACGTACTATTATGTTCCCTACTCTTATACCGAAAGGGGCTGAAGCGTTAGGTTTCAACTTATACCTATGCGTTAACGCATTTTCAAATACTAAGTCGTAAGCTGGGCTGAAAGGTCTAGATTTCAGAGTATACCAAAAGTTGGCTAACAACAGATCGCGTCTTTGCGACAACGGCGGCTCTCCGCACTCAGCCAGCAAACTTATCACCGGACTGGAGCGGAATGCACCGGTAATCAGTCTGATAGCAGAGTGATGGATTGTGTCCAGCATTTTAATAGTGTTGGGACGTGCCGAGGAGTACACCTGACACCCGTAATCGAGGCACGAACGAATAAAAGCTTTATAAAAGCGAAGCATACATGTTCTGTCCGCGCCCCACCTTGTCCCTCTAAGCACTCTGAGCAAGTCCAGTCGCCGTAGACATTTAGCTTTCAATTCTTTCAAATGAGGAACCCAGGTAAGTCTGCTGTCCAAAGTAAGGCCCAAAAACTTTATGGTATGAGTATGGTATGGTACCGTTAATTGTAAGGAAAGGCTCGGTAGCATTCCTCTGCCTAGAAAACAATATGCACTGGGTCTTATCAGATGAAAAGGAAAATCCTGTTTGTCGACTCCAGTCTTCAAGCCGACGTATCGCAATCTGTAAGATTCGTTCCGCAGTAGCATGTCTCCTTGCGGCGACGTACACAGCAAAGTCGTCAACAAAAAGAGAGCATCGAGCAGGATTAGTGACACAGCTCACGATGCTATTTATAGAAATGGCAAAAAGTGTACAACTGAGCACACTACCCTGAGGCACCCCATTCTCCAGCATTATTGGGTTGGACAAAGTTGTGCCCAACCTTACCTGAAAAGTTCTGTCGCTCATAAAGTTATTTATGAAGCATAAGATGTTTCCACCGACTCCCCATGACATCAAGGTGTTTACAATTCCCCTTCGCCATGCGGTGTCGTAGGCTTTTTGAAGATCAAAGAAGACTGCTAATACCTGTTTTCGCTCAAGAAATGCATCTAAGATAGTAGTCTCCAATGAGACCAACAGATCCGTCGTTGACCGTCCTCGGCGAAACCCGCACTGCTGGTTTGCGAGAAGGCGGTTTTGTTCCAAAAACCATACCAGCCTACGGTTCACCATGCGTTCCAGAATTTTGCATAGACAACTGGTGAGTGACACCGGCCGATAACTGGTGGGATCTTTCCTATTCTTTCCAGGTTTTAAAAGGGGAATAATATGAGATCTACGCCATGCCGAGGGAAAGGAACGCTCCTGAAAAATCCGATTATACAGAGTTAAAAGAGCTTTTTTGCAAGAGATTGGAAGATTTTTCAGCATGGCATAATGGATATAGTCTGGTTCTGGGGGAGTTTTTGGAACAAGTAATCGCAGAGTTCAGCTCTTCTAAAGAAAATAACAGGTTAAGAGGGCTATTTGTGTTTAAATTGTAATTTATTTGTACCGTTTCAATGGTATGCTTAAATCTTTGAAACTCAGGACAGTATGATGTAGTCTTTGATACTTCAGATATGGTATGAGACAACTGGTTTGCGACCTCTTGAGGATTGGAAATGATATTATTCCCAACCGTTCTAAGATAGGTTGGGAGGGGGGTTTTCCACAAACCGAGCGAAGCTTCCTCCATACTACTGAAGAAGCCGTAGTCCTTGTTATGGAATTGGTGAACGCTTGCCACGATTGTCTCTGCGAAATCCTAAAAATCTGGTGGGCTTTAGCTCTCTTTTGTCGGTATAACTCTAGGTTTTCTTGAGTAGGCCTGATTTTAAATTTTCTTAGAGCTTTTCTTCTGTCTCGAAGAGCTTTACTACATTCTTCTGTCCACCAAGGAACAAAGTTCCGCTTCGGTGTACTAGAAGATATAGGTATTCTGTCCTGAGCTGCATGCAATATAGAATTATTTATGTTAGTGACTGCGGTTTCAATATCCAATGGAATATTTATTTCTGGGGTTATTATGGTTTCGTAAAATTTATTCCAGTCGGCTTTTTTAATAATCCATTTCGGTCTCCTGTTTCTTTGTATCACCATATCCGGAAAGCTAATCAGGATTGGAACATGGTCGCTTCCATGTAAATCCGTGATTAGCTGCCAGTCTATTCTATGTGCAAGATCCGGGCTGCAAATCGATAAATTGATGACAGACCAAGATCCAGTTCGAGGGCATAAATATGTAGGGGAGCCATTATTTAATACAACCAAGTTGGCTTCGTCGCAAATTCTGACAACCAAGTTGCCTCTTGAGGAACAGGTATTAGATCCCCAGAAATGGTGATGAGCATTGAAATCACCAATCATGAGAAATGGACGGGGCAACTGATTAATCAGGTCTGACAGCTCTTGTCTGTCGAGAACGAATGGTGGAGGTGGAAAATATACAGAACATATATTTATTTTAAAAGGAACCGAAATGGAGATACATGAAGCTTGCAGGGAAGTGTTTAAGTTCACTTCTTTTGCACCAATTGTTGCATCCACGAAAAATAGCTGTACCCCCACAGGCATTAAGGTTGTGGAGGTTATCGTAACAATAAATATCGAAACCCTTCAAGTGGGAAAAATTATTTGCCCAGTGAAATTTTGTTTCCTGGATGCAGACAACACTTGGCTTTGACTCCTGAAGAAGATGTTTTAATTCTTCAACGCGTGATTTTAATCCGTTTATGTTCCATTGGAGTATTGAAAACATTTATTAGTTATTTAAAAAAGGTTTACTTTATTTCTGGTTTTTGGGAATTGTGGATTTTTAAATTTACCTATGACTGTCTTGAATTCTGTTTCTAAGGTTTGTTCATCCACAATCTCGTCCTCCTCCATAACACTTGATTGGGATGAAAAACGGGAATGTGTGGAAGTGTTTGGTGATCCTTGGGAGCGGTTATCAATCTTACTTTTAATACTTTGTTTTAGTTTGTCGTTGAGCGCTTTTCTTTCAGCTGGCGTTAGCTGTTGAGGCTTTAGTTTCACGGATAAATTAGTTTTTTCGTTTGGTGTTTTTAGGAATTTTGCTCTAGTGCTCTGTAGACGAGGATCGTCAGATGTCTTCGCTGGAAGTAGCTTCTGTTGTACTTGGGGGATTGGATTGAAGTTTGCCGAGAGTAAACTAATGACATTTACCATTTGTTGTGTCAGGGCTTCAACCATCGCCTCCAAGGAAGAACAATGTGAAAAGGAAGGAGTATCTCGGGTTGTCGAGGCAGCAGCTTTTGCGTAGGACACATCTTTCTTCGGCAGTTGAGCTGTTCGTCTTCTATATTCTTTGCGAGCATCCACGAATGACAGCTTGTTAACTGTGGCAATCTTTATTACCTCCTTTTCTTCTAGGTATATCTTGCAATTTCTTGAGGCTGTGGAGTGTTTTCCTTTGCAGTTAACGCAGAAGGGTTCTATGTTGCATGTCTTTTCGTTGTGGTCTTCCTTACCACATTGTACGCACAGTTCTTTGTTTTGGCATACTTTACTAGAATGTCCGAACTTCTGACATCGAAAACATCGCTGTGGGTTTCGAAAGTACGGACGTACAGAAAGAACAAGATATCCTCCTTTAATCGTCTCCGGAGGGTGGGGTAAGTTGAAGGTTAGGATATGCCCGGGAGTTGCGATTTGATTCGTTCCTTCCATCCGGGTTATTCTGACGACATCAGTTACGAAACTAGGTTTAAGTTCTTCTTTTACCTCATCTAGATTGCATTCAAGCAGCTCCTTACTGAAAACGATACCCTTTGAAGAGTTCAGGGTACCATGGGGTTGAACTACTACTTGAAATTGATCAAAGAATGAGGTCATCTTCAGTAGTTGTTTCGATTGTTTACTATCAACAGCTTCCACCAGAACAGTTCCATCTCGAAGTTTCTTAATGGAGTTTGGCTGGCCTCCTGCTCCTACAATTGCCTTGTTAATAAGGAAGGGACTAGCTTTGGATAGAGGGTTTCTTTTATCTCTCGACTTGAAGACTAGGAACAGTGGAGTGTTTGTTGCATAGGCCTCGTCATTTTGATCTATTCTTCTTTGTTTGTTGTCCTCTTCTTGCATGGAGTCAGGTGATGGTCTTTTCAGATTACTTTCGCAATCTCTGTTTACTACACTGTGCCTTGGAGTTGAGGAGGTATCCATAGACAGTTAACCAGCGCTTTGTGTGAAGAGATGCGGGCCGAAACACCAGGAACGGGCGTGCCCTCGGGTCCTTGAACAAACAGACCCTACCCCAGTTCCCCGGGGCCTGGTGTTAGCTCGTTTAACCGAGACGGGAATTCGCACACGACTCGGGCTCGCACGTAGCAGCAGAGACTCCGACATCTCTGCTCACTGCACACTTCCTGACCAAGGACTGACGTGGCTGGTCTCAGATCTATCGTCACTGACGCGTCGGCAGCGCAATCGCACATCAGCCCCAGCACACTAACAAGAAGGCACTCCTTGATTAGGGCTGGGGCACTCCCAGCGGGTGACGAAGCGGAACAGTCGGAAGGAGTGAGTAGGGATGGATAGGATTAAGGATACGGGAAAGGATGGGAAAGGCAGTTTAACGTCATACCCAGGACGGAACAGGCTCTTTCAATCTACACTATAACAAAATATTCCTTCTTTTTATATTTATCTTATTTTTCCATGAACTTTTACAATACTAATAGTTATTTTGCTATTCGGTGGAGAGACGAATCTGAGATCATTATAATCAGTACAACCAGTCTTGAGTTTTAAATGGTTTAACTAACCCGACTTTTTTTATGTTTATAGATTAAATGGAAATAAGAACTTCACTTATAGCTTGTTTAAAAAATTCTTCCAAGACACTTACAAACAATTTGGTAACGTATCTCAAATCAACTGGTAAAAAACATTAAAGAAAACTAATTGTATTATTATTATATTATTATACTGGAGCCTTGCAAAACTTCTCAAAAGCAAACTATTAATGAGGAAAGTTAAATTAAGAATTTACAAAACCATGATCTTGCCAGTTTTGATGTACGGGTCAGAAGTATGGGCACTCACAAAGAAATCCCAAAAAAAGTTAATAACCTTTGAAAACAAAATACTAAGAAGAATTTTTGGACCAGTTCAAGAAGGAGACATATGGCGGATCAGGAAGAACAGAGAATTAAGAGAAATATACCAAGATCCCAATGTGATTGCACTGATCAGGAGTAAAAGAATGAGATGGATGGGCCATGTTGCCCGTAGGGGAGAAGAAAAAATGATAAAGAAGGTGTGGCGAGGGGAACCAGAGGGAGTGAGGCCATTGGGCAGACCTAGGATGCGATGGAGAGATCAGGTGGAGAAGGATTTAAGAACGATTGGCGCTACACTGGAAGTGGCTCAAGATAGAGGAAGTTGGAGAGACATTGTTGGCGAGGTCAAAAACCATCTGGGCTTCGAGTGGCCACAGGAGAAAGAGTAAGAGTAAGTAATTGTATTATTAACCCTATTATGTATTGATAATGAGTTTATTTTAATGAAATGAAAGGAAAATAACTTAAATAGTATTGTTAATGGTTTTACTGTTTCAAAGTATTTAATTATTTGTTAGACATTTGATGTAGTATCTTTAAAACATTTATGTAAAAACTAATCAATATTGGTTTTAAAAATTGTATTTCATGTGACTGACAAGAACTAAGTGATTCATATTAAATTTTATCTTACATTTCACTATTACTACACCTGAATTTTTCTGTAAATGAGAAGATACTTGAGAAGTGTATATCTGTCTCACCTCTCAGCCAGTTAAGTATTCTATTATTGTTTTAATACCTGTCTACCAGTGATCCTTCTGTTACTCAGCATTCCTTAAGGGCCCCATACACCTGCGAGTCGGAGAGCCAGGCTTGCGAGCTGGACCCGCTGATTATTCACTATACACCTACGTATCTTGTTTGCCCAGTTGCAAACATGAGTTTTTCGAAGGTTGCAGCTGCGGTCATAGTGTTAGATGAGCTAGGTGTATTTAAGAAGAAACGGAAGAAAATGGTAATGTGGTCAAAGAATTGGTTACTAAATAGAAAGAGATTCAGTCACATGAATTTATTGAATTTTATTAGGAATGATAGTCGCCAAGACTATCAGAACTATTTAAGGACGTCAGCTGAAAGTTTTAACATGTTATTGGACAAGGTTAAACCGCTTATAACAAAAAAAGACACTATACTGCGAAACGCTATATCACCAGAGGAACGCCTCACTGCTACTCTCCGTTTTCTGGCTACCGGACGATTGATTGAAGACTTAAAGTTTACTACAATCATATCACCACAAGCATTAGGTAAAATAATACTTGAGACCTGTAAGGCTATCTACAACACTTTGCAGTATCCCGTTTAAACTTGTTGGAATACTCCGCACTTCGTACCTTCCACAAACACAGCAAATTTCGATACTCTTCAATAAATGTTGTTAAAAAATCAGGGCTCATAAATAACTTGGAGTCAGCCATGTTAACTCAAAACAAACAAAACACCTTACCCTTGGCGGAACGAGTGGTGCGTAACGTTTGGCCTGCAATAGTGAAAACAGAATGAACAGATTTTTCGGTGGTGGGGGCACGAGACCGATCCGTAATGCGCCATACATCGACGAACTGATACCCGAGCCGAGCCGCACAGCAAGCAGTGGCGGTTCCGGCTCGGCTCGCCTGAATTTGACTCGGCTCGGCTCTTTATTGTCCATACACTGACGGATTTGGTCCATTTCTAGGCGAGTCGAGCCAGGCTCGCGAGCCAGACTCGCAGGTGTATGGGGCCCCGTTAGACTCTTAAAAATGATATGACCAAGACCTGTATACCTGTAAAGCATGCCAGTTCCCAAAGAACAAAATTCTCTGGCATTTGGCTCTTTCCTGTAAAAATCTAGTTGTACAACCAAATCTAACATGTGCCTGACTGCACTCACATCTCTAGGAGGCTCAGTAAGGGAGGTGTCCAGTGAAGAGGTGGACTTGAGCATGAGGTCCCGCACAGCGTCGGTGTGGTGTAAATCTAGTACAGTACCACTTGTCAGAGTCTCGGAGGCGGAGGTATAGCTGTCCTCCGCAACACTCGGCTCAGAGTCCTCCACCAGCTCCGGCACATCCTCCCCCTCCACAAGTGGGGATACTGAGTCACTTGAGTACCTGTCATCAGACATCCGTTTTAAGTATATTGTCCCTGATTACATCCCCCATTAGAGTCTCTTTTGCCACTCTTCAGTTTAGAATTTGTGCTAATTCCAACTATAAGACTGCTATTTAAAATTAAATCTAAAACCATTTACATATTTTGGAATTTTAATTTACTTATTTCCAAAAACAAGGTTTCCTTGTTTAACGCTAGATTTATAACCATTCCTCTGCAGTTTTGCAGGAAGCAAGGCTCCTTATATTTTGGTGGAGTGGGGAACTTGGACCACCCTTCTAATCCTTCACCTCTACTTCCTGTCAGTTCTCCTTGTACGTATGACCTGAGATCATCGGTAGTTTTGAGCTTATATTTGTTTAATTTTCATTTTAGTTTCACGAGATTTGTGGTTAAGAATAGTATTACCTGCAGATTCAGCCAAAGAAGTCGTCATGGAAAAGAAAATAAAAGGAAATGTTCTATTTGCATCTCCGAGAAAAGAAGAATGACACAATATGTATGTTATAGTTTAGTGCCAGCATCATGTGTGCCTTGACAACAGGTGAAAAAATTGTGGGGCCGACTCATAATAATAATAAAACGGACCAAAACAATTTTAAGTTATTTACATTTATAAAAGTTTTATTATTTATTGCTTGTTATTTAATTTTTGACTTATTTACATTCATGTTCATCCACTCAATATGAATTATTGTCACTTGACTTTGTTCTTTGTTTGTATTTTGCTGTATTCTCAAACGCCATACATTTAGTACATACAGTAAATAAGACAGGATATAAAACACATGAGTAGTTGATAACTTATAAATTTTACAAAAGTGTTTTTACCAAACGATTTTTATTTTACTAAAATAACTATATCATAAACAAAACATATTTCGAATTGATGAAAGAAAAACTACAATATTTTTAGTAAAAGTTTTGTTTTTTGTATTTTTGTTGGTTTTATAGTTTAATTAAAAAAACATTTGTAGCAAAATATTATTATTATTTAATACACTTTATTTTTCTCAGGAATAGTCTCGTAGACTAATGGTTGTGAATAGCTGAAGGCAAATCAATGGTTACGAATCTAGGGTTTAATACAAAGTTATGTGTTTTTCACACAAGTGATACATTTTTAAAGTTTTTTTTGTAATAAAGTATGTTTTTTTTAATTTGATATATAATTCATACTTGTCTGAACATTTTTCTACTTATATAGTAATATTTAATTAAGAAGCCAAGTAATATGTCTGAAAATAAATCAGTACTGCAGGCTATAATTTAACTACCTCAAGTGCTAATCCAATATCAGCCCGTTTTCTGGCTGGCGTAAATTTTCTGTTTTGGCTGAAGTCATAAATAACTAGTAAGGAGTTAAATAAATCTAGAACAGCATTACAAGAAAGCAAATATTAATAGTACATTAATGAATAATAAATCAAATGTTTAAATTTAATCTTGAAAATTAACTTTAAACTTTTTGGGTTCTCACTCTTGGTCTTAATGTAACCATATACAACAATTGATTAAATAATAATATGATTTGAATTTTATTAGGTTCAATTTATTTTTAAACGAATGATCAATTATCACACTGTTAGTTATATCTGTTTTAATAATGAGTTCTAAATATCTGATGTAGTTTGGTTTTAAGTAGAAATTGCAAATAAACTTGAAATCATCTCCAAAATGTAGACTATACTTACATGGAAATTGTAGGCCAACACTAACCTATTTTCACTGGAAGATGAGCCTAGCACCTCCACACTGCTGGGGGACGTGAGCACCTCAACTGACTCAAAGCTGCCAGACTGTCGCAGACGAGCACCAGACGAGGAGCTGCTGAGCGATGGTGGCGGCTCTGAATCTGGTGTACAACTGCCTAGGACCTCACAGCTCGAACTGGACCTGAATGTCAATATACAGGGTGTACATTAAGTCCTGCACAGGTATAATATTTTCTGAACGATAACAGATACATCAACAAGATTTGGTACATCAACACTACACCTAAAAAACTACTTTTTGAACTATCAGTTTTCTGTATTATCATGGGGAGGTTCCGCAAGGAGTCAGAAGGAAATCTTAAATAGGAGCAAAGGTCAATATGCACATCATTTTAAAGGGCTTATTTAGCAGAGTTTAATGCCGCAAACCGCACTCAAAAAGATTGATCCAGTACAAAATGGCGGCTGTTCAAACGTTTTACTTGGTTACATTTTATTAGTAACCATTATGTTAGCGAGTTACGGCTAGCGAAAGATTTCACCAGGATTTCAGCTCACCATATAAAATGAGGTCTTCCTGAAATTCTGGTAAACTAGATTAAGAGGCGAGTACAATTGTTTCTTAAGGGGGGTCCGTACCAAAAATTTCATTTTTTTTGAGTTTTTTGGTTTTTTTTTAGTTTTATATTCTTCAGAACCTCACCTTTTCAAAGATGTGCTTATTTTCTTTCTATCTTTTTTAGAAGTTATTGAAAAGAAAGTTTTTCGAAAGCATTGCAACCAATTTATGGTGAAAGAGGCAGCCCCGCTGGTGGCCCACCGCTTTAATCATATTCATACATACTACTACTATTCTTGTTTCCTTATTGTTATGTTATGTTCATTTGCCAAAAGCTGTTATGCTTGCTATCAAGCCAATATTTAGGGATTTGGCTGATCCTGAGCTTTTGCAAAAATGTGTGAAGGGCAAAACACAAAACCCAAACGAATCATTGAACAATGTGATTTGGTCTGTAATACCAAAAAGGGTTTTTGTTAGCCTACCAGTGCTAAAATATGGGACTTATTTAGCTATAAGCACATTTAATAATGGCCTGATAAGTAGAGTACAAATAATGGATGAGCTTAAACTTTCTCCTGGTAAAAATTTGGTTGCTGCAATGAAAAGCCTTGAGAATAAGCGACTCAAGAAAGCCGAATTAGCTGCAAATGAGCTTGAGAAGAAAATCAGGAAGGCTAAGGCATTGAAGAAAAGAAAGTTAGAGGACCAATTTGAGCAGGATGAAGCAGACAAACCAGCCTACAGCACTGGCAGCTACTGATGTTACCAAGTTCACTGTAGGTTAGTACAACAATTTTTTCAATCGCGTTTTCCCAAAATTTTTATTTTCTAACTTTGATGTAAGTTTTCTCAGGACCTGTTAAAGATATCTTTATGAAATTTTCACTGTGTGTTTGTTTTAGTATTTACTAGTCACTAACACAAGGATTTTGTAAAATTTTAATTTTTGGGCTTATAAAAATTAAATTTCTGAATTAAAAACTTGAAATTTAACACAAGTTTTTAAAAAATTTGTAGAAAAAATTAAAATACAAAATAAACAAAAATCCTTGTGTCAGTGACTAGAGTATTACATGATTAATAAAATAAAATAAAACATTTCAGTGTAGGTTCAACACAACTCTATAAAAATTACATATAATTAACATTACGGAGATAGGCGAACAGACCCCCCTTAAGGTTTTTGATATGATAAATTGAATAAAACAAGTCCCAGAACTATAAGTTAAGTAGTTTTTGAAAAAACAGTTGTCAAATCCAAAAGAATGGAGTGAAAACCAAATTTTTTTATATTTAGACAACAAACTTTGTTATTTTGCCAAAAAACTGTTCAAAATATTTATAAAATTTATAGAAAATTTTATTATGAACAAAACGGTGTAAATGAAGTACACAGAAAGTGAATAGATGTTTCATGAAATGAATTTTTATTCATAACAGTACAACACGCCTTATACATTTGATTGACAATAACTTTGTTAATTACCCATTAAAAATGTCTACTTGATACACGAAAAGTGTTTTGTTCTTTTTATATTTTTATTTTATTCTTCCTGAAAATGTGGGTATAAAATGATATGAAATATAAAATCTTTTTATCTGTTGTTTTTCATACCAATGACTGAAATACCATTTATATATATATATATAAACTGGGGGCATGTTTGGTGAAGTTATGTAGCAATCTTTCCTAAGTGTTATCAATTTTGAACAACCTAAGTGTTGAATTTGTACACAAAAACTATCTAAAATGACAACCTGTGTTGAAATAAGAACATTTACAAGCAATATGGATGTAAAACAGGCTAATTACAGCAGATACTTATCAAAAGCTTACCATCTGTTCAAAAATATTAAAAAAAAGTACATGTCAATAGCTGATAGATTTATCACCTGAAAATCATGTTGAGTTTGTGCTGAATTTGAAAATGTGATCTTAAAAGGTTGATTTTTTTAGTTACTAAGAATCATTTAAATATTGTAACATACCTCCGATCACTCTCTGAAGATATGGCTGATAGTCTGTTGCTGTAATTTCTGGGCTCCTTCTTCCGATACACAACAGGGGGGAAGCTAAGTATCTCTTCTCTGATATCAGCAGGGTTACCCTCTTCAGGAGGCTCCTCTTCAGCAGGGGGGCTGTTGGAGTCAGGAGTATGAGTCTTACCAGTGGGAGGACGGAATGTGGCTGCTTTCTTTGGCTGATGAGAGATTAAGTTAGTTGGTCTGGCGGGAGCCTCTTTGCTTCCAGATTCATCTGAGAAAATACATTATAGTTTATAAAATTGTAAATTAAAAACAAGTTCTGAATAATTTAAAATATCACTTTGACACACACCAAATCCACTAAATGTATTTATGTTTTACTAAGTAATGCCATATAATTGTAATGAAACGATCAGTTTACATCTGTTAACCGAGGATCTCTACAACAAAGCTGAAATATTTAAAGAAGATAACTGTGTAAGCAATGTTTTGATTTGGTGTGAACTAGAAGACTTTGGTGTTAACAAAACCTATGTTAAAAACTATTTGTTTTTCTCATATAATGTAGTTTAACTACATATCACTTTTTGGTGCATATTGTAAAAACTATATATTTGCAAAATTCACTGATAAAAACGTCTTCTAATAATTTTCAAAAATATAAAATGAGGATTAATTAACGGACAGTATGAAAAATTTCATTCTAGAAGAGAAATCATATACTGTATCAATCATAATTCATGGCTCCTAAAAGCTTATTACTCCCACTCTAACCACTTACAAATCTGTGAAGTTTCTCATCAAAATAAAATAACATTTCTGAGTGTTCCCCTACTATATGCTCAGTCTAATCAATTGTGGCAGTTCTCATAAAGACTAGATGCTAACCTATGATCATTCAGTGTAAGAGGTTCAGGGTACAAATCTCGTGGAAGCCTCCAGTAAATTATGCAAACTGCAATATCATGCAACAAAATATAATTTTTAGGTAGATATTAATACAAAAATATTTTTTATACTACATAACTTTGCATGTAAAATTACTTATTCAATTGTGATGATTAGGCCTATTCACTTGTACAATTATAACAGTTAATGTTTTCTTCATTTACATATACAATACACATTTTACGTTTTAATTTTTTTTAGTAAAACTTAGTAAAATGAATTAATTTTTATGTAGAATATCGTCACTGTAAATGCAAAACTAATTTTCAAAATGTTTTACCTATATTGATATAAAAATTATTGTTTACTTATGTTTATAATTACATGATTAGATGATATAGCATTTAAAGCAAGAAATTAATAAAATAGCTATTTTATTAGCACATGCAACTATTTGACATTCAAATAGTCATATTATAACATAAGACTTTTTTACTTTGCCATACATCTTTCGGCACTTTAGATAATTTTATGGATATTATTAATCAACATAGGACTTTTTTAACATTACAAGTTTGTTTTATTACTAAACTATTTTTCCTCTGTAAACAAGAAAATAATAATTCTTTAGAAACCTTACATTGCTTCAAGCTTATAAAGCATATTCTAAACTGAGTTAACATGACATAGGTTGTCATAAAAAAGTGATAGTCTTCTTTTAGACAGGTCTTTAGTTCCTGAAGGTCCTTAAATTTTCTTTCTTGGATGGGAAGGGGTTCACTGTAGAGCCATTTAATTTAACCCTTTAAGCGTCATGAAAAATTTGACCTGTTCTTTGATAAAGTTACAATTTTTTTTAATTTCCAATGTGTAAAGTTAAATTTATTTTCGTTTCTGTATGTCAAAATAGAGTTATTAACGGTAAATAAAATTTGTTTAGCCCTTTTTGGATTTCCTAGGCTAATTTTTAACTTTTGAGATTATCGCATTGTAGTTGTCACTAATATTTTTATCATTTATTCAGTAGTATGGGAATGAAACACAGTATTATAGATAAACATATACTATATTACAAACCAATAAAATTAGAAAAATACAAAAGTAGACAAAGAGTGTTTATTTGGTGGCAGGCTGTCACAACTGACATTCTGCGCGTCTCCCGCAAGCCACTGTTATCACGTGGACTTTGAACCTTCTTATCGCTCGGCAACCTGTAGGACAGCCTTGCAAGGCTTGAATTATGTTTCTTGCTTTCTGATAACATCCTTATGACCGTAGTAAAATATTAAAAAGTTTGGGGTTGACCAAGTAATTGCTCAGAATTACCAAATCTTCAAATTCCGAATCGTCTGGATTCGCCATTCACACGAATAATGGTAAAAAAACACTACATAAATACTGGAAACTGCTGTATATAATATGAATAATTTACTTTAAAAAGAATAGGACACAACAGAAAATTATTGATAACCGAAATACATATGCGTGTACAGTTCGAGGACTTTAGCTGTGCGCGTGACCTGGAGTGTGTGGTGATGGGCGGGAGGGGTGGCGGGGTAGCATTATGCGCTGCGTCCCGAAAACATTTCCTTTGACTCATGGTTAAAAGCCTCCTTTCAGGAATCGTATTGGCCCAAATAACTCATCGCACTCGCCACAATCAGTCTGTTTTGTGACAGTGCTGAGTGTAGCTTGTGCTTCGCTTTTACCGATAATGTCTGTTGAAATAAAGTCAAAAAAAGCCTATTCATAGTCAGGCTCGCGAAATTGTGAGTAATGTTTATACATTTATGAAGGAAGAGGCAGACCATCAAACTGTTAAAATTCCGTTGTCAAAGGCTCGCCAAAGAACTGCTGCAGCAACTGGAGTGTCAGAGCGAGTTGTGACTAAAATAAACAGGTAACTTAACAAGTTGAAGGTTAGTAACATAGGTGAGGCAAGTTTTACAACACCAAACAAAAACCGTCAACGACGTAGAATAGTTGACAATTTCCATGTTAAGATAAGATAAGATAAGAATCTCTTTATTCATATTTGTATACATTTTATACATGAATAGTGTCAGCATTGTATATACAATATAATTGACTAATCTTTACATTAACAAATTAGAATTCTGGGTATATTTTCCAATTTAAAATAGCCATACATAATATATAATGGTTAATCTATAAACATTATATTTCTGCAAGTTCATATTACAAATTAAAGAGAACTTTAAATTATTAAAAATAAGCTTCAAATTAATGAACTAACTAATGGGCCCTCTGATTCATAAAATTCCTCTATTGAGTAAAGTGCCTTTGCTGTCAGGTAACTTGTTAATTTTTTCTTAAATTTTGGCAAGGTTTGTTCCGATCTAATGTGGCAAGGTAATCTTTGAAGAAATTTTAGTCCCACGTAGGTTGGGCTTTTTTTATAGAACTCAAGATTATGATGCCCAATTATTCTATATCTGGAATTCCTGGTATTGTATTTTTGAGTAGGATAATCTGATATTTCAATACATTCTTTTGCAGTTAAGATTGTGGCAGTAATATATAAGGCAAATACTGTTGGAATTTGTAGCTGAGCAAAATAAATTTTAACTGAGTCTCTCCATCTAAGATTTAACATGATCCTGACAGCCTGTTTTTGTAATTTCAGAATTCTATTGAGATTTGCTTTGACTGTCCCCCCGTATAGGCTAATTCCAAAGTTTATGTGAGAATGAATGAGTGAATAATAAATTGTTTTCAATGTTTTGAGATTGCTCAGCTTTGACATTCTTCTCAGAGCAAATAATCCAGATGATATTTTGGATGAAATTCTATTTACGTGGTTTGTCCAGTCTAAATTTTTGTCAATCGTCAACCCTAGAAATTTTGTGCTGTCTGTTTGATCCAGTTCATGATTCTCTATTAGGATTTTAAGGTTGGTCTCTTTATTTGAATTTTGTTTTGTGTCCCGGTATTTTGTGTGTTGAAAAACATTGAATACCGACTGCAAAACTTTTGAGGGAGGCGCTAAGGGACAAAATATATTTCCAGGGTTGTGAGAAAAGTTTTAGGTGGGTATTAAAGGACCTGGAATTTACTTGGAGAAGGACGGCAAACAATAGGAAATTATTAATTGAAAAGCCAGAAATCCGAGAGAAGAGGATAACATACTTGAGAGCGTTGAAAAATTACAGGGAGCAAGGACGCCCCATAATTTATTTAGACGAATCTTATATACTATCGTCTCACGTATCTAACCAAACTTGGTCAAATGGCTCAAATGAAGGGTTACACGTGCCGATTTCCAAGGGCGAGAGACTAATAATTATCCATGCAGATGGAGAGAAAGGGTTCTTGCCCAATGCTTTTACATGTTGGAAAGCAAGCAACCATAGTGGAGACTACCACGACAATGTGAATGAGGACATTTTTATGAAGTGGATAAAGGAAAAAGTGTTACCGAATTTAGAACCAAATTCAGTACTAGTATTCGATAACGCACCCTACCATAACATACAAATTAATAAAGCTCCTACTTCAAAAAGTAGGAAGCAAGATATGAAGGTGTGGCTTTCAAAAAGCGGAATACCATTCTGCGACGATATCCTTTTATCCTGAACTCTACAAACTTGTGCAGCTATATAAACCAAGGCATGTCCGGTACGCCTTGGACGAAACTGTTCAACTACAGGGTCATAACATCTTACGACTTCCGCCCTACCACCCAGACCTCAATCCCATTGAGTTAATTTGGGCTGAAGTCAACATCATGTGGTTATGAGAAATACATCTTTCACTATGTATCAAGCTAAAGCTCTATGCGAAGACAAGATATCAAGTATGAGCGCAGAAGAGTCAGTAAAGTGCAAGCACGTAGAGAAAATCGAAAGGGACTATGCAGCTGCAAAACCCCAGATTGACAATATTATAGAATCCCTTATTATATCAGTTGGTTCGGATACAGACAGCAGTGACAGTGACCCAGAAAGAAGAGGAGGACAACTTGAGTGGAATTGAAGAACTCCAATGAAAAAACAATCATTGTAAGTAACATTTGTTATTAGAAAATTATATTCTAAGCATTAAATATTATTGAAGTGATTGTAAATAAATAATAAGAGAATACCAAATAATAACAATAATAGGACTTATCCTTGTTTTTCAGTTGTTATATTGTTGTTTAACGTGTTTTTTAAAATAACGTATGTGTGAATAATAATCGGCAAATCGAAATCGAGAGTTTAAAGTCAAGTGAGATTCTTGCGCCTTCATCTCAGCGGCTAGCACGTAAACGCAACCCGCCACACAGATAGCGTTCGTTTTTTGAAAGGGTAGTATTAGGGCTGCACGAGCACAGCTAAATTCCTCCAACTGTACCGGACGCTTCTCACTAACTAACTGACTAGATGCCTTGACGGGAGCTCCCGTCAATGACTTTGTGAAAGGCGCGGGGCAACTCCTGCTAGACAGTGTTTGGCCAATTAGAAGCAGCTGCCACTCCCATTGTAACAGAATTCGAGGCAGGGCAACCCGTCTGTATGTCGCATGACTACTAGAACCATCTAGCAGCAAAATATTCAACTAACATAGCAGTAAGAAAATAAAGAATGGAAAAACGCGGATCCACGGCAATAACGTTTTGAGCTTGTAGTGGCCCTCCGCGGATCCGCGTCAATAACGCTGGAAAGGTTAATTAAACACATCACTCACCGGTTTCTGTTGCTAAGGAAGTTCTAACCAGTCATCAGAGAAGTTTAATTTGCAACAAATGTGGCCATCAGTCGCATACTTAAGGCATCTCAAATCAGTGACATAAAGATCACTTTTCTTAGATCCTGATCGAATACTTTTGTAGTATCCATTAGAGTAGCAAAAGAAGTCCTTATAAGTCAAACTTTCTAAAAAAATAGGGACTGGGAGCAATTCTTGATTCACTAATTGCCCTCATGTAGCCAGCAGGTATGTAATGTTCTTGCTTTGTAAGTTTTTTCTCTATTGTAATGTGTATACTGTCTACCTCCATCTGAGTGTGTCCCAGGTCGAGATATTTTTGGTACACAGTAATATTTTTCTTCATGGCAAAATAAAGAAGTGCATTTGATACGGTTTCACATCTGTTCTGATATGTGCACCCATCACTCCAAATAATTATTTCAGTAATACTTGGTTTGTTTTCCACTTCTTTCCTTAAGAACCTTACCATCATTAAAGCAAACAAATTACTTTCTAAATTACCATTGCCCTCATGCCAGATGTAGCATGTTTCAGCATGTGCTGCTAAATTAAAAGCAGTCCAGTTGTGAACTTAAAGTTTAGTTTTGTAATATGCCACAGATGCTCTTATATCTGGGCATTTTAATACGTTTTGGACATCAACTGCATACAATAAGGTTTCATTTAAATTTTCTGCACCTATCTTGTCATTTCCCTTCACTTTTACCTTTGGTGTTTCTGGTAATCTTCAGCAGTGATTTTACTTAGATTGTATTTTAAGCATGTTTCACACTGATCTTTTTTGGGGAGAAAAAAATTCAATGTTCATGGCATACTTTCTCTTGGCAGATACTATATCCTCTAAAGAGCTAAGATTTGTTTTCCTCTAGGTATTTCTTAGTCATGTCATTCCATTTTGAGTAGAGAATCCAATCACTGTTTTATCCCATTTCTTTTTTCTGTATCTTTTAGAGGTGGTGCTAGAATATTGGGACTAATGTCAGTTATGGTTTGGAGGTTTTCATTATTGTCATTGTTATATTTTTCACACAAAGGTTTTTCTAAAACTGATTTCATAACCCAAGATTGAACTGACTTTCCACCTAAAGAGAACGAGTTAAAAACATCTTTTTACACACACTCACTCTTCCGTCCCCCACCTTTAGATAATACTTAAAACATATATTTTTATAGTTCTCAATGTCAGTAGTTCCACACCAAAAGTTTGGTTATGATTTATCCACCAATGACACAATTGTAGCTTGTTTTGCTTCCCAACTTTCAATGCCCTTCCAAAAGTTCTTAAACAGTTTTTTCTTTCATTTTCTGTTACCTTTTTACAGTTAAAATTACTTATATTTTTGCAAGCACACCTAACTTTTAATTTCCTTTAATTCCTTTTAATGGCAAGTTTATATTTAGCGCCATCTTGGTTTTTCAATCCTAAATAACTTTCTCCTTTTCTTCTTTAAGCCAAAGTTATATTCCTATCCAAATCCCGTGGATTTATATCTTCACCTTTTTTCCGTTTCTTTTTTTTTGGGACCATAGCTTCTCTCTCACCAGGAATATTTTCAGCCACTACCTCAACTTCTTCTGGAATAGCAGGAAAGTATTCATGTTGGACATCAGTAGTAGCAGGTAGGTCTCCGTCTTGGTCATCAACAGCAGGTAAGTACTCATGTTGGACATCAGCAGTATCAGGTAGGTCTCCGTCTTGGTCATCAACAGCAGGTAAGTACTCATGTTAGACATCAGCAGCAGGTAAGTCTTCGTCTTTGTCATCAATAGCAGCTAGGACAACCAACCGTTTTCCTCTTGACAGTATTCTTCTGAAACAGACTTGAGACTTCAGCTATAGACTGTTTTGTGTATGATTCAATAATAAATTAGCAGTAGGCCTATTTTAAAATAGCTTTTATTAGCATACATACATCTCTAGTTCAAAGGTTTCTTGTTTTATCTATATTATTTAACATACAAATGTGTAATTATAACAATTGCAAAAAGTCTTATGTTTGTTTGAAGTTTTAGTTTAGATATGTACTTGTGCTTGACATACGACATTTTGTAGTTTAAATAAAAGCTATAAAATCATCAAAATGCTCATTTAAATATTATTTACAGCATTATTAGGCTCATATATGAACTAATCTACAGAGTTTCTTTAATGAGTTAAACTACTTAATCTTATAAACTAAACAATGTAATACAAACACAAAATTTCAACATAACCTAAAAAAATGCTTACCTTGTTCAAAATGATGTCCCTACTGTTGTCATAATAAACAATTACAACAATTAAAACAACTCTGGAAAATGTCTCATTCACTTTTGCCCAACAATTTTACTTTATAAACTATTAAAGTTACAAAATAACCACACTGAAAATTACATGCGACGTTTTGCAATAACAAAAATTAACAGCAAAAACATACAACCTTTTAATATTAGATTTTAAATCCTAAATGAACACCTGATGACATGAGATATTTTGCTACAGGCCATTAACCCTCCGGCTGGTAACGTCGTAAATTACGACTCATTTTTTCCCGCCGTGAACTGGCAGAGTAGTAATATACGACTCATTTAACATCGTCTATTAATTACGTCATAGTTCCGATAATTACCGCTCGAATCGCATAAAAGTTATATCACTTTAATCACAAGATCCCAAGCCTTCTAATAATGTATTCACTTATATATATATATATATATGGATATTTGTTCTTTTATTGGCCGCTAAAAGCTCCCGACTACTTCCGCGTGACGCGACTCGGCAACTGTTAGTGCTTGTATATAGTCTTGTTTTTTTTTTTCAATTGTAGTTTTATTTGTAAATAAAAGTATTTATAACTATGTATTTTCTTTTTGTGCATAAGTAAGTAAACATTATGCATATTTTAGATTTTTAAATAAAATTAATTTTGATTTTTTTTTTAATGGCCTAATATAAAAAAATGTTTTTTGAAAAAAAAATTTTGAGTTCTGACCATCAAACATCCACCATTATTCAGGTAAGTCAAATTATAATTATGTTTATATTGTACAACATATTCTGCAGTGTAATTTGATGTATAACAATTTTGTGTTTTCTCCAATAGGCTCAAATGCGCGCCAGCCGGAGGGTTAATAGCAACATTTAGCCCCAATAAAAATATTATATTTAATTTTGCATATGACCTTTTGCACTTACAGTGATGATATACTAGTACAGTTGAGACAGAGCAATGATTTGTTTCAGGAAAGCAATATCATTAAATATTTGACATTATAGAAGTGACAAAACATATACATTGAATTAAATCCTTATAGAATACTAACCAAACTATATAATTATAAAACTTCTACTGTACATAAAATGCATTTGATATTGATTACGGTTTAATACAGTGAAAGGAGAGGGTTAACTGGAAAGAGTGTTGCTCATGAAAAGTCACTTTGTTGAATGCTTTCATTAAATCAGCCAACACATTCGCTGCGGCTGGCCCCTATTGGTGCCTGCATACCTATGCTCACAATAGTACGGCTGAGATAGTGGTCGTCGTGCAATGACACAATGGTTCATACATTTTCTGCATCCATTAATCATAATTATACTTTTTTGCCGCAGCAAATGGGTTAACCAGCATCTGATCTTCAGAGCCAAATGCTACTAGCAACTGAATTGTCTAATCATCAGAACATCTAGATGATAAGAAATAGAAGGTATCTCACTTTCTTGAGCCTTAGGGTTCTCAAAGAAGGAGCCAGTGAAGGAGCCCCAAAGACTGGCACTGGTGTTGAGCTTGTTGACAGTTGACAGTTGTGGCTCGCTCTCACTGCGTGGCACCCCCTCCACTGACACAGCAGACGGCACTGCAATCATACAACGGTTATTGTCAGAGAATTTATGTATTTTCTGTGCATTCCTTCAATGAAAATAGATTTATACATAGTTATTTTCAGAATTACAGGTTAGGTAACAAATTTATTTTCTACAAGTAAACAAATTTTTTAAATGAAAAAAATGAAAATAAATGGAGTCAGCTTTATTTCCCTATTAATCTGGAGAAAGAAAAACTAGTATTTACAAAAGTTATTTATAATACAGTACAGTTTTTGAAATGAGACTAAACAATTAATTACAAGAATTTTTGTTTTTTTTCTTACTGAGACAAACAATTTTCTTTTAATCTAATTTTTTGATGAGTTAGTAAAGTAAAATTGACAATGTGCTGCAACTTTCTTGGTATCACAAAAAACTTTCTTCCTCTCCCATCTGTTCACCATTCTGTTGAGAGAGGGCTGGCTGCTAACTTCAAGTAAATGTCCTCAAGAACAATTTGTCTTAGAAACAAGAAATCAAGAAGCCAAATTAGTTTATTTAAAAATAAACCTCTCAATATGAATATGACAATAAATTGTTCTTATTTTAAGTAAGTTTGTTTCCTTTCTTTAAAATTACTGATATTACAAATCACACCAGGGGGTTTACATAATATTTGTTCTAATATGATGTATTGTTGATGCAATAAAGAATCCTTGATTACTTAATATCTGATTTTGATTTAATATACAAAAAATTAACAGTAACAGGCAAATTTCATTTTACAATATTAATTAAAACAGCCATTAAGATGAAAAACTAGCTAAAATTATAATATATACAGTAAAAAACATATTAGAACTAACTCAAAGAATCATTAATAGTCCTGAATACATTAATATTCTTCATTGATCAGATTCATTAAAGTTTAAATTAATTACTTTTTAATTTTAAAACTTTTGAACTTAACATATTGTATGTATTAGTCAAGGATTTCAAAGGTGGCAGAGAAAAAAGAGCTTCAAATTGAATTGTAGAGGATCTATTTTAATTGAAAGAAGTAAGTTCTGTGTATTTGTATTATTATGTTACTATATCTCAATAGATGGGTTAACTTGGTTGAAATGGGGGGGGGGGAGGAATCTGATGGTTTTTATGAAAAATGCTAATTGGGTAAATTGAAGGGAAGGTTAGCATATTGTTGTGGCAGAAATTGTCTTTGTAGGATCTCTACCTGGAATGGTAACAGATAATCCTTAGGGTTCTTTACTGCAATTTAAAGATGTAGGAATTCTTCAGATCAAAAGCTCCACATATAAGCATCGGATTTGAAAAATGAGATAGATGTAACCATAAGTATGCAGTGAGTAGAGTCTGACCATCTGTGTAGGACAGTCTCCTAAGAATGAACAGACCACTCGGCCAGCAACTGCATCAATGTGACAAGAGAAGGTTAGCAAAAAACAGTTTGTAATATAACAAACAGCAGTGAGTTCCCATCCGTAAAGACATCAATCTCTGATGAATGACAATTTTTATTGAATACATGTATCATCCAAGTACAAGTACAGATTTGCATGAATCACACTCTTAGGGATATCATTGACAAAATACAGAGAAACGTATAACCCGTACAAAAATAAACTCCTGTAGGATCCAGTAAGGACATCTCTTCTGAAATGATTTCTCAGACAGTTCAGACCACCCAAATAAGGAATTCATATTGATGGAAAACAATAAGAAATGAATAAAGCCAGTAATATGCTGCAAATTTTATTAATTACCAAGGCTTCCACATTGTTAAGCAGAAATTGGTGCTTGACTAGGTCAAAGACCTTAATCAGGTCAAACAAAAGTCCAAAGTATGCTTCTTACTCTCCAAGTCACATGAAATTTGAGAATTTTTATAGCAAGACTTATTAAAAGCATTTTATAGCACTAACACATGGCAACAGCAGTGCCCAGGAGATTGAGCTCCCCAATCTTCTGAGAAATTTGATGAAAATCCCATGACAATTTATACTTTTACTGATAATTTTACTATTAAGTAAAATTGAAAATTTCATACATTTGGTAAAAAAGTTTTGAAAACAAAAAATTAAATTAAGGAAAGTAGATTTTGCAGAAGGTCTTATTAGTTACAGACCCTAATGTTTCTCACAAGATAAAGAAGGATTGATTCTAATGTGCATTTTACATGTTAGATACTTCACAAAACTCTTATATCTAAACAAACTTCAAGCAACCTCAAACAAAGAACTCCATATCTACTCGGATCTAGGAGATGGTGCACATAGACTGTTTTAAATGGTTAAGTCTGATTAAATGGCAATGGTAAATCTAAAGTATCACTCTTAGAAAGAGGATCATACTTCTATAATAATGTTATTGGCTGTGAATGCCACATGTCCAACCAACTTAAGAATACTATAGTCATATCTCATGAACTACCATACAACTACATTGTGCCACAAGTGCTGCTTTTAAATGTATTTTATAAATATACGTACACATCAAACTATTCAAATACTCACAACTGCTGTGGATGTTGTGTTCCACATCTTCCTCTTTGATGTCCAACGCTTTATCAATCGTCTTCTGGGCCTCCTTCAGAGCTGTTTTGGCTAAGTTTGCGAACCCAGTGGCGTCAAACCAACTCATTGTTTCCATGTAGTACTGCAACACGTGTCACCTGCCAACAGTACAACTTCTGAAGGTGGGTTTCTAGATAAATTTATGAAAAATGTAATGACAAATGTCAGCCAGATGACTAATAAAATAATTTTTATTATTCGTAAAATTTTGAAATATGTAAAAGAGTTTTTTTGAAATTACCAGCCTTTCTGATGATATAATTACTATTTTAATTCATTTCATTGAGTAAACTATGATACTGAGTATGGAAATCAATGTGCACAAAATATTAACTAATTAATAATCTAAGTATTTCTTTAATCAATATTTTCTCAGTTTGTAACAATGATGGCTTAATTTAACAATCAAATACAGTACTTTAACAACTTAGGAGTGAGATTAAGAATACACTATAGTTAGCAATTTTACCAAAATATATAATTACCAGTACATAAAGAATAAATACAGCATAGAATATGCTTCGTTCAAGTACTATGTCAGCTGACATTTTTGTAATTATAAAGCTGTTTACAGACAAACAAAATTAAGCAACTTGTATGTATTGATAGTTTGGAAACAATTGAATATTCAGGTAGTATCTCAAATAAAATTGCACTATATAAAATCAAAATCCAAAACGACAAAATTATATATGCTGTCTGGCACTTTATGCACTGTTTATAGCATCAAAATAAGTGATGCTGCAGCACTCAAAGGGGTTAAATGTCACACGTACCAATTACATTATAAAAGAAATATACAATTTGCAAACACCATTGAAGAACCAATTGTGAACTGAATTAGCACATTGACTGCAGTAGACACCTTACAGCGTAAAACTAGATTAAGCCGGTCTCACTTGTTACTGAGCCTTCTTTATGAAATTGATTAAAAACTTAATAAAAAAAACTAAATTGGAACTAAAAAAACTGATTTCTGGAATTGCATTTAAAATAAATTTGTGAATTGATGTTATGTATAACACTATTTTTTACTACTAAATTGATTACAAAAGAACTTAATAAAGACAAGTAAAATCCTAATGTACTTAATAGAAGAAATTTATTTTTTTAAGATAAAACAGTTGACAATAAACACATTTAAATACACAGGCGTGCTGCCACAGGACTGACATCTCAAGATTATGAAATGGCCAGACTTTCACCAGCTGCTAAAAATGAATATCTGATGTAGAGAATTACAAAGTTCAAATCCAACTAAAACTTGTCAGCTTTCACGAAGTGCAAATAAAATTTAAAAAAAACCCCACATCATAGTTGATTTGTGAGCTAAATTATGACCAGTTTTTGTTTATACTAACTGACAGCAAAAACAGTGCTAAATATACCTTATATATAAAAATTTAATAGATCTAAAACAATACATTGTAAAATGATTAATTAACACTTTTTCGACAAAGTTAGATGTTGACAATGGAGCGAACGGTACTTTGGGATTATACCGACCACACCAGTATGAAGAACACAAAAATATAAATTTATAGAAACAAACATGATAGAACGAAAAAACAACTGTTTAATTACAAAATTACAAGCATTTCCAGGTATTGTGATCGGTATTCTTGTCACTGTTATCTTATCTGTCTCGATAATCCCGATTAGGGCAGGGCGCGGCATCACATGATTTGCACGGTTCATAATTGCCTTTCCATTACAATTCAATTTATATTTCTGGTCAGCCCCTCTAGAATTTGATATTTTACTGATAGGTACTATCTCAAGGGATGTTTTTCTTTCGTCCACATTAGCGCGGGGCAGCACCAAAGGTGCGTCAAGTGGCCGGAGGCACTCGCATTTTTGGTGGCGGAGTATGATCAAGAATAAAAACAAGTTTTGAGTGTTTTTTTCAATAAAGAGTTTAGTAAAGACTTGGTAATGTTTGTTTTTGTTGAATCTTTGTGTTTGGAGAAATGTAGAGGTAAAACACGGACGTACAACAAAGCGACGCACCGGTCAGCTGAACGGGCGGCGGGACTCTGCAATCACGTTATCTACTAGACCGCTCGACTTTGACCTCTGTCTGAGGGTGGGGAGGGGTTTGCGATAAGACAATTCCTATTTTATATTGACGAAATATTGTTCTACGCTAATCTAGTAATCAGTAGAAGCAAAATGTCAAATAACGATTCATGTCTGGGTGTGGTCGGTATAATCCCAAAGTACCGAGCAAACTACAAGGTTCTACAACAGACAACCTCAGTGAAATTTTCAAAACACCAACAATTCCATCGTCATTGCTTGGCAAGAGGTGAAAATACAGGCAATTACAAAATGTTGATAATTACTTTTATATTTCATACCCAAAACCATACTGATCAGTAATGTTTTATGCATGAAAATAAAAGCTTAGAATCACATCCTTCTAATGGTATATTGTTTATTTTGAGTTGAAACTGCAACTTACTTACAAATCATAAGAAGGACAATGTGCTGTGTCAACTACTGTACAAACTGTTATCAAATAACAAAATTTGTTGGTTGTCACTTATAGGGTTAAATTGAGTAAGTTATTGTTTACCTACATGTTTATCACAAATCAACAACACACTGTAAATGACACAGGACATAAAATTTCAACTGTAATGATCCAAGAATTTTGGAGATGTGACAATCCTGAGAATCTCTCTCTGAATGTGAAAGACTGTCTACAAAGCTACAGCTCAGATAGCCTAGAGTTTACCTCCTAAATTTACATTAAACCAATCAATGAGAAATAAATACACTGTGCTTACGAATACAAATTTTCTTCAATTAATGATAAAGTAATCTTTTAAGCCTTTAAAATAATACAGTTTTAAAATATTCTTAAACTATTATATTCTAAAGAGACAAACTTACCTTCACTTTGAATGAAGTAGTTTATAGTAATATACCGCAATTTGCTCTGAAATATCATCTATGACTATGTGACAATATATAAACAAATATTTTTTTTATTAAATTAAAACTATATAAGCAATTAAGTTACAATACGCCCATTAGCTGGTCCGATAATATTTTATAACCTACAATCTAAAGAACGTATTATGACCGAAGTCGTGAAGAATTGATAATTGAAATAAAATTAACCTCTTCCTACATCACAACCAACTATACAAATTTGGTTTCGCGTTATAAAAGATAATGTTCACGACACATAAAATAAACAAATAAATCTCAGTATTTGAATAGAGATAAAAAGACATGACAGATCAGCATTCTGTACAAGCAGTCGACGTTTTGATTGCAAACTGCGGTAGTCAAATTCAGAACAAATAATTTTAACTAACATAAATTTAAATATTGATCTTTATACATCTGCTGTTTTAAATATAGTTTTTCTGTTATCTAATTTTACTTTTAATACATTTGTGATCGCAATATTTATGAATACAAACTAACGCGTAATTTTATTGGCAAAGTAACTGAGGTAGTTTTAATACAATGTTTTAGGACTGTAAACATTTGCTGGTATATATAAATATAACTCATATATGCGATGCAAAAAATTATAATAGTATATGCATTTTGTTATAAAAATCATAAAATAGACATCAAGACTTAGTCAAAAAGGCGACTTGGTTTCATGTAGCAGTATAAATTCTCTAAACATCGCCTGCCCCAGTGGCGCAATCGGTTAGCGCACGGTACTTATAGACAGTAGTCGTGAGCAATGCCGGGGTTGTGAGTTCGAGCCTCACCTGGGGCATTAACTTTTTGCTTAACGTTACTACTCTCTTCTTTTTTTTTATTAATTAATGTAATTATTTCGTTCATTTTAATGTTTTTATTATTTACGTTGACTAAAACTTTTCGCTGTTAACTTACAAAAATCTTGTGTACAAAAAATTGCATTTAAAATATAAATTCCAAATGGTTTCAGATGATTCAATTGGTACTAAATTCATAATGTTCTTTAGATTATAGGTTTTGCCCTTAATATTAATGATTAATTTTGTATGCAAGTGAGGAATTTATCTTCTTTTCGAGATTTACTTAAGGATGAAAATGTTCCTATCCTATACATATTGTGATTAATACATAAAAAATATTCATCATGAAACATACAGGTAGATTACTTTATTGCTAAAAATAACGTTTGAATTCTTTATTGATCTTATGCAACATTACAAGAAAAGAAGTTGGACAGTCATTTAATTTACAATGTTACTAAATACGGTACATAAAATAATGGTACAAAGTTACAATTTCATTTACTGAATAATTTTATTTATTGATATATTAAAACGTCAAACATTAAAAATGCATGTCCTCAGTGTTATTTAAGTAATCTTATTCACACAAAATTTATGCTGCTGTTTGACAAAATTACGATAACATCATACCTATATACATTATAACTAATTTATTTACATGTAGCTAATTTTATTTCTCCTTTTAAAAAATGACAATTTTTATAACAATGTGTGTTTTCAACAAATAAATGTTCTGATCCTAATGCTTACTAAAAATTGTACTTATTAAACTTTATAAACTGAATTGAAAGATAATTTGAACACGCTAACTCAGTAATATATTCTCATTAATCCCGAACATATATTGTACTTAAACCTCAACAGAAGTGTCATCTGCAATCCGTGCCTCTAGTATAAAATTTTGAAAAATAAATTTTATCGAGTCCCATTAAGGTCAATCACGTAGCCAGCGAGGGAGTCCAAGGGGTCCGGACCCCCCCAATTTTCAATATTTTATATTAATCTTTTAGTAAACAAAATTATTATTTAAATAATTCAGTATTGCTGATATGTGTACTGCTGAAATTTTGTTCTCAACAAAGAAACGGGTCAAGAACTTTTTAAGGAACAAAATGTGGCCTTACTCTTTGGCCAGTACGGGAAAATATAGGTTGTCTGGACCCATTCCTCAAAAAATCTTTTCCTGATTATGTTTTTTTTTTTAAAGGTAACACTTCGCCTTTGGGAGAAAATCCAATCTTTGTAAAACTCTATGTCTGATTTATCCGGATAACAGGTTTTATGCATATTGCAAAACGGAGCACCACATGAAAATGGGGTAAAAATGGCAAGATGACTACAATCTTTAGTGTGCGCAAAAGTTATGCAGCCTATTACCGAGTTTGAGTGATGTTTAAGGTCATACCTATAGACCTATCAAAAATCGAACTATACCACTGTTTATCATTTAATTTCACAATGGTTTATATGAATTTAAAATATTTATTTTAAATTTTCATAGTTGATATCACTTTTAAAATGAAAAATACGGATTTTTACTTGTTTTTATCGTATATCATCTTTGAATTGGTATTCCTTTAAAACACGAATCAGATTACATTAAATTTTAATACAGGGTTGACATTAAAAGATTGCTTACTTTACAGTTTATAAATTTCAGAATTTAATCTCTTCAAGACTTATTGTACATTTTCTCTTGACTTTGGGAGGTCGTACAATTATTTTATTTGCATCATTGTAATCGTTGGATAATTTACAGTTACATCACTATAACACACGTTAATAAATCCAATTATTGTAACATTGTCTATATTTATACAGGTTTCGTGAAATGATGCAGCGGCTGGTCAGAGCCGGGAAAGTGAGTGCGACGGTGTTACGCTGTGCTTCCACCGCAGCTGAAAATTTTAAAATATTTCCTAACAGCTTTCTTCATAAGAGCTTTGGACCTTCAAAGGTAGATTTAAGAATACTTATGTTTTTTAGCTATCATCTTTTTGAGTTATCATTTTATTTTTATGATTTTGTGATTACTTATTTATTGTCATCAGAGTAACTAATTTTTTTCCAATAATGTTTTTGAAGTGAAAACTTCTTTAGGCGCGTTGAGCGTTTTGGTAGAGGGTAAAATCCTCGGTTCGCGTCACCGACATGCTAATGATACTAACCTGCATGAAAAAGTCAGTCTCGCTGTGTTAAAACTGTCCCGGCGGAGTATGAAAACAGACTGCGAAAATCAGTGACCTTTACGGCTTCCTCTCGCGATTTAAAAGTGAAGCCAATGTCGTACAATTCTGTAAGATGCGTCAAATTAAAGCTCTTAATATTGCCAATCTATTGGTTACATTTTTAAATATTAAACAAATTTCGAAATAATTTTGATTATTGTTTACATTTTACATAGCGTTTACAATGACAAGAAAAAAGTAGTAAGCGAGGATTTTTTTTTTGGCCAGACAAAATTTGTCAGCGAGAAAGTTGTGTGAAAATAGATGAATATTTTTTTTGTAATTTATCATTTTTTTATTGGAAGTTTAGTTTAGCCTGTAGTAGCGTATGAAGTGATGAGTGAACGTTTCTGCCGGAACTGTAGTTGGCGCATTGGTTCACTGATACCGTATTAACTCAATAAATTAGTTTATTGTGCAATAAAAATACCTTTACGAAAGAACCAAGTTAATTTAACTAATTTATTAGTTTTAAAAATATTGTGGGTTTAATTGTTATTGCAATTATATACTTTATCCGTAGCAATAACTGTATTATTTACAACGGTGTTCAACTCACTGTTATTCACTCGGTGTTTACTCACTTGTATTCTATGTTTAACTAACTATTAATTATACAGATAAATGAATAATGAAAACAACGAATATATTTTTAAACATTTTTAATATTTGTAGGAATATTTGTATTTAAAATTTAGCATTATTCATTTTAATTATGTTTTTAATATTTAACCTCTTCATCATGAAATGAGTATTATTACGGTATAAGATTTATCTTACTAGCGTGGTAAAATAGATTTCTAGTTTTTGATAATATTTTTTCGTGGATTTTAAAATTGGAAAATTAAAAAAATGTTATAATAATTTTAGATTTTATGAAATATGTTCATTTATTGTTTTTATTAAGATATTGTTAAGATAATTGTATATTAATTATTTTTTCAACCACTTTGTATTTATATTTTGTTCATGATTTGTTTAACCCATCATATGTAACTAATAAATAAAACATAAAAAATTTCATATAATTTTTGCATATAGTTTTAATTACTCTCAACTTAATAGTTCCGTTTTCACTTCTATCGGCAGTCCCACGACTGCTACTGTTTTTTTTTTTTTAATTTTTATCGCACGTCTCACACATTTTGCGAATAATTCTGGATTCACAGATCGAATTTTTCTTAGTACAAAATTGGGAAAACCACAATTGGGAGGAGGATCACTTTACTCATATTGTGCCAGATAAAACTTCGATCTGTGATTCTAGATAATTGGCCATAGACGGCAATCAAACTCGAGGGCACATTTGGACATTATAGACAGTGGCGAGGTAGGCCTTTTACGGGGTTTCCCATCTTGATGGGAAAACAAAATAAGAGGAAAGAATTTTTTACAAATAGTGTCAGACAAGGAGCAAGGGAGTGCCAGAACATTTAATGCATTCATAGTGAGGCGGCAATCGCCATGGTGTATGTCGATTACAGGAACATTATGGTTCAGACACGCTCATCTCTTCTGCCATCAAACTAGAGTAGAGGTATCAGTCTGTCCGGTCACGAGACGACGATACTTACCACAATATGGCGTGCTTGTCTGGATAAGACGGGAACGTGCACACAGGTGATGATAAGTACCTGACATACAATATATAGAATATTGTATGGTCTTACTGTTTTATAATAGATTAAATGGTTAATTAATTAGTGTTATACAGGGGTAGTTAGTGGTCGCAGCTGATTGCTTAGGTTAGCGACCGTTTACTAACGTATTTGAACGGCAATTGATAATAAGATTTATTTCTACGGGGGCATGGCAGGTGATGACGGAGAAACTACCGATTACTTATGTATTTAACGAATATTCATATATTTACAGGGTGTCCCGTAATTAATGACTAAAACTTTACCGAGGTATAATGCAGGTGAAAACGAACAAATTTCATCATACCACACTATTATAGTTTTGAGAAAGTTTTTTTCTCATGTCAACTTTTCTGAAATGTAATGTGTTTTAAACAGATGTCACTGAGAAATTAGGCTATAAATTTTATTTATTTTGCATTTTAGTATTTATCAAGTAATAACCAAAAATCATAAATTAAAGGTGTGAAGAAGAGAGTAAACCCATCGAGTAAAATTTGTGAGTTCGAGTCTTGTAAAACCTATTTATTTCGTACATATGCAAATTTGTAACCCGTTTATATCTCTATCTTTGTAAGCTAACTTGAAAGTCCCCCTCGTTCACTTATTACCAATACTCCAACTTCCCGATATATCAGAAAGTTTAAACTTGGCAAACTTTTGCCTCATGACGAATAGGAAAACAAAACCATGTACATGAAGATCAAACATCCATAAAGGTTAAAGAAAGGTGCAACCCATTCTCCAATGTTTTTCAACTTCTCGATGTACTAGCAGGGCCCGATTAACCAGTAGGCTAAGTAGGCTGCAGCCTAGGGCGCGAGACCGGTGACGATTTTAGGGGGGCGCTTCGGAGTTCAAGATGAAGTGCTTTTTATATGTAGTAAAATAAAATGGTATGGTCTAAAACTTCACTATACATTTTTGTACACTATTTACACATCCACCTAGACCTTAGATTTACTCCATTTACTTAAAAATAACTATTAAGTAGAAAAAGAAATTAATTAATAGCGATTAGTGACAACGCATAGTAATTATCGTAACGGTAGGGAAACTAAAAGGGAAATTTTGCTTCGCGCGAGGGGCGCCGCCGGCCGCCGCCCTTCGCAGTTTGCAACACTGACGCTCTCTGACAGATAGAGACAGAGTGTAGCTGCAGCTGCAGTCAGTCGTCTCCTCGTCGTCTGCACTGTTTGTTTTAGGCCCTATGGCCTATGAATTATTTGGACTTTCGTGTGATTAATTGGTGTCATTGCTCGTTATTATAAACACTGACATTTATTCGTAAGTCGACTAGAGTGTTTTGATACTGAAATATTAGAAGAAGCAGTGGTTTGCTTGTTTTACATATGTAGGCTACATTATGAGTAAAAAACCAAGTGGTTCGAATACCGTAAACGGGCCCGGGAGCGTAACGAACGGGAAAGTGCTCTTCTAAATAAAATTCATAGACTAGACGGATTTTTTCAATAAACCCGAAACTCCCAGTTGTTCTGCTGAGACATTGCGGTCGTCACGGGAACTGAACGAAACGTTGTGAGTGAGGACAGCGGTGTTATAGTGGAAAGTGGAAGTGATTCAGCAGCCTGCCAGTGCCACTGCTACCGATGTCTCAGACACCACAACGGAAATTGCACCTGTACACGTCCCTTCACCACCATCAACCGAGCAAATAGCAGATTTGGGACATCAGTTGCAAGATTGTGTACCAGCAAATAAAGAGGTAACCGATTCAAAAAATCTTGATGATCCCGCTTTATGGCTGGTAAATGAGGCATTGCGTGAATACTTTTGCAGTGCACAGCATCAATCAAAAATGACAGTGGGGATTTTTCCCAATCAAAGCGGCAGTATTCTGACCAAAACCGTTATTTGAACAAAGCTTGTTTTTTTCAAAAAACTTGTAAATGGAGAGATTGTAAAAAGAACTCATTTAGTTTATTCCAAATCAACTGGCTATGTATACTGTGCTCCTTGTAAGCTCTATGGGGGGACGACTGCTTAGCTACATGCGGCTTTAATGATTGGAAAAATTCACACAAAATTCAAGAACATGATAATAGTCTAGAGCACAGAGAATGTGTGAACAAATATTTGACCCGGATGAATGCACCTCAGAGAATTGATGCAAAAACTACTTGAGCAGCATCAAGTAGAAGTGAAGTATTGGAGAGATGTATTGTCAAGAGTTGTTGAAGTAGTTAAGTATTTAACTTCTCGAGGGCTTCCGTTTTTATGGTGAAAATGAAATTTTTGGGGTCAACCAGTAATGGTAATTTCCTTGGCTGTATCGAGCTTTTGTGCAAGTTTGATCCTTTCATGGCTGACCATGTTGCTCGTTTCGGAAATAAAGGTAAAGGAGTTGCCCTCATACTTATCTTCCACGATCGTTAACGAGTTTATTACTCTGTTAGCTGACAATGTTAAATCCAAAATCGCATCAGATATCAAGAATTCTAAGTATTTTTTCGATTATTGTCGACTCTACTCCAGATGTTTCCAATGTGGATCAATTGACTTTTGTCATTCGTTTTGTAGCACCTGACGGGTCACCTAATGAGCGGTTTCATAACGTTCATCCCAAATTGTGGCCATAAAGGGGAAGATATGGAGAAGGGCTGTGATAAATACTCTTGAAAGTTTGAACTTAAATATCAGTGACTGTAGAGGTCAGAGTTACGACAATGCAAGTAACATGTCTGGGTGTTACAAGGGGCTTCAAAATCGAATCAAAGAGCAAAATCCTCTTGCTCACTACGTTCCTTGCGCAGCTCATTCGTTACAGCTAGTAGGTTCGACCGCTGCAGAAAGTAGTAGTAGTTCTGTTGAATATTTTGCCCTGGCACAGCAAATGTACAACTTTTTCCATTCATCTACACACAGATGGGAAATTCTCTTGTCGCAATATGACAAAAGAATGTTTGACAGTCAAGACCCTTTCGAAAACTCGCTGGAGTGCAAGAGCAGATGCCAGTAAAGCCATGCACAAGTCATATAAACAAATAATCGCAGCGTTACAAGACATCACTTCAAACGAAGAAAATAAAAAAGACATACGACTTGAAGCCAAACAACTGATAGAGAAGCTCCAGTCTTTGGAAATGACCATGATGATTTGTTTTTGGAATAAAGTACTCATGAAGTTTCATGACATCAGTGTACGACTTCAATCTGAAGATGGAGACTTAGATCAGACAGCACTTTCGTACGAGCTCCTAGAGTTTTTCTAAGTTCATTAAGAAATGAGGAACAATTTTCTAACTTTGAAAGTGAGGCAAAGCTTATGTGCAATTCTCAAGAGTACAAACAAGACAATACAAGGAAAAAGAAACCAAAAATCCCTTTTGGAGAAAGCAAAGAGGGGCACACTGAGTTTGATGGGCGGAAATCATTCCTGATAAATTTGTTACTACAAAGCAATTGATACACTCCTAGGGCAACTAACAAGGAGAAAATCATCAATTTATGTCACACTACGAGACTCCTTCAACTTTTTATGGAATTTGAATAAAATTGAGAGTTCAATCTTGAAGGAAAAGGCAACAAAGCTAATGAATGAATATTCAACAGACCTAGATGATTCATTTCCAGATGAGTGTTTGTATCTCAAAAATTTTTAAAAGATGATAATACATTCTATGAAGAGGAAAATGTACTGTCAGACAGAATGGAGGAAAAGAAGAAAGTCAAACCGACCGGGACTAAAGCCTACAGGCTATTGAAACATGTAAAAACCCTAAAACTTGAATCTCTTTTTCCGAACGTGGAAGTGGCATTGCGGATCTTCTTGAGCATGGCGGTGTCTAATTGCAGCGGAGAAAGATCCTTTTCTGCTCTTACTCGAGTCAAGAATTATTTGAGGTCGACTCTACGGCAAGAAAAACTCCAGGCACTCGCTCTCTTATTTATAGAAAGTGACTATGTACAGCTCGTTCCGTTTGATGACTTGATCGATGCGTTTGCCTCATCAAAAGCACGGAAGAAAGACTTTGTTTAATCAGGGAATATATCGTCATGAGAAAATAAAAAGTTCTTTTGTTAACAGTAGACCTAATAATTTTATAGTTCTAGCTCATTGTTTGTTATTGTGATTAAATGTTCAAGTCACCAAGTTGTATACCAAAGTCTAATGTCATTTCTATGTGACATAATGTACTTGAATAAACCAGAGAAGTTGATGACCAATTTGACCATGTTCATTGATTTATTATAAATCCTTTTCAGTTATTTACAGTTAAAACGCTAATTAAACAGGCTATACGTAGCTACTAAGCTTTCTTATTAAAATGGACAACAATAAAATCTCCATTATTATGGCAGCATTTATACTGAAGTAAGAGATAAAATTCACATAATTTTTAACAGCCTTAAAATTACAGTATGCATTTTTAAGTTATTTTGAAAAAAATAAGCCTACAGATTTTTTGAAAGTAACATTACAAAGTGCTGAACTTTGAATTTTGTGACTATTTTAATGATAGTAATCTACAAAAAATGTATAAGAATTAAAAACTCATGTAAGGTTTGGCTGTAGCTAGGACACATTTTTGTGTATGTCCTACAAAACCAGTGGTAAATAAGAACCCTTGATTCTCTTTAAAGAATGTTACCTACAAGTCTACAACAATAGACCATATTCCATTTTAAAGATACAAATAAATGCTCAGCAGTAAGCATCCTTTCCCTTTGCAAGTTTGCACTTTCTATAATTTTTGCTGTTTTTGTTCGTTTGTTTGTGTGTTTTTAAGGAAATGACAGCAAACAGCATAGTTCTTTTAACCGTTGAATTTGAACATATTACATAGCAGTTTATACATACATGTATCATTAGACCTTTGAACAATAATTAAAGTTTATAGTTAGTTGCTGAATGTTGTTCTTTTCCTAAAGTTTAATACTCTAAATGGTCTCTCTCTGTAATGGTCTTTAAATTTAAGTAAGTTGAAATTTTATTACAAAAATAATAATATGGCCGCTATACAGCAGAACACTTTTTTATTATTGAAAATTGACAGAGGGAAGCCGGCCGGAAAACCGTTGGGAGGGGGGGGGCGCGAAGTACAAGATAGCCTACGGGCGCCAAAAACCTTAATCGGGCCCTGTGTACTAGAAAGATAAAATTTAACACATATATACCTTATGCACTGAAAAAAAAAACAAAAACAAAAACGTTCTCAAGAGAATCAACAACTCACATGGTTGAAAATGAGCTGTAGCGGAAATGCCTAGATTACAAAGGTTAGAAGTTTAGCGTGATGTACATAAATGTGTATATTTTCTTGACCGAGGTATCAAGGTAAACTCAACTTTGTCGTCAGAAAGTGACGCCATTCATTCGGTGGCGGTCAGTCATTCGAGCGAGATGTGCTCCTACACGCGCTAAAAGATGAACCAAAGTGCAACTTCGCTTAATCTCTGATCCTCTTGAAACAATTAATACCTTCTTGTATGGCCTTTGAATTATAGCATAGATAAAACCATTTGCTCATATTAGAGGAGTATGTTGTTATCTAAGCTTGTAGTGCATTTGCGTCAATGCTATCGCTGCTACTTTGTATATTTAAGTTTTTAATCAACTGCAAGATATTTAAAAAATAACTTTATAGGCATCGAATACGACTTATTTATAATTCAATACCAAACGTATCCAACCTAATAAGTAAATGCCCAGTTGTCCTTATTTATAAACTTCATTGAACTGTTTTTGTGTACAAGAATGAGTCTTTAATTAGCATATTACATATTCAAAAGATTTGTTCAAATAAAAATACTTCACTTCTGAAAGGTTGTACAGAATACGATTTGTGTTCTTAAAAAAGTACAACCTAATACAATGAATAATAAATACAATAAGACAATCAATATGTTTATATCAAACTAATTTTCGTAATAGTTTGTAATGGTGGTAATTCGACTGGATAATATTGACTCAGTTCTGTTGTCGGTTATGTTTACCATTCTATCTTATTGTAATGCTTAGAAAAGAATTTTTTTTACTAGTTGTGTAGTCTCTGTGATTAACTTAGCGTGAATCAAAATGGACAACACAAGTGTTTATACACATTTCAGACCTCTCATGTTTTTGGCTTATGTTCTGGGATACTTCTCATCGGCTCATGTCTTGTCCGACACATCTGCTAAACTGACGTTCAAGTACTGTGTAACACCGGTGGGCATGTTCGTGTTCCAGCTCGCCTGCGAAGGACTTCTAGTGGTGAGAAGGTTCTCCACATTCTTCAGAGGGAAAACGTTAATGATTTTTCACCACTCAGCGGCGATTCTCGTTGACGTAATCGTCGTGTTCTGGTATCTACGCGGCTCAAGGGACATCATCGAGGCATTCAAGGAAATTGATAATCTGAGGAAAGCGTTGAGTATGATTCCAGTACATCTAAGGCCTAATCGATACGACCCCGTCGTTTTCTCCTGGTCCACCGTCGGTGTGTTCATCGCTATTCATGTTTTCATATGTACATTCGTACCTTTGAACGCTTTCGGGGAGATACAATTCGATATGGCCGTCGCTTACATCTTTCTGGGCTGTATTATCTATCGCCAGTGTCTGATCCTTAGCTGTCTCTCCTACACCAGTAGCCTTGCCGTCCACGAAACTCTGGAGGCATGGAGGTTCTACTCTGCTGTCAAATGTCAATCATTCGCTTACCTCGATCACTTTTGCCAAGTTTTATCGGTTCAGACCCAAATTCTCTACACTGTTCAGAAGACACACGGCGTGCAAGTTCTGATACTATTAATCTACATCCATTACGCAATCTTTAACGACATGTTCTATCACATCTACTTTTTGAATCCAGCATTTTCAAACTTGACCAGAAACATATCTACATGTGTATTTCTAGGCATTCTAATCTACTTCCTGGATTTGCCTTCGAAAAAGGTATTTTTATTTATGTATGTGTGTGTCAGAAATCTCAATAAAATATTTTAATTATGGTTGGCACGGCACACATGTGTATTTCTAGGCATTCTAATCTACTTCCTGGATTTGCCTTCGAAAAAGGTATTTTTATTTATATATGTGTGTGTCAGAAATCTCGATAAAATACTTTAATTATGGTTGTCACGGCACGGGTAGAATTCAAATAAAAGTTATATTCGAAATTTTTGTTTTCACCGTTACATGACAAAGAATTTATATTTTTATTAATATTATTTGTAACCTTCATAATATATTTACGACACATATTCACCACCGGACCATTCCATTTTCCTTGCACCAGCGCAAGGAAATCAACACAGTCCGTAATGTATCATCATTTTATTTTTGTACAACTATTAATCTTAGGCGCAATGTAATTCAATGATTTATTTGGGTTCCCTTGATAAACTGTTGTATATATGTATGTAAAAAACTTATTCGGTTGACTTTGTTGAGACGATTGTTGTCCAGTATTGTATGAGCGTATTCTAGGGACTTTTGTGATAATATCTTATTCAAGATTTCATAAACTTAAACTGGATTTGCCATAATTGATTTATAAAGTTAGTCTTTTTATTTTTTATGTTTATTTTCTCATTTTTCACAATGAATACACATGTATACAACAAATGGCCCATAATGTTGCGTCCTTAAGGTTTATCACTACCCAGGCTGCATTTTGGACAAAAAAGTTTATAAGAAAAAAGAAAGCATAAGTTAATTAATTCCCAATAGGATTACGAGATTTATTTGCAAATAAATAGTTTGAAGTGATTGCATGTTGAAATATAACAAGGAGAAAACAAATTAAGACCCATAAAGTGTAAAACCAGTTTTGGGGTTCCATTATAATGTAATATATTACAGAAAATCTTTGGCAGAGCTTAACATCTTATTTTCCCGTAACAATTAAACTGAAAATAATATCGAAGTGTACCTGCCTGTACTTTTATACTGCTTTATCATTACTAAACACTTACTATTTAAAACATGACAACAGATCACAAAACAAATATCATTGTGGTAATAAAAAAACGTCTTCAATATTTTCATAACCAAGCAACCAGTGCTTAACTGTTTTTAATTTTTTTTAAACAACTGGAAGCTTGTTGAATAATTTCGGGCCAATAAAGTTAAGGGATTTGTATAAAACGTTGTCTTTGACTAAGGTACTTGACAAATATTTGTATTTATTAATTTTTGTTTGAAAACATTATCAAAGTTTAACAAGTTACCAGTTCTGGAGTAGAAAACCTTCAACACTTTGTTAGCGTACAAATTTCTAAAAAGGAAAATGTTTTAAATTTATAAAACCTGGATATGAGTGTGCATTAACATGCTTCCTTAGTATTAATCTGACATAATGTTTTTGAATTATAATCAAGGGATTCCGTGATGTACAATATGCACTTCTCCAACATGCAACTCCATACTCAAGTGTAGCCTACTTTGTAATAATGCAAAGTACAAAGAGCGCAGCGCAGTATAATATGACATACAGGAAATAAAATAATCGAACACCCTGAATTAACTTTTGTTTGAATATATGATATGTGGCTTTTCTAATTGAATTGGCTGTTTACCATAATATCTAAATATTTAATTTGATCTCTTTCATTTATTTTCGAGCATTTTAAACGTTCACCGTTTATTCCAAGTTGTTTAAATTATTCTACGATTGAATAACCTTATGAGTGTTTGACACTACACCACTAACAAAATCTGTACTGCAGATAGATTTTCTTCATTTGTCTGTTTAATAAGATTTAACTTTTTAATGAGCCCATCATTCATTTGTTTAACATATCCAGTAAATACTCACAATACTGATTCAAAGATAGAAGCATACAGACTTCATATTTGCATTTTCAGAATTTGAAAGAGCTTTTATATTTATATCCACTTTCGTGGAAATAATTTAGATTTAGTTGATTTTAAATACATATCAGATTCCAAGATCACGCAATAGTTTTAGTCGTTTGTTACGATCAATATGCATAAAGCTGGGATTAAAACAGTAGAAAAACGAGAAGGCCTACCACTAAAACACTTTTGTTGTGAAGACACCAACTCCAATAAAACACTGATTGTACGTATATATTGGAATTCAAGTCACAAGATAGATTTAGAGCCAAATACAACATTTTTAGGGCGTTATGAATATTTAATAACAAAAATATCTGCTTTTATTAAACTATTACAGTTGCGTATTATGTTTTCCTATTTACGTTAGTCTACGTAAAAATTATATCGAATATTTATCTAAATTCATTAATATGTCTATGTCACAAATATCCATACATTTTTTTAATTCTTATTAGTATACGGTTGTAAAGTGTATGGTTTTTATGCATGTCAGAATGTGATGCTGTTTAAGAACTATATTCGACGTTTTGAAAATATTTGAAGGCGAAAGTATTTTACAAGTAGAGACATTCTGAGTTAGTATAAAATTTAGTTTAGTGATATTCGTGAATTACAAATTAGCTAATTTATGATTTTTTAAATAATTCCTTCTTATATTGAAAAGTATAATTTGATACATGTTTATCAACATACGCAAAAGAAATCTGTTATTTTTAGATGCTTCCAATATTGGTGAAAATTGTAGACTATAACTGAAACATGAAAGGTGTTAAAACTTCATTATAATTACAAAGATTATACTTAACGGTTTAAAACACAGTAAAAATATTATAAACTCAACGGGTTTAATACATTGTTAATAAATCATTATAAATTGATAATATCCTAGCTATCCAATTAGCTTGTGTCATTAATTGACTACGTTAGGACACAATGCGTAGTCATTGTGAAAAAACTCACAGGCGGCTTCATTTTCTTTTTCTATTTCTATTGCAAACAAGAAGCATCTATTTTAATCAATGAATATTAAATCTTTTGAAATGATTAGAAAACTAGAAAACATTTGCTAAATTGTAAGATTTCAAATTTAAATTTGATTTTGTATAAAATAAAACCTAATACTTGCTTCAGATGGAGAGCACTGTTGAAGACATTCTGCTGGTAGAGACTAGGACCATGACCAAAAACGCAACTGCAAAGGTGAATTTTTTTGAATATGTTCATCCTGTTTTTATCAGAACTAACAACACTAATTTCTGTAATAGAACTAAAAAAACTGTAGTTGAAATGTAATGAAATCAAGGAACTAAGAAGTAAAATATAATTTTAATTTTCAAGACGAAAGTTATTAAAAACCGTTACATCAACATTTTTGAAGGTGATGGCAAACTTTCATAAATATGTTTTAGACAATTGGTACCCATATTATACGTTATGTTGCCATTATCCATTGTTACATTCCTTTTAAATATTTGTGAATACTCACACACACAATTTATTAGCAGTAATTAGGGAATATTACTATACTACGTGTTTATTTTTGTAAGAGATTGTATCTAAGCTATGAAACTACAAATCATAAATGCAGGTATTAGGATGTCTTCCTAGCCAGAAACGTATTTCAACAGCAGTACAGTATTAAATATATACGATATTTTATATATATATATATATATATCGTCGTATAAAAGACATAACGACGTAACTGCAAATTTTCACATTTTGAGATATTGATGCCTTAATACCAAGCTTCGCGAGCTCTATCTACGAGTCTGAACGACGTATCTGTATCTTTATCCGTTACAAAGATATCGAGTTCATTGGGTGTGGCGTAACTGATATATATATATATATATATATATATATATATATATATATATATATAATTTGTAAAAATACATAAAGGCGTATGTTAACTTACGTCACTATGTCTTGTGGTAATATTTTTAGTTTGTCCTAATCCGACAAAACATATCGACGTAAGTGAAGATACGCCACTATGTCACGATAAACTAAAGTAATGTTACAAGTTTTCTCTATGGCGTATCTTACAATGTACACAATGAACATTGAACAATCTCAAATAACAATTTTTTACTGTACTATAGTACTATCATAATGCAATTGGGTCGGTAATTGATATTAAATACATTATAACATCACTGAAGCAGTTTAATTTCACTTTTATGAACATTATAAGATATTCATTTGAAAACTTAAGTTCTGAGTCTTTTATTAACTTTACTTCTTTGTTTTATGTTTTATAAGAGTAGCTGAAAGAAATTAATGCAAGATGGACTTTACAAGTGATGATGAACAGCCATTAGCTGCTTTAAAGATGTGTGAAAAGTCAGATAAATCAATTAACTGTACTGAAACTGAAAGTGAATTTGGCGATTCTTTTTGTGACCCTGATTATTTTCCTGTTTGTGAAATTGAGAAGTGCAAGGGAGATCTTTTCTCTGTTTGTGAGCAATGTAGTATACCTATTTGTGAAAATTATGCTCTCTATAGCTCTTCTAACGGCCACAACATTGATATTTTAAATATAGAAAAAACAATTACTACTATAAGAAACCAAGAAAATAGCTGTGAAATTGGTGACTGCAAAGGTGAAGTTTATGCAGCTTGTCCACTTTGTCTTCGCTATCTTTGTTATGACCATTTAATCAATAGCGTTTGTATCAATGATCACGAACTTGATCAGGAAATAAATTTGAATAGATGTGCAGAAACTCTCAAAAGCAACGTTAAGAAAAGAAAAAAACGCCTTGACAATCCGTGTAATACACACAATGAGACCAATTATTGTAACATGGACAAAAGTTTAGTCCCTGAAGATTTTCAGGTAGAGGGAAACCAGAGGGAAGTTGGCACTCTTAATCCTGTAGACCTAAAAAAAGAAAAGTTAACAAAAGAGGTATTGCGAAGGAGCAAAGGAACAGAGAAGAAGAATACATTAGTTACTCAACGAAAAAATTAGTGCCCGCAAGAAATATTTTAAGAGAAACATGCAAAGTAGAGATATGCAAAAAATTTGAGTGTTTTGAGTTTACTAATACTGAAAGACAAAAGATTTTAGAAGACTACTATGCAACAAATAATGTATAAATTAAAAGAGAATATATTGCAAGATATGTAAAAAAAAAAAAAAAACAGGAACAAAAATAAAGACAAGCTCAAAGGAATCGTCAAGAAGAAAATACACATTAAATTATTATTTACCAAGGGGAAATGTGGAAAAATCTGTCTGTAAAAAGATTTTTTTTTTTCAATACTCTTTTCATTACAGAAAGAAATGTTCGCACGGCTCTTGAAAAAAAGAAAAACACTGGAGTGTTAGAAGAAGAAAAAAGAGGTGGCCGCTCTGAAAAATTAAAAGAAAATGATTTAAAAGTTCGTGAATGTATCAAAACTGACAGAAACAGATTTTCACGGATGGAATCGCACTATTGCAGATCCTCATCTACAAAAGAGTACTTGCATCCTGAATTGAGTATTAACAAAATGTATTTTATGTTTGTCGAAGAGTACAAACAGCAAGGTATTTCTTGCAGCCGTACAACGTACAGTGATGTATTTAAGAAAATGAACCTTGGGTTTTACCATTTAAAAAAGACCAATGCAGCCTGTGTGTAGTTTACAGAACTGAAGATGAGCAAAAAAAGCTGAACTCGAAGAGCGATATAAAAAACATATAAATGAAAAGGATGCTGTTAGGAGTTTAAAAAATATAGCAAAGTTATTTTCTGATGTCAAAACTGTCAGCGCTTCATTTGACTTGCAGCAGGTTATCCTGCTACCAGTATCAAATGAAAGTCAACTTTTTTACCATAGACGGCTTGCCAACTTCAACCTGACTATTTACGATTTATTCTCAAGCAAATACAACTGCTATCTCTGGCACGAAGGCCTGAGCAGACGTGGTGCTTCAGAGACTTCTACTTGCTTGTATCTCTACTTACAAGAACTTGACAAAAGAAAAGTTGAAGAAGTGTTTTTGTTTTCTGATGGCTGCAGTGGCCAAAATAAAAATTCAGGTATTGCCACAATGCTTTTACATTTTGTGTCCACCTCTAAACATGTTTCCAAGGTAACTCTGAAATTCTTTTAACCCTATCATGGCCAAAATGAGGGAGACTCTGCACATAGTGCAATTAACACTGCTCTGACAGCTGCTGGTAATATCTATGTACCATCGCAAATTGCAACTATCATTCGACTTGCACGTATGAAAAAACCCTTATAACGTGCTTTGTCTTGAATCCAGTGACTTCTTGGATTTCATTGGGAAAGCAAAGCAACTTAGGGTTCTAAGTGTAAGGCAAGATGACGAGGGAAACAATGTTAAGTGGCTAAGTATGGTAGAGTATCTGGTTATGAAAAAAAGAACCGAAAAAGATATTTTTTAAACCAGCCACCTCTGTGAATTGTACACGAGTATCACGCTTCCTAGAACATCTGACAACCCAAAGATTAAACATAAATCTCTGAACTCTCTGCCACAGAAGAAAGCGCTATTACCCAAGGAAAAGTTTCAAGATTTAATGTCCCTATGTTCTGGACCCACACCTATTGTGAGAAATGAGGAACATGTGCTATTTTATAAGAGTTTACCTCATGTCTAACAAGACATACCAAAGACAATAACAATATATTCTGACTGATCACAATGATCTTACTATGTAGCTTAATTTTTTATATTTAAAATGACAATGTTATAGCTGTGAAGGAATTCCTATAACAAATTATATTTTGCATTTTATACTATATACTCTTTATAAAGTTAATGTTCAGTTATTCAGATTTAAGGAAATATTGCTTTTTAAATAATTTTCATTACGTATATTTACTGTCAACTTATACAATAACAGAGTTCATTTGACAATACCTTTATTTTAAAACCACATAATTCATATTATATACAGTTTCTCGTAATAGTCTTACATGTATAAACTAGTTTTACATAACTGTTGTTCTACATTCAACTTTCTTACAATAGTTTTTTTTTATTATATCGCTTACTTATTGGTCTAGTTAAAATATCATCTTTTAATAACCTCTGTTTCCTTAAATTAAAATTATATTTGGAATTTTAGATGCCTGGTTTTACTGGTTTTATTAAAAACATTATTATGGTTTTTTGAAGTCAGTTGTATTTGAATACTTTTTTTGTATTTTAGTGGTTAATATTTTATAACCTGTAATTTAATTAGAAATAAGTGTAGGCTATTAATTCCAATTAGTGAATATGTCAGCTTTTATTGGATCGCGGCAAATCTACATGAGTTAGCCTATTCATTTTATCAACATAACAAACCTTGGTATATTTACTTCATACTGATACTGAATCTATTCCGATACTCACATCAACAATATTCCACACATAATCAAACAGAAGTACCATCCCAAAAAATAAAGAAAGTAAAAATGTACTTTGTATTACTGGATTAAATTCGGTATACTAATATGTCTGGGTTCTTCATAATTAGTATAACGGTCTTCTGAAAGGAGGCGTTATATAGTACAGGAATATGAGCACCGAAACAACCTCTAAGAAGGTTGTAGGCTAAATTCGCTGCGTCCTATTTCCTATGACTCATCGACGACAGCCTCCTTTCTCGGAATCGTATTGACGCAATAAACTCATCTCGCTCGCTAAAAATCGGTCTGTCTTGTGACGGTGCTGAATGTGGTGGTTGCTGGAGCTTGTTTTATTGATAGATAATGTCTGGTGAGTTAAAGTCGAAATAGTGAAGGCTGTTTATAAATTTATGAAGGAAGAGACAGACCATCAAACTGTTAATATTCCTTTGTCGAAGGCTCGTCAAAGAATTGCTCCAGCAACTGGTGTATCAGAGCGAGTAGTGACTCAAATAAACGGTGAGCTTAAAAATTGAAGGTTAGTAATCACACAGTAAGTTTTATTACACAAAACCCGACGACGTAGAACAGTTATTTATTTATGACTATTTATTAATGACATTCCGTCAAAGTGTCAACGACTCCAACTTATTTTTGTTTGCCGATGATACTTCCCTCGTCATCTCTAATAGCAAATCGAGAGGTATAAGGAACTGTTTCAAAATAAGACGTGCGCAGTCCTGCAAGAATGTCTTTCGCCAAAACAATATTCTGACCTTACGGTCTATTTAAATTTTTAATGTCTTTCCTTTTACAAAAAGTCCACATAATTTTACTGTCAGCAACAATGTTGTTAATCATACTTGCCATTTAAGGATTAGAAATTACCTTATCTTAATCAACGAATTGATCTTAATTCGTCACAAAACAAAATTATTTGAAAATCAGAGTTTTTATATCTGCATTCCTCTTTTTAACTCTTTGTTTCTTTACTTGAAAAGTGTTGCTGATGACAGAGAATTCCTGAATAAACTTTAAAAATCCCTTATTTTAAAAGAATACTACAGTGTTCGAGAATGCCTAGAAGAGCACAAAATGAAGACCTCCATAATTAGTTTACTTTATTTTAGGTTTCATGGATAATTCTGTATTGATTTATTACTTTTACATACCACATCGAATATAACTACATGTATTTTGACGATTGTCCATGCATTTCATGTTTTTGACAATGAATGAGTTGAATTGATTTATTTAGATGACTTCGATAAATGTGTAGTGAGAAGACTAGTGTACAACTTTCACATTGAAGAACATCGGATATCGACTGCAAAACTATTAAGTAACGCGCTATGAGAAAAATATACTTCTCGGGCTATGAGAAAAGATTGAAGTGGATATTAAAGCACCTGTGGTTTATTTGGTGAAGGACAGCAAAAAATGGGAAATTATTAATAGAAAAACCAGAAATCCGAGGGAAAGGGATAATGTTTGAGGGCATTGAAACACAACAGGGAGCACGGGCGTTAATTAATTTATTTATATGAGTATTAGGCCTATATACGTCGTCTCACGTATCTAACCAAACTTGGTCGGATGGCTCAAATAGAGGATTACATATTCTGATTTAAAAGTGCGAGAGACTGATAATATTATCCATGCGGGTGGAAAGGAAGGGTTCGTGTCTAATGCTTTTACCTGTTGGAAGTAAGCAACCAAAGTGCGGACTAACACGACAACATGAATGGGGAGATATTTACGGTTCGTCGATAACGCGCCCTTCTACAACAAACAAATTGAAAAGGCTCCAATTTTATAGTGTCGTTTAACGCGTTTTTTCAAAATAACTTATTTGTCTATATTAATCGGCAAATCGAGATCGTGAGTTTAAACTGATATTAAAGAGATTGTTGCGCCTTCATCTCAGCGGCTAGCACGTAAACGCAACCCGCAAAACAGATAGCGTTAATGTGTTGAAAGGGTAGTATTAGACTCTGTGGTATTAGGGTTCCGTGCGCGCTGCTAAATTCCTCCACCTGTAGTCGACATTGTGGGACGGCATGTTTACAGCGGCTGAAGGAATGAAAATGGAGGGAGGGATCGGGCACCAACTCGACTCGTCGAACCATTCGCTCCACGACTACAATTGCAGGACACAAGCACCCGCAGCTAGTCCGTGACTGATGCAAATGGAATCACAACATACTAAAAGAGTAACCTTTTGATGGTCGAGAAAATCACCGAGGGGATACAGGGGCCGTTTTGCACTGATGAGGACCTTTAGGCCTAGTCTCTTTACTCAACCGAAAATTAAATGTTAAAACACTAGGCCTAGTGATCACACTTGTGTTCTTTGGTGAACTCACTTTTAGCTTTATGTACATGATACATTTATTAGAGATAGTAAGGAAATGACACGCGGATGCGATGCAGCGTCCTTCCAGCGCTTGTATTTTTAACCTGTCCGATGCTCAAGAGTGTTGAGAAAATAGTGTAAGGTAAAAATATTAGTATAACGGAAACCGTATATTGTCATTGCGAATGTATTTTGTTACTTCACGTGAAGTTATTTTAATATTTTAAGTTGTGTTCGAGATATCTTTTGGGCATCCACAGTGTGCTTCAAAAATTAAAATAACACTTGTTTAGACCATGTTATACATTGTAGTAACAGTATTACTAATAATAAAATTGTGAAGTACATATTATAATATAATAAAAATATAGATTAAAATAATTTTAGCAATATAGTTACTAGATAAAACTTAAATCCTGAATTAACAAATATGATACAGTCTTCCTTCTTCATTTCTTGTTGCAAATGAATGAATAAAGTAATCGTATTTAATGTACTGTGTACACTGCAGCCCGACGTACGTGGCTATTTATCTATCTCAAGTATTTACACGACGAAGCGTAAAGAAGAATCGCTTTGTATAATTTGTACGGGAGCCTAAGTGCCTTTCTCAAGACTATGCCAATATTTGAATATTTATATCTACCATGTAAAATTACTAATGTAAAGCAGGGCAATACTTTTTTCCGCTTGTTTTGCAACAAAAATGGTTTTAGATTTAGACGTCCAATCAAAGCTATTATCTCCGGAGCTTCCAGTCATTTAATTATTTCAAAAAATCCACACAATTCATAAAGAGTAGTGAATAAATTTCTCAGCTTTTCAGCTCCGAATAGAAGAAATCTAATATTACATTAAAAGTTGTCACGCGGAAGTTGTAAATAACACTTCATTTACAGCTTCCGCTTTTGTGAATCACCAAATTTCCAGGTTTTGTAGTTCACCCTTTTTCATTATTAATCAATTCTATAGCTCTGTTTACAGTTGCATTTTACCTCTTTTTCTAAGTAGTTTTCAACTTTTTCGCAAGAAACTATAAATAGACTCTTAGCAATGTATTGTTTTATCCAATCTCTGAGTTTTTAAATAAGAGCTTTACACTGATCTTATTGAATATTTCTAAAACGTTGCAATTTATATGCCATCTATTATATCTCATAAAAGTTGCCATTTATGTTGTCTTAAGTTTACTTACTTTATCTTCTATGGTCTTAGATTCATTATTTCTCCAAAAAATCGCCCATTTTTCACTCTAGTTGTATTTGAAATGCCATTCAATGCTGCCCATATTCAATATTATCACCTAAATTATTTGTAACGTCCATATTAATTTAGTGTTAAATAATACATGTTAAATTATTCCTAAGCAATAAATTAGTAATAATAAATGAGTGCATAATAATATGTGCAATGTTCTGAGGTCAGTTGTAGTGAACAGCGATATAAATTAAGTGAATATTGTGCTTGGCGCATGCGCAGGTAACGTGATGGCGAGTCGTGTGCATCCTACCAGTACTAGAGCGCACTCTAGTTATGATGCAAAACTACTCAAGAATGTTCACTCGAAACCAATATTGAATTTAAAATTTTACTAAACTTAATCAGTTAAATATCTACTTAAGTGCAGCACACATTTTGATAACAATTATATTTTTAATATAACTTATCTCTAATTTAAATTATGATACAACCTCCGTTCATATGGAATTTAATTTAGAATGTTATTCTACCAGCCACGCTGCGCTCTTAGGCCCGGACCTATGCAGTAGTAAATCCAGGTCTGCCGAAACGCAATCCTTTGCGAGCAATATTAACTCATGATGTAAGAGCACTGCTATTGAGCCCCAAAAATCAGCAGTTTTTAATTTTAGCTACTCGAATCAGCTGATTATAGTATTAATTAATCGAAATGTTGAAAGAGAAACATTTAAGCTGCACCTAGAAGTTGAGCTAGAACACATTCATGGGGCCTTAACGCTCAACAATTTCCTAGGGCAAGCTTTGAAAGGTTATTTTGTACCTCCTAACCTGCCTAGAGTGACAGCCACCTCCCAAATAATTTTCTATATACACTACTACTAGAGATAAAAGAGAACCTTGGTGTGCAGCATACAAACCAGCTTGTGTCACTGATGTTAGGCTACATTGTGTATTAGCCTATGTATACGAGTTCCCATTAGTCTGATCAGCTGAACAGAAACTAACACGTGCTCAGTCACTTTGTCTCACTTTTACTTTTGAGGCTTAACAACTTCTTTGTACCATCTACTAATTCTTCACCTTCTTTATTCACTATAAATCGTCAATGTAAATCTTATAAGCAGGGGCACGCCGACAGGGGGGGGGCGAACGGGACCGGTCCCCCAAGAGATTTTATTTCAAAATAAATGATTGACTAATCTTTTTCCGCTAAAAAGAACAATTATGTCGAAACTTTGAAATTAGCCATAATAAAATATGAAAATTAAAACTTTATATATTTTTTAATTTGCGAAATACACGGCACAACACATATAATAATTCAATCTTGTTCAAACACTAAGTATTTGAATTTTACCGTCACGCAGCAACTACGAAAGTGAGGTTAGCTCACACTATTTCTTGTAGTTTCTACATGTAGCCGGTACTTTCAGTAACCAAGTACAAAAGAATCTCGTACTAATTTAGAATCATAAGTAAAAAATTACTCCTAAAATGCTACAGTTACTGCTAAACGAGTCCGATTACATTGTACCACGAACCACAGTAAACGTGTAAAGTACCTATATCGTAAAAGTACCGTAACTTTAGCAGTAACCTGTACCGGGTACTTTCGGTTTGCGTTAACTTGTACCTACTCTTGGGGCAGACGAGTATCCGGTAGAAAATATCTGTTATCGTAGTCCCTACGTGATCAGTTGTCATACCAAGTGACTGAGTTTTCCGAGCATGAGTAGATCTGTACTGTGTTAGTTTGTTTACATTCGTTGTAACCAATAGCCTTGATCATGAATCCTCTAGGATTCATAATCAAGGGCACGAGGCAATACCGCTCTGAGTGCAGTCTGGCGATTTGCACGTTAAAACGAGCAGTTACCGGTAAATTAACAAAACCTGCTCAGTTTAATATGTGTTAAAAATAAAACGTTCTTGTATAAACATTTGGACTTAATCGGATCAGAAGCTGCCGAATTATGAATGTTCAAATTTGCAGTTTGGTTGAAATGCACCAAAATCAGTATATTTTCGTTGTTATCAATATACAAACTGGAAATTATTTTTAGTGAACAGTTTTGTATGTTGAAACGCAGAAATAAACAAATTAAATTTTAATATAACTCCCGTTATTGTAGCATTATATATTTTGTTGTCAACTTTCAAACTCGGATATCTATAATTTTTGATCCGAGAGTAGACATAAAGATTTAGCTTTAGTCTTGATTTATGATTTAAACTTAATATTTTGTTAATGTTATAATTAAATTTAGTTTTAGTTAAATATACTTAATATAAACTGTAATTTTTCAGAATATTTGAATTAATCTGGTATAAAGTTCCTGGTGATTGGTAGTAAAGTGGTTTTACTGTAAACTATACCCTTTGACCATTGCTCTCTTTTTATTAGTTCATAAGTACTATAAAACTATTCTAGATCGAAATATTTCAAAATTTTCTATTGATATCAGGGGTTTCAATGCTTCTGACTCTCCAGAGTTCCGGATATTTTTTTCTCCCCAGAGAAGATGCTTATAAGTATGCATGTCCTGTTTTTCAGATTCGCTTGTTATTAGATGAAGTGTTTAACCAAGGAGACTTTAATGCAGCAGGCTTCGTCACTGTCAAGCCTCATCTTTTTATTACAGTGAGTGCATTTTTCTTCTCAACCCCTAAGAAAATCTTATTCTGAAACACTTTACCCATTTATTTATAATTCATATTAAGTTGGTACAATTTGAAAATTACCAGGTAAGAGTTAAGTTTTGCATAGAAGTTGGGATTAGGATAGTTGCACTTATTGCGTGTCTGGCCTTCTGATCAATCCCCTACCTCTGAACTCTCTACTAGTAACCACTCCATTACTAGTAATCTTTCAGTATGTACTATTTGATTAACGATTTTAAGAATTTCACAAAGTGCAATAAAAACTTGTATATCTCTAATGCAGAGATAATTTGAGATCAATTAATTTAAAGTAAATTATTTAATGAATAATTCAATCTCAATCAAATCACAATGAAAGCCTTATTACCTAAGCCTTATTAGTTATATTTACTAAACTCTAAGTCATAAACATAATCACAATTGAAGAAAAATTGGTTTCCCACACAAAGGTTTCATATACAGGTGTCTTATAAGTGGAGGATCAAAATGTTGTAAGATAATCTGTGAGGCAATGTTTAGCAAAAAACCCCAATATATGTTTATCCAATTGCTGATAATTTCACACTTGTTGACTCTTTTTAATTTATTGAGAATTAAGTTTAGAAGCAATGAAAACATTATGTAATCATGTTATCATTTTGTGTGGGTTAGATTAAACAATCCTCAAGAATACAGAAATAAATTAAGCTACTTTAATACATAGTAACAAAAACATACTTACAACGTGTAATGCTTTATCAGCTTTAAAATGTTAACCTATATTTAAATAAAATATCATGCTAAAGTGACTCCTCAAATACATTTCCTTTTAATTCAGATAAAAAAGTTTTTTTTAACATGGGTTCATTTAAATATGAGAAGACAATTTTAAAATTGATGAAGCATTGTGTTTTTAAACTGAGTTTATGTTACATTGTACATAAAAGATATTAATACCATAAAACTAATACTAAATAATAATAATAAAAATAGAAGTAGTTTTATTTATGGTTACAAAATGTTTTTATGCCATCAAAATGTAATTCTCGTGAAAATCACAAAATTCTAAATAACTATAACAATTGGATAACCATGCATAATTTTCTTGTTGGAAATGACCTCCCAGATTATCTCTCAGCATTTGATCCTCCACTTATGGGATCATGTAGAGTTCTTTGAAAAAATTCAATGCGTATTCTGAGATGCTCATGTCAGTTCAGGTTTCACCATCCCAATCTTGACTGTTAATATAAAAGTTTCACAACAACTCACTGGCCATTTCCTGAAAACACCCCTTCTGTTTCTTTTTTCAACAGCGTTAACAGTCATACTTAACAGCATAACGATATTTTCGCTCAGAGGCAGATATTGTTAATTGGTTGAGTTCTAGCCAATCACAAGATAGCTCTCACAGCTAGACTTGACTTGCAAATATATGCACACCACTGGCTCAGCCAGTGTCAGTTTAACATCTCTAGATTGGAGGTTGTACTCTACTGTACATTCTTGGCAGAAAAATCTGATTGTAATTGCAGAAGCAGTCTTTCATTGCTGTGTGAACTGGAAAACATACAGTATAGTCATTACACCAGCCCTGGAAACCTAAGAATGAATACAGTGTTGTTGTATTGCAGTTTGTGTCACTTAGCATCGACTACTACATCATGTGTGAGCAGAATCTTGAGTATCTGAGAGACATGACGGGGATGCTGATCTTAAACATCAATAATGGCACAGAAGACATTGTCTCTACAGCACTGGCAACAGAAAATACCTCATAGCTGAGGCAATTAATGCCAAATGGTTATCAAACACCAAACACCTGCCCTTTTGATGTAGAACATACTTTTGTGACAACCATCATATTTAGATTAAACAGCTGACACTTTCATTTACTGTACTTTAAAAAGTGTGCTTGACCCTTATATTAATGCAATCTCATTAAAAGTTTATTGTAACCACTTATTGATTGTTTTAATCTTCACCTTCGATCATCTTACCATTTGCAAAGCTTAATTTAAATTACACAGGTATATATTTTTGGAGGGATCCGGAAGTAACACACTTACCTGTAAGTATGCATGAGAGTATTCCTCATCTCTTCATTATGGTAGCTGGGTGAATTGCCTAAACTACCATATAGAATAGAGTAGAGAAATTTAAAAGCAAAACTCCTAATTGAAAGTTTTGTAAAAATTATGTGATAATTAAAAAATATATTTCACTCCTTGCGTATTATGTGGTAATAGTGTAATCTACCATTACAGTTGCTCAGAAAAATAGTATAACAATTTTGAAGCACAAATATTTTCAGAATAAGTCCTCTTTTTCTTAACATTATGTTAAGATTATTTATAATACTGATGGTAATATAGATGTTTTCCCCTATAAGGACCATGCTCAATTTTAAACTATTTACTATCTTAATTGCAGGTTTCTAAGACATCTCATTTTAAAGGTATACAGGCCCATGGTCAGCATGTGATGCATTATGAGTCCGAGAGACATTTCAACCAGAATCATCAAAACAAACAGTAACCAAAAGCCATTGGGATTTGATGTATGCATTCAAAATGTAAAAATGTAAATCATCAATAAATACATTAATATTTCAGATTAATTATTTTTGTTAGTTTTTCTTACACTAAAATGTTGAAATTCGAAAAACTACGTCCTAGTGACCAAAAAGATTTAAATATAATCATGGATCATCTGGCATATCAAATTAAAAATTATTAAAAAAGAAACATCTTTCAAATTTAAATTTCATTTCTATCTCTTCTAGTTTAAAAGTTATTTGAAAAAAACCCGTATTTTAATACCATTCACACATTCTTCTTAGTAATTAAAAATAACAATTGATCAAATTCAGCAAAATATTTATGATAACCTCTTAATGTAATATAACATGTTATTGATAAAAAAATCACAGTACTATAATAAGCTCAGAAGTCTTATAGTAGGGATAGAGAGGTTGGTATTTACACTAGATCCATTACAGCGTTTTAAATGTCTTTTTACAAACCTAAAACAGCTGATCAACAATGATACACTATAGAACGAAATGTTTTTATATGTATGCAATTATTTTATTAAGTCATTGTAAATAAAACTAATAAGTCACTGACTAACAAACTACAGATTGCAATGACTTAATAGAACGATTTATTAGGGTTATAGTTTATCGTGTTTATAGTGTATCTCTCAATGTCAAACGGTTCAACCACAGGAAATTGCGGCTGGGTGGTCTAAAACACCCCGTATGAAAAAGCTAATCTTCTCTAGTTGTGTTTGTAGTTCATGTTGTTTTGAAATGATTTTTGTATTTCGTTGTAAATCCGACCATCTATAAGACAGCAAAATTAAAATTTACATTCAACGCCCTAAACATGATTATAGAACCACTGACAAGTAATTCAATAATTTTGTTACGGAAAAAAACAGCATTGTACTGGCTATGTGTAAAAAAGCACTCACACATCTATGAATAATATTAGTAACAGAGAGGGGTGTGTTTTTGTTTTATAAAATACAACCATGTGCAAACTTTATTGTACTTACAGACTACAATGATAAGTTTTGCATATTATAAAGTGCATATTATAGTTTTAATCTTGCGCCCAAAATACCCTGAGTTGCTGGGCTCGAGACCTCCGAACCCATTTAGAAAAGAAACCTTAAAGGTCTGTTTCATATGCACCCAAGTATATATTGATCCTCTGGCATTATGGTTGTTTATTAAACAAAAGTATTGCAAAGTTGTTTAATTAGAAAGAACAACTGATAAAAACACTATACATATTAGACCCCATTAAAAATCATTTGGATACTTAAAACATTTTTTTAACTTTATTCTTATGACATAAAATGTAGAATTTTTCAGCACATTCGAATCTTAAAGTTTACCTCCCAACAAGCCTCCTCCTCCAGCAATACATAATTTTCATTTATTATAACATAAAAGATGGTTGCCTGCACAAAGTACATAGAGTTCAATAAAGATTCAAACCTGAACAATCTACCACAATTTAAGGAGTGGGTATCTCAATAAAGGGAGTATTAACAACCATATAATTGTATTAAAATGTCTATTAAGTTACTTATCAATGTTTAATCTGACTTATTCAATATGATTTACAAAAAATAAATTCGGCTTTAACTGTAAAAATAGTCTTTAAATTTTTAATGTTATCGCGTTTTCCGATTTAAAGTGGATTTGGGCAGGTCCAGATGACCTCCCTTTATGATATAATATGTTAGTAGTAAGGTGGAACACTTTTATACCCTGCAACACGGAGTAAGTTCATTTTTTGCTGTTCCAGTGGCTAGTGTAAAGTGACGCTCTTTGCATCTGTTATTTGTTTGTGTGTTTTTAAAATGTTTACAACCCAACAACAAGTTTACATCCTTCAGTTGTGGTGGAAGCATAATAAAAATACTGCTATAATAATTGAAGAATTTAGTGGTAATTATCCAGGTGTTGCGATATCCACTCGACAGTATATGTGGAAGTTAAATACGAAATTTGAAAACACAGGAAGCGTTTTAAATGCCTTGAAGTGTAGTCGTCCATGATCAATTTGCAACAAAGAAAACCTGCGGACAGTTGCTAAAGCTTTTGTAGCCAATCCCGGTAGATCGACTCGTAAGGTATCTGCTGAACTAGAAATATCAAAAGAAGCGTACAAAGAATGTTAAAGCAATTAAAATTTAAGCCATACCGTCCATCTTTACTCTAAGCGCTTCACGAGGATGATTCCTATAGGCGATTGGAATTCTGTGAGACAATAATTATCTGCTCAGAGGCTGATCAAAATTTCTTGTGATTAATTCTGTGGTGTGATGAGGCATGTTTCATACTAAATGGACGTGTTAATCGGCATGACCTCGCCAGACCTGACCCCATGTGATTTTTCACTGTGGAGTATTATAAAGGAAACTGTGAATGCTTCAAAACCTCAAGATCTTGACAAACTCAGAAACATAATTAGAAATTCATTTGAATTTGTTAATAACGATAAACCTTTATTGCTAAAAATTTGTGATTCTGTTCTAAGTTGTTGTATGATGTGTATAAAAAATCAAGGAGGACATTTCGAACAACGGCTATAACATAGTATGGTAATATGTAAGTAATTTCATATAATGAATTTGTTTTCTTGCCTACAGTAAAAGTGTTTTATTCAATTAACCTATAACGCCTTTAAATTTCTCTTCTGAGGAAACAAACTGACATATGCGCCACCCTGTATATTTATTGAATAGTATTAAATCTTTCCAAAATTTTGTGATTCGAATGTCTTGTCTATATGTTATAAATAATGTTTAGGCATTTATTTGTTGCTTATGAAAGGAATATATATTATTACTTCATCTATAATAGCACTAAATATTTTGGAAAACATTAAAAGGAAATGTTTGCACAAAAAGCTCATTGATGTATTTTATTGACTTTGAGTATGATAACAATAACAATAGCAGAAAAGATACATGTCATACTTTTAAAAGCTCTAAAGGTTTACAAAATTGATTAGTAAATTTCAGCACTTAGCATCAGTTTTTATGTACAACTTAAAAAATTAGTTTAATTTCAACTGTTTTTTTTTATGTAAATACCCTTAGCGGCTTACAAAATTTACATTTGCTCAAATAACAATAAAATTACCAAATTGCTTTATATAAATCAGATTTTTAAAGTTAAAATTCATCCACAGTAGTCCAGATAGAATAGTGTGTGCAGAATTTCAAGAAATTGGATATACGAGGGGGTACCCAAAAGTAACCGGAATTGTATTGCTGGCAGCCGGCAGCGTGTAGTACACATTCCTGCCGCTAGGCGTGTGTGTCGCGCAACCCATTGCAAGCTCAGTGACCCCAGTTCCGTTGTCCTAGTGCATTCTGTTCGTTCGTAGTGACTGTTTTCGCTAACCCTGTTTTGTTCTTGTTTCGTTTTTTGTCATGGCAAGTTTAAGTGAACAACGTGCAACTGTGAAATTTTGTTTTTTACTTGGTAAAAATGCTGCAGAAACTATTTTAATGTTGAATACAGCTTACAAAGATGATGCTATGGGGAAAACTCAGGTCTACGAGTGGTTCGCTCGATTTAAAAATTGCGACATGTCGATTGAAGACAATCCTCGTTCTGGACGTCCATCAACCTCTCGAACGGACGAAAATGTTGAGAAAATTCGTGAACTTTGTGCTCACCGACCGTCGACAGACAGACAATTGAGGAACTATCAGAGAGTAGTGGGTTAACTTGGAGCTCGGTTCAGCAAATTTTAACAGGAGATTTAGGACTTGAAAAGGGTTGCTGCCAAATTTGTTCCTCGACTTCTGACTGACCATCAAAAAGCACATCGAGTTGAAACTTGCCGCCTTCTGAAAGAACATCTCGAAAATAATCCCGATTTTCTGGAAAAGGTAATTACTGGTGATGAGTCATGGTGCTATGGTTATGACCCAGAAACGAAGCAACAGTCAAGCCAATGGAAGTCGCCATCTTCACCTCGTCCAAAAAAATGTCGGCAAGTCAAATCTTTTTTGATGCTAAAGGCATTGTTCATTCTGAGTGTTCTTCCAGGTCAGACTGTCAACCAAACATTTTATTTGGAGATTTTAAGAAGATTGCGCAACAGTGTTCGCCAGAAAAGACCCGATTTGTGGCAGACTGGAGACTGGTTCTTCCACCACGACAACGCACCGGCATACACAGCCATCTCAGTTAGGCAGTTTTTAGCCAAAAACGGCATGGTTCCGCTGCCCCACGCACCTTACTCGCCTGACCTCGCTCCATGCGACTTTTTTTTATTTCCACACATGAAAAGAGGCTTGAAAGGTCAACGATTTGACAGCGTTGAAGAGGTTAAGAAAAAAACGAAGCTCGAGCTTGCAGCCATTTCTAAAGATGACTACAAAAAATGTTTTGATCAATGGAAATACCATTGGGACAAGTGTATTAGTTGTAATGGAGATTATTTTGAAGGAGATAAGGTCGTATTGTAAAAAATTTGATAATATATAATTTTTATAAAATAATTCCGGTTTTTTTTTGGGTACCCCCTCGTATCAGTGGCCTGAAGAGTTGCCACAGCTATTATAACAGATCAATATGATTCAAATTTAAATTTCAAATAGTTTGCGGCAAACTCAGTAAGCAGAAGTTGTGTTATCACAAACAGCTGGTTATTACATGTAAGACTAAAACAAGTAATAAAGCACAAGATGTCAAATTTATACTGGAATCAATTTGATTTATTTAATTGCGTTTATCACTAAAGAAATTTAAAACATATTGGCAATATTAACGAACATTAGGGTAAAACTTATTAATTTAGGTTGGGGGCTGAAAGGCTCACCAGCTTCTGGTGTGTTGACCTGGCAGTTGTAGTGGATTGCTTTTCTTCTTCTGGCAGGATCGGTTTAAAGAGACAGGACTTGTGTTAGTGGTACTCGTGCTAGAGAGCACATGTTTTTACAACATTTTTATGATTAAATTTGTGAAGTGCCAATTGTAAATTATATAATGTAGTGTGATTAACATCTGAATATATTTGATTTTAATCATTATGTTGTAAAAGAACAAGTGTTACGTGGATAATCGGAGTGGCATGTTCATGTAAATTAAACTGGTGAATGAAATTACATAAAATAAATTAATACAAATTAAATTCAAGAAAATTTATTATCATGGAGATCATCTAATCCTGTGTTTTTACTCACTTCATTGGAATCACTTCACAATCAAGTTATCTACTCATCACATATAAAATTTTGCAAAAATCCTAACAATTTCACGCAGTCAACATAAACTATTGGCTAAATTCAATGACATGGTTTTTAAACATATGCAGTGACCACGTTTACCATTTAACATAACCTCACTTAAAAAACCTACAACTATGGCACATGACAATGTGAAGAAAATAATTAACATAATTCAAAACCTTCATCTTAACCTACATCAGACATCCTTCCATCGTCAAAAATAAACTTCAAAAAAAGAATATGGGGGAGTTTACATCAATTATTAACTCCACCGATATGCTGAAGTTCCTCATATTGCAGCAAAAACGTGGGGCTATTAAAATAAACTCCTACAATTGAACTACCTCACTATCAGCAGCGTTCCCACACTGGTTTTGGCTGTTATGGGCTGATAAAGAAATGACTAATGTTTAGCTAAATATTAATTTGACATAAAATGATTTATGTTAATAACAAAATAATATTTTACAAACATTTGTAAACAGGAACTAGACTAATGTTGATCATTCTTTCTTTATTCAATAATAATATGAATTGCTATCTAATTTAAAAGATAACCTCTCTTGTACTCTAAACTGTGCATAAAATATTGCAAACCACACGACTCGGGTGTTCACAAGGTCAGTAATCGCCGGCCGATGGCGGGTCCTCCCCTCCCCCACTGATCATCTCCGGGGTGCCTATCGCGCATCCAGTGTCCAGCGTTCATGTGATGTGTCTGTATGCCTATCTTGTATTGTCTTTGTGCGTTACATTAGTCATTATGCTTTATTTTGTTGACAACTATTCAACTGATTATATTATGAAATCATCCAAGATAAAAAAAAGACACTTCTGCCATTCTTCACTATACAAAATGAAGATATAAGTGATAAAAGTGAAGATTTTGGCTCAGGAAGGACATCTACTCCTGTGCCTGGTCGTATTTTGGGCACAAGGTGGGTATCCAGTTCCCTCAAAACAGTAACGGCCGTTTGGTATGGCTTTAGAATTATTTAGAAAACAGCATTCCAAAAGCTCTAAACTCCCTAATCAATTGCTTCAAGTTCATTCCTTGCAGTTCATCAGAGTGTGAGCAAGGTTTTAGTCACATTAACGTAACCATATCACCATCTAGATCATCAGACATGTATCAGCGCTGAAGTTTATCAAGCTGAATGGACCAAACATCTGGACATGGAAACCGGAGGACTATGTCAAGACATGGTTATGACATCACCACTCAGCCGAAGACACTGGAATTCGATGTGCTCAACCAGACAGAAAAGAAGTGGGAGGATATTTTTGTTTTATTTCACTTCTTGTGGTTTTTAAAATTTATGTTTAATTTAAACCTTCCTAACAATTCTTAATAACGTTTAGTAATGTATTGTGAAATATATAAAAATAAGATTAACATTTATTTTATTTTTTCTACAATTTTTTATATAAGTTAACTTAAACTTCCTGTAGACTCAGTGATATTCCATGATCTTAGATACATTGAATTTTATGCAAATGAACCTAGTGTTGCCACACTGAAAAATTTTCCAATACACCACTGCTCACTATATAGTAAGTATAGTAGTACAGATCAGTTGGGGTCTTGCTACGAGAGTGACTGTAATATCTAATATTGTTCTACACCACTTAGAAAATCAGAAAACATTTTATAAATACAATTTATTCAATACTATGTGTTGCAATGAAAAGGACAACACTACCATTCAGTAAAACATTTATTAATCATTAATTTATACAATTCACTACTATACAGACTATATACAATGGAATGTTTATAAACAACGGTTTTTATGAAGTATACAACATTTATCTACAACGAAGCAAATGTAATGTACTGTAAATCTCTGGCAAACAATTTAGGAACTTGTAGTATTATGTTTTAAAGCTAAAACTGAAGAACTGTAATTAGAAAAACTTAATTTTAAATTTAAACAGAAGATAGATTACAACTAAGGCTATAACACAATTTCTGTTTTACCCTAGTAAAATAAATACTTAGCTTTTTGGCTAACATTTCATTTTTGTAACTATTAATATATTTTTATTTGTTAATTTCAGACACAGCTTTACTTAAAATTTGATAAATATATTTCAGAAAGTGGAATAATTTACCAAGTAATTTTGTTACTTCCTAAGTTAAGAATAAATAGAACTAACAACCAAAGCAATAATGTCAAAATAACATTTGGGAAATTTATAAGTCTCCTCCAATTCACAAATACTCAACCAGAACTACAAGTCATTGTTTTTAACCAAAACATTTTCGTTGCGCATTCAAAAATAACGTTATTTAAGTTTTTTTTTTTTTTTTTTTAATTTAAACACTGGCTGATTGTTTAAATAAAATCAATTTTCAACTGTATTAAAAAAAACTGTAATTCCGTTTCAAACTACTAGTCTGTTCAACACATTCTTTGATGTCGCAATACAGTGATTAATAACTTTACTGGACTCAAATAAGACTTTGCAAAAGTGAATTGTTATTCAGATATCCACTAATTTGTATTATGACAAGTTAAGAAACTCATAGTTTTTTGTTAAATAATTGATAACAATCATCTGTAATACACTAGACCATATAAATCATCTAATTAAAACTGTTATTTTCTTTTTGTTATGCTACTTTTCACAGGCTACAGGCCTGTATCATACAAAACAAAGTTGGAAGAATCAACAGACTACTGATGAATTGTGCTCCAGTCAAGATAGGACTAGATCCATGTTATCATACACTTTCATGGCACTGACCGTGTGATCACAGGTCATGTATATTCACAAAAATGACAAAACTCAAAATATAACATTGGCTATTTTGAAATTAATACATCAAAATTAAAATATACGATTCACTTAAATGTCACAAATTGTATATTTACATTTCTACATCATGTATTCTTGTTACTGAGATTCTTGCACAATAATTTAAAATTCACATTCTAAAAATCAACAAACATAAAAGTATTGCACAAACTTGTTTAATTATTAAAATATATATACTTTTCTGAAGTGTGCAATAGGAAGATATTAATAAACTAAAAATGAGGCCCTGCATTTTAAAGATAATTATTACAATAATTATTTCATAATAAACTTTGACCTTTAATTCAAAATATAAATATATTTGCCTGACTGTGATTGCAGGGTGGTATGGAAGATAAGATATAACAGTCATGTAAGTGTGTGTGTGTGTGTATATATAATACAGTGGGAAGAAATTATGTGGCATAGTGTAACACGGATCAAACAACCATAGGATAAAAATGCAATCTTTGGGGAGCGTCCTCAAACAACAACCTTCAACGTGTTATGGTCCTTCAGAAGCGGGTGATAAGAGTAACGGCTGGCCTTGCGCCCCGGGACAGCTGTAGAGAAGCCTACAAAGACTTAAAGATACTCACTGTGACAGCTCTCTACATTCTTGAGATCATCCTACATGCTCATAGTCTCAACTTGACTCGAAACAACCGCCATGGAAGGGAAACCAGGCATGGGCATAACTTCAATTTACCAGCTCACAGAACTGCACTATTTACCAAAAAACCATCTTATGCTGGAGCTAAGCTATTCAATGCTCTCCCAACCCAGCTCAAGCAACTGGAGGAAAGCAACTTGAAAAGAGGACTGCGCTGCTGGCTTATGGAGGAGTCAATTTACACCATTGGTGATTTTCTGGAGAGGGAAATTGAACACAACACCATAATTTATTACTTTTTTCTTTTATGTTGTGTGACGACTGTTCTAAAATTGATGTTTGTGAATCAAGTTTTCTGTATTCGGTAATCCGATGCACAACACAATCAAATCTTAAATAACATAATAAATTACAGATCACAGCACCAAAAACTGTTACACAAACAAACAAGCACAGTAATGCACATGTGCTGTTACATGTTAAGTGAGTGTTTTATAAAATTCAAGTTTATCTAAGACATTCTGTTTCAAACCAAAATTCCACAAAACAAGTTAATTATCAATATTTATTTTAAAATTAAAATTATTGTAAACTGTGTTCTTTTTTAATACATTAAACCTATTACTCTAAAACTAACTCATATTTTTGACACATGAGGGACACAACCTGTGCTTGGGCTCTCAGAGTTAAATTATTTTAATAGGAATTCAATACTTACTACAGTTTATGAATGTATAAAATCCTTTTTTTTCTCTAATAGCAAACTTACCCATAAATCAGAAGAAGAAACCAAAATGATTAACTCCTGTAACTATAAGAGCTATTCAGAAAGTATGATCCAACTTTGCCCGACACATGGGAATAAAAGGCAGAATGCTGCCACTATCTATCTGGAATTAAAAGAGCCAGTACTAAAATTATCAGTGTCTTACTTGTTAACCCTTTTTGATAATTAACTTAAGGCCACTCCACCACAAAGTGGCATAATACATTAAATAACACAATAAAATAAAATAATATTCTTTGGAAAACCTGCAGTAGACAATTTAATATCAAAACTTTAAAAATTATTTTCACTTTTTCAAAATATGAACTGCTTCAGAGACAACTAAAAATCAAATAGTAATCCCCCTTGAGTGATCCATGGGATAAAAAAGCATAAAGCGGTAAACCCGCTGACAAAGATTTTAACTTGTCCCAATAAAAAATAGTGAATAATTTAAAATGTAACATTTTGTATATTGTATACATGAAAAATACGTTAAGTCCATTTTTGAACAAATAGAACATTATTTATAACTAGAAATTTACATAACAATCACTTAAAAAATATTTAATTTCAATTTCAATTGTTTCAATCAGGTTTCTTAGTTACCACTCAAAAATATAAAAGTTCTAAACTTTAAACAGAGACATCTTGTGTGGAGACAAAAGATTTTTTTAAGCAGTTTTGAATTTGTAATTTATTATGTTACGTTTTTAATGGCCACAAGATAGAGATTAAAATTTTGGGTTGATGTCCACTCTCCTTTTCACCCAATTTTTCTAAAACTACTAAGTAGAAAATGCCTATTATTTAAGAAGCTTATAATTCCATAAAAAGTATTTTATTTTATTTTCACTATTAAAAGAGATAAGAGGGAAGGATGGCTCTACCTTCAATGCTCTATGTTCTATGAACTGTTTTGATCTCATTCATTATCAAAACATAACTATGTAGGTATTTAATACTAAAAATGAATGGATGATGAGTGTGACTAGTGAGGAAGTTGTAATCTTGTAACCAAGTTAAGCTCTAAATTTTACATAGAGTTGTGTAGGGTTTACAATTATATTGGTTTGCTAAAATCTTTAACACCCTTCCCAAGACCTGGACACCTTTACAAGGATCCCTGTCATCAAAAGGGTTAGTGTTGACTTTGAGTAATCCAATCATTCAAAGTCACTGGATTACATGTCTCCGCTACCCATCTCAGCATTTAAAAAGCAGTCTTAATTACAGACAAATGGTTATTGGTATAACTATATAAGCATGTAAAACACTGGCCAATATAATGGCCACTAAAAAAACTCTGTAAAAAATTCTCTAGTGCATTTTCCAACGAGTGCAACAGTGATGGTTTCTCATCACCGGCTGTATTTGTAGTAAATGCCACAAGTTGCGGTGGCCAAGCAAATTAGCACGTACATGCAAGAAATTCTGTGACGATACATCGCTACCTGCTATTTTATTGTTTATATCTCTTGTGTCTTTCATTGTGTATAACTAATAATTTTCCTTTGTCATGTTTTGAAAATGCATGTGTGCATTTGGAAAATAAAAGAGAACAAAAATAACCAATCAGTGCTGGTGTAGGCCAAACAGTCTTGTATTGAAGATCAGACATCTGCAATGAAGGAACTTTGGTACGAAACCACAGGTTTGCCAGTATGCTAGGTTGGTTCGGTACAACAGAAAATAAACAAAAAAAACTTTTAACTGGATTCAACTTTTAACTTTGTTTATTTTTTTGGGTAAAAAGTAAGCCTAAGAATGCCATGTTATTTTGAAGAAATTTACGCAGTTGCAGCAGATAGACGCAGCAGACTCGTGATGATGCACTTCAATATAAATAGAAAATATGAAATGTAACCAAAATATTATTTGTTTAAACTACTGCAATTTGTTAATTAGTTTATATATCTCATTTTTTTCATTCAGAAAGTATAACGATAACATATATTTAAAATCGGTAGTTTGCCTGCTAAGGCATAGCTGTTGACCGTGAATAAACTTATTTGGAATTCAGATTTAGCTTTGACACATTACTAGTTATAATATTATAAAATCGTGACTTCCCAAGAAAATTTTAAGTACTTCTATTATCATAGACAAATTCAAAATTTTCAAATCCGATTTTAAATCTTAAAATCTTGATTCCAGATTCTAGAATTTCTAATCCTAATAGCCTTGTTTTAATCTAAATATGGTTTAAACAAAATCAACACCAATCCAATTTCGGTCATTCTTAAACCTTTGAGACCTGACTGATGATATAAAGAGTAATCCATGAATACTACTCTATCGCAAAAGAATTTGCAGAGGTTCAGAGAATTAGTTATATTTTAAAAACAAAGACATATCCCCTACCTTCTACTTTAATTTGAAAGATTATAATACGAACTTCCAGAATGTAGGCTTTAAATCCACACAAAAATATGGGCATACACTTGTACCACTTATTAAACCTATTATGAATTTAAAATGTATGAAAAATTTCCCTAGTCATGATGAAAAAAAATATATTTTATAGAGAAAATTTACAACTACAAAAATTGTGAAGGGAACACAGATTAGCTGTAAATATCAGCACATACATAAATATTGAACAAAGGTTTGAAAATTTAAATTAGAGTAAAAAACACAATTACCGCTTACAATTAAGCATAATCCACGCTTTTTAAAGTCCCTCGAAAGTATCATGGCTATAAATATAACCCACTGCCAAGTTATATACGTAGAATACATCAGAAAGTTATCTGCTACGTAAGTTATCGAAGTGAGGTTAATTCGTTATCTACAGGTTGACACAAGTAACGAACAATATCTTCCACAGTTTCCCCAGGAATACATAATCAATTACTGGCTCTTAAATATTTTTTTTGCCTTGAGGTATAAAATAGCAGAATCAGGCCATCATGAAAACACAACTAGAAAATAAATACATACAGTGACTATGACACAACATGATGTATGACTGACTCCTCATGTAACATTTGGTTTGACGATTTTGGTTTGAATAGTTCTAACTTCTGACCGATCGTCAAGCCATTGAGATGATTAGTTGATCAGATAAATGGTGAGATTTCCACCAGTTGTTCAACCAATGCCATTCTGACGATGAAGACTAACATGTGTGGGGAATTCACCCAACCGATCGTATACAGACTGGCAACAAGATTAGTTCAGCTTTGGATGTGACCGTGATGTGACAAAAAGGAACCTCACTTTTAACCTAAGTGATCTGATTACCAACCAGACTGTGGTGAGGAGCATTTGTTCACAAACCAAACTGAGATGATCGGTCGGCCGACTTTAATTGTCAAATGGATTGTTGTGTGTATGGGAGCTTACGTGACATAGGGTAGAACTAACTAAGATAAACTCCTCTACACTAGTGGAAGCAATTTTGGATTAACTGGTGTCAAGTGGAGCTTGAGACACATGGTCGATCGCACACATACTATCTACAGACAATGTAAACAATTTGGCAATATCACCGAGACGTGGTCGATCTTCATTCACAGTTACATGGTTCGAGTCACGTGAAATACAATGTTTGGGATTAATCAACTCCTAATTCAAAGAGCTGTAAAATTATTTCTTGATTTCATAATTTCTTACACACATAAACATTGTTCAGAGTCCTGAGATTTTTTCCTGTCTACAGGAAGATTCCCGGCTTATTCCGGGTGGGTGGCCACCCTGAATTCATATAAAAGTGAATGTTTAGAAACATAATTGCGAGTTGTAAATATAGGTTATTTAAAATAAACAATCTCTAGATGTACTGGCTATTTTACAACCAAATAAAACTTTTCCAAAAAAATCCTAAAACAATTTTTAAAAACAATAACAGTTTAATTATTATTAGAAACATATAAAGAAACAATATTGAACATTTCACATACAAAAATTGTTTGCATTAGTAGCTAGCTACCTTTAAACATTCACAAACAAAATTTTGGTTCCCTAACAGTAACAACATTCAACTTTGAGCTTTTCTAGAATAGAGCATCACATAATTGCAACCACAATATTCATTATATATTAAAATTATTTCAAAATTAATTATAATACTAATACATTATTATTAAATATGTCATACCTGTAATAAAACAATGGATTTGTTTTCAATTTTGCATAAATAAAACTATCACCCAAACCTAAACAGTGTACATGTAATTGACAACATTGATTTTTAACATTATTTGAATGTTTGATCTGTCCAAAAAGACATTAAAAATATTTAAAATCTTAATTAAAGAATGTTTGAAGCTTTTCTTACACTTATTCAAAACTAAAACTACCGGCCAAAGAGGTAATGCAACCAGACAGAACTGTCTGAATTACGTAATTTAATCTACACTCAAACACTTAAATGTAACAAGACAGTTGGCATAGACGGTCTTTTCCATCACATATTTACAAATTCAGTCGATCCAGCGCATGCACAATCAGGTTAGACGACATTGGTAGGGCGGGGAGAAGTGGGGGATGCAGAGGGGGCCGTGTTAGCTGACGATGTAAACATTGATGCGACCTGCAACACCCAGTACATTTATGACTCACACAGATCCTGGTGAATATGCATACAATAATTACTGACATACCAATTTATAAAATATCAATTGGATTATCGTCCTATCCCTAGTCTGATTGTACTAACAAAACTAAATAATACCTTTTAATACCTTAATACTGTGTTAAACCAGCACATGGGGACTCGGCTAAGCCAAATTATCAAAGTTTTAAACAAAATCATTGTTTAAACAAAGAAAAATATGAAACAGTCATATTTTGTTTGAAAACTGATATAGAGAATGATTTATTCATACAGTACAGTATTGACTATGAGTATAATATATACATTAAAATCATAATAGAATCACACAGAAAGATTTGACTCTGTTTAACTTCAATCAATGTCTATAGGTTGTGGTATATTTTCAGATGACGAGATAGTTTGCTCTATGTTTTTGTGATCCACTCAAGTGTCATACAAGACCCACTGTTTTCTGAAAATTTCAAAAATATGTCTAGGGCAGTTGTGTCATTATTATAGTTTTGTAATTTTATCTCTAATAGCTCCTGAGGGTTTAAGACATTTTGTTTAATCAAATCTAAATGGCCAAATCCTTGTTATCCTCCATCCATTGATTGACATATCTTCACAAAGATGACATTATCCCCTGATGGCGAGGATCACTATTAATTAAATTGAGGTTCGTTTTCACCTTCTTCACACCGGTTTTCAGCAAAAAGCTATCAATTTTGTAACATTTTAATGCAGATAAGTATAAAAAACAAAAGATCAGATTCTTATGGTGAGCTCTAAAGTTTTCAAGTTTGGGAACTGCTTTAGTGTTGAGAAAGGTAAAGGTTTTGAAAGTTTTTTTTTTTACTGCAAGAACAAAATGGTTAAAAATATGCTTTGAATAACTCTTACATCATCCAGGCATTAGCAAATTGAGATAATTTACAAAGTCTCAAAACATTTTCACACACTACAGAGCTCATCTATCTTTATTTTTCTTAAATCCTTTTGTATTAGACTCATTAAACTTCCACTGATGTTGAGTTAACAGAACAGTCTCCGGTATTGAAAGTTTGGGATGAAGATAAGTTATGATCATTGTTGAAGGTTTTTGCGGCAGGCTTTATTTTATTATTTTAACACATGTCTAGTTTTTGTATGATATGACGTATTTTAAATTTATGAAGCCATTCTTTTTGAAAACAATACCATTTAATCCTTAGGTAAAATCAATTCTATATCCATTCATTTATATCCAATCTAATATATTTTACATGACATACAAATATATAAAATAATTGGATAAATTTCCATTGAGACTAGAGAATTGAGTCCCTCAGCTAGTCCACCATATTACAGCGCACATAACAAAAAGAACATATGTATGCTAAAAATATAGATATAATGAGATATATATATGTGTGTGTTGTTTTAAATAGTTAAACATAAGGAGATTGAATAAGAGCCCTTGTAGTCTCCCAGCTGAGGCGGAAAAACCACTCGGCCACCGTTCACTTGTACACAATGACTCTGTCACTCTCAGTCACTAAATAGTGATGTGAGAGAGTTTTATTTTTTCAATAATCAAGGTCCAATTGTTAGTCTTCCTTCTGCTTTCCTAACACTAAACCACTTACACCTGAGGAAGAGATTGGATTGTAGATAGTTTTACTGATTTTTTTGTATCACTGAACAGTGGCAAATATTTTGTCACTGCCACCAAATGGTTCAGATCATTCCTGACTGTATAGCCAACACACTGAGCAAAACCCTCAGTGAATAATATCCATTTATACCCAGTAGTGAATTCAGTGAGGAAGCAACTGAATTTGGCAACTGACTTTGGCAACTGATAGCAACATGGCACCAAATGGTTGAGATCTGCCGACTGATCATGACTTTATTGCCAATAAGAAAGAGTAGTGTTGAATTCTTGTCTATCTGTTTTAGCTTAATGTCATATATTTATTGCTAAAGGAGTCTCTTTTGTCATTATCACTAATGCGAGTTGTCACTTGAGAAATAACACTGCTATGAACCTAATGTACATGCTAGAACTGTTTTTATGTATAGCTTTTTCTGTTTTCATATTTATCTTACGTTGGTATGCTCATTCCCATATATTTAATTGTGCTTCCTTAACGTTATCAGGTTTTCTTTGACAACTAAAGTAGACGATAAATTCCAATCCTTGAAACATGGTGTTCTATTCTTGTAATATATATCAAAGACAAATAATATACTCTCAAATTATCCATTGACCACTCTAGCTATATTCTAAAATGTAACTTCCCTGCTCATTAAATGAGACAGTTTACACTACAAGGCCACAGCAACGCGCCATGCCTACTATGCAAAACAATGATAGCTGTCACTCAATGTGCAATCTTTTTGAAATGTGTGCTTTCAGGTTGCATGCTACCACAACTACAAGTACCTAGCCCAGTTCTCTGTTGTATACCTGAGTTTATGTTTTGTGTTAAACTGTCTTTAACATATAATAAGAACCGAATCTTTCATAATACGCTTAAGGTCACACTTGAAGTGATTGTATGCACCCACTTGTTTCTTGGTGTTATAGAAAACAGGAAGACTATAGTATAGGACACATAATTAAAAGCCAATCAATTTAGATTTACCTATTTATCAATAATTTAATGAGATTGTAATTAATAATTCTCATAACAGGTTTATCACAAGTCACTCTATGGTTTAAACAATAATCAGGCCTGATTACATCAAACAACAGTTTATTTGCCATAAACCAAGCTCACAATATATGTCGTACTGTAGCTCATCATTGCTACTGTTGCAGTCAAACCATCTTTTCGAATACTGACTGTAAAAACATGGCCGCTACAAAATTACGGGTGGCATGGCCCGTCAGCATTTTGTCAGCATCTTGTACATGGTCTGACATCAGTGATTATTGTAGCAGTGATGAGTTTTAATCAACTGCTATTGAAAACAGTGAGTGTTTTTACCCTGGAAGTGTCTATCAGAAATTCAATAAAGATACATAGCTTTAAAGTAAAAATAAATAAATAAAGCATAATATTTACAGCATATATTCCATTCAGTATTTGACATGTGAAAAAATATGTTATATAAAAGTATCCACATTATTATAAAATACAGGGTGAGGCAGACCACCCGTACAGTACGTATAGCGGCCAGACCAAATGAGGTAGATTATTCGTAACAACTTAAACCCCCCTATTTCCACCCCAAGGAATTTGGAGAAATTATTTTGAAATCTATAAAACTCCACAAAAGGGTAGTTTTTGGGGGGTAGGGGTGGTTTTTGGAAAATTTTCAAATGTAAAGGTATGTTGAGTTTATACCTTATTTTAAAGGTATTTCTTCACTGATTATTTTGATGCAAAAAGTTTGAACCTATCTTGCTGCTTATGTACAGGGTACACCAAAACGTTAAAAAATCTGGGGTTTGTGGTTAAATTTATTGCAACTACCTGCACAAATTTAGAGAGACGATATTTTTCTTCAAAACTAATGATGAGACTGCTTATCGAAAAATATCATCAAATGCCACCCTACCCCAAAATTTACACATTTTAAAAATACATAGAATTTTGAAATACTTAACAGCCCCAATCTAAAAAAACTCAAATAGCAACCTAGGTTGAGTTGTACATCATTAGAAGGGTCTTTAAAAAATAAACATTTTCTACATCTAAAGTTTGTCTCTATCTCCAATGGTTTCAAAACTGTAGTACAAAAATAGATTTTCTTATAATTTTACTCAATGTATTTATTATAAAAGTCAGTGCAATGTGCAAGTAAAAAAAGTTCCGACAGTAAACTGGTCTCTTATGTTTATGATTGAAAAAAAAAATACTGTAGCCGATTTTTAAAAGTCTTTTAAAATTTAAAAAGGTATTGGAACACTGTAAACTACAATGTCTTACAATAAGTGCTGAGTTCTCTCATGAAACAGGAAAATTACCCAGTTATTAAATTAGAACATTTTGAATTATAAAAAGTTTTACACTTAAATTACACAAAATGTAAAATGTGTATTATTTAAACTAATATCTACCTCATACCACGTGGTCACAAGAACAACTGAATAGGGAGACGATAATAACAGAGATTAGATAAGAGACCAAGGAATTGGTTCCAAAATTCTTCCAGGGGCAACTCGTGTATTTGGGATTATTAAAACATGAACACCACGGTTAGATTGCTTTTGAAACATGTTACACTGATAGAAATACTGATGTGTTTTTTATTATATTATTTAAAAACAAATTAAACTTAAAAATCCAACTTTTTTCCATTTTTTTTCATTGGGTTTTGATATTAATTCAAACTAACTTAGTAAAATTATTAAAAGATCTATTTTTGTACTACATTTTTGAAACCATTGGAGATAGAGACAAACTTTAAATGTAGAAAATGTTTATTTTTTAAATACCTTTCTAATGATGTACCACACAACCTAGGTTGCTATTTGGGTTTTTTTAGATTGGGGCTGTTAAGTATTTCAAAATTCTATGTATTTTTAAAATGTGTAAATTTTGGGGTAGGGTGGCATTTGATGATATTTTTCGATAAGCAGTCTCATCATTAGTTTTGAAGAAAAATATCGTCTCTCTAAATTTGTGCAGGTAGTTGCAATAAATTTACCCACAAACCCCTGATTTTTTAACGTTTTGGTGTACCCTGTACATAAGCGGCAAGATAGGTACAAACTTTTTTCATCAAAATAATCAGTGAAGAAATACCTTTAAAATAAGGTATATCTCAACATACCTTTACATTTGAAAATTTTCCAAAAACCACCCCTACCCCCCAAAAACTACCCTTTTGTGGAGTTTTATAGATTTCAAAATAATTTCTCCAAATTCCTTGGGGTGGAAATAGGGGGGTTTAAGTTGTTACGAATAATCTACCTTGTTTGGTCTGGCCACTATACGTACTGTACGGGTGGTCTGCCTCACCCTGTATAATGATTTAATAGTCTGAAATAGCCAAATTGTAAGAAATTTAGTTGTGGACACAAAAATATATGGCGTTATGAAGTTCAGAAACAAAAATGAAAATAACTTTTATGTTTACAAAAAAAAGAGCACAGTGGCAAATATTCACCCATTTCCAGTGGCACACAATGAAATAACCATAATAAAATTGATTCTCAAGCGAATATGTTTTTCTACCTTTTAATAATATTACCTGATACAGAACAGTGTATGTCACTTTTTATTTAAAAATTAATAGAAAAAAAGAAAATAGGACAAATTATTTTTACTTCAGACTCAACCAGGTCAGTCATGTCAGATTCCATTAGAATGTCACGAATACAGAATACAGAATACCACTTCATCTACAAGGATCATACGTTCTGAGGTATTATATAATCAACTTTAAAATAAAACTTTGCTCAATTTGAATAAAAAGACTTCCGAACAAAGAACAACATTATTTGTTTACAAACAGCAATATCTGCTATACAGAGGTTAATAACAAAATGACATATTGGAAAATCACACAGATTGTCAACTAAAAACAGGATAAAACAAAATCAAAGACTATTAACATTAACAAGAACTCATAGGTTTTTGATTGATGTTTAATTTAAAGGTCTTCGGCCGGCAATAATGCTTTTAGCAGCAAAATATATACTTTGGAAGTTACACAATCAACACCAAATGACTCCCAGGGTTAAGCCAATTATATGTTCTTTCAGTTAGTTATCTCCTATTATTATAACGAGTTAAAGTTTTCTCAATTAATTACTGAAATCTTGAAGACTTGTGAAAAGTTTAAGTTTAAATTGTCTAAAGTGTCTAATACATGTGTTATAATATTATGAACAAATTGTGAGCACTAATTATTCCAAATAGTAATTTTCAAGTTGGGTTAAATAGGTAAGTTAACTATATATACTAAGTTCAATAAATCTCCTTTGCTTAGAAAAAAATCTCTGAAGTACAATTTTGTGGAGCAGTAGATTGGTTTATCACTAGACTGCATCTTGGTTGTCAGGTATACATACAAGTAGGCTCTTTATTGGTAAAAAAGCTTGTCTTTGAGGCATGACTTCAATATATAGAATAGTTTTTCTGTTTCATTGCTTTCAAGCTCTGCCATTACTATAGGATATTACAATTAAGCAAATGACTATTGGAAAATACACTATATGCTAACTAACCTACCTTTATATACAGAGTATATTATTAACTTGGATAGCAAATATGGTTACATTATAATTTGAATATTAGGGTGATGAACCCAATTAAATTTTTATTACAAAAGTATTCCAAGTAATTTATATTAACTAAGGAATAAATTATGAACACAGTTTTGTTAATAGTGGTTAAAAGACTATCACCAAACCACTTAGGAGCTACTTCTACTCCTAAAGTTTATTGCTTGTGTCAGGCAACTATACTGTGCATAAAAGTGCTAATACAATTTATAGTCACTGAAAAAATAGATACTTACACTATGGATGACTTGCTTCCTGAAGAACTCATTTGCTGTAGTCGTAAACTTCTGATCGTTGTGACCCATTCGACACTTGATGTAGCCATAGAGGTTCGCTCCATTGAGCGTCAGAGCTATGCCCACCAATAGCTGTAGCGTACAATTGTGAATTTAGTTGTAGAAGTGGTTAATCTATTAGTAACTACCCAGTTTTGAAAGTCTCAAAAACAATTAATAATTAGTAGCAAAAATAATTAAATATTCAAATACAGAGTGAGGCAGACCACCTGTCTGCAATGTATAGCAGCTGAACCGAGAAACCTATTTTCTTTGTTTTAACCAAAACTAAAAACTAAGTATAATATTTCGTTCCCAAACAATTTGGGAAAATAATTTTTAACACCCAAAAATACTCCCAATTGGCACTTTTAGGGAGGTAAGGGTAATTAAAAATAAAATTTCAAATGGTTAGTCTAAAATGTCAAAGTTGTAAGGTTTCACTGATTTTTTTTACTGTTACCTTGTTAAATATTTTAGAAAATCCAAATTTGTAATCAAAGTTACCACAGAAGTACTCTTTTAAAAAATATGTTACAGTTCTCACTTTACAGCACATTTCCAATTTTTTTAAATAGTTCAAATTTAGGATATTTCAAACTTGTAAAACCTAAAAAATTCAAATAGCAAGGTATGATAATTTTTTGTACTTTAAGTGTGGCTCTATATTGGATGGTTGAAAAATGGTGCTAAAAATACCAATTTTCAAGACATTTTGTTGTATTTAGTACGCCATAGTGTTGAACATTCCTGAACAAACTATCCAAGAAATGTGGTTTATGCACGATGGGGCACCAGCATCTAACGGAAGAAAAGGTTCATAAAGAACCTACTGCAAATACAGGAATTCAAATCTCTGAACTCTGAAATAATATTTTTGGCACCATTTTTTAAACATCCGATAAAATTAAACTTTAAATACAAAATAATACTTCAGTTTTCAAAAGAGCTATTCATAGGTGTAATGAGTGATAAACTCATTTTTAACTCTTTTTTAGGTTTTATGAGTTAGAAACATCTTAAATTTGAACTATTTCAAAAAATTGGAAATGTACTGAAAAGTGACAACTGTAACATATTTTTAGAAAGAGACTACTTTGGCAACCTTTGATAAAAATCTGGATTTGCTAAATTTTTAACGAGGTAACAGTAAAAAATAAAAACTGTAAAACTGCAACTCTGACATTTGGACCACCCTGTCAATACAAGAAAAAAAATTGAAACATTTTTTCCAAATGATCAGTGATTATGTACCTTTAATACGAAGTACAGCTCGACCTATCTGTATATTTTAAAATCTCTCAAAAATAACCCCTACTCCCGTAAAAATGCCATTTTAGGGTATTCAAAATTATTTTCCTGAATTCTTTGGGGGTTTTCGTTAAAAGAAGAAGGTAGGTTTCTCGGTTTAGTGGCTATACATCGTGGATGGGTGGTCTGCCTTACCCTGTATATAAATATCGATCATCATGATCTGTGAATTTAATATATTTTAGGAAATAGTACTTAATATAACATTTTTTATACAATACTAAGTTTTTTTAAACTAAAAAAGAGCAAAAATATACTAGTTTTACTTACATCTGAGAAATGGGTATTTGTATAGAAATAAAAGTGCTAAAAATATCTGGGGCTATGCTCTAAAGTCTAAGACATCCACTATCCAAAAAACTATAATTTGTAATCAATACAAACCTGTAGAAATATTACCTGATTCAAGCAACGACTATTTAATACATTGTACAATATTATATTTACTGCAGCATACATGACACTTTTAATAACATTTAGATCACATTAATTTTGCTGTATTATAGGAAATAAAAAAGTTATAACACAACAAATCAACACCATATGATAGGATAAAAAATAAATATATTTTTTAAACTTCTGTCTTTTTTGATCCTCCAGGTGTAAAAGTAAAATTCTTCTGGCAGAGAAAAAAATTTAAATACGACATCTAGTTTCTTCAAGATCAAAATGATATTATCAGATTTTGGTTAATTCTGAGTATGGATCTTTCTGAAAGGAGTCTCAACACAATTATACTGATACCTTGTTATAATGTCTCCAACAAATAAAATCTTCCCGCTCATAAATGTCTATATTATGTTTATTGCCTTTTTACTGAAAAAATCCCATATTTAAGATTTTTCATTTGCAACATTTTTCTGCTTGTACAGTGCACATTTGCACCAATGGGAAATCCTCTTTCATGTTTCACTGCATATATTTTTATAAGTTATTTTGATACGACTAAAACTACAATGAAATATTTCCAAAGAAAGTGAATACAATGCGTTGATGATGTCTTTGCAATATTTAATAAAAATAAAAACCTAAAAGACTTTCTTTGGACTCCCAAATTCATTTTACCTACCATTAAACTTACATACGAAGTTGACAAAACAATAGTATACCATTTTTAAATGTTTTACTCATTAGAAACAAAACAAAATTGGAATTTGATAATAACAGAAAACTGACGATGGATATAAATAGATTTATTATCAATGGATCTAGCCACCCACCTCAAAAAAAGAAAGCTAGTTCTAATTCAATAATTTACAGACTTTTAATTTCTTATGGTTACACCACACAACTTATTGATAACATACTTCACAAATCAATCAAAAGAAAAGCAAGAAAATTTAGAACAACATTAGTACCCCTTCAAGACAACAAACCGGAATTCATTTGTACAACATACAGCAATATTTCAAATCAATTACAGAAGATTTTTAAAAAGCTTTACAAAAAAATCTATCACATACAAAACAAACAATAAATTATCAAAATATTAGGAAATCCCAAAGACAAAAACTCATTAGAAAATAAATTAGGAATTAATGAAATTTAATGTAACAGCTGTGAGAAATTGTACATTGGCCAAACATAAAGAAACAAGACACAATTCAAAGAATACTTTTCACATATAAATTATTGACAAACTGAAAAATATGCTATTGTAAAACACTATATTGAATCTGGACACATCATCTCTAATAACAATTTAAAATTATTAAAAGAAGTTACAAACACAATACACTTGAATGCTTGGGCAATATTTTACATACAGAAAAATCAAGAAAAACTTGTAAATAATGAAGATGGGCCTATTGAAAATTCAATTCTACTCTCATCACAATTCATAAGACAATTAAAATGTAATAACACTTAAATATTTTATACTGGCTAACCATTTTTCCAAATCCTTTACCATATATTACTTTTGTATTTATTGTTTAGAAAAATTTAAATATTTATTCATTTGTGAAGCTGCCTGATGATGAATTCCTCGATTCTGAAAGGCATCGCAAAATTAAATTAAATTTGGAAAATGTGTTGTAATTCACTAGTGGTATTAGATAAATTAATACACGTTTTAATTTTTTTTAACCGTTAACAGTTAAAAACTTTACTAAACTACTAAATTACTAAACTTTCTGAAAATCAAGAAAAACTATTTACCCTCTAAATGAATACAAGATTACTCACCAACCACTTGAAGCTGAAGCTGAACAGTGCAGCGAGGAAGAAGAGTGCCCAGACCACCGGAACAATGGTCAGAGCTAGCCAGAACACGCGTGCCTCTCGCGCGTTGATGCGGTTCTGTGAGCCCCCCTGGACAGGGGCATCTCTCATTGTGTGTACTTACTACTTAACAATTATAAGAGAGTGGACAAAATACAAACAAGGCTTGTTCAATGTAAATGTTTACAAAGTAGAAGTACACTTTTTGTATTGCAAAATTTCAAATCTATAGCTTATTTCATTCTCAAGATGTTCAGTGCACAAATAGACATACTGGACTGAATGGGGAACTTTCCATCCCCAACAGACAAATTAGAAACTGTGTCAGCCTATTGAGTGAAGGCTTCAATGAAACAGCAAAATTACATGTTAGGATATGCATCATAATATAATTCATTGTTGTATACGTAGAAATGAAGTTTCGAGCAAAATTTAAATTCTAGAGATGGAGTCTTTCTCGGGATATCTTGCCGACACATTTTTATTAATTCAGTTAGGTTTCATAGCAGTGTTCAAATAATAAAAGTTCCGGTGAGCTAGCGAGGGTATTAAAAAGCAAGAGTGCTCTGAAATAAAATCATGTCACCAACTTTAAAAATTGACTCCACTTTTTTAACTTTATGAATACAATTATCACACGTTCAAATCTTATATGATTGGACTTAGTTTGTTTACAAATTTATTTATTCCGCTATATTCTGGTTGTCATCATGGTTATGCATAAGACCAATGTAATAATATTAGCTAATGCTCAGCCAAATTCTATAGGGTAACATGCATCATAATTTAACTCAATATTGCCTATAAGTAAATGAACCTTCATGCACAATTACAGGTCTATAGGTCAGTTTGGCTCCAAGATATCTTTCGAACAGACAGAAGTGAAAATTTTCTAGCCCCTCGAGCGATAGGCTTCGCTAACGCTTAGCAGTTAAAAAATGTATATTAAATTTATACTAAAACTCTAAATTCTAATATACAGTATTTTTACATAGCCTTCTCCTTCCTATAATGTTACAATTTCTATAATACCTTCTTGATCTTATCATCATAACAATGAAGTATGCTGTATCAAATGCCTATAGGAATGTTCTTAAGGCAACAGTTTAACAAATGAAAAATTACTCAGTATCTAAATGATCAAACAAACCATCCAAAATCTCGTTAGGAAGGAACAAGCACAGCAAACAGCTTTTGATCAGACAAAGATGGGCTAAAAGATGAAACTTGAAACAATTGAATCTGAATTTATACAGAATGGGTGTCTTCAGCCTATTGTAAATACTAAGTAAAAACGAATTAACAGAAAAAAAATTTAAAAAATGTATGTACAGGTGCCAGGTTTATTTAAGAAAATTACCAGGGTAAGCAGAAAATATAACACTAGGACAGAGCAGTGTATAAAACAGAAACAGCCTTGGGCAAGATCTACTGATAATGTTAGGCTGAATTGTCATGAAAAGTGTAGGATATATAAATGGCAAAAAAATAAAAGCAGTAATTTGAAATCGGTCACCTAATACAAATCACAACTGAATCAGGTCAAGTGGTCAACACAGAGATGTTTCTCCGCTATTATAAATCTTTGTTCTTAAATTCTATTATTGCAATGCCTGTTGTCCTTTTCTCCCTACAGCTGAGATAAGTTGATGATAACTGCGTATCATCAACCTAGCGAAGCTATTGTCCGTATGCTCACAAGAATGTGTTCTTGTGATTTTGAGATTATACTTCCTGGTTAGGGTGAGATTACAGAAGAGTTAAAGAATTAAATTGAATAATATATGAATATTATTTGCCAGGCTTCCGATTCCGTTTTTAGATTGTAATAATATTGACCTTGTTAGTAAAGCTTGTTAACCCTGGCTAAAGCTTTAACTAAAATCATTATTACTCATCAAAGACCTTTAAGTTATACATCAATCAGAAGCTATGAGTTTTTTATGTTAATATTCTTTGATCCTGTTTTTAGTTGACAATCTGTATGATTTTCCTATATGTGATTTTGTTGTTAACCTCTGTGTTTTTATTCAAATTGAGCAGTTTTATCATGCACTGTTGCTTATATATAATACTTCAGAATGGGTGATCCTTGTAGATCAAGTGATATTCATGAAATTAACCCTTTGCATGCCAACGTACCGGTATTACGGCCGTCGGCTACTCAACTGAAAATCGCCAACGGCCGTAATATAGGTACGTCACGTTTTTCGCCTGTAATTTTCTTATAGTTCATCTGATTGCCGCGAAATTTTGACTAATCGATAGTCGATTAGTTGCTTTGCAACCACAAAGTAGTTAATTCCTTTATGGACTGTTTGTTTGGTCGTATTTGAGCTTCGCAGCTGTTGAATTGTTTGGTCGAGATTGAGGTTACGTTCGTGTTGCTATGCGTTGTTTACGTTTGTAATTCTCTCATTACTTTTGTTGTTAGGGCATTTTTACTATGCCCCTTTTATTAGATTCATTGGTACTTTGGGATTATACCGACCACACCCAGACATGAATCGTTATTTGACATTTAGCTTCAACTGATTAATAGATTAGCGTAGAACAATATTTCGTCGATATAAAACAAGAATTGTCTTATCGCAAACCCCTCCCCATCCTCAGACAGTTGACATTTAGCTTCTACTGATTACTAGATTAGCGTAGAACAATATTTCGTCAGTATAAAACAGGAATTGTCTTATCGCAAACCCCTCCCCATCCTCAGACAGAGGTCAAAGTCAAGCGGTGTAGTAGATAACGTGATTGCAGAGTCTCGCCGCCCGTTCGCTTTGTTGTACTTTCGTATTTTACCCCTACATTTCTCCAAACACAAAAATTCAACATAAACAAACATTACCAAACAAAAACTAAACTCTTTATTGAAAAAAAAAACACACAAAACTTGTTATTATTCTTGATCAAACTCCGCCACCCAAAATGCGAGTGCCTCCGGCCGAAGGTGCTTCCGAAGCTCGCGCTGATGTCAACGAAAGAAAAACATCCCTCGAGATAGTATCTATCAGTAAATATAATTCTAGAGGGGCTGATAAGAAATATAAATTGAATTGTAATGGAAAGGCAATTATGTACCGTGCAAAAAACTTAAATAATCATGTGATGCCGCGCGGCCTGCCGTAATTGGGATTCTCGAGAAAGATAAGATAACAGCGACCACAATACCGATCACAATACCTGGAAATGCTTGTTGATTGATGGAATGTTAGTTCTGTTACTCAAATACATCGTTTTATAACGTTCTAAGTTCATTGAAAAAAGTTTAAGCGAATCTGACCTCATTAACAATTGATAATCTTTGCAAGTTTGTAATTTTGTAATTAAAGAGTTGTTTTTTCATTCTACAATGTTTGTTTATAATATATCTATAAATTTATATTTTTGTGTTCTTCATACTGGTGTGGTTGGTATAATCCCAAAGTACTACGATTTGTATAGTGTCAAATATTGATTTGTGAATATAGTGTAACATTACATACAACGTCCATGCAAATTACAAAAACTGTGCCCGTGTCACATTTAGTGAAAAAAATCATAACTGGACTTCTATATAAGGTAGGCTTTTGAAATTTTGTAATTAGGTTAAGGGTTAGATATAGTTTACTAGGATATAACAGGAAATCAGCATACATTTTTTTTAAACCACTTATTTGTGCTAAAAAAATGTTTTTTGGAAATTTTAAATTGTTTTTCTTAATTTTTAACTTTTTTATAAGTTTAAAGTACATTTATGCAACTAAAATTTACCAACAGAACAAGGGCATTTCATAAGCAAAATAATGGTAAAAAAATCATCAATATCTGTTAAAAAATAAAAAAGTTATGATACATTTAGTGAAAGCTTGCAAAACTGCTGAAAATGCCCTTGGCGTTTCTGGGTAGTACTTTGGAAAATGGGCTGGCATGCAAAGGGTTAAAATGGTATACATGACTGACTTTCTTGAGTCTAAAGTAAAAGTGTTGTATCTTGTTTTCCATTTTGATTTTTGTTAATTTTGAAATAAAAAACTGAGTTACACACTATTCTACATCGGCCAACTTCATAAAAAGGTAGAAATAACATTAAGTTGCATGAGAGTCAATTTTATTATATCATTGTGTTGCTTAGCAACTACAAATGGGTAAAAAGTAGCCACTTTTTTCTCTTCTCTGTAAACATAAAAATTATGTCCATTTTAAATTTAAATCCAACAACATTATATATTTTTGTGCTCACAACTAAATTTTCTACATTTTGGCTATTTAAGACTGTTGAAACATTATATATTTTATTATAGTCTGACAATTTTATGTAATATTTCTTTTACATGTCATATACTACATACATGCTGTAAAAAAAATATTTTTATTTTTTATTCAAAATTATATAGCTTTATTCTCTGATTCTTAACAAGAAAAATTAAATATAAAACTTTATACATATAAGATTGTATACAAATTTATGAAGAGACCCTTTAAAACCTTAAAAATCAATGCACACTTTAGAATTTCTGACGGAGACTTGCAGGGACCCATGTATCTGTCTGGACATACATTCTTTTAATATTTGAAAGTACAAATTGTTAGGTGCACGTGAGATACTCATTGTTCATGAAGAAAATCAAGATGAAAGTTCCGATTAATAGGAACTCAGCTCTTTTCCTAATGGCTACCTCATCTCAAAAGAAATGTACATAGGCGAGAATCTTCAAGTAAGAAAAAAATTGGTCAAAATTTGAAACACTATAAAAAATATTCAGGTAATGGCGAAATGTATGACAGTGAATTTGAAGAGTATTAAAAATTTACTTGAAAAAATAGCTGTATGTTTGTCTAGCTCATGTTGCCAAAAATAGATTTAAGTTTAAGTTTTACAAAAATAAAATGTAATAGCTGTAAATTTAGTGTGAAAGACTCAAACAGCCCATTAGTATGCACAGGAAAATCAACTAAATGTTAGGTGAGCCTAAACTTTCCGTTATATAGGGATAGGCGAGCAGAGTGCTCGAATCTTTTGTGGTGTAATGAACACAGCTTCTCCTGCGTCACTCAAGTATTATAAGTAATAATGTTCTGTGAGGTGACCTTAGAAGTTATGAAACCAGCAGCAGAAGAAGCTACAGAAAAAGTAAACCATGAAAATGATGTGAGTGATGGATATAGGTGTATAACTGTTGCACTGGATGGCTCTTGACAGAAACATGGGACACATTTCTTAAAACGGAGTTAGTACAGCAACTAGTGAGACTACAGGTAAAGTAATAGATGCTCAAATATTATCCAAGCATTGCAGATGCCCAAAAAGGTTTGACAAAGAACATGAGACTAGCTGTACAGCTTACTACATGGGTTCCAGTGCAGGCATGAAGGTAGTTGGAGTGATTGATATCTTTAGGCAGTCAGAAACGTTACATAATATCCGGTACAAGAAGTATCTTGGTGATGGGAACTCTGCCTCCTTCTCTAATGTCACACTTAAAACCATATGGCCCTGACTTTGTAATTAAAAAGTATAATTCATCGGGCATGTACAAAAAAGATGTAAACTTGCCTACTGAAGCTACTGAATACAAAAAAAGCTAACAAGTACTGTCTGATGGCAAAACCATTGGTGGTCATGGAAGACTTACAGGGGCTGCAATGATACAGTTTTCAATTTACTTTGGTCTTGCCATTAGAATAAATAACACACTATCACTAGCACATCACTAGCACCCATCTTGTTATAGTTATTTGTAGATGGGATATGAGAAAACTCACCTTCCTGGATTCAAAGACCCAATGCGAGTCTCCGTTGTCATCCACATAGTTCCACCATCTTAGACCCACCATCAGCCGACCTATTAATACAATAACATAAAATCAACAAGACCCAATGGGAGTCTCCATTTCCATGTAGTTTCTCCACCTCATACCCACCATCAGCCGATCTATTAATACAATGACATAAAATCAACAAAATATTTAAAAGTCACTCTTTTATAAACTTGAACAATTTAGATAAAAACATATCCCTTATAACTTGGAAGAAATTTATATTTTTTATATGTCGCTGTCATCTCAAAATGTCAAACTGAAGAATCATTATTAATTGAGATGAAAATAATTTGCACAACACTGATGGGTCCATCACAAATGTCTCCATCACTACTTGAGAGTTGTGATGGAGGCTGGGCAGGATATTTATAAATAGGCATTTGTCTTGGAATTGGCCCAAAGCACTTTTACGTGCCCAAACAGTGGGAATTTGTAATAAAAGGAAGTTTTAACCTTTAACTACTTGTAACAGTAAGTTGAGTTCTAGGGAACATTCATAAAGCCCATTATTAATGGTGCATTTTATGGAAAAAAACTCCTATCCCCTATCTCTAAAAACTTTGATTTTTTCATTATGGTTATTTGTGAAAAAAAAACTCCATATTATAACATAGTAACTTAATATTGGCAATAATCAATAATGCCTAAATACTGATTATTTAACAATTACTATGCAAGGTTTCCAGCCTATACTTTCTTAAAATACGGTTAAGGTTAAATTAAATCAAATAATATTCATAGGACAGTATGAAGGTACTGACAACTAAAATATTAAAAGCTATTCAACAAAATCCTTTTTCAATAATATTATAATTATATTATTTATAATATAATTATATTATTATTGTGAATTCAGAAAATATATTACTGGATTGAACACAAACATCAAATTACTCACTTCCCACTTGTAGAGAGGCTTGATAAAGAAATAAGCTAGGAGAGAGATATTGGAGGCACTGAATGGCATATGTCAAAGGGTGGAGGAAGGGAGTGGCAACACTGAATGGCAGTGGCGGTATGGCACCAACAGCTTGTTAGTGAGAAGACCTAACCTCTTCTTTGTGTTACAACCTAACATTAAAAAGTGCAAAACTATCGTAAGTACAAAATGGTTAGGAAAAGGAAACTTTTTTAACTTAAAAGGGAAAGGTGTCTCTTTTAAATATTGTTTTGAGGAGTATAAACAGTCACATTCTAACAAGATGGAAAGACATGTAAAATAGTGTTTTAAGTGCCCTCAGGAATTAAAAAAGTACTGTAAAAGTGCTTGAAAAAAGTACAAGATATAGGCTATTGTCTACTTATTTAGATGCACAATATGCAGAACTGCAAGGTAACATAGCAAAGCAACTAGAGGAGGCAAAAAAATCCCCATCTGCAGGTTGATGGCTGGAGTAACCTCAAACATTAATCGATTTTAGACTTCATAATTTCAAAGCCTGAACCAATTTTTGTTGAGTTTGTGATGAAAAAGTTACAGTTATAATGCTGATTACTTAGCTCAGCTTGTGATGAAGATAATAGAGAAGTATGGAGCAGAAATGTTTCTGGTGGCGATTGGTGATAATGCAGCTAATATTAAAGCTGTAATGCGTTTGGTAAAGGACAAGTTTCTTCATATTGTACCTGTTGGAGGCTTTTTTTTTTTTTTTTTTTTCTTCCTTGGGGCGGCCTACTGCCATGCACTTAAGCCTCAAGGGCCTTTTGCGCACCCCGAAAACACCATGAGGACTACCAGTCTACAACTTCAGCAGTTCAACAAACCGCCGAAAACAACCTATCAAGTCCTCCTGGGAAAACTCGCCACCCCTGTTCAAGCTACCAAAGATGGCATACCGCTCTCTTGCTATTGCTGGGCAATCAAAGAGCAGGTGCTCAGCAGTCTCCTCCTGCTCATTACACCTTCCACAGAGCGGATCCTCCTGAAGGATACCAACTCTGTGTAGATGCTTCTTCAGGTGACCATGCCCCGTAATGAGACCAATGACCTTGGAAGACATTGATCTGTTTAATGAGAGAAGGTCCGAGGCCACCTTGGAGGAAGGTGACTGTAATACCATTCTACTCACTCTCAAACCCGGATGCAACCTCCACCTTCTCCCATGCTCCGCGCGAATCCATTTCGAGACAACCCTAGAGGATTCACACCTTGGAACACCGCAGAATGGTTGAGGGCCCGTCATAATTGTTGCTGAGCCCTGGTTGGCCAGGGCATCAGCTCTTTCGTTCCCAGAAATCCCCTTATGACCAGGAACCCAACAAACGGTTACATTGTTGATTCTGGCAAGGGAGGAAACGGTCTGATAGCAATCCCAAACCAGTTTGGATTTGATTGCGCAAGAATCCAGCGCCATCAGCGCTGCCTGACTGTCCGTGAAAATGTTAATCGTCTTGCCCCTATATCGCAGACGAAGATTCTCACGAGCACATTCCATAATGGCTGCGACCTCCGCTTGAAAGACTGTCGGATACGGACCCATAGGAACCACCAGCTCCCTACATGGTCTCACTCCCAGAATTCCAGCACCTGTGCCGCTTTTTGTTTTAGAGCCGTCTGTGTACCATTCGAGCTCCGCTGGTGGAAGAGGTTGCTTCCCCTCTGACCAATCATCCCTTGAGGGCAAAATAATCCTAAAGGGTTTGTCAAAGGAAAACTTTTGTGGCATCTGATCAGAGATCATATGCAAAACATCCTCCTGTATCAGAGTGCTAATTCTGCAGTGCCCACCGCTGCAGCCCGACCAGAATCCCGTCTGCTGCAGACAGTAGGCACTCTTCCTGGCCATAGCTCGAATGACAATGTCCAGGGGGGCGAGATTAAGACAACAGTCCAGAGCCGCGCCTGGCGCACTAGGAAAGGCCCCTGTGATAGCGAGGCAGGCCATCCTTTGGATACCTGCCAAACGTGCTACCACCGTTTTGGCTTCCATTTTTGGCCACCATACGACAGCTCCGTACATTAGTGCAGGTCTGACCACGGAAACATAAAGCCAGTACAAGAGCCTCGGCTTCAGTCCCCAGGGCCCACCTATCACACGTCTGCATTGCATTAGAGACCACTTACCCCTGGCAATGACCCTTTCTAGATGAGGTCCCCAGTTTAGAACCCTATCTAGGATCACGCCCAGGTACTTGACCTCAGGCTTCAGCTCAACGGGTGAGCCTTTAAATAGAAAAGGACCAATGCCCTCCATCTGTCGCCTCCTGATAAAGGCTGTTGGAGGCTTAGCAAACCTACTACACCAACTGTCTTCAGATATATTAAGCTGTCACACAATTAAAACTGTCATAGCAAATGCAGTTGAGGTTGTCAAAACAGTAAATCCAGTCATGTTTTATTAGCATTGCTTATGTCAGCTGAAAAAAGGCATTCAAAAATAGGATTTCACTGAGGTTGCCAGAAACGACTAGGTGGGGCATCCATCTTTCCTACTTTCAGAGTTTGCAGTCAAACAAAGTTATCTTACAAACATTGGCTGTCAATGAAAACGGGTAACCATACCTCAAGCCTGATACAAAAAAAGAGAGTTCTCGATGATGATGTTTTCTTTGACAAAGTGATTGATTTGATGAACCCCTGTTCATTTGATTACAGCTTTTGAATCCATTGACCCTCTAGTTCATAGGGTGGTCAGAAAATCCAATAACTTAGAAACAGTTCTTATTGAGAAGTTACCAACCTCCCTACTGCAATCTGCTGATGAAAAGGCAAACTGATCTGAATTTGGTGTGTTGTTTATTCACCTTACAGCTAATCTACTTGATCCAGCGGTAAAGGGTAGTAATCTCAAACCTATTGAAATGCTTGATGCAATAAGCTTTATTTGTGACACAGCAAAGAACATGGGTTTAGATATAATATTAAAATAAATTAGTAGTGTTTTGTAAGCAAACTAGTTTAATTTTGGGTTAACTGAAGATGGATCTCCCCAGCAAGGCTGAAATATTTCAAGAAGTTAATTGTGTAAGCAATGTTAGGTATGGAGTGAACTGCAAGATTATGATGTTATTTATGACATCGGTCGCATAAGACTAAAAACTTCTAGGACTCACCAGGTTGAGCCCATACTCAACAACTTTGTCCCACCTAACCATCATACTTATGAATTCTACAATGTATAACATAACTGGATAAAAAGATAGAATAAGACTGATTGATTGATTCATATGGTATTAAAATTTGGTTTACAGAAATATACCACCAAATCAAGAAGATATTACCATCATACAATTAGAATTACCATTTACATTTAGTAGGTTTTAGTTTATTACGGACCTGTGATATTCTTGACAGTCCAAAAGTCCATGGATAACAAAAGTGTGACAACCACGAAGGTGGTGATGAAACTTACTCCTCCACTGTTGCAGAAAATATATAGGAGAAGAGCAGCTCCTCGGAATGCCAAGTGGAAAAATGTCACATAAGGATGCCTAGAACATCAAAATTCAAATATAAAATAGTTAACAGTTTGACATATTTACTACTATATTTCAGAGAGAACTTCATCATATTTGTATCTCACTGTGAATCATTGTCACAATATATTTGTAATATTCTTATGACATCGTTCTCACCCCAATTGCATCATTTTGTTTGTGACATGGTCATTGTTATTATTAAAGGATGGACATTGTGTTTATGCAAATCAGTTCATTAGAATATGAAGGTAACAGGACATTTTTAATTCATGGAATGACTTGGGCACAAAATTAGCAAAGAAGTTATCAATGTATTTAGAATAACAATAGTTGAGCATTCAATAAATAATAAATCAGAAACATGTAAAATCTCTTTCTTGTTTATATTTTATAAAAAAAGAGTAGTTTTTCATTATTTAAATCAACTGTAATGTTTTCTTCATCTTACTAATGATATTGTATTATTTCTAAAATAAATATAATCTTTTTTTAAAACAATATACCAGCTTTGACATCTATTAAAAAAATTACTTGGTCCACAGTAAAACTCACATATATGTTGGCCTCAAATACTCAAAAATTGTTATATATTTCCAGATGTTTTTATTAGCCAACAAATAGAAACTTGAGTACTTACGTTAGTTTTCCTACTTCCTCTTCTTCTCCAAACCCTAAGGTATCATCTTCCAGCAGAGGTGCCTACAATCACAACATCCTATATAACTTACAAGTATTGTTGAGACAGAACATAACCACGTCAACAGGCAACATTGTGAAGGAAGATGTTATGCTAAAATGAACTTTTTATTCTTATTGAGATTACTTTCTTCAATTGAAGTTTGTCTCCCACTTCTCCACCAACGCACCACTCAATACAAGTAGTGTTTGGCAAATTTTTTCAATTGACAGTTTTGAAGTTGTTAATTTCAAAATGTAGAAAGACATTTTTATTTTTAATACCAATTTTAAATTTAGTTTCTAACCTAATCCATAATTATATTAGAAGCCTAAGTTTTATTTTACAAATCAAAAGACAATGAAAATTATTATTGTCATTAAAACAAAAATTTGTTGATAATTGTCATTTCATAAAAAATCAACAATCAAAATTAATACTTTTCAATTTAGCTATTTATTTTTAATATGGATCATACTGTGATCAAGGAGTAGAGTAGTAAGGAGGAAAAAGGCCTTTATACTTCACACCCATGCAGATGTGGACTGCTGTGTTGACCCCCACTGTACTATCCAGACAATACTAAATCACAGGGGCCAGTGGAGTGATAATAACTAGTTGCCAAAATTGTCCACATCTACATCGGCCCTTACCTTCATTGGCTCAAAAATCACAATCCATATTTGCCTGGCATATTCAAGCATTTAAATTTCTTATATTTGCATAAGTATCAGGAATTTCAATAATTTATATAGGTAAATAGAGAAGTGTACAATGTGTACAATTTATATATGTACACATAGAGAAAATAATGTTTGGGAGAAGAAAAATCAGCTGGCAGCTACGAGGAAAACGATGACTTCCGCAGATCAACTGTATTGGAAAGTTGCCCATTACCATACAGAGTGATGAAAAAACATTTACATGCTTGTTGTGTGATGGTTAAAAGTACTTGAATGTTAAGGTGCATAGTTTGAAAAGTGTCAAATTATGGTATTTCTTACTTTGGATACTAGACATTGTAATTGTCTGTTTCTGCACAACTAGAAACATCTAAAGGTCTGAGATGAAACATTATGTCACTTAGGTTTTGGATACTAGACATTGTAACTGTCTGTTTCTGCACAACTAGGAACATCTAAAGGTCTGAGATGAAACATTATGTCACTTAGGTTTTGGATACTAGACATTGTAACTGTCTGTTTCTGCACAACTAGGAACATCTAAAGGTCTGAGATGAAACATTATGTCACTTAGGTTTTGGATACTAGACATTGTAATTGTCTGTTTCTGCACAACTAGGAACATCTAAAGGTCTGAGATTAAACATTATGTCACTTAGGTTTAAATTGTGTTTATGTACAAAACCAAAATTAAATCATTTTTAAAATAACAATTCATATACGGATGTTGTTTGTTCTGTCATTAGCTACTGAGCTACAGCAGTGAAAATTTAATCAAATCAATTTAAAATTATATTACATTAAATGCGTTTTCAGTTTTTATGTTCTTGAAATTGTACAACTATCAGATGTTTCTTTTTTATTATACAACAAAAAGTAAAAGTTGAAGTTTTCATCAACAACCCGAGAAGGTAAATATTGGGTGTGTAGACCTGGGGACTACAGCAGACTGACACTTGTTATCTGAGCACCTCTGATACCAGCAGTTTGGTAACAGGTGACAAATAATTGTTTGCACAGCCTTGCAAACAACTTCACGCTTCCACGTAATTTCAAGTATGGCATACATTTAGTCACTAGAAGATCTGCTGAAGTTATTTTTAATTTTTACTGGTTAGTTGTATAAAAATACTTGATAATTAACCGAGAGAAATTAAGAGTAATATTCTAACAAAACAAATTAACTAATTTGTAATTTGTTCCATATTGAATTAATTTTAAATATTGTAAAAATATTAATAAATTATTTACACAGGGGTTCAAATAAACAAGTAAAAATAATACACATTAACAAAATGTATGATTACTCAAAAACATAAGACTGTTAGGTAATGGATTAGTAGAAAATTTGCATTCAAACTATACACAACAGAAAAGTTATTAAAGAAAATTCAGCCGACAACTAATATGCTTACTAAACAAAGCGCTATCAATTGCTTTTGAAAAATCGAGCATCTAGCATCATAATTTGCATTGATTATAGGTAGTAAAAGGGTGAGTAAACAAAAGTGTGATTATGGATTTTGCATATTTTAGAAAATTGTTTTGTAATATAATTAAAAAAAAAAAAAACGTTAAATACTAAAAATTAAAACTTGTCTCTATACAACACAGCAGAGTACCTCTAAATCCAAACAAAAAAAAATGCATGCAAGACCATCTTTACTCCTGAGCCCACAGTTACAAAAATAACTTAGAAAAGATACTGAAGAATATATTAATATATTGATTGAATATATCTATTGATGTTATATTTGTTATGATGTTAACAAATATAACATCATATTTGGGGTTTAGATGTGGTGGCTAGTATTTTTAATGTCACGTTGATGGTGATTAATATTACTGGGAAAACTGTCCAGATGTTAGTAATATTGCTATAATTGGAGCTTATACCATGTGGGGCCAACAAGTTAACTTTTTTATATATTATACTAATCAAGAAATTTAATTGTTCTGGCCTTTATATTAACGTAAGTGTTTATTATGTAAATGTAGATTGTCTACATTTATGAAAAAGCACATATAGACTGATTCACCTTGATGCTCAGAAATACTTATATGATGGCTAATTCCCAAATATCAAGATAATTAGGGAGTACTTTTCTAATTTAATAAGTAAATATTAACATAACAGTGTTGTGTAGTTTGCTTTAGATCTATATTCTTACTAGTAAATTTATTTTTTTGGTAGTCAGACTTCACCGTCTCTTCCTTGTGCGTGCCCTGGTTTTTGTACAATCATGAAGTTTAACAGACCTTTAATGAAACAAATATCTATGCAAACATGATGAAAATCACTACAGAACAATGATAAATAGGTGGTATATATCTGAGAGAAACTCTACTCTAAATTTCTACTTAAGTCCAAAAAACACATTTTAAACTAAAAATAATAAAAGCGTGAAGTGATGTAAAAATATTTTTTCAAATTTTAAAACTTGAGAAAATGTCAATATTTACGATGTTAGATTTATGGTTTAGAATGTTTAAATGAATGCTTATTTAAATTATGGAGCTCTCATATTTCCGTTAGTCTTAAAATATTTTTTTCTGTAAAAAATAATAATAAAAATACAAGGTACTCCATAAAAAAGCATTAGAAAAGTGATAGCTGTAAATGTTAGAAATGCATATTTACCAGTCTCTAAAAACAAGGAAAGGATTGATCTGTTGTTTTCAAGATGAAAATGGTGGCCCATAAAAAACCCATTGTAATGTTTGAATATAAGAAATTTGATAAAGAATCCAACAAAAATTATAGTTTTATTGCTAGACTGTTTTTTATATCAAATCAAATCAAATCAAATCTTTATTCACATATACATTGAGTACAGCGATTGTGTCATTTGAATTACAATTGTTAAGTTCGAATTAGGTAAAAAGTATGTACAGTAAGAGTTACAGAATTCGTCATTATTCATCTTCATTGCTGAGTTCTCCAATCCAAAAACTCCTGGACTGTGTATATTGTTCGTTCCAGCAGCCATTCCATGAAGTCTTCTCTTCAGATTCTTCTCAGGGATTCTCTTCATTTCTTCTGGCAGACAGTTGTAGAAGGCAGCTCCTCGATAAGATGGTTTCTTCTCGAATAGACAGAGATGATGAGTGTCAAGTGCGAAGTTGTGCCTATGCCTTGTGTTGTATGTGTGGTGGTCTCCTAATCTGGCTCGGCCTATTTTTACTGCATGCATTACTGTTTCAAGAATATAGAGTGCAGTAAACTGTCAAGATCCTGAGCTCCTTGAAGGCTTCTCTACATGTCTCTTGCGGTCTTAGTCCTTTCAGTGTTCTTATGGCTCTTTTTCTGAATTACCAATACTCTTTGGAGGTTTGAAGCGCTTGTCCCACCCCAGGCCACTAAAACCATTATCTTAGGGTGGGTTTCAAATAAAGAGTAGTAGGCTATGATGGCTGTTCTGTTATCACTGACCTGCTTTAGCCTTCGTTATAGCATAGAGACCCATGTTTCAGTTTTTTACAAAGTTGGGTCACATGAGGTGTCCATGAGAGATTGTTGTGTCAAGGACTATGCCTAGATATTTATTTTGAGTTTAGTGTTGTTAATTCTCTGGAAGGCCTTGGTAGTCCATTGGGAAGTGATGTGTATATCAGTTGATAGGTTTTACTTTCATTCAGGACCAGATCATTTGAAGGCAGTACTGTTTTGCCATGCTGTATGCCACATAGGAGTTTATTTCAAGCTCTTGTCGATTTTTGGTGGCAACAAGTAGTGCTGTGTCATCAGCAAAACATCACTGTCTCACAAAACTCTGAAAGGTAACTTGGAAAATCATTGGTGAGGAGTTATATAAAGTACAGGGCCAAGGACAGATCCTTGTGGCACTCCTCTTTTCATTGGGAGGGTTTCAGATTTTACTGTGAGAAGGGTGTTGTTATCCTTGTAGCTGAGCTCAACCAATTGTTTCCTATCGCTGAGATAACTTGTGAACCAGCTGGCTTCTTTTCCAATTATCCCAAGTGCCTTGAGCTTTCCAATTAACAGGTTGTGGTCCAGGCAGTCGAATGCCTTGCTGAAATCGAGCATGACACTGTGTTGCAACACATCCCTGGTCTAGTTTATCAATAATGTACTCAATTAGTTGTACTATACTGCAGTTGTTGTTGATCTGTTCTTGATAAATCCATGTTGTCTAGAGGTCAGGAGGTTGTGTTGCTGCAGATGTGCTATAAGTTCTGTTCAATATTACTCGCTCTAGGATCTTAGAAAAATTTGATATCAGAGATATTGGTCGATATAGTTTAACAGCGTCATTGATTTGGCCACTTTTGTACTTGGGATAGACTTTAGCCCACTTTTAGACTGTTAGGGAAAATTCCTTCGTCCAGAGATTTGTTTATAAGAGTTGTCAGTGGGGTTAAAAGTTCACTTTTACAATGTTTAATTAGCTTTGAAGAAATGTCGTCCTCTCCAGCAGATGTTTTAGCTTTCATAGAGTCAATAATTGTTCCTATTTCTTCTTCAGTAGTGTTGTGGTGCTGCAAGTTAGTAAACAAAGTGAGCCTGAATAACATTTGCTGGTGTAGGATTTTGATTCAGTGTTTTATTTTTGTCAAGTGGTCTTCTCTGCTATTCTGGAGAAAAATTGATTTAAAGCATTGGCAATGTTATTGGGAGAATCGTGTAATTCACCTTCAACAATGAAACTTGCTGGAATTATGGTTTGTGGTGTTTTTGTTTTTCTTTCAGAGTTGATTACCCTCCAGACAGCTTTTGATTTATTGTCAGCCTGCTCTATGAATTCCGCATTTTGCTTCTTCTTAAGTTCTTTTAGCTTAAGATCATACATCTTCTTCCTAGTTGCTGTTTCCCTTTTATCATTTACATCTCCAGTAAGTATTTCTATGTTCAAGGCTTCCAAATATGATTTTCGTAGTGTCCTCACTTTCAGTATCCCATACTCTTTTTGCGTGATTGGTTTTTAATTTAAAAGTTTTATGTGGGCAAGATATGTCCATCCGCGTATTTCATAACGCTGTTAAAGGCTGAAAAAGCTGTTTCTGTGTCTGTTTTTTTGAGTAATTTGTGACCAGTCCTTGGGAGGCTAGGATTTTCCTCACTTCCTCTATTGTAATTGTGATTGATTAGTCTTTTTTTTTGGATTTTGCTGTATTGTCATTTTGTAAGTCTGTCTTGATGTAGCAGATTTGTGCTGTGTGGTCAGATAGTCCTGAGCTGATTACTTCATATGATAGATGGTCCCTCGTTCAGATTTGTACAGATACAATCAATAGATGTCTGGCTATGATGTGTAATTCGTGTGGGAGGCAGTTCTAGTCTTTTTATGTTGTATCCTTCTAGGCATCTGTCAAGGTTTGGTTGTCATTATTGTTCGTTCAAATTGTCCACATAATATCACCCATAATGACTATTGGATTGTTTATTACAGTGTATTTTGTCCAGTTCAGCTGATAATGCATCCAGTGAGTTTTCTAGCCTGCTGTGTGGTGATCTGTAGATTCCCATTAAGTAAAAGTTGGATTTTCTAAATGTTATCTTTAGTAAAATGGGCTTCACACGATAGCTCAGATGATATGTCAGAGATGGATACTATGCTGATTGTATTTTTTAGTTTAAAGCTAACAAATACAGCAACTCCTCCCTTCCTGTGGTGAGTTCTGGAGAAGCCTCCGATGAATTTCGTATTCAGGTATCCTGGTGTTCTTCAAGTGATCACTATTTAGCCCATGTTCTGTTAGAATTATTATGTGTGGATTGAACTTGTGGAGGAAGGAAGTGTGTCAGTCTTTCTATTTTGTTTTTTAGGCCATCTATATTTTGGTGAGCTATTGAGATTTGATCCTGGGTTTTTTTGTTTCATTCCATTATATTCTCTCTGTCGTGTTCCTTCCTCTAAAAAAAGTGTTCTCTGTGCAAGTTGTTGGACTGTTGTCTGTGGAAGCAGTGTGATTTGCAGGAGCACGATACTGTCCGGGCAAACTGTCGTCAAAAATAGTTGTGTGCAGAGATATTTGGTTTATCTGTGATGGATCATCTGTAGTCCCCAGCATAACCGTAGTGTGTCCTCATATGCTTCTTGAAGAAAGCAATATTTTTTTAGAAAGAAGTCCTCATAACTTTCCTCACTTCTCTTTAACTTTGCATTTAGAGGTGGAGAGTTTCTCAAGCTCATTTTTGAACTTAACTTGGCTGGTTTTTTCGAGCCTCTGGGCATTTGATTTTTCAGCAGCTTTTGCCACTTTAAGGGAGACACTAAAAAACATTTGCCTTTTTGCTTCTAACTACCTGGGGTGTATGTTCTTTTTTTTGTGGTAGTTAGGGTTAATTCTTTGTACAGGGGGGTTGGCATTCCCTGACTTTTTATGCCTTTGCAGTTTGCTGCTGCATCCTGTCAAAGTATTAGTCAGTTTTTTCCTTGCAGGTTTGGCTGTCTCCTGAGGTCGGGGATGAGCTGTATTCTGTCAATGTATCTGTCAGTTTTTCTTTGCAGGTTTGGCTGTCTCCTGAAGTCAGGGATGAGCTGTGTTCTATCAGTTTTTGTTGGCAGGTTTGACTGTCTCCTGAGGTTAGGGTGTTAATAGCTGTCTCCAACCGTCAAGTTTTGTTTTGATGTCAGACATTCCTAATAGCAGGAAAGTGGGACTGTCAATTACTTCAGTAGTGGGGGAGGTTTGAGTTGCGGAATTTTGAAAAGTCTTGGTTTTAGTGTCTTGATTTTTTATTTTATTTTTCAGTGCAGAAATAGTTTTTTCAAGCTCTGTTATTTTCTTAACATAACCATCAATTAAATGACTTAGTTTTTGAGGTCATGTTCCTCGTAGATGCTTTGCGCTTTCTAGGTGAAGGTTTTTCTCTTTAGTCAGTTGAGCTTGAATGTCTGCGTTCAGCTGTAACAGGTTTTCTACTTTATATCTAGGTGTTTTCTTATCTTCATTCTCAAGTTCCTCAAATTTGTCCTCCATAATACTTAGTTTTGTCCTTAGATTGAATATTTCTTCTTTTAAGAGCTCATTTTCCTCTACTAACGCAGACCCTATTTTTGCAGCCATTTCCAGTTTGTCTTCTTGACTGCTTGAGTTATCTAGTAAATTAAGACTGTTATATCTGTACTCTGACTGTATTATGTTAGGAGATACAATTGTTTGAATATAATAAATTGGCTAGAGAATGTTAGCAATGATTGTAATGAAAAGGGACAAAAAATCATTGTTTTATTACTTATTAGACTAGTCTTTTGTCATTTCTATACTCTTTGACTGAATGATATTACAAAATGTAATGTGTGAATATAAGAATTTGACTAAGGAATGTTGATATATCAAGTATACAAAAACTTGATATTCACACAAATTACGTTTATAAAAACATACTGGATGAAGTTACTTCCATAATATTGATAACTATATGCTTACTCAATGAAGATTAAACTTTTTGAACATATTTAATCTAAAAAACAGTCTTCTTTTTTTATATTGTTCCATTATTGGAAATTTTTCAATAATAAAATAATATTGCATTTAATGTGATATAGCTTAAAATTGTCTTAAAGTACTTACAGTTTTGGTAATATTTTTATAATTCAAATCTAATTGGATATTACATAAAATGGAAGAAACCAACATTCCGTTACATTTTTCAAGAAAAATTACTATTAAAAGTTTGACTTTTGGTTGTGTATACAACAATGAATTAGAAATATACATAGCAGGTGGCAACGGGATGATTTGATTTAGATAAAATTTGACTAGCTGCATACTATACAAATCTCAAAAAAACTTGTTCATTTTTATTTTTTCAACGCTGTTTTTACAAAAAGACTATGATTTTGAAATACAAAAGTAGTTACTGAACCAGAGTGAGTACGTTTACTTTACCATCAGACATTTGCGATACATATTAACACAAATTATAAGCATCCTAATGATAATATGGTGAGCATAATACCACTTATCAATCACAGTATCAGTCTCATACCTACATAATCTTACATTATGCTGTTCTATTTAATAAAGATCTATTCAGACTGTGCCTCAGCTTGCAACTCATCTCAATTGATAAGCACCAAAGATTTTTATTTTATGCTTTATTTGACTTACAAGAACCTGTTTAAAAGTGTGTGTGTATACATCTTGGTACATAATTTTGTTTCAATATTGTGGCCGTCCAAACTTTAAAATAATCACAACTCAGTTATTTATGACAGAGAAAAAACAAAAAGTGTTCTAGAATGTTCACAACATTTACTACACATTTTGTAATTAACCACTGTTATGTATCTCAAACGATTTTCAAGATATCAATCTCCTGGCTATAGAAATGCTAAAACAAGTTAAAACTTGTTACAAAAATGGGGTCATCGTGATATTAAGATAAAAAAAAACACTTCTCATTAAATATTTTTACAATTTATTCATAAATTCCCTGAAAATATACTTCATTATATCGAAACTTGATTACAATAGGGCAAGTCTATTTTTAATTTTCTTGTTGTTAACACTGAATAAACACTGATTCATATTTACTAATCAGAAGAAAATATAAAAGATAATACTAATAGAAATGCTACAGCTCCTTTCTTTTTACCTTAGTTTCAAAAATTTTTAACCTTATTTATACTTCAAGCCATAACATTTTGATGAAACTCATAATAATTGTTTGAATCTATGAAACTCATAATAATTGTTTGAATCTAAAATATGCAGTTAAGTTATATTTTTATGATCTGAAATATTAATTATTAAGAATAAATGTTTTAAATCAATCCCGAAGCAACAGTTCCAGAAATTGTTCTGAAGTCAAATTTTACCCACCTCTAGTAAGATCAAAATTTGCATTTAATTTGTTTCCAATTAAATACAGCGTAAAGTAAATTTGAAAAATTGTAATATAAAAAAGATAGAACATTTACTATTATTTTACATTTTGATCCATTTTTTTATAGAGACAATAGCTTAAAACAGCAACATTCCAAATCTGATAAGAGCAATACAACTTGGAGATAACAGATATCAGTGTAGCACTAAAATAGAATAATATTTAAAAGGTGAACTTTCATATCATCTGTTTCATCATGTTTTATGGTAGGCTTATACTTCAATTAGGTTCCTTCGTAATTGAGATAGTAGGCAGAATGAGCAAAATGATCAACCAACCTTAATATAGAATCTAGATCATTGGATTGTCAGATACAAAGGTTTTTTTCTAAATCTTGCTTTAGTCTTATCTTATGAAAAGGAGAAGTGATCTTCTGCCTATTCTAAAGGGCCACTGGCCTGTGCAAGGATCTTATTCTTATTCAAACAGAATAAAGGAGAATCAGTAACATGCAATGTCAAAAGTACTGATACAAAGTGCTACAGTAACAAACAGAATTTGAACATCTAATTTAACATCTAATTCAGATCCAAAGTCTAAAACTAGCTTACACCATGCGGCCACAAAAAATAGTCTTCTGTTATTCAAAATCAAATTTCAATTGTAAGCTCCTAAAAACAAGCAGAATTGTTCACATTTTAGATTGATCAACCCTTCACAACAAGCAATGTTGAAAGACTAGAGCATCATTGAGAACTCAAAACTTTTAATTTAAATGTTGATGAATGTTCATAACCAGTTAATTCATTATATAATTAATTAACAATTGCCACACTCTTCTACACATATACTGTTCAAAACTATAATATTACCGAAACTATCCTTTACAACAGTTTAAAATATTCCAAAGTGTTTTTAAATTTACTTCACCCGTTTGTAAAGATTACAATTTACTTTTACAATGAAAATGGAATATTTTGTCTTAAAAAAGTAGCCTACCCATCACCACTGTACCCAAGGCATATCTACTGTAATACACACCATCTTGTATTGCCGTGTTGTGTCTCAGTTAGATATTGTGTGAAGTGCACCACTCAGGGACAATTCTAAAATTTGGAGCTCCTAAAAGTAAGCTGAAATCATAGTATCAGGTTTAAAGCTGTTAGGTATTAATGGGGGTTGAGGGAGAGGGCAAAAAAGAATTATAAACACACAAACTAGACGTCATAAGACACTACTTAACACTAATGTCATTCAAAACATGCATTTAGTTGTTACAAAATATATTTTTGATGTAGACATTTATATTGCTTAGTAAGTTCTTTTAAAATGATTATCAAGATATACTAGTTCTATGTGACAATACAGGTATGTTATGATTAAATGTATCTACAAGTAGGGCCAGCATTACCTTTATTTTCAGTGAATTAAATTTACTAACAGAAAAAACAAACAAACAAGATATAGGCCATATTGCTTATATAGATATGCAATTCAGACAATACAAAGACAATATAAAAATAAAGAACTGAACAACAGTATGCTAAATAAAACCAATTTCATGATGAAAAGTAGCTATATACTTCTAATTGCCCAGCAGAAAGATCACACATTAGGGAAAAGGTACAAGTATAAGACCACTAGAACAACTAAATGTTAGCTATGACTATGTTCCACTTTTAGGTTTTAAACCTTATTTTGTCACATGTTGCATGCTTGTGTCTCAGGGCTGTTTTTGACACTTGGGTCTTTGCGAGTTCTACTTCTATAATTGCTCAATAGGGAGATTATGCAGTAGGGAGAAAGGGCAAGTATAATACAACTAAATGTCAGTTATGACTATGTTCCACTTTTAAGATTTTAAAGGTCTGTTTTTGACACTGGATCTTTGTGAGTTCTACTTCTATCATTGCCCAGTAGGGTAAAGTGACCATATTTTTTGGAACAGAATTCGGGACGTTCCATAATATTTACCCTCCCCTTCTAACCTCTTCATTACTTCAGGAAGTACTAACACCCAAAATATTAATAATAATATTATAGGAGCAATTGAATTCTAGATATAAACCTAGCACACCTTATTATTATTAATGAATTTTAATGAACTTGTACATTATTTACATACAAATGAAAATACAACTCAAATTCTTAATATGTTGTAGTATGAATGAAACTTAGCAAATAATTACATAAATTAAGAATTGAACTTTTTAGAAGAATATTTTATCGGAAAAGGTTTTGTTTAAAATTTACATTTATAAAAGTATTGGCAGTCCATGTTAAAGTTGACATTTGTAACAAAATAGATTTTAAAATGTCAACTGTCAATTGTGATTTTTCTGGTGACCACAAATCATTCATTTTCATCTCTTTCCATTTATTCATGAACAAACTTCTTCACATACACATATTCCATAGAGTTCATTTTCATTTATTGTAACTAAAGAAAGTATTTTTTAAATTATTTCTTAAGTTTTTTCAATATTTTCCCACATGGATGTTTTGTGCAATATGATCCATACACACATGCAGCTCATCAAAACTAGCAGACCAGTTTTCTAAATATTGGAGGGCAGTTTGGTAGAATAGCTTGGTTATTGAGTGGAAGTTTTTCACATCTTCTTGTGTGATTAGCGTACATTAGCAAGATTTATAATCATACTTCTAACTGACATAAGAAGATAATTGTCTAAGTCTGAATTCCAAACTTTTTTTCACTAATTCAGTTGTTCAATATCATAAAAAAACACAAACTTTCTGACCTTCCATCAACTTGAATGAATCATGAAAAGCTGAAGCTTAACTGTGAATGAACCACAGCCATGTCTCTAAAAGGGATTTTCAAAACATGATTCGATAACTGCTACGTCAGACTTAACTTCTGAACTAGCATGAGGTGCCAAAACTCCAGTAATAATGGCTTCTGACTTAGGTTTGGCACAAGAAAACTTTGGCTCTATTGACATTTAAATTAGTTTGGATGTACATTATAGTGATCTAAAAGATTGATTGTGCTGAACCATGTGGTAAGCAAATGTGTCTATTAAAACTTGAAGCAAATATTACATTGAACATCTGAATCGGAGGTAGTTCTTTTTATAAAAGAGATTCTTTTTGTACTTCTGTATTAAAAGTACATTTACGCTTTTTTGCAGCCAACATCATTGTCTTTGGTTTTACACAAAACTTCGGTATCACAAAACTCAAAACTAATTAAAAACTTTGAAAACCCTAAAAAGCAGTGAAAATTAAAACAGGCTGATTTTTAGGCAACAACATACAAAACTCCAACTTTGTGTCAAGGCTGGGTAGCAGAGCCAGCTCCCTGCTCTTCCACATCTTTGCTGTACGTTTGTACAAGATCACTATCTTGTACAGAGAGTGTAAGGGTAAATAACTAAAGTGGTAATCAATATTTATCCTTAACTGCACTAGGCTGCATTATAAGATCTTCTGTAATATATTTTGTAGATTTGGATTTAAAAAGAATAGTGTTTGCACAATTATTCTGAAATAACAAACACATTCGGGATGAATGCTAATTCCTTATCTAAATTCTGGACAAACAGCTGTCCCGAATTGCACTCTAAACATTTCGGGATGGTCACCTTACAGTAGGGAAAAGAGGTAGAGTATAAGACCAATAAAAAAACTAAATGAAATTGGGACATTAACGTTAAAGATAAATATTGTTATTTTGTTGGTAAAAAGCAAGAATAAAAGGAATAAAGAGCCTTCAGTGACTCCTAGATGAACAACAAAACCATCAGAATTCGATCCATGGAATCATACTTGAAAGTCTTTAGGAAAAGATAGAATTTGATCCATCAGTTAAAGCCCAAAAGGAATTCAAGTGCCCAAGTTTTTTTCAAAATGAAGTAATAACAAAATGTATCATGGAAGTTACTGTAGATAGTATCTATCTAATCTCATTGCTCGACCACAGGGTCAGCCACTGCTGAAAAGAATGACAAATTCATGAACGTTTACTAATCATCTCTCATCAAACCGTGATTGTAAGTACCTAACTATTAAATACAAAAACATTCTCAAATTATAGTTGACAGTTATTGCCAGCTTTGCTACAGTATAATAAGCGACCACCACCAGAATCAAATCATTGATATCATAATTATCTAAACTACCAAAACTAAAATGTCAAACTGAATTATGTTGTAGGTTAGAATAATAAGTCGTAAACTAAAACCCTTTTAAAATTCTTTTATTTCAGTTTATACATGTTTCGGTGTAAACCATCTTCAGTGTGAACATTAACCTCTAACTAAATAACAAACGAATCAAATAAATATAGACCTGTCAACTATTTAAACAGATGTTAAATTATGAGATGTTAGATGTGGCTTTTATGACACAGTTGTAATTTTGATTAGTATTCTGTGTTTAATATTTTTTCAAAGATAGGATTTGTTTTATTTTTTTCATTGCTATTTAATATATTGTAAAGATCTTTGTTATAATAATTTAGATAAATATGTAATTCTTCTTTCGTGTTTAATTTTTCTCCTTTCCTTTCGATATCCAAAATTTCCATGTTCTTTTCAATATTTTTGTAGTTATGTCCAGTTTCTAATAAATGTTCAGTGAAATTTGGTTTTATTGTAGACATGTTATTTGTTTTCAAAGCTTGTATATGTTCTTTAAACCTTTTATTAAAATTTCTGCCAGTTTGTCCAATATAATAGCTTTCAAAGTCACTACAGTTAATTTTGTATACTCCACATTGTTTGTATAAATCTTGTTTGTCATCTTTTTAGTTTACTTTGTTTTCAATTGGTTTAAATGTATAATTTCTTGTTTGGTAACTGATAGAAAATTTTGAAAGGGTTTTAGTTTACAATTTATTATTCTAACATACAGATAACCCTATAATGTGGAATTCATCACATATGTTGTAGGTATTTAAAGTTATATTATAGTTCAACTCTTTTTATATATAAAAAAGTAATAATGTAATGATGAATAAAATTTTATCTAGGCTATTTGTATTTGTTACTTTTTACTATGTCTTACAGCTTGTGACAAAATAACACATGTACACCACTATTGTTCTTAAGACCATTATTAAAATACCACACAAATGATTTACTTGGTTTGAACTAATTTGGAACAATACCGTTATTCAATACATTAAAAAGAGTAGGTAATAATTAATTGTAAATAACTATAGAAATATAGAAGTAGAAACATTTTTTATTTCCAAAAACATATACACATAGATATTACATTTATTTACATTTGATAAATAGTAAATTACCCTTTTACTATACTTACTAAGTGGCGATCAAATAAAACAATTTAATTTTAAGTATAGTATTTGGGTAATATTATTTATATAATTTAAGTAAACTATTTATTACATATATTAATATATATTCTAAATGGAAATTAGCCTACATGGGCAAGCAGCCTGTGCGTAGGCTAGAGTTGTACTAAAAAGTGTATGTTATCTAGATGTCGAAAAAAAAGTGTTACTGTTACGTGTCGGTGTGTTTTAAGGCATAAAATGTAGAAATGTAGTTGTGTGATGAAGGAGATAAGAGATAATATTGTATTAGACAAAAAGAATTAAGACCACATACGATATGACAAGCGCCGGGGGATGAGGAGGGGTCAAGGTCAGGTTGGTCCCCAGTCTGAGTGAATGAAAGTCTCGGATCCTTGGACTCCAATTTGTAACAATAGTTCTGTGACATTATATTTAAATTTTGTAATACTACCTGATTCAAATAAATTTAAATGCTGAAATTTGTTACATATGTTTCTAAATAGAATATGTGAAATATAGTAAGAATTGGTTTTTGAAAAGGATTTATCTAATCTAATTAAATTAATACTAACATGTTCTGAATATCTTGTTTGGTAAGAGTGCACAATTTCTGGTAATACTGTATTAGCATTTTTGTAGATGTGAATTAGTAAATTTTTTATATATAACTGTTGTAGTGAAAGTAGGGAGGATTCCTGAAAGAGAGACTCAGTTGGATAACGCACATTTTTCCTCAACCCTGCCTTTAGTATACTCTTTTGCGTAATGAAAAGAGGTTCGAGAAGCGTTTTACACGCACCGCCCCACGCAATGTTACCGAAGGAAAGAAGTGACTGAACGTAAGCATAATACGCTAATTTTATCTCGTTTCCGTCTAAAATTTCACTTAGTTTCCTAAATGCATAAATATACTTTCTAATTTTGTTAAGGACATAATCAACGTGCTCAGACCATTTTAAGCAAGAGTCAAAAACAACTCCTAGGTATTTATAGCGTTTTACGAGCTCTATTTCTTTGCACCCACATGTCGAATTGGAGTAACTACCGCACTGATGAATTATTAGATCTGTCAAATTATATTCTGTACTAGAATGCAAAGAAATAGGCATAAATTTTGTTTTGGAAATATTCAATGAAAGAATATTTTGGTCAAACCATTTTTTTAACGTCTTTAAGTCACTTATTGCATTTAATTTAACATCTCACCAGTTTTTTCCTGAAATGAAAATCAAACTGTCGTCGGCAAACAAATAAAGCTTCCCAAATAAATTAATTCTGGAAATATTATTGATATAAATCAAAAATAACACTGGTCCTAAGGTACTGCCCTGGATTACCCCGTAATCGACAGTTTGTTCGTCACTATTATGTCCACAGATTGAAACCACTTGACGCCTTTCTTTGAAATAACTACTAAAACAAGCCAAAGCAGTGCCGCGGACGCCTATAGCTACTAATTTGTCCAATAAAATACTGCGATCAATTGAGTCGAAAGCCTTTTTCAGGTCTAAGAATATGAGCATGCATCTATTGTTTTTAGATAGATTGGTATTTAAATCTTTATTTATGTCAAATAAAGCATCATTTATACATTTGTCCCGCCTAAATCCATACTGATTTTCACTTAAAATGTTATTGTTTTCCAAGTAAGATACTAGCTGACCTTTAACTATTCGTTCTAGTACTTTAGAGAACACGCTTAGCAAAGAGATTGGACGGAAGTTGCTTTTATCTGTAAAGTCGTTAGATTTGTATATGGGAATTATTTTTGCCAATTTAAATTTATCAGGGAAAATTCCTGTTGAAATACTGGTGTTAATTAAATGTGTCAAAGGTTTTAAGATAATGTGAATATTATTTGTAAGAAGGTTAGCCGATACCCCATCCAGTCCCGGGGCAGACCCTTTCCTAAGTGCAGTCACCTGTCGTAGTACATCTTGTTCCGAAACAGTACACAGTGTGAAGTGCGTGTCCAGTGTGTAGTCAGAGTCCCTCACTACTAGCTCCCCTTCTGTGTCTATCTCTGTTGCCAGGTTACTTCCATAACTAGAATGAATTTGTATTCGATAGGTAAAGAATTTCTAATTGACATTTGGAATCCTCATCGACTGTGATGGTGGCCGCTTAATATTCTGCAGTCACCGCCTTTTAATGTAATTTATTTGTTTGCAATATTCCAATATCTCATATAAATACAATAACGTTGGGGAAGACTTTAACAATCGGCTTATCCTTGTTATTCCTTTGTTTGTATCGAACAATTCTATATTATCCAACTTCGATATCATACAATAATCGCACACAATATGAGTTATAATACATCACAGTAAAAACAAAATGTTGTACATTACAATTTTAATGACATAAATTTAACAATAAAATAGAAAAACAACAAAAACAACTATCGCCTAAATTTATATATCAGAGAAACCTTCCAATATTTATAACTTGACCAGCTTGATAGCAGTGAGTAACCATTTTTGTGAAATAGAGGAAAGAATTCTCCCTGTGGGTTCCCAGAAGCCAAACCCACTTGTTGAATCTTGTCGTGAGAATATCTCTCATAAATTCCTAATAATCATTGTCATTTTCAAAGTTTCAAAATATTAGTTACTTTTTGCTGTTTATTGTTTACGTTAAAAATTTATGTAACTAATAAGATGAAATTATATGGCAAGTTAAATAAATTGAAATATTGAATTATTCCTTCTGATAAAAAACAATAGGTAGATTTTAATAAGCGGCCTACACTGGTTATACGATTGCTATTATTAAATGGTTCAATTGTTTGTATCGAAAGGAATTATTTGAAACTACAATTTATTAAACTTAGTATATGATTTCAACTTATTAGTTACAGTATTTTTAATGTAAACAATAAACAACAAGAAGTAATTAATATTTTGAGATTTTGAAAATGGCAATGAATACAAGGAAAATATGTGAGATATTTCTCACAAGATTTATTTAACACTTTCACTGCCGATGTCACTTGACGTCGCGTATGGAATTACTTAGACTGCCGACAACGTCTTTTGACAGTGCCGTTTTTTACAGTAATAAAAATATATTCAAACATATTAAGACTACGGGATTGATAGTCATTCGCTATTTCTATGTTTTTATTTCTTAATCTATGGATTATGATCTACGAAATGTTGTTGGCAAACATCTGGAATATCGGAAAAAAGTGGTTTTTTATGGACTCGTCGTCGCAGCTGTTTGTTGTTGTTTTGCTAATTCGTCGTCTGCATTGTTATTATTTTACTTGTTATTACTTTAGTTTACAACGATTGTTTAGTGAGTAAATACAATGAATCATAACAGTATTGAAGACAATCAAGTGCTAGAAGAGTTACTCTGATTTTAAAGTGACAGTGAAAGTGATGATTTATTCCAAAATGACATATATATTGATCCTTATTTTATTGCCAATGTACTTGTTGACATTGTTTTTTCTCAAAAAACAAATATCAGCATAATAGCAATAAAAGCTTTAATTCTTATGTTTTTATAAATAATTGGTTTATCACAGAATTGTATAGTTTTTTTGTTTATTTTCAGCTCTGATGAAGATCTTTATGATAATCCTGGAACAAGTGGGTTAGACTTCCGAGCTAAAAAAATATTTAAACATAAGTGGATTTAAATTGTAAATACGAGGGTCGTCCACAAAGTAACCTCCGTTTTGAAATAAAAAAATAAACCAGTTGAGATACAAAAAGTTTATTATATAAATGTTAAAACTACAGCTTTTCTCTACTTTTCTACATATTCACCATACAAATTCAAGCACTTATCATATCTTTTAACAGTTTTTGAACTTCCGTCTTTAAAAATATCTGCCGCCTGAGAACGCAGCCAACCTGTCACCTGTTTTGAAGCTCTTCATCACTCTCAAACCTCTGAGATGCAAGCCACCGCTTCATGTACGGGAAAAGATAAAAATCACTGGGAACCAGGTCCGGACTGTAGGGGGGGGGGGGGGTCAAAAACGTCCCATTTGAACTTTTCCAAAAGTTCTGTTGTTCTTTGAGCTGTATGAAGGCGGGCGTTGTCATGGACAAACACAACACCAGATGTCAGAAGACCATGACGCTTGTTTTGAATCGCTCGTCGTAGCCATTTTAAGGTTTCACAGTAAAAGGTTTCAGGAAAATGATCGGAAGTTCCGAGATTGTGAAGCGACGGTTCTTGCGAATTTTCTCATCCACTTTGTTCACCAAGTCATCACTGACGAGAGATGGCCTACCACTCCGGTCTTCATCGTGAACGTTCGTTCTTCCATTTAAAAAAAAACGAACCCATTGACGGACTACACCTTCCCTCATAATGTTTGGGCCATACACCGCACTCAATTAACGATGAATTTCAGCTGCTGTGTAACTTTTCGACCACAGAAATCTTATTACACACCACGTACTTCACACTTGGCGGGATTTTCTATCATAGCGCTCATGTTTTTACGTTGTAACAAGAGAACGCGCGATCGCACGATGCTCTCCCTTGCACAGCTAGAAGCGTACTGAACGGCTGCGCACACCGATGTGAGAGTGGCGGCGCTACCCCCACTACTTATCGCACCACGCCCAAACGGCGGTTACTTTATGGACGACCCTCGTATTTGTAGCTGTAGTAACAGTAATTAAAATACTAAATACAGAAAGTAATAATAATGGGAAATATATTATTTTATATTATAGACTATGATGATATTTTTTGGTCAACTTTTTTATTTTAAAAATCATTGTTTTTAAATTTTAAAACAAGACTTTTTGTTTAAAACTATGGTAAATCTTAAGATCAGCGACTACCGCTCCAAACGCCGTAATTTTTTGCATTCTAACACAGGTTAACGTAATTTCACCGAAAAAAATAGTCCCGATTATCGCCATAGCCGTTTACTCCCCGCCCAAAAAAATTTTGGAAAAAAATAAAATTAAAAAAAACCTGACTGACAGTGCATTTATTCGTTTTTTTTTGTCTTATTAGTTCGTAGGGCAGTAGTCCAGGTACTACTTCTAGTATAAGCTCGTCTTATCTTATCAGTGATAAACGCGCGCCGCTTATCTTTTGCCTGTAATGAAACCTGCCTTAGTTCTGTCTGAGTTTTGTGTGTGTAAGCAGTCATGGCGTGATCTGGGCTTGGACTTTGCAAGCTCGAGTTAATTTTTTTTCTAAAAGAGCAAGCAGCGCAAAGCGCTGCGCAGCGGGCAAGCATCGCGTGATCTGAGTTTTGAATAGGCAAGCTAGGGTCTTTTTAGCGTATGACAAGAACCATCGCACGCCATGTCAACAACTTCACTAAGTATCCCTTGTCCATGTGGGTTTGTTTGTTTACGTCTGGCGGTCAATCGAAGCCGTCCTATAGGTCACGTGACCCGCTTGGCCAATCGGAAACTTTCCTGTTTGTCATGTGACTACTGTCAACTCGTCAAAACGACCATGGTCGGCCACTGTTTTTAGTTTGATAGTAGAAAATCTTGTTATTTATGTGTTTTGTTTTGCCAACATTATACTGCTGAAAAATTGGTTTTTATATGTTAGCGATAATCGGGACTATTTTTTTCGGTGAAATTACGTTAACCTCTGTTAGTATGCAAAACATTACGGCGATTGGAGCGGTAGTCGCTGATCTTAAGATTTACCAAAGATATTTATGCATGAACATTTATGCATGAACATTTAATATTTTTACATATTGAAGCTGGATCCTATATGAAATTGTTCGATAATAGCGAGTATGGGGAGACTTTAATAAGCGGCCTACACACGTTATTGGAATGCTATTATTGAACAATTGGTATCAATTTACAAAATCGTGACCATGGAAAGGTATGTTAATTTTTTTTTTCCTGAAAACTACAATTTTTCCTGAAAACAATAGTGAAGAAAAAATTCGTCGGCAACGAAAATCAAAGGAGTTACGATTTTTTGAAATCCTCTGAAAACTCTGTTTTTGACAGTACCTCTGGCAATTTTACTGAAATGATGACGTTAATCCTGTCAACGATGCCTGCCCGCTGCGCAGTGCTGCGCACTGCTTGCTCTTTTAGAAAAAAAATTAACTCGAGCTTGCAAAAGTCGAATCCCAGATCACGTGATGCCCCTGATCCAAAATTTTGTCGGTTATTTTCCATTCTTAATGCAATAATGGCCGAAAGGCATCAATATAATACAATGATATACTTTCCCCCCCAGGTTATATGCACCTGTGATAATAATACTTGGCTATAAATGCCCAACCCATGAAAAAAAGTCCATTTTTCATGGTCACGGTATTGTAAATAAATACCGAACAATTCGATATATTATCCAACTTCGATGTATGTAAAAACAGTAGACGATAAGAATTATATTAAATTACTGTAACAAGAAGAATCTCATACATTACAATTTTAAAAACACAAATTTTACAATAACACTTCAAAACAGCAATAACCAACTATAACCTAGATTTAGATATCAAACAAACCTTACAATATTTATAACTTGCCCAGCTTGATATCAATAAGTAACAGCTTTTGTGAAATGGACGAAAGAATTCTCCCAATGTCTTACCAGGACCCAAACCCACAAGTTGATGAAACTTAAACAATTCTCGTCAATTTTGAGAAATATCTTATATATTTCCCTCATATTCATCGCCATTTCCAAAGTTTCAAAATATTAGTTACTTCTTGTTGTTTATTGTTTATATTAAAATTACTATAACTATTAAGTTGAAATCATATGATAAGTTAAATAAATTGTAATTTAGGCTAATTTATCCTTCGGATAAAACAATTGAACTATTCGGTAATAGCAACCGAATAACGAGGCCCTTATTAAAGTCTACCCCAATGTTGCATTCTACTATAGGCCTAATCCAAATAATTGGAAATGACGTTTATAATCCTGTGATTTGATTATTCTAACTACTAACCATGAATTAGTTATTCAACTTACAATAAGAGAGTCAGAATCCATTCTTCAACACATTGAAGTACAGCAATAAATAATTTACGAGACAGGCCTATTAGTTCTGCTATTGAAAAATAAAATGTTTATTTCGTCTAAATATTGACGTTACTCAATTTTATTCCAGCTAACAAACTTAAGACAAATGCAAATGCTACGACTAATGCTGTCCCTAGCAGATATTGATAATAAATTGATTAATTAAATGAACTAAAACAACAATAAAAAGATTAAGTTTTATATCATCAAGGTATTTTAGACACACATCACACGAGTCACAACCATGGACCAACGAACGTTGACAGTTGATAAGTAACAGCTGACAATTTCTGTTGCAGCTCAAATTTTGTTGGCTTTGTGTTTATAGAGAAAACCATAGAGTATAAAATAAAAACAAAACCAAGAGCCCCAGTAGTCTATATTAATTTGCAGCAAGTGCAATTAAAATTGTAGATTATTTTACAATCCAACTGACATAGGAGGATAGCAATGTTAATTATCTTGACCCACGATAGTCACGTAGGGCTGAGAGTGTTAATACTACGTACTTTAGCTCTAGGGCGAGCCGTGGAAGACGCTACTTTGACTCTCTCCTCAAATCATCTAACAACCCCTTCTAATTTTATGACCCCCCCCCTCCATAATAGTTATTTCTTTGAATTTATATACATATATAATTATATAAATTCTATATATATGTATATATATATATATACCTATATATATATATATATATATATATATATATATATATATATATATATATATATATATATATATACACATATAGGTATAAAAGAAAACAAAACACGTTTCTTCAACTCGAAATGCTTAATATTTTGTTACTTTTCAGTAACATTATCAAAAGCATGTATAAAATAAAATATAAACAAATATAAGAATGAAGATTATAAAAACATTGCATACAACAAAAACATATGGTATCAAAACAACAAAATTAAACATGTAACCTTTCCTAAACACAGATATAGATCAAATGTTTGAACAATAATATATCATATATTATCTTTAATATACAGATTATCTTTAATTTTGGTAATAAATAACCAATCCGTACCGATCACACACACGCGCGCGCACCTTCACTGTTGAAACTGTAAGCTGGAAAATTGCCCTCTTGGAGGATTCATGACTTTTTTCCCACAAATCGTTCCGTTTTCTTTGTACACGCTCACGTAGGGTACTCAGGACGCTAATGTAGTAATTCTGAATAATTATCGGTAATGTTGTCGAACAAGATTACAGATTTTTTTTCAATGTTAGCATCAGTTTCTTATGACAATTGTGTGCCTAAGCGTGTGTCACTCGTGTCTTCGTGGCCATCTTTAAATCGTTTACACCACTTGTGTTCATGATAAAAGTCGTCAGTGTACACTTGTTGTAACTCCTAACAATGGCAACTTAAATTAAGTAATTCGTCTACTAAACTTCGTAGATCTTATCGTTACAAATTTAGAAAATTTACTATATATTAATACAGGATTTCATGTGTGTGTGCGCGCGCGCGTGTGTGTGTGTGATTTTAAAAACAGTTAATCTCCACATAAATATGGGTAATTTCCTTCTTTTAAGATGTGGGATTTGCTGCAAAAGTCAAAATGTGAGGAGATTCGGTTTCCAAGTTGCTAGATTGTTTGTAATGGGCTATCCTGCTTACTTGTCTCCTGCTAAATAATTCCCTTGGCCTTTGGCCAGTGGTGTAGCTAAACTTAATGGGGGAGATGGACTTTTACAGCTCAATGCTTTTTAAATGGGGAATTAACGAGATAGTTAGATACCGGTAGCTTTAAAACTACTTAAACTATTGTCCTGATATTTTCAAAATACATTGTTGAGTATATGACACTATACTATAGTATGTAAAAAATGTTTATATCAAAAATAAAAATTATTTTTGCCATTTGATTTTTTTATTACAAGATGAATTTTAGGTATATATTAAAAATTCTAGTACACTTTGTTGGTACCATAGTAACAGATAACCAGAAAAAATTCAGGTATTTTGGATTGCTGGTTCAGCAAATAATTGTACCCGTCTTAAAAAAATAGATTATGAAAATCAGACATTAAAAGTACTACTACACTTACCATGACTCAAAACTCTCCTGATGAGTAGTTCTCATCGTGTTTATCTTCGTCTTGCCTCTTCACTATGCTTTCTTTAGTTTGATCCTCTGCTTCCTTTTCTACCTTGATAACCCTAATTTTGTCAATACTTGAAGGCCTTTGACCATGAACTTTTTTAGTTGCAGTCTTTGGAATACATTTGTTTTTGCTAATGCACATTCACTGAAACATAGAACAGCAGCTGCCACTCCAATCTTTAGAGTTTTCAGGCCTACAAATTCCGTTTTAGGAATTCTTTTCCAAATGCAAGCATTAAAACTCTCGTTCGGGTTTTGTGTTCTTCCGTGAAGGCACCACTCAAGAACATCAGTGTTTGTTAGATCCTTGCATAAAGGACTCACTTGAATTTTTGTGTTTGTATGTTCCAAGAACATGGTTCATGGCAGATTTATTGTAGTCACACCAGGTGTTCGGCGCGTTAGGCAAAGAGAATGCTAAGGCTTTTCATCAATAGAAAAGCGATGGAAGTAGGTGGCCCATATTGCTT